>NC_137092.1:28547670-29772061 GCF_951640355.1 Cnephaeus nilssonii | reverse complement strand
AAGGGAGGCAGACTATTCGGCTCACTTATTTATTTTTATTTTCTACGTTTAAATTTAGGCTTAATAATTTTTATATTCCTTCTACTCCGCAAGTGTTTAACCATTTTTATGTAAATGACAAATCAATTTCTGAATTTTGTTTAGTACTTGCTGTATTTTGGATAGTTGAGGGTCTTATAATAGGGTAGAGAGAGAACAATTTGGTTCTCTTTGTGTTACTTCTAATACTCACTTTTATTAAGCATCATTATACGGAAAACACTGCTCTAAAAACGTCCTTGTCCTTAAGAAGTTTAAAATTTAGACAGAATCTCCAAGGAAGAGATCCCAGTAAGAGTTAAGTGGCAATCCCCAAATCTGCAAACCACTGATCAGCAAATTTGTACTGGTTCTGTTGTAGTAGTTGAAGGCCTTTGGCTGAAGAAGGCGTGAAGATTAGTGGGATACTAAGTTGATATGAGAAACCTACTCTTGGAGGGTGCAGATTTGTAGAAATCTTTGAAGTAGTAGATGCTAGATTGCCCAAGCCTGGCGCGAAAATAATTCCCCAGAACTGCGGTGCCAAAGTCACTCCACAGCTACACATTTACCAACTCTGCGGCTTAGGGCGAGTGAGGCTCCAAGGCCCGCCCAGGAGTCCAGGACCTCGCTCCGATTGGACAAGCTTACTTCCTCGCCTTTCCCGAGCTCCTCCGCCCGTCAATTACCCTCCCCTCTCTTGGCCCCGCCCCCTTTTGGTGATTTAACACCGTACGCTGTTTCCCGCCCCAGCCCTCAAAACTCCTCACTAGTCGCTTCAGTTCCTCATTGGCCAGCAGAGAGGAGGGGGAAGGGAAGAGGCATTCTATTTTACTCTCTAAACTACCCCCTGTAGTTTCCTCGTCTTCTCTTAATCTGTCAGAAGAGCAACGACCGCCGGGAGCTGTCACGCAAGCGTGCCAAGGCGCTCACTGGTGGAGGGGCACTTCCCCTCCCGAGAAAATTCATTGCTCCGTTGTGACGCAGGCGGCGTTCCGCTCGCTGTCTTCACTTACGATTGGCTGTGAGCAAAGTCCGTCACACAACCACGCCCCATTCCACTGCCTAACCTCTCCGCTGGAGACACCTTTCCAGGACGCCACGCCTCACCGCGTTACTGCCGCTGAGCCCTGCAATTGGCTGAGGGAGCTGGCATGCTTTCCCACCCACAACTCCCTCCCAAGTATTGCGAGGCTGGCGGGACCCCGCGGAAGTTGTCAATCTCCGCCCTTCCCCACCCCTCGCGAGGCCCCGCCCCCGGGCCTCACGCCCCGGCGCGCGCACACGCACACACACTCCCCCCCCCCGCCCCGTTGCGCGTCCCCACCGCCTTCTCAAGTTGTAGCGGACGCTCGCTGGGGGTTCTGCGTGGGCGGCGGAAGGGCGCGTGGGGGAGGGAGCTCAGACGGCTCCGCACCCTGAGGAGCGAGCTCTAGTGTGCTCGCCCAGAGCCCGGGCGGCGGGTTACCGCCACGGGAGATGAGGGGACCGCGCTGACAGGGAAGAGCGGGCACCGCGGCAGAGGCTCGGAAGGGACCCGCGATGGCAGCGCCTCGGGAGGAGATTCCAAGGAAGGCGGGTTGCTCTGGCAGCGGCCGCTGAGGTGCTGCTGGCCGGCTGGCCGGCGACCCGGACTGAAGGGACGAGAGGCGCGCTCCGCGTCCGCGCCCCTGCTCCGTCGCCTCGGCGGTCTAAACTTCAGGCTCCCTTCCACCCGCCCTCCGCGCCCGGAGTCAACAACTTCTCGGCCCCCCTGCGCCCCCGCCCTTGCCTCCGTCGGCCCCGGGAGCCCGCCGCGCGGCGGGGGACCAGGAACCTCCGGCCCTGAGATGCGCTCGTGAGGCGTTGGCGGGCGGCGAGGAGAAGAAGCTCGGCGGCGCCCGGGAGCGGGAAGACGGTGTGGCCGGGGGCACGGGGCGGAGGGGCGCGACCGCTCCGCGCCTCGCCCCCGCCTCCTCCTCCTGCCGCTGTCCGTTCCGTGCAAGCAGCCGCCGGAGCTGGCAAGCGCCTGGGCCGCGGAGATGTCGGCGTCGTCGCCGCCGGCGGCGGCGGCGGGGGCTGCCAGTGCCGCCATCTCGGCCTCGGAGAAAGTGGACGGCTTCACCCGGAAATCGGTGCGCAAGGCGCTGAGGCAGAAGCGCTCCCAGGGCTCGTCGCAGTTCCGCAGCCAGGGCAGCCCCGTGGAGCTGCAGCCCCTGCCCCAACTCAAAGGTAAGTTTGCAGGGGGCGCCCGCAGAGCCATTTCCTTCTGGGGCTCTTGCTGCCCAGCTGGAGGCGGGTGGTGCCAGTCGCGTTCCCCCACGGTGCCTTGGCGCCCCCTTCCCCCCTCCGATTCCAACAGGTTTGCTGTGAAGAGTTGCCTTTTTTTCCTCCCCGATTCCCCTTAACTCTTCCCATCTGAGAGGAGCAGGCTAACCTTCCCCACCTGCGCGCTCGCTCACCTGCCCTCGTTATTGGAACTCGCCCAGTGCGTCCCGAGAGGTGGTCTTGCCTCTTCCCCAGGCTTGCCTTTCCCCCCCGTTTGCTTTTTAGACAACCTGTCTAACCTTCCGACCTTCACTCTCCCGAGACCCACCACCTCTTTTCGGACAGTGGTTCGTCTCTACGTACCCACCCCTCTCCCAATTCCCTCCCATTGAAATTGTTCCTACGAGTCTTACAGACCCGGAATCCTAATGGAAACAAAAGTTACCTGGCCTTGAGATACACTGAGAACGAAAAAGCCTAAAATGTCTATCTGAGCGGTATAGTGTCTTATTAACTGGGTCGTTAGGTTTCAATGTTATATCTTTTGGCCCAAAGACAGGAAAGACTTAAAATACTTTTGAGACGTTGTACACGGTCAACGTGGAGACGGATAAAGGAGTAAGTTTAGTGTTGCTTTGCAGTGGAATGGGAACTTGGTTCGCTGAGCAGTGATTCCCATGGACTTGGTCGGTTTGTACAGTAACTCAAATTGGTATCCTTGCCTAATGCCTCGCAGGAGAACTTGGCTCACTTTCCCCACTTAGGTTTAGAGGATGTTTAATAAATTTGTTTCCCGGTGTTCTAGTTGAATCTTCGTGGATTAATGTCTTCGTTTTTAAGAGATCGAAATCATCGTAGAACAAGATGATAATGCTCCTAGTTGAAACAATTTTTCGACGAAAGAAACCTGATAGAAATCTAGATCATCTGTTTTGCAAGGCCAGGAAATGAAAGGTTTATACTAAAATAGATAAATGTTCAGCAGATTTTTCAATCCATTTATCCTCTTCAAGGCCAATCTGGTTCTGATTTGCCTTTCGGCCTATGAATCCAGCCTTAGTTTGGCTAGGAGTCTAAAGAAAACCCCAGATCAAATCACAGTTGACCTACATACAATAGCTCTGGAACCCCATTCAGACCGTACATGGCCCTGCTTCTAAGTCAAGAGCATCCCACAGCCAGAATCAAACTGGCTTTTAAAAGAAGGTTTTATTTAAGATATGTGTAGCCTGTGCTATTGCATTTATAACTTGCTTTTTAGCATACAAAAATTGTTAACATTTATATATTGTAGTCAATTGATAAACCACAAGGTAGGCATTACCAAGACTTAAATTCTTGAGTGATGTCATAGCTATAAAAGAATTATCATCTTACCTATTATGGATTGCTATTCATGGATTTTAAATCTTAAACTTAATTACAATATCATAGTTTTATATTACTTTACAGTTTGAAGGTTTAGTGCTAGTGTTTTTCTTTCATACATATTTAATTTGCTTTTTAGTAAGGTATTGTAGTTCTTTAGTATTCTTACTGGTATAATATTTACTTTTACTTAATACAAATAATTGAATATTAAACATGGTTGGTTCAAGCCATGAGATGCAGCTTTAATACATTTTGTTTTTTAAATGGCAAAAATATGCAGTCAGTCATCTAAGTTATATGGCATATAGTTCAAGAAGTTGAAGGTGCCATTGAATGTTTTATTTATAGTATTTTGGTCACAGCTAGAGAAAAAAAAGAGGAGTGGAACTTTAGATTATTTCTATATATTTTGCAAGAAAATATAATTTATGCAAATTTGATTGAGGGAAATTAAGATCCTTACTTGGATTACCTCTAATAGGAAAAACTACTTTTACTCCAGATGCCAAAATGCTTGAAAAGTGATTAAAAAAAAATGCAATTGCTTCACTTGGTACTTTGGCAGTGTACTTGATACCACAGCGTTCTGTGCTTTTTCTGAAAGTAGTAGTTTTTTCCATTTGTGGCCTTAACAAAAACCAGTGGAAAGCCCTTCAGTATGTGTATGAAAGAGAATTTTTCTTCTGCTCTGAAATATTAGCTCAGATATCTGTAGGCATCCAAGATTTTTCTAGTGTTTTTACCTGCTTGTGTTAACACTTTGTCCACATGGATCTAAACTGGAAAAGTGCCTGCTATTTTCCTCAAAACATACTAAAGTTAAGAATTAACAAAATAAGACAGCTTTTTCATCTGTAAGAAGTTTATTTTTGCAAAATCATTTAGTAAGTGGGTTGCAAGTTTTTAATGTTGAAAATGGTCAGAATAAATTTTCTGTTTTGCTATAGAAAGTATTTAATAGTCCCACCGGCATGGCTCAGTGGTTGAGCATTGACCTATGAAACAGGAGGTCACGGTTCGATTCCCGGTCAGGGCACGTGCCCAGGTTGTGGGCTTGATCCCCAGTGGTGTGCGAGCAGGAGACAGCCAATCAATGATTCTTTCTCATCATTGATGTTTCTATCTCTCTTCCTCTCACTTCCTCTCTGAAATCAATAAAAAAAAATTTTTTTAAGTATTTAATAAGCCTTGTTAAAAGAATTTTTTAAAAATGAGAAACTGTTATTATGAAACTGTTATTTAAAAATATAAACTGTCTTATATTGTATAACTTAAAATTTTTTTTCAAAACACTTTTTAAGTTTCTTGTTATGTTAATTTTATAAGCACCTCAGAACAAGGTACTAAAAAACAAAAGTAGGAGCATCTTATCAATTTTTTCTGTACTTAAATTTATGGTAGTATAGGACTTTTTTTTCTACCTTAAATTGGTAACCTTTTAACTTCAAAAATAGGTTATTCACAATAGGAAGTTTTTCAGTCTGTTTAACTTTTTTTTTTTTTTTTTTTTTTTTTAGAGAAAGTGGCTTGTTTATTTTTTTATTTTTTATTTATTTCTTGTTAATTCTCACCTGAGGATATTTTTCCATTGATTTTTAGAGTGGAAGGCAGGGGAAAAGACAAAAACATCAATGTGAGAGAGACACATTGATTGGTTGCCTCCTGCAATGCACCCCCTAACCAGGGCCAGGGATCAAGCCTGCAACCTAGGTACATGCCCTTGATCAGAATTGAACCCAGGACCCTTCAGTCCACAGGCCAATGCTCTATCCACTGAGCCAAACCGGCTAGGGCTGTGTAACTATTTTTAAGTCTGAAGGTTTGGTTTGATAATGTAGATGTCTTACATTTATAAAACATGTAGCATTTACAAATTACACTTTCTAAAAAATTATAACTCATAACAAGTGAAACAGTCCAAAGGTGTGTAACTCCTCATCTCTGGTATGCCTTGCTTTTTCCCACCTGTAGTATGACAAGGCACACGCTCAATGTCGTTTTATAAACATTATATTTCATTGGGTCATCCCAGTAACTGTAAGACCAATGTTATTCCCATTTTATCCATGAGAAAATTGAGGTTTAAATAGCTTAGTTTCAGGCCTGTGATTATTTATTTGGATGGTATTGCAACTAACACTGGTATGATTTCAATATTTTTGCTGTTAATCTATTTTGCTGGTAATCTATATGAAAATTTGAAGCAGTATGATAGAACAAGTTGAGTCAATGGGGTCAGTTCTGAGTCACAGTCAGATTTTTAATCTGAGTTGTTTTCCTTATCTGTAAAATGGGGATAATACCTTCAGTCTCTAGGATTATGGGGATTAAGTGAAATAATGTAATTAAAGTGCCTAAAAATAGGCAGTCAAAGAATGTTAGCTTCCATTGGCTTTGATATTTGAAAATCCAGATTAAAAATATTTTTTAAAATGAAGGGTTCACATAAATTGTAAGCTTTCCTAATGTACTTATAGTATGCTTTCATTTATAATCAGTATCAGATACGATTTATGTGAAGTGAACTTGTAACATTTTTCAGCATAAGTGTGGAAGTGGAAGTAGGGTAGAGTTAGACTCTTTAAAATATTGAATGCTGTAGTTAGAAGTTTTTACAAAGCAAAGAAATTGAGTTAACCAGTGAAAGTATATAGATGTGCATTTCTCATAGGAGACAGCCAGTAAATAAACAAAGAACTGAAATGAAGCTGGTTTTGAAATTGAAGTCTCCTTCAGATGAGGTGAAGAACTTCCAAATATCATTCAGATTATTGTTGGTATATTCTTAGAAACTGGTCCCACTGGAATTATGGAGGCCAGTAACAGGTGTTGATTTGAAGTACCTTGCTTATCTTTAGGGGAAAATCATTTTTTTCCCTTGAGTTATGTGGTCTTTTAGGGTAACAGGAACAAGAACACTGACATGATCTGAAGTTTCATAACTATCTGAACTTTTTTGTCAGGGGAAAACACTACTAACTCAACATTTAAGGTTTGTAGATTTTCTCAAAGTTAATAATCATTTCATCAAAACCCAAATCCCTTTTTGTAATCAAATGGCACTAAACAAGAGTTGAAATTCATCAGAGTATGTTAAGAAAATGTTTGTTTACAAAGGGATATAACATTTTAGAACTATTTCCTGGAAGTAATGTCATATTTTTTTCTGGAAGATTTATTTTGTAATTTTTAAAAACTTTTTCGGGATATACAGCACTTCTTAGAGAAATTAATATAGGGTCAATTGCTGGTTTTCACATGAAGACTTTTTTGTCTAATTTAGTGTTTTCAGAATTGCTAGTTAGGGTCAAATTTCTTTTCTCCCAATTTTATTACATCTTCTTATTCTTAATTGAATTTTGGATTATTTTCAAAAATGTCTAATTTAATAAAGTGATAATCCACTAAAATGTATTTACTAAAATAGTGTGATCATTAAGATAGAGCACCACCTGTAAGTAAATACTAGTGGACTTGAGTTGTCTTCCTGCATCATTGATGACTCACAGTTGCTTTGTGCTAGTTGTTTAACTCCTTTGAACGTTAGTTTAATCATTTTTACTGGTAAAAATAAACTTTCCCTTGATAAAATTACAAAGATGAATTAGTCCTTAATGAGTTATTGTCCCTCTTTGGATTATAAAGCTTTATCAACAAGAATAACATATTTGGGAAATAGATTTTTGAGATTTATATTTTAAATATAATTTTCTTAAATTTGTAAAAAGCTGGGGATAGAGACCAGCTCTCTGATTCTCAAACCTGGCTCTACTCTTGGAGAGTTTAAAAAATAGTTCTCCACCCTAGAGAGATTCTAAATTAATTGGTCTAAGGTAGGATTCAGACATTTGTATTTTTAAAAGCTCCTGGGGTGGTTCTAATGTGCAGCCAGGATTGAGAATCACTGGTTTAACATTATCTGCCTATTGGTTTAATTAATTAATTAAGACTTTGTCCTTTTCTTTCTGATATTCATGGCTCATTACCACCTTATTAACATTTCCTGCCCTCATGTTACCTCCTGCTATTTACTTTTCACTCTCTTAACTTTGCTGCCCCCTGTGGCTAATCAGCTGCTCTCCTGAAGGGGATAGTGCTGTCCACGATTCTGGAGTTTTAGGTATGATGAAATGATTCTATTGGATTTTTCTATAGTTATCATAAAACTGGACTATTATAATTTGATACCAAGTGGTCAGTTTTTCTTTCCTTTGTGATTTTTGGAGCTGTGGCTGAGCTGTCAAATAAAAGTGGTAGAGATTTGTCTCATTTTAATCCCATCTTTCAAGGTAATATGATTCCAATGACTTTGGAATGTAAAAATATTTGCTGTATACTCAAAGCATTGTTTGCTTCTTGAAGATTTAGAATTAATATTACTACTACTGTATGTGTTGAATAGCAGGTATTAAATGAACTGTTCTTGAATTTAACTGTTTTTGAGCATGCTTTGTATTCATTTAGCATTAAGAAATGTTTTTCTTGCCCTGGCCACTGTGGCTCAGTTGGTTGGGCATTGTCCTGTGCACTGAGTGGTAGTTGGTTTGATTCCCTGTCAGGGCACGGGCCTGGGTTTCGAGCTCATCGGGCTCCATCCCATCAGGGGCGTGCAGGAGGCAGCCAATCGATATTGCTCTCTAAAATAATTTAAAATGTATTTTTTAAAAACAGGAATGTTTTCCTCCAGAGTGTTTTCACTGTCATCTTAATCTTGACCACAGCTTTTTATTGAAGGTAGGGCAGCAAAAACCTGGAGCCACTTATATTCCATCCATATCCCTGGCCTTTCTGCTAACCAGTTTGAATAATGCCTGCATTTGTTGATTTGCTGTTTTGAGTGAGTATTCCATTGTTAATGTAGTGATATGTTCTCTCTCTAGAATAAGATGGTAAAATTTATGTGAAAGAAGTCATCTGTTTTCACAACCCATTATGTTACAAAGCACTGTGTTCTGTGCATAATAAATTGGTCTTCTAGACAGAATCATTGTTTTGATGAAGGAATTACCTGTTGGTTGTCTTCTGGCCCTCCTCCTTTACCACCTCCACCTCCCTCCCAACCCCACCCTGTTATTGATTGTGCTTCTTTCAGTGATGTTTGATGCTATCTTCCAGCAGATTGGTTCTCTTGTCTTTTGTTTGTTTTAATATATTTGTGCCTAAATCTGGTTCAAGATGTTAAAGTAAATAAATTCTAGGTTTTTAATACTATGATAGAAAATAATAAATGTAGGTTTAAAACAAAGAATTTTTTGCTCTTACATTTTGTGCTTTGCAAATGACTGGTGTTAGTGGCAGGTAGCATTATTGATAGATTTCTTGCTAGGAAAAGTATTGTGTAAGGTTTATGTGGAAAAGTAATAGCTGGGTTGACTCCCAAATGTGGACATGTGTATATAAACATTGAATAAACTTACATAATTAGTTTGTAGTAATTTCTAAATTTGAGATTCAATCTTTATTTGTAAGGATGTCCTTGAAGGAGATAGGAGTAGATTTGAAATATATCATTTTAGTGTATTATTATGTAACAAGGAATCTAAATGCTTTGCTGAAAGAATTTTACATGACAGGCTAGGTTTATGCAAAATAAACTTTACTTGTCTGAGCAGGATATTGACTAATAAGCAGCTTCAAACCTACTTTGTATGCATATCTTTTTGAACTCTTCCTTACAGGAACTTGTTTTGGAGTGAATAATAATAATATGAATTTTCTAAATCCTGCAATTTGAATCACACTTCCAAAAGAAACCTACGATGATTTTTGGGGGGCTAGAGGTAGTTTGCTGAATATGATGGTCTCACATGATTAAATTCAAAGAACATATCTCTAACTTCAGTCCTAAAGGCAAAGGATTTATTGGGAACACACTCCTCCTACTGGAGTGGTGATGCTAATTGCACCTCTATAACCTTACTGGGATGTTATGTCTAGTTGAGTCTTGGAATCACAGAAGTCATTCTAGTTTAACCTGCATTGGGAATTAATTTCACTCTTGTTCTAAATTAATAACTATGTTGTCATTTCATCAGTGAAGCTTTCTTTAAGGTAGGGCAGAAAGTATAGAGTTTTTTCTTAGCTTAGATACTCTTAGATTTTGTTTAATGAACAAACTGTATAGACAATAGCTAAAAAGATGTTAAATGTCTGAAACAACAATTTCTTAATGACTGGGCTTAGAACTTGTAGTTCAAGAATACCAAATCTTAAATATAGGTTCGACGTTAATACATTTTTTTTTTCCTGTTTAATTGGTTCTGGCTTTGTTTCACACTCATTGGTAAAGGTTATTCTAGAATTACAGTTATCATCAGAAGTTGATTATTTGAACTCATTGTTAATGGCATGTCTCTAAATTGATAAAGTGAAAAAGATGAGATAGTTTGTGTTGTAAACTCTGGATTTTGATTTAGCAAAACTGAATGTGTTTTTTTAACATAATGTTTCAAACAGACTTTTCTAGAGATAAACATTTGTTGAAGTCAAAAGTAAAATAAGATATAACTTATGTAAGATTATGTATCTGCTTTTTAAGAAAACATGCACTGCCATTTTTTCTTTTAATTGGCCACAGGAAAAGATTTTGTTTGCTTGCTGAGAAACTAAATACATATTTTGCTTTCAAAATCTAGTACAGAAGTACTTTCTTCTCTTTGGTGTCCATAGTGCATAAAATTTAGGTGAACCATTGAAGAGATTAAAATTTACTAAAGGGAGTAAAATGATGAATATATTTTCTTTTGGAATTAAATGTCTTTAGGAGATTCCAGTTGGGCAATATAGACATGCAAGCAGGCAGTTTAAATTAGTTGATCAGTGTTGTGATACGAGTAAGCAATAAGAGGCCAGGGGAGCATGTGTGGGACCCAACCCAGTTTTGATATATGAGGAGAGAGATCAGGGAAAGCTTCCTGGAGAAAGTGAAAGGTAAACTAAAACCTAAAAGACAGATTTGTTTAGCAGGTCCACTTAAATGACAGTATGTGCAGCCCCACAGGTAAGTGAGCATAGCATATTTGGGGAACTGCCTGCAGTCTCTGTGGCTGTGATAGAGGCTATTATAATAGGAAACTGGCTAGAGAAGAGATTGGAGCAACAATTAGGAGCTAGGTCATAGTCTGATGCCACATATTGCATTTATTCCTGGCAGTAGTATGAGGAGTGTATTGAGAAATGGGAGTATGGAACATTAGTTAGGATGCTGGCACAGTAATCCCGACAAGAGATGAAGGTGGCCTTGCTTACGTGGAGATGGAGTGGTATTATAGGCAGGTCTTGGTGAGAGGGAAGAATCAATGATGACACATTTCCAGCTTAGATAGCTAGAGATAATGATAGCCGTTTTACTTGGGAGGAAAGAATGGTTCCTCTTGGACAGATCCAAATGCTTGTGGGAAACTGAAGTGAAGCTGTCTAGTAGGAAGTTAGATATTCAGGTCTGGAGCTTAAATAGAAAGACCTGTGCTAGAGATAATTTGGGAGTCTTTAGATTAAAGGTGGCATTTGAAGCAATGTAAGTAGAAGCAACTGCCCACAGAAAATGTATAGGATGAGAAGAGGCCAAGGAATACCATCATTTAGATGGACAATCAAAGAAAAAGGCAAGAAAGACAGCTTGAGGTGGAGGCAAAGGAGGACAGGAGAGAGTAGAGACAAAGAAGTCCAGGGAAGAGAATCTTAAAAAATGGGACCCAGGTTAGTAACAGTGAAAAAAGCTGTTGACAAGTCAAATAACTGAAAAGTTTCCCCGGGTTTGGTAGTCTTTAGGCAACATTGGTGACTTGAGAGTCATTTTAGAAAATTGATAGACTTGAAATTCCCATAAGGTGAGGAGTGAATGAAAATTGTGAAAGCCAAGTCAGTAAGTTTGGACATCTTTTTCAGGAAACCTGACAGTTAAAAACACATATATCACTCTAGCTGCCGTATGGAGAATGGATTGTAACAACAATATTTTTAGGAGGAGGATCCATTAGTAGGTTATTATAATAGGCTAGCTGAGACACAATAGGCTTGGGCTGGGGCAGTAGCAGTAGAGATGTAGAAAAGATGTATTTGAGATACATCTTGGATAGGACTTGTTAATGAATTTTATTTTTTGAGATTGGGGAAGGAGACAGAGAAGGAAAGGTATGAATCAAGGATGCTTCCCAGATGTTTTAGTTTAGATCACAGGGTAGATAGGTCTACCACCAATTTAAAGAAAAACACCATTTTGTGTCATGCAATAAATCACAATTTTATAATGATTTATAACTAAGTTTACATATAGACCCAAACTTCGAATTTTGTTGATGAAGAAACTAAAACAGGTTATATTTTTGTGCAAGTCATTTATAGCTCAATATCTTCTCAATTGGTTATTGATTCTTAACTATAATATTAAATTGCAGATGTGTATTGCCTGCACTAAAGCAAAATTAGCACCTGTCTTCTAACAATGCAAAGGATAATATTTGTAATTGAATACCTTACCAACATATACTGATTGCTTTTAGGTCCTGGGCGAGTAGGCCAGTATTGAACTTTAAACCTTTAAAGCCGGAGTGGGGCACCTTTTTTCTGCCAACAGCTATTTGGATATTTATAACGTCATTTGAGGGCTATCCAAAATTACCAACTTAAAAATTAGCCTGCTATATTTGGTCAAACATTTAATTAATTCACCCTAATGCTTGGTAGGGCCAGATCAAATGATTTTTCAGGCCTTATATGACCTGAGTGCCAGATGTTCCCCATCCCTGCTTTAAAGCATGGGATCTTTATTTTTTAAATTCTTTTGATATGAAAAATGTTTTATTGATCTTCTTTGGGGTCTCTCTCTTAGCACTGTTCCTCTCTTTTTAAGTAATGTAAAAATTTTATTGGAGAACATTTGTTTTATGAATGAGTACTAAGAAACAAGATGAAGTGAACTTTTAATCACTCAGAACATTTTTGTCGGAGCTAGATTTGTGATTTGGAGATGCTACTCAGTCTGAATTATAATCTGTAGTTAGTGGTTTTCAGGAATTATTATGAAATATGAAGAATTGATTAGACTACTTATTTTTGCTTCTCTGTTGAAAATGTTGGGTATATTTTAATCCCATTTTTCACAAGCTATGTATACAGTTTTGAAACTTTGTTTCTTTGTTTTTGTTTTTTAACTGTGGCCATGTTAACATAGCAATGTCTTTCTGATCATTATTTCTCAATTTGAGGGAGGAAAATAAATGGGGGCAACATGATTGAGACTTGGCTATAAAAGTCAATTGGGCTAATTCATCTATGGCTTTCTTGTAGTCTCCTGCTAAAACTTGCAGAAAAACTGAAATTAGATAACATGTTATCTTCTTAAGTTGTTTTTAGTTTTCTACATACATTTGTGTTTCCAGTGAATGAACCAGCCTAAATTTGAATACAAAGTGGAAATAAAGTAGCAAATGTAACAATGAAGTGCTTTTAAGCTAAGGTGCATTGGATTTTCAGTCATATTATCTTGATAGGAAAGTTCAGTCATTCATGTAGGAAAGGTAAAAATAACTCAACTTGCCCTAGCTGGTTTGGCTCAGTGGATAGAGGCTCAGCTTGCAGACTGAGGGGTCCCAGGTTCGATTCCAGTAGGACACATTTTGAGAACTTTTTTTTTCAAGATCTAGTAAAGTAACTTCTGTGGAATAGGAATTACTATTTTAGGATACAATACTTGCTCTGAGTCATGAGTGAGTCTCAGTTTTCATGGTTTTCTAAAATAAACTCATTTAAAGACTATGCAATGAGAAATGTCATATTCTTAACTATCTTAGTTCTTTTATAATGACTTTATTATTCTTGTAAAAATGTAAAGGTTCACTGTTAAAAACAAGTCAAAAAAGCATCTTACAAAGATAGAAAATAAAAATCCCCAGTCAGCCGAAACCGGTTTGGCTCAGTGGATAGAGCGTCGGTCTGCGGACTGAAGGGTCCCAGGTTCGATTCCGGTCAAGGGCATGTACATTGGTTGCGGGCACGTCCCCAGTGGGGGATGTGCAGGAGGCAGCTGGTTGATGTTTCTCTCTCATCAACGTTTCTAACTCTCTATCCCTCTCCCTTCCTCTCTGTAAAAAATCAATAAAATATATTAAAAAAAAAAAATCCCCAGTCAGAGGAAATCTCTTAAAATTTTGAGCATCTTCCTGTATTTTTCCTCAGTGGAATCATATATATGCTGTTTTGTAAACTTAACTGTTTTTACTTTAATAGAATATTATAATTAACATATTTCTGAAAGAAAAAATTAAAATCAGTTTAAAATTACTTCTGATTAAAATTTTTATTTCTGGAAATACTGAATCAAATAATTTTAAACCTTGATGATAAATATTCCTTATATTGAAAGGAAACAATTTCTAGGAGTACTGGTATTTTATTTGGGGGAGGTTATACATGGTCTCTTTAAAAAGCCGTTTAAAGAAATGCATCATCTTAGAAAATATCATATACATTATTTTGTATATAATTTCAGGGTTCTTGGATTCCCCACCACTATCACCACCACCTTGAATCCTATCTATGGTCTATTGCTGGAGGGAAATGGGGTGTTTATAGACCTCTGGCCCTGCTTTAGAGACTTGAAAAACCTTGTTAAAGTAGGTACTCTTTTTCCCTTAACATGGTAGCTGGTGTTTCTTAGGAGCTACAGGTGGGAGTAGCTGTAAGATGGAATCTTACCACAGCCATCAAAACTGAAAACAGCTTTAGCCCTCCATTCTGTCTATAAAGGTCTCTTTAATACTTCTTGTTCATCAAAAGTCCCAAATGAGAAACAAAGATGGTCCTAAAAACCTGTTTTATTTGATGAATAGCAGGTTTTATATTCAAATTGAATTAAGCAGATGACACAAATGTTCCATTTATTTTACCAGGAGACTGTTTTTCAGTATTCTGCTTTCTAATATAACATGCCCCATTTAGCTAATCTTCATTCTTTGTTATACTTTTCTCTCTTATCAGAAGTGGTTTTTAAATACAAAAGATAACACAGTTAATTCTTTTGAAATAAAACTTGAACAATATGTTTTAATCATATGATGCAATAGTTGTGGATATATTTACATGTGAATAGTAAAGTATGGAAGTATTTATGCTCTTCTAAGTTTTAGATAGTATTCTGGGAGTTTTCTTAAAACAACATATATTTATATATTAGACATGTAGGGTGTATGTATTTGAATTTCCTAAAATTTTCCATTGTAATGAAATCATAGATCCTTAACTAAGTCATATTTAGTTACAATGCTGTGAATCATTTGTTAATATGATTGTTACTTTATAATAGCTTGATCCTTTAAAGTTTCAAATAAAAACTGATTTTAGACTTAGTTATTAATGTTCTAGGGATATTGCCAGAAAAAGCTACATGTCCTATATTCTGTGCCAGTTTCTTAAATTAGAATCTTGGATTGCATCCTCAGCGTGTCACTGTAGTGGTATTGCTGGGTTGCTATGATACGGTGCTTGTTCTGTAATTTGTAGCATGAATCCTATATGAGATCCTACTTCAGATTTCAAATATGTGAGCAGCAGTAGTTGAGAATATTGTATCTTTTTCCTTTAAGCAAAATTATACCTATAAAACTTATTTCTGATTAAGTTATTAAGATATCTGGTGCTTCAAACTATTTTTTATTAGTTGTAAAAAGGGGTATTAACAATGGACAAATTGAAATAATTTGGTTATTCCTAAGTTTAGTTTATTACATTGACTTTTATGAAAAATGGGCAAGAAGAGAAAGGCTTTATGATAATGACTATATTAAAATTTCAGTGTTCTTCTGTTTGGTATTTGAAGTCTTGAGATAAATGAATATAGACTAGATTTTCTGGTAAGATGCATTTGAGACAGTACCAGCAAAACTACATTACAAGGGAAAAATTCCAAATTACTGAATTTTTAAAAATCAGTGAACTCTTAAAACTAACCCTACATAGCAGTATTAATAGGATATTATTACCTCTTTCTCATTTTATGTGGTGGTTTTTGGCTTTTCATTTACATGTTCTATGAAAACTTCTATCAAATTTAGGATTATAAATTAGTATATTGCCTAGCCCATGTGGCTAAGAGGTTGAGCGTCTACCTATGAACCAGGAGGTCACAGTTCGATTCCCAATTGGGTTGTGGGCTTGATCCTTAGTAGGGGATTACAGGAGGCAGCCAATCAATGATTCTTCTTTCATCGTTGATGCTTCTGTTTCTCCCTTCCTCTCTCTGAAATCAATAAAAACATTAAAAAAAATTAGTATAAGTAGCATAAAGACCAATTAAGGGTATTCTAGGCATGTGTTGTGTACACATTTTTGGTGGAATGAAGTTTATATTATTACTAGATGCCCGGTGCACGAAATTCATGCACGGGGCGGGGGGGGGGGGGGGGGACGGGGAGCTGCTCAGCCCAGCCTGCACCCTCTCTAATCTGGGACCCCCTAGAGGGATGTCCAATTGCCCGTTTAGGCGGGCAGTCAGACATCCCTCTCACAATCCAGGACTACTGGCTCCCAACTGCTTGCCTGCCTGCCTACCTGATTGCCCCTAACTGCTTCTGCCTTCCAGCCTGATCACCCCCTAACCACACCCCTGCCAGCCTACTCGATGCCTAACCGCTTCCCTGCCAGCCTGATTGATGCCTAACTGCTCCCCTGCTGGCCCGATTGAACCTAACTGCCCTCCCCTGCCAGTCTGGTCACCATTAACTGTTCTTCCTTGCAGGCCATCTTGTGGTGGCCATCTTGTCTCCACATGGTGGTGGCCATCTCTGACCACATGGGGGAGGCCATCTTGTGGTTGGAGTGATGGTCAATTTGCATATTATTCTTTTATTAGATAGGCTTGGTTAGTGGCATTTTATCTTTAAACCTCAATTGCTCTTTAAATGTTTACTGTCTTTCAGTTATGTCTTGGGTTTTTGATAGAAAATTATTTTAGAGACCAGGACAGGACTGAAGTTTTTTAACAGCTTTATTGAGATAGACTTCATATACCATACAATTCACCCATTTAAAGTATACAGTTCAGTGAGTTTTAATATATTCACAGGTAATGTGCAGCCATCACTACAGTCCATTTTAAAAAAATCCTCACCTGAGGATGTTTTTATTGATTTTTAGGGGAGAGGGAGGGGGAGAGATGGAGAGAGAGAGAGAGAGAGAGAGAGAGAGAGAGAGAGAGAGAGAGAGAGAAACATCGATTGGTTGCTTCTCACAGGTGCCCTGACCAGTAATAAAACCTACAACTATTTTTGGTGATCGGTAGGATGTTCTAAGCGAGTCACCGGGCCTGGGCTCACTGCAGTCAGTTTTAGAGCATTTTCATCATCTTAAAAAGAAACCCCATACCTTTTAACTGTTAACCCCCTGTGCTCTCATCCTAGCCATTGACTGCCCTAAGCAACCACTAATATACTTTTTGTCTCCAAAAATTACCCTGTTCTGGACATTTTATATAGTCTTTGTAACTGGCTTCTTTTCATTTGGCATAATGTTTTCAAGGTTCATCCATGTTGTAGTATGTGTCAGTAACTTCATTCCTTTTATGGCTGCATAATATTCCATTGTATGGCTTTAGCACCATATTTCATTTATCCATTTATCAGTTGATAGACATTTGGGTTTCTACTTTTTTATTATGAACTAGAGGCCCGGTGCACGAAATGCGTGCACGGAGGAGGGTTGTCCCTCAGCCCAGCCTGTACCCTCTCCAATATGGGACCCCTCAAGGGATGTCCGACTGCCCGTTTAGACCCGATCCCAGTGGTATCGGGCCTAAACGGGCAGTCGGACATCCCTCTCACAACCCAGGACTGCTGGCTCCCAACTGCTTGCCTGCCTGCCTTCCTGATTGCCCCTAACCGCTTCTGCCTGCCAGCCTGTTTGCCCCCAACTTCCCTCCTCTGCAGGCCTGGTCACCCCTAACTGCCCTCTCCTGCAGGGTTGATCACCTCCAACTGCCCTCCCTTGCAGGCCTGGTCCTTCTCAACTGCCCTCCCTTGCAGGCTCGGTGCCTCCCAACTGCCCTCTCCTGCTGGCCATCTTGTGGTGGCCATCTTGTGTCCACATGGGGGCAGGATCTTTGACCACTTGGGGGCAGCTATATTGTGTGTTGCAGTGATGATCAATCTGTATATTACTCTTTTATTAGATAGGATAGAGGCCTGGTGCACGGGTGGGGGCCAGCTGGTGTGCCCTGAAGGGTGTCCCGGATCAGGTGGGGGTCCCCTTGGGGCGTGGGGCAGCCTGAGCGAGGGGCCTGTGGTGGTTTGCAGGCCAGCCACGCCCCCTGGCAACCCAGGCGGAGGCCCTGGTATCTGGAATTTATTTTCCTTCTACAATTGAAACTTTGTAGCCTGGAGCAGAGCCAAGCCTGGGGCTCCCTCTGAGGCCGGCAGCCATTTCTGTTGGGGTTATAATTGAAACTTTGTTGCCTTAAGCGGGTGGGCCCGGCCAGGGTGTGCGGAAAGCTTTGCTTCCCCTGTTGCCGGCGGCAACACTGGCCTGCTCTCTCAAGCTCCATTCTGCCGCCATTTGTTTGAATTTGTTTACCTTCTATAATTGAAACTTTGTAGCTTGAATGGAGGCTTAGGCCTGGCAAGGGCAGGCGGAAAGCTTGGCTTCCTCTGTTACCTAGGAAACCTTGCTCTCTGTGGCTGTAGCCATCTTGGTTTGGGTTAATTTGCATGCTCGCTCTGATTGGATGGTGGGCGTGGCTTGTGGGTGTGTTGGAGGTATGGTCAGTTTGTATATTTGTCTATTATTAGGTAGGATACTGTTCTATAAACATTTGAGTACAAGTTTTTGTGTGCTATATGTTTTCATTTCTCTTGAGTATATACCTAAGAGTGGAGTTACTAAGTCATATGAAAATTCTGTTTAATCCCTTGAGGAACTGCCATACTTTTTTCACTGTGGCCACATCATTTTACTTTCCCACCAACAGTTTATGAGGGTTCTGAACTCTTCATATGCTTACCAATACTTGTTATTCCAACTTTTTTGTTATAGCAATAGTAATGGATATGAAATGGTATCTTTCTGTGGTTATGATTTGCATTTCTCTAATAAATAGTGATGTCTAGCATCTTTTGATGTGTTTATTGGCCATTTGATAATATCTTCATTGAGAAATGGATCTTCAGAGAGAAACATCCAGGTGAGAGGGAAACATCGATCAATTGCCTCCCATATGAAACCTGACCAGGAATCGAACCTGCAACTATAACTATTGGTCTATGGCAATCATGTCAAACTCAAATACTAACACGGGCCAAATAAACAAGGTTCAAGTTTATGTGGACCGCAAAAAAACCCCCAAAAGCTTCAATTTTCATAGAAACAGGTTTATTTTGATAGAGACATGCTGAATACAAAGAGCTGAAATAAATGAGTAATTGTTAAATAAAATAATAGAACATTATAAGAAAAATTAATATTTTTTTCTTGAACATTAACTTACAAGACACTAAATAACTATACAAATTAATAAGTTTAACGCAAATAAACCTATTTTTCTTGTTCTCCGAACGTGAAATATTTCCTGTTGCACACACCAAACAAGTCAGTCCAAGACTAATGACGTGGCAATTGGCTGCTAAAAGAGTGAGAAATGGTGTGCCTGCGCCTAAGGCACATAAGGGAAATGAATGCAAAACAATTACAGTAATCAGTCATTAGCTAATGTTGTAGTTCATTATTAATAACTAGAGGCGTGGTGCACAAAAATTCATGTACTCATGGGATCCCTCAGCCTGGCCTGAGCCCTCTTGCAGTCCGGGAGCCCTCAGGGGATGTCCAACTGATGGCTTAGGCCAGCCCCGCCCCCACCCACGGGGAGTGGGCCTAAGCCACAGTCTGGCCTCTCTCTGCAGGAGGTGACCAGGCGGGCCAATCGGGATGGCGCCGACCAGCCCCGCCACCCTCCCCATCACCCCTCCACTGCTACTGGTCACTGCCGCCCCCCTCCCCCATTGCCATCCCCTTCCTCTGCTCACTGGCATGTGCCTTGGCTGGCCTGGCGCCACCTGCTCATTTGGCCCCGCCTCCCGCTGACCAGTCGTTCCACCGTCCGGTTGATTTGCATATTATGCTTTTGTTATATAGGATTATGTATAACAGGATATTGTAAAAATTAAGTTACAAAATTTTTATTAAAACGTTTCTTACATAACACTCTATTGGCTAGGCCACAAAAATATTCGTTGTGGGCTGCAAGTTTGATATGCTTAGTGTACGGGATATGCTCCAACCAACTGAGTTACCTGGCCTTGGCAGTAACCTGAGATCTTTTTGGCTTGCCTTTTGCAGCATGGAATTCTACTCCTTACATGCCAAGACTAAGGTAATCATGCCTCACTGTTCTCGTTGGTGCTGCACCAAAGGTAAAGCCTCTGTCCCACCAGTAGAGTGTGGGCAGAAAGAAGAAGGGACCCCTCTTTTTGACTGCACTCGCCTGGAACTTAGCCTCAGCACCAAGTAGCTGTGGCAGAGTGAGAAATGACAGCATCTTCCTTCTCACCTGAAGAAATCTGTCTGGAGCTGGAGATAGAGAGGTTCTGTGTTCCTAGCTACACCTCTCCTGAGTGGAAGTTCTGCCTAACTGAGCTGGAAGGAGGAAGGGAGGTAGTTATCTATTTTAAATACCATAGACCAGTGGTCGGCAAACTGTGGCTCGCGAGCCACATGCAGCTCTTTGGCCCTTGAGTTTTTAGCAAAGGCTATCTTAGGAGTATCCTAATTAAGTTAATAACAATGTACCTACCTATATAGTTTAAGTTTAAAAAATTTGGCTCTTAAAAGAAATTTCAATCGTTGTACTGTTGATATTTGGCTCTGTTGACTAATGAGTTTGCTGACCACTGCCATAGACTCTTGCTTTTCTTACCAAATTTTCATAGATATTCTTAGATAGATGTTTTCCACATTTGTTGTTTGCCTTAGGACCATGTTCAAAGGCTTTTAAAAGGTTGTTTCAAAAATAAAACTGTGAGAGAAACCAAGATGGCGGCAAAAGTAAACACCTGAACTGCTGCCTCGCACAACAATTCAAAACTACAACTAAAAGACAAAACGGGAGAGAAACCAAGATGGCGGCATAAGGTAAACACCTAATTGTTGCCTACCACAACAATTTTGAAACTACAACTGGAAAACAGAGCGCACACAGTCCAGAACCACCGGAAAGCTGGCAGAGTGGAAAACCTACAACTAGAGAAAAAAAGAGAGGGGGACGCTGAGCCTCAGGAGCTGTGGAGGTGCGGAGATCCGTGAGCGCGGAAAGGGCGGGCGGCTGAATACGCGGCAGGCTTGCTCGCAGCGCGCGGAGAGGGAGGGCAGCAGACGCTGCGTGGCTAGCTTTCTCGTTTAGGAGAAAAACAAAACAGTCTGCACTGAAATCCAGCTGCGGTTGGGGAGAAACTGGTCTATTTGGCAGCGGGCGAGGCTCGAAAGCTGCCTTCTCTCAGAGGTGCACAGCCATTGATTAGGGCACGGAGGAACCGGCCCTCTTAGGGCGGCGCGGACGGAAACCAAGTTTGTCTGCGCCATTCTGAGACTCCACCCCATCCAAGCTGAGCACAGCCCTCCCAGTGACTGGATTTCTCGTTATGGAGAAAAACAAAACCTCCGGTCTGCACTGAAATCCAGCCCCAGCTGGGGAGAAACTGGTCTGTTAGGCAGCGGGAGAGGCTCGAAAGCTGCCTTCTCTCAGAGGCGCGCAGCCATTAATTCAGGCACGGAGAAACCGCCCCTCTTAGGGCGGAGCAGACAGGAAACCAAAGCTTGTCTGCGCCACCCTGAGACTCCGCCCCATCCAAGCTGAGCACAGAAGCTCTCCCAGCAGAGACACTGCTGATCCTCACAGCCAACTGGCTTGGAGATCAACTCCCGCAGTGATACCAACAATCCCAACCACTCTGAACTCCAGTTTCTGGGGACACGCAGGGGACCCAGACGCCTACGGGACTCTCGGCCATCAGTCGGAGAGTGAGAGTGACTTTTCTGTCGGTGTGGACAACACCAGATTTCAACCACTCTCATAAGGGACACATTCAAGAGGCAGACTCAGTGAGCACCAAAGCCCTACTGTGTCTCCAGCACAGCAGTTCTTCCTTTATAGACAC
This sequence comes from Cnephaeus nilssonii, assembly GCF_951640355.1. Taxonomy (NCBI): domain Eukaryota; kingdom Metazoa; phylum Chordata; class Mammalia; order Chiroptera; family Vespertilionidae; genus Cnephaeus; species Cnephaeus nilssonii. The sequence continues at coordinate 29,750,291 of NC_137092.1, read as the reverse complement.
AGCAGGCCCTCACAACCAATTGGCCTGGCGGTCAATTCCTCCCAGTGTACCAACAGCAATCAGGGCTTTTAACTACACCAAGACTTTCCACTCAGCCCACAAAGGGGAGTACCAAGAGCGACCACCTAGGGTGATTGGGGAAGCTGAGCTACTGGCCCCTATAGGTCACCGACCACACAAAGCCACTCCATCAACACAGGGAGGCAGCCAAAATGTGGAGACATCGAAGTATGTCACAAGTAGGAGAGATAGATGAAAGCAAACTAATGGACGACACAGTGTTCAGAACCATATTTATAAGGTTATTCAAGAATCTTCTAAAAACCGCTGAGAAACTTGAAGAGACCTTCAAGGACCTAAATGAGAATACCAAAAAAATGGAAAAGGACCAGTCAGAAATTATGCATACACTGTCTGAAATAAAGAATATACAGAGTAGACCACCGCACCCGAAGAGTCAAACCAAAGATCTGGAATATGAGGAAGAAAAAAACACCCAACCAGACAGACGGAAAGAAAGAAGAATCCAAAAGTGTGAGGATAGCATAAGGAGCCTCCGGGATGGCTTTAAGCGTACCAATATCCGAATTTTTGGGGTGCCAGAAGAGAGAGAGCAAGATACTGAAAACCTATTTGAAGAAATAATGACAGAAAACTTCCCCCACCTGGTGAAAGAAATAGACTTACAGGTTCAGGAAGCGCACAGAACCCCAAACAAGAGGAATCCAAAGAGGACCACACCAAGACACATCATAATTAAAATGCCAAGGGCAAAAGACAAAGAGAATATTAAAAGCAGCAAGAGAAAAACAGTTAGTTACCTACAAGGGAGCACCCATACAACTGTCAGCTGATTTCTCAACAGAAACTATGCAGGCCAGACGGGAATGGCAAGAAATATTCAAAGTGATGAATAGCAAGAACCTACAACCAAGACTACCCCACCCAGCAAAGTTATCATTCAGAATTGAAGGGCAGATAAAGAGCTTCACAGATAAGAAAAAGCTAAAGGAGTTCATCACCACCAAACCAGTATTATATGAAATGCTGAAAGGTATTCTTTAAAAAGAGGAAAAAGAAGAAAAAAGTAAAGATAAAAATTATGAACAAATACATATCTATCAACAAGTGATTCTAAAAATCAAGTGAATTAAAAATCTGAGGAACAGAATAAACTGGTGAACATAATAGAATCAGAGGCATAGAATGGGAGTGGATTAATAATTCTCAGGGGGAAAGGGGTATCTGTTTTGGGGGGTATGGGAAGAGACTGGACAAAAATCATACACCTATGGATAAGGACAACGGGGGGGAGGGAACCGGGTGATGGGGAGATATGGGGGGAAAAAAGGAGAAACAATTGTAATAATCTGAACAATAAAGATTTATTTTTAAAAAAAAAAGACAAAACGGACATCATCCAGAACCACAGGAAGGCTGGCTGAGTGGAAATTCTACAACTAGAAGGAAAGAGAAAAGCACACTGAGACTCAGAAGAGCTGCGGAAGTAAAGTGCAGAGGTACGGAGGCATGTGCGCGGAGAGGGCTGGCAACTGAGCACACGGTTGTCCTTCTCAATCGGAAGGGAGACACAAGCTCCTGACTGCTCTGAACTCCAGTTCCAGGTGAGACTCTGGGGACCCAGACTCCTACAGGGAGAAACTGGACTGTCTGGCAGTGGGCGGAACTCGAGGGTGGCTTTCTCTCAGAGGTGCTTGCAGCAATTACCAAGGGACACTGAGACCCCAGGGGCCTCTTAGGGCAGGGCTGATGGGAAGCCATTGCTGTTTGCTCCGCCCTGAGACTCCGCCCCATCCAGGCTGTGCGCAGAGGCTTTTGCATATGAATGGCCTGGTCCTTTGAAAACTAAACTTACCTAACAAACTGCAGCTGAGTCAGTGAGACCCAGAACATACAAAAGAAGGCCCAAGGCTCCACAGCAGCTTGTATTGCTTCACAGCTGGGCCCCATCTGGGTACCTCCAAAACCCAAACAAAGAAGAGGAATCTGCAGATCTCTCCATAGCTCCTGGGTGGCCTCAGGCAGAGGCTAAATTAGCACTTCTTTGGAGATCCAAGAGCCAGTGTACCCAGGGGTCAGAGTAGGACCATCCAGATTACAACTCCTCAGATCCATAAGGGACACACTCAGGGGGGTGACTCAGTGAGCACCAAAGCCCCACTGAAGCAAGTCTTGTCTCATAAGGGTGTCTCCAGCACAGAAGTTCTCCCATCATAGACACAGCTGATCCTCACTGCCAGTTGGCCTGAAGGTCAATTCCCCCCAGTGATACCAACAACAATCAAGGCTTAACTACAACAAGACTGTGCACACAGCCCACAAAGGGGTGCACCAAGAAGTGTCCACCTCAGGTAACTGGGGAGGCTCAGCCACTGGGCCCTATAGGACACCTGGCACACAAAGCCACTCTATCAACTCAGGGAAGCAGCCAAAATGCGGAGACAAAGAAACAGGTCACAAATGAAAGAAATGGAGGAAAGCAAACAACTGGATATAGAGTTCAAAACCACGGTTATAAGGTTTTTCAAGAATTTTCTAGAAAAGGCCGATAAATTTAGTGAGACCCTGGAAGATATGAAAAAGGAGCCACTAGAAATTAAGCATACACTGACTGAAATAAAAAATAATGTACAGAGATCCAACAGCAGACTAGAGGATCGCAAGACTCAAGTCAAAGATTTGAAATACAAAGAAGCAAAAAACACCCAACCAGAAAAGCAAAAAGAAAAAAGAATCCAAAAATATGAAGGTAGTGTAAGGAGCCTCTGGGACAACTTCAAGCATACCAACATCCAAATTATGGGGGTGCCAGAAGAAGAGAGAGAGCAAGATACTGAAAACCTATTTGAAGAAATAATGACAGAAAACTTCCCCCACCTGGTGAAAGAAATAGACTTAAAAGTCCAAGAAGTGCAGAGAACCCCAAACAAAAGGAATCCGAAGAGGACCACACCAAGACACATAATAATTAAAATGTCAAGAGCAAAAGACAAAGAGAATATTAAAAGCAGCAAGAGAAAAACAGTTAGTTACCTACAAGGGAGCACCCATACAATTGTCAGCTGATTTCTCAACAGAAACTATGCAGGCCAGACGGGAGTGGCAAGAAATATTCAAAGTGATGAAATATCAAGAACCTACAACCAAGACTACTCTACCCAGCAAAGCTGTCATTCAGAATTGGAAGGGCAGATAAAGAGCTTCACAGATAAGAAAAAGCTAAAGGAGTTCATCACTGCCAAACCAGTATTATATGAAATGCTGAAAGGTATTCTTTAAGAAGAGGAAGAAGAATAAAAAGGTAAAGATAAAAATTATGAACAAGAAATACATATCTATCAACAAGTGTATCTAAAAATCAAGTGAATAAAAAATCTGATGAACAGAATAAACTGGTTAATATAATAGAATCGGGCATAGAAAGGAAGTGGACTGACAATTCTCGCGGTGAAAGGGGTGTGGGGGGTGCGGGAAGAGACTGGACAAAAATCGTACACCTATGGATGAGGACAGTGAGGGGGGGTAAGGGCAGAGGGTGGGGTGGGAACCGGTTGGAGGGGAGCTTTGGGGGGAAAAAAGAGGAACAATTGTAATGATCTAAACAAAGATTTATTGAAATGAAAAAGAAAATAAAACTGTATTCATTAGTTTTGTTGGAAGAGCAGGTCTGTGGGGCTCCTTACCTTGTCTTGCTAGAAGCCAATCTCCCCATGTATTAAAATTTTAGCTTGTTTTGTAGTAATAATTAGTACTTTAATCTTATCTAGGAATTCATAACTTTTAGGCATAAAATCATTCCAATAAATTTGAAAACTTACAGGAATTGAGAAAATCCTTGAAATAAACAGCTTCTGAAATTGATACAAGAAACAAAAATCTGAGTAAATCTTACATCTATATAATTGAACCCTAATTATAAACCCTGGCAAGGACATTACAAGAAAATTGGATACCAATATTCCTTATGAACATAGATGCAAAAGTCTTTTACAAAATATTAAATTGAATTTAGAAACTTATAAATAAGATTATACATCCTGATCATGTGGGATTTATGCCAGGAATCTCGGCTGGTTTTACGTTAAATGACTTGCCATGTAAATAGAATAAAAGAGAAAAGTCAAATCATCACTTCATTATGAATAGAAAATTCCTTCTGTATGCAGTTCCCTTCTCTCTAGTACTTTTCCATGCAAATTTCAGCCACCTCAGTAGTCCTAATCTCATTTTTAGTAGTTTACATTGGGAGGGCTAGTTTCTAGAAACAGAGGTCTTATCCACACATTTTGTCATCCTTATCTATCCAGTTGGTATGAAATGATGTATGGCATTTCATACGTAAGTTCATATATGTAGTTGTACATACTTAGATTTTTCTGCCTTTTTCATATGCTTATCGGTCATTTATGTTTTGTGTACCCTTTTTTTCTATAGTTTTTTTTAAACCTTTTTATTGATTTGTAGATGTTCTTTTGTGTAGATGTTCTAGCTAACAATTCAGAATTGGTTATAAAACTCTAAATGTCTTACAGTTTTCCTATTCACATTTAGTTTTTTAGTAATTAACTTTTGTAAGTAGCATGAAGGAGGGATCTAATTTTTTTATATGAATAGCCAGTGGTCCTAACATTACTTACGAATTTTTAAAATTCCCTACTGACGTTAAAAACAACACATCAACTCTATTATATGTTAACCTTCTATATATGTACACTGGCATGTTTCTAGGGGCCTTATTATTTCTTCCAGTGGTCTTTTTGTCTGTACCTGCACAATGTCATGTAGTTTTAATTTCTCCGTGATAAGGTGACTCTTTCCTTCTTTATCTTCTTAAAAGTCATCTTGACTATTCTTACTCTTTATTTTTCCAAATAAATTTTAAGAGCAACTCTTTAATTTCCAATAAAACACCCTGTTGATTGATTACCATCTAGTCCAGAAGCCAGAATCAACTGGCAGACATGAGTGATTTAGCATTCACAGGATTCCAGCCCCTAGCTTTCTAGCTGAGGCCTTAGACATTATAGAGCAGAGATAGATTGTCCCTGCTGTGTCCTGTCTGAATCCCTGACCAAAGAAACTATGATGAATAATAATTATTATTGTTTTAAGCCACTAAATTTGGGGTAATTTGTTACTAAGCAACAGAAAATTAATATACCAAGTATTGTGATTATGATTTGGCTTTTCCTGTATGTCTGCTTTCAGAACACATAATTAGAATATTCTAATATAGTACATGGGAATAATTTCTCATCCTAAATTAATAAATTGGCATTTATAACTCATGAGCTTGGTTAATTTGTATTCGTATTGTGTTTGATAAAAAGAAACCTTGTGTCTGAGTGTATAAGTCAGAGGAATAGACTCAGACTTTGAAAATATATCATGAACGTCATGCTTGTTGGCAAACTTAAAGATTTCTTGATTTAATGGTACAGTCTTCCTTAATAGGTTTCATAAACTAACACCAAAGAGCACAATGTTAAACATCCTTAAAATGTTTTCCTGAAGATTTTAATTTACTTTAGAAATTTCTTACAAAATTTGCTAATATCAAATGAATCAGTGTAGTCATCCAGGCTGTACACTCAACTACATAGATTTTATTTTCCTCAAGTAGTTTATTCTGTGTACCTGGAGAACTTTTGTGACTGGATCTTTTCAGGAGGAAACAGCCTTGTAAGTCATGTAGCCTCACTTTTATGACCAAGACCTGCAAGTCATGTAGCATCACCTCTGAAATACTGACTGTTCTCTAGAAGCAAGTCACTATGTCCAGCTCACATGCACATAAATAGAAATAAACTTGACCTTTTGAAGAGAGGAGTGTCAAATAATTTGTGGACACTTAAGCATGGATTGAGAACAAGGGAAGTCTTATGAATATTTAATAGTATTAGGCTAAAATATCCTGCCTGATTCTCTATCTCATAATAAGGCATATAGTTGTGTTTAATGGTTCTGATAGACTTCAATTCCTTTAAGTTTTTCTTATTGGTTAGTGTTTGATGGGCATTGGATTTATTTGCTTCCAAAGAGAATTAAGAATAATGATGGGAGAGTGCATTCTAACCAGTACATGTGCAAACAGACCATTCAGGGAACTTTTAAGTATCAGCTGTTATAGTATATGAAAGGGGGGGTTAATTGGAAGTGAATTGGAAAGTGCCACTCAGTTTCACCTCCTCTCCTTTCACCCTTAACTTTAGTCATATTTATGTTACATTTTTAAGTTTTGTAACATTTTCTATAGCTATAATTAAGTTTTCTGTAAGTTATAAGTTAATTCTAAAAGTTGAAAAGTCAGTTAACAAGATTTATGTTGTGTGACTGTATAGACTTCAGAGCCATGTATTGTTACATTTCCTTACATAGATTTTTAAGGATTTCCTAGAGTTTCTAATTGGGTCTCTTTCTTTTATTGTACCTTTAACATACTCTCAATTTTTCCCCTCCAGATCTCCGTATATAAGGTACACTGTTCATCTTCATGTAGAGACCACTCGCATGTGGCCTTTCTCCTCCTGCTCTAAATGGCCCAGGTGCTCTCTAGGTCTTTATTGCTTTCCTGGGTGGCTTCCCTTATTCCTTTGTCTTTTCCCCTTATTGCTGCATCAGATCCTCAGATAAATTCCTAAGCAAGGTTGTGAGGTTGTTAAATCTTTCAAGTACTGTTTTTGCAGGTCTGAAAATGCCCTTATTGAACACTTAGTGCTTTATTGATAGTTATTGTTAGCTAGTTACAGAGTTCTCTATTGACATTAGATTTTTTTTCATTTTAATTTTAATTTTCTTCATTGATTAAGGTATTACTTATGTGTCCTTATCCCCCCATTCCCCCCCCCACACCCCCACTTATGCCCTCACCACCACCACCACCACCCCCGTGTCTGTGTCCATTGGTTAGGCTTATATGCATGCATACAAGTCCTTTGGTTGATCTCTCCCCCTTACCCCCATCCTTCCCTACCTCCCCTCTGAGGTTTGATGGTCTGGTCGATGCTTCTCTGTCTCTGGATCTGTTTTTGTTCATCAGTTTATGTTGTTCATTATATTCCACAAATGAGTGAGATCATGTGATATTTATCTTTCTCCGACTGGCTTATTTCGCTTAGCATAATGCTCTCCAGTTCCATCCATGCTGTTGCAAATGGTAAGGATTCCTTCTTTTTTTACCGCAGCATAGTATTCCATTGTGTAGATGTACCACAGTTTTTTAATCCAACCATCTGCTTATGGGCACTTAGGTTGTTTCCCAATCTTAGCTATGGTGAATTGTGCTGCTATGAACATAAGGGTGCATATATCCTTTCTGATTGGTGTCTCTAGTTTCTTGGGATATATTCCTAGAAGTCAGCTCACTGGGTCAAATGGGAGTTCCATTTTTAGTTTTTTGAGGAAACTGCATACTGTTCTCCACAGTGGCTGTACCAGTCTGCATTTCCACCAGCAGTGCACAAGCGTTCATTTTTTTCCGCATCCTCGCCAGCACTTACCATTTGTTGATTTGTTGACAGCCATTCTGACGGATGTGAGATGGTATCGCATTGTCGTTTTGATTTGCATCTCTCGGATGATTAGTGACTTTGAGCGTGTTTTCATATGTCTCTTGGCCTTCCTTATGTCCTCTTTCCAAAAGTATCTATTTAGATACGTTGTCCATTTTTTGATTGGGTTGTTTATCTTCCTTCTGTTAAATTGTATGAGTTCCCTGTAAATGTTGGAGATGGCATTAGAATTTTAATGGCATAGCCGCATTGTCTTCTGGCGTCATTATTGCTGATAAATCTGATGGATAATCTATCTCTGGTTCTTTTGTGAGTAATTCTTTTAAATCTTAAATTTCATAGTGATATGCTAAATTATCCCTTCAGTTTGGGTCTTTTCCCCCCTGTTTATTTAGTTTTCTTTCTTGTATAGGCTTTCTTTGAGTGTCTGGCAATCTTTATTTTCTATTAATATGTATGAGTGAACAAAAAGTTACTTTAGAAGTTGGATGGGGTATATTAGCTGCTTTTCTTAGAATAATTGGGCAGGGAATTAGGTAAAAGCTAGAATGTATGACTCTCTGGAACTATACATTTTCTTCAAAAACCTTACTTTTTCTTTCTTTTACTAGTATTTGCCTAGAGTATGAGTGCGTGACTGTCTTTTGGAGTGGAGTAGCAGAGTGTTTAGCATATAGATTTATATAATTCCCCTATTTTCAGTTTATGTTTTAATCCCAACCTCTATTTCACCAGGCTTTTCTAATCTGGAGTTCTATAGGAACCTTGTCTGCAATCCCCGTTTATTCTAAGATGTGACTTTCTCTGTTTTTGTTTTGTCACTTAGCACGTCATGTATTTTGAGTTTTCCAGGAATTTGTTGAAGTCTGTTGCCTAGGGGCCCATTCTTCTATTCTCTTTGTTATTGTGGGTTTATATATTTTTGTTTGTTTACTTTTATTTTGAGTGAAGGGAAGGAGATAAATTTGACATTTTAAAGTAATATGCATTGTGAATTTCTAAGTGGACAAAGATTTAGAATATAGCTATTAAAGGAACAATTGATATTTCAAAGACAGTAAGTATAGTCATACTTTTTATTGCATTCTAGGTGATTTGAATCTCAGGTGCATTGCAGATTTGTTTTGTGATCTTGGGCAGCATGCTATGCAATGAGGTATCTTACTGGTATAGTACTTTACATATTGTACAGCACTTTCAAACTTTTTTTTAACTTCAAACTATAGTAAGAAACATTTAATTTTACAACTTAGTACTCATATAAAGTTTTATGAAGTAATACTCTTATGTGCAACATGCTGATATCCTACCTAATAATAGACAAATATGCAAATTGACCGTACCTTCGCTATGCCCGTGATTGGCCAGGAGGCACGGCGGGGGGGGGGGGGGGACTCGGGGTGGCCGATTGGGCCGGCGGGACGCTGAGCTCGCGGTGGCTCGAGCTCAGCATCTGCGCCATGGCTGTGCTGTGGCACAGAAGGGGCCTCTGGGGCAGCAGCTCACGTCCCACCGCGGACCATCAAAAGCAGGGGAGCTGGGTGCCTGTCCGCTCAGGCACCAGGCCTTTCAGAAGCCTTCGCGGCGCCAGAGGCTTCTGAAAGGCCTGGTGCACCAGCGGACAGGCACCCAGCTCCCCCGTGATTGAAAGCAAAAGCGTGGGAGCTGGGTGCCTGTCCGCTGGTGCACCAGGCCTTTCAGAAGCCTCCGGCGTGGCGAAGGCTTCTGAAAGGCCTGGTGCACAGCGGACAGGCACCCAGCTCCCCTGTGATCGAAAGCGAAAGCATGTAGGGGACCCTACATGTGCATGATTCAATCATGCACTGGGCCTCTAGTTTTATATGTTTTTAAAATTTCTGCTTGTGACCCAGTAAAACGATCTTACTACCAACCAATGGGTTGCACCCCACACTTTGTAAAACAGTTCTTTAGAGCAGTATTTTTGAAGTGTAAGCAGATACATCTTCAAGTTTGGTATTGAAAAACAACAACAATAATTTAGAGATTAGGCATGACCTAGCAGGGCTTTTGTGAGTTTTAAAAGTTGTATTAATAATTCTCCAAAGATGAAATGCCTTACTTCCATAGCATTGTCTTGATTCTCCCTCTGCCTAAGACCACTCAGGGATTTCTACAGTGGTAAGAATTTTTTAGTGGGATCAAATTTCAGTCATAATAAAGTGGAAGACAATTAAGATGTGTGTAAAAAACTCATATTCTAGTCAGATTTAAACTAATTATGTATTTTGCAAAGCAAGGCACGTTTTGTTTTTTAGATCATTCCTTGATTTTGTAGTTTTCTTGTATCTTTCATAATTTTTATGCTGAACTTTTTATATTGGGGATTTGGTTATCTATAATAATAAAAGGGTAATATGCTAATTAGACCAAACGTCCTTCAAGGCATCATTCTGGACGTCCTTCCGAATGAAGCTGGGGCTGGAGCAAAGCCCGGGTCCCAGGTGCCTGCCGGCGGCGTCCTGAGCGAAGCCTGGGTCCCGGGTGCCAGAGGGAAGCCGGTGCCAGCAGCCGGGGGAAGGAAGGCCTACTCTTGCACAAATTTTCGTGCATCAGGCCTCTAGTATTTTTATAAGAGCACTTTTAGTAAATCTTTAGCTATGATGTTATTGAAAAAAATTAATGTAAATTGGTGTTTCAGGTCATTATATAACACCAGAGGCCCAGTGCACAAATTCTTGTACCAGTGGGGTCCCTAAGCCTGGCCTGCAGGATTTGGCTGAAACCGGCTCTCCGACATCCCCCAAGAGGTCCTGGATTGCAAGAGGGCGCAGGCCAGGCTGAGGGACCCCACTGGTGCATGATCAGGGCCAGGGAGGGACTGCAGGAGGGTTCCAGGGCATGTCCGGCCCGTCTCGCTCAATCCTGATCGGCTAGACCCCAGCAGCAAGCTCACCTACCGGTCAGAGCATCTTCCCCCTGGTGGTCAGTGCACATCATAGTGAGCAGTTGATTGGCCTTAGCATATCATTAGCATATTATGCTTTGATTGGTTGAACGGCTGATGGGACGACTGGACACTTAGCATATTCGGCTTTTATTATCCTACTAGAGGCCCGGTGCACGAAATTCCTGCATGGGTGTATGTGTGTGTGTGTGTCCCTCAGCCCAGCCTGCACCCTCTCCAGTCTGGGACCCCTTGAGGGATGTCCGACTGCCCGTTTAGGGATCGGGCCTAAAGGGGCAGTCGGACATCCCTCTCACAATCAAGGACTGCTGGCTCCCAACCGCTCACCTGCGTGCCTGCCTGATTGCCCCTAACCGCTTCTGCCTGCCAGCCTGATCATCCCCTAACCACTCCCCTGCCAGCCTGATCGACGCCTAACTGGTCCCCTGCCAGCCCGATTGCCCTTAACTGCTCTCCCCTGCCAGCCTGGTCACCCCTAACTGCTCTCCCCTGCTGGCCTGGTCGCCCCCCTGCAGGCCGGGTCCCCCCCAACTGTTCTCCCCTTGCAGGCCTGGTCCCCCCCAACTGCCTTCCTCTGTCAGCCCGGTCACCCCCAACTGCCCTCCCCTGCTGGCCTGATCACCCACAACTGCCCTCCCCTGCCGGCCATCTTGTGGCGGCCATCTTGTGTCCACATGGGAACAGCCATCTTTGACCACATGGGGTGGCCATCTTGTGTGTTGGAGTGATGGTCAATTTGCATATTACTCTTTTATTAGATAGGATATAAGATTACTATGACATGCAATGGCCACCAGGGGGCAGACACTATGATTGGTAGGTTAGCTTGCTGCGGGGGTCCAGCCGATCGGGACTGAGTTAGACGGGCTAGACACACCCTGGAGTCCTCCCGCGGTACCTCCTATGCTGGCCAAACTCCTGTGTCCCTCCTTGGCCCTGATTGTGCACTGGTGGGCTCCTTTGGCCTGGCCTGCGCCCTTTCGTTATCCGGGACCCCTCGGGGGATGTTGGAGAGCTGGTTTCGGCCCGATCCTGCTTAACGTAGAAGCTGCCCCCTGGTGGTCAGTGTGCTCCCACAGGGGGAGCGCCGCTCAGCTAGAAGCCGGGCTCACGGCTGGCAAAAGCAGTGGCAGTGGTGGGCACTAAGGATGTCCAACTCGTGAGCAGGCCTAAGCTGTCCATCGGACATCCCCCGAGGGCTCCCGGACTGCGAGAGGGTGCGTGGTGGGCTGAGGGATGCCCCCCAGAGTGCCCAAATTTCATGCACCGGGCCTCTAGTATAGAAAATAGGATTCTTAAGCTGTAATCAAGTTTCCTTTAAGCAACATATAGACTTAAGGTACTTAAAATTGTTGAATATACCCCGCTGGTGTGGCTCAGTATGGTTGAGCATTGAACTTTGGTTTGATTCCCGGTCAAGGTACATGCCCAGGTCATAGGCTCAATAACCAATAGGGGGCATGCAGGTGGCAGCCAATCAATGATTCTCTCTCATCACTGATGTTTCCATTTCTCTCCCTCTCCCTTCCTCTCTGAAATCAATATATTTATAAAAATAAAATTATTGAATATGATACACTATGATAATAATCAGTGGTCTAAATTGCTCCTAGGTAAATACTTAGGCAGGTCAAAATATCCTAACAGGTTTATGTGTTTTTTTCTTCATTTAAATGGCAGTCACTAGGATTTTAAATATCTATTTGCTCCTGACACATTTTGGAAGAAATTAATATTCGTTTGAAATAGATACATGTTATTTCAGGAAGACCTGGTTTAAACTCCAACAAAAATTTTGGGTATCTTGGTAATTAATATCTAGGTGACTGAACAAATACTGTGTTGTACTTGGGGCATGATGCAAAACAATTACATTGTCAGCATCCATAGTTGCTATGTGATGTAACACTGTAAGTAAGGTGTTCTGAACTTTTCCTTTGAACTTGTGTTTCCAGAGGTGTTTTTATGTTTAAACCTGTAAGCGAAATTCCTATCATAGGAATTTGAATGGACATTATCCACAATGAAAATGGCAAATGGATAATCAACATTAGCTCAGTAAAAATTATCAAGTAAAAACAATATGTGGCATTACTGTCTAAATGTAAGCTATTGTCAGATTGAATCAACATGGAGTATGATAGACTATTTGCAAGCATTCTTGTAATGGTGAAGCTGAACTATAAAGTGGCCAGTGCTTCTTACATTTAACAAACAGAATTATTATGCATTCTTTTTCTCAGATTGTTATTCATATTTATGAAATATAGCCAGAACATAGTCTGATCTTTTTTCAGCTTATTGAAATAAATGTTTTCCTTTTCTTTTTTTCTAATAAGGAAATTCAGTATAACTGATGTTTCAGAAATGTGCCAAAGAGTTGCGACATATTAAACATTTATAACTGCAAAATATTTCATAATTTTTTTAATGATGAAAACCATCATCACTACATTTTCTTACTAGGATAACCATCATAAAAATGTTTTTGACCTGTATAAAAATATTTCATGTCTTGAAGTAAGCCATCCATTGGTAGATAACAGTAACCTTCCTCTCTTCTCTCATTTAACTTACCTTTTACAATCAGGTCTACTCTTCCACACCTGTTTCACCTTTGCTGCCAAGAAACTCAGCACAGAGTACTAAAATATAACAGTACTAAAATATAACCTTGTAATACCTATAACTATCCTACTTTTAATTAATTATGGTTGATTGGTTAATTTGTTTGTTTACATTTAATCTTGTAAGCACTCCCAAATTCTTTTTAATTCCAGATTATGTAGAGAATTGGTTGTATCTATATGGTCAATGGCAATGTCTTTTACACTTGTTTATTGCCTGATAGCATTATCTGTCTATATAAAAGCCTAATATGCAAATTGTGCCCTCGGGAGTTCGACCAGGAGACCGGGAGTTTGATCACTTGCTATGATGTGCGCTGACCACCAGGGGGTGGCATGGAATGAAGGAAGGCCCCAGCAGGCAGCTGGAAGGCCTCGATCGGCTCTGATTGCTGGCCAGGCTTAGGGAGCCCACCCATGCACAAATTTCATGCACCAGGCCTCTAGTTATTTTATGTTTTGTATTTCCCAACTTGCCTCTCTAAATCACTTGAGGTGGGAATTCATCACTTTTAGAACCAATCTCAAAGGATTGTTTTGAAAGTTAAATAAATTAACACATATGAAACAGCTATGTTTGGCATGAAGGAAGCACTAACGTTAGCAGTAGTATTATAACTTACATAGCACAGTGGACTGCTCAATAGAAAATGTACATATAGGAAAGTTTAGGTAAAAAGACTATCTTATAATATCCAAAAATTGAGGATTGGAAACTTCTATTTTAACTCAGTGCCAAAGGAGTTGAAATGGTAACTGCTTTCTAAATATTTCTAATGTTTGGGAAGATCCAGATCTGACCTATCCCATCCAAGCATTAGGTAATGCTGGGATATAGTTCTGGAAGAGAATAAACAAATTCAAATAAATCTTTAGACTAAGAAATAGATTGTTGAATAGAGAAGCTGTGCAAAACATTAATTTCATTCCAGAAAGACTCAAGAATTAGGTGCCCAGAAAACATTTTTATATGTAACATGTTCTTTTTTAAAAATATATTTTTATTGATTTTAGAGAGGAAGAGAGAGAAAGAGAGAAACATCAATGATGAGAGAGAATTATTGATCAGCTTCCTCCTGCATGTTCCCTATTGGAGATCAAGCCTGCAACCTGGGCATGTGCCCTGACTGAGAATCGAATCATAACCTCCTGATTCATAGGTCAATGCTCAACCACTGAGCCATGCCGGCCGGGCTGTATGTAACATGTTCTTGAATCTACTATTTGTCAGTAAATCATTTTGTGTCTTCTAACATGTTATCTAGCATGTGATGTAGCTAACACATGGTATAAGAGAAAAATGCTCTTCCATTTGTATACTTTGAAATATATGATGCACTCACCTTCATGATCATTATCTCATTTAATCCATTTAAGTCTACCACGAAGGTAGGTTGTTGATAAAAATGGTCATTTTTATAAATTATTTTTAAAAAAATGTTTGCATAGATTTTAGAGAGGAAGGGTGAGAAAGAAACATGGACCAGCTGCCTCCTGCATGCCCTCTACTGGGGATCAAGCCCACAATCTGGGCATGTGCCCTGACCAGAAATCGAACTAGCGACCTTTTAGTGCATGGAACATGCTCAACCAACTGAGCCTCACTGGCCAGGCATTATAAATTCTTAAGCATAAATATGAACCACTATTTTTGCCATTTTGATATCCAGCACCAATTTTGAACTTTTCATTGTTCTGTGGACTGTTTTTCACTGCATAATTTTTATTCTTCATATCTAAAGTTTAAGCATCAAATGTGTTTCCAACTCCTTATACTAGGTGTACCGGTTAATAATGGCAGATTTTGTAATCAAAGAAAACAGGATAATTTCAAATGAAACATCAAAAATGCTTTATTCAAAGTAATGCCCATCGCTAGCTACACATTTTCCCCATCTTTCAGGTAATTTGTGGATACCGTCCCAATAGAACTTTCCTTGTTTTGAGGCAAACCATTCAGAGACCCAATTTAACACTTCTTCGTACGTTTTGAAGTGCTGCTCAGAAAGGGCGTGTGCCATCTATCAGAACAAGTGGTAATCTGAAGGAGCAAGGTCTGGTGAATATAGCGGGTGGGTTAATACTTCCCAGGCAAGATCTTTTAACGTGTCTTTAATTGGTTTTGAAGTGTGTGATGGTGCGTCATCATGAAGCAAAATTACTTTGCCGTGTCTTCTGGCCCATTCTGGTCGTTTCATGATCAAAGTGTGGTTCAAATTGATTATTTGTTGTCGGTAGCGATCAGTATTAACCGTTTCACCTGGTTTTAGAAGCTCATAATATACACCACACCTTCCTGATCCCACCAAACGCAGAGCATTGTCTTCTTTCCAAAGCCATTTGGCCTTGCAGTTGATATTGATGGTTGACCTGGATCAACCCATGATTTTGTGTGTTTGGGATTCTCAAAATAAATCCACTTTTCATCGCCAGCCACAATTGGATGCAAAGAAGACTTTCTTTTGTGCCGTTGAAGCAACATTTTACTTATGAATTTTCGGTTTTCCATTTGTCTTTCGTTCAGTTGATGTGGTACCCATTTTCATTCCTTTAAAATCTTTCCCATTGCTTGTAAACGATCGGAAATTGTTTGCTGAGCAACGTTTAATCTTTCTGCAAGTTGTTTTTTAGTTTGACACGCATCTTCATCCAATAATGCTTGTAATTTTTGGTCTTCACACTTTTTCGATTGACCTGGACGTTCTTTGTCTTTCACATCGAAATCATCACTTTTAAAGCATTTAAACCAGCGTTCACAAGTATTTTGAGATGGAGCATGTTCACCATAAGCTTCTTGAAGTATATGATAACTTTTCTTCAAAATAAAGTAATGAATTAAAACTTCCTGCAAATGCTCTTTTTTGGCACGAAATTTGACATTTTTAAGCATAAAAAATCTATGATGTTAACACCTTCAGAAAATTTGACATATGAAGTTTTGAAGCTTGCTGTCAATACAACAAAATAGCATACATATCAAATCGCATATATATCAACATATGTGTAACTCTATTGGGAAAAAAAATCTGCATTATTAACCGGTGCACCTAGTATATCCTGTATTAGATGTAAAAGAAATGAAAAGGAAATCCTGCTCAGTGAATGATCCTTGTCTTTGAGGAACCTGCAATCTTTTGGGAGGGAGATGATAAAAAAAATATTTGTTAAAGTCTAAAGATACTAATCTGTACTTAACTGTATGATTGAGAATGTGAGTGCAATAGATGTTCAGAGAAGAGAGGAGGGATCACTGTACCCTTACCTAATTAAGGGAAGTTTTATGGAGAATATGAGATTTAAGTTTATTATTAAAGGATGAGTAGGATTTGGAAACATAGGAGAGGAAATCTAGTAAGTTATTTCAGGTAGGGAAAAGAGTTTGAGTAAAGATGTATTGGCCTTTGGAGAACAGGAAGAGGAATGATTTTACATTGAGGTGGTAGGGGGAGGAAAGAGAGAATAGGACTGGCTATGTCTGATGACCTCATTAAGGTGATCCTAAATAAAAAACTTTATTTGAAATGATAATTTAAAAAATGTACTCTTGATATTACGTGGATTCTGATGCCAGTCAGGATTGTAGACCTCAACCTTCCTGTAGCAAAGGGCCATTATTGAATTTGGAATAGAGAGTGTTATTATACAAGTCCTTTGTAAGTGTGGAACTACCACAGGGACATTTCTGGTAGAGCCACAAATGGACTGCAGCAAATTTAAAAATTTTTAAGAATCTTTATGTTTGTACTTCAGAAGTCATGTGCATTTTGTCATTCTTTATAATATTCACATTTGTTTTATTGTAAAAATTGTTTTTATTATTGAGTAAATTGACCAATCAAGATGGGTTTAGGATATCTGACCTGCTACATTTTAGCAGTCAGTACCTTATCTAAATCAGTTTTTTTTTTTTAAATTCTCACCCGATGAGAGGTTCGCTGATTTTTAGAGAGAGGAGAAGAGAGAGAGGGAAGGAGGGTGGAGAAGAAGGAGGAGAGAGAGAGAAACATTGATGTGAGAGAGAAACATTGATCAGTTGCCTCCCTTACACACCCACAACCCAGTTGTGTGCCCTGACTGGGAATCAAACCCTTGACCTTTGGTGTATAGGTCAGCACTCCAACCAACTGAGCTATACCAGCCAGGGCTCTAAATCAGCTTTTTAAGAACAGCAAATTGGATATAGTTGCAAAGTAATTTCACTAGCTTCCTATCCCCCAAGAATGTAAAAAGCATAGGCATATGCCCTGGCCAGTGTGCCTCAGTTGGTTGGGTGGTTGGGTGTCCTCCCTTGCATTGAGAAGTCACTGGTTCCACTCCTGGTCAGGACACATGGTTGGGTTGCAGGCTTGATCCCCAGGAGGCAGCCAATCAATATTTCTCCCTCTCTTCCTCTTTCTCTAAAATCAATAGAAACATAAAAAGTATAGGCAACCTTGGTTACGTTATCATTTTAATGAAGATTCCTACCAGTTATCTTATATAAAGTAGGTACTGGTCTTGAATGGAGGAATAGTTTTATATATCATGAGCTAAATATCAGTACAGTAGGTCCTCGGGTTACGTCGGAGATCTGTTCCTAGTGTGTGACGTAATGCAATTTTCGCCGTAAGTCGGAACCCACCTACGTCACTCACATGGAGCACACACACAGCAGTAATGAAGTGAAACAGTAAAAAAACTTTAAAGGAAAGATAACAATTCCTGACCTTTACTTGTGGTAAATAAATAATAAAAAACATAAAGCACATATGTACATACCTCGAAATGACGGAACTTTTTTTTTATAAATGGCAACGTAATCACGAAACGATGTACGTCGAGTCCGATGTAACACAAGGACTGACTATATTGAAATATATGTTTTTTTAAAATGTAATCTCAGTTCAATAAATTTAAATTAATTGAAAGTCCTTGTTTACAGATTTGAAAGTTTGGAATTAAAGTTTTATTATTATTTTCGAATATTGGAAACAAAAGGATTAGGTTTGTTAAATCAAATCAATATAATGTGCCCATATTTTTGTAATAAGTAGAAGATAAAACAATCAACATTTATTGAATGCCTATTTTGTGCCAGATAACTGTGCTAGTTGCAAGATAGAGGGAGGTTGGGGAGGGAGAGGTAAAGATATCACTTGTTTCCTGTCTTCAAGAGCCTCATATTTTCTAGGAGTGTTACACAGGTAAAATATAATTGCCTCAAAAAACAATCTATGTATATAAAAAGCCAGCAACCGGAACACTGGAATGACCAGTCGCTATGATGCCCACTGCGGCCAGCGAACCGGCTGATCGGAGGTGGGGAAGTGGGGGGGGGGGGGCGGCTGGCCAACCTCCCCTGGCCCCTCCCCCCAACCGGCCCCACCCCTGATCCAGGGCAGGGTGGCCGGCCAACCCCCGCTCGGCCCTTCCTGCCCTCGATGGGCCCCCACCACCCTGATCGGCCTGCAGCCCCTCCCCCCGGCTGGCCCTGCCCCTGATCAACCCCCCTACCCCAATAGGAGGTGGGGGCAGCTGGCCAACCTCCTGCAGCCCCTCCCCCTGGCCTGCCCTGTCCCCAGTGGGCCCCTACCACCCCGATCCCCGTAGCCCCTCCCCCTGGTCGGCCCCATCCCTGATGGGCCCCCACCACCCCGATCAGGGGCAGGGTCAACCTGCCAATCCCCTGGGGCCCCTCCCCCCAGCCAGCTCCGCCTCCAGTCAACCCCCCCACACCAATCAAGGGTGGGGCTGGCCGGCCAACCTCACCCAGCCCCATTCAGGAGTGGGGCCGGCTGGCCCACAGCCTCTCCCCCCAGCCCAGCCGGGCCCTTATCAGGCCATTGATTGGAGTGGGCCCGCCGGCCAACTTCTCCCCGTCTCCTCCTCCCAACAGGCCCAGCCCAGATTGGCCCATTTGGGCTGGGCCGGCCCGACCCCACCCGAGCATGAATTCGTGCACTGGACCTCTAGTAAATACTAAAATAGAGATATGCACCTATGATACGTTTGGGTAAAAGTGGAGTAACCAACCAATTTAACTTTAGTGCCATAGAGAAAGCTTTTGAGAGGGGAATATGTATATGAGGAAACTTAATGGAGAGAGTTCCTACAGTGGGAATGTGGGAAAAAGGGCATTCAAGATAGAGGAAAAAGTAAAATTGTCAGGAAATTTCCAGGAGTATGGTTTACCCAAAGTGAAGTTGCATGCTAGAAAGTGTCAAGAGATGACTTGACAGTAGACAGCTGCATTTTGTATATGATCCTCAGAAGTGTGAGCTTCATTCTGTAATTTGTGGAAGATATTTGAAAAATACTGAGTATGATCATATTCTTATTTTAGCAAGCTTTTAGCTTTTGAGGTAGTTGAGTGAATAAATCAGGAGTTGTAGTGGTTATGGCACCAGGCAAGAGGAACAGTTAGGATATCATTTCTGTAATCTAGATGAGAGATGATGAGAATCATTAAAATGGCAGTGCAAATGACAAGAAAAGGATAGATTCCAGATATATAATAGATACGGAATCAATAGCATTTAATGCTTGATTGTGTGTAGTGAGCATGAAGGAAGAGTCCAGTATAAATCCCATTTTCTGGCATGAATGTTGGGATTAGATGGGTAAATTTCTCACTAGATTTTTGAAAGTTTTATGTATAGGAATAGTTTCTACAAAATGAATCCTATCTAATAAATCCTATCTAATAAAGAGGGAATATGCTAATTGACCATCACTCCATCACAAAGATGGCTGGCTGCACCCACAGCTGAGGCCAAGTTCCCATAAGGAGCCTTAACAAGCAATCAGCAGGCACCTGAAGCTATGCCCTCCCCCGCCCCCGTGGGGCTTGACAGGGGACCTCAGGCCACGCCCCCCACCTGGCAGGGCTTGACAGGGGATCTCAGGCTGCCCCCCACCCCCCGCCCTGGCGTCGTCAGGCTGGGGGACCTCAGGCTGCACCCCTGCCCCAGTGCCAGGCCAGGGGACCTGAGGCCACACCCCCTGCCCAGCAGGGCTTGACAGGGGACCTCAAGGTGCGCTTCCCGTCCTGGTGCGGGGCTAGGGGACCTCAGGCTGCTCCCCCCACCCCAGCACCAGGCTGGGGGACCTTAGGCCTCGTCCCCCACCTGGCACCAGGCCGGGGGACCTCAGACCGCACTCCCGGTCTGGCGGGGCTTGACAGGGGACCTCAGGCTGTGCCCCCCACCCAGCGGGGCTTGACGGGGGACCTCAAGGTGCACCCTCAGTGCTGGGTCAAGGGAACTTAGGCCACGCCCCTGCCCAGCGGGGCTTGACGGGGGACCTCAGGCCATGCCCCCCACCCAGCGGGGCTTGACAGGGGATCTCAGGCTGTGTCCCCCACCTGGCAGGGCTTGACGGAGGACCTCAAGGCATGCCCCCCACCCCAGTCTGGGCTGGGGGACCTCAGACCACGCCCCCCCATCCTGGCACCGGGCCAGGGGACCTGAGGCTATGCCTCCTGCCTGGCAGGGCTTGACAAGGGCGGGACTGGCTGGGTCTTGATCTAGCCCAATGCGGGGGGGCCAGGTCTGGGTCTCACACGATTTTGAGGTGCATGTGGGTGGGCAGGGACTTGATTCTGGGTCCCGTGGTGTGCCCCAGACTCTTGACAGGAGGAAGGTTTTCAGATACATTTTGCTAATTTTCTTTCATCTCTGACACTTCTATTATAGAGAAAGGGCAAATAGCAATATTAAATTATTTCCTCTAATTAATCCCCTTTTAATGTGCACGAATTTCATGCACCGGGTCACTAGTAAGCATATAAAGGTAACTTCTGAGTAGGTTATTTCTAAGTTTTTCTTTATTTTTATTTATAGATGCCACTTCCAATGAACAACAAGAACTCTTCTGTCAGAAGTTGCAACAGTGTTGTGTACTGTTTGATTTCATGGACTCTGTTTCAGACTTGAAGAGCAAAGAAATTAAAAGAGCAACACTGAATGAACTGGTTGAGTATGTTTCAACTAATCGTGGTGTAATTGTTGAATCAGCGTATTCTGATATAGTAAAAATGGTAAGCCTCTAGACTTATGTTCCTCAGATTTATATAAATTCAAGTAAGATCTGAGGTGTAAATATGAATTAATAAGTCTTATTTAAGTGTACAATCATTGATTTACTCAATAGATAGTCCATTTGAAAGATTATCCATTCATTCCAATAATGCTGACATTGCTTATAATAGTTGGGGAATTCAATAGCCACAATGGCTGGTGGCTACCATACTGGGTAGTGCAGATGTAGAGCTTAGGAGAAAGGTGTAGGCTCAAGATTATACAGATTGTTAGATAATTAATATTATGGGGCTTAATAGTCACTGAGAGAGAAAATTTAAAGGGGGAAGAGAAGCCCAATGGAAAACTATGGGGCTCTCCACATTTCAGTGGTAGATAAAGGAGTCAGGCCTAAAAAATTCTTATTTAGGATATTTTTTAATACAATATTTGTAGATTCTATAACACTTGAACTTTAAAACTCAGGATAAGAAGTTAAATAATATAAATATTTGAAATATCTGGTGTGAAAAATACTGCCAACTTTGTTAAAGCAAGATTGCTTAGGATATTATTTGTTGATAGGATATTATTTATTGATAATTCAACCTTATTCTCCATCAGACAATAGACATTTGTTTAGAATTTGTGATTTTTGTATGCATACTAACAAAATACAGAAAAATCAGTTGGAATAATTAGAGAGTCACTGAGTATATAATTTAAGCTTAAATGTCTCCAGAGTATAGTAGTTTGTATATAGCAAGTATAACCTATAGTTGCCTTCATTTCCTCCCCCTTCCCTAATATATGTTCTGGGGGAAGAGCAAAATATGTAGAAAAGTTAAATCTTACCCTGATATACTAATTGGTTTTCTTTATCACATTGTACTAAGACCAATTAAAAGGACTTAGGACATTTTGGTGGATTTGTGTGTTTTTTTAAATGAATAAAAGCCTTACTTTTTTTTTTTTAAAGATTAGCTATAGAGAGAACATTAATTAAAATGAAATTGGCTTTCTAAACTCCCAAAGACAGTAAAAGGTGATAGTTTGGGAACATAAATAGTAAATATTGATAGGTCTCTTACTTAGTTTTTTTATTTTGTGTTTATTGTTTAAAAATGTTCAGGGAGAAAAGCAATATTCCCACCAATATTTCACTGATTTCAAATGGTTTGTATTCAGGAATTTTGAAAGTCCTGGGAAAGATACTTTATCTCTATGAAGTTGTTGACTTACTTAGATATTATTGAAAGTACTCAAATATTTGAGTCAAATGATTCTATAATTGCTATAGACTAATAAATTTTGGGATTAATTTTTTTCCCCACGTAAAAAAGTGTGTGTGTAGGGTGTGTGTGTGTCTCTTTTTCTAAGTCTATGATTATAGTAATTGACTGCTAGCAGTTTTTTTGGCTTACCATAGATGCCACTTCATAAGATGGTTGGAAATTTGCTTATACCACCAAATACTCCTTGTTTCATCCTTTTTTCCCCAAATAGTTTATCTCAAATGAACAACCCCTTAATACTATGGCCTTAAATATTGACTAACCATTTGATCTGTTAGTCTGTTCATCATTCTTCAAAGAATTATGAGTTGGAATTACAATCTATCCTTTGCTAGAGAAAAAGGATGTATAGTTTACTTTGGTACTGAGACAATGTGAAATTAAATTATAAATAGTACTGTATTTCATTGATGTGAAATGAAAACTCTCAAATTACATTCTGATTTCAGAGATTAATTTTTTTTAAAAGGGCTGAGAGTAGATGAAATACAGTAAATTAAATCATCATGAGGTATTACAAACTATGTCTATAATAGTAGTGAAGACATTCTACCACCTCCTCCTCTTTTTTAGTGTGATTTTATATATATATATATATATATATATATATACACACACACACACACACACACACACACATACATACATACATATATATACACATATATATGAATGGAAATATTTTATCAAACTCTTTGTGTTATAGGATAAGTAAATGGCTGGGTTAGAATATGGGGTGAGTTGGGGAAAGGTGAAGAGAATCAAGTTAAGGATAGGTAGAGTTAAGAAACTCTATACATTCCCCCCAAACTTCCCTCCCGTGCCCAACTTTTTTAAACGCAAAACTTGGAAAGAACAATTTGTAATTTAAGGAAGAGGAATCCAGAGGTAATCTGTAATCTTTAGAAGGTTGGCATCTGAAGAAGTCAGAGTTATGGGATAGAGAAAAGAGAAAAACATGTCTGCCTTCATATTTTGAAGTGGTTTCTAGGTTTTTGAACTAAGCTTATAGCCACAACTTAACTTTTTTTAAAAATAAAGTTATCTTAAGAATATTTAATTTTGCATTGTTGAATTCAATTACACAACAAAGAACATAAATCTAAATTTATTTTTCTTTACAGATCAGTGCTAATATCTTCCGTACTCTTCCTCCAAGTGATAATCCAGATTTTGATCCAGAGGAGGATGAACCCACACTTGAGGCTTCTTGGCCTCACATACAAGTATGGAACATAATTATGTGTTGGTAGTTTTTATATTTTGCTGAAATTATGGCTCTCTCTCTCTCAGATCTGAGTGTCTACGTTTTTTAACCTTATTTTCTTTTCCCAAAATACTGCTTTTCACTTTTTAAAATTGTGATAAAATACACTAACAGCCCTAGCTAGTTTGTCTCAGTGGATGGAGTGTCGGCCTGCAGATCATAGGGTCCCAGGTTTGATTCAGTCAAGGGCATGTACCTT
Source organism: Cnephaeus nilssonii (assembly GCF_951640355.1). NCBI lineage: Eukaryota > Metazoa > Chordata > Mammalia > Chiroptera > Vespertilionidae > Cnephaeus > Cnephaeus nilssonii. Next base: position 29,726,448 of record NC_137092.1, on the reverse strand, counting down.
GGTTGCAGGCTCCTCCCCGGCCTGGTCCCTGCTCAGGGCTTGTGCAGGAGGCAACCAATGGATGTTTCTCTCACGTAGATGTTTCTCTCTGTCTTTCCCTCTCTCTTCTCTCTCCCAAAAAAAATCAATGGAAAAAAATAACCTCGGATGAGGATTAACAAAACAAAACAAAAAATATTCTTAACATTTACCATTTAAATTGTTTTAAAGTGTACTGTATCTAGTTCCAGAACTTTTTCAGCACCCCAAATGGAACCTCCCTAGTCATTAACAGTCACATTCTATTCCACCACACCCACTGCCCCTGATAACTACTAATCTTCTTTGCCTATGGATTTGCCTGTTCTGGGTATTTCATATAAATGGAATCATATAATACTAGTAGCCCTGCACACGAATCCGTGCGCCAGTAGCTCTCTGCGGGGCCTGGCTGCTCCGCGCCCGCTGCCCAGAGGCCCTCTGCTGCCCAGAGGCCCTCCGTGCCTAGGGTGCAATGCTTGCCTCGTCGCCACGGCGACAAAGCAAGCATTCTGCCAGGTCGCTCACACTGCCCACTCTCAGTGGCCGCCCCGCCCTGGGACTGGGGGACTCCGGCAGGGATGAGAGGACTGGGCACTGCCATCTGTGGCTATGGGCATCACCATCTTTGTGATGGAGTGATGGTTAATTTGCATATTACCCTTTTATTAGATAGGATGTAACCTTTGTGTCTGGGTCCTCTCATTTAGCATAATATTTTCAAGGTTAATCAGTATTGTAGCATGTATCAGCATATAACTTTTTAATGGCCAAATAATACTCCATTGGTTTATCCATTAATCACTTGATAGACAGTAGGATGGTTTCTACTTTTTGGCTATTGTGATTAGAGCTGTTAAGAACATTCATGTACAAGTTTTTGTTTTAACATTTGTTGCCCATAGTTTTGATATGTTGTGTTTTTTGTTTTTATTCATCTCAAAATATTTTTCTAATTTCCCTTGTGATTTCTTTTTTGACTCATTAGTTACTTTGGGATGTGTTTAATTTCTACAGATTTGTGGCTCCCACATTTGTTATTGATTTCTAATTTTATTCCATTGTGGTTGGATAATAAATATAATTTGAGTATTTTCAATCCTTTTGAATTTAGAGGCTTGTTTTATGGCAGAGCAGTCTATCCTGGAGCATGTTTCATGTGTGCTTCAGAAGAATGTGTATTCTGTTGGTGGAGTATCCTGTAGAAATGTTAGCTCTTGTTTGTTTATAATGTTTCTAGAGGCCCAGGGCATGAAAATTCATGCACTGGAGGGAGCGTCCCTCAGCCCGGCCTGCCCCCTCTCACAGTCCGGGAGCCCTCAGGGGCGGGAGGCGACCCGGCAATCAGGGGAAGGCGACGCCCCCATCACACCTCTGCTGCTGCCACTGCTGACAGCACAAGCCTCCACCAGCCCTGGTTACCTGAGCCTCAGGAGGCCCTGGGCGTCTGGGAAGCCGCCATCCGAGGCTTGCCTGCATCTAGGGCCAGCCCTGGGTGACTGGGGGTCTGAGGGGACTGGGGGACTCGGGAGGCAGGTGCATGGAGCAGCAGGACCCACCTGGGGGCGGGCCCAGGTATGCCACGCACCTGCTGCCCCAGAGGGGCTGAGGGGACTGGGCGTTGCCATCTTGTGGCTGTGGGCGCTGCCATCTTTGTGAGGGCGTGACAGTCAATTAGCATATTCTCTCTTTTTCAGATAGGATTCAAGTCTTCTATTTCCCTGTTGATCTTCTGTTTAGTTCTATCCATTATTGAAAGTGAGATATTGAAGTCTCTAACTGTTGTTAACTCATCTATTTCTACCTTCAGTTCTATTAGTTTTTGCTTTATGTATTTCTGGGGCCATATTGTGAGCTATATATATTTATAATTGTTATATCTTCCTTATGGGTGGCTTTTATCATTATAACTTTAGTAAGAGGTTCTGTGTTTATTTTGTCTGATATTAGTATGGCCATTCAATTCTCCTTTGGCTACTGTTTGTATGATATATCTTTTTCATTCTTTTACTTTTAATCTGTTTGTTTCTTTGAATCTAATTGTGTTACTTATAAACAGCATGTGGTTAGATCATGGTTTCTTAAAAATCAATTTTGATAAGATTTGTCTTTTGACTGGAATATTTAATACACTTTCATGTAATGTAATTACGGATAGGGTAGGATTTGCATCTTCCATTTTGTCATTTTCTATATGTCTTATTCCTTTACTCCTCCTTCATTACTGCCTTTTATAATAAACTAGAGGCCCGGTGCACGAAATTCATGCACGGGGGGGGTGTGTGTCCCTCAGCCCAGCCTGCACCCTCCAATCTGGCATCCCTCTCACAATCCAGGACTGCTGGCTCCCAACTGCTTGCCTGCCTGCCTTCCTGATTGCCCCTAACCGCTTCTGCCTGCCAGCCTGATCACCCCCTAACCACTCCGCTGCCAGCCTGATTGATGCCTAATTGCTCCCCTGCCAGCCTGTTTGCCCCCAACTTCCCTCCTCTGCAGGCCTGGTCACCCCTAACTGCCCTCCCCTGCAGGGTTGATCGCCTCCAACTGCCCTCTCTTGCAGGCCTGGTCCCTCTCAACTGCCCTCCCTTGCAGGCCTGGTCCCTCCCAACTGCCCTCCCCTGCTGGCCATCTTGTGGTGGCCATCTTGTGTCCACATGGGGGCAGGATCTTTGATCACATGGGGGCAGCCATATTGTGTGTTGGAGTGATGGTCAATCTGCATATTACTCTTTTATTAGATAGGATAGAGGCCTGATGCACGGGTGGGGGCCAGCTGGTTTGCCCTGAAGGGTATCCCAAATCAGGGTGGGGGTTCCCTTGAGGTGTGGGGTGGCCTGGGTGAAGGGCCTGTGGTGGTTTTCAGGCCGGCCACGCCCCCTGGCGACCCAAGTAGAGGCCCTGGTATCTGGGATTTATGTATCTTCTACAATTGAAACTTTGTAGCCTGGAGCAGAGCCAAGCCTCCTGCTCACTCCGTGGCCGGCAGCCATTTCTCTTGGGATTGATGTATCTTCTATAATTGAAACTTTGTAGCCTGGAGCGGAGGCCTAGGCCAGCCAGGGCTGCAGAAGCTTTGCTTCCTCCATTGCCGGGGGGCAACCATTGCCTCCTGCTCTTCCAGCTCCGTAGCTGCCGCCATTTCTGTTTGGATTTGTTTACCTTCTATAATTAAAACTTTGTAGCCTTAAGTGGAGGCTTAGGCCGGTAAGGGCAGGCAGAAAGCTTAGCTTCCTCTGTTGCTGGGGAAACCCAAGCCTCCCTCCCACTCTCTGTGGCTGTAGCCATCTTGGTTGGGTTTATTTGCATACTTGCTCTGATTGGCTGGTGGGCGTGGCTTGTGGGTGTAGCGGAGTTAGTGTCAATTTGCATATTACTCTTTTATTAGGTAGGATAGGTATTTTCTACGGTACCATTCTATTTTAATTGCCATGTTTCTTTAACTATAGTTTTTTATTTATATTCTTAATGGTTACCCTAGAGATTGCAGTTAGCATCTTAAAACAGTCTAGTTTGGTTGAATACCAACTTAAAATCAGTAGTGTTCAAAATTTTGGTCCAATATACCTCCATTGCCATCCCACTCCTTTGTGGGATTACTGTCAGACATATTAATTCTTTATACATTATATGCACACCAATAAATTGCTTTATGTGGTTCTCTTATAAAACATAATAGAGTTATAAATAAAAAATATTTATACTGTTTTTTATATTTATTTATGTAGTTATTTACCTTTACCCCATGTTCTTTATTCTTCCTATAGATTCGAGTTACATATATTGTCCTTTCATTTCAGCCTGAAGGATTCCCTTTAGTATTTCTTGTATGGCAAGTCTGTTGGTGATGAATTCTCTCAGTGTTTTTTTTCTGGAAATGTCATTTTTTTATTGATTTCAGAGAGAGGAAAGGAGAGGGATAGAAACATCATTGATGAGAGAGAATCATTGATCAGCTGCCTCCTGTATACCCCCTACTGGGGATCAAACCCACTACCCAGGCATGTGCCTCAACCACTGAGTCACATTGGCTGGGTTGGCATCCATGGTTTTCTGGTGACAAGTCAGTTGTTAATTTTACTTAGAATCTCTTGTATGTGAGAATTATTTTTCTCTTGCTACTTTGAACATTTTCTCTTTGTCTTTGACTTTTCTGAATTATGATCCATCTAGATGTGGATCTCTTTGACTTTATTCTACATGGAGTTAATTGAGCTCCAATTAAGAATTCATTGTGGCCTGACTGGTGTAGCTCAGTGGTTGAGCATCATCCCATGCACCAAGTGGTCGCTGGTTCAATTCCCAATCAGGGCACATGCCCAGGTTGCAGGCTTGATCCTCAGTGGGGATATACAGGAAATAGCCAATGGATGTTTCTCACTCATCAATGTTTCTGTCTATCCCACTTCCTTACTCTCTCTATAAAATCAGTTTTAAAAACATATTTAAAATTTTTTTGGGAAAAAATTCATTATATAAATTAATTGCATCAAATTTGAGGTTTTTGTAACCATTATTTCATCAAATATTTTTTCTGCCTCTTTGTCCTCTTCCTGAGACTTCCAATATCTGTATGTTGGTATTATTGATGATGTCTTACAGTTCTCTGAAGCTCTTCATTTTTATTTTTTCTTCCTGTACCTCAAATTGCATAATTTCTATTGATCTATCTTCACATTCACTTATTCTTTCTTCTGCTAGCCCAAATTGTTTTTCACTTTTTTGGGGGGGTGGGGCATCAAATTCACCAAAGTCTTCACTCTGCCATTTCAGAAGTCCATCTCAGGAGCACATCTTTTTAGTTGAGATTAAAGGAGGGTTAGTTTTCTTATTCTAAATGCCATTGAGTGACAACTCCTCGGAATCATTGGAAAATTAGCAATAAAAATTTATTATGTAGGCAGAACCAGTTCTTCCATTAAGCCTTCCCTAATTTTATCTAGCTGTAATTGCTTCATTTAAACATCCCCTCAAATATGTGGCTTTATTATTATCATCATCTAGGCTTCACTCAATAGAATCAGGTTGGCGCTATCTCACTTAATACTTGAGTAACTAGAACTCTTTAGATTAGATTCAGGTACTCAAGTGACACTTTCAGTTTAGATATTTTCTTATTTTTAAAATAAGCAAGGTTTTGAGGGAAAAAGTAAAAGTCACCATGTTCAAAGTACTCTTGCCTAATGCTTCAAATATGACTTTTATATTTTTCAGATAATATTAATAACTTAAAAATTTCAGACAGCCCTAGCTAGTTTGGCTCAGTGGATAGAGCATTGGCCTGCGGACTGAAGGGTCCCAGGTTCGATTCCGGCCAAGGGCACATGCCTGGGTTGCAGGCTCGATCCCCAGTAGGGGACGTGCTGGAGGCAGCCGATCAATGATTCTCATCATTGATGTTTCTCTCTCTCTCTCTCTCTCCCTCTTCCTCTCCCTCTCTGAAATCAATAAATATATATTTTTTAAAAATTCAGACAAACACAAGTGTTTTTCTAGAGAATTTAATGTATTTGCCTATAAATGACCAATGGTACTTACTTATGACTACTGATCATGTTTAATGAATTGTATTAGTAGCAATAACAATAGCTACCATTTATTGAGCACTTACCACACTCCAGAGATAGTGGCAACTGCTTTATGTACATCATCTAATTTAATCCTTATAGTAGCAACACTATAAAGTAGGCATTCTTTATATTTTATAGATCAGGTTAGATTATGGTAAAAGAAATTAAGAATTCTGCCCAAGAAATAGTAAGTGGCAGAATCAGGTTTACAACTCAGTATTACACCAAAAGTCCTTGCTCTTAATTATTAAAACTTTACTGTCTCATCTAGATATAGTCTATGGCGTTTAATTCATATCTTTTCAGCTTCATTTTAACAACAATAAATTAGATCTTCCAAATAATTAGTCATCATCACTTTTTCTTTTTTTAGCCTAATGAGTTTTTCAAGGTATAATTATACATGTACAGATGTGCTTTGGTTAGCTGGAACCAAAGTTTATATGTACAGCCCTAACCGGTTTGGCTCAGTGGAAAGAGCATCGACCTGCGGACTGAGGGGTCCCAGGTTCGATTCCTGTCAAGGGCATGTACCTTGGTTTCGGGCACATCCCCAGTAGGGGGTGTGCAGGAAGCAGCTGATTGATGTTTCTCTCTCATCGATGTTTCTAACTCTATCCCTCTCCCTTCCTCTCTATAAGAAATCAATAAAATATATTTTTAAAAAGTTTATATGTACAAATTCTAACAAGTAAGAGAATTATCATTATAAAGCAGGGTGAATGGAAATGAATCTGGTGACAGACCTCTACGCAAATCACAGTTTTGATACTTTTTTACATGCATGCTCTTTGGTAAGCTGTTTAACTTCTCTGCATCCTCCTTTATAAAACTGGGATAAAACAGGGTTGTGTAAAGATTGATGGGTAATGTCTGCACAGAACCTCGCACATAGAACCTTTCTTCCCCTTAAATGATACAACTTTGGGTATATCGGAAGAAATATATTTTGTTCTTACAGTTACCTTTATACTGATACCTTTAGCTCTCTCTTTTGTAGCTAGTTTATTCGTTCCCTAGAATGAATAATACTGACATTAGCAAGTAGTCTCTTTCCCACTTCCTTCTTCCCTAGAATCTATATATATAAAAGCCTAAGCGACCATCACAACCGAACGGACAACCAAACAGGCTGTGTGAGGCGACCAGGCCGGCAAGGGGGTTAGTGAGGGGAGACCAGGCTGGCAGAGGGGGGCAGTGAGGGGTGACCAGGCAGGGGGGGGCAGTAAGGGGCAACCAGGCTGGCAGGGGGGCAGACCAGCAGGGGTGGGCAGTTAGGGGTGATTAGGCAGGCAGGCAGATGAGCAGTTAGGAGCCAGTGGTCCTAGATTGTCCCCATGATCGGGCCTAAACGGGCAGTCAGACATCCTCCGAGGGGTCCCGGATTGGAGAGGGTGCAGGCTGGGCTGAGGGGACACCCTCCCATGCACGAATTTCGTGCACTGGGCCTCTAGTCTATAATAATAAAAGCATTATATGGTAATTAGGACGTCCTTCCGGACGAAGCTGGGGCAGTGAGGGAAGCCTGAGTCCCGGATGCCTGCCGGGGCGGGGAAAGGGGAAGCCCAGGTCCTGGGTGCCTGCCGGCAGCCAGAGGGAGGCCCAGGTGCCAGAGGGAAGCTGGTGCTGGCAGGTGGGGAAAGAAGGCCTACTCTTGCACAAATTTCATGCATAGGCCTCTAGTCTAATATAAAGTTAGTATCCTTTTAATCTCAGTAAATACGTATATGGCACTTTGAAGCTTCTACTTTCCATATACTCTTTTCCATCCCTTCCCCCAACTCCCTATTTTTGAGAGTTGCATGATACCTACATAGCTAGAACATATAACGAATTGTATACTATTCTGTCACCTTTATACCCATCATTTGTTATTAGTCCTACAGGTAACATTTTTAATGTTTACCATAATTCTTTATGTCAAAGTTTCTCTAGTCATTTCTTGGAAATTTGGAGCTCATTCATTAGTAGAAGGGCTCATGGGAACATTATTCCATGAGTACTTGCATGTTTAATACCAGTTTATCTTTATAGCTTTTATTTTTTATTTTTTTTAAATATATTTTATTGATTTTTTACAGAGAGGAAGGGAGGAGAGTTAGAAACACTGATGAGAGAGAAACATCAATCAGCTGCCTCCTGCACACCTCCTATTGGGGATGTGCCCGCAACCAAGGACCGGAATCGAACCTGGGACCTTTCAGTCCGCAGGCTGACGCTCTATCCACTGAGCCAAACCGGTTAGGGCTATAGCTTTTATTTTTAAAGATAAATTTGATTTGATATAAAATCCTAGGGTCATCTTTTTTTCTTGAGTACCTTAAGTATGTTGTTCTGTTGTCTTCTGATTTGTCTGATTTTCTTTCCCTTCTATAAAGACTTGGTAATTTTGCCTGGATGCCCAAAGAATGTTTTTCCTTTAATGGCCAATAACTTTACCAGACTATACAGGGTGGGGCAAAAGTAGGTTTACAGTTGTTCATATGGAAAATAATACAATTAATAAATAATATTATAAGAATAAACTGTGTTATACTCACAACTGTAAACCAACTTTTGCCCTACCATGTACATAAGTGGTGATTTTTCTAGGCAAATTTTCCAGTTAAATAGTGCTCTTTACTAAAAAAAGCCCACTTTTATTTCTAAAAAGTTTTTTTTCAATAATAGTTTTTAATACATCTTTTGTTCCACTGTTTTGTCTTTCTTCTTGGGGATGCCTGCTATTTGTATGTTGGCTCTTCTTTGCCTCTGCATCTCTCACTTTCTCTTGGAAACCATTTTTTAAAAATATTTCTTCATTCTCTTGGATTGTTGTGGCGCTCTCTCTCTCTCTCTCTCTCTCTCTCTCTCTCTCTCTCTCTCTCACACACACACACACACACACACACACACACACACACACACACACAAAAAAAACCGAGAGAGAGAGAGAAATATCTGTATGAGAGAGAAACATCTATTATTTGCCTCCTGTATGTTTGATCTCCAGACTGGGGATCAAACCTGCAACCTTTTTGGTGTACGGGGCGAGGCTCCAACCAACTGAGCCACCTGGCTGGGGCCTGTTGGATTGTTTTTAGTTTTTCTTTTTCCATCCTCTTTTTCCTTTTTCCATTACACTAGCTGTAAGGCAGACTGACAGTGAATATTTAATTTTTCTAGCTTCAGTAGTAGAAACAGACAAGGGGAAGGGAATGGGTAGAATGCTTGGAGGCGAGAATTTGTCTTGAATAAAATGAAAAATGATATTTTTTAATGACAATAGGATGGATAATTAGCAACATCAGCTATTTTTAATATAGTCCCTGGGAGGTAGAGGGGAACCCTGCTGTATATGTGGGAGCTAGATATTCAGATTATCTTGTGTGTTTTTTATTTTGCCAGGACTTATTTTTTAGAGGTCATTTTAGATGTGTTTTTTTTATTATTATAAAAGACAAGAAAAATAAATTTATATTCTAAACTATTTGTGACACTTTAAGCAATAGTCTGCCTCGTTATTAATTTATTCACTCTATCTAGCAAATAAAAATCTAAATAAAATAGACAAGAGTCCCAGGACTAGTGAAAGATTAAGATATTTTTATCTGCCTGTGGAAATTAACACTGGAAATTCAGCCAAATAAACAGTATGCTTTCTATTTTTCACTGATATGGTTTGAGATTTCAAATAAATTTTCTGAAACTAATAGTTCTTAACATTTTAGGAGGTGGTGAATTGCTTTCAGAATAAGATTTTTATAAGTTGAGTTTTCTCCCAAAACAAATACACAGATACACATGTAAGAAATTTACATTCATTCATGATCCTCTGACTTAAATGGTCTGCCCTAATTACATATATATATTTATAGTTTAAAATCTTTCTAGTAACTAAAATATGGTATACAGTTCTAAAATTTGGCCATTAGATGGTTAGGAACTCAGAAACTACTAAATACTAAGTGAGCTGATTTATAGATTTGTCAATATATTGTTGCTACATCATTACTTGTCTTTTTTTAGAATGGAATATTAAAACTACTCTGGAATATTAAAACTACTCTGATAAATGGCATTATGGAGAGTTGCAGCACTGAAGAAATTTGTTCAAGGAGAGTTTCTTTCCTTGTTGTTGTTAATGTACTTTGAATCAGTTCACCAAAAGTTTTTGTTTTGTACTAAAAGTTTACATTTTACATTTAACTTATTAAATCCTTGATGCTAGAAATTAATTTGATAGGACGAAAAACAAACATTAAATTTAATTATGAGAGAATAAGCACAAGTAATTTCAAAACCTTTCAAATTTCTGTTCCTCTAGTCCTTTTCATGAATTTCCTAAAAATGTACTAATTTTCCGTTTACTAGTATCTCTACTTTTTCACACTGTAATGGAAATGCTAATGAGCAATGGAAGAATGGAATAAACAAAAGAAGGGACAAAAGAAATGTCGTTTTAGTAGCTGGAGATTAGTCATGTCTTATAGTATTTCATGATTATTAATGAGCAACAGTTTTCCCCCCTAAGTATTATTGCTTTATATTTATTGAGGACCAACAAGAGTAATTTTCTGCCCTGGCTTGTGTGGTTCAGTTGGTTGAGCGTAGTCTCACGCTGGTTGGATTCCCAGTCATGGCACATGCCAGGTTGTGGGCTCGATATCCAGTAGGTGGCATACAGGATGCAGCTTATCAATTGATGTTTCTCTCTCAAATGAATAAAAAACATACTCTTTAAAAAAAAAAGAGTAATTTTCTGTGTATCTTTTAGATCAGGGGTGAACCTTTTTTTCTGCAAAGGCCATTTGGATCATTCGAGGGCTATACAAAATTATCAACTTAAAAATTAGCCAGCTATATTTGGTCAGACATTTCATTACCTCACCCTAATGCCTCAGCAGGGCCAGACCAAATGATTCTGTGGGCCGGATGTTCCCCACTTCTGTTTTAGATAATTAGGGAGGCTTTGGCTGCTGTATTGGCCTGGAATACAGGCAGATTGTGCATTATTTTTTATCACTTTTTATCACTTCTTTAGTGGCACAGAAATGTGGCCTAAATGTTTATTGGATGACTATTTTTACTTTGGGATCGAATCCTTTATTTTTTATTTTTAGGGTGCTAGATTGATATGTAGTTTAATGGCTAATAAATTGAGGCACATTTTGGGCTATACTTTCATAGCTGTTACGATTACAACAACAAAAACTTCAGTGTATTTGCCTTTCTCTTTGAAAGATAGAGTAGGTGTAATGGAGGCAAGTTGACTGAATGGAGGCAAGTATTTTTCTGATTGGTGGCAGCAAGTGAACATTTGCTATTACATTTTAGAAATTTTATATTTTTATTGATTTCAGAGAGAAAGTGAAAGGAGAGATAGAAACATCAATGATGAGAGAGAATCATTGATCGGCTGCCTCCTGCACCGCCCCCCCCCCCCCCCCGACCCCCTGCCACTAGGGATCAAGCCTACAACCCAGGCATGTTCCCTGACCGGGAATTGAACCGTGACCTCCTGTTTCATAGGTCAGTGCTCAACCACTGAGCCACACTGGTCGGGTTTGCTGTTACTTTTAAGATCCTGGCACTTTTTAAGTAGAAGGCCTGCTGTAACTTCTAGTTTATTCACTGTGGTGAACAGACATTCCTTCCTGAGCTCTGTATATAATTTGGTTCATTATTTCCCAAGTGTGGACAAGGTATGCTGGTTTCAATTTAACTCTTTTCCCCCAATTATAGTTTTAAATAAAGACCTGAGGATTTTTTATTTTACTTTTTTATACACTGCCCTTTATAATCCTGTTTATTCTTATCTGGATGGAGTTCTTATGTATTTAACAAACTCTGGAGATTAAATTGAGGTAGTTTAGTGGTCCACTGGAGAAAGAATATTTTCCCAGTGAATATGGGCTGCAAAGTAGTCTTCTTAATTAAATATTTAATAGGGACCATGTTTATTTTCTAGCTCCTGTAATCTAAAATTTCAATGAGTGATATAAAGCTATTGCAATTACAAAGCTATTACAATTCTCAAAATTTACGGCTTATGAGACCAAATTGTGTATATTTAGTTTTAAAAAACTGTTACAACTTATTACTTTTCTAATGAGATCCAAAATTTCCCTACTTGTTGGTAAGGGAGGTGTGTTTTTGGTATGACATTAACTTAGCGTAGTATTTTTTGGCATCATCTTAACTTTTATTTGATTTTCTCTCATAGTTGGTGTATGAATTCTTCTTAAGATTTTTGGAAAGCCCTGATTTCCAGCCTAGCATTGCAAAGCGATACATTGATCAGAAATTTGTACAACAGGTAAGGCATTCTTATGTCTTAAATTTTCTTATGTTCACCTTAGCAATGATTAAGTTGTGATTAAAATAAAATAGTCTTTCAAAACTTTAATATTTCAGTTTAACAGCACTTACAATTCTTTTTTTTTAAAAAATATATTTTATTGATATTTTATAGAGAGGAAGGGAGAGGGATAGAGAGCTAGAAACATCGATGAGAGAGAAACATCGACCAGCTGCCTCCTGCACACCCCCTACCGGGGATGTGCCCGCAACCAATGTACATGCCCTTGACCGGAATCGAACCTGGGACCTTTCAGTCCGCAGACCGACGCTCTATCCACTGAGCCAAACCGGTTTTGGCAGCACTTACAATTCTTGCCAATTAGGATAAAAATTAAGTAGCTTTGAGAATGGAAGAGTATTTTAAAGAGAAAGGATTAACTTCTAATGAAGTCAATCAAATTAACCAATCCAATCCTAGATTCCCAGTTATTTTGTAAAGATCAGAAAAGCAAGCATTTTTAGAACCTACATACTCAAAATTAATTCCTCAAAATGTGTTCATTTTTATTTTTATTTTCAAAATCTTTTAAACAATATAAAGACCTCTTTTTAACTATGTAGAATTGGCTGGCCCTAGACAAAATTGTGAGGTAGACCAAATTTTTCTCTTTTGAAATACTTGTAGGTATGTAAGTATCATTAGGAATTTGAGTTATTTGCATTTTAAAGAAAGATAAGATAAAAGGGAATCAATGAACTCACCGCTGAGGCTAGGATTAAAATTACAAGAACCCTTCCTACCCTCTCCCACCATGTGTATTCCCTATGATAAAGATTATAAACATGAGTTACACATATTTGGAGTTCAATTTTGGTTATTTATAACTATCCCCGACCCTCATATAAAGTATTCTAACTAATTGCTGTGAATCTATATATATAAAAGCCTAAGCGACCGCGCACTGACTACCAGGGGGCAGACTCTCAACACAGGAGCTGCCCCCTGGTGGTCAGTGCACTCCCACAGCAGGAGTGCGCTCAGCTGACCAACGGGCACCAGATTCCAGGCTCATGGCTGGGAAATGAAGCTGGGGCATCGCGAGCCTCTTCCACCTCTGTGGCGGGACTACCAAGCGGCGGTGGCAGGCACAGCAGGGCTGGGATGAGCAGGACCACCTGGCCCAGGCTTGGACTCCTCCCTGGCCACCTGCCACTTCACGCACATCCCTCAGGGGATGTCAGACTGCCGGTTTCAGCCTGATCCCCGCAGTCTGGGCTGGCCTGCGATGATCAGGCCAATACTGGCAGTCCAACATCCCCCGAGGGGTCCCGGATTGCAAGAGGGTGCAGGCCAGGCTGAGGGACCCCACGGGTGCACGAATTCCTCTAGTATGGTATAATAAGGAATTCTAGTAATGCCATGTTAAATTGTATTTAAAATAATAGCAGGTTGAGAGGAACAAATGCCTTAGTGTTTCCTCAGTGTAGAGCTTGAGGCCTTTCAGTTGCTAGATTATTCAGTAGATTTTAAGGGGAACAAGAATAAAAACTGGTATAGTGGGACCCATTTTCCACCTTTACTCTAAATGCCTGAATTAGCTGAGAAGCCAAAGCCCAGTCATTTGTTTTCTAGCAGTTTGTATGACTGCTTTCACAGATCACTTCACTGAGGTATTCCTAGTGTGTTGTTTTATTACATAGTATGTATGGGGATTCTCTGCTTCTGGATTTTGAAATTATTTGATTAGGTGATAAATATTAAGTCTTAGAGTCTAAGGTATAAATTTGGACAATTCATTTTTTCAAGAGAAGAAAATAATTGTATAGTTTCAGGTTATGTTCAAATCATGAGTTTCAGAAGAAAGAAGGAAGGTAAGAATTATTGAGTACATTATATGTGCCAAGCACTGTCCATATATATAAAGAGCTTGACCATGTCCAATTTCAGTCAGTAGATGGCACAATCAGGATTTGAACTACACACTCTGACCTCTGATCTTTTCTTAAAAAAACAAAAACAAAGAATTGGTTTCAATCCTCATTTTATCAATGAAGAAATAGGCTCATGGGTTATAAATTACTCTTAAAAGCACAGTTAGATAAAAGTATCAGTGCCAGAATAAGAAAGTTTCCTGAGTACTAGTTTTGTATGTGTTTCATTGTGTTAATATTATATTATCTCAATAAATTTATATAGGTTATATTTCAAAATAGGTTTCTTTAAATAGATTTGACACTTTGCTAACAACTGTTCTCTAAATATTTTCCCCAAGGATCAACTTGAATTAGACATGACCACCTTAATTAAGGGCCACTGTTATTAATTTGAAAGCATATCTTCAAAGTAACTCATCATCAAAAACTTGCATATGAGTGTGTTAAGTGAGTAGTTTAGTCATTTTTAATTAGAATAATTTGAACTGAACTTCTTAGGTACATTAACACAAATTCTCATGTTCCAAAGATGGTTTTACTGGAGCCTCATACAGTACTTTCATAAACTCATGAACAAAGAATGGAAACTAAGCAAGACACTTGTTTAGGGGAATATAAATACGACAAAAGGCATCACTATCCTCAAAAAATATTAACTCTAGTAGAAGAGATATATATGTACACAATTACATGTAATTCAAGACAGAATGAAAAAAGAACTTCGAATGATGTTCAGAGCTTGCGATTTTAACTGTAATTATCAATACCAAAGTACAGAACATAAAATTCCTTGACAACTTCATTCTTCAAGAGAGATTATAATTTTTCCTAAGAAACTCCAGTTTCATTTAAAATATAGTAATATGTTTTTTGGCAGAAGAAATTCAGTTTCTGTACCACTTTAAAAATGTGAGCTTTTGACTTTTTTTTGAAGATCTTTTATCCTACCTTTGCTAAAGAGTTGTGTATAGGAAAATGATGATTTGGTCAATTTGAACTGGCTTAAACTTTTCCAGCCATTTTAGAGAGAGAGGGAGAGAGTGAAACATCGATGTAAGAAAGAAACATCAATCGGTTGCCTCCCAAATACACTCTGACTGGGTTGTGCCCTGATCCAGAATCAAACCCATCACCTTTTTTGGTGTATGGGATGATGCTCCAGCCAACTGAACCACCTGGCCAGGACTGCTTAGCTGACTTTAAATAAAAATCTGTGGTCTTATCTTTTATTTGTGTTATTTCATGAATGATCTCCACACTGTTAACATGTATCTACAATAATTTATCCTATTAACTAAATAACAATTTTTGAGCTGTTGGCATGGTGACTCTTACATTTTTTTTAGTGTAAAATCACACACACACAAAAAGCCTTGGTTTGTGTGAATCTTTTTAGTAAATCGGAAATACACATGTGCACATGTATTTTAACTTCATTTACTTAATGACTTGCAATCTACAAGTTTTAGGATTTTTGCATGTAATTTTGACTTACTATCAAAAAGCATTAAAAACTCTTAAATTTCAACACTGTAAAGTTATGGACCATGTTTAGTAAGTCAAGAGTGGGATAGAATTTTAAAATGAGTGGCAGGGCAAAAAAGGTACACTTTTTGAAATGAAATAAGTGAAGAGAAATTCTCCCTAAGCTTTTCTTTAGCTTCACTAGTTAGCAAGACTAAAACCAATATAAGGCAGAATCTTTAAATTAAAAAAAAAAGGTTCATGGGTTATCTAAAATCAGTATTAGAATAAAGTGAAGTTTTAGCTTGATTATTTTTAAAAAGTAATTTCTCAGCTTTTTTTTAAAGCTCCTGGAACTTTTTGATAGTGAAGATCCCAGAGAACGTGACTTCCTGAAGACTGTTCTGCATCGAATTTATGGGAAATTTCTTGGATTAAGAGCATTCATCAGAAAACAAATTAATAACATTTTCCTCAGGTAAATTGGTCATATATTCATATATAGTGCTTTTTACCCCTTTCATATTTTCTTTTTATTCCAGTTGCTTTAGGTTAACTTTTAACATCTGAAATTTGGAAATGTAACTGCTAGTATTTGAGTCATTTTTAGCCCATTGTGTGGACATCATTTGCTTGCCTCTAACTTTGTAGAAATGTATAACCTACTTTTCATCTATGTGGATAATAGTAATTAAGTTTTTAATAGATAATACTGTTATTCACGTGTAAGATTTATTGTGAGGAGAATTTGTCTAATTATCTATTTCCTTGAGTTTTTTTGTTTGAAAATTTTGTAAGAACTATTTAAATCAGTAGCTCTTGGAAGTACTTTCATTTGATTTTCTGATAAAGGTATTTAAATTTATATGGGATCTACCTTTTAGCTACTTTATAAGTGATAGTCTATTTAGTTGCCTCACAGTAGGAGATTTCACTTTAATACTCACACTTAGGTTTGGTATGTTTGTTTTAAATTGAAGATCTGGCAAAATTAGGCTAGCATTTCCACATTGTAACAACTACAGAAGAGCATCTCTCTCCAGTTCTGTGTCATCCTTCCTTTGTCTTGTGTTTCTTTGAATTTGCCTCCCTGCTTTAAGGGTGATCTTAATCTTGGAAAGCTAGGCAGCCTGTGTAGTTTAGGTTTAGAGAATTCTGAATAATGGTGGCTTTATTATATGTGGGTTCTTTTCTCTTGGATTTTCCTGAGTAAGGTTCCCTATTTTAAAAAGTATTTCCTCGAGGAAACCCATCTTTCTCAAAAATTTTTAAGTAAAATAAAATATTCCAGGTGAAAGATTATCTTAACATATAGCAAGTTTTAACAAAAGTATATGCTTAAATATGAAATATTTAAAAGTATCTGGTTTAGCTCTGGCCAGGTGACTCAGTGGTTGGAGTGTCACCCCACATACTAAAAGGTTGTGGGTTTCATTCCCTGTTAGGGCACATGAGGGAGGCGACCAGTCAATGTTTCTCCCTCCTTCCTCTCTCTAAAATCAATAAACATATCCTTTTTTGTTTTGTTTGTTTTTAAGTATCTGGTTTAGTAGGAAATAGACTTTCTTTTATAAGATTGCTGAGAAGTAACTGATTTGGGGAAAAACCGTTTACAAGGAATTCTTACAGCATTCTTGTACAGTTCTTATAGTTATCCTTGGGGGTTTATTTCTGCCTTTCTCTTAGATGTAATGAAAAACAAACTATCAGAAAACTATCTTTATTTTAAATTCAGGTTTATATATGAAACAGAACATTTCAATGGTGTTGCTGAACTCCTGGAAATATTAGGAAGGTAGGTCAGTTTTGTGTTTTATTTTTTCTTGTTCTTTTTCAGAATTAAGTAAGTTTGAATGTCTTATGTGTTAAAATCTTAGCTGGGGTTGGAGAAATTATACTTAAATAGAGACTGCAAGACATCGTTTCTCAACTGAATTCTTATTATAGTTTTCTTGGGAGGGTCAGCATTTTTAAAGTACTGCCATGCAAGACATCTGTTTCAGAATAGGCTTCTTGCTTTTGAAGTTGTGGCATGTTTTATGCCTTATCTTGCCAGACTGCCTCAGAAATTTATAGGATCTGATTGGGAAGAGATGAAATAAGCTACAGTGAATCTTTTGATGAAGTTGTAAGAATTCTTGTTCATATGTTGATAGACCATTCTTAATCCACCTGTTCTTTTTAGAAGATTGTACAGCCTTTGATTTTAGTTTACATGAACATTTCGCCTTCCTTATTAACTTGAGAAATGTTTAGACCCCTGTATTTGTACTAGAGGAAGCTAAAATCTTTAGTAGTTAACAGAATGACTATGGAGAGAATTACTTCTTAGTTTAAGATCCTTCAATAAAGTAAGAGAAACAACCCATTTACTTCAGAAATATTAAAAATGCTTATTATTGTGATATTGATTCTGGCTTTAGGGATGAAAAAAGTAAAGGCAACAGTGCATAAAGTGATAAGCTTATATAGGAAATGAAGATAGAAATTACTCACTGGAACATTAATTGGTAGTCCTAGTTTACTCTTGGGATCATTGAATGATTTAAAGACTTCATAGTAATAGTCTGCCTAAAGTAGTTTGAAGATGAGCAAGTAATTCAACACCAGGATTGAAGCAGAGCACAGTTCCTTATGTACTCATGGCTATAATAACTTTTAGAAATAAAGTAGTAACTACTTAACCCTTCCCCCTGCCTTTTTTTCCCTCCAGTATTATCAATGGCTTTGCATTGCCACTGAAAGCAGAACATAAACAATTTCTAATGAAGGTTCTTATTCCTATGCATACTGCAAAAGGATTAGCTTTGTTTCATGCTCAGGTAAGCTTCAGAAAACTTTCAAGTGAAATGAATATTGTTTCAAAGACTGATATAAAGGCAGAGAAATTGAGAAGTACTGAGGTGGCAATTTTAAGTATATTTAAGCAATTTGCTTTTTAAGTTGCCCAAAATAAAATTTTATAATTTAAAATATTTTTAGTGTTATTAAATAAGGTCAGTGCATATTGAGTATAGACATAGGAAAGAAAATGTCAAGCTCTTTTCTAGTCCAGGCCCTGACCTACTTAACTAAATGGCATTGAATAAATCCCACATAACTGCAGTGTTCTGTTTAGCTGCAATAACCTAGTTAGTCTCCTCGATTACTACTTAGAGAATAATATATCAGCATGGCATACATGCTGAAAAGGTGAAATGTTAAGCTCTAGTCTTACTTCAATTAACTTTATATTCAGAAGTTACTTTCAAGGTGAAACAGTTACACAATTGTGAGTATACTAATTTTTATATAGTATTGAGATTAAGCTAGAGTAAAATTCATCAAAATGAGGTAGTCATTTTTGTTAGCTAAATATAAAAACCCTGTATCACTAAATGTTACTTCACTCAGTAATATTTATAAACTGTCCCTTCCATTTTAGTTAGCCTACTGTGTTGTACAGTTCCTGGAGAAAGATACAACACTAACAGAACCAGTAAGTGGTCTATTTATTTTTATGTTTTGGGTCTACATTGGAGCATTTCATTGTACCTTTCTTTATACTGTTATATACCGTTACAGAGTTATCAACAGTAGTAGTAATGTACTTTAAATTAAAGTCATTGACAAGGAATGAGAGGTTAATCTACATTCAAAGAATAGGGTTAGGAAGAGGAGTTCTCATGAGTTATGTTCTTGAATAACTTAAATATAAATTAATATTAACATAGTAGTTGAGATGGGTAATGACAGGATCAAATGACTACATTGAAATTTCATATACATATTATCTTCACTGATAATCTTTTTAATCTTGATTTACCTTTTAAAATGAAAACATACCATTGAAGTCCCAAAATTATTCCCTTTGAGTTTTGTTTTGTCTTTACAAATAGCGTTTTCCCTCTTATTAATGATAAACCACATGATTGGGATTGAAAACATCTCCTTGCCTTTGGAGCTTAAGATATAATCTTGGAATAAAGGTTGTTTACTTTATGAATCAGCATATCAATTCACTATTTGAATTCTACTGCTTACTATTTGACTTACTATTTGACTATCATATGAAGATTCAGGAGAAAATAAAAATGTTATGAAAATTAACTGAAGATTCAAGAAAAACAAAAGATGGCAGGGAGAAATAGGAAAGTATAAAAGAATAAAAAAACCTTGGTGAACTGAAAATTTTAATAGTACTTTCTAGGTATCCTAAATCTGAATATTTAAACTAAGAGTTTTTGAAGGATTGCTGAAGGTTTGAAGGATTTAAACTGCTATCCCTACGTGTGCTTGGAAAACTTATGTATTTAGTATTCTCCCTTTGATTTGACCTTTGTATGTGTAAAGGAACAAAAGATGCTTTTGCCACTCACTCCCTTATATTTTGAGTTTTTAGACTTGCAGTTATTTCTGAAAACAGCTAAAAATACTTTTTAAAAATCAGAAGAATTAGAAAGCCCACTCTGTGCATGAAGCCACATAAGTTTCTAAAGTGGATTAAAACTTAATACAAATCCATAACTCATTAGAATTGACACAAAGAAAGCCTATAACATAACTGACGGTTCATGTTGGTGAGTAGTAAACAGATATAATTTAAATATATTAAATTAACATGGGTGGCTAGGGGAGATGATTTATTTTTAAAGAGGGATGATGGCCAGAAATCTGGCCTTAGATGAGTTGGGTTAATGGAAATAGAAACAGGATGAGGAGATAGTAATGTAAATGTCTAAGTTGACAAAGAAAAATATTTTTCAATTCATAAAGATCTGTAGATATGAGAGACCTTGCAGTTTCTACCATAGGCTATTCCAGCACCAAAATTATGGCCATGTTACTTGGGTCTCAGCCTTAATATTCATTTCCTAGAAATCTGGCATTCATATTAAAGCTTCCTAAAAATTATAAATAAGCTGTGGCTATTATTTTTACATTCTATATGTACCTAAATTTTGCATTGAAATTATTTTCTGAAATGGAAATAACTTTGTTTATGAAAGTAATGTGTGTTAATTTGGTTTACATAATACAAAATCAGAAAGCACAATGTGGAGGTAAACACTTATAAGTGAATATATTTCTAGAAAATTTTTCTGTATTTATGTGTAGGTTAAACAAATGGTGGGACAGTGCTTTTTATTTTTCCCCCCCCATCTCTCAATATAATGTGAGATGTAATATCTTTCCATATGAACCTGATTGTTTTGTTCACTGGTAGCATCAGATTCCATTTGGGTTACCCTAACATATCTAATCAATCTTCCATTAATGAGCATTGAATTATGGGAGTTTTCATTGTTACAGTCATGTTGCTGGGTGAAGGGGGGTGTTTTAAGGGGTTGGATTTGTGCTGTGTCCTGTCTGTGGTGTTTATTACCAAAAAAAATGTGTGTGTACAAAACCCCTCAGAACTGTATACCAAAATAAAAATTTTACTGCAAGTAAATTTTTTAAACCAATTAGCCAAAGAATACATGGAAATTTTAACATGTTCTAAGTTGCCTTCCACAGAGTTTGAACAATATAGATGCCTGTTTTCCCTCACCCTAGCAGGATAAGTTTTAAAATTTTTGCTGATATTAAAATTTGTTAGCCTAATAGATATGAAATATTTTCATTGGCCATTATTACAGGGATTGAGCCATCCTTTTATATGGTTATTGGTCATTTATATTTCTGTGTCCTTTGCCTACTTTTTATCCTTTTCCTATTTTTGCAAATATTTTTTTGTCCATTTGAAGTTTTTCTTTAATTTTGAAGATAGTTTTTAACTAACTTTGCCTTAAAGAACTAAAAATATTTTTATGTGGTGGAATGTATTCATCATATGGCTTCTGGCCATACTGACATGCTAAGAGAAATCTTTGAGATGATCAAAATATTCTGTAGTATCACATTCTGGTTATTTTATGGATTTAGTTTTTATCTATAAAAACTTTATCCCATCTATAATTGTTTCCTAGCACTGCCATGACGAATTACCACAAACCTGGTGGCTTAAAATGACAGAAATTATTCTCTCACAGTTCTGAAGGCCAGAAGTCCAAAATCAAGGTGTCAGTCAGCAGGGCTGCATTACCTCCAGATGCTCTAGGGAAAGTCCCTTCCTTGCCTCTTCCAGTTTCTGGTGTCCTCCAGGTTTTCCTTGGCTTGTGGCTACATCGCTCCAATCTCCCATTGCCTCTTCTGTCTTTATGTCTCTTAAAAAGGACACTTGTTGTTGGATTTAGGGCCCACCCAAATAACCCAGGGTGACTTTATATTGAGATCTTTAACTTTTAATTATATCTGTAAAGATCCAATTTCCAAATAAATCACATTCAGAGAGTCTGGGATTAGGGCACACACACACACACATCCCATCTGAAATCGAAATTTGTGACAAGGGTAAGGAACTGCATTAATTTTCTATTGCTGAATAACATTTAAAAATTTAATGGCTTAAAACAAACATTATCTCATATGAACCAGGATATGATTTATATTAGATGACTTAGCTGGGTCCTATGCTGTAGGGTTTCTTACCAAGAAAGGCTGCAATTGAGGTGTTGTCCAGTCTCATATATAAAGGCTCAGATGAGGAAGGATCTGCTTCTGAGTGCACATTTGTCGAAAATTCAGTTCCTTAAGTGCTGTTGGACTGAGTGAGGGCCTCAGTTTCTAGCTGGCTGTTGTCCACCAGCCACCCTCAATTCCTTGTCAACGTGGGCATTTCCAAATATAGCAGGTTGCTTTACCAAAGTTGCAAGATGAGAAGGCTTTAGAATCTGCTAGTGAAGTGGAAGTCACCAGGGCAGCCCACACATAAGGATTACAGAAGAGTGTGGATTCAAGAAGTAAAGATCTTGGGAGATTAGGAGTCTGCCTACCAAAGGAGCTACACTTTTTTTTTTCTCCCTAAATGGTGAGCCACCAGTCTTAGGTACTACTATTTAATTAACTCATCTGTTTCCCGTGGAACTGAAATGCCACCTTTGTCATATATTTAAACTATATATACATACACATACACATACACACACACGAGTCTGTCTAGTTATAACTGTATTTTATGTCTCTTCTGTCAGTTTCGATGCTAATACCATCTTATTAATTTTCCCTCCTCTCCCTCCATCCCATTCATGGTTATTTGCTTTACATTTATAGCTTTTAGAATAAGTGTTTCTAGTTTTGGAAATTAGAAACACTTATTCTAATTGATAATAATTCATTTGGCATTTGATTGAAATTATATTAAATTTATAGATTAAGTACAGAAGAAATACCTGTACAATATTGAATCATCTTATCTACTTAGTCTTTCATGATATTCAATGATGTTTTAGTTTTCACTGTATAAATCTTAAACATTTCTTACCAGTTGTATTCTTTATGTACATTAGTTTTTGTTATGAAAGGCATTTTTCATTTGATTATAATTAATACTTTATTTTATAAAGGTATATTGATTTTATCTGACCATATATTGAATTTTTCTACTCATTTTAGTAATTTTTTTTCTACCCATTTAGGAATAGTTATTTTAAAATTATAAAGATGTATAATTAATATATACTTAGAGAAATAAATTCTGATATTCCTTTATAAAGTTATTGATCAAAACCTTTTCATCTTACTGGATTAGCTCCAGCACAATGTTCTCTACAATTTTAATTTGAATGAGTGTTCTTCATTACTGGACAAGATCAGTAACTATAACAAATCCTAAAAGGCTATTTCCACAAAAGCACCAGGCCCAGATAGTTTTACAGGCTGTTTCGAAGAAAGCATTGTATAATGCTTTCTGATAATGATGACTGATGGCTTCTAATAAATTCTTAGTTCTGTCTTACTAAAATTTTATAAGAATAAATATCAAATAACTGTTCAAATTTTTTGAGATATAATCTACAACTATGAGTTGAACCATCCTGGAATAAATTATAATTGGCTAGATAGTATTCTGTTAATATGCTGTTGGATTCACTTAGTTGCAGAAATTTGTATAGTTTGGTTATCAAGATTATGCTAGCTATTAAATAAATTGGGGAGCTTTCTGGTGCTTTATAATAGTTTTAAATAAGAATTATTTGTCCCTTAGTTTCTCCCTAAAATAACCTACGCTCCTCAGCCCAGCAGTTATTATATTTTCTTAGTAGCACTTACTGCTATTGAAATTTTATTTATATGTCTAATTGATAACTTATGTTGGTCTCTCTGCTTTATGAAAATCATGAACAGTATCTGGTACAAAGGCATTCAATAAACATTTATAAGTAAAATCTGGGGATACACTTATATCCTTCAGATAATACTTCAGAATGAATATTGATATAATCACAATTACTTAAAATTTCCTGGAACTAACTTTATTGCTTAATTACATGCTAAACTTTTCCTTTTGCAGGTGATCAGAGGATTGCTGAAATTTTGGCCAAAAACATGCAGCCAGAAAGAGGTAGGTTTGATTCAATAAAAATAGTACATTAGAACACTGGCTCTCAGGGCTGTAAACCATGTTTCTTTTGGCCCTGCTACTGAGCAGCTGTCCTATGGGGATTAGAGAAACTTGGTAGAATAACGGTCAAGTCCTTTTGTGTCCACTGAGATAATCATTTAATGTTTTCTATATTAACATCATATAATTTGTCATGTTTCTTAAAAAAATTTTTTTAACCTAGGTGATGTTTTTAGGAGAAATTGAAGAAATCTTAGATGTCATTGAACCAACACAGTTCAAAAAAATTGAAGAGCCCCTTTTTAAGCAAATATCTAAGTGTGTATCCAGTTCTCATTTTCAGGTATGATGCACTCAGCAAAGCCATTTTTATTTTATACTATTTCTTTTCTCTTTTGTTTTTGACATTGATAAATATTTCTTTCAGGTTGCAGAAAGGGCGTTGTACTTCTGGAATAATGAATATATTCTTAGTTTGATTGAGGAGAATATTGATAAAATTCTGCCAATTATGTTTGGTAGTTTGTACAAAATCTCCAAGGAACACTGGAATCCGTAAGTGTCTTTGGCTTTTTAACCTTTTTATCATTTGCTCTCCTAACTCATACATAAAGCCTACGCAGATTTGGAACTTATTCCAAGGTTAACATCACATAGTATATATACCTTTATAAGATGTAAATATATGTGTATGTTCTTAATTTGAATTTAAAATTACAAATCTCCCTGAAGGTAGGACTTTCTAGTGTGACATTCTGCACCAGACCAGTATGTGGTCAGACCCAGCTAATACTTGTGGAGATGCACAAATGGCTGCGAGTGCCAGGCTGGGTTGAGCTGCTACTAACACTCATCTCTGCAGGTAGCACTATGGCAGGGAGAAGCTGAAGTGCTTAAGGTCATATAAGTGATGCTTAGGTGGCATATATTCTAACTTCTATGACATCATGTTCGTTTTGTTTTTATTGATTTTTTAGAGGAAGGGAGAGGGATAGAGAGAAACATCATTGACTGGCTGTTCCTGCATGCCCCCTACTGGTGACCTATTGTTTCCTGGGTCAGCACTCAACCGCTGAGCCACAGCAGCTGGGTTCGTGTCCTTTTAAAGCTGCTGTTCCTCGGGGTTTGAGACTCTAGAGCAGACATGAAGTAACCATAGCGTTTTTAGTGAAAGTTTAATCTGAGCATGATACATGGGTGAGGACAGGGTTTGGGATCAGACCATCTCTACCACCACTGGCTATGTGATCTGTAGCATTTCCTCTTTTCATCTCTAAAACGGATTGAGTGAACCAGCCAACATTTAACTCCTTCCAGAGATGACCGTGTTACATTTCCTGTTAGAGGCATCAATAACCCAGCACTGGCTTATTTTTCATTTTAGGACCATCGTAGCACTGGTTTACAATGTGCTGAAAACCCTAATGGAAATGAATGGCAAGCTTTTCGATGATCTTACTAGTTCATACAAAGCTGAAAGACAAAGGTATTTGACATTTTAAATTACATTTTAGGTTAGCTGAATGTGATTCCGTATAATAAGATATTTTCTCCAAGTTAGAATTATCATGTTTAAAAAATCAATTAAGCATAATGATTTGAAAGTCTCAATACTAATACTTTTAAGTTATTTCCAGGTAAACTTCCCCTAATGGTTGGTTAGATTATGATTTTAATATGAATCAGAAATCTTCTGTTGGTTTCTTTCTGAGCCTTAGACTTCTCAGTCTCATAGCACTTGAATGCAATGTGCTAAAAACCCTAATGAAAATGAACGGCAAGCTTTTTGTACTATTTTATACAATTTAATTTTTTAAATATTTATAAAAATCATTGTTGTCACCAGGGGCTTCCATAGTGAGCTTTAATCTTCATCTACTCCTTGCACAATGGGGTTTTTCTTAAGCTCCCCATTTAAACAAGGTGGTATTTTAAAGTCAGCATAGTTCACTTATGGAAAGAGAACTCACATAACGATATGCCTATCACTCATACTGTTAATATTTTGTTCTTGCAGTAATATATATTTTAGAGAATAAAATAAATACACAGCATTTAGGAACTTGGCTTAGTGATTACCTCTTTTTTTTTTTTTTTTTTGAGAATTTCATAGATTATACAAAATAATCTAAAAATCACTTCCTTCTCAAACTTCAGGTGGGAGTAACCACTGTACTTGAGAGCCCACCTGTCATTTGAGGATAATAGCTACCATTTACTTCTAATGAGTATATTACCTACTCTGTTTGGAAAAGCTCATCTATTTCTATTAGTCATGGTTTTCTTGTGCCAGGTAGAAAAAGCATAATTTTATTCAAGGCATCCTAGTCTACCAATAACTAAGTCAATGCATCATTTCTTCTAAATAGCCCTCTTTTAGATAGGAATATATATTAGGTATATAGTTTGAGCCCCAGGAACAAATGGAAAGAAAACATGACTAAGAATAATCATTATATCTTAATCTGCATAGATTAGCACCTCTGTCCCCTTAAATCATATATAACTTCAGATATAACTTCAGAACTATAAGCCCACATTCTTATATTCAGAATTGAAATTAAGTACTTGAAATAACATAAAATAGTTTGAATTTGTTGGGGTTTTTTTGAGAGAGAAATTATTCGAACTTTGAAGTTTTCATTTGATGTGTAAGAGACGAGAGAGCAAGTTACAGACTGGTTAGTGCCTAGGAAAGTGATACATTCCAGCTGAAAATGGTCTCAGACTGATCTCGTGGCCAGTCTTTCTGTATGTAGAAGAGTGATCTTGACTATAATAGTAACTATAAGAGGTCCATGTAAAAGTACTTTGGTCAAGACTTCCAGTTACAGAAACAGTGCTCACCTTCTCCCACATTAAAATTACCAAAAAAAAAAACACCCAAAAACCATCATCGAGAACCACCCAAAGACTAGCTGAATAGAACTCTTATAACCAAGGTTATAAAGAAGCCACAATAAGGAGTCTGATGGGAGGGATATCTTGACTGCAGAGGTTCCCCTCACCCCACAGGAGTGAGGGGCACCAGTGCAGGTAGGAGGAATGCCCATAACATCTGGCTGTGAAAACCAGCAGGGATTATGTCCAAGTGAGAAAGAGGGCTGCTGAAGTCCCAGGCATTCCCCTTGAGGGGCCTGCACCAGGGACCTACAGGGCAAGACTTGGAGGGGCAAAGCAGCTTTCTGAAATGGAAGCACTGGTAGGTACAAATCTGAGCTCTCCATGAACCTTGCTAACACCACATGCTCCTGCGTTGGTGAGTCCTTAAAACTCTGCCCCATTGGGGTGGGGTGGGGGAAGATTAACAAAAGAATTTATATGCATATCCCATGGACACAGACAATAGTGTGGTGATGGAAGTCAATGGGGGGTGGGAGAGGATGACATCCTGTAATACTTCCAACAAGTGGACTTTAAGGTCCACAAACCACCAATCAGATTGGTCTCAACTTGCACTGTAATTTCCATTAGGTGGCTCCAAGCTGGGAATTAGCTGTGGCCATGGTAGCTCAGAACATAGCTTCCAATAAGCAGCCACAGATCTCACCTCACATTGTGCTGCCCAGCACTACTGGCAGCCAATCTTGGTTTGCTGCATACCCTCTTCCAAATGCCTCCAAACCCAGCACAAGTGACAACCAACCCTAAATCACTTTGTAGCTCCCACCAGATGGCCCCAAGCTGGGCACCAATGGCTAACATGGGCCTGCCCTGGAGCCCCCACCCCTCCCAAAACCAAGACACCTGTTGGCCAGCTTCATTTCAAAGCAGAGCATCCCTACCCAGCCAGCTCCACAAAAGCACACCTGAAGGGTAGACTCAGTTCACACCAGAGCTCCACTAAAGCAACTCCTGCTACATGGAGTCTGCACCCACAGCAGTTTATCCGCTGTCGTCACTGACATGCTGACAGCAATCAAGACAAAACAGAAGGGCACACAACACACAGAAGGAACACCCCTGCAGCACCCATCTCAAGGGCCCCACAGGGCACCTACTACATAAGATAACTCTGCCAAGACTGAGATATAGATTGACCTAATAAAAAGAAACATACCAATTAAAAGAATAGGACAAGACTTGAGTAAAGAACTAAACGAAATGGCGGCATGCAAACTACCAGAAGCAGGGTTCTAAATACTAGTACAAAGGATGTTCGATGAACTCATTGAGAAGTTCGGAAGAGAGATATGGAACATAAAAATGGAGATAGGAAGAATGCATTACAGGAAATCAACAGATTAGAAAAAGCAGAGGGATGAATCGGAGATCTGGAAGACAGTAAAAAATACCCAAATTGGAACACAAAAATAATTTTTAAAATGAGAATAGTTTGAGGGACCTCTGGACCAACATCAAACATAACATTTGTATTGTAGGAATACCAAAGGACAAGAGAGAGAGCAAGGGATTAAAAACCTATTTGAGGAAATAATGACTGAAAACTTCTCTAACCTGGTGAAAGAAATAGTCCCATCTAAAGACACATCATAGCCTTGGCTGGGTGGCTCAGTTGGCTGGAGAGTCCTGTACACCAAAAGGCTGCCAGTTCGATTCCTAGTAGGGGCCCATATGGGAGACAACTGATTGATGTTTCTTCCTGTCCTCGTCTCCCCCCCCCCCCCCCTTCCTCTCTAAAAAGCTCAATAAAACATATCCTCAGGTGAGGATTTAAAAAAAGACCATAATAATTTAAAAGGTTAAAAGACAAAGAATCTTAAGAGCAGTGAATTGCATACAAGGGAGCTCTCAAGACTGTCAACTGATTTCTCAACAGAAACTTTGCAGACCAGAGGGATTGGCATGAAATATTTAAAGTGATAAAAAGCAAGGACCTACCCAGCAAGGCTGTCATTTAAATCATTTAAAATAGTAAGACAGCCCTAGCTGGTTTGGCCCAGTGGATAGAGCATCCGCCTGCGGACTGAAGGGTCCTGGGTTCAATTCTGGTCAAGGGCACATACCTATATTGCAGGTTTGAATCCCCAGTGGGGTTGTGCAGGAGGCAGCTGATCAATGATTCTCACTCATCATTGATGATTCTAGCTCTCTCTCCCTCTCCCTTCCTCACTGAAATCAATAAAAATATAATTTCTTAAAGACATCAGAGCAGCCATTTAAAAAAAATGAAATAAAATTGTAGGACAGATAAAGAGCTTCCCAGAAAAAAAAAAAAGCTAAAAGAGTTCATCACTACCAAATTAGTAATACAAGAAATGTTAGAGGGACTTCTTTAAGAAATAGGGGTGGTAGGATAAAAAATATGAGTAATAAAATGGCAGTAACCAATACCAATCAATAATTACTTTAAATGTAAATGGATTAAGTGCTCCAATCAAAAGACATATGGTGGCTGAAAGGTAAGAAAACAAGACCCATACATATGCTGCCCATGAGAAACCCACTTCTGATCAAATGGCACATGGAGACAAAGTAAAGAAATGGAAAAAGACATTTCATTCAAAATGGTAATGCAAAAAAAAAAAAAGGTAGCAATACTTAGAAAAATAGACTTTAAAACCAACGCTATACAAGAGACAAAGAAGGACATTTCGTAATGATCACAGGACCAATATAAAAAGAGACTATAACCCTTGTAACAAACATTTTCACATCCAGTGTAGGAGCACATAAAAGGAAAGATAGTAACACAGACATAGTAGGGGACTTGAACACCCTATTGACATCAATGGATAGATCACCCAGACAGAAAATCAACAAGGAAGCGGTGCTTAAATGACAAATTAAACCAAATGGATTTAATATGTTTAGATCATTTCACCCAAAGCAGCAGAATATACATTCTTTTCAAGTGCCCATGGACTGTTTTCCAGGATAAGCCACATGTTAGGATGCAAAACATGTCTCAATAAATTTAAGAAGATTGAAATATCAAGTATCTTCTTGGATCACAATGGTATGAAGTTAGAAATCAGTTATAAGAAGGAAACTGGAAAACACAAATACATAGAGGCTAAATAAAATACTACTTAACAAGATAAAGACAGAAAGAAAGATGCCCTGAGACAAATGAAAACACAGTGACCCCAAATCTATGGGATATAGCAGTTCTAAGGAAATTCATAGCAATATAGGTCTACCTCATGAAAAAAAACCTCAAATGAGCTATCTAACCTTATACTTAAAGGAATCAGAAAAAGAACAAACAAAATCCAAAGTGAGCAGGAAGAAGGAAATAATAAAGACCTGAGCAGAAATAAAGTTTTAAAAAACAATAGATCAATGAAACCAAGAGCTACTCTTTGAAAACATAAAATTGATAAACCTTTAACTCAACTCATTAAGGAAAAAAAGAAAACCCAAATAAAATCAGAAATGAATGGGAAGTGACAACTGATACCATAGAAATATAAAGGATTAAAAGAAAATTCTATGGCCCTGGCTGGTGTGGCTCACTTGGTTGGGCATCATCCCATGCACTGAAAGATGGTCAGTTCCATTCCCATTCAGGGCATGTGCACAGTTGCGGGATCTATCCTTGGTAAGGGGCGTGCAGGAGACAGCCAATCAATGTTTTTCTCTCTCCCTTTTCCTTCCTCTCTAAAAATCAATTTTAAAAATATTTTTTAAAAATACTATGAACAACTAGGTGCCAACAAATTAGAGACAATCTGGAAGAAATGGATAAATTCCTAGAAACATAAAATCTTCCAAGACTGAATTCTGAAGAAACAAAATCTGAACAGACTGATTACAACCAATGAAATCAAAGCAGTAAAAAACAAAACAAGAAAAATCCCAACAAACAAGTTCTGGACCAGATGGCTTCACAGGTGAATTTTACCAAACATTCAAAGAATTACCACCCTCAAACTATTTTTAAAAATTGAAGGTGAGAGGAGGCTCCCAAGCTTGTTTTATAAAGCTAGTATTATTCTAATTCCCAAACCAGACAAAGACACAACAACAAAAGTATAGGGTAGGCCAATAGCCCTGATGAACCTAGATGTAAAAAATCCTTAACAAAATATTAGAAAACTGAGCCCTAGCCGGTTTGGCTCAGTGAATAGAGGTCAGCCTGGGGACTAAAGAGACCCAGGTTCAATTCTGACCAAGGGCACATGCCCAGGTTTCGGCTCAATCCCGCCCAGCCCTCCTCCCACCCCCTTAGGGGGATGTGCAGGAGGCAGCCAATCAATGATTCTCTCATCTGTGATGTTTCTCTCTCTCTCTCTCTGTCCCTTCCTCTCTGAAATCAATTTAAAAAAAAAAATTAGAAAACTGAATTCCCCGATACATTGTAAAGATCAGGTACCATGATCAAGTGGGATTCACCCTAGGATTCAAGGATGATTCTACACCTGTAAATCAAGTGATATACCACATAAAATGAAGGATAAAAATCATGATCATATCAACAGATGCAGAAAAAGCATTTGATAAAAACTCTCAGCAAAGTGGGGTAGAGGGAACATACCTCAACCTAAGAAAGGCCATATATGGCAAACGGACAGCTAATATCATGCTCAGTGGTGCAAAGCTAAATGCTTTTTCTTTACGATCAGAAACAAGACAAAGATGTCTACTTACCCCACTTTTATTGAACATAATATTGGAAGTCCTAGCCACAGCAATAAGACAAGCAAATAAAGAGGCATCCATATTGCAAAGGAAGAAGTAAAACTGTCATTATTTGCAGATGACATACTATAGAGAGAGCACCCTAAAGAATCCACCAAAAAACTATTAGAACTAAAATAGAAAGATACAAAATTAATGCTGAGAAATCGGTTGCATAAGAAAACAATCCCACTTACAAATGCATCAAAAAGGATAAAATATCTAGGAATAAATTTCACCAAAGAAGTATAAGACCTGTACTCAGAAAACTAAGACACTGAAGAAAGAAATTAGAAAAGATACAAATAAGTGGAAGGATATACTATGCTCATAGAAGAGCAGTTTCTATCAAAATACCAATGGCATTTTTCACAGAACTAGAACAAATTCTAAAATTTATATACAACTACAAGGACCCAAAGAAGAATAAAGCTGGAGGTGTTGTGCTACCTAGTAAACTATACTACAAGACTATAGTAATTAAGACGGGATGGTACTGGCATGAAAACATAGATCAATGGAACAGGTTAAAGAGCCCAGAAATAAATGACACCTATATGGCCAATTATAATAAAAGAAGCAAAAATATGCAATGGAGTAATGCCACATTCTTTAAGTGATACTGGAAAAACTGGACAAACACATACAAAAGAATAAAACTGGGTCACTTTCTTACACCATATAGAAGAATAAACTCAAAATGGATTTTAAGACCCAAAACCATAAAACTCATAGAAGAAAACACAGGAAGTAAGCCCTTTGACATTGTCTTAGTAACATTTGGATATGTCTCCTCTAGCAAGAGAAACAAAAGTATGTACATCAAAATAAAAAATAAAAACCACCTACTGAATAGAAGATATTTGCCAATGATACATCCAATAAGGGGTTAAAATCTAAACTACATAAGGAATTCATACCATTTAACACACACACACACACAGGATGGAGAACTTGAATAGAAATTGTCCCAAGAACACATACAGATGGCCAACAGACAAAGGAAAAGATGCTCAACATCAGGGAAATGCAAATTAAAACCACAAGGAGAATCACCTCACACCTAACAGAAGGGTTATCATCAATAAATTGACAACCAAGCATTGGAGAAGATGTGATGTAGAGAAATCTCTTTGAAAACTAGGAAATTCTACACAAACATGGATGATTGGTGGTGGCTGGTGACATGGCTTCATGTGCCTGAGTCTAGAGTCCCCACTGGAGTGGAGGAAGAACCCAAGAAGAATCATGTGCTCCGTTGGGATTGTAAATTGGTGCGGCCACTATGGAAAAGAGTATGGAGATTTCTCAGACAAGTAAAAATAAACATATGACCCATCAATTCTACTTTCACATATCCAGAGAAATCCAAAATGCCATTTCGAAAACATGTATGCTCCTCCATGTTCGTTGCAGCATTATTTACAATAGCAACGTTATGGAAACAACCTAAGCATTCATTAGTAAGTCAAGTGGAAAGAGATTATGGTTTTATACAACGGAATATTACTCAGCCATAAAAAAGAATACAATCTTACCATTTGCAACAACATGGATGGACCTAGAGGGTATTATGCTAAGTGAATTGTGTCAGAAAAAAGACACATACATCTGGTTTTCTTATATATGTGGAATCTAAAAAAAACACACAAAAAAACACACAAAATAAATGAACAAATAGTTTCATAAATGCAGAGAACAAACTGATTGCTGCCAGATATGAGAGTAGTTGGGGGAATGGGTAAAAATGGTGAAAGGATTAAGTATGAATTGCCAGTTATAAAAACAGTCACAGGGGTGTCAAGTACAGCATAGGGAATATAGTCAATAAAATAATAACTATGCAGGTTGTCAGATGGGTACTAGACTTATCAGGGTGATCACTTCATAAGTTTCATAAATGTCCAATCACTATGTTGTACACCTGAAACTATTATACTTTTGTATATCAACTATAATCGATAATTAAAATTTTTTTTCAATAAACTATTTTTTTAACTATAAAGCACCAATGATATAGTGGGCGTGGTGGTGATAGAGATAATATATAGAAGAGGTAAAGCAAGTAGTAACTTTCGTTTGGTACAGAAGCACAGCTGTAGGAGAGTGACAGGGAGTAATTAGGTGCTCCAGGTGATTGTCCTCAAACACCTTAGTAGAGGGATTGAAGTGCAATGTGGATGAGCAATGTTTTCTAGCAACTGCCAAACTGTGTTCTTCAGGTTCTGAAATAAAATTTTGCTTTATCTACAGAGAGAAAAAGAAGGAATTGGAACGTGAAGAATTATGGAAAAAATTAGAGGAGCTAAAACTAAAGAAAGCTCTGGAAAACCAGAACAGTGCTTACAACATGCACAGTATTCTCAGCAATACGAGTGACGAATAAAGAGAAACATGCCGCCTCTGTTGGATAGGCACAGTTTTGTACAATTTTTTAAAAAATGTAAAAATCATGAAACCTCATCAGTATAATTAAAAGGCCAATATTTTTCTGGCAACTGTAAATGAAAAAAATACATGGACTAAACATAGCCCTGTGCTATATCATGGCCACAGTATATTGTAACATTTGTCTAATCATTGATTTATTGTGTCACATCTGAAGTTTCACAGAAATGAACTTTATCATCTATAATATGAGTGAGATAATTATGGGAGTGGTAAGAATTATGACTTGAATTCTGTTTTGATTGTGTTGCACATAGATATAATAGTCTGCTCTGTATATTTTTCCCTTTTATAATGTGCTTTTCACATTGCTGCAGACCTTAGTTACATCCTAGGAAAAAAGTATTTCCTAAATAAAACTAAGGTATAATCCTCACCTTTCTCTTTGTCCCTCTCAGAAATATGATGGGGGGCATTACCTGCCAAAAGCCTCCCTTCATTAGAAATATTACTGTACCCTGGAATTTGAGCAAAAAAGCTTAAATCTCCAGGCTTTTTAAAGCACAAACTATAAATAAAAGCTAGGAAAGTAAACCAAATTCTTCAGATTGCTCCTCTTGAGGATCCCCCTTATCTGCAACTCCCGAACGATGAGCACAGACCAGTGGAGGCAGCGCAGGTGAACACGCAGCCTGCCTCCCAGTCCATTCCTCTTCCTCCCCTTCCCCACGGCTGAAGGCAGGGCCCTTCCAGCCCTCAGCACCTGCCTCCTCCAGTCCCTCCTGAGGGAGGCTTCGCGTCCCACAGTGTGGTGATGCAGAGCGCTCCTAGTCACTGCCTGGCTTTATTAAAGGAACTGCAGTTGGCTTCTGTAGAGTTCTAAGAAGGTTGACTATAGGAGTCTTGTATGTTTTTACTTGGTCAAGTATTTCTCATAAATTTTGTTATCAGAGTACCATTCCAATCTCTTAACTTGCAGTTGTGTGGAAAACTGTTTTGTAATGAAAGATCTTCACTGGGGGATTGAGCAGCATTTAATAAAGTCTATGTTTGTATTTTGCCTTATCTCATCACTGCTTTTTTCAGCTCTAAGTTTAGGCATTCAGAAAAGCTGCCCCCCTTCATACATATCTATACATACATCATTCATACATGTGTATATATAGGAAAGTTTAAGGCAAGTTGCAGGATACAGTCTAAAAAAATAGGAAGATTGTGCCAAATTAAGTGTTCCAGCCATTTACCAAAGTATACCTGTTTTACAGAATATTTGCATAAAACTCTTAAGTTCTAGGCTATCCTTCATGTCCTTTTATGATCAGAGGATGGGTTTAACTTACCTTAAATGTTAGTTTTAATTAAAATAGACCCAAGAGTATAATCTTGAAAATCTGTAATAAGAGTTTTTGTGAGGGGCAGGGAGACTGTAGCAGAATCAGAGTCAGGTGTTCTCCAAGTTTTCAACGACTGGTGCCTGATTCCACCCTTTCACACCCACGAAGAGCTGTAGCCCAGGTCTGCACGCTGTTCCCGGGTCCTTGTAAAAGCGACCCCCATCGCTCGCTGTGGCTCCCGAGAACGCTTCCTTTTCAGCGTGTGGCTCATATTCACGGCGTTCTCAAGCAGCCACCTTACCTGAGACATCCAGGTCACGGTGCTCTTGCCAGACCCTCCGCACTAACGCCCGGCCGGCTGGCACTGTAGGAGGGCGATCTACTGCAGAACAAGAAGGAGAGGCAAGCCTTTCCAGAAAGAACGTTGGGGGCTAACCATCCATTTTGTGGAAGGTTCAGGCGCGCACGTCTTTTCCTGAAGAGCAGCCAGAGGACTTGGGCTGCAGCTAGTAGTTGTTACTTTCTTTTCTTTGATGAGTTAAAACTGCTCACTTCCTAATTATCTACTTAGGCTAAAGCACAATTAAGAGGTCTCAACTTTCCACAATATAGAAAATTCAGTTTTAGGCTGTTCACTGAGGCAAATTTTATTAGCCATTTTACAAATATTAACTAATATTAAAGTGGTGGTCATTTTCAGAGATACTTGACGAATACACACCTGGTTTTCAGTACTGCTAATGTATGCTTTTATGCCTGCCTTTGCATTTGCCTTACAGCAAGATTTTTAGAGATGAGACCGAGGCTAAAGTTTGAATTTGCATGCTCTATGGCAGTGGTCGCCAACCGGTGGTCCGTGAAGTCTGAAAGGTTGGCGACCGCGGCTCTATGGCAGAAAAGCAGCAGGGAGTATTTCTGTACACAAGTTCACATTTAATAATTCAGCCAAAACCCGCTTCTTGCTGCTAAGTTAGACATGAGATTAAAAAAAATACCCATCACACATTTGCGTTACATAAAGGCAGATTATGAAATTCAGGAAATGCTACCAAATCCTCTTTGGATGCAAAGGGCATGTAAATAATTTAAAACTCTGGAAACAATTTCATAACCTTAAATCAGCCAATGGCTACCATGAGCAAAATACTCAGGTGGTTTGTAGAGTTAACAGCTGACTCATGGGGCTTGAGCCATCACTCTTCCCATCGACTGTCCTGCCCACCCTACCCTTCCCTGGGCGCAGTCAGGACGTACCTCGGGCCAGATCCATCCATCTCAGGAGTCCAGGCTCACACCGCCTTTGATTTGAGGCCACAGAAGGAAAGTGTACTGGTGCCTACTGATTTAACAGATATTCATACTGGCACACTGATTCCTTTTGTATTAACCTAACTTTTATTTACCTGTTAATGAAATCATCAAAATACATTGAATAGGCACCTAACTCTGTACATTCACACTAGTGCTTTTGCATGTTAATCACTCTAAACTCTTATACCTGCATCAACAAAAACTCTAACCAGATAGATGGCTAGTCAGTCCACAGGAAATCTAATTACAGTATTAGCTTTAAAAGTCTCATTTAACATTTAACAAAGGAGAAAACTTGTCAGAGACCGGACGACGGAAACGGCAGACGATGCCAGAGACGTCAGAGTGTTTGCCATTCTTTGTGTAAAGTGCTCAGGTTTCAAAGCGTGACCTACACATCTCAATAGCCACACCCTCGTCCATCCACTTAAAAACCTCAGGGGAAAACCCCAGATAAACAGCAGAGCCTTAACCGCCTGTTGTAGCTGAGCTATACACCAAACCAGAAGGAAAGGCAGGGTCGACAAACCTTCAGAAACCAGCCCTAGTTCCATCTTCCACAAACCCTAGTCACATGTCCTAGGCAAAACTTCCTTAATAATTTAAGTGCTTAAATAACGTGAAGGTCATCCACTGGATCTGTTCCCCAGCGGCTCCTCCCAGCAGGCCCGTCTCTCCAGGTGAGTCAGGAGTGCTGGTAGCTCAGTTTATCCAAGTGGAAGTGGTGAGAACCTCCATTAACGTGGGCAGGTCCATGGACAGGTGGCTTCAGCTTATGTGGTTCGTGGCCTGACCTCTTTTTTTAAGGTATCTCTTCCTAATTTTGATCATCCACTTCACACTCAGTTTGGCAAACTCTGCTGCTTTAAATAATGCCAAGAAGGCCCCACAGAGAAGAGCAATTGTGTTCCAAGGATTGGCTGTGATTATCTGTAAGACAGAACCAACTCAAGTTTATTAGTTCGCTTCAGTTTTGATTCTTAGGTGATACTAGTATCAATGGGGCGATGAGAAAACCACCTGGGTTCTAAAATTGTCGTAACTCCACACTACTGTCATACTTTCATGTCCACAGTTCAGTGTGAGGAGAAAAACACTAAGCCCTCCCTAAAACAAAGTGATTCTGAAAGAAAAAACGTTTTAAAATAGCCATGCGCAAATAAGATACTCAGTACTGAGCTTTCATGTTTCTGGCCCACAATCAGTGACCTTGCTTTAAGACAAATTTCTCCAAAACTAAACCCATAAGAAGAGCAGCTCCTCCTTTTCCTCGCCTCGTAGTGACTCACACTTCTCCCGTCCAGTCCAATGGCCATCCTCCCACACTCCCCTGGGGACCCCTGCCTCCAGGCTGTGCCCCCTTCCTGCCTGCATGCTTTCCTCCTGCCTAGAGCTACTAATCCTCCAAGCCTTCTCTGTTCACTCAGCCAAACCCTCCGACGTAGCAGATATTTACCCCCCAGTCTCCTTGGAGAGGCACTGACTGTCTGGAATTAGTCCCTTCACAGCCACAGGTGGCTCCCTCCGGAAACGTTAAACTCTCCACGGCCGACGTGCTATTTGGATTTCCGAGATCCCCATCCTGGTACAGAGCACTGTTCAGTCTAGCAGGGCGACCTCAGACCCCCCGAACCTTGGGTGGCTCATCGCCTCCACTGTTGGGGACTGTTGTGAAGCTGAGTGACAGCGTGAGGAGGCCTTGAGCACCGGCCGTTACAGGCACCTCCCACTGAACACAGTTACAAACGTCTCATCGCTTGATTTACGCGCAGAGCTGAAGGCGCTGACTCCTCTACTCAGAGTCCCGATTCCGAAGCCTCGCACAAGCCTGGCCAATGCACGGGTAACAGGGGTGGTGGGTGGCCATGGAGCACGCCCGCCTCAGAGACCCTCCCTGTGTCAGACCCGGCTCTGAAATGCCTTCCCCGAGCAGGGCCACGTCAGGACATGCTGTGATGTTTCTGGGACTGGCTCTGGTGGATGGCGTCTCATGAATGCTCCTTGGGCAAAGCTGTCTCATTAGCGCCCCTTCGGTCTCAGAATCTGGCATTAACTTGACTGTTAATTTTTTATGTGTACCTTCTGTTCTCTCTTATCACAAATAAGTTCTCATCCTACAGACAACCATTTAAACAGAATGGTTTCCAAACAGCAGTAATTGAGACAGTAGCTCAATGCTTTCTACTCAGGTCATTCAATTAATATTACCACTAAGCAGCTCCTCTGTGCCAGGCACTGTGCTAGACACCAACTAAAGGATGAACAAAAGACAAAGTCCCCACCTTCTGGGCCACCGTCTAGTGATGAAGACAAGACCCATTAAACACAAATGACACAGACCACGAATGCCACCAACACAACTGACCTGGGCTGGGAAAGGAGACGGAGCCTGCAGGCCGCCCACCTGCCTCTCCATCTAAACAATACTCACATCTTGCACTTTCTGGATGAAAGGGTCTTTCCACTCAAAGACCACAAAGAACAGCTGGGCACTTCTTTCGGCGGCCGGCCTTTGGTCGATGTAGTTGACCACACTTGTCTAGGAACAGAGGAGAGAAACTGTCACCTGGCCGGGGCCTCGGGAACGGGAAGCATGGCCAGGGGGTCTCAGACCTTGGCTCTCCTCACTCACACCATCCTGGGAGGAGAGCGCGCCCCAAATCTCACACATACAACACCCTGACACTACGGGCACCAGAGCCCGGGCCTTTCCGTGGTTCCCATAGTTCTTTGGGGAACGAGTAGGATTGGGGATGTACAATAGGTGTTTTTGGATCGTCACTGATTAAATCATATTCAAAGTGTAAGACTGTGTACGACTCACAATTAAAAGCCATAAAAATCCTAAACTTCAAAATACTCAATCCTAAGAGCGGCCCATTTTAACCTTGGAGTCTACAGGGACAAGGGCCGCCTGGACGCACGTGGCGAGTGCTCCCTGTGAACCGTGAGAGGTGGTGCTTGGGGCGAACCGGCTGCCCATGACGGACGGGTCTGCGTGGTGTCAGGGAGAGCAGACAGAGCCCAGCCCCAGCCCGAAGGGTGGCGCTCAGCATGTGAACTGAGCCTCCGCTCTGCCTTCCTCACTGAGCCATGAGAGGATCACAGGAAGCAATACACACGAGAGGACCTTAAACTTCAAAACCTGACATAAAACATTTAAAATTGTGTTCTAGTTCCTGGGCCTGCCAAAGGCTTCCAACGGAGACTGTAATAAAAAGCACATAAAACGTTCTGAAACCTCTGGGCTGGCTGGGCGGGCCCCCGTGGGCTCAGGTCACGGCCGGGGCTCCCCGGAGAGCCTGGTGGATGGGACTGCACCTCGCTGTGAGGTGAACACACGCAAGCTCCTTTCTCAGCTGCTGGGCCCGGACAAGAAGGCCTGGCGTTCTTGGAGAAAAGGGGAGCAGGAATTCAGGATGTGGCGGTTATCTTACAAACCAGGACTATCGTAAGGGCCTATTGCCTGGGAGCCGTTACATCCTAAGGCAGGAAGAAACCTGTGCCCTTGAACCTGGCTCCACGCCCTTCCCAAAGCTCTGCCTGGCACAGCCCTCGGAGCCGGCACCGGAAGGGCCAGACCCGGACAAGCGCGTGGCTTCTGGCCAAGGACAGCCCCGTCGGCCGGAGTGGGTCCTACTCCAACCCAGCGCTCCCGAACGCTGTCCCTTGGAGCCCAGTGCAAATGGACCGGCTCCGAGGAGGAGCAGAGGGTGTGAGCACAGGCCCGTCTCCTCGCGGCCTCTGCAGGCTCCACCACGGACACACAGGGTGGGGGTGGGGGTGGGGATGGGGATGGGGACAGGGATGGGGATGGGGGTGTGGATTCAGGCAAGAGGCAGAGAGCCACTGCCATGGTGGAAGCCCGAAAGAGTTTGTAAAAGAGTTTGAGTCAAACTGACATCATGCCTGGGAGCAATATCTCAAATCCTCCCTCTTTGTGTAGTTTTTAATCTAATTTTTCTATGTTTTATAATGGATGAAGCAATAGGATGTCACTGACAACTGTCCCACCCCTCGATCCCCACTGCCATGCCCTTTGCTAAGGTCCTCTTGGCTCTCACGGGAGCTGGGGGGCTGGAGACCCCCGTATCTCCTGGCTCCAGGCCAGTGGGGTGACAGCCTTAGGAACACAGGTCCCGTTAGAAAAAATTTCCGAGCATGCACCCAACATATTTGTAACTTTAGAAGTGATGTAACATTAGCATTACTGTTCTATAGCTATATGCATTATAAAACACTGAAAAATAGAAAAATTAGATTAAAAAATACAAAAAGAGGGAGGATTTGAGATATTGCTCCCAGACATGACGCCAGTTAGACTCAAACTCTTTTATAAAAAAAAAAATGTGTTTAAGGCCTGGCTGGATAGCTCAGTTGGTTACCGATTCACCAAGGTTTCGGGCTCAATCCCTGGCCAGGGCACATACAAGAAGCAACCAATGAACACATAAATAAGGGGAACAACAAATCGATGTGTCTCTCTCTCTCTCTCTCAAATCAATAAATTAAAAAGTTAGCTCTGGCCTGTGTGGCTGTTGGCTGGACCATTGTCCTGGGCACTGAAAGGTTGCAGATTTGATTCCCATTCCGATGGCGTATCTAGGTTATAGGTCAATCCCAGGTTGGGGTGCCTTCAGAGGCAACCAATCAATGTTTCTCTCTCTCTCTCTCTCTCTCTCTCTCTCTCTCTCTCTCTCTCTCTCTCTCTCTCTCTCTCTTCTGCTCTCTAAAATCAACAGACATGTTTTGGAAAAAAATAACTTGCATAAAAGCAATGTATTTTATAAAAATAAATGATTTTTTTTTAGAAAGCCAGTATTTTACCCCTGCATCCCAATGGACCGTCATGCCCACGACACTCAAGAGCCACTGCATCCTCTCTTCCCTGCAAACACCCGACCCGCTAGGCGGCCGCCAGCCTCTCAGCGCTGGGCTTGCTCAGTGGCGTCGGGTGCTGGTCTCGGCACCCCGCAGGGCTCTCTGCTCCCGTGTTGTGCTGGGACTGGCTGTAACAGAGGGCGAGGCTTGGCACGGGCGCTGCCTACAGGACGCGTGAGCTCCTGCATGGTCCGCTCTCAGCCTCAGACCCCGCGCAGGGGCCCCTCCCTGGGGAGCTCCCCACCCACTGAGGCTGCACGACCAGCAGCCTGACCCGCCCAGCGCCACCGACCTCCTGCCGGAACTCCACTGCTTCCCGCCCGTCTTCCTCCTTGGTCTCCACCAGGGACATCTTGACCCAGGTCCGGAAGCCCCCGGAGAACTTCCAGCTGGAAGAGGCGCTCTCACAGGCCTGCATGAAGCCCACCCTGTCTGGGCTGAGGGCAGAGAAAGGTCCAAGTCATCAGGGTCCAACGCGGCCCCACGCGCTCCAGCCCCTGCTTCAACTGGTCTCCTTGCTGGCATCGCCAGGACGCTTCCCACCCGCCTCCTCCAAGCTCGGCTTCTGCGTTTCCAAATGGAGAGGGGGTGGCCGCCCACCTCAAGGCAGGGCCCGGTCCCTGAAGGCCCCGTGGGAGAAGGCTCCTCTGGGCTTCAGCAGTCCGGAGGGCCTGCTGGCCTGCTAGCCTCCGGCCTCCCCCCGCCCTGCGCCCCCCACCCCCACGGGGCTGTGCGAGGCTGGAGTGGACAGAGCGGAGCTGGGAAGGCCACCTGCGCAGGAACTCCTGGAAGGAGGAGAAGAGGAGGTAATCGATGGCGCTGAAGTCCTCGCTGCTCTGGTTCAGGCGGAACTGGAGGAAGACCAGCTCCCGCTTCTTCACTTCCCGCGGCCCCCGCACGATCAGGGCGGATTTCTGCGGAGACACAGAGGCCGGAACGTCAGCTGGGAGAGCTGCGCAGCCAGACTCTGGGGGGTCGGCCTGGAAAGCCCAGTGGCCCCAGGGCACCGCCGCCCGCTCCTGCGGTGCCGCGTGCCCTCTCCGCACGGCTCAGCTCTCGGTTGAGAAAGGAGAGGAACTCCCGTCTTCCATTCGGCCACTTTCCGGTTAGTCTGCTCATAATGTCATTGGCTTTATGAAGCTTTAAATTTGATGTGAAATCTGAAAATCTTTTTTTTTTAATGGCTTCTGGGTTTTGTTTGCTAAGGAAAACCAAAATTATATCACTATTCTATATTTCTTTATAGTATCTTTTTCTAACCTTTTTCACATTTAGGTAGTTTTGTATTGTGGGGTGAAATAGGGATCTGACTCCACTCCCCACACAATGGAGATGCAGGTTTGATGGCTGTGGGTCTCCCCGCGGTGACCTCGGACTGAGCGGGGCGCCTGCTCAGGCTGCTCACCCCCCAAACCTGGCTATTTTGTACATGTGCTCTTCTCGTGCACCTTAAAGCTAGCTTAAGTTCCATGGAAAATCAACTGGGACTTTTAACTGATGATACTGGATTGATAGATTAATTTGGGGGAAATCTCTTAACATCGACTTTTATAAAGGCTCTAAGATACTTGGAGAGGATCTAAGATACTGTGTCAGGCACCGAGAGACACTCGCTCCACACGCACTGTGCTTTTCAATCGTTGCTCTTACTTCCTGTCTACCTGATCTGTGAGCTTCTGAGAAGTGTCACACATGCTCTGGGGTCATGGTACTTTTTATTCTAAGAGGTTTCGCCTAAAATATACAACTGGGAGGCTGCTGTGCACGTGGTGATAGGTGGGTGACCGCTAAATCTTCTCCGCGAAGAGTGGCGGAGTTGAACCCTGATCCATATTAAACATCCCTCTTTCCGCCCTTTGCACCGGGAACTCCTTTTAACTGAGGTTAATACAGTCGCTCCACTTCTGGTTATGCAGCCTTCTCCCAAGATTTCTCTCTGCCCACCTGGCCCCTCTCAGCCTTCCCGCGTGGTAAGAGGCAGCAGAGGACGCTGACTGTCCTGTTTCCATTATCCGCTTCCTCCTGCAGACCTAGGACCGCTTCCCCATCCGCGACTCCCGCCGAGCACAGCCGCCTGCTGGCCCCACTCCCGGCCTCAGACGCGGCCACGAGACCAAGTTCC
The DNA here is from genome assembly GCF_951640355.1 of Cnephaeus nilssonii. Taxonomy (NCBI): domain Eukaryota; kingdom Metazoa; phylum Chordata; class Mammalia; order Chiroptera; family Vespertilionidae; genus Cnephaeus; species Cnephaeus nilssonii. The sequence continues at coordinate 29,683,137 of NC_137092.1, read as the reverse complement.
TGGAACGTGCAGTGACTCATGCCCCTCGGCGGGCGTCTTGCCCTCCACTTCTCACCTCTGGGGCCGGCGTGTGCACTCATGCCACGAGCCAGTGCTGACCACAGGACCAGGACAACGCCCAGGGGTGGCAGCGTGACCGACTCCTGCACACCCGGACTGACTGTCCCCAGAGCAAGACACAGACTTCTCTCTGGTCTCAGCCACCGTGTGCGTTTGGGCGTCTGCTCTTGTGCAGCGGCTCAGCCTAGGCTCTGACCGTTACGTAAACTGTTGTCTGGACCTGGAGTGCATGGTGACAACCACCTACAAAGGAGGCGTCAGCTTAACACACGGGCTCTGGAAGTCTGGCAGGCCGCGAGGAAACACCACAGGTCCTGCAGACCGACAAGGCCGAGCCCCCAACTGTGCCAGGCAAAGCAGCTGGTCAACAGTAACTAGATTAAACCGAGAGCACGAGAGACTAAAAAATAAATGAGAATCTGAAGACTGACAAGGGAGGACCAGGTGAGATCTGGGTCACTTCCACGTGGACGTGACGGCGCGCAAACAGCCAGAAGACCACACATTTCTCAAGACATCTCACCACAAGCGAAGGGGCAGAGGCAGGAGAGTGACAAGCCAACCACCTAGTCCAAGACCGTCCAGCCCACAGCCGCTCCCCTTCTGCAGCAGAAAGTGGGTGCCCAAAGCGGTGGAACCGGGGAGGGCATGCTTCTGGTGCCCACTCCAGCGACGGCCACAGAGGACACCGCCAGGCAGACCGCCCGGTGCACAAGGCCAGGGGCTGGCGAAGACACGGGCTCTCGCAGGTCCCACCCCAGGGCCTCATCACTGCCTCCAGCAGCTGTGCCTCCCATCCTTCCCTCCTGGGGGTCCTCCTGAGGCTCTGAGACCTGGGCGGGGCTACAGGCTGGGTTGGGGGCGGGGCTACAGGCTGGGTTGGGGGCGGGGCTACAGGCTGGGTTGGGGGCGGGGCTACAGGCTGGGTTGGGATGTGGGGCCTGGTGCTCAGGGCGGGGATGTCTCTCAGCAGAAGCCACACAGGAGGCCCAGCCCACAGGCTCCCCTGGCCGTCCTCCTGCGCCCTGTGCAGCCTGCTCCTGGGCCTCTCGGCATCTGCTCCAGGCACAGGCTTCCTCCCATCTGTTCTCGCTCCATCAATCTGACCGGACCTGCTGTTTCTGTTTCCCGTTCCTCAACATGTCTGCTCAACCGTGATACCCTTTCCTGGTTCACGGGGCTCCTGTGGATATTTTATTTTATTCTATTTTTTGCAGGAGTGGGAATCATTTCAGCAGGATTTTAGGAGGAAGCCTAGAATAACCATTAACGAAACTCATCCTCAGACCCACTCACGGCTCCCTACCACCCCGAAGCTTGCTTCTCTCATCCGGCCTTACGTCCATCACAGCGGCCCCTCCAGCAACACCCACTCCTGTACCTTCCCAGGGCCCAACACACACCCTGCTTCCGCCCTGCGAGTCTGGGCCAGGGTTCTTCTGCCTGAAAACCTTTCCTTCCTCTTGGCTCTGGAAAACCTGGCTCGGCCTGGCTCAGTCCTTTCTGAAACATGGACGTGGGATGCAAAAGGGAAGATGTGAGAAATACAAACTTCCCTGCCTTCACACTCCGTGCAGGCGCCGCCCCGGACCAGCGCTCCTGCTTACATTGGCTTATTTATTTCAAAATACAGATGCCCAGGCCCCGCGGCCTGGAATGATGAATCAGTTGGCCTCACAGGAATCTGGGAATCGACAATTTTCAAAAGCACCCTGGCAGTTTCCCCGAGCAGTCAGGTAGGGGACCCACTCCGCCTCGACACATGGCCCCCCCTGCAGCCCGTCCTCCCGGCAGGACAGAATCCCCCAGGTCACCTGACCGAGTGCAGGTGAGCCAGCCACAGCCACGACCCACGTGTCCTCTGTTCACCGGGGCCGAGGGCCCGCACCACCCCCCGGCAGAAAGAAGACGGGGCCCTCGGGTGCGGGGCCGAGAGCACGCTGCCCGCCCGAGACTCACCAGGGTTTGGTTGGAGAAAGGGTCGGTGTAGTTGATCCTCTGGGTGGTGCAGTTCACGTCTCCAGGCCGGCCCGGGCTCCTCAGAGGCGGGATGACCTCATAATGGTGCTTACAGCTGAGCAGCTGGGCCTGGCCGGGGTACAGGGCAATCCCTGGGGGCGCAAATGGAAAAGTGAAGGTCAGGAGGCACAGGCCCTGACCACACCCTAAAATCCTGTCCCATTCATTTGTTCACACCCACCATCAGCCTAAGTCCAGGACGCCCTGGTGACTGCAGGGGAGGGAGAAGGAAAAGGCTACAGAGGGAGGGAAGCCACGTCCTCTGCCCTCGGAAAGCCTCCTCTAATGAAGGCCACAGGCCTCCTCAGGGAGCCCTCCCGCGCCTGCGCCTGCGCCAGAACGCTGCTCTGTGCAGCTGAGGGGCCTCCGCGACTGGGCCTATCCCTGGGACCGGCACCCACCTGCGGAGTGAGTGGGAGGCCCCGGTGTGGGGCTCCCAGATCTCAGATTGTCTCTCATCTCCTGCTCTGCCTGGAGTTCCAGGTGTCCCCTCACCACCCCACCCCCCAAGGCTCCTCATTCGCGGATCCACTGAGGGTAGCTGTTCCAACCTCAGGGGCAGAAACACTGAGAGCGGCACACGCACCAGACCCAGCAGAGCACAGAGACCAGGGAAGCAGACACAGCAGCCCACAGATAGAGAGCAAAGCCAGGACAGCCTCCCCACTCACCTCTGCTGTGCTGAGCTCCTCCCAGACACACTCTCTCCCCACCCGTCAGAGCCCAGCAAACGGCTCCTTGCCACCCCGTTCTGCAGTGGCCACTCCAGGCTCTGCCTACCTCTCTCCCTGGCACAGGACACTCTCTACTGGGGCCAGCGGCAGCTCTCTGGGTGTGTACCCTACACCCAGACTGTGCTCAGACTCCTCCCCCTGCCCGTCGCACCCAGCACGGGGCTAGGAGTGCAGTGGCAGCTCAGGCAGTATTTGCAAACGGATGCCCCAGACTTGCGCCCGGACACCTGTCCCAGCAGGCTCTACCTGGGGCGTCGTAGAGATCCACTTCCTTATAAGACACAGACATGACGGGGTGCTTGAGCTTCTCGCGGAAGTCTGTGATGGTCTGGTAAACCAGGAAGACGGCCACGGCCATGAGCAGCAGGTAGATGAAGATGAGCAGGACCGAGAAGACGTTCTTCAGGCAGGCCTTGCTGAAGCGGATGCTGCTGGAGGCAGACTCGCTGTCGAGGGCTGAAGGACAACAGCACACGTGACCCAGAGGGCAGGGACAGTGTGGCCGGGGAAGCCGGCAACCCCCAGGCCCCTTACCTGCTTTAGCAAGGGGGCAAGGTCCCTGCACACCCCACCTCCCCACCTCAGCCTCCACCGACAATCGTAACGCACGGCCCGTGGCCTCCACCCTGAAGCACAGCCTGAGCACTCTGCTCCCCTCGCTGGCTCCCAACTCGTCCTTCAGGTTCCGGGTTAGAAAGGCATTTCCTCCAGGAAGCCTTCCCTGACTGACCCCCTAACTTTACTTGGGCTCCCCTTCCTCAGTGCTCTCAGAGCACCCATTTTCCCCTATCATCACTCTGCAGTGCATCAGGCCACAAAACAAGGCTTAATAAATTTAATAAGACTGAAATCATATCAAGCATCTTATCAGATCAAAATAGCATGAAACTAGAAATCAATTATAAGAAAACTAAAAAACACACATAAATAACATGCTACTACACAACAAATGGGTTAACAATGAGATCAAGGAAGAAATCAAAAGATAACTTGAGACAAATGAAAATGAAAACATAATGGCCAAGAAATCTATAGGCCACAGCCAAAACGATTCATAGGAAGGAGGGAAATTCATAGCAATGCAGGCCTACCTCAGGTAACAAGAAAAATCCAACTAAACAATCTAATCTTAAACCTAAAGGAACTAGAAAATGAAGAACAAAGTCTAAAGTGAGTGGAAGGAAGAAAATAATAAAGATCACAGTGGAAATAAACGAAAGCCTTACAAAATAATAGAAAGGATAAATGAAATCAGAAACTGGTTCTTTGAAAAAATAAACAAAATTAATAAACCTTTAGTTACTCATTAGAAGAAAAAAAAAAGGGCCCAAATAACTAAAATCAGAAAGAGGACGAGTGACAATCTATATCAGAGAAATACACAGGATCACAAGGAAATACTACAAACAATTACAGGCCAACAAACTGGACAACCTAGAAGAAATGGATAAATTTCTAAAAACTGAATCGGAGGAAACAAAAAATTGAACAGGTCATTAGCTACTAACCATATCAAATCAGTAACCAAAAAACTCACAACAAGCAAAAGTCCAGGAGCACATGGCTTCACAGGTGATTTTTACCAAACATTCAAAAAATAATTAATACCTATCCTGCTCAAGCTACTTCAGAAAACTGAAGAGGGAAAGACTCCTAAACTCATTTGAGAAGGCCAGCATTGCCCTGATAACACTACCAAAGAAAGACACTACAAAAAAAGAAAATTCTAGGCCAATACCCCTGATGATAGTCTTTAACAATATATTAGCAAACTGAATTCATCAATAAGTAAAAAAGATCATATACCACAATTAAGTGGGATTTATTCCCAAGATACAAGGTTGGTTCAATATCCACAAATCAATTAATGTGATACACCACATAAACAAAATGAAATATATTCGTCATATGATCATATCAGTAGATTTAGAAAAAGCATTTAACAAAATTCAACATCCATTTATGATTAAAAAAAAATAGGACTACATCAAAATAAAAAGTTTCTGTATAGCAAAACCATCAACACAACAAAAAGACAACCTACTAAACGGGAGAAGATATTCACTAATGATATATCCGATAGGGGGTTAATATCCAAACTATATAAGGAACTCATACAACTTATCACCAAAAAGACAAACAATCTAATTTAAAAAAGGACAGAGGACCTAAATAGACATTTCTCCAAAAAGGGCATACAGACGGTCAACAAATACATGAAAAGGTACTCAACATCACTAAGCAGCAGAGCAATATAAGTTAAAGCCACAATGAGATATCACCTCATACATGTCAGAATGGCTATCACCAATAAATCACCAAACAATAAGTGTTGGCGAAAATGAGGAGAAAAGGAAACCCGCATGCACTGTTAGTGGGATGCAAGTTGGTGCAGCCAGTATAGAAGTTCCTCAAAAAATTAAAAATAGAACTGCCACATGACCCAGCAATTCCACTTCTGGGCATTTATCCGAAGAAATCCAAAACACTAATTTGAAAAGATATATGCATTCCCATGTTCACTGTAGAATTATTTACAATAGCCAACATATGGAAGAAACCTAAGAAACCAATGACAGACAACTGGATAAAGAAGTGGTACATACATATAAATAATGGAATATTATTCAGCCATAGAAAAGAATGAAATTTTACACTCTTACAACACGCATGGACCTAGAGGGTATTATGCTAAGTGAAATAAGTCAGACAGAGAAAAACAAATACCATATGATTTTACTTATATGTGGAATCTAAAAAACAAAATAAATGAAGAAACAAGACTCATAAAAAACAAAATGGGAGGAGTGGGGGGGGGGACTGGGTGAAAAAGGTGAGGGGATTAAGAAGTACAAATTGATAATTATAAAACAGTCACAGGGATGTAAAGTATAGCATAGGAAATATAGTCAATAATACTGTGATAACTATGTATGGTGTTAGGTGGGTACTACACTTACTGGAGGGTTCACTTTGTAAGTTATAAATGTCTAATCACTATGCTGTACACCTGAAATTAGTATAATATTGAATGTCAACTGTAATTGAAAAATTTAAAAAAAAACAACCAATGTTTGGGACAATAAACACTCGTAAAGATGTATGTACCTCTATGTTTACTGCAGCATTATTTACAACCAGAGGCCCGGTGCACAAAAATTCGTGCACTGAGGGGGGGCGTCCCCTCAGCCCGGCCTGCCCCCTCTCACAGTCCGGGAGCCCTCAGGGGATGTCCTACTGACAGCTTAGGCCCGCTCCCCTTTGCGGGAGGCAACCTGGCTGATCAGGGGAAGGCGCTGCCCCCATCACCCCGCTGCTGCTGCCACTGCCGGCCGCGGCAGCTGCCTGAGCCCCAGGCCTCGCAGCCACCGGGGCTCACGGCTGCCTGAGCCCACGGCTGCCTGAGCCCCAGGCCTCGCAGCCGCAGTGGCTTTGTCTGGATGGACGTCTGGAAGACGTCTGCCCTAATTAGCATATTACCCTTTTATTAGTATAGATTATTAGTATAGATAGCCAAGACATGGAAACAGCCTTAATGTCCTTTGACAAATAATATATGACACATACACTGAGTGGCCAGATTATTATGATCTTTGAACGCATAATAATTCGGCCACTCAGTGTATATCCTATATAATAAAAGGCTAATATGCAAATTGTCCCCTCGACCAGGAGTTCGACCAGCAGGCAGGCCTACCAACCGCCCATATCCTCTCGCCCTGGCCAGGCTGGTCGGACCCCACTCATGCACGAATTCATGTACCAGGCCTCTAATACACACACACACACACACACACACACACACACACACACACACAGAGGCCAGATTATTATGTGTTCAGAGATCATAATAATCTGGCCACTCAGTGTATATACCATGGACTACTACGCAGTCATAAAAAAAAAAAGTGTTTCCATTTGCAACAACATGAGTGGATCTTGGCCCTGGCTGAGTAGCTCAGTTAGCTAGAGTGTCATCCTGATACACCAACATTGCAGGTTCGATCCCCGATCCCCAGTCAGAGCACATACAAGAATCAACCAATGAATGCATAAATAAGTGGAACAAAAATCAATATTTCTTTCTCTTTCTCTCTCTCTCCACCCCTCCTCTTCCCCCCTACTTCTCTCTCTCTCTCTCTCTCTCTCTCTCTCTCTCTCTCTCTCTCAATAAAATAAAATAAAATAAAATAAAATAAAATAAATTTTTAAAGACATACACACATGGATGGATCTTGAGAGTTTTATGCTAAGTGAAATAAGTCAGAAGGAAAAGGACACAAACTGCCTGACTCCACTCCTATGTGGAATATAAAAACAAAAAGGAAACGTGCAAAGAAAAAAGCAAACTCACAGACCCGGACAACAGAAGGGTGGTTACCAGAGGGGCAGGGAGTTGGAACGAGGACAAGGGTAAAGGAGGTGAAATACGTGGTGACTTCGGGAGGCGAACATGCAATACTGTATACAGATGTCATACTATCAAGTTGTATACCTGGAATTTATATAATGTTATTAACCAATGTTACCCCAATGAATTTAACTTGAAATATAAGCTTTAAATACCAAGATATTGAAGTATTTGTCATAATTATTTCATGTTACTTTATTTAAAAGCACAAAAGCAGGATCAGCACAGAACTACTGACGTGTCCTAGGCTGGTGGAGACAAGGAAATCGTCCATTCTATAGTTCTACCAACACGCATTGAGCACCAACGCTATATGCAAGACACTGTACTAGGTGCTTTGGGGAGATCCCGAGAGACCAGGATTGGTGGTCTGTGCTACAGCTGCTACAGAATTCTGAGGGATGTGAAGATGTGAAAGGCGAGGCTTCCTTTTCTCAGAAGAAAGAATGGAGAGCACGTGGAGAAAGGCAGAGATCAGCAAAGGCTTTGTGGAGGAGGTCACATGGCGTTGTGAATTTGAGGAAGAAGTAATGTGGGTGTTCATTATTCACTAATGTTCTGATCGGAAAGACCAGAAATCTAGCCCAGTGGTTAAAACCATGAGATGTAGCCCTAGCTGGCTTGGCTCAGTGGATAGAGTGTTGGCCTGCAGGCTGAAGGGTCCTGGGTTCGATTCCGGTCAAGGGCACATGCCCAGGTTGTGGGCTTGATCCCATTAGGGGGCGTGCAGGAGGCAGCCGATCAATGATTCTCTCTCATCATTGATGTTTCTCTCTTCCTCTCCCTTCCTCTCTGAAATCAATACAAATATATATTTTTTTAAAAACAACACACACACCATGAAATGTAGAGTCAGAGTGATTTGGGTTCCAGCTCTGCTACTAACTATTCTGTGATCCCAGGATAAGTTACTTAATGCTCCTAAGCCTCACTTTCTTCATGTGAAAGGAAATAATCATTTCAATGTTATAGGATGCCTAAGAGAAGTATATAAGAGAATGTTGCAAAATGCATTACAGTACAGAGTGCCTGCTCAATGGATTAGTTATTGAAAAAACAGAAAAGTACCTTCCACACCATAAAAAAAGAAGCCCTCAATGATGAAGCTAGCACAAATGAAGACCATGGCACTACAACCTCTTAATAATAAAGAATTAGAAAAAATAAAATGGAGGTGGGGCAGAATACAGTGTCTTTCACATAGTAGGCATGTAATGATTCCATATCTGTTAAATGAATGAATAACCCAAATAATAGAACAACTAAGTCTTGCAATGCTAGACTTTAACCTGTCAGAGAACGCCAGTGCACTTCAGGCATGTAAAACTATACACAAATTGGTGTGCCTTGCTATTTCTGGCAAAATGCCTTAGAAAGTTTTTACTTTACACAGGAGTGCAAAGTCCCAGACATGTCTGTGAGGCTCCTTCAGGCCGTAAGGAACAGGCTACTGTAGGCAAGGATGTTTCCTCTACAGCTGCCACGAAGTCAGGAACCAGCACGCTCCAAGAAAACCCCTTGGGCAGCTGAGGGCTAAGCCACCAAGGTACGCAGCGGCTCTAGTTCTACAAAAGGAATTCAGCAACTCTCTTTTCAACTTCAAATTGATTTCAGAGAAGAGAGAGAGAGAGAGAAACATCGATGGCGAGAGAGAATTATCCATTGGGTGCCTCCTGCAGGGCATGTGCTCTGACCAGGAATTGAACCGTGACCTCCTGGTTCATAGATCGACACTCAACCACTGACCCACACCGGCCGGGCTCAACTTCACTTGTGTCTGATTCTACTTCTGCTGCTTCTTAGCAGGGACTGTGTCAATTTCTGCTCCTTCATGGCTTTGCTATCTGCCTTCTCTGCATGTTTCTCTCATGACCCTGCTCCACTTCACTGAGTCCCTCCTCCATGAGTCTTCCATTCAGATCTCCTCCCCGAGTATCCAGTACAGGGTGCCCTGTTAGACATGTCACAGACACGACCCCCCTTCATTGCCCAGTCCACAGATGGCTTCGCTTAGCCAGGGGCTGACCGGTTACATGTAGCTGGGCTACAGGACCCAAAGTACGGTGGTCTGAGCACAGGGACCTCCCACAGCTGTTTTGTTTGGAAGGCACCCCCAGCTCCCATGGTTCATGTGGGACCAAGGATTCGAATCAAAACAGGGCACATTCACTGCCATGAGCTGCTCATAACTGTACTGCAACAGGTACCAGGTTGCTACATTCTAATGGGGTGAAAAGATCACAAAACAAAACTGAAAGAACTCAAAACAAAAACCGATTTGGTGCATAACATCTGAATAGAATTGTTAAGAGTCAGTAGGGAACTAAAAGGCCATCTGGTCCAAACTCCCTCCTGTGCGGTGATCTAGGTCCCACAGCCGTCACTGGCACAATCAGACCGAGAGTCCTGGAGTCCTGACTCCTAGTCAGTGCTTTCCACAATGACAGAGTGCGCGTCAGTACTGACGATCCAGTTACGCATTACGATAAAAGACCACCTGACTGAAAGACTACCCTGCACCCCAAGCACAACTCTGAGACATTTGTAAGGCAGGCTGCCTGCTACCTCCCGCTGAACCACACAGTGAAGAGGAACAATGATGGGCATTTGTGGGCAAGATCCACCCTGTCATAAGCCAGATAAACATGACTTGAAGTACTCTAACTTCGGTGAGGGAAAGAAATGGATCTCTCCCCACATGTTCTTGAAAACTCTAAGAATCTAAGGCACAAAAAGGTCATGTGACAATTGCATCACTTGGATTCATTTGTTTTGGACAAATTACTCTCGTGGAGACACTGGCCAAGAGTCTCCTCTGTCTCACTTTACAGAAGCCAAGTTTAGCTTCTCTGCAGGCTTTTCCTTGACCCACCAATTCGCATGTAATGTAAATAAAAACTGTAATACTCTTTATCATCCATATGTGCTGTGTCATTCCAATTCTGAAACTAGACACTACTGCATTTTTCCATTAAAAAAAGAGATGCTGGCTATTTGACAAAATGTTCCATGCACTCTGCAGTCTGAAAGGCAAACCCTGGCTTTTTTGTGGCAAGCTGATGAATGTATTTTAAAAGTAAATATCCTGCCCTAGCCGGTTTGGCTCAGTGGATAGAGCATCAGCCTGCTGACTGAAGGATCCTGGGTTCAATTCCGATCAAGGGCATTAAAAAAAAAAAAGTAAATTACTTCCCAACAGCAAGATGGTGGTGGGGCGGGTGGAAGTTACACTCCCCTCCTCCCTGGACCATGTCAGAGTCATGGCTCAAGTACTGAAAAATCCACCTCAATAACTATGAAGACTAGCTGAGCAGAAGCCTCATAACCGAGGGTGCACAGAGGAGCCCGCGTCAGACCGGCAGGAAAGGCAGGCCCACAAAAGGCTGGCCCCGCACCCACGTGCTGCGGTTGAGAATCCAGAGGATTCCCTCTGGAGGAGCCAGGGCCTCAGCCCCAGGCCAGGACCCTTAGCCAGAGCACTAAAGCCAGAAAAAAAGCCCACAAAATATCTGGCTACGGAAATCAGCAGGGGTTCCGGCTGCCCTGGTGAGAAGGGTACCGCTCTCTTAGGGGCCATGGCACTCCCTGGGGCTCTGCAGGGGGATGGCAGCTGGAGTGGACCAGACTGAGGAAGACAGAGTGGAGTGGCTGCGGGTAGAGGGTGTGAGTGACAACAGCAAGTGTCCCTGTGCTAGGTGCCACGCAGGGACGCCACCTTGGCTGAGTGGAGCATTCCCCTCCATTCATCAGCCTGGGGAGTGGCAAACAGCCCCTCGCTGCCCCTCCTGGAAGCCCCGCCCCGCCAGGATGGCACCTGGTGGTGCGGTCTGTCTCTGCCTCCAGCCTGGAGCCCTGGTGCAGACTTTATTGAGGAGCTCCCGAGGACGCGCGGGCAAACTGGAGGAGTGCCAGAGGCACAGGGAGGGAGGGAGAGAGTTGTGCAGCTATTGGGCAAAGCCATTTCCCCTTCCCACGCCTGATCAGTGGCACTGTCGCTGTGTGGAGCCTTCTCTCTTCATGGTCAAAGCCTGGTCTGTTTTAGCCTAGTGAAATCTGCAGGTCCCACTCCGCCTCAAAGGTCCACAGGTCCCAGGTGGGCGGCAGCTAGCACTGGTGTACCCTGAACTTCCGCAGAGTGGCCTCAGACCCAGCACTGGCACTGAGTTTGACTCTCTATCAACCTGGTGAACATCACTTCCCACTACCTAGTGACTCACTGAGAACCTATCTCGTGCAACTCAAACACAAGAGGCTCTTCCGGTGACTGAGCCGAGCAGGCAGCCAGCAGGCGAAGACAGATTTCAGGGGGTTTGGGGCCTATTACTGACCTGTCCCTGGCCTCAGTGCTGGTGGAAGCCAGTCTTGGTACACAGCTTGGACCCTTCATGCCCCTCGGCAGAAGCAGCCACAAATTGTAGACGGCTTGGTAGATCCAGACAGGTAGCCCAGGGTCAGTTACAGGCATCGGACACTGACCGGCACCAGAGTCCCTCCCAAGAGGCTCCAGAACTAACAAACTGGTGGCAGGCCTTGGACCACATCAGAGCACGATCCAATCAGCTCCACAAGCAGCACACCCAGAGGGAGATCTCGGCAGACACCAGACCCTAGTGGGGAGCATTCTGCTTAATGGGGTCAGCCCTTCACAGCAGCTCATACACTGTGATTGTAGTCAATCCTCAGTCAGTTGCCCTGAAGGTCAGCTCTACACACAGATGACCCAACAGCAATCAAGACTCAACAACAGGAGGGGTCACAGAACCCACCCAGGGGACATTCCTGAAGCACCTAAAGCAGGTGATTAGGGAGATCATGCCATTGAGCCCAAAGGCCACCTTACCAAGACTGAAAGGCACAGCAGATCTCCATAATATACAGAAACAAATACAGAGAGGCAGCCAAAATGGGAAATAACAATAAACATCCTATCTAATAATAGACAAATATGCAAATTGACCGCACCTTCGCTACACCCAAGCCACGCCCACCAGTCAATCAGGACGAATATGCAAATTACCCCAACAAATATGGCGGCTAATTTGCATATCAAGACAGCGTTGAAAGAAGCCAAGAGCTGCAGAAGGGAGTAAAGCTTCGAAGAAGCAAGCAAGCCGGGGGGAGGAGAAGGGAGGAGCGAAGGCAGGGCCGGGGGCGAAGGGAAAAGCAGGCAGGCTGGCGGAGAAGGCGGGGCGGGCGACAAGGGAGGAGCGGAGGCGGGGTAGAGTGCAGCAGGAAATCCTATTGCAGGATTTTTCCTGCAACGGGAACGCTAGTGCCCCAAATAAAAGAACAGGAGAAATCCCAAGGGAAAAAAAAGAAAAGGAGACAGACAATATGTCAAACACAGAGTTCAAAACTTAGTGGAAGAATGGATGCACTCAGTGAGAACTTAAACACAGAGATAGTAAGCATAAAAAAGGGCACAGAAAACATAAAAAAGAACAGTCAGAAATGAATACACTGGAAGGACTATACAGCAGATTAGATGAAATAGGATCAAATCAGTGATTTGGAAGACAAGGTAGCAGAAAGCATTAATCAGGGCAAGGGGGGAATTTTTTTTTTTTAATAAACAAAAATGAGGATAGTTTAAGGGACCTCTGGGACAACATAAGCATAACAACATCCATATCATAGAAATACCAGAAGAAGAAGAAATTGTAAAGAAATGGGGAAAAAATACTTTATTCAAAGGGAAACAACAACAAAAAGCTGGAGTAGCAATATTTATATCAGACAAAACAGACTTTAAAACCAAGGCTAAGAGACAAAGAATGGCATTACATAACGATAAAGGGAGCAATCCAACAAGAGAATATAACCCTTGTAAACATTTATGCACCCAGCATAGGAGCACCTAATATATAAAGCAAATATTGATGGACTTAAAGGGAGAGAAAGACATAGTAGGAAACTTTAACACCCTATAACATCAATGGTTAGATCTTCCAGACAGAAAATCAACAAGGAAACAGTGGGCTTGAATGACACATTAGACCAGATGGCTTAATTGATACTTTCACAGCATTTCACCCCAGAGCAGCAGGATATACATTCTTTTCAAGGGCAGCCCTTGCTGGAGGAGGGCTGGTTTGCACATATACATTTCCAGGATAGACTACATGTTAGGACACAAAATAAGTCAAAATAAATATAAGAAGACTGAAATCATATCAAGCTTCTTCTCTGACCATAATGGTATGGAACTAGAGATCAATTACAAGAAGAAAACTGAAAAACACACAAACACACGGAGGCTAAATAACAGGTGACTAAACAATGAATGGCTTATCAATGAGATCAAGGAAGAATTCAAGGTACCCTGAGACAAATAAAAATGAAAATACAACAACCCAAAATCTATAGGACACAGGGACAGAGTCCTAAGAGGAAAATTCATAGCAATATAGGCCTACCTAAAGTAACCAGAAAAATCTCTTATAAACAATCTAACCTTACACCTAAAGGAACTAGAAAAAGAAGAAAACACAAAGCTCAACGTCAGTAGAAGGAAATAATTAGGATCAAAAAGGAAATAAACAAAATAGAATCTAAAAAAAAAAAAAAAGCAGATTCTTTGAAAAGAAAAACAAGATTGATAAACCTTTACTCAGACTCATTAAGAAAAAGAGAGGATCCAAATAAATAAAATCAGAATGAAAGTGGAAAAGTAACAACTGACACCAGAGAAATACAAAGAATTATAAGAAAATACTAATTGCCAACAAACTGGTTAATCTGGAAAAATTGGATAAATTTCTAGAAATATATAATCTTCCAAGACTGAGTCAAGAAGAAACTGGAAATCTGAACAGACTGATTATAACCCATGAAATTGAAGCAGTACTTAAAAAAAAAAACAACCAAAAACTCCCAACAAACGAAAGTCCTGGACTGGATGTCTTAATAGGTAAATTTTAACAAACATTCAAAAAAAGACTTAACACCTATCCTTCTCAAACTACTCCAAAAAATTCAAGAGGAGGGAAGACTCCCAAGCTCATTTTATGAGACCAGCATTATCCTGATTCCAAAACCAGATAAAGACACTACAAAGAAAGAAAATTATCGGCCAGTATCCCTGATGAATATAGATGCAATAATCCTCAACAAAATATTAGCAAACAGCCCTAGCTGGTTTGGCTCCGTGGATAGAGCATAGGCCTGTGGACTGAAGGGTCCCAGGTTTGATTTCAGTCAAGGGCACATGTCCAGGTTTCGGGCTCGATCCATGCAAGAGGCAGCTGATCAATGATTCTCTCTCATCATTGATGTTTCTATCTCCCTCTCCTTTCCTATCCGAAATCAATAAAAAATATATTTTTTAAAAATATTAGCAAACAGAATTCAGCAATCCTATCTAATAAAGAGGGAATGTGGTAATTGACCCTCACGCCGTCACAAAGATGGCGGCACCTACAGTCAATAAGGAGGGAATATGCTAATTGCTGCCCCGCCCTCAAAGATGGCAGCGCCCACAGCCAATAAGGAGGGAATATGCTAATCGACTGTCCCGCCCTTAAAGATGGCGGCACCTGCAGCCAATAAGGAGGGAATATGCTAATTGACTGCCACACCCTCAAAGATGGTGGCACCCACAGCCAATAAGGAGGGAATAATGCTAAATGACTGTCACTCACTCAAAGATGGCGGCGCCCACAGCCACAAGATGGCGGTGCCCAGTGCCTTCAGCCCCGCTGGGGCGGCAGGTACACGGTAAGGCTGGGCCCACCCCCAGGCAGGCCCGGCCGCTCAGCGCACCTGCCTCCTGAGTCCTCCAGTCCCCTCAGCCCCCCAGCCACCCAGGGCTGGCCCTAGGCGCAGGCAAGCCTCGGATGGTGGCTGCCCAGCCGCCCAGGGCCACCCGAGGCTCAGGTAACCAGGGCCGGCCGAGGCTTGCACTGCCAGCAGTGGCAGCAGCAGAGGTGTGATGGGGCGTCACCTTCCCCTGATCGCCGGGTCACCTCCCGCCCCTGAGGGCTCCAAGACTGTGAGAGTGGGCAGGCCGGGCTAAGGGACCCCCTTCCAGTGCATGAATTTGCATGCACCGGGCCTCTAGTACATTATAAAGTTCATATATCATGGACAAATGGGATTTATTTTGGGGATTCAAGGATGGTTAAATATCCACAAATCAATTAAGGTGATACACCAAACAAAATGAAAGATAAAATTATATGATCATATCAATAGATGCAGAAAAAGCATTTGACAATCCAGCACCTATTTGGGATAAAAACTCTCAGCAAAGTGGGAATAGAGGGAACATACCTCAACATAATAAAGGCCATATATGACAAACCCATAGCTGATATCATATTCAAAGGGGAAAAACTAAAAGCGTTTCCCTTAAGATCAGGAACAAGACAGAGATGTCCACTTTCACCACTCCTATTCAACACAGCACTGGAAGTCCTAACCACAGCAATCAGACAAGAAGAAGAAATAATAGGTATACAAATTAGAAAGAGGTAAAACTGTCATTATTTGTAGATGACATGATACTGTATATAGAGAACCCTAAATATTCCAACAAAAACAACTAGAATAAATGAATTCAGTAAAATAGCATGATACTAAATAAATATTCAGAAATGGGTTGCATTTTATAATGAACTAACAGAAACATAAACTAAGAAAACAATCATCACATTTACATTAAATACCTAGGAAGAAATTTAATCAAGGAGGTAAAAGACCTATACTCAGAAAATTATAAGAAAGAAATCGAAGGAGATAATAAATGGAAGCTGATAACAAGTTCATGGATACGAAGAATTAACATAATTAAAATGTCCACACTACCCAAAGCAATTTATAGATTCAACGCAATTCCTATGAAAATACCGATGGCATTTTTCACAGAAGTAAAACAAATACCGTATTTTCCGGCGTATAAGACGACTGGGCGTATAGAAGATTTTCCTGGGTTAAAAAGTTGTCTTATATGCCGGAAAATATGTAACCCAAAAATGTGTGTGGAAACACAAAAGACTCAGAATAGCAATTTGAAAACAACAACAATGAAGAAGGAGGTATCACACTACCTGATATCAAACTATATTACAAGGCTATAATAATTAAAAACAGCACGGTACTGGCATAAAAACAGACACAGATCAATGGAACAGAATAGAGAGCCCAGAGATAAACCCCTATATGGTTAATTAATCTTTGACAAAGGAAGAGAGAACATATAATAAAAACAGTCTATTCAATAAATGGTAATGGGAAAATCGGACAGATAAATGCAAAAAAATGAAACTAGACCGCCTTTTTACATCATATACAAGAATAAACTCAAAACAGATTAAAGACTTAAATGTAAGGTCTGAAACCATAAAACTCCTAATGGAAAACTTAGGCAGTAAAATCTCAGACATTACTTTTAGCAATATTCTTTCTGATATATCTCGGGCAAGGAAAGCAAAGGAAATAATAAACAAATGGGACTACATCAAACTAAAAAGTTTTTGCACAGCAAGGGAAATCATAAAATAAAAAGACAACTTACTGATTGGGAGAACATATTTGTCAATATTATATCCAATAAGGGGTTAATAGCCAAAATTAACAAAGAACTCAGACAACTCAACACCAAAAAACAAACAACCCAATTAAAAAGTGGGTAGAGGACCCGAATATACACTTCTCTAAAGAGGACATACAGATCACCAAGAGACATCTGAAAAGATGCTCAACATCAATAATCATCGAGAAATGGAAATTAAAACCACAATAAGATACCACTAACACCTGTCAGAAAAGCTATCATTAATACATCAACAAACAAGTGTTGGGGAGGATCTTGACAAAAGGGAACCCCAATGCACTGCTGAGGGGAATGCAGATGGTGCAACCACTATGGAAAACAGTGTGAAGGTTCCTCAAAACAATTCATAATGGAACCACCTTATGACCCAGCATTTCCACCTCTGGGTATATATCTGAAGACACCGAAAACACTAATTCAAAAGCATACATGAACCCCTATGTTCATTGCAGCATTATTTACATAGCCAACAATGGGAAGCAACCCAAGTGCCCATCAGTAGACAAATGGATAAAAAAGCAGTGGTACTAGGGAATACAGTAAACCCTCGATTTAATGGACTTTGGATTTAAAGGACAAACTTTCCGGTCCATATGTCATTTGTGAAAATTAACACCCTGTTAATTTTAAAATGCTTTTAACCAAGATTTGTTTATAATTAAATTAACAGTGTATTTTTTTGTTATTCATTGTTATTTTTAACAAATTTTAGCGAATGGCCATATGTTGGAAAAAACACTGTAGTAATTTCGCTCACGTAAATAAATATTACATATCTACGACTATACATACTTAAATCCAAGAGTCACCACTTATAAACAATGTTCGGGGAATGATTAGCACGTGATCACATTGCATCTCACACAGTAACTAGTTCTGTTGCTGCATGGAGTGACAACCGGCCGCAGTTTTAACGCGTGCCCGGTTATTCCCAGTGCACTAAGCCACGCCCCAGTTGTCTGCATTTGTTTATTCTTGGTGACTGGTGAATGCACGTGTTTACTAGACCTATTCAGTATAAATTTAAAATTACAGTAATACATATAGAAAACTTTTCTGTGAAATTAAACTTTTCATACATACTTACATTTAATTACACAAACATGTCTACCTAAGTAAAAAGAGGTAAACTAATTAATTTGTCAATTGTTTAACATATGCACAGAGAAACCTACTTCTATTATAATAAGAACGTAATATGCTAATTAGACTGGACGTACTTCTGGACAGAAGCCCAGGTCTGGGTGCCTGGAGGCGGCCAGAGGGAAGCCAGCCCGGGTCCCAGGTTCCAGAGGGAAGTCGGTACCTGCAGCCGGGAAGGAAGGCCTACTCTTGCACGAATTTCATGCATCAGGCCTCTAGTCCTACCTAATAAAAGAGTAATATGCAAATTGCACCTTCACTACGCCCAAGCCACACCCACCAGCCAATCAGGGTGAGTATGCAAATTAACCCAACCAAGATGTCAGTTAATTTGCATACATAGGTGCCCTGAGCGGACCCCCTGCGGAGGCTTTCGGCCTGGTGCCGGAGCAGACCCCCTGCAATCGATCGCAGGAGCTGGGGGTTGCTTTGGGCTGGTGCAGGAGTGGACCACCTGCAATCGATCACAGGGAGCTGGGTGTCCGCTCCGGCACCAGGCCGAAAGCTTCCGCCAGAGGCTTTCGGCCTGGTGCACAAGCGGACCCCCTTTGATTGATCGCCTGGGCAGGGAGCTGGGGGGTCTGCTTTCGGCCTGGGCAGGAGCGGACCCCCTACGATTGATCGCAGGGAGCTGGGGGTCCGCTCCTGCCCAAGAGGCTTTCGGTCTGGGCAGGCCTGGGCAGGGGCTGAGCCGGTGATCAGAGGGAGCTGGAGGGGCCTGCCCAGGCCTAAAGCTTCGGCCAGAGGCTTTAGGCCTGGGCAGGGCCCAGCCCTTCATTGGTGTGAACTATAGAGGAAACACCTTTTCTGACTGCACATTGGCTAAGCTTCCTGTATGCCACTGGTAATATTCTTAGTAACTTGGGTAATAAGAATCCAAAAAGGTGATCTAGGGCTTTTCCACCACACTTCTGGAGAAAAAAATGAAGGTCCGCTGCTGGAGGGCTAAGAAATGTCATATCCTGCCCTAGCCGGTTTGACTCAGTGGATAGAGCCTCGGCCTGCCGATAGCAGGGTCTGGGTTCGATTCTGATCAAGGGCATGTACCTAGGTTGCAGACTCCTCCCTGGCCGGGCCCAGATCAGGGCTCATGCAGGAGGCAACCAATCAAAGTGTTCCTCTCACTCTGATGTTTCTCTCTGTCTTTCCCTTTCTCTTCCACATTCTCTACAAGTCAATAGAAACATATCCTCAGGTGAGGATAAAAAAAAGAAAGAAAGAAAGAAAGAAATGCATATCCTATGAAAGACACATCTTGAAAATGCCTAAAGAAAGTTGTCATTTTTTCTTGGTGAAGGGACTGGAGTCCGTGTTGATTAAAACACCTTGGTGACTGACAGTAGCTACAGCAGTGGGGTGATGGGGCTGGTGCCTTCCCCTGATCAGCCTGGTTGCCTCCCACAAAGGGAGGCCAGACTGCGGCTTAGGCCCGCTCCCCGTGGGGCACGGGCCTAAGCCGTCAGTAGGACATCCCCTGAGGGCTCCCAGTATGTGAGAGGGGGCAGGTTGGGCTGAGGGACCCCCGACCCCCCAGTGCATGAATTTCGTACACCGGGCCCCTAGTTATTATATAACGAACTTTAGGCTTCAATGGACACTCCCTCACCTGAATTAGTCCTTTATATCAAGGTTTTACTGTATTACTTGGCCATAAAAAAGGAATGAACTCTTACCATCTGCAACAGCATGCACAGACCTAGAGGGTATTATGCTAAGTGAAATAAGCCAGAGAAAGACAAATAGCATATGTGGAACCGAATGAACAAAATAAACTAACAAACAAAATTGAAACACTTATAGATACAGAGAACAAACTGACAAGAGGCCAGAGGGGATGGGTGTGCAGGGCCAGGGTGTAATAAGGTGATGGGATTAAGAAGTGCTAACTGCTAGTTACAAAACAGACATGGGGGTGTCAAGTACAGCATAGGGATTATAGTTAACAATACTGTAATAACTATTGTGTGAGGTGGGCACTTGAGTTATCGATGGAACACTTTGTAACCTATATGAATGTCTCTCTGCTGTATACCTAAAACTAACACAAAATAGTTTTGAATGCAAACTGTAATAGAGAAATAATTTTTTAAAATTATATTTCCTTTATATGAATATAAACTTGATGTAGTAGCAAGATAAAAATAATGCACAAGATTTTCTTGAAAAAAGATAACTTTTGAGTTTTGTAAAATCTACAACACAATTGCTTCAAAAACCCACACTTCCCAGACAGTAAGTCCAGCCATTAAGGGGATCTGTGATGAGCAATTCACTTTCTGAAAACAAGCTGGGTTTTCTGTTCAGAGGAAGAACTGGTTGGCTACCATACCCCTGGGCAACCCTACCTTGCAGAAAGCACTGGGCAAAGGTGCATTCTGAGTGCAAAGAAGGAATGAATTCTTTGTCTCTTCTTCGATTTAGTGATTGTTTTTGACTTTGGTTTTTCAAGATATATTTACATACCATAACATTACCCTTTTAAAGTGAATATATGTCATAGTTTTTAGTATATTCACAAGGTGTGCAACCATCACCACTATCTAATTACAGAACATTTTCATAACCCAAAAAGAAACCCCATACCCTTTAGTAGTCCTTCCTCCTTCTCCTTAGTCCCTGCTAACCAATAATCTCCTTTCTGTCTATGAAATTGCCTATTCTGGACAATTCACATAAATAGAATCATTCAATATGTGGCCTTTGGGTCTGACTTCTTTCATTTAATGTTTTCAAGACTCATCCATGTCATAGCATAATCAGTTTTTCATTCCTTTTTATTGCCAAGGAACATCCCACTGTATTAACATACTATGTATTCACTCATCAGTTGGTGGACACCTGGGTTGTTTCCATCTTTTGGCTATTATGATTAATGCTGCTATGAACATTCTTATACAAGTTTTTGTGTGGATGCGAGTTTTCATTTCTCTTGGATATATACCTAGGATTGGAATTGCTGGGTCACAGGATAACTCCGTATTTAACCTTTCGAGGAACTGCCAGGCTGTTTTCCACAGCAACTGCGCCATTTTACATTCCCACCAGCAATGTACAGGGGTTCTAATTTCCTGATATCCTCACAAAACTTGAATGGTTCATCTTATTGATTGTAGCCATCTTAGTAGGTTGAAGTGGTATCTCCTTGTGGTTTAAATTTGCATTTCCCTGATTATTAATGGTGTTGAGCATCTTTTCATGTGCTTATTATCAATCATTTGTATATTTATCTATAGAAAAAAAACTTCATCTTTCAGTCTGCCCTCCCTCCTCTTCTTCCTGCTGCCTAGATCTGTCCTCTCCTAACTGGAAGCAAGAAGACAGTGCAGGGTACAGGAGGCAGAAGAATGGCCCACCTAAGGTTCCTAAGTCCTAATTCTTGGGACCTGTACATGTGTCCAGTTATACGCCAAAGAGAAATTAAGGCAGAAAGACGGGATTAAAGTTGCTCATCACGTACCTTAAAACAGGGATATTATCTTGGAAAATCTGGGTACACCCAATGTAATCACAAGGGCTCTTTAAATGTGGAAGAGGGCGGCAGAAGTCAGTGGCAGAATGATAACATGTGAAAAAGACTCCGTCCGCCACTGCTGGTTTGAAGATGAAGGAAGGGCCACAAGCCAAGGAACTCGGGCAGCTTCTAACGCTGGGAAGTCCCCTAGAACAGATATCCCCCTGGAGCCGCCAGGAAGGAACGCAGGCCTGCCAACACCTTCACCGTAGCCCAGGGAGACCCATTTGGGACTTTGACCTCCAGAACTGCAAAGCATCTGTGTTGTTGCAAACCACTAAGTTTGTGGTAATTTGTTACAGAAACATAGGCACTAACATTCAAGGCTTTTAAACTGTTCTCCCCAGGCAGTGCCTAGAGTCAGAGTGGGGGCAGTCATGCTACTACCTACCTTTAATATATTGGGCTTTAGTAAAAGGATGCTTTAAACATTTTTTTTTTAAAACCACTGGTGCAGCAGAAAGAGTTTGAGGTCAGAAGGAACTTGACCCAGTCTGCTTGTTTACCAGCCACGTGATCTTCCCACACTATTTAACCTTGGGGCAATGGCCATGACAGTGCCTGGCCCAGAGGTCGCAATCAGTAAACATCAGCTGCCCTTCCAGCCTCCTTCCTTCTCCAAAGTCTTCTCTAAGGATTAGACACAACCACAGAATTTCCTGTCCCGTTCTCCTCCCCTACCAACACAGGAATGAAGAGGAGCAGAATCCCACCTCCCCCCCATCCACCCAAGAAGCTAGAGTCTGACTGAGCCTTCATTCACTTACTCATCTATTCGACAAATCTTTATTGCATGGCCAGGGCTAAAGAAGTGAGCAAAACAGACTGGTCTCCACCATCAGGGAGCTTACATTCCGGTAAAATAGACAGATATTGATCAGTCAGGTAAACAAATACACCATCCTATCAGCGACAGCTACAAGGGAGCGGTGCACAGGTTATACAGTGACAGTGTGGGAGGGTGGGAAGTGACCTAGTTGGCAGGTCACAGAAGGCTTTGTAGAAAAAAAAGGAGCTGAAGAATAATTAGGCATCCACTAGGTCAGTGGTCGGCAAACTGCGGCTCTTTGGCCCCTTGAGTGTGGCTCTTCCACCAAATACCACGTGCAGGCGCACACGTACAGTGCGATTGAAACTTCGTGGCCCATGCGCAGAAGTCGGTTTTCGGCTTGGGCAAGTCTATTTTGAAGAAGTGGTGTTAGAATACTCAAGGGGCCAAAGAGCCGCATGTGGCTCGCGAGCCGCGGTTTGCCGACCACTGCACTAGGTGATGGAGGGAAGAGAGCTCCAGGAAAAGGAATTCCCTCCAATGGTGGGAGGGAATGAGGACAAGATAAAAGAAGGCAGGCACAGCTAAGAGGCAGAGCAAATGGTGAAGAAGGGAGGGAAGGAAAAAAGAATGACTCCCGGTTCAATTGGGTGGGTGGTGGTGCCCTCCCTCCTCTCTAAAAAAATCTCGGGAACAGCAAACACTGGAAGAGGGTCAAGTGAGGAGATCCGAGGGCGATGCTGGATGTGTGGAGTTTAGGGTACCTCTGGAAAGCTAAGCAGAGCTACCACCTGGGCATTTGGATATACAGCATAAATAAGTCTGGAGTTTATCGGTCACCTCTGGGCTAGAGATGTGAGCGTGGCAGGTACATGTGAGCAAGCAGTGGCTGAGGGAGGGGAGGAAGAGGTGGTCAACAGTGTCAGCGTTTCCTACAAGGCTCCATAAGAGGCCACCTGACTGACAGGCCCTGCTCGCCCAGCTGGGCAACTATCCTGGAGAGGTCTGATATCGGAGAGGTGCCTATTAGATATTCTTCCAGAAGGCTCTGGGAAGTGACCCAGATATTGGGGGCTCAGCTACTACCTGCTTCTTAGGGGGAAACTAACAGAAGAGCTGACACCCAAAGTCCTTGCTATGGTATCCAAAGACCTGGCCTCAGGAACTGGCTCGCACGGGAGTACAGGAAAGAGTAGACACGGGCCGAGGCACAGCCTCTGTCCCGAGGCTGGTTAAATATGCATAGCTTTACAGCTAGGGCACCACCTGAGATCCGACACCAGGGGCTCCTCCTCTGCCCCCGTACCCACAGGCGAGGTGCCTGGCCCGGGGCTTCCTGCTGCAGCAGCAGCACCCACCGTTTTCCCACCCTCCCCCCCAGCACTGAGCCCACTTACCTGGTAAGATTCCTGAACCCTGGACTCTGACTGCCTCCTTTTCCTGCTCGTCAGCCCGCTCTGAGTTCTCAACCACCTGATCCAACTCCTCACTCAGCTAAAGGAAGACAAAGAGGGCAAACAGGTCAGCCACATCAGCCTTGCTTTTCCAGACTAGACTGAGAAAGCAGAAGCTGTTTCTCACTTAATCATCACAAAAAAAAAAAAAAAAAATCACATAGTGTAGGATGTCCTACCAATTCTGAAGCCCAGAAAACTCAAGTAACTTCCTGTATATTCATTTCCTAGAGGTGCCCTAACAAGCTCCACAAACGGGGTGGCTTAAAACAACAGACATGTGTTCCCTGAGTTGAAGCAGGGTTGTGCCTTCTGAGGGCTGTGAGGGGACTTTCCCTGCCTCTCTCTCAGCCTCTGGTAATGGCCAGCATCCTCAGTGTTCCTTCTGAGGGCTGCACCCATCTCCAATCTGTGTCCCCATCGTCACATGGAATCTCTGTTTCTCCCATGGTCATCTCTGTATAAGGACACCCTTCACACTGGATGTGGGCCCACCCTACTCCAGTATGACCTCATCTTAACTAATTACATCTACAATGACCCTATTTCCTAATAAGGCCACATTCTAAGGTACTGGGGGTTAGGACTTCAACACATTTGGTGGGGGGGAGGGGACACAATTCAACACATCACTTTCCATGGCCATAGATGTAAGAGTCAAATCCAAGTTGGCCTAGTTCCAAAGCCCATGATCTTAACCACTTCCCAAAGGAGGAGGAAATGCAGCTTGGAGCCTAGTGAGCAAGAAGAGGGAACAGTGAAGGGGGTGTCAGAGCGCTCCAGGACTCCGGCCAACGTTCACTGCTGCAGGAAGCACATGGCAGAACGAAGTGGGAAGGGCCAGTCCATTTCAGGGGCAGATACTCATTAGCTGCCGGTAAGCAGGCAACCTCAACCTCACTCCATCAGGGTTCTCACCTGTGAAATGGGGGAAATGATGCCCTGAGGAGATTGGCAGAAAGGATACAACGATAACCAACAAGTCTGTGGAGCATTAGGAGGAGGAGGGATAATCAACAAGTCTCTGGAGCATTGAGGAGGAGGGAGGCGGGGCTAGGAGAGCTCAAGACCAGAGAGAGAGGAGGAGCTATCACTGCACTGGGGATGAAAGGAGGAGGGGAGAGCTATCCCTAATATTTTCTTACATCCACACTGTAAATGTCTAGGGTCCCAAGATATTGTCATTAAAAATTTATCTCCAGCCTAGCCCGTGGGGCTTAGTGGTTGAGCATCAACCCATGCACCAAGAGGTTCGACTGGGTTGTGGGCTCAATTCCCAGTAGGGCGTGTGCAGAAAGTGTTTCTCTCTCATCAATTTTTCTATCCCTCTCCCTTTCTCTCTAAAAAAATTAATAAAAACATGTTTTAAAAATTCATCTCCAAGAGACTTGAGTTAAATAAACCCTATGCATCTATTATTCTTGCAGGCCCCTCTCCATGCCTCCACTCCTGCCCCTTAGTTGTAAAACTCCTCATTTTAAAGCCTTCCAGTCCCCAGAGAAAAGAAAAAAGGCGGAGAGGGCTGGGAGACCAAAGAAGTCACCGTGAGACTCAGGCTGCTGATGGGAGCACAGGTCAGGAGGTCCCAGGAGCCTTCACTGGCCAAAGGGAGAGAGGACGTCAGTCCCAGGAAGGCCCACATTCTCTACTCCAAGTATCAGTGCAGCCTAAGCCAGCTGGCAACACTCTCCTCACCCAATTCCCCTCCTGATTGCCTGCAGCTGTGTGGAGCCCACCTCCTGGCCTGCCCTGGACCAATTCTCAGCACGCCCCATCCCCTAAAGCCAAAATCTCCACTGAGCAAAGAAACCTAACTCAAACCATGGTCCACTCTCAGAATGATCCAGGGAAGAAAGCTGCAGGCCACTTTTGAAGGCGAGAGATAGGGATTGCAGAACAGGCCACTCAAAGGGGAGGCGGCCTTGCAGTGCCTTGCACCGTGGGGGTGCCCCCAAATACCAACTGTTTCCACCTTTGGCCTGGCCCTGCAAGCAAGATAACTGCCTAAATTTTAATCAACATTTAGGAGCCCTGCTAGGGGAGGAGATACTGCAGGCTGTAAACAGGGACACCAAAGCTCCCTAGAAGCAGGAGCTACATGTGCGCTGTTAACAAGAGCTATTATTCCATTCACCTGCCAGGCTCTGAGCGAAGCACTTCCCACATACCAACTCATCTAACCCTCAAAACCCTAGGGCCTACCATCGCCTTCATTTTGCAGATAAAGAAACTGAGGCTGAGAGAAGTTAAATGACTTGATAAAAGTCACACAAACAGCAAGAGTTACAGCCCGGATAGAACATGGACCTTTTGATTTCAAAGTCCTAGTATTTATCCACTATGGTCTCCTCCCTATAAACCTGAAAACTTTCAGAGTCAGGGAAAGACACAACTCATTCCCCAGGATTCCCCCACTGTCCAGGACATGAAATCTAGGGGCCAGAGAATCCACATCACTGGTTAAAACCCCATCAGGCTCCGTTTGGATAAAAGAAAGAGGTGGGATAAAGATGATGGTAGGAGAAATATAAAAAGTTGTCCCAAAGTCACATTCTAGTCCAGCTCCAACACTAAAACATGGCCAGCCAGTCTCAGGCAAATCTCATCTGACTGCAATTCAGCTTCCTCTTCTACCACAGGGCTAAGCCACCTGTTTTGTATACTTCACACTGTCACTGACAAATGGAGACATGTACATCATACTGATCAATACAACAGCAAGTTTACCTGAAGAGGACAGGCAGCATGCTAGAATAGTATGGGAAGTCAGTCTCCAAAGAGCATGTGGAATTTGAGACTCTCCCCTTGAATAATTGGGGATTTTATTAGTAATCAACGGAGCTTGAGAAGGGGTTAAAGGAGAAATGGTGTGAGCACAGGCATAGAGGCCAGAAAGCAGAAGCACATTTTTAAACAGTTTCCAAGTGCGGCTCTGGGTGGGTGAGGAGAAGGTGAAGGCAATGGGGGATACAGGTGCTGAGCTGTGCGGAGCTTTTAAAGCTTGCTGAGAAGTTTGGGCTGATCTGAGTAGACCAAGGGCAACATCAGGTGTATGGGAAAAAGGAACTCTCTGGGATCAAGGCAGGGCCTCAAAGCGAACCTGCACACTCACACAGCGTGGGGAGACCAAAGGGGAGGTGATAACACAGGATCACACTCAGGTGGTTAGAGCAGAGCAGGGACACGAGCGGGACTGGGAATGTGGTACTGCCAGAACTTGGCAAGTGAGGGGGAGGGGGGGGCAGGGAAGAAAGATGACCGAGGTTTGGGGCCTGCGAGTTGGAGGAGGAGGAGGGGGGGGG
The DNA here is from genome assembly GCF_951640355.1 of Cnephaeus nilssonii. Taxonomy (NCBI): domain Eukaryota; kingdom Metazoa; phylum Chordata; class Mammalia; order Chiroptera; family Vespertilionidae; genus Cnephaeus; species Cnephaeus nilssonii. The sequence continues at coordinate 29,656,181 of NC_137092.1, read as the reverse complement.
GGGCGGCGGGAGAGCAGTTCACTAGTCGCAGTAGGAATCAGAAGGAAGAGCTGGTTTGAGGGGAAAGCTGGCTCAGGACAGACAAGCAAGAGACAAAGAACTGGAAAGTGATCGTTAAAGTCGTGGGAGGAGGTGAGATCGGAGAGAAAGAGTGGAGCGAGAAGCCCCCAGGTCGGTGAAAGCACACTTTCAGTCAGGCGGCCACCAAAACAAGATGTAATTATCCCGATCATTAACAGCTGCAGGGGCCACGAGGCCTGGGGCTGGAGGAGGGCTGATGCCCACCGCGCATCCACCCTAGCGGGGTGCAGGACGCAGGCGCTCCCACTTGTTGCAAACAACAGTGGGGTCCCCGAGGCCAAGCCGGGTCCCGCCCGGCCCGCCGCGGTCCGACGAGGCTTTAATCATTCATCTGCTGGTTACGAATCGCGGCTCCAGGGGGTGAGGAAAGGGGGGGCAGCTCCGGCGGAGCGACTGCAGCATCCGGCCACTTCCTGCCTGCTCTGCCCCTCCTCTGCACTGGGGGACCCCTCTGCACGCGGGAGCCCCAATCTCGACGCACTCACGAGCTCCTCCGCAGCCGCCCCGACGCCCCCCGCACCCCTCCCGCTCAGACTCCCAGACTCCCGGGACCCGCTCCTCCGCTACACAGGAAACTTTGTTTCCGCCCCCTGCCCAACCCAAGGTTTGTACCTCCTGGTAGGATGTGGAGAGCTCTTGCCGGATCATGGCACTGACGGAGCTAAGGCACACCAGAGCCCGCTACGCCCGGGAGCGAGGACCGCAGCCGCAGCGCCGGGACCTGCCGGCTCCGCGAGGTGCTACGCGTTCTCAGGGGCGGTGCCGAGACCTGGCGGGGAGGCACTCGGCGCATGCGTCTTGTTCCCGCCGCAGCTGGGGCCGCGAAAGGGTTGCTGGGAAATGTAGTTCTGCGCGGAGGGCACGCCTCAGCACCCAAGCTTCAGGGAAGCCTGCGCTTACCCAGAACCAGGCACAACCCTGGCGTTAGAAGCACGTGCTCTCTTTCTTCCTCACTTCCTCTCTTTGTTGAAGGGAGAGGGACGGAGACTATCACTGGAAAGTGGAACAAGGGGCCCCAGGTCAGATGGGTAGGAGAGGCTAATCTATAATTGCAAGAGGAAGGTTATAACCGTAGTAAATATCTGGAGAACACTTTGTATGTTAAAAGCACTTTCACGCATTTAATGCCCTTGATCCTACCAGGACCCCCTGTAAGAGGGACATTTTTCTCCCTGTTTTACAGATGCGGAAATTGAGATACCTTGTTTCAGAAAGGATGGCAGGAAGGGCAGTGATCAAGTGAAGATTATTTAATCCAGGAATGGACTATAGAATCCAAGTTCTTTTCATTATTTCTGGGCAGACGCTTGGATTCAGAACCTCTAGGTTCTTGTCCTGGCTCTGCTCCTCTCTCTCAGGTTTTGTAATGCTCTGAGCGTTCCTCTCTTCGCCTTAGCAGAATGCAACTGCTAACCCTGTCCTGCTTCACAGGGCTTTCTGGGAGCCAAAATAGATCAGGCAGAAAAAACCCCAAGGCGCTGTTCACCATGGCAGAAGCCTCACGCCCTGAATTTGGTGGAGAATTGAGCGTTTGCCCTGTGGCAGGGTGACCTGGGACCCCCTCCTCCCCACTGCCTGAACAGCTGTTCTGTGTGGCCGCCCTGGGCTGCTTAGTGGTGAAGCAGATAAAGGTTGCTTATGCCTTGGTGAATGCTGCTCTGTGTCACCGGCAGCTGCAGCTCTGCCACCTGCTGCACTCAGGCCACTCAGAGCCTCTTCCCTCCTCAGCGGCACCACAGTAGCACCAAGCACATCAGAGCACCCTGGGCCTCCCAGTACATTAGCAATGAAAGGCCTCCATCATCTCTCCTGACTACCCTCCCTCACCCCAGGCTCTCTGCTCCCACATCTATTCAATGTGAGGATGCATACAGCACCTAACACATTGTAGGCACTCAACAAACATTTGTTACATTTGTGACACTCATTCCAGCCATTACATTTAACACTTCGCTTGCCAAAACAAATAGCAACGAACAACCATTAATTTCCTCACTGTATTAACACAAGGGTGGTTGATAGAACAAGTCACGGAATCATAGAATTTCAGAGCTGAAAGGCACCAGAGAATTCTAGTCCAGCCCTATTATTCCCCTCTATCTTTGCTGATCTGACCAAAATGGAAAATGGCAAGCTCCATATTTGAAGGAGATAGTGACTAGCACAGTATTCAGCATGGCTTGTCAAATGCAATGTGCTGGGCACTGGGATAATGAATGAATGGGTTACTCCAAGGCCCTTTCCCTGTGGTTCTTCCATGCTGGAGTAGAGAGGCAGACCATGAAACAAATAGAATTTTCTGTCCTTGCTGTCCCAGGTCCCTTCCTTCCACTCCCTCAAGCACACACCAATCAGGCTTTCACGCTGTCCACTCCACTGAAATGGTGCTTGTCATGGTCACAAATGCCCTCTGAGTTGTCAGATCAGATGGCCATCTCCCCACCCTCCTTTTTCTTCACCTATCAGCTGTGTTGGACTCAGCTGATTGCCCCCCTTCCTTGTACACTTTCCTCCCTTGGCTTACAGAACCCTACCTCACTCGCTGCTCCTTCTCAGTCTCCTTTGCTGGGTTGTCTTCATTGCTTCAACTCTACAGGTGGCAATGCTCAAACTAGATCTTTGATCCCCTTTCTACTCACTTCCTAGGGTCTTGTCTAGTGAAATGGTCTTCTCTATTCTCATGGTTTGAATTGCCATCTATACCCTAAAGATTCCTGTTATGGACTGAACGGTGTCCCCCAAAAAGATATGTTGAAGTCCTAACCCCTGGTACCTTAGCATGTGACCTTATTTGGAAATAGGATTGTTGTGGATGTAATCAGTCAAGATGAGGTCGCTGCATGTCTTACGACTCGTGTCCTTACAAAAAGACGTAAGATGATGTAAAGAGAGACACAGAGAAAACATGTTGTGATGACAGAAGCAGACTGCAGTGATGCAGCTATAAGCCAAGGTGGCTTTAATCATTCACCTGTGGTTATAGGTCATGGCCTGGGAGGCCAGGCTCCATCCTGGGCCAAGAAACCATCACCAGAGATTAGGAAGAGCCAAGGAAGCATTCTATCCAGGCTTAGAGGGAGCCTGACCCTGCTAATATTTTGATCTTGAATTTGTAGCCTCCAGAACTGCGAGAGAATAAATTTCTGTTATTTTAAGCAGTCTAGTTTGTGGTATTTTGATATGGCAGTCCAGGAAACGAATATAATTCCCAACCGTATACAAATGAATAACTCCTCCAGCTCTCCCCTGAGCCCAGGCTCACTGTCCAGCTGCCTGGCACCTTCTCCACGGGACGTCCACCTGGCAGCAGCAGAGGGAGCTACTGGAAGCATGGACCCCGCAACCAGACTGCCTGGTTCTAAGTCTCAGCTGTGCCACTCTCCAGCTCTGTGATCTTGGGCACTTCCTCTCTCTGTGCCTCAGTTACTTCACAAGGAAAATGGGAATTCAGGGAGCCCTCACTCAATATCGTCGATGGGTTCTGCGACTCTAAGTGAAACAACATAAATGGAAACCAATTTTACCAAAGGCTATTGATATAAACGAGAGTTAACCGAGTCACCAGATGTCAAGTACTTGGAACACCATCTGCCACATGGTAAATAGTATGTTAGTGTTACTGGTTATTGCCAGGTTCAAAGCAACTTCCTTTCCCAAATCTTTCTCACTGTCATAAACGCCATCCTCCCATTTGCTCTAACCAAACTCTGTAGTCGTTTTTGGTTTTTCCCTTTCTCTGACACCCCACATCTACATCAGCAAGTCCTGTGGGCTCTCCTTTAAACACTTATTCAGAATCTGACCATATTTCACCACTGTCACCAACACCACCAGCGTTCCAGTCACCTGCTAGCTGCTCTCTCTCCTTCCACCTTTGTACCCTGCATTCTATTCCCAACACAGCTGCCAGTGAGCACCTGCTAAACCAAGTCATATGATGTCACCTCTGCTCCAACCCCACAAAGCCAAGGTCCTCACAGGGACCTGTATGGCCCAACAGGAGCTGTCCAGCAGCCCCCACCCTTACTCCTCCCCTTACTCTCTCAGCCTCCACGTGCGGAGCCGAACAGCCTTTGCACTGGTTGTTCTAGTCCCTGGGATGCTCTTATCCTGGGTATCTATGACTCACTTCCTCACTTCCTTCAGTTCTTTCTTTAAATATTATCTTATCAGTGGTGCCTCCTCTAAGCATCCTGTTGAAACAGCAAGCCCCATTGCCAAGAGTTACTCTGCTTTATTTTTCTCCTGAGAATGTACCACCTTCTGACTTTCATTTATTTCTAGTCTTCTTCAACTAGAATGTAATTCCCACGAAGGTGGGGTTCTTATGTGTTTTATTCAGTGCTGTGTCCCAGTGCCTGACACTTATTGGTACTTAAACAGTCCTTTGAGTAAGCAAAATAATTCCACATAGTGCCAAAAGCTCTAAAGAAAATTTAAAAGGGGTATATGATAGAGACCGATAGGCAGCAGTGCGAGGTGCTGATCTATCTCTCGGGTGTCAAGAGAGGCCTCAGAATGGTAGTGACTTGTGAGCTGAGACGTGGATGGCAAGAAGGGGCCAGCCATGATGGACTTGCACCCCAGGTAGAAGGCACCAGTACAATACAAAGGCCCAGGCTGGAACCCAAGCAGAAAGCAGGGTTCCTGGAGGGGACGGATGGAGGCCACACAGGAGACAGTCGGGGGGTGGGCAGCGGCCAGGTCCTGGAGGCTGGGTTGTGCTGATCCTGGGCTTGTTCATTCTCAGATCCGGTCCCCGCCTCTCAGCTCTGGGTTGCAGGGACTGGCCCTGCGGGCTGGGTTTCCACGGGGGTTCGGTTGAGGGAAACACTGCTGAGAGGTTGGAGGGGGTCAGGGCCAGGGAGCAGCCAGGGTTCTCTTTCCCTTGCTGTCTGCCCTCGCAGCTTCCCTCCATGGCCCCAGCCCCTGCTTTTTTGTGGTTCTAGCTTCAGCCAGGTAACCCAGGCCCCCAGACTCTAACATCACCACCTCTTCCCTTGACTGGCAGGATGTTGCTAAACTTCCCACGGCTGCTAATCTCAGGGTTGCTTCTCAGCCTCTCTGTCAACTATGTAACCAACTCCCTGCCTTACAGCCACTCTGTTTCACTCAGAACAGTTTAGATTTCCCTTGCAGGGGACTGACTGATTTGTTTGGAAAAACAAACCTGGGTTCAAGTAGACAAGGACAATCAGGGGGGTGCCTGGAGGACTCTGAGGGCGGCATACGAGCAGGCTATGAAATTACAGACTTGTGCTCAGCATTTTAGGGAGGGGGAAGCTAGATCTGACCTGGAGGAATTACAGGGAGTATCTTGGGTCTCAAAGGGGTTCCTAACAGGGAGGGCTGTAGAGAGAGAAAGGGTCTGAGCAGAGAAGTAGCACAGCGTGCGCCAGAGATGTTATCAGGGCACGGGATGCAGTAGGTAGGGGAGGATATTCTATTCAAGGGTTTAGAAGGGCCTCTTCGAGCCTGGAGCGCCTGTGACACAGTGGGACATATATACTGCACGCCGCAACTCACACCTCCTTTCACATCCACTTCCATTCTTAGTTTCAACACAACCCTATCAGGGAGGCGGCCGGCCTGTTAGTCATGTGGACACTGAGATTCAGAGGGTTTGTGGGCAGACCTGTTGAGGCCGCTCTGCAGGAGAGGCCCATTCTGCTGAATAAGAAAACCTGGTGCAGTCCCTGAGGGGGGTTGTCGCCTGGTGGTTGGGGGCAGACTCTGGGACACAGGGCCTGTGCTCCATCGAGTCTTGGCTCTGTGACCTACTGTGTGACCTTGGACAAGGTATTAAGGTCTCTGCACTTGAGTTTCATCATCTGTAAAATGAGCAATAACAGTAGTTCTTACCGCATAGAGTTACAGTGAGGATGGCATGAGTTAATACATGTCAAAGTGCTGGACTAGTGTTTGGCACACAGTACGCCCTGCACTGGTCTCCTCTGCCAGTTCTTCCAACCACAACATGTTGGCAGGTCCCAAGAACTCAGTCCTCGGTCCCCTCCTTCTCCCTATGCACGTGTACTTCCCTGACAATCTTTCATTCTGTGGCTTTACATACAATCTACATGCCAATGATTCTAAAATTTGCATCTCTAGCCCCCAATTCTAGACTCATACAGCCAACTGATACTTCCACTTAGATATCTAAGTGTCTCTAACCCAACAGTCTGATCTTGATCTCTCCCCAAACTAGCTCCTCCTACCGTCACTCATACAGTGAGTGGCAACTGCATCCTTTCCGTTGTCCAGGCCAAAACCCTCAGGGTCATCCTTGACTCCTCTCTGCCACTCAGGCCTCAGGTCTCATCCGCCAGCAAATCCTATGGGCCGCACCTTCGAAACATATGACAATTCAACCACTTTTCCCCACCTCCCGTGCTACCCACCACCCTGGTCCAAGCCACCATTATCGCTTGCCTGGGTCATTGTGGTAGCGCTCTGCTTCAGCCTGTTCTCAACACAACAACCAGAGTCATTCTGTTAACATTGTAACGACTTCCTCTGTTCCGTTCACTCCGTGTAAAAGCCAAAGTCGTTTAAAAATAAGCTGTGAGGGCCCCTGAGATCTGCCCCCTCGTGACTCCCTCACCCCCTGACCGCCTACCCCTCTTCCCCGCTTGCTGTTCCTCCATCAAGCAGGGCACTCTGCTTCTTCAGCATTTGTGCGCACGGCTGTGACTTGCCCGTCCCAGGGATCCCTCTCCCCTCCAGATCACGTCCCTCCCCCCCCCCACCCCGCCCTTAGATTTTTATACAAATACCATCCTCTCCGTGGGCCTTCCCTGGTCAGCCAATTTCAAATTGCAACTCCCGATGCTCCCTATTTCTTTGCCTGCTTAATCCTTCCCCCCTCTGCCGCTCCCCCCCCGCCCCCCCCCCCGTACTCGTTGCCATCTAACATACTACTCACATATCCTGCTTCTTGTCTATCTGCCCACAGAATGTAAGCTCCGTGAGGACATGGATCAGTCCTGTCTGGGGCTATGGCACCAGGGACATCAGAAAGTGTGTGCTAAATAAATCCATGAAGGAAGCTTTGCACAAATGTTGGTTCTTATTATCTCGGTGCATATCTGTGCCGTGCCCTACCCTTGCAAAAATCTCCTTGGGGACTCGAAATCTAAACACAGCTGGGAAGAAGGAAAAGAATCAGCCCGAAGTACAGGTGGCATAATGAAGTGGAAGTTCTAGTTCGTAAATACAGGGGCGGGCAAAAGTAGGTTCACAGTTGTGAGCACGCAAAATAGTGTTTCCGTACGAACAACTGTAAACCTACTTCTGCTCGCCCCTGCATGCCTTCCCGGGGGCTGGAAAGTTGGCTGTGGCACCTAAGCACCCCATCAGGAACCACTGCACTCCGTCGCCGTTTGGCTCCCCCTTCAGCCCGCAGTTTGGAGTCAGGCGCGCTGGGTTGTCATCCTAGCTTGTTTCCAGCGGCGCAGACAGGCGGACTCCAGCCCGGGGCTGCGGGCAGCGGGCTGCGGGGCTGCGGGCGGCGGGAGCGCGCGGGGCGGGGGCGGACGGGAGCGCGCGGGCCCCGCCACCCGAGTCCCTGGCCCTGCTCGGCGCGTTCAGCATGGCGGGCCCCTGGCTGCGACCGCTGGCCGCGCTTGCCCTGGTTCTGGTCCTGGCGCTGGCCCCGGGGCTGCCCGCAGTCCGGGCCGGGCAGACGCCGCGCCCGGCCGAGCGAGGGCCCCCGGTGCGGCTCTTCACGGAGGAGGAGCTGGCCCGCTACGGCGGGGAGGAGGTACGCGGGGAGCTCGGGCCGAGGCAGGGCGGGCCCGGGACCCAGAGGCCGCCCACACCGTCGGGGAGGCCTGGGCCGCGGCGGGCGCCCCCTCCCGGAGCCCGGGTTTGGAGCTGGGCGCCTGGCCTGCCGGCCTCCTCTCTCCAGGCCCCCATGGCCGCCCAGGGATAAGGGCGAGTCCTCAGCAAACGAGGCGCCCAGCTTTCCCCCTTCGCTAAACCAGAAGACCCCACTCACTCTATCCTCTTTCTTCCCTCGAGTTGCCCCCTTGAGAGCACTTGGGCTGGTGGTCTGTAAGGAGCCTCAGAATTTTTGGGGGGGCAGACACTTCTGCCTGCTCTTTGGGGGGAGTGGCAGGGGAGGGAGGGAGGGAGAGAAGGAGGGAAGCAAAGCCTGCTCCTGGGTCGGGCGGGAATTGGGGCTCGCCCAGGGGTGATCCAGGCTTTCCCTGCACTTCGTTTTCCTGCCCCTATGTCCCAGGCCTCCTCTGCTCAAACCTGCTCCTCGCGCCTGTGCCCTTGAGGCTGAAAATCGCTGCTCCAGACTCCCCGTGTCCTTTTCTCTTGTGCTAGGCTGTGGGTCCTTACCACATCGCTGTAACCTTTCTCTGAGTACAACCTTATGCTGAGTCGAGTCCTACTAGTAAATCTCTAAACCGGGGAGATCTGGAGGGGCCCCAGCGCAGAACCCAAGGAGAGAGTTCAGTGTGGAGGGTACGAGCAGCAGCACCACCGGGGGCTGCAGGATGGGGACTGAGGGGGGAAAATCTTTGTTTTTTTTAAGCTAATGTAATTGATTGATACTTAACTGAGGGAAGGAGAGAGGGAAGCTTGAGCTGGAAACAGAGTAAGCAAATAATATTTTGGGTAGGGGCCCACTGGATGTTTGTAGGCAGAGGAAGGGAGGAGGGGCAGTTGAAATTGGTCTATGATCACATGGACTCTGATCATGGGGCTGGCTAGGCAAGTCTAAAATCTGTAGGGCAGGCTGTAGGAAGGGCGGCCAGGAACCTGAGCTGGAGCTGATGCCGCAGCCCACTGTGGGCTCTCTCTTCTTCCTTAGGAAAATCTCAACCCTATCCTTAAGGCCTCTCAACTGATGTAATCAGTGCCCCCCAGATTATCCAGGACAGTCTCCTTTACATAAAATCAACCGACTGGTGATGTTAGTCACATCTACAAAATACCTTCACAGCAACACCTCCGTAAGTGTTTGGTTGAATGACCATCACAATGGCTGTAATAAGAGTTCCTACTCTAGCCTGGCTGGTGTGCCTCAGTGGCTGAACATCCACCTATGAACCAGGAGGTCACGGTTGTTTTTCTGGTCAGGGCACATGCCCCGGTTGTTAGCTTGATCCCCAAAAGGGGGCGTGCAGAAGGCTGCCAATCAATGATTCTCTCTCATCCTTGATGTTTATCCCTCTCTCCCTCTCTCTTCCTCTCTAAAAATCAATAAAATATAGTTATGTATTTTATATATGCAGAATTCCCATTCTATATAGATTTTTGGGGGGTGAGAATTAAATGAGATGGTGATGTGCGAAGTGCTCAGCATAGGCCAGGTCTCAGCATGGTAAGCCTGAACAAATCTAACTGCTATTCCTTTATTAGTTAATTATTAAATATATAAGCAAGAGGCGGTATAACAGGTCCACAGTCCTCTTATGCAATTCAGAAACGGAATGAGCTCTGAAAACCAGAAGGTTTTTCTAAAAGGTCATTTGACAGCAAAACCCGACCTGATCTGAACTCCTTTGGTGATGGGACCGTGCTAGAGCTGACATGAGTCTATTTATAGTCTCCGTTTATCCTACTTAGTATGAATATGCATGCTCATGCTTTACTGTGGAAATATTAATATAGTTGATTATGGGGTGCTGCCTTGGACCCTCTGTAGGTGTCATGGTATGTGCCCCATAACACCTTTCTGAGATCTGACAAATTCTGAATTCCAAACACAGCTGACCCCCAAAAGTTTCTGTGAGATTGTGGGCCTGTATAACAAGTCTTCCTGGAACATCTAGCAATGAACGTCTTATTTCTACTATAACCTTCGGATGAGAGCCAAGGTGCAGACCACCTGTGCCATCCCGCTTGCTGCTGTGTGGTTTGTGGTCAGAGCTCGGGCACCCGGGCAGGGAGCTGCAGTGTCTCCAGTGGAGGCTCCAGGTTGTAAATCCTGAGAGACGGGCCCTGGCTGCTGGCCTTGCACAGAGCCATACTGTGCTCTGGGTCTCCCGCATGAGGCCCTGACCCAGTGTCCTCCGTTGGGGCCTTTTAGGTCCTCAGAGTGAGTCACTCACACGGGGGAGTATGAAATAGCTATACTTGTCCTTCTGACATAAACGAGTCCTCTGAATGCCTGCTGAGCATCGGCCTCCTTGGTGCCTCTTCAGAGCCCATTCTCCCAGAAGTTGTGCTCAGTCACCAGCTCTCGTGGAATTGGTGCTGGGGGGTGAGGTGGGGCACGGGACTACTTATCTTCTGCCTTCTTCCTTCTAAAGCTTAACAGTAGGATTGTACTTCCTCCAAAAGGAGCTTCTGGACAGACATTAATACAGACAGTGAAGGCTGTTGGGTAGAGACAGGTGAATGAAGAGGAGAACCACCCTCTAATTATACCATAGAAGGAAGGCTTGTAGACATGTTGGCTGGGCATCCGACACACGCAACACTGAAACGGCAGTTCCATGAATTCCATGCAACAGGCTTGTTCTTTCCATGTGTGGTGCACTCCGATGGTTTCCATTTGCTGTTCTAATTTAAACTTTCCTATTTAAAAACTTTGTTGATAAATTACTACCTTGATTCCATGATCCACCAATAGGTTGCCAATACCCATTGCAGTTAAAAAGCAAAACCTGGGCTTAGACCCCTGGAGGGCCCAGCTAGTTTTGTGGAAGAAAACATCCCCAGCAATTTCCTTGTTTCCAAGGAGAAGAGTCATCCGGGAGGAGCTTCTGCTCTGTCCCCAACTGCTGGGTCCTGCCTTCCTGCCTGCGTCCAAGCTCCTGGCCTCTCCCTCCCAGCTGTGGAAGAAGCCCTCCCTCTTCTGCCCGCTGCTCAGTATCCCCTTGTCTCAGTGGCACACGTGGCCCTGCTTGACCACAGCAGGGAGGAAGGCCAGATGGTAGGGCAAGCCCAAGGCCCAGCGGAAAGGTGAAAACCTGCTCCGTTCTGCAGGTGGTCCTCCGATTCCCTTCCATCTGGGCACCTCTGACCCAGTCCCTGTGTCTTTCCTCATGGTCCTGGGTCATGAAGTTCCCAGGATACACTCCCCCTGTCCTGGTCACAGACATGCACACTTCCGTGTGCTGTGTGTCCGCTGGTCAGGCAGGCCAGAGAGTGGACTGGGGCTTGGGTTTCAAGGCTCCAGGTTCCAGAACACTTGCTCTCCCTCTCACTGGCTCTGTGACGCTGGGCAAATATATAACCCTATTTGATAAGCAATCACATCGAGGAATAAATAATCACAGTGAAGGAGAGGTAGGAAATCATCCCAAAGAAAAATGCAGTCTGCCAGCTCGGTAAGTCGTGCTATTTAAAACAAGATGAGGTAGAGCAAGTGTTCTGGGACCTGGAGCCTCGGAATCAAGTCAACAGCAATTCTCGGGACTGTTTGCAGGAGCTCATTAGGGAATGACAGCAGCACCCACTACTGGGCTTCTACACCCTTTCCTTCAGCATCTGCAAGGTCAGTGGGTGCTATTCCGACTTAACAGCTGGAGAAACGAGGCCTCAGCAGTTACGTGGCAGTGAGCCTGCTGCCCTGGCCTGGCTGCTTAACTTCTCTGAGCCCAGGTTCTGTCTATTCCCTGTGGTCAGGAAAACACTTGACCTCAAGCTCCATGAAGGCTAGAACCCCAGAGAACGCCAAGCAGCATGTTTTTGGAGATTTTGAAATTCTTATACACCCAGCTGTGACTCCCACCCTCACCCTGGCCTGTGAGCCGCCTGACTGCTGTCCCTGTCCCTGGATGGGGCGCAGACAAAGGAAAGACCAGGCCCGGGGTGTCCTAGAACTGCCAGTCACCCCAACCTGACCTGACTTCATGGAGGCTAGAAAATCGCATCATCTGCTCTTGTGTTATCCTCCTTTGGAAGGAAATTAAGGTAACACTGTATACCCAGGAATACAACAAAAAATAAAGTATAGAATTTCTCAGAACTGTGGGCAAACAGCATACCAGTATTTTCCTCACACGGTAAATTGTGTTTTGAAGGACAAACTGGTAAAATATAAAAGGCGATTATGTTGTTCATATACTTTGGCCCAGGAATTCCACATATTGAAACAGGACTCAAGGAAATAATTCACCAAATTAGAATATCTTTCACTCATAGAAAGATATTCATAATGCTGCTGTTGATAGTTCTAAGAAATTGGAAACAACCCAAATACCCAAAATAGAAGAGCTAAACAAACAGGTACACAGTATCACTAATATGAAATACAGCTGTTTAAGGGGCAGCCATTTTGGTTATTTCAATACATGAAAATGTTTATATGAAGTAATGTCACCTATAAGAAGCAAAACATGCCCAGCAGTCATGGGTCAGCGTTGACCTATGAACCAGGAGGTCATGGTTTGATTCCCGGTCAGGGCACATGCCCAGGTTGCGCGCTTGATCCCCAGTGTGGGACGTGCAGGAGGCAGCCGAGCAATGATTCTCTCTGATCATTGATCTTTCTCTCTCCTTCTCCCTTCCTCTCTGAAATCAATAAAATATATTTAAAAAAAAGAAGCAAAACATAAAATAGATAATTTACACTGATGATGTCCATGTATGTACATTTTCATTTTCTTTCACGAAGATGAAAGAAAAATTGGAATGATTTAAATAATTCATCATTTAATATTCTTTTAAATTTTTATCTACATGGAGTTGCTTCAGTTCCTGTGTTTTTTGTTTTTTTTAAAGAATGGTATAGCCATGGGCTTGTTGTGATATTTCTAACTCTTCCAAGTTCTTGTGAGCGGGCACGCTGAGGACGCCTTACGGCTGCTTTGTGACTCTACCAACTCCTCTCCTCTGCACAGCCCGGGAGGGAAGAGATTTTTACTGACCTGAGCTGGAAAAGCTGGGCTCTTCGCCTCCTGCTCACAGCTTCTCTCCTGCTTTCTAGGAAGATCAGCCCATCTACATGGCGGTGAAGGGCGTGGTGTTTGATGTCACTTCTGGGAAGGGTAAGTGGCTTGGCTTTCTGAGTCCTTACTTCTGGGGAGCTCGGCAGGGGGAGGGGGGGCCTGGAGGGGTGAGGAGAGGGAGGGAACTCGGGGCAAGTTCTTTGCCCCCAGATGGAGGGAACAGGCTTTGCCAGTGTTGGACAGGTTTTTCCTAATAATGCCAATCTCCTGCTCAAAGCCTTCCCTGGCTCCCGTTTCCTATGGAATCAAATCCGTATTTAATGATTTCCCCTAGCTGAAGCAGTGAGAGGAAAAATGTTACAAAGAGTTGGGATCGTAGAACATTTTAATGCCATTTCATGGTTTCCCAACTGGTAACTACAAATGCTATGGAAGTAGTTTTGTCATGGTTCAGTGTCTGATACCAAACAAAGGATGTGGAATGGAAATAACTTGGATTCTACCAACATTTTTTTAAAAATCCTCACCCAAGGATATTTTTTCCATTACTTTTTTAGAGAGTGAATGGAAGCGGGGGAGGAGGGAGAGAAACATCGATTTGACCAGGAATCAAACCTGAGACCTTTTGGTTTGTGGGCTGACGCTCTAACCACTGAGCAATCGGCTGGGTGATTCTCCCAACGTTTAAGAAAACTGAACATTTTTCTTGTTTGGATTTTAAATATTTTTAAGAGATTATTTTTGTATCTCAGCCCAGCAATGTGCGACTCATTCCACATTCTGAATTACTCGAATCCAAACTGATGACTGGGGGTTACTGCCTTCCCTCCCCTCGGGCCTGGAGCCTTTCTTAGGATCTCAGACCCCCAGCCCCTCCGGCCACTGCCACGTGCAGCCTCCTGGCTGCCCTGCGTGCACATCCACACTCATCCCGCTCCTTCCTCCCCACTGCAGAGTTTTATGGACGAGGAGCCCCCTACAATGCCTTGGCCGGGAAGGACTCCACCAGAGGAGTAGCCAAGATGTCCCTGGATCCCGCAGACCTCACCCACGACACTGTGAGCCAGATTCTGAGCCTCTGTCTAGTGTTCCACCCCCTTGGCCATGGCCTGCTTTTGTTCTTTCTTTCTTTCTTTTTTACAATAGCCAAGCTTCCTAACTAGCCTGCATTCCAGTCCACTTGGTGTGGTGGCCAACTGTTTTCCTGAAGTAGATATCCTACGGTGCCACCCTGGTCAGAAACCTTCCGTGGCTCCCCAGGGTCAAGTCCAAACTTGTGAACTCGTGATCACGTTCAAGGAGCGTCACAGTTCGGCTCCAGCCGGCGTTGGCAGCCCCAGCCCTGACAGTCTGCACTGCCACCCCCGCCTCCTACAGATTTGCTGTTAGTCTCTGCGACCCACTCCCCAGGCCACCCTCGGCAGCTCAGGGGATGAAGGGGGTTGAGAAGCTGAGTCTCCCCCACGCTCACATTTCTGTGAAGGAGAAGGAAGCATGAACTACAACCACCTCAGTGCTTGTGTAATCCCAACAGAAAGGCTGGCCTTCACCCAGCTGTGCTCTGATGAGCCAAACTCTTAAACCGCCACATTACAGAAACAAATTAAGAAGTTAGGAGGGTGTATAAATCTATAATGGGAGGACGTAGGGAGCCGTGGAATGAACCAGTGCACCCCCGTCCTGTCCCAGGCTGGGTGTCCTCTGGAGTCCTGAATTCCTACATTAGTCGAACAGAAAAACACAATGAAGCCATTGCGCCCCCCCACCCCTCGAATCACTCCCCACCCCACAGGGTTGTCTCTTACAAAGTCAGTAGTCCATTATTTGGTTTGTTGAGGTGTTTTTTTCTCGTGCACAAGGACTGTGGGGAGAGTAGGGTGGGGTTGGCAAGAGGCCTTGCCAAACATGATTGCCTCATTCCCACCCCCACCCGCTTCTTGGGTTTTTCTCCTCAAGACGGGCCTCACGGCCGAGGAGCTGAAAGCCCTGGATGACGTCTTCACCAGAGTGTACAAAGCCAAATATCCCATCGTCGGCTACACGGCCCGAAGAATCCTCAACGAGGACGGCAGCCCCAACCTGGACTTCAAGCCCGAAGACCAGCCCCATTTTGACCTAAAGGACGAGCTCTGATGTTCTGTCTGTAGGAGCAGGTTCTGGGGAGGGTGAGGCAGGGAGACGCTCGGAGTCGAAATCTACAAAATCGGCTGCCTGGCTCTCTGGTCACCTGGGTCTGAATAAAGCAGACGTCTGACCGGGAACCCCAATGCCTTTACTGTCCTGGGTCACGTGCTCTGTCCACCTGGGTCTCCTGCCCACACGCCAGCCCGGGTGGTAATAACAGCCTCTAAGCGTCCCTCTGGGTGGTTGAATTAACCAGTGACTTTTATTCTTTATACTTTTCTGTACTTGCCAAATTTCTTACTGTGACCATGTTTGCTTTAGAATAAGCACAGAAATAAACTTATTTTCACAAAAGAATTCTTCCACAGATGCCCTCTCCTTGGAGCCTCAATCAGCACCACTTACAAGGGGGAGCCTCCTGCTCTCTGTCTCCCCTGCCTGTGAGGGGGCCGGGCAGCAGGGAGCACCCACGAGCTGAGAGCCGAGGGGTAGGTGGGTGATCGAGAGAGGGAGAGGGAGGTAGTAAAGGGTCTGGCTTTTCTCCACGGCCAGGAGAGAGTGAACTGGTTCAGCCCCATCTGTAGCTGGAAAGTGGTGAGGAGGGCTGGGGTCCAATGTGGGCAGAGCCTGGCCTGGAGGTCATTCCAAGGACAGTGAAGGACACCCAACACACTAGACTTGGGTCTGATTTCATAAGGAAATGCCTTTTGAAGGAGGATTTTCCCCTTTAATGGACATTTGCTCGTGCCCAGAGTTATTTTTAAATTTGTGGTTGTCACGACTGGTCTCTGGTGCCCAGGATGTTGTTGAACATCCTACAGTGCACAAGGCAGTCCTCCATGATAAGCAGTTATCTGGTCCAAAATGTCAGATGTGCTGAGGTTGAGGATCCCTGTTATAGATTCATCCTGGAGATTTTACAGTAGATATGAATTTCTTTGACACAAAAACTTAGTCTTTTATTAAAATAAATAGCAGCTACCCACAACAGAGAATTTGTACATTAAGCAGCAGAATCTCCTAGGGTGACTGGTCAGAATGCTGAGTCCAGGCCCCAGGTAGTTCTAGAACATGGCCTGCAAACTTCATTAAAAAAAAAAAAGGTTCTTAATTATTTTAGAAAGAGAGGAAGGAAGAGAGAGAGAGAGAAACATCAATCGGCTGCCTCCTGCACACACCCTACTGGGGATTGCGCCTGCAACACAGGCATGGGCCCTGACCAGGAATCAAACCGGTGACCTTTTGGTGCATGGGACATGCTCAGCCAACTGAGCCTCAGTGGCCAGGGCTTGGAACTGCATTTTTAATGAGCTCCCGGGAGACTGTGATGCAGATGGGCCCAGAAGTACTTGGAGAAAGGCCGCCTTTTGCCTCACCAGTCCCCTCGGGAGAACTTTCTGAGGACCAGGTTTGACTTCTGCTTTACTCTTTAGTGTGTCCAGACTAGAGAGTCTAACGGTGAATTCCTGGGTCCCGCTCAGGAAGCTGGGAGCTTGATGTCCATCCAAGACTAACGGGCCTGGAACTTATTAAGCAGAATTCTTTGGCTTGGAATTCAGGCCGAAGTTGTTCATGAGGCCGAGGTAGTCCTCCCTGGGATTTTCTGCCCCAAAACAAATGATGTAGGAATGTATACAAGTGGTGAGAAGTCCTCAGAACACTCAAGAGATGACTCACGTATGTGCCACCCATTTCCTGCATCACGAAGCAGCAGGACTCCATTCCTTAGGGCCCATCTCTGCAGAGTGGGCAAGGCCTCCACTATCAGGACCTGGGAATGGCCCAGGACCACTGTTTCCCCACTCCCCGCGCCTTCCCTCATTGAGCTCTGCCCATTCCCTGCCCTGCACTTCACAGGCCTCCTGCAGCCCAGTAAGGGTCTTTTCTCAATGAGAGTCTCATGTGGAGACCCCAGATCAGCCTTGACCAGGACCAAGCACACAGAAACCCAGGCAGCCCGAACAGGCTCCACACGGCGGTGCAGCTCGGGAGGGACACAGGCTGGCCGGGGGGTTTACATCATTGTGCGTCTGCAGGACCCAAAGAAAGAAACAAGATCCTGGAGCCCACAGCCTGCTGCCTGTTGGCCCCTACTTCCACCTCTACTTGTCATTTTTAATTTTTATTTTTTTGCTTTAAAGGATTATATTCCCTTCTTACAAGACTCAATCCAGACGCACCTCTGCCAGGAAGCCTTCCCCAACTCTGGGGTCCCTGGCAGCTGACACCCACTTTGCTGTAATTGCCTACTTATGAGCCTGTCTCCCCGAAACAGGGAGAGCCTCATCTAGGGTGGCCAACCTTTCTGGACTTTCCGGGTTCTGCACTGGAAGTCCTGCATCCCAGGAAACCCCTCGGTCCTGAGCCAACCTAGCACAATGCCCAGCACCTGCTGTGTTTGACAAAATGAATGAATGAATGCATGCATGCACTGGTACCCTCACACCCAGGTCACCCCTCTCCCTGGTGACCTCCTCCCACCCACACTCAGGGATGTGGGTCTGAATCCCGGACCCCTTCCTGGGGCATCAGAACATCTGCCAACCTCCAGCCAAGGTCTCCAGCCCAGCCCAGTGGGCATCGCTTTCAGGATCACTCCTGGACCTACCACACCTGAGCCTTTCCACAGCCTTGTCATGTGGGGAACATATAAAAATAGTAAGTGGTTTCCCTAGCAACCACCACAGCAGATGGTAACCAGCATGGACAGTCTGAGAAAGCCTTGAGGCTGGGAGGAGAGAAAACCCTCCCCCAAGGTAACTGTCCTATCCCATCCCATCCCATCCCATCCCATCCCATCCCATCCCATCCCATCCCATCCAGTCCCATCCAGTCCCATCCTGTCCCATCCCATCCCATCCCATCCCATCCAGTCCCATCCAGTCCCATCCTGTCCCATCCCATCCCATCCCATCCCATCCCATCCCATCCCATCCCATCCCATCCCATCCCATCCCATCCCATCTGGCCAGGCAGGGGCTATCTGAGCTGCCTCTCCTCTCGTGGCTTCCTGCAGACCACCCACTCTGAAGCCTGCTCAGACTTCATCCCTGCCAGTCCCTGCGTGGCTGCCCGCCCCTCCCTGTGGGGTCACTGACGTCCTCCTCTGATTGCCTGGCCCAGTCCAGGGCTTCCCTTCAGGAGGCACCCGCCCGAGACTCGGCCTTGCTGCAGAGACTTGGCCTAGTATCAGGTGTGCCCTTTGTGCCGGGCCTGTCCAGACCTCACCTGGGCTGTCTGGGCCTCTGCCCAGGTCTTCAGTGCCCTGGCTCTGGGCCCAGCTCCACCCTCCAGCCAGGCCCAGGGCCTTGTTCTTCCAACCCTCCCCCTCAGCTCAATCTAGGCCCCGCCTGAGACCCTGCTCTGGTCACCACCACGACTCCCCTCTAGGAGGAGGAGAGGGCTGGGGCTCCCAGGCCGAGATTCTGGAGGCCCCTAGGGTGGGAGTCGGGGGCACGAGCTGTGGAGGGCGCTGGGGGAGGAGAACTGAAAAGCGTTGCCAACAGGGTGAAGCAGAGTGAGCTGCAGACTGAGGGAAGCAGGGCTCTCGGAACCAAGAGAGGGAAAACCCAGCGGCTGAGAACGAGGTCGGAGGCAGAGCCTGGAGTGGGACCCTGCGGTGTCCTGTGTCCCAGAGTGGAAGCCCAGGTCCCCAGCGGGTGTTGGGGGGTGGGGGGTGGTCCTATTTGGAGCTGGCCTGGTCACTCATGCTCTTGCTGTCTTGTTGGTGAGCGAGACTTTTCCTTCCCTCTCATCCCCACTTCCTGGGATATTCAGTTTGCTGTATCTTCTTGGCTTGAGAGCAAGCCCACCCTGTACTTGTCCCGCCCAGACAAACCTGCTTCCTGCATCCTCTACCCATTCACCCCATTAGTGGGTGCTGCTGTGGCCCAGTGGGCCCCTTGTCCACGCCCACTGCTGTGTCGACGATTTCAATGGTGGCACTTCATTGCGCTGGGCCTGAGCCATGGGCCGACACTCAGTATTTGCTCTTTCATTTGATCCTGGGCAAGGGGGTATGAACATTTTACAGATGACAAACTAGGTCTCAGGAAGGGGTGGTAACTCACCAGGGAAACCATGCCTCTCACCACGAATAGGTCCTAGAGCTGGGATCCAACGCATGTCTCACTCTGTTCCACTCTGCTCATTATACCCGAAGATCCAGTCTGCTGGGGAGGCCCACCCCAGGGCAGGAATTAGGACGCAGGACGCTGGACTGCGGCAGAGACTCTCAAATTCCTGGCCTTCTCTTGAAAAAAGTTCTCTTGGACCAAGGACGTGTGAAGGAAGGCAGTGTGATCCAGGCCCACCTGTGGGAGCTCACAGCCTGATGGACAGGAGAGGGTAAGGATGGCCATGGGGCTAGTAATGCTCACCTGGAGGACAGCTGAGCAATGGCTGGGGGCTGCTTGGGTCCACCTGCCCCGTATTCCTGGTGCTGCCACCCAGGGCCCCAGGGAAAGGTGACCTCAGTATTGGGCAGCTTTTCACTACACGGGGCCCTGAAATACAACCATTGCCTTTCTATTTGAGCCTCTCACTTCCCCTTTCCCATTTAGTCATGACCCTCCCCCTAACCATCAGCCATAACCCTCTCTCTGATTGGTCACTCCACACTCTCTCACCATTCCCTCAAAGCTCAGGCAGTTTCCTTCCCACAATTTATCAGTTACACTGGATTTCACATATCCACCCACCAACCAACCAGGTGGGTATTGCAAGTCTACCATGTGTCCAGCACTGTGCTAGGTCCTGGAGGAGGGATGAGGTGGCGGAAGAAGCCAGGAAAATAAATGCAGAAAAATAAATGCAAGAATTGCCGAAACCGGTTTGGCTCAGTGGATAGAGCATCGGCCTGCAGACTGAAAGGTCCCAGGTTTGATTCCGGTCAAGGGCATGTACCTTGATTGCAGGCACATCCCCAGTAGGGGGTGTGCAGGAGGCAGCTGATCGATGTTTCTCTCTCATCGATGTTTCTAACTCTCTATCCCTCTCCCTTCCTCTCTGTAAAAAAATCAATAAAAAAAATTATTAAAAAAAATAAATGCAAGAATTGTTCCTGCTCTTAAGGGTCCCCAAGGAGGAAAGCAGGGACTGAGTTACAAGAGGTTTCCCTAGGACCAGGAGCTGGTGATGGGCGAGGACCCGGCCACAGGGTCCTGAGCAGGACAAGGCTGGGCCATGAGGTTGCTGAAGGGGGCTGGGATTTTCATGGAAACATCTTTTGAGCCATCAGCAACCGCTTTCACGGGACGATAGGGCCCCCTGGTGGTTGATGTGTGGAACTCTCCAGAGGCTGTTTTGTAGAGCCCAGAGGATTAAGCTCCCCTAAGAACTTCTATTTTTGGTTCCCAATAGTTCCCTAATGAAATGCTAACTGCAGCAGCCAGAGGGCTTCCCAAAGGACCCCGAGTTGCACTGCTGACCTCCTCTTCCTCCAGCTACCTGTGCTTTCGGGTCTCAGGGGCAGAGCTCTCCACCATGCGGTTTGACGGAAGGGTCCCAGGGCAGCGGCCATGTGTTCTGTCTGCCAAGGACTGAGTCTGGCTGTGTGCACATTCAGAGTGACGTGTTGGAAAGAACACTGGATCCAGGATCAGGAGGCTTGGATGCTCGCCCCATGTCAGCCGCTAACTACTGGTGAGATAATAATGACAATAATAGCTACCTTTATTCAGTATTTACTCTGAATCCGGCATTGCACCAAGAGCGTTAGGCACAGGGTTAACTTTGATCCTCACAACAAACCTCTGAGGTTGGGATGTTGTTATTTCCATCTTACAGGTGGAGAAATCGAGGTACAGAGAGGCGCACACAGCATGTGGCAGAGTCAGGGCTTAAGCTTGAGTTTCTGGAGACGCACTAGGCTACACTGAATTATAGACCTAAAAGAATCAGAAACGAGTGGTAGGGTCCGCAGACCGGTGTCTTTCAATGTCCCCAGGTGATTGTGATGGAACCCATGGGTCCCACTAGCTCTAATGTTCAGTGGGCCCAATGTCTTCAGAGGGTCAGGAAGTGAGGCTGTGATGAGGGAGAAGCCTGGGTTAGGACCACAGCACGGCAGACATGCCCCGGAGGGTGCCCGCCATCCTCTGGTTCTGAATATGGTTTGTAGGCGAGGAGAGCAACTGCCTTCCATAACGTTCTTCTCAGAGCTTATGCCACACCCACCACACATTCAGAGATCCACCATCCTTCACTCTATCGCACCTTGTCTAGAACCGTTTGGTATTTTTAAGTTGGTTATCTGACAAACCCTTATGGAGATTTACCAGGTGCCAGGCTCTGGGCCAGGTCCTGAGTGTATCGTGGGGAAGGAACTGGCATGGCCCTGCCCTTGTGAGTCTATCTAGGGGAGAAGATGGGCAAAAACAAACCAAAAGAAAATAGAATTGCATACCATGACATGTGCTCTGAGGGAGGTGACAGCACAGTGATGGGGAGCAATAGGGTGAGAAAGGGACCCAAGTGGACAGAGTGGGTGGGAGGATCTCTCCAAGGCAGTGACATTTAACAGAGACCAGAGAGCGTTGTTTAGCACGAACCTCCTGTTAGTCAAGGAGTTCCATTGTGTTTCCGTGTGCGGAGCGATGTGGTGCAGAGCTTGCTCCCCTGAGCTCCCGGGACTCTCCTGCCGGACAGTGGGGCCAGCACTGTTGATGTGTCTTCCCTCATATGCCCACATGGCCGCCCAGAGATGGAGAATTCTGAGCTTCCTTTGGACAGAAGGGTCACAAACCAGGAGCTGTTTTGGGAGTTCATGGGTCCAGGGGCTGGAGGTTCAGAATCAGTGAAGTGCCTGCCAGTCAGGGCCATGGGTTTTGCTGACTTAGCTCTGACACCCAAGGGGCAGGACACAATCCAGTCGCTTTGTGGTTCTGGTGTGTGTGTATACCTGTGTGTGTGTATTTATCTCTCCGTGTGTGTATCTGTGTGTGTCTATGTGTGTGTCTCTGTATCTTTGTGTGCATTTGTGTGTCTATATCTGCATGTGTATCTGTGTGTATCTATGTATATCTGTGTGAATCGGTGTGTATGTATCCATGTATGTGTATCCATCTGTGTGTGATATCTGTGTGGGGATCTGTGTGTGTGTATCTGTGTGAGGATCTCTGTGTATCTATGTGTGTGTGTGCACATGTGCACAAGAACAGGCGCCAGCTCCAGCCCACGGGTACACAGGTCTTCCTTCTCATCTCTCAGTGGGTGGTGCTGGGCTGGCCCTGCGCAACTGCTATTGGCTTTGCCAGCTGCTCTGTTAGGCTCTGCCAGTAGGAGGCGCTAGAAGAGGATGGAAAGGGGAGAGGAGCGTCTGCTCCTGGGCGCCTCCCTCCTGCCTGTGTCCTGTAGCACTTCTCTGTCCCAGCAGCAGTTCCTCCCACAGCAGCAGCCAAACCCACTTGGCAGTTTCCCGACACTCGGAGAACCAACTCCATGGCCCCCCACCCAGAGATGTCAGCACCAGCTGGCAGGCACCCTCATCAGATGCTGAGTCCCATCCTGTTCGGACGCTCTGTTTCTAAGTTTTAATATGGAGTTTTAAGCTTCCTTCGTTGCCTTGCTGGCCCGGCAGGAGGGGTGGAGGGGAAGGGAAGGGAAAGGGCGGTGCTCTCCGCAGTGGCCACCTCCAGGATCCCGGCTCAGCGTTCCCTGACCTGAGTGCCAGGAGGCCCAAACCATTTCCGGGCCTCGGGAGGCCTTCTGTGCCCTGGCCCTGGGGAGACCAAAGCTGTCTTCCTAGCTTTGCAGGCGGGTGGTTAGAGCTCTCCCCTGAGAAAGAAGGGCCAGCTGGTCCTGGATCAGTGGACATCCCACCTCCACAGCCGGCCTCAGGGCAGAGGTGCCCCGCAGATGCCCGGGTTCGGGCCCACAGAGGAGGCACTGCCAGGGCGCTGCTGAAAGGACTGGTGTGACCCCCTGTGCCGTCAGGCCTTTTCATGCCTCTTCAAAACCTCCCATAGCTACCCGCTCAGTTGATTCGCAAGCATCTGGGACCTCGATTTCCCCAGATGCACAAGTCTGGGGTAAACAATGGTCCTATGAACAGGAACTGTCAGTCTTTCTCGGGCTTTGTGCCTGCCTCCGCCTCGGGGTGTCCCCTCTGGGGCTGTCCCAGGGGGCTCCTACCTGAGCTGGGGAACTGAGTCAGGCCTCTGGGTTCAGCTCTCTGCCGTGACATCCGAAGCAGCTGCCTCCAAAGCTTGACAGGTGCTACATGGGGCGGGGGGGAGGGAGGGGGGTGACAGGTGGGTGGATGTTGCCCTTGCAGGTACCAGTTCCCACAGAGTGAGCCAGACAGCCCTGGTGCAGGGTGCCCTTCCGTGAGGGGGAGGTTCTGCCTCTCTGCCCAGGGCCACATGTCAGTTCCCACGCTGGTGGCCTTAGGCTCCCCGAGTCTCACCAAGGTTCTTGGGTACAAAGCCTTCCTCAGGCACCAGCCTGTAGGGGCCAGGCTACAGGCTGACTGGCCAACACCAGTAGGCCCCCGAGCTGTCCCTCCTCTGTTCTGTCCCCAAATATGTTCTCATCACTCTTGGCTAAGACCATCTACCTTTCTCTTGAATGAGTTCTTTCTCAAAAAACAACAGTGGACTCTTGGCGTCCAAGACTACAAGACGTGTCTACATATCAGAGCAAGCCGTCCCCCCCACCCATGCACAGGTGCTATCTTCACGTTATGGGTGGGGAAACTGAGGCCCTGAATGTTAGATGACTTGCCTGAAGTCACAAAGAGTCTTTAAATCCCTCATATCTCGTCAGTCCTACGCTCTTTTCACGATATCATGCTACTCATCACCTCCCAGTTGTTTCAGGCCCAGCAGGTCTCACCTGGGCGCTCCGAGGCATCTCTGCAGGGGCTCCCTCCCTGGCCCAACATCAGAATCGCCTGGGCCCCATAAGGCCCATCTTTTCCCCATCAGGCTCTGGGGAGCTTTGAAAAACCACAGATGCCAGAGCCCAAGCCCAGGAAATCCTGATCAGCTTCTTCCAGCTGGGCCCAGGCACGCATCTGTATGTTGATTCTCATTATTCGTGGTAGTTCTGTTCTATTAAGTCGCCGGGAACAATGAATTGGCAAATACTGAACCTTTGCCCCTACGGGAAATACAGAGTTAGGTTCCGGCTAGTCTCTGGCCACAAATTTTTCATTAACGGATCAATATACAACCTTGTTTTATGTGTGTTTCTGTTTAAAAGACGCCTCATTTAATACACATCATTGCCTCATGAACGTTGCTCAACAGCACTCTAACTCAGGCCGGAGCCAAGTTTATCTGACATTCATCTTTTCCCCATAAGGCACCTCATGGCCTTCTCGTGTGTAGGACATCGACAAACTTCAGCACTACTCTTGTGAAATAATCAACAAAAAGCACAAGAATTTGAAAAACATGCCACTAACTAGACCGTGAAAAGGCCACTTGTTTCCAGTGTGGGAGCTAAAACAAGACGCAGAGCGTCGTCTTGTGACCTCAGCTGAGAATGTCCCATCAGGCAACTCGGTTGTCATCTCAGGCACCATTCTTCTTCAGGCACCAGCCTGTAGGGGCCAGGCTAGAGGCTGACTGGGTGGTCAACACTAGTAGTCCCCCTAGCTGTCCCTCCTCCTTTCTGTCCCATGTGCATGTCTCCACGAGAGACCACGGAAGAGGCCTGAGTGTTGCTTTGGGGGTAACAAGTTTTAGTCAGTAGGTTGGGTTGGGGGGGGGGGGTGATGGGAGGTTCAGAGAACAGATTGAGGGTCAAGGGGCTGCTCTGGAGGTGAGGGGAGCAGCCTGGGCTGGTGCCCACGGAGGGCCTCGAACCAGCCCAGCAGCCACTGCAGGTTCTGGGCTGACTTCTGCCCTCCCCTCAGGACCCAACTCCCTGCCAATCCTGGTCTCTCATGCCTCTGCACGCCGGGGTCCAGGATTCAGAATTCAATTTCCCCACAGAAATCGTGTGTGGTGGCTGGTTCTGAGCCTGTGTCACAGAGGCCCACTCCACATCAGACAAAACAGTGGCAATGTGGGGGCTCAGGCCCAGCCCTCACTACAGCTCCCCACTCCCTCCCATCAAGCTTCCTCACAGGGCTCAGGGCTTCAGGCTGAGAATAGGGGTCCCCTCTGCTCCTCCTGAGACTCTCAAGGGTAGTCTCAGGTGGAGGGTGAGGGCAGGTGCCCTGGCAGGTAGGCAGCCAGGGGGTGGCAGCCATGCTCAGTGTTTGCAGTGGGGAAGGGGTGCAGGCATCTGGGGGTGGGGATGGAAACGGGGACCAAGTGGGAGGTCTGTGAGGACATCCTCTAAGGCAGTGGTCGGCAAACTCATTAGTCAACAGAGCCAAATATCAACAATATGATTGAAATTTCTTTTGAAAGCCAAATTTTTTAAACTTAAACTTCTTCTAACGCCACTTCTTCAAAATAGACTCGCCCAGGCCGTGGTATTTTGTGGAAGAGCCACACTCAAGGGGCCCAAGAGCCGCATGTGGCTCGCGAGCCGCAGTTTGCAGACCACGGCTCTAAGGCATAGGCATGGGCTGGAGAAGACCCCAGCAGCTCTGCAGTTTCTCAGCATCTGAAAGGGTGGGGGTGTATAGCCAGGCTATGTGCCAGGGGCTGGTACATGTTGGTTCCTCTCACATCTGGGGTAGGACCCAAGTCTTTTGGGAGCCCCCACTCCCCCCTGCAGCTGTCATATGACTAAGGCATCCTCCATCCCTGCCTCAGACACTCTTGCTGGCCCGTCCCCTAAAGTCCAGCTGAAGAAGCAACAGACACAGCAACGGGGTGGAGCCCAAAAGCTACAGACTCCCAATAAATGCATAACCTTGATTTACGTGAGAACGAAGCTTATCTAACACCCAGTTTTTACACAAGAAACATCACAGCCTTCTTGCGCAGCCCGGGGGAAGGGCCTCGGGTGGCTGATGGCTGATGCTCGCTCCCAGTAGGCGGGCTTCCCTGCGCTGGGAGGAACGGATGTGAGGGTTAGAGGTGCAGCCTGAGCCCGGGAAGGGATCCTGGGCTGACTTTGCATTCCAAGACTGACAGTCACTGCCTGCAGGGACGCCGGGCTGTCCTCACAGGAAGCTCAGGTCCTGCTGCCTTGCTGGGTCACTAGGCTCCCAGCTCCGTGGTGAGAGGGAGGTGGCCTTCTAGAAAGCCCTGGCCACGGGGTTAGAGTAGCTCCAGGGAGAGAGCAAGAATCAGGGGTGAGAGGCTTACTCAGAACCTGTCAGGGACTTGACACATACAGAAAGCTCCTCTCCAAATGCCACTTACAGGGTTTAATACTCACAAGGGTTTAATACTCACAAGCTTGAAACCGTTTATTCAGAAACATTATTCAATTAAATACTCTTCATTGGTGATTGTTTCTTTTTTCTTTTCCTCCCTCAAGGATGAGAATTACCCAGCTAAACTGATCCATTCTCTTCTTGTCCCCTCCCTCCCTCCCTCTCTCCCTTCCAGCTTCATTTATTTAACATTTGCTATGTGCCAGGGGCTGATACATGTTGGTTCCTTCCACAAATTGATGCCTTTGTTTGTGGGTCCCTGGCTGGCTGCCTGGCCCCCACTGCCCCCTTACCCATCCCCACTGAAACCACCACCTCAGGGGCCCCCTGGGTGAAGTGCCCCATCCCACCTTGGGCACCAAGCATGGCCTGCCCGGCATTCTCCTGGCCAGGCTGGCCTGGCCGAGGTCTTTGTCAAGAATGGGGTGGGCCCTAGCCGGTTTGGCTCAGTGGATAGAGCGTCGGCTTTCGGACTGAAGGGTCCCAGGTTCGATTCCGGTCAAGGGCATGTACCTTGGTTGCGGGCACATCCCCAGTAGGGAGTGTGCAAGAGGCAGCTGAATCGATGTTTCTCTCTCATCAATGTTTCTGGCTCTCTATCCCTCTCCTTTCCTCTCTGTAAAAAAATCAATAAAACATATTAAAAAAAAAAAAAAAGAATGGGGTGGGTGTCCCTGGGCACCCTGAGGTGGCTGCAGGGGCTCTGGGGAGCTTTTCTGTTGGACATAACATTGGCCTTTTAGAGTCAGTCTCAGGACCCAGATCTCCCTCCACCCTTCAACCAGCTGAACTGTCCTGCCTGCCCCAAGCCAGGGATGGCATGAGACCCAGCCTTCATCCCGAGGGACGCCTCTGTCCTGGGAAAGCAGGGCCAGGGGTGGCCTGCCTGGCCCGGGACTGGGAGCTGAGTGGGAGGCCGGGAAGAGTGGAAGCTTGGACACCGGGAGCTCACATTAGTGTGTGGGGGATGCCCCTGAGAGAGGGGAGCATGGGAGCTGCAATGGCAGTCAGTGACCTGCCACAGGAATGTGGAGCGACAGGTTTGCAGGTCCCAGGAGGGGAGCTGTGGCCCTGGAGGTCCTTCCGGCCTGTTCCTCTTCCCACCGCCCCACCCCCTCACCTGTCCCCACAGGAAGGCTGTCCGCCAGGAAGGACTGCTAACACAGAGTACCAGGGGCAGGAGGGCAGGGAGGCCCAGGCTGCCCCAACCCTGGGCGTCTTAGAGATAGCTTTGTGTCCCAGAAGTCATTCCCCCTCAAACAAACAAGCCGAGCAAGAAATACAACCAGGAAAGGGAGATTCTCCTGCCCCCGCCCCGCCAGGGCCTCTGACCCCCTTTGAGGCCAGGCCCCGAAACACAGTTCCAAACTTGGGGAAGGGCTTACTTACATACCCTTCCACCTGTGAGCTGGGCATTGTCACTGCAGTTCCCTGACAGAACCCAAGCAGGTAAAATAAAAACACTGACTGAGATCACCAGGAGCCACAGGGACACTCAGGCAGCCCTCCTTGCTGTGGGCTGCGCAGTTTGATTTTGTACTGTGGGTTCCTGTTTGCTGAAGTTCACCTTCTAGACATGCCTGGCTCCGGAAGAAATGGAGTCCAGTTTGTATCAGCGGAGCTCAAACCAAGCAGCGGAGTTGGGTGGGCAACCTGAACTCAGAGGCCCGCTACCCTTTGGCAGGGGCGTTGGTGGGAATGCGGCAGTGGGGACTCCGCAGAGCGAAATGATCTGAAAGGCGGGAGGCCAGAAATCCCTTCCTTTGGGTTAATGAGAGCCGTGTGACCCAGCCCTGCGCTGGCTGCATGACCCGAGGAAGATGCTCCTGCTGCTTCCATCTGCCCCCAGCTCCCCATCCTTCCTCCCCACCTCGCTCTGGGTCCAGGGAGGCTGGCCTCAGCGGTGCCAGTGTGGGCGTCAGCTGGGAAGATAGGACAGTGAGGTCCCAGTGTCTTCAGCCCGGCTCCCTCCCTGCTGGGCTGGGTACGGCAGTGGCTGCTTTCTTTCCCAAAGACCCTCAGTTCTCACAGAAGCCCTCTCCCACGCTACAGCACACCCAGATCCTGAAAACTGCCCCTTTCTTCCTCCCATCAGGCCGAGGGTGGCAACAGCTTTTTGCAGGGAGCCCGCCAGCCCTTGTTGGTCCCTGACTCTGCCCACACCTCTGTACAGCCTTCCCATCAAACCCTTCAGCCCCCTCCGTTTCGCATGTGCTTCTGTTCCTGCCAGAACTGCCTGAGTGCACAGAGCTTGGTTCCTGTCCTCATGTTGGGGGTGATTGACATCTGTCTCATCCTCTTCTGTGACACTGGGGCTTATCTTCTAGGATATGCTCTGGTCACCCCTGTGTCTGACTGGGGAGGGGTACAGCTGAGGGTAAAGGGGGGACAGACAGGAGGGCTCATTTCACTGTTTTCCAGGGCAGGCCATGCTGCCGGGGACAGAGATTGGACGTGGGGTTCAAAGTTCATAAGAACGTTGCCTGGGCCTCTGCTCGGATGACCAGCAGGGTGGAGTGGCTGGGATGGGACAGGCAGGTCCAGCCAGGCCGGGAGGGCCCCGACACCCATCTTGCTGGAGCCCTGGTCTTGCTGCTCTCTGAACATGACTCCCTGCTCCCTGTCTAGGGTATGCTAGACAAAAAATAAAAATAAAAAAAAATGTCCCCTCCCTACCAAATATCCCCACGCTGTTCCTGGAACCTGTGAAGATGGCAAAAGGGACTTTGCAGGTGTGATTAAGTTAAGCATCTTGCGATGGGGGATTATGCTGGGTTATCTGCATGGCCCTAAATGTAACAAGGGTCCTGGTGAAAGGGAAGCAGGAGGTCAGAGAGCAGTAGAAGTGATGACAGAGCCGGGTTGGAGTCATATGAAGAAGGGGGCATGAGTCAAGAAATGTAGATGGGCCCAGCTGGTGTGGCTCAGTGGTTGAGCACCAACCCATGAACCAAGAGGTCAGCGGTTGATTCCCGGTCAGGGCACATGCCCAGGTTTTGGGCTTGATCCCCAGTAGGGGGCATGTAGGAGGCAGCCGATCAATGATGTTTCTCTCCCATTGGTGTTTCCATCTCTCTATCCCTCTTCCTTCTTCTCTCTCTCTAAAAGTCAGTAAAAAACTTTAAAAAAAAAAAAAAAAAAAAGGAATGCAGATAGCTTCCCGAAGCTCAAAGAGGCAAGCACACATATTCTCCCTTGGAGCCCCCAAAACGAATACAGTCCTGTTGACACCTTGGGTTTAGCCCAGTGAAACTGACTTTAGAGACCTGGCCTCCAGAATTGTGAGATCATACATCGGTATTGTTTTAAGCCACTAAGTTTATGGTGAATTGTTACAGCAGCCACAGGAAACTTATACACAGGGCAAGGTCCAGTTCCCAGAGAAGTGGAGGCGATCATAAATTCTGGGCTCTGCTCCAGCTACAACTAACTCTGTTGCAGGAGCAGCGTCACTGGGGACCTGACTGTACCTTCCCGGTGGCTCACTGTCTTCGCTTTGGTCCAGAAGGCACGTGTATTTTCCCCCAGGTGAAATGCTGACACCATATTGCTTCATATCTCAAGAGTCTCAAAATCCAGTGTCATCAGGAGCCATAGTAACATGATAACTTGGCTGACTGGCAGGGTATAAGGCAATGGGGAGTTGTGGGGCCTGTGGTCAATGAGAGAATACAGGCCTTTCTTAAAGACATCAACTTTATGTAACATCAAGAGCAATAAATCCAGCCAAACAAAATCTATGTCTAATCTCTCTCTGGGCTTGAGGATTGGGATCTTGGGATCCCATATTTACCTGCTGTTACTGGCTGATCCCAAAGGGAGATGGTCCCTGGGGTAAAGAATAGCACTGGCTGTGCTGAGGGCTTCCAAGCTCTGGCTGCCCCCTCCACACCCCTGCCCAGACCTCCATTTTACGAGCCTGTACGTTTTCTAAAAAAATTTTTTGATAGTCAGGTGGGAACTATGGGACCTGATGGCTAGCTGGCTCTGCTTCACCTCCCTCATTCTTCCCACCTGCACAAACCCTTAAAGTCTACCTGGGGGACCTCTTCTCATTAGCCCCGGGGCACAGTCTCTCTCCTACCCCTCCAACCTCCTTGTGTGGAACAACCAAGAAGCTACTGTGGTTGAGACAAGCTGTATCCAATCCAAACCATGGGTGAGACTGCAGGGGACTCAGAAAAGAGGGATACTGTCCCAGAAAACGACCAGAACACAGATGTTATAGAAAAGAGCATGGGCTTTGGAGTTAGACAGACCTGGGTGAGGCCCCACTTCACCACCAAGCTGTGTGACTTTGGTCAACACACTTAACCTCCCTGAGTCTCAATCTTCTCATCTTTAAAATGGGGACAATAATCTTTGCATCGTTGCTGTGAGGATTAAATGAGATAGTGTGTGTAAAGGGCGGTGCCTGACCTATAGAAGGGGTTCTTTGGAACCGATAGCTTGGGTTAAAATTCTCTCTAGTGCTTGCACAACCTCGGTTAAGGTACTTATGCTTCTGTGCAGAATTTTCTCACCCAAAGATGGCTTCACTGACGCTCTCATAGGGCTGTTGGGAGAATGAAGTGGGACAGCACATGTCAAGGACTTAGACCGTGCCTGGACGTGGTGAGGACTCCAGGAGCACATTAATTATTTCTCACGTCCATTCTGACGTGGGTGAGCATGTGTCTCCTGTACCTGGTAGGTCCTGGGTGTGTTTCTGGGTGTGGAGTGGAGACGTCAGAGCCTGTTTCCTGGTTTTCACCAGAGGCTGACCACGGTGTCCCTGCACCTCTCTACCTAGTTCTTCACCTCTCTACCTAGTTCCTTCCTCCATTTTTACAATTATTCCTTCTCCTTTGTCCCCAGTCACCATCTGTAACATCCCCAGACACCGACCTGGGGGGCAGGGCTGCTGGGCTCCACAGTGGGCCTGGGCGGGGCCTGGGCTGCCCGCTGCCTGAGAAGCCCCATTAGTCACTGGAGAAGATGAGCGTTGCGCGGCCCTTGGCCCAGATGAATCACTTCGCACGCTGCCTTGTTATCTAGGCTCGAAACAGAGGCCCTGTGTGCTGCTTTTGTGTGCACTGTTTCTCTCCATGCCATGATTCAGAAAATGCCAGTCACTCAGCCACGTGACCCTTGTCTTCTGCCAAGGAGCTGGGGGGGGGCGGGGGGGGAAGGTTGGCTGGGAAACCCTCGAAGCATGGGAGGGCTGCTGCGATGGCCAGAAAGCGGACTGAGCCAAGAGAGCCAGAGGCTGGAATCTTGAAACCATCATCAAGAAGGTTCCTGGCGGGCACAGGTATTAGGAGACCAGAGACCCGCCCACAAGAGCAGCTGCAAAGGGCCCTCACATGCTGCACACAGATTCCACCCATCCCACCCCTGGCAGAGGAATGCGGTTATTTTGTCTGATCATAAATGTAAAGCTTGTTTATACAAAAATTCTGACTGATACAGCAAACTATAAAAAAGAAGGACCTATCTCCTGTATGCTGCCACCGGACACCGCTGTAACGCATTAAGACATTTTCCATGTGTCTTCAGGCTCAGGCTCTGGTCCACTGAGCTACCAGCCTTAGCCCAGGCGCCCTCCTGGCTCCTGCCCCAAGCCCCGGACGCTGTGCCTACAAATGTCCTGGGGAGATGGGTCAGATGCTGCTCTGGCAGCTGGGGTCTAGTCCCAACTTGGCCATTAGCTGGCTGTGTGCCCTTAGGCAAATCACTCTGAGTTCTATTTTTCTATGCCGTTAACAATGGGATAATAATTGGGCTAATTTGCTGAGAAGATTAAAGGCATGAGGGGAAGTTAAAACTGCAAACCTGTAAAATCTCTTCAAAGGTAAGGGAGTGTTGGCTTGAGACCCCTTCCCCTGTCTCGGCTGATATAACCCGAACGGTAGTATTGCACCCAGTGCCCATGTCCACCTAAGGCTTTCCCCAGAATTGGCTGCAAGGAGGGAGGTCTCGGGCTGGGCCCCCAGTCATGGCGGCACCAGGACTGAACATGGGCTGGGCCCCGAGGCGGGCAGAACAATGCAAAGCCCTGTTTCATCACTGGTTTTGAACCAAGATAACTCTCTTCCATCACCTCCCACGCAGATCCTCACGCTCGCCATGCCTGGGCTAATTCTCAGTGCCACCTGCTCAGAAGCTGTGTCTGATTTCAGGAACCTTTGTGAATCCCCCGGTTTGTTTTATCATTTTAGATGGTAGTGAATGCTAGTAAAATACTTAGCAGGAAAAGGGGTTGTGCACTTATGCCAGGGATGGTAATGACAATATAAGAACATTAGTTTAGCACTGGCCAGTTTCTCAGTGGTTAGAGCAACAGCCCTCAGACAAAGGGGTCACAGGTTCTGTTCCCAGTACCTGGGTTGCAGGATCCCTGCCCCAGTGAGTGTGTACGAGAGGCAATCAGCCGCTGTGTCTCTCTCAAGTCAATGTTTCTTTCTCTCTCTCTCTCTCCCGCTCCCTCCTTCTCTTCCACTCTAAGAAATCAATGAAAAAAATATCCTCGGGTGAGGATTAACCACCACAACAAAAAGAACATTAGTTTAGCTTTTTCCAAACTACTTCTCATATCCTCTCAGTGGTACACCTACGAACTTACATTTTGGGGATTATCACCATTCCCACTTACACAAGAGGAGAAGGAGGCTCCTGGGACCCACATCTCTAAGTAGCATAATATTTCCCAACTCACAGTTAAACACACACACACACACACACACACACACAAAAAACACTAGCTGACCATGCTGATAGCAAGGAAAAGGAACAGACTGAATAGTTCATCTGTCTCAACTCCCCTTTCGATACAAATTTACCCAGATCAGGGGCCGTGTCCTGCCATTAGTCCTGCTGGGGATTCCACGCCCATGAACCGTCTAAAAATGCAGACACTGTGGCAAGCACCGGGACTCTGAGCACAGAGGGAAGGCTCCAGGGGAGAAGGCAGAGGCGCCGCTCTTCGGAGTTCATATTTCACTGAGATTCAATTAGCCATAACATGACCTTCGACAGAATGGGAAACAGGTTGAGTGAGGATGGTGAATGGGATAAAGGACAGTTAAAGATAAAATGCTCCCCAGAGTGGTTTTGGGCATCACTGTGTGACCAGCATAAAGAGGGGGGAATAGCAAGGGGTTAAGAGCATAGCCTGGGGAGTCAGCCTCCCAATCCTGGTTCTATCACCTCAGCTGTGTGACTGTGGGTGAGTCCTACTGCCTCTCTATGCCTCAGCTTTCTCATCTGTAAAATGGGGACATACCGTAATTGCGTTTACTTCTTAGGGATGTGACCTAATCAATATGCCAATTGTTGTTGCTAAATAAGAGGCTGCTGACCTGTCCACACAAATTAGGCTCTAACTCTAGCCAGTGAGGGTCAGAATAAAGTATCGAGCAGCTGGTATTAAGTGGCATCTAAGAGATGGGGGATGTTAAATCCCCAGAGGCTACGGGGCAATAAAGATCCCTACACCATGAGAGATCAGAGGTGGGATTCAAAACACTCTCACCCAAAGTGCGGGGGCATGGTCCTCAGGCTCAATAGCACCCAATAAGTAGGTATGAAGACCCATCATTACCTAAACCACATTTCCACCGGGTCACCTGTTCACTGTGCCTATCTCATAGCACAAGTTAACGGCCCTTCCGCCCACAGCAGCGTTCTCAACTGGAGAGGGTCCCTCACTTCTCCAGTTCTGCAGGGCGGCTGGAGTGAGCACAGGGTGGGATCGGAGGGCTGCAAAGGCCTTCAGATGTAGTTTTCAACCCCCAGCATGCCTTTGGTCCTCTCACAAAATTCTTGCAAATCTCAGAGTTAAAGACCCCCAAGTGTTGCTAAAGACCCCCCTCCCAGAGTATTGATCTAGGTCTCTCTGAGTTGCTATCAAGATTCTGGGGCTCAAAACGTGCTACCAGGCCAGCAGCTTCCTTCCATCCTGTGCATAAGACAGGGAGTGTGGGTGCCTGGAGCCCCGGGTGTAGCTCTGTGACTGGAGTCACTCGCTGTCCCCAGCACATGTCTTCAATGAACAAATAGGATGGATGAGTTCTCTTCTCTTGATCCCACAGACATCGCTTAGCTCAGGGCCTTGGCTTCACTCACTGGACTAAATGGTCTCCTTCCAACCAGCCCTATCCAGTTCCACATTCCACACTTTTGTGAGAATGACCTTTTTAAAGTGCAAATTTGATAATGCTATCTCCCTTCATCCCTCTATTACCACCCTGCATAAACCCTCAGGAGGTTCCTACTGCCTGCCCTGCATTTGAAACTCCCTTCAAGGCACAGCCTCAGCTCCTCTCTGCAGCCTCACCAGCCCCTCCAAGCCTTCTTCTCAGGTCCTACAAACACCTTGCATGCCCTGATGATGCAATATGGTCTCAAACCTTCATGCTTTTGCCTATGCCATTGCCGGTGCCTGTCACAGCCCCTCTGTAGAGAACTGCCATGCTCAGCGGAAGCATCGTATCCCCTGGGAAGCTTCCTCTGACTTCAGAGCCAGGAGCTCCTCCCGTTCCCACAGTGCCCCTCACATCGACTTCCAAGGAGGCAGCTGAAAAGACTTGACTGGCCTCCCTGATCTGGACACTAGGGGGCAGTGGAGTGTAGGTGAGCTAGCTACCTGAGGCTGCTGAGCTGGTGCTGGGGAGTTATCTGGCTCTGTCCTTACACACACACCTCACCGCTGGAATGCTGCACAGCTCTCCTCCAGGTCTCCTGGCCTCCGCCACTCCATCTTCACTCCTCTTTATGCACAGGGCTGTGCCCAACCACCATCCTTAGCCATTATTTTCATCACCTTTTCTCTTCCCCACCCCACCCCACCTTCCTCAAGAACATTCAGTAGCTCCTTATTATTTTCATATGGCCACGCCTCTCATTTGGG
The DNA here is from genome assembly GCF_951640355.1 of Cnephaeus nilssonii. Taxonomy (NCBI): domain Eukaryota; kingdom Metazoa; phylum Chordata; class Mammalia; order Chiroptera; family Vespertilionidae; genus Cnephaeus; species Cnephaeus nilssonii. Next base: position 29,620,948 of record NC_137092.1, on the reverse strand, counting down.
GTTTCTTTTGTTTATTAAAGTTTTGCAGCTGCAATAGCAATACAAAATAAGAAATAATTCATAAGTCCATCATAATTTACATTTTGTGTCCTATGTATGTATGGTCAGGACATAGATACATTTTTGAATTTAACTATTATGGCCTAATTTAAAATCAAAGGCAATTTTTCAAATTATCAATCCAACTTTATAAACATCAGTATGAAGGAATGCCAGCTTAGGCTTCTCGTCCCATTCAACCACCCCAGCACAACTTCTGCTGCTCGTTTGAGACCAGACTCCTTGCTCAGTCCCTGTCCTAGTGTCCATACCTATCAACCTCTTTCTGAAACACCCTCCCCTTCCTTCTCTACTAGATCACTGATCCCTCCGGACCTCTGCCCAAAGCTCTCCTCTATCACAGCAGGCAGCCCAGCTGGGCAGCACACGCCTTTTTGATGCAGCTTCCTGAGGGTAGATCTTGCCGGGGGTCCTGCCATCCACCGAGTCTATTTGTGTCCTATGGCAGCTCTAACAAACTATCACAGACTTGATGGCTTACAACAACAGAAGTTAAGCTCTCACAGTTCTGGAAGCCACCAGTCTGAAATCAAGGTGTCAGCAGGGCCACATTCTCCACAGAGGTTCCAGGGGAGAATCCGTCCTTGCCTCCTCTGGCTTCTGGAGGAGGCCAGTATTCCCTGGGCATCAAGCTAGTCTCTGCCTCCGTCTTCACATGGCCTTCTCCTCTGTGTCTCTTTGTCTCAAATCTGCCACTGGGTCACTTTTATAAGGACACTTGTTATTGTATTGGGTAACCCAAGGTCATCTCCTCTTCCAAGATCACCCACAAAGATGTTCTTCCAAATAATGTAGCATTCACAGGTTCTAGGGATTCGGACGTGGACATATCTTCTTGCGGGCTACCATTCAACCCACTACAGTCTAGATTATGAGGCTATTCAGGGCCAGCCCTCAGGATCAGTGTGGAACAAAGTGGGGGCTCCCTAACTTAGATGACCACCAAAATCACAAGTGGGACCTGGAAATGCCTCAGCTCGGGCTCTCACGGCAATTCAGATTCAGGAGGTCCAGGACAGTGCCTGGCCATCAGTCGGAATCAGATAGGTTCTGCTACAGTAACAAACAACCCCAACCTGTCACTGGCTTGACACAACAAAAGTTTCCTTCTTGCTTGCTTTTTCCAATGATCACTTGGGTTGGTTTGAGGCTCTCCCATGACTTGTCCTTGCCCCAGGCTGACTGAGTAGCCACTATCTGGAGTGTTGCTGGCCTCCATGACAAAGCAGGGGGAAACTGTGGTGATTTATGAACTGGCTTAAGGCCAGTTCCACCCAGAAAGTGGCACTCATCACTTCCTTGGCCATGCACATACACTTCATACCTAGGAGAACTAGGGCCTGTTGTCTATAGAAAGCACCACAGGTTTGGGGGAGCCTGGCAGTGCCCTTTAGCAGAGTCATCACATCTCTGACTAGGGTCTCCTCACTGACCAGGGAGGGCACCATGGAGAGTCAGGCAGTGAGTACCAGGGTAAGGCCTGGCGCCTGCAGGTCTTACCTGTGAGCGTTCCTCTGCAAACAGCAGAACTCACCCAGGTTAACTTAAGCTGAGAATGAGCTGCATGGTTTGCAGAATTGACTAGAAGCCTGGCAAACCAGGTTCAGGAAAACGGGCTGGGCATACCCAAGGGTGGCCAGGCAGCTGAGACCCTAGTCACAGCCACTCAGTCTGGTTAGGACGCCAGCATAGATGCTGCTATTGGTGTCATGATGACTAGACCCTTGACCCCATTGCCACAGCTGCGTCATCTCTAACTGCCTGTTTCTCCCTTGAGAGACAAAGCCACAAGCATCCCCTGGGCTGAGCCTGGGTCACAGGTGGGCCTAGAGGACTGCCTCCCATCAGGACCACACATTGGTGGGTCACCTCCAACCAGGAAGGGGACTCAAATGTGGGCCAGCAAAAACCAACAGACATCCTCTACTGAGGTGAGCTGCTCCTTCTCCAGAGTGAGCTCCTTTTGGAAGGCATTCAGGAGTGCACTTGATTCTCTAATGAGCCCCTTCATTCTTTATTATTATTTTTTTTTGGAGGGGAGGGTAAAGAGAGATGTGGCATCTCTCTGCATTGGTCCATCGTCTCTGCATTGGTCCCAAGGAGGCCACCAGCATCACCCAGCAGAACCAAGATGACTGGTTTAGATGTGTTGTTCCTTGGCTCACCCCAGAAGGACAAGGTCGGGAAGCAAGAGGAGGAGGCAGGACAACCAGGCTGCACAGAACAGGGTGCAGTCTGTCAGGGAAGTGAAAACATAACAGGGAAGAAACCTGTTTGGCTTGAAAGGGTTGTGCAAACTGGCATAGCTGTTTGTCCTAAATGTTGGCGGCCGATCAAGTTATTTTGACCCTTAAGAACTTTGATGCTTCAGGAAACTGAGTCCATTTTTAGCAGCAAGCCTTTCCTCACATCTTGGGGCCCACATAGATATCTGGGATCCAGGCAGTGTGGCTGGGGAAGGAGGTGCTGGCCCTGCTCAGAAGGAGAGCAGCCCCAGAGACAGGGGAAGGGAGGCAGAATGGGAGAGTCATGACTTTCCTAAAACAGTGGTTCATACACGCGACTGCACAGCCTCAGGGCAAGTAAAATACAGAACTCCCAGTTAAATTCGAATGTCAGGCAAACAACATGCAATATGGGGATATACTTATATTTTTAAGATTGCTTTTCTGAAATTCAAATTTAATGAGATGTCATGTATTTTTACTTGCTAAACCTGGAATTATTACTTGTGTGCTGCTTTTCTTTTATTTATTTTGGGGCTTAGGTTAGATTTTCTTGGAATTAAGATTTTTCACTTCCAAAAGAATACAAGTTTTGAATGTCATAGCTAGTCCTTCATTTTTTTTCCAAACTGAAAACTTGGCTGTAATGAATGTTTAATGCATTTTTTCACTCAGTACATATTTTATGGAGCCCCTTTGAAATCCCAGGCACTGGTGCAGACCACGGGGATAAAACTGATGCCAAAATTTCCAGTCAGGTTCCAGTTCATTGTCTCACAAAATCGAAGAATGAGTTCAAGGACAAAGATGGTAAGCAAAAGCAAAGTTTATTGAGAGATAGTCTGACTCCTTGCAGCAGGGAGCAGCAGGGAGGGGGCCCAAAGCAGGTTTCCAGTTAAGATTCTTTGTCTAGGGGTAGATATATGTTTTGTTGGCTTCTGATTGGTTCTTTCAAAGAATTCTTACTTAGCAACATCCATACATTTTAAAGCTCAAGTTCCCACAGGTGAAAGAGACCTGATTAGAGTACTGCCACTTCAGGTCCAAGATGACGTCATTGTCTCCACCCAGCTGAGTTGCCTTAGCAATTCCCACCTAGCTGGGTTCAACTCTAGGTTACTGTTTTTCTCTGCGTTTTTTTTTTTTTTCTTGGAATAGGACACAGTCAGCAAGCTGCATTCTGCCGGTGTCTGCAACGTTCCACTCTGCCTCCCTGCCCTGGCCCGTCCATCCCTGACTGCCTAGCCCTCCTCTATCTCCTCAAATGAGGTGAATGAGGCAAAGCCATTGCCCTCCAAGAGCTCTCTCAAATTGTCAAGGCATATGGTCAACCACAGATCACGTGTGGCTGAAAGAGCAACTTGGTACAGAGAGGGAGATGACACTATGTGGATCTTGACAGAGCAGAGAATAAGAGAAGCAGTAGGTGATGCTAAGCAGGCATTGCCACTGGCACACTGGTTTCCCAAAGTTTTGGTCAACATTGATGAGCACAGCATTTGGGAAGACACTGATCCCATTAACGTAGTAAAGCAATCACTTTCTGTTTGGTTGGCTTGAAAAATATGACACTGCAGGACATTTCCTTGGGGTTGACTTCAGTATCTAACACCAGGGATGTGATCTTGTGATTTATACTAACAAACATAAATCTTCGCAGGGTTCTGGCACAGAGCTCCTAAAACCCCTGGAATTCCCTAAGTGATGAGAGTGCTAAAGGTGTTATGTTAATGAGGTGACTTCTGGACCTGAACCTGATGGTGGGGATTGATTGCCAGGGAGCCAACCACATGATTAGAGGGTTGGAACTTTCAGGCCTCCTCCCTCTCCCTCCCCCCCAGACACTTGGGAGGAGAGAGGGGCTGGAGGTGGAGTCAACTGCCAAAGGCCAATGACTTAGTCAATCATGCCTGTGTAATAAAGCCTCCATGAAAACCCAAGGAGACTGGGCTTCTGGGTTGGTGAACACATGGAGGTTCGAGTGGCCCCCTCAGAGAGCATGGAAGGTCCATGCCCTTTCCCAGACCTTGCCTATGCATCCCCTCCATCCAGCCATTCCTGAGTTATGTTCACAGTAAATAAACCTGTGATTTTTTAAGTAAAATGTTTCTTTCAGTTCTGTGAGCTGCTCTACCAAATTAATAAAACCCGAGGCAAAGAGCATGGAACTTCTCATTTATAGGCAGCTGGTCAGAAGCACAGGAAACAACAACCTGGTCTGTGATTGGTATCTGAGGAGGGGCGGGCAGTCCTGGAGGACTGAACCCTTAAACCCATGGAATCTGATGCTATCTCTGGGTAGATAAGTCAGAACTGAGTTGAATTCTTAGATACACTGCTGGTGCCTAAGAATTGCTTTTTGGAGGTGAGGGACCAACACACATGTTGGAACTGGGTTGGGGAACCTAATTTAAGGGTCTGGCCAAGACCTGCTGGTTTGGGCTGAGGGGAGGACACAGTCTAGGAGCCACGTTGAACCATGTCTGTGAGACTCTGTCCCAGCCCTTACCAGTGACAGGAATGTGGCTGAAATGAAGATATTCTGGAAGAAGGTTCAAAGGGCAAAATGCTCTCCACCTTATTAACTCCCAAGTAAACACCTCAGTTCTAACAGATGAGTAAACACGAAGGAACTCAGTCTCATGAGTTGTTCTTTATTGCCTGAGGAAACAGCAAGGGCAAAGGAAAGTACTGTTACCCTGAACATTATTATCCTTTTAAAAAAACTCATTAGAGGTTATTATTTCCTTTCTGGAAGGACCTCTCTTCTGGGAACTGGGACTGGCTTTGGAAGGGCGCTGCCCTTCCACCCTGAGCTCTGGATTGGGTGTCTGACAGTGGTTGGCAGCCGGGCTCGTGGTGGCCGGTCTGAGGTTCAGGAGACTCAGCCCTGGAGCCAGGCCATACTCCCCTAGGAAGACATGAGGTCTCCAGCATGTGACCAGGCTGTGATGGGCTCAGCCGCAGTGTGGGCCGTGGAAACGAGGCCGAGCTGGTTTTGTGAGAGTCCAGAACAAGTACACGTAGCCCGAGGATGTGTGAGCCAACCGCAAGCCTGTGGAAACCTAGGACGTTGTTGTCTCCTGCTCCCATCAGAGTCAGAAATAGAACTCTGCCCTTTGTCCTTGAGGAGCTGAGGCAACTGCTCGTGGGTGTCACCCACCACAGGTCCCTTTGTTCCTCTCTCCCGCCCACTCTCCCCCTCCTTCCCTCTTCCCCTGACCTCAGCCACAGCCTGTGGACACTGTGGGCTGTGCTCAGCCCGCTGTCTGGCATCTGGGCGAAGATGGACTCCCCCCCTCCCCTGCCTTCCCTGCACGAGGAGTGCCTCTGGAGAATGTGGCTGCTGCTGGAAGCTGCACAGCTGTTTCCTCGCCCACATTAGCTTCACACCCAAAACCCTCCTCAAGAGCTGACCCTGACCTGGGGCCATTCAGACACATTGGGCTTTTTGCTGCCAGTAATTCCAGTGCCAGACACATGTGTCTAGAGTTTTAAAACTTCATTAACTGAGGCCCACAATAAGAAGTACTGTGTATTTTCCATTGCATCCATGCATACCCTATTTACTGGATGTCTCCCACACATGCATCCCATCTGGCTCCCTGCCCTCAGGCTTCCCTGGGGTTCAGCTAGTGGGCAGCCCTGCAGGAGGTGGGAGAAAGGGAGAGGATGAGAGTAGGTACTTATTCCCCACACTCCCTCTACTGATGATCACAGCTCCTGTCTGAGCCTCTCCACATCATTCTCTCTGTCCCCAAGTTCTGGAAACGCCAGATTCTATTCTACTTGTTAAGAACGCTATTCCCCCCACTAAACTGACTCCATGACCCCCTTGAAGGTCTCTCTACCCCAGTTTTAAAGCGTTGCTTAGAGCCAGCCCAAGGGAGGCAGCTCTCAGCTAGCCTGGCTACAGCATCCAGCAGAGGTCAGCATGGAACATGCCTCAGGGGTTGTCAGATGACTGCAGAGTGGGTGTCTCATGGGGATGCCCTTGGGGAAGGTTGGGCTCCTCTCGGGGTTGGGGGGTACTTCCTGTCTGTGGTCATCACATTGCAGGGGATGGAAGTCCACACCTGAGTTGGTTAGAAGCCTCAGAGGTAGCTGGGCTCTGGGGTGACTCACATCACAACAGGAATGTAAATACCATGGTGCTGATTCAGCCATTCATGGTGAGGATACTGCCATCAAGTGGGCCGGAGAGCCATGCCTGCCATCAGCACCCTCTCCAGTGGGGAATTCTATCTAGAATTCTTGGCTATCCCCGGGAGGCACTGGGCCAGCACAGCCTCAGAGCACGGGAGTCCTTAGAAGACTGGAGCCCACTGGGTGGCCTGGGCACCTTCTCTCTGGGGTTCCTGCCTCACTGCCTCTTGGTCCCTACATCCTTGCTGACCCATTCATTGACTCTCTTGTCTATTCCCTTCTCTGTCTGAGCAATTGAAGCTACTTATTTCAATTCTTGGTGGTGGCAGATGGGGGTGGCTGTGTCCATCATGGCCACCCCCGACTGCCTGACAGATGGTCCAGAGATGTGTGACCAGTGTCTAGCCAATCTGCAATAACCGAAGTACATATTTATTGAATGCTTCATAGAAAGCTCTGTACAGTGCCGAGGATCTTTTTGTCATAATCTCTTTCTCTCCCATAACAAGCTGATGAGATAGTAACAATCTCCCCATTTTGTACATACAGGGACTGAGGCTCAGAGAGGTCAGGTGACTTGGTCAGAGGCCATAGCATAAGTCAATAGCTAGGTGGCCCTAGAAACTGTGAATATACGTGTGTCCTCCGAAAGGACAGGGAATGTCATCCCTCCCCCTACAAGTTCTCACTCCCTGAAGACAGGACTGTGCCCCCTTCAGTAACCTGCCTTCCCACCCAGCTTGCCATCTGCAGTGCCCAGGGGTGCCCTGTTATCCACAGTTCCTGACAGACGCAGACTGGGGAACAGCCTCTTGCCAAAAAGGGAAGGCCTATGGGAGCCTCAGACGACAGGGAAGTGACTGCATGGACACAAGAGACTGTGGTGGGTGACTCAGCTGTGCAGCTGATGGACATGGACAGACGTCAGTCCTCAAACCAAGGCCCTTCCTTTCTTCCCCTGGAACAAGAACAAATCCTGGCTCTGTGCTTTGGTTGCCATAGGAACTAGAAAACATTGGGTAACATGGGATCTCAGGACAGGTAGGTCCAGGTAAAAACAACCCTTTCCTGACCCTGAACTCTGAATTCCAAGCACCTCACCTATCTGCAGATTAGGTAACTAGCCAGGGGGGAGTTACACTACCACCTGGATTGAATGACCACGTCTGAACCAGGAAGTCTGGGGCATTCACAAGTCTGCATGACCATATTCTGGCCAATATTCCCGCTGGGAAGAAATGGATCTCGAATGCACTTTCTGCTTAGGAGACTGAAAATGATGTGATGTGCCCGCCCCCGATGTGGGCCCTGTGGGCAACATGAAGAGAGACATCGGTCCCCACGCTCAGAGAGCTCTGGGCACAGGACACACACCGGACAGTACAGCCAGGTCCCAGCACAGTCAGGAATCACTGGGGAACAGTGAGGGAGGAGAGTGGGGAGGGGGTCTGGCAGAGGTGGAGTTTGATGGAGTAACCCAGAACTCTCCATTCCCAGCCAGTCCAGCTGAGGGTGGCCATGTTCACTCACTGGTGATGGGTCATGGGTGACAGCTGGGGCAGGGGCTAGGATTCTCTTATAGGCTCAGTCATCTCTGCCTTCTCTGACTGCCGCTTCCTGTCCCCCCTCCGAGTCCCTCAAAGCACACTGGGCACTGCAGTGTAGGGTGCTCAGCTCAGATGTCCCGACAACAATGTCCCACCCTCCCTAAGATTAAACAGGTTCCCCTCCAGACTCATCCCTCCCTTCCCTCTCCCCAGATGTCTCCTCTTCCCTAAAGTGACAACATATTCCAGGATTAAAGCCATTCTCTATAGTCACACTGTTGCCAACATCCGATGAATGGGAGTCTCTCACATGGGACCCTCCCTGCATCCCCAGCAATTCAGACTCAAAACCTTGGAGACAGGACTCACATCCCGTCCCACAAGCCTATTACCTTCTTATCTCTTTTCTCTTGGTTCACCGCCCAATCCAGTCCCGTAACCAGGAAATCTTGTTGGCACCCATGATTCCTCTGGTCATCCCTCACACCCAACTGGTCAGCAAGGCCTGTTGACTATGGCCCCGGAATGGCTTCTGCTGGTGTCCCCACTGTGTCAACTGTCCTGGTGCTATCGTGGACAAGGGTGCCAACCTCCTTACTCATCCCTGCCTCTGCCTCTGCCTCCTCTATCCTGCATGTGGGGTCAGAATTCACTTTCTGACACAACTCTGGTCATAGTGCTCCTGCTCCGAAATCCTGCATCTCCTTCCTGCCTAAGAGCGACACCCAGGCTCCTTGGGAGGGCAGGAGGCCTCCCAGCGTGGCCCCAATCTTCCTTCCCAGCCTCACCTCCCAGGGAGCTCTCTCTCTCTCTCTCTCTCTCTCTCTCTCTCTCTCTCTCTCTCTCTCTCACACACACACACACACATACACACCATAGCCAGGGCTACACCACCCTGCTGTTCTCTGCCCCTTGCCCTTTTCTAGCATCACCTGCTTTGTCATGCTGACTCCCCTGCCTGAAACCCCAACTTCCCCTAACCTAGGGAACTCCTAACCCTCAAGGGCCCAAGAGCCTAGCTCAAGTGTCTCCCCGACCCCATCCCACCTCCAGGTCCAGGGCAGAGTTCCCCACACCTCCTCCGTGCTCCCACAGGAGTCAGGCATCTTCCACACTGAGCAGAAGTTCCTGTTCCCAGCCTCCTCCACTAGCCTGCCACCTGCTAGCGCTGGTCCCATCCTGTTCCTCTGTGTGCCTGGCACCCAGCCCAAGTGAGGGCTTCTTCAATGCCACACAAGTCCCTGGGTCCAGCTCTCAGCACTCTTTCTCGGGATCTCTTGCTACTTGTCACTCAGTGTGGGCCTCAACCTCCAGGCCTCTGTCCTCCACCGCCCTCCCATGCCGGGACCAGTCCGGTGACCCTGTGCCCTTCTCAAAGGTCGCCTGGCATTTCTGTGGGGAGATCACATACTCCACAGCCCCTGTGCCAGAGCCCCTACTGTTCTCTCTAGCCTACCCTCATTCCCTGAGGTAGTGCAACCCACCCTGCTCAGAGGTGCCTTCTCCAGTCCTCTCAGTCAGGATTTACTTCCCCACCCTTCCCCCGAAGCTTGTGAACCACACCTGGCCTTCCATCTGTGCTGTTTCTTCCTCTAGACCAGGGGTGGGGAATGTCCAGCCCGTGGGCCGAATAAGGCCTGAGAAATCATTTGGTCTGGCCTGCCAAGGCATTAGGGGTGAGTTAATTAAATGTTTGACCAAATATAGCAGGCTAATTTTTAAGTTGATAATTTTGTATGGTCCATGAATATTATAAATATTCAAATGGCCCTTGGCAGAAAAATGGTTCCCCACCCCTACCCTAGACTGTGGGTCCCCAAGGGCAGGAAGCCCGCCTCACTTATTTCCATCTCCCTATGGTACTTTGCCTAGGCACAGAGAACAGCTACCCCCAAATGCTTGTGGAGGTGCTGAAGTCTGCCATTGCCCTGGAGTGCCTCCCTGGAGCCTGTGACAGGTTGGCCACCTCAGTCACATAGGGGAGCAGGTGCGCTGTCTCTAATCAGTGGGCTGATGGAGTCCTCGTTGCCCCAAGGGGGTGCAGGACCAGAGGGAAGAGCGGCTCCCTCAGCTCTGAAGTCAGCCACCTCACAAGAACACTCAGGCCCCCTGGAGAATCTGAAGGCATTGTGACAGCCCGCCTTGCCCTGGGCACTTGGCCACTCCCTCTTCAGAGACTTCAAGCAGGGCAGGCTTTGGAGAGGGGCATTAGCAAGCTGACTAAGGCAGGGGAAGCCCTGGAGAATATTTGACATAACCACCCGACAGCTTCCCTTAGGTCAGGCCACACGGGTCTTCCTTCAGGTTAGGCACAGGTGTCCACCCATCATGAGGCCCAGCCACTGGCAAGTTCATTAGCATCTAGGGCCCGGTGCCTCCTGGGAACATGCATGGCATGAGCTCAGGGCTGGAAGAGGGCTCCCCTCAGCCCTGTCCAATGCCCAGGGCTCATTTGCCTCTTTCTCCTCCTCATCCCCTCTTTAGCTTTTGCATTTTTATTCCCAGCCTCACATGACTTCCTTCTTGTCGACCTCACCATTCCTTCAACCTGTACCTTCTCCTCCATTAGCACTTCCTATCTAGCTGCCCGGGTGCATGCTCATCATACCTCTACCTGACCCATTGGGGTCTGCCTTCCCCTCTTCTTCTCCTTTTCCTCTCTCTGGAAAACTGGGTTTCCCAGAGGTCACCATGCACAATGGTGATGGTGGCTCCTAGAGTGATGTGTGGGGGTCCTCAGGAGCCCACTTTCCTCAGGCCACAAATTATTTAACCATTCACTGAGCACTTACAATGTGAGTCCTGGGGAAACAGAGGGGCTGACACCTGCTTGCCCTCAGGGGACTTGTGGTGCAGCAGAGGACCAAGGAGCCATTGGAAGGGCTGTGACAGTAGGGAGATGTGCAGGCTGAAGGCACAGAGAGGGGCAGCCAGGGCCCTGCTGGGGAAGTGACAGCCAAGGGAGGCCCCAAGAATAGTTGTTGGCTGGGGAAATTTTGTTCTACGCAGAGAGAAGCCAGAAAGAACTCGGGGTCTTGGGGGAACTGCCAGCAGGTCCATATGCCTCAGAGTCAAGTGAGAATGGGAAGGGGAGGGAGTAGAGGCTGGAGAGAGGCAAGGGGAGACTCGCGCAGCACCTCCAGTGCATGAAAGGAGTTTGGATCCAATCCAAGAGCAACAAGGACTTGCCAAAGGGCCTTAAGCAGGGAATGATTATACTGAGTAGCTAATGTTGGAAAATTCATTTCTATCAGATAATGGGGAAAATTCCGGAGGAGGCTTGCTCTTGCCCAGGCTCACATTCATTGAATAAACTGAAGAAGAGGCCAGAGACCTGCCCAAGGCCCACAGCAAGCAGGGACCCCATGCCTATGCCAGGGCAGGTGGAGAAGTAGGGGTGTACAAAGAGGATAGTAAGCACTGGGTAAGGTGGAACACTTAGGTGTCAACTAATAGAAGTCAACTTGATCTGACTTAAGCCAAAAGGACATTGGTTGGAAAGCTGGAGGCCCAGGGCAGATGCAGGAGAACTCTCAGAGGAGCCCTGATTCAGAGACAGGGTGTCCTCAGCACCTCCCGCCCATGCTGCCCCTGCCCCCCTGCTCCACTCTTTTCTTTGAGCCCTTCCTCAGTCCCTCTGGCTGCTGGTAAGCCTGCTCCCCACTGACCTGGAGATTGTGAGTGACCCAGGACAGAGACTCTGAGAACCCCAGCGCGCCCAGTGTAAGCTGCTGTGGTCAGGGGTGTCCAACGTATAAACACAGGGCTCCTGCTGAGCATTGGGGGGGGGGGGGGTCCCCAGAGAAGAACTGTGTACTAATCTTGTAGGAAGAAAATACATAGATCCCTACAACCCAAAGGATTTTCATGACTGACAATAGGTAATATTTTTGAGCACTTACTCCATGCTGGGTACTTTGCTAAGTGATTCAAATGTATTTTCCTATTTAATTCTTGTAGCCCAGAGAGGTAGATGCTATTATTGTTTTCAATGTACAGACCAGGAAACAGGCACAGAAAATTCTGACTGAGCTTTCCTGTTCAGTTTTTTAAGGCACAACACCCAGTCCTAGAGCAACAAGGAAGAGAAAGGCCACCCTCTTACCCAGTGCTGTGCTGGTAAATGTTTAACAACCAGCTCTCTGAGGAGGAAACTCTGGCTTGTAGCATTTGCTGGTTTCCAAGTTGTAAATATTTTCATTATAGTTGATTTGAGGCTACCAACGTTTTGGAGCCAGTTGGAGCCAGTTCCGCACACTCTGCCTCTCACCCTCTGTGGGTGACCCCCAGAGCGTTGTCACGGGGCTCTGTGAGGGAGAGCAGTGGTTCTCAAAGTGTGGCTCCTGAACCAGCCACAGCAGCATCAGCCGAATACTTGTTAGAAACTCAAACTACCTGACCTGACTCCAGACCTACTGAATGGGAAACCCTGGGGGAAGAGGGGAGGACCAGCCCTCTGAGCTTTCCCAGCCCTCCAGGGGATTCTGATGCAGGCTCAAGTGTGAGGTCCTCTGGAGCAATGGGGTAATGTGCCCTTTCGTAAACCAAGCTGGTCCTAGTCTTCATCCTGAAGTTGGGAGAATGGGGCTTATTTCCCACTCTTTGCAGATAGCCCAACTGAGGCCAGAGAGTCACCTGCCAGCTTTGGTCTCCCCTCCCATCAGGTAATCGGGTTGGGGATCTCTAGAGTCCCTCGGTCCTGGGCCTCCACAGGTCTGTGAAGTGATTTGCTCATGGACCCAAGGTGAGAGGGAGGGTGGGAAGGCTGAACTTCACTCGAAGCAAATGGCCAGAGCAGAGGGAAGGAAGGAATCCGCGGTCCTCCAGTGCTGGCTCCTCTGAAGAAGGGACTTGAGGAAACAGGTGCGTAAAAGCATAAGGCTCAGCGGTGCCTGGCCCAGGGCCTTGAGCTGCCCAGGGCCCTCGAGGCCAGTCCAAAGAGGTTCCAAATTGAGGAAAGTCCCAGGACTAGTGCAAAGGGGCCGGACCAGCGATCTCTCTGCCTCAGATCTGGGCTCAGAAAACCTGAGATGGCTGCTGGGGCGGGGATGGGCTGGGAGTCCCGGGTCCAAGTCCCGCTAAGCTCTCTGTGGGATGTGTTTGCTGTCTGGTTGTCTCAACAACTTCCCTGGACCCCAATCCAGATTCACTGTTAACCAAAGACAAACAGATCAAGAGCCAAGTATCAGAAATGATGCAAATTCTAAGTCAGCTCTGAAAGGCTGTGAAATACCTGGGCAATCAGCGAGGGCATGATGTCACCCAAAGAAATGCTTGGCACGCAGGCAATGGTGGCCACGTGACACGGCCCATGTGCTCTGGTCACATGGGGAAGAGGGGGTTCCCCACTGAGCTCAGAGTTTCTGACAGAGAACCAAAACACAAACAGAAACAGTCCTGTCACAATGAACTCCGTAAGTCATGTGACGGCACCGTTTTCCCTCAATGGCTTAGTCACAGAGCAGAGACTCAGAGGGAGTTACTTAGAACCAGTCTGCTGGAATGCTGGTCTGCCTTTCGCTTTGGCTGGAAGTTGGGTCCACCGGAATTTCAGTGTCTCTCCCTTCAGGAAAGAAACTCCGTGTGAGTTTCCTCAGAGGCACCTGCTCTAGAATTTCTTTAGCAAAAATCCTGGACTCGGCACCAGACTTCCCCTCCTGTGCTGTTACAAGCCCGTGATGTCTTATCCGCACTTGACCTCCAATTTGGCCCCCAGGGAGAGGTGGGATGCCTGAGCTGACCACTCCTTCCTCCCAACCCCAAGGGCTAATGGCAGGGTGCTTCAGCAGCCACTGGTCTAACCTAAGGGAAAGTTTGGGCTTTCTGCAGACAAAGCATTCTGCTCCGCAAATGCTGAGCAAATACTGGTTGTAGGTTGAAGGTTTTAGGTAGCAGGGAGGTATGAGGTGATGGGGTTAAGGGCTCATTCTATCTTCTTGCCTCCATTCTTCTAGGTTCTCATTCTTTGCAAAGCAACTGTTGCCCACCTGGGATCCTGACACTGGGCAATGGTGTGGGCAATACATAAATGGGCAGCTAGGTCACAGCCCTCAAGGGGCTTACATTCTATTTGAAAAGATAAAACTATCACAGCCCAACGGCAGTCACAAACAATAGGGAACAGTGCAAATTTACCACAAACCCAGAGTAGTGAGGCATAGGTAGTCCCTGTGCTAGACACACCGCATCTGAATTCTAGCCCTGCCACTCACCAGCGGCTGTGTGACCTTGGGCAAGTCGCTTAAACTCTCTGAGCCCCAGCCTACACTTCTATAATGGGGTGATAAAAATTCCTAACTCACAGGGCAGTTTGAAAAATGAAATAATGGTTGCACAACAGCTGGTAAAATACCCATCACATAATAAGAACTCGATAAATTTGAATAGTCCCCTTAATTCCTCTATGGGTTAAGAGGGGCTATAAAACATGAATCATTTATGTCTGGTCTCTAAACTTAGAGCAGACTGGAAGCAATAAAGTGAAGGGAAGCTTTAAAAGAGCCAGGAAAATTAACGCAGGAAAGTCCGAAAGCGAGGAAATACCTAGAAAAAGTAGAAAAGCAGATGTAAACACAAAGCAGCACCTGGGACTATGCATTGTGGAAGCAAACAGACACCTTCACCCCACAGCCTCCAGGGCCATCCTCACATCACAGGACAGCAGAGCAGGTGATGTTCACAATGAAACAGTGCTCACAGCCTCTAAGAAGCCAGGGATGAGCACAGTGCATTTTAAAAATATTTAAATCCAAAGTATTTAACATTTTTTAAAAAGTGCTTAAAGTGTGTGGGGTGGTAAAATTTTCAGACATCTAAAAAATTCAGCTGCCACAATTCCCCAATGGTTGGATTAGCTGGTTTTTACTCTACTTCTCGTATATCTGTCAGAGAACTTAGAATCATGCTGAGCACATCATGGGGTCCACACTTGGCCTCCATGTCGGCCCCAGGGAGAGGTGGGCTGCAGGAGACCCCTGTTTCCTGAGAAACCCATTCAGTGTTGGAATATGGTTTGTTCTGTTTCCCACAGTCAACCATTCTATGCATTCACTGATTGAGGTCAGGGAATGGGCTCTATCTTCTCTTTGAAATGACAATACCCACTGTCACTCCACCAACCTGTCCCTCCTTCTGTATTCCAGAGTTTAGTTAATGGCACCATCATCTACCAGACAGCAATAATAGCATGTTAATGAAATCAGCAGGTAACTGCAGCCCCAGGTCCTGCCTGGGCGGGGCGGGGGGGGGGGGGAGGCGGGGGGGGAGGGGCGTTTGGCCAAGGCCACAACCTCCGTGCCTCTATAACCTCCAACTCCTGAGCTGCCAAATCTGGGGGGAAACCTGAGGCCCTAGGATTTCCCTGGTCTAGGGACACTCCAGATGGGAGGAGGGGGGAATGGAGTGCCCCTCCCACTTCTTGAGCCACACAGGGGAGGAATGTGGACCCAGGCAGAGGGTACCCAGAGCTTCCCTGCTGGCACCCCACCCAAGGCAAGAATGTTCCCAGGACTCAGAGCAGCCCAGCCATGCTCCTCACAAGCCTGGCCTTCACCCAGCTCCTGACAGGTGGCAGACGGCTGGCTGCTGCCCGAGCAGGAGGGACCTGTTGTCTGCAGAGAGGCCCACCTGCTCCCCTGCCCAGCTCCTCCTCCCAGCCTGGCTCAGCCTCCCACCTTCTCCCTTGCCCTGTCTCCAGCAAAAGCTGCTCTTAACCTCAAACATGACTCTTCAGTTTTCTATTTGATTTTCAGCGTTTATTTCCTGCTAATGCTTTAAAAAAAAAAAGTAAAACAGATTAAATTCTTCTGGGAAGTAGCCCATAAGTAAATATGATATCTCTATGTTCAAAAATTCCCACCCAGAGCAATCAGGAAATCTCTACTTCTTTTTCCTTCTGAGCTCTGTCAGGGTTCTGTTCTGGAAACACACCCATGGCTTCCCCATCTCTGAACCTTTCTTCTTTCCTCCCTCTCTACATACGCACACTGAGACTGGGAAGTAGGCCTGGCGGGGGGGAAAGTGGCCTGGTGGATTCTGGAGTTTGAATCTGGGCTGCCCTCTACCAGCTGTGACCCTGAGTGAGTTACCGAACAGCTTTAGGTTTCGTTTCCCTTATCTCTAAACCGGGGAGCTGGAACTGCTCCCTCACACGTGAGCCTCCCTCCCCCACCTGCACCTTTGTGCCCAGCATGTGGCAAGCTCCTATCTGATCCTGCTGTGGCCCATTTCTTCCATGAATTCTTTCTTGATGCTCCCAACTTGTGGCAGAAACAGCTAACTCCTCACACCATCCCTACTCCCTGCTTTTTCTTTACTCACAGAATCCCAATTTTACTCTGGGGGCAGCAATGTGCCTGCTGAGAAACTACATTTCCCAGGCCCAGCATGGTCAATGAGATGTAAATGGCAATCTTTGGGACGGGCTTCAGAGAAAGCACTTTTCTTTTTTGTTAATCCTCACCTGAGGCTGTTTTTCCATTGATTTTTAGAGAGTGGAGGGGCGGAAGAGAGACAAGAGAGAGAGAAACATCGATGTGAGAGAGACACATCAATGGTTGCCTCCCAAACAGCCCACCAGGGCCAGGGATTGAGCCTGCAGCACAGGTATGTGCCCTTGACCAGAATCGCACCTGGGACCCTTCCGTCCGCAGGTCGATGTTCTATCCACTGAGCCAAACTGGCTAGAGCAAGAAAGCTCTTTTCCAAAAACTGACTAAACTGTGCCCTTTTGTCCCTTACTCTCATTCCCCTTTTTCTTGTCTGGAATGTGAATGTGATGTTGAGTCACAGTGACCATGCCAAAACCACACGGCAACCTTGTAGATGGAAGTCACATCCTAAGTATGGCAGAGCAAATGAGCAGAAGGAGACTGGGACACTGAAGGCACGGTCCCCCAGACTTCAGGATTTATGTTACACAAGGGAAGAAAAGCCAGGTAAGATTTCTATTACATGTAACCCAATGTAATCCCTATATCCAGATATGTGGGTTGATGCCTTGCCCTCTTCTCTGAGCTCTATCGAGTCACACATATGGTCACAAGTGTATCAGAGAGATTCTGGACATAAGCAAAGTAGCCTAACAATCCAGACTTTTCAGAATCCCAGGAGCAGAAAGTTCTGATTCACATAGAATGTCTGCACCCCAAAGCTAATGAAGTCTTGCATCCAAGTCACTTCTTTTTTTTTTTTTTTTTTTTTTTTTTTTTTAAATTTCTTTATTGATTAAGGTGTCACATATTTGTCCTCATCCCCCCATTCCCATCCCACACCCCTCCCCTTGGATGCCCCAACCCTCTGTTGAACTTAAGCATTGGTTAGGCTCATATGCATGCACACAAGACCTTTGGTTGATCTCTCCCCCCTCCCCCCACCCTCCCCTATCCTCCCTCTGAGGCCCGACAGTCCGATCGATGCCTCCTTGTTTCTGGTTCTGTTCTTGTTCATCAGTCTATGTTGTTCATCATTTCCCCTAGATGAGCGAAATCATGTGTCACTATAGATATACTTATAAGAATTGAATGTGCGACGAGCAATAATAGTTATGCTGACAGGCAAATGAATCAGTCTGTAGTGAGTTTCTTTCTGGACCAACAGTTCTTTTGAGACCCAATATCAATGTCCACCGGTTCCCTATGAGTACATGTCGGCACTGACCCCTCAGCTCTGGATGGTGGACAAATGGTGGTAATGCAGGTCCGTCTCCCTCTGGTTTGGTCTCGGCTGGACCCAGGGGCACTGCTTCACCCGGATCCAGGGGCCCACGGCCTCGCCCGGACCCGGGGCCAGGCTCACCCGGCTCCAGGGGCCCGCGGCCTCGCCCGGACCCGGGGCCCAGGGCTCACCCAGCTCCAGGGGCCCGCGGCCTCGCCCGGACCCGGGGCCCAGGGCTCACCCGGCTCCAGGGGCCCGCGGCCTCGCCCGGACCCGGGGCCCAGGGCTCACCCGGCTCCAGGGGCCCGCGGCCTCGCCCGGACCCGGGGCCCAGGGCTCACCCGGCTCCAGGGGCCCGCGGCCTCGCCCGGACCCGGGGCCCAGGGCTCACCCGGCTCCAGGGGCCCGCGGCCTCGCCCGGACCCGGGGCCCAGGGCTCACCCGGCTCCAGGGGCCCGCGGCCTCGCCCGGACCCGGGGCCCAGGGCTCACCCGGCTCCAGGGGCCCGCGGCCTCGCCCCGACCCGGGGCCCAGGGCTCACCCGGCTCCAGGGGCCCGCGGCCTCCCAAGTCACTTCTTTATCACTGATATTTATCATAGAGGAGAAATGAAAGGCAGATGAATGCTGATTGCACCATT
This sequence comes from Cnephaeus nilssonii, assembly GCF_951640355.1. Taxonomy (NCBI): domain Eukaryota; kingdom Metazoa; phylum Chordata; class Mammalia; order Chiroptera; family Vespertilionidae; genus Cnephaeus; species Cnephaeus nilssonii. The sequence goes on along the minus strand of NC_137092.1, from coordinate 29,602,677 downwards.
TGCAGGACTTGTTAACCCAAGAGTGTGATGGGGCCAGCAGACCTCCAACCCACCTCTGGTTTGGGGAAGACTCAGTCCATACTGTTCATAAGTGTATTGGTTCTAGACCAAGTAATGAGTGAGTTCTACCTTGAGCAGCATAATCATTTCTTCACATGACCAAATTCTGCATCCCCAACAAGCTCAAGTTTGCAATTACATTTAAAGTTACTTACTGTGCACTTCCCACATGCACGTTTCTATGCTAAGTGCTGGTGGGAAAAGGGGGGGACTCAGGGATGAAGAAGACCCAGGCCTTGCCCTCAGGGAGTTGGCAAGCTAGTTGAGGAATGGCACAGACACATAATTCCCATAAAGTGGTTGGTTGCAGAAAGGCCATCAGAGAAGTAGAGAGGGATGGGAAATACAACAGAGGAGGTGACTGATGCTGCATCTGAACTGAGTTTTGGGAATGAGTGGCATTTCAACTGGGGGCAGGGTGGGGAGGGCTTGCCTAGCCTGAAGGAGCAGCGGGAACATAACACAGCAGAGTCACCAGGCATGGAGTGATTCCAAACTGTCACAGTCTAGTAGCGCTATAGCGTTGGGAGCCTGAGGCAGTGAGACTCAGGTGCTGAGTGTGGGAGATAAAGCAATGACTGAATTAAACATAAAAATGATGGCCAGCATGCACTGGGTATGTAATATGTGCCAGCCACTGTTCTAAGTGCTTTCTGTGAATTAAGTCACAACAATCGTATAAAGTAAGGACTATTATTCTTCCCATTTTACAGGTCAGGAAACAGCTTTCACCAAGGAAAAGTCTGCCCAATGTCAAAACTCTGAGAAGAGCCAGGATGCAGTCCTGTCTGGCTCCAGGGTTTGCTCTCTTAATCACTAAGTAGCGTATTTTTCCATGTACAAGACACTACTTTTTTCTAAAATCATTAGACTGAAGTCAGTTGAGTAGGGAGCCCCTGCTGGTGCTAGCTGCCCAGACCTTCTCAGACAGGCTTCCTCCAATCATGAGCCTTATTGTTACTGACATCAGCTGATGTCATAATTGGAGGTGCAGGTGGAGAGTGCACAGATGCAACAGGGACCAGAGCGTTCTGAGCCCATAAAGATGTCAAAAAATAAAAAGATAAATACCAGTAAGCAATTGTCTTACTCAGCAAAATTCAAAACTGAATGAAATCAGCTGTGCAAAAGAGCATGGAAATAGAGCTGCAGAGAGACAATTTGGACCTCCTCCCACTGAGTGTATGATCAGACAGTGGAGAAAACAGGAAGAACAACTCTTTAAAAAAAGAAGGCCTTAAGAGGAAAACCAGAAAAATGTTTAAAATATTGATTTCTTAATTTGGGGTTGGAAAGTGGGGGGTGTCTTATACATGAGGGCATCTTATACACAGAAAAATATGGTAACAGTAGGGAGAGGTCAGACCTCGGTTGGGGGCGGGGCGGGTTTCAACACCATCCTAAGGGTGTGGCTTCCTTGCACAGATCTGTGAAATGAGCAGGGGACCATCAGAGTGAAACTTTCGACTTTGTTGCTTCTCTCTGGGGGCTCCCTGAGGATGGGCTACAGCATTGAGAAAGTAAAGGCAGGGGACCCATTGGAAGGCGGAGTCCATGAGACACTTGAGGGCCTCACCTGGGGCAGGACCAAGGGAACAGAGGGCTGGAACATCTCTGCAGAGACCCACCAGGGCTGACGTGTGTGGAGCTCTCAGTGCACGTGGTGGTAACTGACTGCTACTGAGCAAGATGAAGACTTTCAAGAGATGAGAAAGGAGGTGGGGAACTAAGGCTGTTCAGATCGGATCAAACTCGTCCCCAAGTTTATCCTACAGATGCATCACCTGCAGGTGACCTGACGTTTGGCAAGATTACTCACTGAGACATTACATGCAACAGGGAAAGACTGACACCAGGCTAAAAGTCCACCAATGGACACTTTAAATACATTTTGGTCTACTTGTATATCGAAATATGTTTTTGTACAGCCTGTGAGATAATCATGGCTTTCACATTTTTAAATATTTGGAAAAAATGAAGAATAATATTTTGTGATATGTGAAAATTGCATGAACTTCAAATGTCAGTGTCTACAGATAAAACTTTATTGGAACACAGCCACAGTCATTCGTTTATATCATCTATGCCTGCATTCCTGCTCTGATGGCAGAGTGGAGCCGTGTGAGAGAGGCCAAAAATATTTACTATCTGGCCCTTTTCAGAAAAAGTTTGCCGACCCAAGGTGGACTATCTCTGGAAAGCTGCACAAGACGTGAACCATGGCTGCTGCCTCTGGGGAAGGGATGCCCAAAGGACAGAAGCAGAAGGGACATTTCTTACAGTGTAACTTTTGTAATTTTTCAATTTTGAATCATGTGAATGTTTAACTTACCTATAAGCTTAATTTGAAATTTAAAAGAGAAAACGTGGGACCCGTTTCCAATCAGAACTGAAGGAAAAGGAAGGAGAGAAGGAAGAAAGGGTGGCAGATTTGGCCCTGGGTCTGGGTGAGGTCATGGGCCTTTACCAGGAGAGGCTGCAAGGTGAGCCTGGACTTGACCTCAGCCTGACCCTTGCTAAGTGACCCAGGACAGCTTCCCTTCCTGTGGGTGAGGGTCAGTGCTGCTCAGACACTAGAGGTCCTGCCCCAGAAAGGGACCGAATACTGGCCCCCATCTCTCTGCCTGCCCGGGAATGAGGAAAATGTACAAGCAAACCCAGACTGTGGACTCATAAGTCGTTGATTAACAAGGAGTAGAGCGGATAGGAAATGTGGAATGGTGAGAGGACATGAGGATTCCAGACACTGGGTCCTAGTCCTGTCTAGCCACCGACTGTCCCTGTGATCTTAGATCTTATCTAGTCATTTTCCCTTTGGGGCCCAAGCTCCATTCTTGTTAAGGGGGGGGGGCTAGCGGGGGGGGGCCTGGACCACACTGATATCACCAGCTGCCACTCTCTTCACTAGTTCCCTGCTTTACCTCTTGGGCATCCATTCAAGAGTTCACAGAGGTCCTGGATTTAAAAAATTATAACAACCCAATGAAAAAGTAGCTAGTCTCACCTAGAAGGTCTCTAGGACATGTTGTTCTGTCACTCTGAGAGCCGCCCCACCTCCCCTGATGCAAACCCTTCAGTCAGGGAAGTCAACAGACCAAACTCCCATCACTGGCCACAGTGCTGGGTGCCGGCTGACCTGGTGGCGGGCAGGAAGTGGTCATGCTGTGGGGCCCTCCTGAGCAAATCCAGGCAGATGCATTAACAGTCCCAGTGCTGGAAATAGTTGTAGCAGCTACAGCCCCAGAGGAGTGGTCCCTGGGAAGTTCTGCTGGGGATCAGATACCTTCAGGGGAGGGCTCTCTGACTGAGCAAGGTGTGGCTGCATCTTCCTGGTCCTCATGCTCAGGAATAGCCGGACCAGAGGTCAGCCAGCATCCTCAGAGAGCGCTTGGGTGTACAGCCCATGGTCGCCCTCAGGACTCTCTTGGTCCTAGAAGCCTCTGCCTCATTTATGTCCCAGCTCAAAACTTTCCTCCCAAACACAGGAGCCAACTTAATGGGGCTCCCTCTTAATGGAGGCCAAATTTGAGTAACAAAATAAGTAATGATTGCAATAGATTATAACTTATAGTATAAGGATAAAATAAGAAATGAGTCTATACTGATATAGATAAATATTTGAATAAATAAATAAGGGAGAAGGCACAGCTCTTTCTAACAACAGAATTCCAATTAAGAAATGTTAGAAGGGTCGGTGGACATAGAAAACCATCATTTGGCAAACACCCTCAGTAATAATTGTTTTAAGCAAGAATTATCCATGGAAATAAACATCTGTGGGTGAAAACATGATGAGAAGAAGGATGTCTATATAATCTCAAAGTATTTCCCTATGAGATACTGATTAATTGCAAAGGAGGAAAAATAGTAACTTTACAGTGGGAACACCTGGCAGACACTACCTTAGAACATACTGGCTCCGGGTACCGCCTGATATGATGTGTTGAGAAGAGCACAATATCACCTCTGTGGTGTTCTGGTCAAAATGCACAGTCTGAGAAAACACCAGCCAAACCCAAATTGAGGGACATTTTACAAAATACAAGCATGAAGGAGTAAGATTCAGGAATTATCCCAGACCAGGAGGAACTAAGAAAACATGACAACTAACTGCTACGTGTGGTCCTGGATTGGCTCCTGGCCCACATGAAGACATTAGTGGGGCAACTGATGAAATTTGAATAAGGTTTGCAGCTAATGTCAATTTCCGGTGTGGATGACTATACTGTAAATTTGTAGGATGTTAACATTTGGGGAAACTAGGTGAAGGGTATTCGGGAATTCTTTGTACTATTTTTGCAACACTTACGTAAGTCTGAAATTATTTTGAAAAACAGAACAAAAACCTTTCCTCTTTTGTCCAACTTCCCCAGTCACCCCTGTAGCTGTGCGTGGGCAGCTACTTCACACATTATACTGGTATTGTGAGTTTACGTCTCTCTCTCTCTCAGGCTCTGAGTTCTAGGATAAGGACTATGTCTCTTTAATCTTTGTTTTCACCTCATCTTATATATCTTATTTGGACAGAAGCTGGCTTCCTGTCTTCCTCTTTAAGAAACTCCCCACTCTACTCCCTTCATTCTCCCACCGTTGCTCAGACCAGAATCCTAGGGGTCATCTTTGATTTCTGCTCAGGCTCCCCCTTCAGAATTCCCATCTGCCCCCAAAGAGAGCAATCTGGCATTGGAGAGATGTTGCCCATAAAAGCCTTGGCCGGTTACTGGGCTGGGTGGGCCTTCCTTGGAGTTTCATGTGCTTCTGGCCTATTGAGGAGAAGAAAAAGGAGGATCTAACTCCTCAGACTCTCTGAACCGCCAATGTGAGGTGTGAGACTTCCAGATGACTCAGCAGGGCCAGTTTCCTTGGAACAAGCCCTCTGGCTGGAAACTGTCCATGTTGCAACAGGCACACTCAGCCACCCCCAGAAAAGCTGGCCCACCACTCCACATGCTTCCTGATTTAATACCTATATATAGCCATATTTATAGACATTTCTATATATGTATGCACTTAGGAACCAATGAGGCTAAAAATACCCGCACCCCATACCTCATTTCTTTGGTTCCTTGCTCTAACTTAACAGCTCAGGAGACTGGAAATTGCTGTCAGAATGGAGTGAGCTCTGGCCGTGGGCGGCAGGGGGACCAGAGGACAGGCTCTGTCTGGGAAACGGGTAGGCCCAGCTCTAGCATCAATGTGCTGAGATGTTCTGGGACATTCTCCTCCTTGCCAGGCCTCAGTGTCCTTCAACGGAAGGAGGAATTGAACTTGTCAATCTAATGTACTTTCTTGCTCTCCATTCTTTGGCTAAGTACAATTGTTTTCATGGGGAAAGTTGATATGGGTACTCCTGTTCATTCATTCATTTAGCAAATATTTAATGAGTACTTACTATGTGTCTGATAAAAATCTTTATCCTTAGAGAAGTTACATTTTAGTCAGGGAAGACAAAAAAAAAAAAACCCACAAAAAACCCCACTAAATAAATAAATATGTTTGATAAGCATCGAGGAGAAAAATAAAGGAAAAGGGGGGAACAGAAAATGGAGAGGGGTGCAATTTTAATTAAGGAGGTTAGGGAAGACTTCCTGAAACAATGGTGGAAGACAATTGCATTATGACATGGGATGAAGACATGGGATGAAGCTGTGCCCAGGAAGAGAGGGAATAAGCATGCAGACACTTGACCAGGGGAGATGGGGGGAGTGTTCTCAAGCAGAAGAGATACAAATGCCAAGGCCTCGAGGTGGGAGTGCACCTGGTGTGTTTGAGGCCACTGTGTTTGGCATGGAGTGAGCAGGAAGCCAGTGCTAGGAGTCAGAGGGAGAGGTAATGTGGGCCGCTGCTCCACACGGAATGGGCACCATTGGAGGGCTGAGCTGAGGAGGGACCTCTGCTGACTCTTCACAGATATGCTGGCTGCTGAGTTAGTTTACCGTATAATAGACTGCAGGGCACAAGGGTGGAAGCAGGGAAACCATTAAGGAGACTTGGCTTCTGCTTTGGCCAATGGAACATCAGTAAATGTGATGCAGGCAGAAGCTTGAAAAGCACCTGTGCTTTGGGGCTGCTCTCTCTTGCTGCTGCCCCCCTTCTGCTATCAGGAAGTGGGTTAGCCTGGAATATGAGACTGCAGGAGCAAAGACAAATCTTTATGCTGAGCTCCCCTGGGCCAGTGGTTCTCTATCAGAAGGCAATTGTGCCTCCCTGGGAATAGTTGCCCATGTTGAGATATTTTTGGTTGTCCTAATGGGGGGGAAGGGGTGCTACTGGAATCAAGTGGAAAGAAGCTAGAGGTGCTGCTACACATCTTACAATGCACAAGACAAAGAATTTTCCCATCCCGAATATCTATGGTTCTGAGGTTGAGAAAGCGTACCCTCAACCAACCAGCCCCCAGGTGATCTCCTAGGAGTTACCCCAGGTGAGACCAACAGAAGAGTGGCCCAGGTGATCCTAGCCTAGACTGCTGACCCACAGGACTGTGAACAGTAAGGAAGGGGGTGTTGAGCCATTAGATTTGGGGGTGGATTTTTATGTGCAAAAGCTGATACAGGACACTTGGCTAATGGTGGTCCACTGCTGAGTGTACTTGCAAGTGCCCTCGCTCTCTGTAACAGGAAATGTGAGGTGGCTGGATCCTCAAGTATGGACTCTCCATCTTGTGGATATTGCCCATCCTGGAGCTGTTACAGTCCCTATTACAGGCCAGGTGCTGTTCTAAGTATTCTGTAAGTAATAATTCAGTTCAGCCTTACACCCCATAAGGTATTGCCTTCATTTTACAAAAGAGAAACTGAGGCTCAGACTAACTTGCAAAGGGTCACATGGTTATTAAGTAAGGCCAGGATTTGGACATCTGGCCCTGAGTCCCTGACCAACAACTCTGCACCGTCTCCTGTCAGTGACTCTGCTTCTTGGCTTCACGTGTGCTCTGTCCTCTCATGGCCCAGCTTCCCCTTCCCTTGCCCGACTGCCGCCCCCTGGGATGGCTGCTCCCAGGTGGCCACGGGTGTATCTCTCTTGTGACATATTGGGCCTTGAAACAGGATTCCCCAGGAGGGCCAATGAGTCGCACGCAGTTCCTGGATCAGAACCCAACCTCCAAGCCCAGTTCCAGTTCTTATTTGTTGCGGGATCTTGAGCACATTTCTTCACTTCTCTGAGCCTCAGTTTCTTACTGGAAAAGTGGGGCCAAATCGTCAGTGTACAGCTGTCAGCAAAGTGCAGGACACTGGCTTAAATACTGGTGATACGAGGCCCCCCTCCTGGAACTCACAGCGTGATGGGGAAAGGAAACACTGAACAAACAGTAAGAATGAGCTTCAATGTGACCTCACGGGGCACTTGTAAGGATTAAATGGATAGTGATGTGAAAGCACTTAAGTGTCTGGTGGTGGATGCTCCATAGATAGTTGTGGAGCCTCGAATGCAGGCTGCAGTGGTTGATTTCTAGGTTCATGGCCATGACCTTGCTCTCTCACTGGGGGCTCAGGTGGTAGAGCAGGACGAGGGGACCCAGTAAGGTAACAGTGACTTTGAAGACCCCCAGGAAATAAAACGTTGCTTTTCTTCAGGAAAAGAGTGATACTTCCTGGAACTTGAGCATTTTTCTCACTCTCTCTGATTATACTCCTCCTGCCATTTTGTGTGCTGGTTCCCAGCCCAGACCCTGGAATTGGACGTGTGAGTTCAAGTTCCCTGGGCAAGTGTTTATTAACTCCTCTGGGTCCCAGTCTCCCATCTGACCCTATCTCATAAGGTTGCCGTGAGGATTAAATTAATTAAAGTACAGAAGTATGAATTAAATGCATACACTGCCATCAAAGCATTAGCTGGTTTTTATCATTCTGCTTTGCCTGCTCCCCTCCCAAAGGGGGTTCTCTGGATTCTAGGAATTCTGGCTGGCAGACAACTGACATGTTCCCTGCTCAGGCTGAAGGTCATCTGTGCCTTTTAGGGGCCATGGAACTTTTCCTCCTGCCTTCCCCCTCCCCTTTCAGGGGAGTCATCCCCTTGTTCTTTAGTATTATTCTTGTTAATTTAAAATACAAAGGGCAGAACAGAGAACCCAGAGATCGACCCAAGCCATTACACTCAATTAATCTTTGATAAAGGAGGCAAGAGCTTACAATGGAGTAAAGACAGCCTCTTCAATAAATGGTGCTGGGATAACTGGACAGCTACATGTAAAAAAAAAAAAATGAAACTAGGCCACCAATTAATACCAGACACAAGAATAAACTTAAAATTGATAAAACATTTAAATGTAAGTAATAAAAATCATTGAAGAAAACATAGGTATTAGATATCAAAATATCAGATATCTCACATAGCAAAATTTTCATTGCTACCATAGTTAGGGCAAGAGAAACAAAGGAAAAAATAAACAAATGAGACTACATCAAAATAAAAAGCTTCTGCACAGCAAAAGAAATCAGCATCAAAGTGAAAAGGGAACCTACTGTGTGGGAGAACATATTTGCCAATGATACATTTGAGAAGCGGTTAATACCCAAAATACATAAAGTACTCATACAACTCAGTATCAGGAAGATAAACAACCCAATCAAAAAATGGGCAGAAGACCTAAATAGACATTTCTCTAAAGAGGATATACAAATGGTCAAGAGACATATGGAAAAATGCTCAATGCCACTGATCATCAGAGAGATGCAAATTAAAACAAAATGAGGTACCACTTCACACCTGCCATCAATAAATCAACAAACAATAAGTGAGGGAAGGATGTGGAGAAAAAGGGAACCCTAGTACACTGCTGGTGGGAATGCAAACTGATAATAGCCACTATGGAAACAGTGTGGAGTTTCCTCAAAAAATTAAAAATGGAACCGCCATTTAACTCACTGATCCCACTTCTAGGAATATATCCTAAGAAGCCTGAAACACCAATCAGAAAGAATATATGCACCCATATGTTCACAGCAGCATTATTTACAATAGTTAAGATATGGAAACAGCCCAAGTGCTCATCATTAGATGAATGGATAAAAAACTGTGGTACATTTACACAATGGAATACTATGTGGCTGTAATAAAGAAGGATCTCTTACCCTTGGTGACAACATGGAGGGACCCGGAGAGGATTATACTAAGGGAAATAAGACAGTCAGAGAAAGACAAGTATCACATGATCTCACTTATATGTGGAATCTAAAGAACAAAATAAACTGACAACAAAAATAGATCCAGAGACATGGAAGCATGCAACAGAAAGGGGGTGGGGAGGAAGAGATCAACTAAAGAACTTATATTAGTATGCACAACCCATGGACACAGACAATAGTGGGGTGAAGGTCTGGGGAGGGGATGGGAGTGGGGAGGAGGGGGGAGTCAATGAGAGAAAAAAAGGAGACATCTCTAATACTTTCAACAATAGAGATAAGATTTAAAAAATACAAAGGGAATGTATAATCACTATACAAAAATGGAAACATACAGATAAGCATGAAGAAATTAAAATCACTTCAAATCCCACCATTCAGAGAGAACTATGGCTAACTATGGTGTTAGAGTATCTTCTCTCTCCAGAGTTTTCTGCATTCAATATGTTTGCTTAAATAAATGTGTGTATATATTTAGGCCCAGGGTCAGGGTGCTCAGTCTTGGGCCCTCCTCCTCTGAGGCCCCATTAGGTGGGTGGGGCACCAGAGCTCTGTTGGCACCTCTGAGCCTAGGACCCAGGCAGGTTGGGGCAGGACCTTTCTGCCTGGCACCACTGTGCTCCCCGCCTGCAACTGGGCCTGAAGCGGCCTTCTCCCAGCTCCTCTCTGATGCCCCATCTGGAAGCTGCTTCTGATCCCTTCCATGGAGGCGACTTGCTGTGTGGGACGACTGTGTCAGAAGGAAAGCCCACAAGCAGGCCCCTGGGAATGAATTGGGCCTTTATACGAAAAGCCGCTCTGGGCCGCACCCCAGCTCCTCCTAACACACTCTGAAAGCTGACCGTGACATCGCTAATGACCAAGAGAGAAGGAAAGGGGTGGGAGCCCGCTGAATAGAGGCAGCGTAACAGCTGGAGCGCTTACTGGCAAACATAAAGGATGACATTTGCCCAGGCTTTCTCGACCCTCCCAAACCCAGGGGCAGTGGAGTGTGCTTTCACTCACTACCACAGAGTTGCTCAGAAATCTTAAAAACCAAAATAGCTATAATTTATTGAGCATATATTTTGTGCCAAGCCCTTTACAGAGATTATGCTTAATCCTCACCTGTTTTACAAGACAGACAAGGAAATCGAGGCCCCGGAAGGCAGCGGCTTGACCCAGGCCCTGCTATCGGTAAGAGAATAAAGAGAGATTTGAACACAGGTAATTGGACATTAGAGCCCATACTCTCTATTTTCGAATAAAAATTAATGTTTATGTTATTAAAGTGACCTATGCCTATACTTAGGAATCAAATGGGGCTAAAAGACACAGCAAAAGCCAGCGGCCCACAGCCCAACCCTCTCTACTCTTCTGCTCCGCTCCCAGAAGCCACCGACTCAGCACCAGCCTTTTTCTGTTCTTTACTCCAGATTTCGTTTCTTCTTCTAAAAAAAAAAATATTTTGATTGATTTTTTTTTAGAGAGGAAGGGAGAGATAGAAACATCAATGATGAGAGAGAACCATTGATCAGTTGCCTCCTGCAGGTCCCACACTGGAGATTGAGCCTGCAACCTGGGCATGTGCCCTGACCAGAAATCAAACCGTGACCTCCTGGTTCATAGGTTGACACTCAACCACTGAGCCACACCAGCTGGGCTAGATTTCATTTCTTACACATTTTCCCCCTGAAATAATAATCCCCTTCCCTCTTTCCCATTTCTTAATTTCTTCTACTTACTGTATTCCCCCCATTTCCTTTCATGGATCTATCAAAGGCCCAGCAATACTTTTCCCACAACTCACCAGGCCATAACATCTAGCCCCATCCCTGTGCTCCCCCACTGCTTCGGGCGGGGCTGGCTCCCTGCTCTGGGCCTCTGAGACATCCCTTTGCCTCTCGCTTTGCTGGAGCCCTTGCTCCTAGATGCCATGGCTTCATCTTTCATGACAGGCACAGTTTTTGAGTCCTGCGTGTCTGAAAATGTTTTCACTTTTTCTTCACATTTGATGGATCATGTAGTGAGAATCCAATAAATGAAAACCTAGAAGAGTGCGGGGCATGCCACACATTGTAAGTAAGTGTTAGGTGGAGGCACCAAGCACCGCTGGCTCTGCCAGGGCCACTGTGACGACAACACTGCCGGTTAGGCACAGGGGCACTTCCTCTATACAAGTCACCATGTCTGCTCTCCAGGGTTCGGGCGGTCAGCTCACAGGTGCGCCTATCTGCACAGCTGTGGTTCTTAACCTGGACTCTCTGGGTGAGCCTCAGGGGGCTCAGGACTGCCCAATAGTGCTTGGAGCACATGGGTGAATATGCATTTTTCTGGGGCTACAGTTTACAGCTTTCATCAAATCCTCAGAGAGGTCACAAACCCTCCAAATATTGAACATCTCAGTGCCAGAGGCTCTCCCACCCTTCCAGCATGTGGGCTTCTAATGTGGTTTGGGTTGAGAAATATCATGTTTGAATTATGATTAACAACAGGACCTGCAAACGAGCTAGAAGAGCTGTCCTGTTGGGGAGAGGGGTGAGCTTCACCATGAATGACACCATGGATTCCCTTTTGGCTGCCCAGCGGCCTGCCTTTGCATCCTGGCTGGCCTTGCTGTTTGCAAAAGTGGGTGACTAGAGAACTGACCACCAGTGAAGTGAGCTGGTTTTCACTGTGTTCATGGAAGCCCATATGTCCTGAGCCCCATGTGTATGCTGTATCCTAACCTCTGGTTGGGGCATGTCAAAGAAATCCCTCATGCTGCACCCAGGACCAGATAGGCAAGGGTTGGCCTCATCTGGTAACTTGCAGTGGCACCTGTCTAAGGAAGTCACCTGCTCTTCCATGACAGGTATTTTCTCTCACTGGTTCTTCTGATAACAGTCACATTTATGACCCAAAGAGTCAGCTTTTAAGGCTGGAGCTTTTGCTCATGAACATGCTGTCGTATCATTTTTAAGGGGAAGAAACAAGCCCAGCAGAGCTGCAACACTGGATCTAAGTCTCAGTTTAATTCTTTATCATCTTCCTCTCGTGACTCAAAGGCAGAGAGAAGAGGCTTCACCCAAATTCTGTGAAGTATTTGTTGACTGACCCGGTCCTGAGGAGGGTCGCACAAAACTCTTGGAGAGGAGCCAAGGAGTGACCTGGAACCCAACTCAAAAGCATCCTGGGTAATTCTGTGGCAAGCAGAGAGAGAATTCTGGAGCCTGTTGCACCCAGTGTGAGGACTATGCAACTCTACCATAGGGCACCATCTTCCCCCACCAGAAGGCTGCCTCCCTCCCCTTCCCCACCCTCATCCAACCTCATTACTGGTTAATGCTGACCCTAGGGTGGGAACCTGGGGAGGTATCCAGGTGTGGGACACCTGGGGGCAGGGTTCCCAAGTTAAGCCTGTCTCTGCAGAAGGCCCCCTCCCCCTGCCTCTCAGCACAGGGATTTGGTGACTCACTCTGAATAAGGCATCATAAATTTCCTCCTAATAACACACTTGTCACTGAAGCACTCTAGGAATTTGGCATTGCAAGAGATCTGGCTCCAGGCAGCAGGGCCAATAGGTAATCCTCTGTTTATAAACTGTTCCCACTTGGGCTGGAGAGGGCCGAGGACCACTAAGTCAATGTCACACATTCCTTGGGGAACTGGAAAGACTATGCCCACTTTACAGATGACGGACGCAGTGGCTCAACTCCACAGGCCCAGCTGGGACTCCCCTGCCTCTCCACCCCAGCAGGCTACACTTCGGAGGAGCCTTAGTGACAGAGAGTGGGACATTGACTCCTGACTATGCTGCTTCCAAGCTGGGCCTCCTTAGGCAGGTTCCTTAATCCCTGTAGCCTCTCCTTTCACCACCTGTGAAATGGGGAGAACACTTAACTCTGTAGATCCCAGGAGGTGTGTTAAATGAAGAGCTTCCAGCACGGAGCCCAGGGAGCCAGCCCTCTAAGTGCAGCTGTTAGCATTGCTGCTCCTCAAGTGCCACAGGACTCCCTTCAGCTGTGACCCCTGACTTGGTTTCCTGTCGTCCTCTCCGTTGGCACTCTGTCCTGAGTGAATAAAGAAAGGTGACCTCTCCTACATGACATCACTTCCTCTCAACTAGCATTTCAGGGAGGGATTATTATCCCTAGTGGACAGGGGTGGAAACTGAGGCTGAGAGAGTTTGAGTGACTTCCCCAAGGCCACCACTGGGGGCGCGACAGGATCAGGATTTGAACCTGGGTCTAACTGAATTCATCCTCAGCTCCCAGGGGAAGCCAAGATCAAGGCCCAGCTGGCAGCAGGGAGGTTCTGGATGTGGCCAAGGAGCTCTGTCACTGAATCCTTCCCAGGCAGGTCACTCTCTGGACTTTGGACAGTCGCCAAGGAGGTGGGGACAAGAAGGCAGAAAAGGACTGACTTCCTGTGGAGGGTGCATTGAGGCGATTGAGCTGCCACTGACTGAGCCCTTGCTAGGTGCCCTCCATGCTAACATCGTGGTCTCCTTTAACCCACACACACACTCCTGAGAACCAGGCCTAGGGCATCCCTGCTTCACAGAGGAAGCGAAGGCACAGAGAGGCCAGGTCACTTGCCCCAGCCTGTACCTGGGCGTCCACCTGTGTTCATCTCCCAACCACTTCTTCCCACCAATGTGGCATAAAGTGCGGCCAGTTTTGGAAACCACATCCAGGATAAATGACGGGCCCTATGTTCCTCCAGGAGCCTCCCAGACCTTTTGCTGAGCATCTTAGAATCTGTGTGTGTATGGGGGCGGGGTGGGGGGGGGTGGGGAGAGGTGGCAGAGGGGCAAGGTGGCAGCAGCCTCCTCAGAATTGCCCACCTCAAAGCTACCTCTGTGTGTCTGCAATGGAGTTGGACTTCAGTGAAGAGCAAGGCAGGCCCTGGAGCCCCCCGGGTCCTCTGTGTCCCCTGAACTAAACTTGCCCCAGCCCACCTCGCCCCATGAGGATGGGGCAATCTGCCTGAGAGCAGGAGCTCCACCCCACCCCCCTTGGTATCGCCACCACCCAGAAAAGTTCCTGGCCCTCAACAGACATTTGACCACTGAGAGACTGACAGATGATGGAATGACTGATGAAAACCCGCCAGCCCAATGATAAACAGAAGCCAGTGTGACAGGAATTTGCTGGGCTGTTGAAGGGGGGTCCAGATGGCTCCCTCGCAGGTGGCTGCCATGTGGGAGGTGAGGTGGGGGTGGAGCAAGCAGGCTGGGCACAGGGAACCTGTAAGGACTCCAGAAAGCATAGGTTCAAGCCTGAACTAGAGAGACCAACAGGCTGGCCAGGGGTGCCACAGTTGGGCATTCCACTGTTGCCCAACCACATGCCAGGCCTGTGCCATACCATGTCAGGGCTGCCAAAGGGCTTCGGTCCCCACCACTGCCTCCTGGGCCGTCTCTGATATCATGAGACCTCCATGAGAAGGGGGTGTGGGGCAATGGAAATTGTCTGCACTGGGATTACAGACGTAGGCTGGAATGACCTTTCTACTTGCTGTGTGTTCACTCCTTGGTTGACCTTGCACTGTCCTTCCACATAAGGGTTGTTTCCTCACAGCTTCACCACCTGTCCAAGAGGATGTCCCCTTCCCAGGACTGTGTAGATGCGAGAGCGGAGAACGTGCGTAGGCCCTGTACCCCAACCCCGCCCCAGCACAGCTGAAGGAGCTAACTCTGCCAGATGCCTCCTCTAGGGCAGACATTCCACACCCCAGCTCAGAGCACTGAGCCTCTCAGGCCTGGACACCTGGGCTCCCCACTCCAAATTCCACACTGCCTTCCTGCCCCCCTCCCAGCCCCAGAAGCCTGGCTTCCCTGTGGAGCAGTCCCTGACACAGAAAAGGAAATAGTTAGCATAGTCACCAATTTAATTCTCTCCACTCACCTCTCTCTGAAAGTAATCTGCCAGCACCCAGCGCCCGGAGGCAGGGCTCCTCTACCAGCCAGGCCAGGGCTGGGGAGAGGCTCAGGGAACTATGGAATCTCAAGCTAATTAAATGGAAGATGCTCTGGGGACACAGGCTGTGTTCCTGTTGCTCTGAACACACCACAGTACGCAAAGACACTGCCTCTGGAAGATGTGGAGAAGGCATGGAGGAATGTGAATGGCAAAGATGATTAGAGGGCTGGAAAATGAGATGGACCTGAAAGTAAAGGTTAAGGCAATTGAAGTATTTAGCCTGCAGGAGAAAAAGGAATGAGGGGCTGGCAGCTTAATCATCCCTTCCTGTGTTATAAGAAGAATATTCCCCCTGGGTCTTTCCTCCTCTAAGCCTGAGTTCTCTTGTCCTCAACTCCCTTTCTCTCACCCACCTTTTTTGTTCTATTCACTTGTCAGTTCATTTTGACCTTTACTGAGCACCGACTCTGTGTCAGACACTCCGCCAGATTCTCGAGATGAAAAGACAAGAGTCTCTGCCTCCTGAGTTAAGTGGAAGAAATGGGCCCATCACCCCAAACTCCCTGACTGCAGGCCTGGAGGCCTGGCGCTTCAGTTGCTGTGAGAGTTCAAAGTGAGCTGCTCAGCCCTGTCTGGGCTTCCTGTAGGAGATGGTACCCAAATGGAATCTTGAAGGATGAATCCCTGAGCCAGGTGAGGTCAGGTGGGAAGGGCATTCCAGGCAGTGGGAGCAGCCTGAGCAAAGGCCCAGGACATAAAATGTAGAGTGTATATAAGCAAATACAAACTTTGGGCTTTACTGGGGCAAAACGTAGAGAGCTATGTGGTATGAGGTATGGCTAGAGGGCCAGGCAGGGCCCAGATCCCAAGGCCCTGGACTCTGCGGTAGGGAACATGGGCTTGATCCAGAAACAGTGCTTCCCAGAATGCTCAGAATAACAAAGGTTACGTGCAGTGTTAATAGATGCCCCGCCCCCCCCCCCCCCCCCCCAAATAAAAGGTGTGTCTTGGTCAAGTTAGTTGAGTGACATTGAGGTAAACCAGTGTGATTCTCAATTGAAGAGCAATTTGCAAAAGGGGACATTGGCAATGTCTGGAAATATTTTTGGTTGCCCTAATTTTGGAGTGAGGTGCCACTGGCATCTAGTGGGTCAAGGCCTGGGATGCTGCTCATTATCCCACAATGCACAGGACAGGCTCCTACAAAAACCTGCCCGCCCCCGCTCAATGCTCCCCATGCTCCCACAGTCCCTGCACAGGTCCTGCAGGTCATTCACCTCCCTACTGTCATCATCTGTTTGCCAGTTGGTCTCCCCACTTGACTGTGCAGGTCTGAATGGCTGGGTTCAGGCTATCTTCCTTTATTGGGGGGAGGGAGGAAGAAACATTATGGGAGAGGAGGACTTTCTGTCAGGGTTGGAGAAGGGTGTGGCTTTGGGTGGAATCTGGCTCCTGGGGGATACCACTGCCATGAGGGTTGGTGGGTGACTCTAAGGGCTTTTTCCATCCTAGTGGCCCAAACCCACTGTGGCTGGGGGTTTGGGAGTCACACAGGATAGGTGTCCAGGGACCTATCCTGTGCTGGTCCAGAGCGGGCGCTTCGATGATCATCCCCTATGACCAGGTTCTTCCCTTTTTCATTTGCACCATAGCATCTTTCAACGTACTTGTTCTTAATTTTATTTAGTTTACCTGTCTCTTCTCCTCACTCCCCTTGCAGCTTAAAAAATGTCAGCCCCATAAGGCAGGGCTTTTCATCTGTATTGTTCACTGCTTTATTATTTTTTTAAAGATTTTTAAATTGATTTTGAGAGAACAAGGAAGGGAGAAAGAGGGAGGGAGGGAGGGAGGAAGGGAGGGAGAGAGAGAGAGAGATATTAACATCGATATGACAGTGAAACATGGAATGGCTGCCTCCTGCATGCCCCACATAAGGAATTGAGCCCACAACCTGGGAATGTGTCTTGACTAGGAATCAAACTGGCAGCCTTTCAGTGCATGGGATGATGCCCAACCAATGGAGCCACACCAGCCAGGACTTGTTCACTGTTTCATTCCCAGGGTCCAGAACAGTGCCTGGCACATAGTAAGTGCTCAGACAAAATGTGTAGAAGCAATGGATGTCTGAACGCCACACCCCTTCCCGCCACCCCTGCTATACAGCTCAGAGTGCCTGGACCAATATCTGCCACACATGGTCCTTTCTCTGCACCAGCAGGAACTGGGGAAGTCCAAGGAGCACCCCCCTCCCCCCAAACCAGCAGCAATTTCCATTGTTTACGTGATAACCCCAAAGCTGCTTTAGGGGGAAGCTGCAGGAACTTCACACACACACCCTGATCTTCCCTGAAAAATCTGGTATGACGGACTAACCATTAGCTCCAGGAGGAGGAAGTGGGACAGGATTATGCAAAAGGCCAAGCAACCTGGCAGCCACACGAAACGAAACTGTAGCCAGTTGACAGGACAATGGCATGAACAAAGGCCGCTGCCTCCGGGAAAGGCTGCCAGGCAATGTGACACGCAGGAGAGTGCAACTGAGTGCATGAGCTGACAGGTCAGTGCACCGCCCAGGAAGCCCATTCATCACGGAGCGAGCGGGGCCAACAGACACTCCCCAACTACACACATGGGGGAAGACCAAAGCGGGGCGAGCAAGTGGCTACGGGTCCCCTTGGAAACAAATGCAAGAAAATAAAACCGGTGGGTAGAAGCAGGTGTCCAGGTCTAGGCAGAGTTGCCAGGAAATTTTGTTAATGGAGGGTCTGTTTACCCCCAAAGCTGTGGCTCAAGGAGTTTTGTTAAGCTGGGCTCATGGCCTGGGCTATGGGCAAGCAAGGCTGTTAAAAACCTGTGCTCAAGTCACAGCTGACCCTCCAAGCTGGGGGTTCCAGGCTGCAGAGGCCAAAGACCTGATGACACTATCCTACTTAGCTTTGTGGTCTCAGGCAAGTCATCCATTAAAAGAGTATGTGGGTGAAGAGAGGGTTTATTAGCTCTGCTAACCTAACAGGGTTATGGGGAGAATAAAAAAGATGGGGCACGCGTAAGAGCCTTGAGAGCCGTAAATAAAGCATGGAGTGCATGCAGGAAGGCATGAGGGGGTGCAGCTGTGTCCCCCCACCCCAGGGGGCCGTGCACAGGAAGCAACAGCAAACCACCTGGGGGTGGCCTTTAGTTACCTGTGGAAAGTGGCTTTCATGGCACACCCCTCTTCTGCAGGACCTTGGGGTCCTTCTGAGAATCCCATTTAAGGCCCCTTAATGAACAACCTTGTGGCCACCCAGAGACACACAGTTCGCTTGGGTTATCCTGAACGATTACTTTAGGCAGATGGATTTACAGTCAGTTCATAATTGCATGGCATCACCCATTGTGTAAAATTCATGCAAATTTAATCCTTAAATAACACCAAAAGATAGGCATTGACATACCCATTTACAGGCTCTGAGAGTTCCCAACATCACACAGCCAATTCAGAGACAGTCGTGGGGTCCAGGCCTCTGACTGCAGGTTAGATTGGTGCCTGCTATGTAGACACGACTCTCTCTCCTTCTAGGGTCCCCTCCTCCCCTTCTTTTTTAGGGCCTTTGGTTTGAGACTTACTTTTGCTATTTGCATTGCTCAACCACCTTCCCTGACAAATCTAAGCAGAACTCTCGTTCTAAAGAAGAGAGCCTGGAACAGAGAATTCTCCCTGGAAAAGCTAATGTTCCCACAGCTGAGCCTGAGCAGCTCCTCAGCGGTGCTTTTCCACTGGGGCACTGAGCACAGCTCCTTACATGATGTGGCCCACACATGTCCTGAGGACCCGCCATCCAGAGTAAGGCAGACATGACTATTCCAACATCTACAGCAACCCGAGAAGGTGGTTATGGTCCATCTCCTGGATATGAGATGTTGGACACTCTCTCCTTAAACCAAGTACAGTTCACTTACCTCCTTGTGGAGAGCTCGTGCCTGGATTTTGAATTCTAGAATAAAACAAAAAGAAAAGAACTTTATAATAAAGATTAAAGTGCTCTCTGATTTTTAAATGACACTTCACATATTACCAATCAAGTTCACATCCATTACCACATTTAATCCTTATAATATCTTACAACCCTGTGAGGTATTATTATTCCCATTTTAAAGATGGGGAAAACTGAGGCTTACGAGTGCATAGATAACTTGTCCAAGGTCATAAGGCTAATACATGGTAGAGATGGAACAAAGGCTTGGTTCTTCTATCTACAAGTTTAAGACTTCACCTATGGCAACAATTTTTTTTTAACCACTCATGAATAAAAGTTTAATTAATAGTAAATTAAAAGGTTGATTAGAGCTTCTAATGGGAACCCTTTAAATTTCTAGTAACATTATTACTTATCTCTCCTTCATCTAATCAACCCTCACCACAATCCTCTGACCCAATATGTAGCAGGCATTGTGTGAAGACGGAAGATAGGTATTGGGACTCATCAATCATTGCTTGAGGTTAGGAGCATGGCACTGCCTCAAGCTGTCCCATTTAGAGAGTCCTGGTCTGGCTAGTGTTGCTTCGATGATGAGTATACACAGAGCAGCGCTAATTGGAGCCCAGAGGAATTTAAGAATCAGTGTAAATCACAGTTCCCACTTTCATGGAATTTACAATTAGTAGGAAGAGAGATTTGCTATGAAATCTTTGAAGGGCAATGTACAAAACAGAATAGAATTTAGGGCCCACTATCCTTAATACATAGTCCAAGAAGGCTTCATGAAGGAAGTAGGCCTTGAGTGGGCCTTAAGAATGGATAGAACTTGGAAGGGGAGGAAAGAGAAAGGGTTTCCATTCCGGTGGAGGATGAAGTGCCAGCAGCAGGCAGGGTGTGGGGTGCGTGGTTCCCAGCTCCATTCCCACCCCAACTCCCAGCATTCTGGTGGTTCTGCACCCATTTCCTGGGTCCTAGTAAAGCCAGGTGTTAATGCACATCTAATGTAATAGCATCTTTGTACCTGCTATTTCCTCTTCTGGAAAGAATCTCCCTCCTTTGCTTCCTGGTCCCCTATCTCTCATGCCCCATCTACCTGTAAACACCTGTCAGTTCAATCACACTTCTGCCATGTAAAGGACCCATGCAGTACTTATCTTCCTCGTGAGGATGTGTTCCTAAGCCTGCATCCTCCGCCACATCAGGACCCTGGTTAACTTTTGCATAGTTATTTGTTGAATAAACACAAATGAAAGATGGAAATGCAGATTAACTGAATTAACGAATCCACAAAAAGTGAGTCCTGCTATAAGACATATGGGCTGACACTTAGAACCAGTGATGCCCCAGTCCATTAGATGTATTCTGGGTAATAAATCTGAGCAGAAGTAATGATTCTTTAATGAATGAATGATTGATGGAGTGACTCCGTTTTCTATATAATGTGATGAAACCCATCATCACTCTTCAGCTAGCTTGATTTTTTTTGGATTAATCTTGTTTCCTTAAACTCCGTGAGGCTGAGACCTGAGGATCAGTAGGAGTTAACCCAGGGAAAGGTGCAAAGCACACACTGTACAGGACTCAGAGGCAAGAGAGGGTGAGGGTTTGGCAACAGCTACCAGGTGATGGGCAGAGTCTGGAAGGATGAGAGGACACTGGAGAAATGAGCAGGAGACAGGCTATGAAGGGACTTAAGCGGTTCCCAGAGGACAGTGGGACACAATTAGACCTTTAAGTGAGGTGTGTTACATGTAGGACTATCATTATTTTTTGTTTAAAGAAAGAGGGCCCTGACTGGAATGTGGAGATGGAGCAAGGCAGAGCAAGACTCAGAAGCCAGCAGAGTTTTAAAGATGCTGCAGAAACTTGGGTATGAGATGGTGGGGGCTGAACTTGGGCATGATCTATGGGATGGAGACACACAGAGAGATTTAAGAGTGCTGAGAGGGAGAATGGACAGGACTTAGTGACAGCCAGGATTGGCATGAGGCTGATGGTGCTGGTGATGGGACTAGAGGAGGAGTCAGGATGAGAATGCCAAGGCTTGGGAAACTGAGTGGGTCCCAACAGAGTTGAGGAAATTTGGGGAAGAAATGCAGTGGACGGAGAGAGGGGAATAATGAGTTATTTCCAGAAATTTTACTATATATAAGCTTTGTTCTGAGAGTCTAAATTATATGATACGTATATATGTGTGTGTATGTGTGTATATGTGTATATATATATATATATATATATATATATATATATATGTAAGTATATATACATATAGGTATATTATGTTTTTTCTTTTTTACAAAACTTAAATTCTTTATTGTTTAAATTATTACATATGTCTCCTTTTTCCCCCATTGACCCCTCCCTGGCCGGTCCCCCTACCCCCCACCCCCTGCACATGCTTTCACCCCCCTACTGTCTGTGTCCTTTGGTTATGCTTATATGCATGCATACAAGTCCTTTGGTTGATCTCTTACCCCAATCCCCACCCTCCCCTGTCATTCCTCTGAGTTTTGAAGGTCTGTTCAATGCTTCTATGTCTCTGGATCTATTTTTGTTCATCAGTTTATTATGCTTTTTCAATTAATATAACAATATCTTCTCATGTTATTACAGACTCTTCATAAACACTATTTCTAAGGGACAAGCTGTCAAAAAATATGCAAACTGTTGGAAAACATGAGTCAGATAAGCTGTATGAAGAGGATTTCCCATGCTACACACGTGCAAGAGCAGGTCAGCCGGGCCATGAACAGCACCTTCCTTGCAGAGGCCTGTTCGCACATGTTGAGTGATACAGAGAACCCATAAAGAGCCTACGGCTATACCCAGGAGGCCCCAGGAGACCAGCCAGGATGTGGCCTTGGTCACAGATACATCGCTTACAAAAGGTGCAAGGGACCCTGAGGGCAGTCTTGGCCTCAGGGGACACTGGTACGTGAGGAAGATCTGTGACTATGCAGGAGGTCTGAAGAAAAGGTCCCCAACCAGCTGGTGTTAGAACTGTAGGGCAATACAATCCTTAACAGCCATTTGTAAGCTTCCCACTACAGGAGAACAAAAGACCAGGAAAAACTTGCTGGACACCAGGAGTCAGACCATACAAGGAACAGAAACTGTCCTGAAGGGATCCGATCGCACACCTGCATTTCCTCTGCATTCCAAGCCCACCAGCTCAGCTCCCAAACCCACTGGCGACAACTTTCCCGCCAGTGACTGCATATAATAATGAAACTCCGGCTCCTAGGTACTGCCATCAACCCAATGTCCCCTTGGCTTGGGCTATCCAAAGGGAAGGGCTGCACAGCAACATCTCCCATCATCTTCCCTTAAATAAATTCAATTTCTTTATCTGCCATCTGAGATGGCTAGTTAGCTTGCCCACACACCACCATGCTAACCTTCCATGTTCACCTTTCAGCTGGGAAGAGAAAATGAGACTGTGTCTTTGAAAGTATTTGTAATCATAAAAGATGAATACAAACTTAAGGGGCTATCATTATTATCCACGCTCAAAACCATCAATTTAAAACTAATGGAAGTTTTCCTAACATTCACCTGTAAAGCAACAGGGGTGGGAAGGAGGCTTTACTACATCTTCCTTTGTATCTTTTGAATCATTCAACAATAACTTAAAAATTATTTAAATCTAAAGCAAAGTCTCCCTTATTCATTAACAGTAGTGATGGAGAAAAATATCAGATCACCAGAATTTTTTCACTTGTCCAGAAAGAAATCATAAAGACAAAGGCAATGACTACATCTCACACAGGCTTTACTCATTTGAAAAGCATGACGCCCATTCCTAGACATTAAAGGATCACATACTGAGTCAAAAGAAAATGAGCCAGAGTGGCTTTCGGGGCAAAGTGCATGGCATAAATGTACAGGACTTACATTCATGTTGGGTTAAATTTCTTCAAGCCTGTTTTTTCCACCTGTAAAATAGACATAACAAAACCCACCACGAAAAATCATCATGAGACCTAAATGGGTAACTTCTGTGAAGGCAGCTAGCACCAAAGACCTGCAACTCTATACATGTCTATTTGTTGAATCTTACAGACACCTACTTTTCATGTGCATCCACAGGGACACTTTCAACCACAAATAACAGAAAAACCTGACTACAACGTCTAAGATAAATAGGGGCTTATTTTTCTCGCTATATAATAAGAAGTCTCTGGAAACAAGCAGTCCTGGCCAGGATAGGGTGACTAAATAGTATCCGGGTTCGCCCAGGATCATTCTTGTTTTAGCTTTAAAAGCCCTGCATTTCAGGAAACCCCCTCAGCCTCCTAGAAACCCCTCAGTCTCAATTAAACCAAGAGGTTGGCCAGCCTAGAAATAACTGTCATCAATGATACCATCAAGAACCAAGATACTTTCTTTTTTCACTTGGCCATTCTGTTTCTTGTTGCCTCATGGTTGCAAGATGGCTATCACATCCCCAGGCATCATGTCTGCATCATGTCTGCATTCCAGGTAGGAAGTAAAGGGAAGGGCAAAAGGGTCGAAGGCTTTCTCTTAAAGAGGTCTACCTTTCATTCCGAGGAAAAAAACTTTCCTCGAAGACTTGTACTTACATCGCATTGGCCAGAACTGTTTCACGAGGCGACCCCTAGCTATAAGAGCAGCTGGGAAAATGGAGTATTTGTTTCCACCTCCACAGTTGAAGAAGGCCAGAGGAGAAGGTGATGAAAGGCTTTTGGTTGGTCAATCCACAGTGTCTGGCACACCCCCTCCCTCGTGATTGCACCCAGCAGTGTTGAGCACCTGCCACGTGACAGGCACTGTGGTCGGATCTGCAAAGGACAGAACGAAGAAGACACGATCCCCATGCCAAGTAAGCTCATGGTCTGGTGCAGGCTGACACACGACAGAGGTGACTATGTCAGAAGGCAGCCATGAGAGAGTGGAGAGCGCTGTGCTGGCGAATCTTGCCCAAGATGCAGGTGGGAATGGCAGGGTTGATGGAATGAACATGATGCACCTTCCAAGTAAGGAGAAACTCAAGATGCAAGGATAGGGCTTGGCAACAAGAAAGCTCCAGAAAGAAGAGCCAGTGGGTGTGAGAAGGAATGTGTGTGTAGGGGTGAGTACCTCTCATCTCTGAAGATGACCTAGCTTTGGGGCCTTGGGTTGTTGCTATGGCATTAGGGAGCATTTAGACCCTGGTGTGTGCACAGGTGGTCTGAGTGACCATGGACCACACCCAGCAAAGAGCTGTAGAATGCCTCATGGAGACGTGACCTCTACATGCGATTCCAAGCCGCCCTGGAGAAGAGAAGACCACACCTACATGCTCTGTCTGAGGATCCTACTGGGAGCCCAAGCCTCACCTTACCCTGTTTCCTATCCTTTCGGCTTCTGAAGCAACCCCCTACCACACCCCCCTTCACTTCCCAGCTTCCCAACTTCTCAGTTGCTGGATCTACCTCCAGGCCAGCCTGCCAGCCTCAGAGCCAGGCAGTGCATAGTCTGCGGCCTCCCTTGCCAATGAGGGCTGGTGCTTGATGCCAGCAACCTGCCCACTTCCTGGGCAAGCGGCCGCATGCCCTACCTCGCCCCACTGATACTGGCGCAGGGCACAGTGCAGCTCTTGCCTTAATCTGCAGTCAGGCTGCAGCTGGCCAAGGAGCAGATCTGTTACTGTCCTTCACACGCCTTAGCTTATCCCAGGGAAGCATCAGAAAACAAACCCACAAAGTGTGTGTGTGTAGATATTCCCAGGTAGTTGGGCAGGAAGTGAGGCCGGGAGGTTAGGTAAACTGCCCAAATACCCAGCTGGGGAGTGGTAGAGGTGGGATTCAAACCTGGGTTGGATTCTAAAGCCCCTGCATTCCCCATTGTTCCAAACCATTTCTCTATACACAGCTGAGCTCTCTCCCCCCAACCCCTTTGCCCTGCAAGCTTGTCTATGCCCAGACCCCTGGCTCTGATGGCATCCTCTGGTCTTGATTGCCAGAGATTATGATGAAGATTCATTTATTCCTTCACTCAACAAATATTTGAGTATCCCCTGTAGGCCAGGCACCAGAGCTTGCTCTGTCCTCAGGGCATATGGCGGAGCTCCCCAGGGCCAGCTCAGACCAGCCCATGGCGCAGCTGGACCCCTCCCCATCGCCTCTGCACATAAATGATCTGCTCTGGCCTCACTTCTTGACCTTTCTTGCTGGACCTGTTTGCGGTCTGGGTCTGAGATGGTCACATTTGAGCCTTTTCCCGTTATGACATCTCAACTAGTTACTGCTGTTGTCTAAGTGAGGTGGTCAGAGGACGAGGAAGAACTGAAACAGCCACCACACCCATTGGGAAACAATACGGTGAAAGTGGAGATTCAATGAGGACAGCCTTTTGGGTGGGGGAGGAGCTGTCAATAATCACACCTTCCCCACTGAGTGGGGGTGCCATGAAGGTACAAGAAACTGAGCCTTGGAGGGTAAAATGACCAACCCAAGTTTACTTTCTATTTGTGAAAGTATTACATAATACATGTTCATTGTGGAAAACTGGAAGTACAAACAATATAAAGAAAATTGGGAAATACCAAAGGCATAAAGAAAAAAAAACAACAAAAAACACTCTGTGATACTATTACCCAGAGATGATAAGCACTGTTAACACTGTATGTGTGTCTGCCTCTAGATCTTTCCTATGCACATATTTGGATTTATTCTGTACATTCTATGTTGTATCCATCTTTTATCAGTTAACAGTAACTGATACCATCCCCGCCTTGACACTAAGTGTGTTATGAAATGTTATTTTAAGAGGCTGCGTAGTATTCCATTGTGTGGGGTGCCATAATTATTTGACCTATACTGTTAGCTATTTGGGTTGTTCCCTACCCCCTCATTTTTGTCCTATTAAATAATACTGAGGTGAACATGTTTGTACATAAATATCTGTGCACATATCTGATTTTGGGGGGGGCGCGCTAAATTCTGAGGGACACAGTGTGACAAACCACATTGGCATGGTCTGTCTCTGTGCCCAGAAAGGAGGATGGGGGGCACTTGTTACCACCAGGCCTCCAGGGCAGGGGCTTTGGGGGTATCCAAAGGAGAAGATGCTGAAGCAGGGGGCATGGGCGCCCCAAAGCTCACTTCTCTCATGGTTTTTCTTTGACCTGCTTTATTACTCAGAACTCTTTACTTCAGAAATCTGCTGAAACCAGCTCAGACCCATGAAAGAAATGGAGATAAGAATGTCAAGCAGGAACCTAGCCAGTCCTCGGAGAGGGTCTAGGAGAGAGGAACACTACCCGCGCTTCCTCTTTTCTCCCTTCTCCTCCCCCATCAGCTCCTGTGGGGCAGTGGGCCTCAAACCTGAGAGTGCATCCTAATGAAACATCTACAGCGATCATTCAAACACCTGTTGTTGGGAAGCCGTCCTTACATTTCTGACTGAGCAGGTTAGAGGCAGAATGGACAATTTGCATTTCTTCTTCTCTCTCTCTCTCTCTCTCTCTCTCTCTCTCTCTCTCTCTCTCTTTGTGAATCCTCCCGGATATTTTTTTCCCCATTGATTTTTATTTATTATTATTATTATTATTATTATTATTTTAAATACATTTTTATTGATTTCAGAGAGAAAGGTAGAGGGAGAGAGAGATAGAAACATCAATGATGAGAGAATCATTGATCAGCTGCCTCCTGCATGCCCCACACTGAGGATCGAGCCCACAACCTGGGGCATGTACCCTTGACTGGAATTGAACCAAGGACCTTTCAGTCCACAGGCTGATGCTCTATCCACTGAGCCAAACCAGCTAGGGCTCCCCACTGAATTTTAGAGAGAGCAAAAAGGAGAGAGAAACATTGATGTGTGGCCCCCCAATCAGGCTGAGATCAAACCTGCAACCCTGGTATGGACCCTTAACTGGAAATCGAACACGAGACACTTTGATGAGTGGGCCAACGCTCTAACCACTAAACAACACCGACCAGGGTGCATTTCTTTTTTAAAAAATTTTATTAAATATATTTGGGTGGCATCTATATATATATAAAACCCTAATATGCAAACAGACCGAACAGCGGAACAACCGAACAACTGGTCACTATGACGTGTGCTGACCATGAGGGGGTGTGCATGGAACATGGCGGGCATCGGCAGCAGGCAGCAGAGCATGGAACATAGCAGACATCGGCCGCAGTGGATGGTGGAGCAGGTGAGTGGGGGCACCAGACCAAGGTGGAGCACTGGTCGCTGTCATTGGGGTGAGCATCTGGTGGTTACTGAAAATTCTTTGCTCCTGCATGCCGTGATTCCGCTGGGTGCTCACACCTGCTGCCAGCACCGGCCCCACTCGCACCCACTGCTGGCACCAGAGCTGCCGCTCACACCCGCTGACGGTACCTGGCACCGGTCCTGATTGCTCGGCGCCAGAAGCAGGTGCGAGCAGAGGCTGCCAGCCCCAATCGTCCCTGAGGGCTTCTCCACCTACCCCTGCTCCAGAGGGGAGATTGGGGCAGCAGCCGCAGCTTGCATCCGCTGACAGTGCCGGCCCCAATCACTCTGTGCCGGCAGCAGGTGCGAGTGGGGCTGGCGCCGGCAGTGCATGGGAGCGGCAGTGGCAGCAGCAGGGCTTCCAGCAGACAGGGAACTAGGGGCCACAGTGGGAGGGGCTGGGCGGGGGCGCGGAGGATGGGCCGAGACCCGCCCCTGTGCCTACTGCAGCCTCATGGCCCACAGTTCCTTTCAAGGTGCATGAATTCATACACTGGGCCCTTAGTTGGTTAATAAAAGAATATAGGTTTCGAGTGTTTAATTCTATAATACATCATCTGTATATTGCATTATGTGTTCACTTCAAAGTCAAATCTCCTTCCCTCACCATATATTTGTACCCTAATTTACCTTCTACTGTCTTCCCCCACCCCACTTTCCCTCTGGTAACCCACACTGTTGTCTATGTCTATGACTTTGCATGTCTAGTGCATTCCTAGATGATGCTGATGCTGCTGGCCCAGGGACCACACTTTGAAAACCTCTACCTGAGGACAACGTGGTCACTGGGCAGACAGCCTCCAAGATTACCACCATACTCTGGTTTCTGGTGAACCCCACCCTCTCACTGTGATCCTGCCTGGTGGCACCAAAGCCCGATATGACCACCTCCTGTCAGAAAGAGACCTTCCCCAAGAGGATTAGGCCCAAGAAGGGGATGAGGGCTCGAGGCCTCTTCCCCCAGGTTCTCTCTCTCCTTGGCCTTTTTTGGAGAACCAGCTTAGTCAATTCTCAAGACAGTTCTCTCTCAGCCACACCTCCATTCCTTGGGCTGAAAATGCTGGGCAGTGGTTAAGGGGTCTCTGCCTCTCAGGCCACTCACTCTGAAGCGCTCCTGCGTTCTCAGTCCCCATCAAGCAGGAATTGCTAAGGAAGTGGGGTGGTCAGGGCGCTCCGCAGGATACATTTTTATTTGGAGAAGTTTGACACGTATGCTAAAATGTTACAAAAATTTCTGGAGTTAATTAAAAGGAAATCACGTGGAATGGCCACCAAACACTGAAACAAAAAAGTAGCTTTGATATAAAAACGAGTTCGTGGTGGGAATGCAGATGGGTGCAGCCACTGCGGAGAACAGTATGGAGTTTCCTCAAAAAATTAAAAATGGAACTTCCATTTGACCCAGTAATCCCACTTCTAGGAATATATCCCAAGAAACCAGAAACACCAGTCAGAAATGTTATATGCACCCCTATGTTCATAGCAGCACAGTTTACAATAGCTAAGATTTGGAATCAGCCTAAGTGCCCATCAGCAGATGAGTGGATTAAAAAACTGTGGTACATCTATACAATGGAATACTACGCTGCTATAAAAAAGAAGGAATTCTCACCATTTGCAACAGCATGGAATGAACTAGAGAACATTATGTTAAGCGAAATAAGCCAGTCGGAGAAAGATAAATATCACATGATCTCACTCATTTGTGGAATATAATGAACATAAACTGATGAACAAAAATAGAACCAGAGACATAGAAGCATCGAACAGACGGTCCAACCTATGAGGGAAGGCAGGGGGTGAGGGAGTAATAAATCAACCCAAGGACTTGTATGAATGTATTATCAGCATAACCAATGGACACAGACTGGGGGGAGAAGGGGAGAGGGTATGTGTTGGAGGGTGGGGGTGGCCGGGGAGAGGTCAATGGGGGGAAAAGGAGACTCATGTAATTCTTTAAACAAGAAAGAATTTAAATTTTAAAAACTTATATTATGTGGGGGAAAAAAAGAGTCCGTGGGTTGACTTAAAAAAGAATTCAAGCATTTCCCCACCCCCTATATTTGAAAAGTGCCTTTCCTGGTCCCCCCTGTATAATTTTCTAAAAGGCCTTTGTTTCCATTTTCAAAATAAGTTTTACATTTTTAAGGGCAACTCATACAAAGTAACCAGAAACTGGCCTTGGCTTGGAGAAGCTCCCAGTTCTCATAAACATGCAATCACTAGCTCCTTTCAGGATGATGAATGCTATTGATTGGCTCAGATCAGCTTGTGACCTGGCAGTGGTATTAGACATTGGCTAGAAAGCATCTCCTTATGAATTTTTCATTGGCTTGTGTGTCTGCAGTGCTCACTCTCCCTCCTCCTTTCCGTGTCTCAGGACTGATGATGCCACTCTGCAGGGCCACGTTATTGGATCAGAGTGATTAGCTTTACGGCCCAATTCTCTGGGTCAAATCCAATTTCTCCCGGTACAGCAGGCTTACGAGTAGTCATGTGCTTTCTGTTTTGCGATGGCATCACAGGATTGCTAGCAGATGCAGTAAACTGAAGTCATTTCCCATTAACCGTATTCCTCATGACACTAAGACAACGTGCCACTCTGCACTTGCATTCCCAAGCATTTTGCAGAAAGAGTGCTTTCAGCAGCTCAAGTAAAAGCTGACTAAGAGGCAACTCTTGAGAAGCACTGAGTCAGCTTTAGCTCATGATTCTCATAACACCCCCGAGAGGAGCAACATTATTCCCCCTTCATAGGGTAAACACTGAGGATCTGAGAAATCTGGTGAACTCTGGGAATTCAGTATTGTGGATTTATCAAGCTCACACTGAAGTAGGGGGGAAGGTGAAACCCCTTGATCCAGACTTGATCCCAGTGGCCAGAGAAAACCTACAAGTCACCTTTCAGAGACCAGGGAAAGCTTTGCTAAGAGCAAACCTGTCCCCGCCACACCTCCACTGGATCTTATATTCCAGGTCTGGACTATATGAGAAATGCAAGTTCGCCATCTAGAAATAGGGCTTTCCTCCCCATTAACATTTTTATCCAGGTGAAGTGGAGTTAAAGAAAACTTCAAGCACCAATATGGGGAGAAAATAGATAACATAAGGCCGGCAATAAAGGGGGTAGGGTTGGAGGGTTAAAGAAATAGCTGCGTGTGAATATGAGCTTTCTCTCTCATGCATGACCCTCTGCCTGGTCCTGCTTCCTCTCTAAGACACGGAGACTCTGTAAGAAAGTGTAACACTTGGTGAGAGCTCTGAGTCGCTACACTATGTTTGACTACTGCCAAATATTTTGTTGTACACTTAAAAGTGGAAGAAAGAAAAAAAATAAGGGAATCTAGATTCCACTTGGGAATGGTGGCCAATTTGACCAAAGTTTACAGCAACCTCCCTACCTGAGCCATGAGCCTATAACTGCCAGAAGCAATGATGCCAAAAGATATCTTACTTTGTATTTATCTCCAGGGTGCTTATCAGTATAACACCAGCATTTTTTAACCGGTGTGCTGCAAGAATTTTTAAAACATGCAATACTTGACTATTTAGTCAGGGGCACTAACCTCTTTCCCCTTAGGTCATCAAATTAAAAAATGACAACAGCCAGCACAACAATAGCCGCACAGTGTGAATGAATCAACATTATACCTATTTTTGGTCAGATCAGTAATATATTTACATATATCTGTGTGTGTGTGTGCTGCAAAATTTAGTAATTGGTTTATGTGTGTCATGAGATGAAAAAGGTTGAAGATTGCTGGCACAACACAATTGTGAGATTACTCTTGAGTCTTTGATATAAATTGGTAGGTAAGATTGAAGACCAGAGCAAACACATACCTAACTAGTCCCTTCTCCAGAGGCCAGTTAAGATGATTATGCTGAGATGCCTAAGAAGACTATATTGTTTTTGTTCCTGAACATTAGATCTTTTCCTATATCCACCCTTGATTTTAAAAGTCCCAAATGATCCCAGAAAAATTCCAAAATTTCAAGCCAGATTGAATAGAGAAGTCATGTTGTAGATTTATCATAACACATTAGCCTGGGATAGTCAATGATTTTCTCCAGACAACAGCTGTTAGCATGTCCATTTTGTGGATATTAACAACTCATTGAACGACTAAATTCTTTGTCATTACCAATATCACAAGCCCTCAGGGCTTTCCCAAAAATTTGTATTTATTGACAAATTTTCAAACAAAGATGTATAAAGTATTGCATTAAATTCAAGGATAGTCACTCTGGAATAGCAAAGGTAAAAGGAACTCCCATCTGTCCTCTAAATTCCTCCTAGACCTGTAGTCCTCAGCCTCTGGGGACACCTCTGCTCCCCACTGTTCAGCCTGAGGAAATAGTTCTTGGTGGAACATTAGGAAGTCACTTCCTTATGACCATGCTTTCCTGAAGCACTGGAAGCCTTGTTTCTCCGCTACCCTTAGACTTTCCTTAGAGGAATAAACAAGCCCATAGTGTCCCCTAAGAGAGCTCACTAGTAAAGCCCACAGCCTTTCATGTCTTTTAACTCAGAAGGGATCCTAGAGGTCACTCTGTTTAACCCCAATATTAAAAATGAAGCAGCTCTTAAGAAAAGGGTCTGATATCAGTGGTATGAAGAAGGATAAAGTTCAGCCAACTTCCCTGAAACTATAACTGTGATGATGGGGGCTACATGACAGGAGAGGAGCTTGGAGTTACTTGGGTCTTGGAGGGGCATGGTCCCTGGTCTCATGACGAAGATGACAGGGCATTTGGGGAGGCTGTTTGCATCCGCCTTGCAGTCTGTGGGTGAAGGAGTGGGTTGATTCTGATGACTGTTTCTTGAATTCTGTCCTCACTAATGATGACTATGGTGAGCTCTTCCTTCCTCCTATTCCAAAAAGACAAGTCACTCAGCATAGCCTAGTCTTGAGTTGGACCTTCACATGAATATCTAGCTTGTGAGTATTTATTTTGGTGGAAAAGGTTTTTCCTAACCAGTGGTGTGATTATGACACAGAAGCATATTTCTGCTTTCAGCTCAGAGAAATATTGGGGGAGAAACAAAAAACAAGCAGAATTTTTTTCTTCAGGCTTTAAGGAGGCCTCCATGTCAGTGAATAGCTTTCAGGATCACCTTTGTAATTTCATTTACCCCTAAGCTCTCCATGTCCATTGCGGTCAGGAGGGGATTTCACTTGCCACAGGAAGGCAGTCCTCACTTGTGTTGCCTTCAAGTGTGTCCTACAGGTTAAAGATTGCTTTCTCTTCCCCAACCTGACTCATTAAAACCAACCTCCAGATTCAGTTTAGGGATACCCCCCTCACCATTTCAGCTTAGAAGCCATCAATAGCTCATCCCACCATTAAGCCGAGAGCTTACTCACCCCCAGATTCATTTTCTAACCAGATCCCAGTGCCAGGCACAGGACAGGGGTCAGTGAACCAAGTCCATTACTTCTGGCTCTGCTCTTTGTGTGGTTCTTTGCTGCTTTGTATGGAGTTTCTCCCAACTGCTAACTGTTGCTTTCCCCTATATTATACTTCTGCACCTACTTCCACAGAATCCAGTCCATGCTGCTGCTTCAGGAGGATGTCAGCCATTGTCTATTGACTGACAACAGTTATTTGTATGAAAAATAATACAATAATTAATAAATAATAATATATGAATAAACTGTGTTTCATGTACTCACAACTGTAACTCTACTTTTGCCCCACCCTTTATATCAAGGGATGCTATGTGACAGATAAACTGAACTGGTATGTAGTTTGCAAACTTTGGGAAAGCTATTCACTTAATGGTGGGGTATCTACAGAGAAAGTAGTCAAACAACTCTACTTTTCTCTCTCCTCCCTCCCTTTCTCAACAAATTTCTTGAGAGAGTAATCTGTATCTACCCCCTTCATCTCACACCTTGTCCATTTAAATCTAACTTAATATCCCACAATCCTTCCACTCATATGCAAACTCTGAAATTCACCCTCTAACTGCCACATGTAAAATCTTTTCTTGAATTCTGTCCTCACTAACCTTCCTAAAGAATTTGATGCAGCTGTTAACTACCTTCTGGGAAATCTCCTTCCCTCACCTTTGGAGAGACTGGAATATAGTTTGCCTCCCAACTCTGACGGACTGATTTCTGTCTCTTCATTGGCTCCTCTCATGCCACACTGACAACACAGGTGTCCCAAGATCTGTCCTCAACTCAGTTTCTCTTCCTTTTCTACACCTCCTTTCTGGTGATCTCAAGTACTCCTGCTGTTTGAATTAGCATCTCTGTACAGCTGCTTCCCAGTCTTCTCATTACAGATACTAAATATTTAGTATTTACTAAGTACATGTTACTAGAAACAATTTTCTAATAGTTTTATATATGTACATTTTTTCTTTCCAACATGATTACAAAGTCTTCAAGAGAGCAGGGACAATATTTTCTACAACTATAAATACAGAAGGAGTGTAAATGTTAGCAGAATAAATGAGACGTTATGTTTTTTCTTTTTTTTATTAAATATATTTTATTGACTTTTTACAGAGAGGAAGGGAGAGGGATAGAGAGTCAGAAACATCAATGAGAGAGAAACATCGATCAGCTGCCTCCTGCAAACCCCCTACTGGGGATGTGCCCGCAACCAAGGTACATGCCCTTGACCGGAATCGAACCTGGGACCTTTCAGTCCGCAGGCCGACGCTCTATCCACTGAGCCAAACCAGTTTCGGCAAGTTATGCTTTTTCATAGGAAACATAATATCACATTAGAATCCATAGTCATTTTTACAATCTAAGATTAATCCTATCTAATGCAAATTGATCATCACTCCATGACAAAGATGGCGACACCCACAGCCAATAAAGAGGGAATATGCAAATTGACGTGACAAAGATGGCGGTGGCCAGGCCGGTATGCTTGCGTTGTCGCCATGGCAACGATGCAGGCATTCTGCCCCGCCCTGGCCACTCAGGGCCTCTGGGCAGCACGTGCGCAGGCGCGGAGTGGCTGGGGTGGGGCGGACGCTTGCTATGAGGGGGTAGTCACCAATAGGGATAGGTTATTTCAGCCAAATAACCCAAATGGAGGGAGCTATAGGAGGGCGGCAGGGCCAGAGCAAAGGCGGAAGGCGGCTCCAGCCAGAGCGAAGACAGAAGGCGGCAGCCAGAGCGAAGGTCTGGGTCCCGGGTGCTGGAGGGAAGCCAGTGCCAGCAGCCAGGGGAAGGAAGGCCTATTCTTGCACTAATCTTTGTGCATAGGGCCTATAGTGTCATATTACATTAGGAAAAGGAAAAAAACTAGCAAGTTTATTAACAACCATAACATTCTTTAGCTATTTTTTCTTTACCTTTACTAAATAACTAATGCTGCTCTATAAGAAATCACTTTTTATGTACTTATTTTGTAACTGACCTCATTGAAATCCATGATTAGTACTTTAAAAAAATTATTCTGGTATATAATCATTATCTATAAAGATAATTATCTCTACTTTAAAATAGTTATATCATATCTTTCTTTTTCTTATCTTATTGCATTGGCTGAAACTTCCAGATCAATATTTTAAAAAATGGAAACAATGGGCCTCTTGTTTTTAATGTGTTTTTTTCTACAAATAATAATCAATTTTGCTGTTAATTTAAATTAGCTATTTTTATTTTCAGAAGTATTTGTCTACCCTAAATCACTGCATTTAACCTTTCCTTTTCATGTTAAATTTTTAAAATAATCCTCATCTTAGGATATGTTTTATTGAGTTTGAGAGAGAAAGAAAGAGAGAGAGAGAGAGAGACATTGATGTGAAAAACACTGATTGGTTGTCTTCCATATATGCCCTGACCAGGGATCAAACCCCACAACCTTTTTGGTGTATGGGATGACGCTCCAATCAACTGAACCCCCAGGCAAGGGCTATCTTAAAATTTTATTTGTGCCCTTATCTGATTGCTCTCTCAGACTGAGCTATATAACCTAAGTGGAGTGGAGATTTGGTAATTGTTCAGTGATATGATGGATTATAGACAGCCATACCAGATAATGTAAATCATGAGTCATTTGGCCTATCTTTATTGATAAAATTATCAAGAGAATTAATGACCATGTATTATTAGCCTTTTTACCATTTAGAAATAAACTTTCTGAAATAAAGGTGACAAAATATGAAAATGCTAGTGAATTCTTCTATTCTCATGGGGCTTTTATTCTAGAGAAGGTAAACAGTCCATTAACAAATAGGTGAGCAAAATATTTTCAGATATTCATAAGTGCTATGAAGATAATAAAATAAGATGATGTATTAAAGAGTCGCCAATAGGGATGGGTTATTTCAGCCAAGAAAGACAGATCTTTGAACAGAGATCTAAGTAACAATAAGGAACCAGCTATGTAAAACGACAGAGAGAACATTGCAAGCAGAAGAAATAGCAATTGCAAAGATCCTAAGGTGAGAATGATCTTGGTATTTTGCAAGAACTGAGAGAAGGCTGAAGAGTAGTGAATAGAAGGAGAACAATAGGATATGCGTTTGGAGTGATAGGAGGACCTGATGATGGTAGAGAATCTGGATTACATGTACTCTTTTTAAAAATATATATATTTTTATTGATTTCAGAGAGGGAGAGAGAGAGAGAAACATCAATGATGAGAGAGAATCATTGATTGGCAGCCTCCTGCACAACTCCTACTAGGGATCAAGCCTGCAATCCAGGGATGTGCCCTTGACCCAAATTGAACACTGGACCCTTCAGTCAGCAGGCTGATGCTCTATCCACTGAGCCAAACCAGCTAGGGCTGGAATAACTCTTAAGGATGAGAAGAATAATACACTTGCCATGATAAAATATTTACACTTAGAAGATTTACAATCCTACCTAATAAAAGAGTAATATGCAAATTAACCATCACTCTGCTACACCCACCAGCCACGCCCACCAGCCCATCAGAGTAGTATGCAAATAAACCCAACCAATATGGCTACAGCCACAGAGAGCAAGAGGGAGGCTTGGGTTTCCCAGGCAATGGAGGAAGCCAAGCTTTCCGCCTGCCCTTGCCGGCCTAAGCCTCCACTCAAGGCTACAAAGTTTCAATTATAGAAGGTAAACAAATCCAAACAGAAATGGCAGCAGCCACGGAGCTGGAAAGAGCGGGAGGCTAGGGTTGCCCCTGGCAATGGAGGAAGCAAAGCTTTCTGCACATCCTGGCCGGCCCAGACCTCCGCTCCAGGTTACAAAGTTTCAATTGTAGAAGGTAAATAAATTCCAGATACCAGGGCCTCTGCTTGGGTCGCCGGGGGCGTGGCTGGCCTGCAAACCACCACAGGCCCCTCGCTCAGGCCGCCCCACACCCCAAGGGAACCCCCACCCTGATCCGGGACACCCTTCAGGGCAAACCAGCTGGCCCCAACCCGTGCACCAGGCCTCTATCCTATCTAATAAAAGAGTAATATGCAGATTGACCATCACTCCAACACACAATATGGCTGCCCCCATGTGGTCAAAGATCCTGCCGCAATGTGGACACAAGATGGCCATCACAAGATGGCCGGCAGGGGGGAGGCACCAGGCCTGCAAGGGAGGGCAGTTGAGAGGGACCAGGCCTGCAAGGGAGGGCAGTTGGAGGCGATCAACCCTGCAGGGGAGGGCAGTTAGGGGTGACCAGGCCGGCAGAGGAGGGAAGTTGGGGGCAAACAGGCTGGCAGGGGAGCAGTTAGACATCAATCAGGCTGGCATGGGAGTGGTTAGGGGGTGATCAGGCTGGCAGGCAGAAGCGGTTAGGGGCAATCAGGAAGGCAGGCAGGCGAGCAGTTGGGAGCCAGCAGTCCTGGATTGTGAGAGGGATGTCCGACTGCCCATTTAGGCCCGATACCACCGGGATCGGGTCTAAACGGGCAGTTGGACATCCCTCAAGGGGTCCCAGATTGGAGAGGGTGCAGGCTGGGCTGAGGGACACCCCCCCACCCCCGTGCACGAATTTCGTACAACTGGCTTCTAGTGTAAATTATAAACACATAAACTTAGTTCAAATTTTAAGTAGGAAATAAGTCTAAATAAGGCAAACAAGCTCTCTGCATTCTATTCCCCATCAACATTCCCATTTACTTATTTTGTCACCCTGAAGAGCAATAAAGGTCTTGGAATGATAACACGCGTTCCTGGGAGCGAAACTTCCTTATGTAACAGATTGAGAGCCAAAATCGTTTTGGCAGTTTAGGCAGTTCAGAGAGACACATCATCCTAACTAATTAGCTATGGGCTTTCTGAAGCTGAGTAATCAATCACACCATCTGTACTAGTTGCAACATTAATGGAAAGTTAAACAAAACCACATGACTTAGTTCCTTTCTTTGTACTGTTATTTGGAGAGAAAAACAAGTAAATGAACCACTTTTAGTGCCCACTATAGTCATCCAAAAATAAAGTACGTAACAAATGGGTCTGGGTGAGTCAGGGTGGTCACTCTCCATGTGTCTTGATTTAGACTATGGGGCTATTTTTGGTTTGTCATGACTAGCTGGCTGCTGTGGTCTCCGAACAGACCCAGTACACTGGTCAAAGCAGTGCTTTGTCACAGCACAGAAGCTTGCGGCAAAAAAACCTGGCAACTTTCTGCCCCTTTGTTGAAAGAAGAACAATGAATCCCAGTTGCGGCTAGATTCTGCTGCAATGGCCTCCAAAGGACTGCTCAAGCCTTTGTCATAGCAGAGTTTTAAATTTTCATATAGTCGTCGTCATGTTCTTAGAAAGAAGCAGGGACTCCTCAACTCAAACATCATCAGGTCATCACTCCCTATGCACACACTGCCTACGAGGGATCGAGCTTGCACAGGACCTGGAATAGAGTAACTCCTCAATAAAAGTCACCTGGTTATTTTCGTTACATTTATGAGCCCCCCTAGTGGATTTCTTTGGAAGTCTTTGGATCAGTTCTCAAAGACCAGTCCATGGAACTAGGTTGTCCATTATTACTTGTCTCCAGAAAAGTGAGAAACAAGTTTAAAATTATTATTTATCACTTCTTGTTGATTGCCTTTACTCTGGTCTTTTTGTCTTTCCTACCAGGTTATTCTTAACATTTGCATGGTCTTTCTTTTAGTAAAGAATGTTAGTAGTATATGGTAGTAGTTGTTATTTTAAATGTCCTGAATTGGCAAATTAAATCTCAATGTCAATCCCATTAAAAAAATTTACTGAACCCTGAACACTAAATCTGGGAATCCCTAGGCTGGATGTTTATAGCCTCTAGTTGTCTGACCTTTTTGGTCCTTACTATAGTATTTGAGGTGGATAAATGTTCACTCTGTAACCACTTCACCAATTTATATTCTTCTTCTATGTAATGTCTTATAACTGAAAGCTAGAAATGCAAGGGAGGGAGAGATGTGGTAAGGAAGCAGGAATAAATATTAGCTATTCATAGAAATATTATTAACATTTTATAATAGTATTACAGAAGGGCAGAAAATAAGGCCACATAAAACATACACATTTTTAGTGTTATAAGTATGAAAGATTAGGAGTTTTTTTCTAATAAGTGTATCAACTTGTGAATGATTTGTTTTCTAATAATATGAATATATTTTAAATATTAAATGCTTCTGTTCTTACAATGTTTGCTGTCTTTAGTTTGCAAATGTAAAAGGTGCTGTAGACAGTCCTTTTAAGAAATATTTAGAATGACAAAAGATCCCAAATAGCCAAAGAAATCCTGAGGAAAAAAGAAGAAAATTAGAGCTATCACAGTTCCTGACTTCAAGTTATACTACAAAGCTACAATAATCAAAACAGTATGGGTTGGCAGAAAAACAGACATACAAACCAATAGGACAGAATTGAGAGCCCAGAAATAAACCCACACACACATATGGACAACTAATTTTTGACAAAGTAGGCAAAAACAATGGAAAAAGGAAAATGTCTTCAATAAATGGTGGTGGGAAAATTGAAAAGCCACATGCAAAAGAATGAAACTATATTGCTATCTGACATCATATACAAAAATTAACTCAAATGGATTAAAGACATGAATATAAAACCTGAAGAAATAAAATACATAGAAGAAAACATAGACACTAAAGTTATGGACCTTGGTCTCAGAGAAGTTACTGTGAACTTGACCCCAAAGACAAGGGAAATAAAACAAAATATAAATGAATAGAACTACATCAAACTAAAAATAAAAGAAACCTTCAACAAAAGAAAAAGGCAACCAACCAAATGAGAGAAGATATTTGCAAATGTTACCTCTGTTAAAGAGCTAATATCCAAAATATATAAAGAACTCAAACAACTCAACAACAAAAGAACCCCAAACAATCCAATTAAAGATAGGTAGAGGACCTGAACAAATACTTTTTCCAATAAGATATACCGATGGACAACAGATAAAAATAAAAAGATACTCAACTTCACTAGTTATAAGGGAAATACAAATCAAAACCACGTGGCTATTATCAATAAGATAAGAAATTATAAGTGTTAAACAGGATATGGAGAAAAGGGAACCCTTGTACACTGCCGGTGCGAATGTAAATTGATGCAGCCTCTATGGAAAGAATAGCACTACCATATGACTCAGCAATCCCTCTTCTGAGTATCTATTTTTTAAAAATTGAAAACACTTGTTTGTAAAGATATTTGTACCCCTATGGTCACTGCTGCATTATTCAAAATAGCCAAGACATGGAAGCAAACTAAGTGTCCTTTGACTGATGATTGGATAAAGATGTGGTACATATATGTCCATTGTAATTACAATACACACACACACACACACACACACACACACACACACCATGGACTACTACTCAGTCATAAAAAATGATGAAATATTTCCATTTGTGGCAATGTGGATGGATCTTGAAAGTATCGTGCTAATAAGTCAAATGAAAATAAGTCAAATGAAAAGGACAAGACCCCTATGATTTCACTCATACAGAAAGCAACAAATGAATAAAAAAAATTCATAGAAACAGACAACAGTATGGTGGATACCAGAGATGAAAGGGGTGACGGGAAAATTAAGAGGCTAAAGGGGGTCAAATATATGGTGACAGAAGGAAACGAGACTTTAGGTGGTAAGCACACAATGCAATATACAGATGACATATTATAAAATTGTACACCTGAAACATATGTTACTAACCAATGTTACCTAAATAAATTTTAAAAAGAAAAAGAAATAAATATTTAAAACAGAGCAAATATAGATTTTCTACAATTAAATCAGTCTAAATCATTGCTTAGATTATGCCTCAAGATATAGCTTATAAGTAAGAATGTAAGAAAATTGCTTAAGCTGCCTCTGGCTCTATTTTTATAAACTTGAGAGTAAAATTTGTCACTAAAAACAGATTACAAACAATGGCCTTTTCACCTGGGAGGGTAGTTGTTGGTGTATTTGAAAGTCATATAACTTCCATACTATATCTGTAATAAATAAAGCATAAGAATAAAAATTTGGATAACGTTGTAATGCCATTAATAACAGCTACCATTTATCCAGCATTTATTAAACACCAGGCATTATTCAAAGTGCTTTATGAACAGTGTCTGTTTTACTCCTTTTAGGAAGCCACTATTATTGCCTTCAATGGATAGTTCAGGGTATTGGGGCTTTGGGGGACAATTCCCCATGAGTTACAAATGTCGGGCAAGGGAGCCTCTTGGGAGACAGTGGGCCCACCTGTTCCCATGGAGCAGTGCTAACCCCCTTGGAATCTGTGTGTTAACCAGGCTAGTGAGGGGAGCTTTTCCCTCCTTCCAATACCTAATAAGGCAGTATTTTCCTTTTTATTCCTATAGGTCCTTATATAAAGCATTCTCAATTTCCCTTTGTGCTTTTGTCATTTGACTTTCATTTCCTGTTTGGGGTTTTCTGCTCTTATCACTCTGAGCCTTCAGTAACTGCCCTGACTCGTTCCTCTTCTTGGTGGATTTGACCTGTGTTCCAGTTTTGATGCCCTTTCCTTCATGTTTCAATTCCTTACACAGTCTGTGTTTTGCAAGTGAAGTTACTTTTTATGGTTTCTATCCCTTCTTTTCATTGAAGCTTTTCTAGTTTTTCTATATTCTTTTGATATGTATATATAATTATCTTAAAGGAGTTTCCTTTGGAGGCCTCTAGGTTAGAAGTCAAAAAGAATTTTCTGATTTAAGCGCTGTAAAGTATTAGAGCATTTTATGGAGAAGGATTATAAATGTCTATAGGTTTTATTTTTATAAAAAAAAGAATAAACACTGACAGAAGAGGGATGTCTAGATTTGTCATCTAGATTTGTCATCTTGCTGGGATGGAGAGAGAGAGAGAGAGAGAGAGAGAGAGAGAGAGAGAGAGAGAGAGAGAGAGAGAGAGGTTGACGGCCTCTACTCATGGCCTTGTAGTTGGAGAATTCTGGACTATTTGTGTGATTTCAGTATCTAGAATAATAAAGCTCAGAAATAGGAATTATCATCACAACATTAGATATTGTTAGGTAAATTTTGTGTTTTTCTTTATCAACATGGACATTATTCTACCCAGTGTGCTTTTGATCCTTATTATTGGGAGTCCAGGTTCCAAATGGTTTAATGAACTGGCCATGGCAGCGTAGTGTATGGAAGCAAATACTGGACTGGGAGCAGGAGACCTAGGCCTAGTTTTGGTTTTGCTAGTAACCAGCTGTGTAACCTCAGACAAGTTGTCGGTCTTCTCCAAGTCTGTTTCCTTACTTGTGCAATGAGTTGAAAGGATTAGGGGACCTGCCACAAAAATCTTTTCGTACTTTACAGTTCTCAGTACAACACATTTTTCACCTTTCCTGTTAAAACTTGGAAAATTCTAATTATGAAAAGAAAGTTCTCTGGGGTAAGGAAGACTATCAGTAACTCCAGCCTTTCCATAGTTAGATCTTGGTAAATAACACTTTCCAGTTCTCCATATATGTACCTATCAACTATTTTCTAAAGAACGGTAAAATTTGGTTGTAATGTACCCTCCTGACTGTGATTTTATATGAATCAAATGCCTTAGAGGTTATCTGAACTACACTTATAGAAAGTGATGCATTTGGGTTTGTTTTATTGTTGTAATTCAGTAGTTTTACCGCGTAACTTGAAATATTAGATTCCAAAAGTCTGTCTTTGAGAGCACATACAACTTGAAAACAGCTTTTGTGTCTGAAAATATAGAAAAGATAATA
The DNA here is from genome assembly GCF_951640355.1 of Cnephaeus nilssonii. Classification (NCBI taxonomy): domain Eukaryota; kingdom Metazoa; phylum Chordata; class Mammalia; order Chiroptera; family Vespertilionidae; genus Cnephaeus; species Cnephaeus nilssonii. Next base: position 29,560,265 of record NC_137092.1, on the reverse strand, counting down.
TAGATTCCAATGTTCAGAAGAAACCAAGTGCCAGAGGGAAACTTCTCTGACCCCAGCATTTAGAAAGCTACAGTTGTTTTCTAAAATATATAACTAAGGGGGAAGACCTAAGAGCCCTTATTTCCAGATAACTGAGTTGTTGCAGGATTTTCAAGTTGGGAGGGGTCTTGATCATTTAGTTTAAACTTCTCTTCAGCACAGGCAATTCCTCCCAACCTTCCTGCCAACTTGTCATCCATTCTCTGCTTTCACAGGTCCTGTGACAGGGAGCTTACTATCTCATAATATGTCATTCCATTGTAAGTCAGCTTTATTCATTAACAAATTCTTCTGTTAATCCACCTTTGGCTAGATTTGAATGGAAGTTGCTCTTTAATCACAAGTTATAGGATATACTTTTTTATTGTTGTGGTGTCCCAGGCAAGAGTATAAATGGAGGACCCCATGCTATATGTCTACTAGTAAATATGTAAAAGTTATAAATCCAGCTAACAAAGTGTAAAATAAAGCATGTTCTATATTCCTACCTTGACAAATACCATAACATCTGTATGGTCTGAATTGTGCTCCCCCAAATCCTATGTTGAAGCCCTGACCTCCAATATATGACTGTAGCTGGAGATAAGGCCTTGAAAGAGGCAATTAAAGTTAAATAAGGTCAAAAGGGTAGAGCTCTTATCTGATAGAACTGGTGTCCTAATAAGAGGAAGAGTCACCAGTTCTATCTCCATGTCACAGAGGAAATGCCATGTGAGGACAGTGAGAACGTGACTGTATCCAGGTCAGGAAGAGAGGCCTCACCACAAACCAACCCTGTGGCACCATAATCTTGGACTTCCAGCCTCCAGAACTGTGAGAAAAATAAATGCCTGTTGTTGAAGCCATCCAGTCTGGTATCTTGTTACGCAGCCCAAGCTGACTAATAAAACACACAAGTTGAAAAATAGGTGAGGCCCTGGCCAGGTAGCTCAGTTGGCTGGAGCATAGTCCTAATATGCCAAAGTTTCAGGTTCAATCCTGGGTCAGGACACATACAAGAAGCAACCAATACTAGTAATGCATAAATAAGCAGAACAACAAATTAACCTCTCTCTCAAATCAATAAATAAAAAATAATAAAAATAGGTGAAAGCTGTGGCTTTTATATGAGCAAAATATGAAAGACAATAGAATTTCCTTATTATTGGATATGTCTGGGTATTCTGTTAATGAGCTGATCATGCTGGATGAGTAATAAAGACTCATAATTCATAAATACTATGTGATTGCTTTAATTTCAGTGAAATCTCTAGGTGTGTTGTTATAATCACTATTTGCACATAATTTATGTTCTATTGGCAGTAATTATATTAAGGATTAAAAATGGAATGTAATTATATTAAATGAGTACATATTTTCATCAAAAAGTTTTTTCCTAATACAAAAAAACCCACCATTTAAGTGAAAAAATGTAATGTAAATTACAATTAATACCACTTTTAAAACAAGTTATTTAAATTTGAATTTTGCTTTTCCTTAAAAATTTAAATATTGGTTTAATAAAAATAAAACTATTCACCATCTATCATTCAATGTCCATCTTGTTGCCAAAGTAAAGAGTTACTATCATTCCTAATGAACGTCATGTCTCAGTCTGTCTATATACAAATTAAAGAGCAAAATGAATTATTTAATATTGTAGCATGTTTCTCAGCTGCTATGTGCAACTGCTCAGAATACCATGATAATTCATGAATGCCTCTGTAACCATGCATTGGAGCACAAGATATTCATTCCTAACAATACTAGGAAAGGATACTTTTTTAATGCAAGAATCGATTGCATTCATGGTAGTGGAGAAGAAGGGTTTGACAAGTGAACTTGACAAGTCTTTTCTTTTACCTAGGTGCTTCTTCCACTCAAATCCCCCCTGTACCCAAAGCAATGACTCTGATGCTGGTGGCAGTGTGATTCACAAAACTTCATAGCAAAGAGATGTGATGAGGTGTTCCCCTGGGATTTGAAGTGTGCTGGTCACTAGAGCAAATGTTTCGGGTTACAAGCTGCTGTGTTCTTTAGTACAGTGCGTGTGTGTGTGCGCGGGCGTGTGCGCATGTGTGTGTGCACGCGCATGCATGTGTTTGCAGGGCCCCCAAAGCCCAGGAACCAGGGCAGAGGCCCCTCTCACCCTGGGACTAAGGGTGGGACTGCCATTTTATTTAATTCAAAATCTGTAAATAGCATATACTGCATTTTTCAGCCAACTCTATATTTGGGTTATTAACTTTGTGTTTTAGAGTTGTCTTAGGATATGAATACCATGTTGAGGTTCAGAATTTTTCTTATAATTGAGGGGATTTTGTACACCAAAGTGAAAAGAATAAAGAATGAACCTTACATTATGCAACAAGAACTGAGCCACTGTGATTGCCTCATATTGCCCAAGCAAGTCTTTGTTTCACCCCACTTCCATTTATCTCTGAGCTACATTTGCCCAAAAACTGGAAGTTCAAGTCCAAAGGCAGAGTGAAGACAATCTAAGATCTGCCCTCTCACCCCCTAAAAGAAAACCTAAGAGCTTATCTATACTTGGGCAACTATCTTTTTTCCTACTTTAATATCATTTTCTTCACATGAAGAAAACAATAAAATAAGTTGTACTGCAGATACTGATTCTCTTGGCTCTTCAAAGACTCCTTTTATTTCCTTTCTCTTAAAAGGGACATAAAAACTAAATTAATACCTGCCTTGATTTACAATAAACTGCAAAAGAATAAAAAAAAAAGAGTAAAAGTCTTTTCCTTACTCTATTCCCAACTCCTAGTAACATTTATCAGAGTCAACAACTGTTAACATTTTCTTGTATAGCTTTCCAGAATTTTTAAAAATGTTTTATTGATTTTTTTAGAGATGCCCCTCTACAGGGGATCAAGCCCACAACCTGGGCATGTACCCTGCCTGGGAATCGAACTGGTGACCTCTTGGTTTCTGGGTTGATACTCAACTGCTGAGCTACACCAGCCGGGCTTTTCAGAAATTTTTAAAGCATATACAAGGATTTAAAAACAAAACAAAACATAACCCCCCCCCCCCAAAAAAAAAACACATTAATGGGATTATGCCATACATGCTCATCTGTATTTTTAAAAACACAATTTATCTTGAAGCTATTTCCATTTCACCACACATAGAACAAGCTTACCTCCTTAAGTTCTTTAAAAATTAATTAAATGAGGTAATTATATATAATTATTAGCACCAGATTTGGGGTATACCAGGCTCTCAAAAGATGTTAGTTTTCTTCCTACCTTTCATTAACATAAGAATCACATGGATTTATGATTGTGATTCTGGAGAATTCTATTATTCTTTTCATGAGTGAAGAAGGTAATTTTTTATATTTACTTATAATGCTAATAATCCAATTTGATATTATACAATTCAATATCAATGTTTTAAAACAGGATATAACAAAATGTTATTAGGTTTTAAAAAATAAGGATTTGAATAGAAAAACCTTTATTATGACCATAATGTTGGTAAGGCAATGCTATATTTAAAAAAACATATCTGTTTTAAACAGAAATAACTTAAGTCTGTTAAAAATTTCAATGATTTAAACTTCCATAATATTACCATAAATTCTGCTTACATAATATGCTGAAAACTCTACATTTAACAGTCAAAGAATTACCAGCTAGCTTCATTACTTGATAGACTTGATTGCATCCTAAAACATAATTTTAGCTTGGTTTCTTTATAAGACAAAGAAATTACTGTTTTAAACAAAACTGGATTAAAAAAAAAACACCATTAAGGGGTAATTAAGTGATGTCTCCTCTTTAATACCCTCTGTTGTTATTTTACCAGACATACCCAAGTCAACCAAGCCAATATAAATCAGGAGGGGTAATGTAATTCTAAGCTCTGAAAACCTTGGAACAAATGTACTGTAAACAGGAAGAGCTCTCTTGCCTTGATTAAAGTAATGTAATTGTGGCAGATGTCATTGTCAACAAAAAAATACACATCTGATTTTTTTCTAATACAGAAGAGGAGCATATTTTTACTTTTGGCTTTAATAAAAGATACCCTTTAAGTGTATTATGTTTGGTAAATTAACTTAATGGCTGTTTGACTTTAAGAAAGCTCCTTAACATTCCTGAGCCTATAAAGTGAAAATAATCATCCATTTAGCATAGGATTGTAACAAGGACTGGAGTAATTTCATAAAGCATTGAGTACAGGGCCTGGTGCATAGTGCTCAATAAATGGAGCACTATGGAAGTTGTTATTATTTGTAACAGAAGGCTCTATTTTGAGGGGGAAAATCACAATGAAACAGGGCCTAAAGATGTATTCTGATGAGGAGAGTGATATGACAGTGAGTAGGAACTGTCAAAGCTTACCCTAGCCAACAGCAGTGTCCCTTATTCTTTTCTTCTAGCCTTCTCTCCTCTTTTCATGAAAGCTACTCTCTGTGTTTCATCATTCTCATGTAACTCCTAAGGAAAAATTCAGCTGAACTTCCAAAAACTTTCTAAAATTTTAATTAAAATCTTGTTAAAAATCTTCCAAATCCACATCACTCTTTCTTGACTTAAACATAGTGGATATCAAAATGTGGACCTTCTGAAAGAATCACTAATATACCACATATTTATTTTCAAAACTAATTCTCTGATAGAAACTTATTTTGTTATCATTAACCTTTCATAAAATTGAGTGTGGCATCAATTCTAGTTTGCTAAGAGTTCTGGTTTCAAAGCTTTACTATAAAAATCCCCCTCCAACAATGGTAATTTCTAAGAAAAGGAGTAACTATACTCTCTTCATTTTGTATCCTTAAATCTTCTCTCTGCCGAAACCGGTTTGGCTCAGTGGATAGAGCGTCGGCCTGCGGACTCAAGGGTCCCAGGTTCGATTCTGGTCAAGGGCATGTACCTTGGTTACGGGCACATCCCCAGTAGGGGGTGTGCAAGAGGCAGCTGGTCGATGTTTCTCTCTCGTCGATGTTTCTAACTCTCTATCCCTCTCTCTTCCTCTCTGTAAAAAATCAATAAAATATATAAAAAAAAAACACATACACAAATCTTCTCTCTGTGCAGACACTGATTCTATTTCAAATGTAAACATTCCACTTAGCAACCAGTCTTAAATATTCACAGAATCAGCAGTTTCTGGAATTATTATTTTTTGAGTGAACTAGCCAACTGTTTTGTGACAAGAATCTAATGCCAATGTATGGGTGGCAGTTACGGCCTTGAGGGCTGGGCAAAGTTCCACCCTCTGGAATCTAAAAGCACAGCACACTACTTAGATCCCCAAATAATTTATAGTTTGGTGGTTGTTGTTTTTTCCCTTTGGTTTCTTCCTCATGGGTGGTGGTGGTGGTAGCGGTGGTGGTGGTAATGGGGGAGGAGTTAGGGTGGGCTTGGAAAAGAAGAAAACTGTCCCTTAGCACAGCTCAATAGGTATGCATCTCCATCCTTAACTATAAAAAAACTCTCCCTTCCCAAAATGTACAATCTGGTTTTGGTAACCCACATCTATTCACAAAACAAAACACTACCAAAAAAAAAAATGTTAACACTATTTCAGGTGCCAGAGATACAAAGATAAAGACACTAGTCGGGAGCCCCATGAGCTTAGTCTAGTGGTGAAACTAACACCTAAGTAAACAATCACAACACAGTGAATAGTCACTGAAAGACAGATACAGTTCCAAGACAGCAGGTACAACCTGGGGTCAGGCAAGACTTTACCAAAACGCTACAGGATGCAGGTGGCCCGTTCCAAGGTTAAGTATTTTTCAAGCAAAAACTCAATTTCCGGACGAAAATACCTTCATATCTGGATTTAAGATCTTTTATGTTAAAGTTCTTATGCATCATACACACACACACACACACACACACACACACACACACACACACAATAACCCAAAGGGAAATTAGCTCAGTTTGAGAACATGATTCATCATCATTCACACCTGCACAATTTAAGGCCCTCACAAAATAGGCTTTACATTAAGGAAATTGATGTAGCAACTGTACATTAGAACAAAGAGACTTCTGTTGTTACATGAACAATATAAAACACTATACATGCTTTTGGATGTATTTGTTAGACTGCAATTGTTAATCATTTTAAAACTGTGTTAAGATGGATTCTGAGTGAGGAAGAAAGCCCTAAAATGTGCAGTTTTCATATTTATATCTGAGAAAAATCTCCAATTTACATAGGCCAGTGTGGTATTTTTGAAAAACACATTTGGATTTATGGATTTGTTATTCACTTGGATTTGTTATTCACTCATGTCATCATCCCCAAAGCTACCTTTATTCCACAACTAACTTTCCACTATTTCTTTCCAAGAAAAGGTCAGAGGAAGTGTTTATTTTATTTTTTTACAGGTTATAGCCTTCAAAGCCTTGCAATAGAAAATTTTAACAACCCAGCAATTAAAAACCGTGCTCATACTACCATTTGACATTTCCGGTTTATATTTATATTTTACTCTCTCTTGTAACACCCAACACCCTTCCTCTAACAAGGTCAAAAGCTCCCCAAATGATGTTGTATAAGCTTGTGAAACCTGAAGATGCCACACCAACAACAGAACGCAGGTCGCAGGCTTGGCAGACCACTCTGCAAAGTCAAAACTGCAGCTCACCTTACGCTGACAGAGCTTCTTGCCAGAACTCTCCCCCTCTGCCCCCCCCCCCCCCGCCGCCCGCCCCCCAGGACGGGAAAGTATGGGTTTCACAGGATGTCTGGCACTGTTTTCCTTAACACGAAGCTTTTGTCTGGTTCCTGGACCGCCGCGGGCTCGGGAAGGAGCACCTGGGTTTTGTAGCATCAGCGCTGGCTCCCCTACCGGTGACTTCAGCCCCTGTGCTTGGCTGACCCTAGGGCGGCCACGACCCTTCCCACCAAGGAGGCCGCCTCCACTCCCCCTGCCAGGCTGAATTCGGTCCCGGCGGCCCAGTCGGGGTACCGGCACACACCCATCCGCGGGGATGGCGACACCGCCACGTCGGGATTGCGGGGAGCCAGGAGCCGCTGAGCGGCCGCTCCACGTGGCCACCGAGGGCTGGGCCCCGACGGGCTTGGTCCACCCGTCCGCCGGAGCCCTCGTGGAAACCGACATCTCACTCGGTCCACCAGGGAACTTTCCAGAACCCTTGCCCTCTCTGGGAAGTCCCGACTCGCGGTCCAGGGGGACCCTTGGTTCATTTACTGCGCGCCTCCAGAGCAGGCGAGCTCCGGGCGGGCTCAGGGGGCCCTGCGCCCCAGCACCTGCAGTCGCACCCCGCACCCTACCCCACCCCGTCCAGGGCCGGGCCCCGCCCTCTAGGAGGACAGACGGTGGGGCAGCGAGGGACCCGGAGAACCGCGCCCCCAGCCCCTTGGTCCCCTCCGCCCGCCTTTACCTCGCCTGACCCCACCAGGGCAGCCGAAGCTAAACTTAGAAACCAGCTCGGTGCGCGCTCACGTGCGCCCGGGCGGGGTGGGGGGCGCGGCTCGGTGAGTCACGACCCCGCCCCCCCTCGTTGAGGACGCGCTGACGTCAGCCGCTTCCCCGAAGGGTGACGTCAGCGCGTCTCGGGGAGGTCGGGAGGCAACCCTGGACTGTTCATGGAGTTTCGATGCCTTAAAGGGGCCGGGCCTCGGATAATGGAAGATCTGGGGAGATGACTCCACTCGCCCATCTGTAGAGTCGAAGCCCATCTTATATCCCTTTGTCCTGAGAAGTGCTGCCTCTTGAGATAGTGATGAGCAAAGAATAGCAACTGAACGTAATTGGAGGCTCCCTGAAACCCCAGAACCTCTTCCTGGAAGCCCTCCTTGATTAACCAGAGTTTGATGCCAACCAAAAAGTCAGAACGTTTTCTGTGGCCTTTGACGCCCTCTCTCTCCCCATATGCTTACACTTCTGCTGGTAGAGAAAGGCTGTGGTTTGAATGTTAATACAATCCATCAACTTGGGCCAACTTGACCCTTTTATCACTGTTTCTGACTGTGTCTAAACCCTGTCACCAGTAGTGTGGCCTGAAACCAGTTATTTAAATCTCTGGTGTGAACTGGTCTCCTATGCTAATGTTGCCCGTGGGCACTTCCAGAAGCACTTGATCATTCAGCATTATCAAGGCCTCACAGGAAACTAACAATTTACTGAGGCTTACTATAGGCAGGTATTTTCATTATCCTCCCTCCCCCATCATTTAATACTCCAATCTCTGGGGAGTTATCTATCATCCCCATTTTACTGATGAGGAAAGAAATCGAGGCACACAAGTATGTTTCCCTAGATTACACAGCTAAGGAATGGCAAACTGGAAGTCATTCCAGATCAGTTGGACTCCAAGTCTATGTTTGTGGTGATCAAGGTGGGCTATGAAATGTATGTCTTATTCTGGATACACTGAGTCCCCTAGAACTAGCTTTTTCTCTTTTAACACAAGCCCAGTGCCTATGTATAAATAACCCACGCTATGCCAGAAGATTCCCAGAGAAGGGGGCCCAGGCCTCAGGGTAAGGCATATGAGAAGGTTCCCATTCCCAGGGGTGCTCCTCCTGCACTTGCCCAACCCTGAGAACAAGTGCCTCCTTGAAGTGGGCACTGTAAACACCTCACTCACTTCACTCTAGCGCCAGCCCTGCCAGGCCTACCCTTGACTCTGTTTCTCTGTTGAAACTAGAGGCCATCCTGCTTACAGCATCCTCACCTGGCACACCAGTGGCCAGCTCTATTGAAGTGCAGAAGAAATACCTTGTTTCACCTCCACCTTAATCCCCTCTCTATAAAGCAGTAGAAAATTTCTGGTTACACAGGATGTTCATGCCAAAAACAACTTAGAGACAACAACATCTTCTCAAAGTTTTGAGCAAAACGATGGTGCCTGAGTCATGGAAATGAGCCAAGTGGGTGAGCTGCTGTCACTGTTATCTTCTGACAATCATCCTTGGCTGAGAGTCACAGCCCCATTCTCAGGCTACACATGCCAGGACTGACAGGAGCACCTTCCTCCCCCAGCTCACCCTTTGGAAGTCTTTAAAACTGATCTCTCTTCCCTCCTACCTAGGCTCCACCCACCACCAAGCTCTATCCTTTGTGTCCCCTGCTCCTGTCCCCTCTATCATGCTGATGGAGTCACGGCCACTGCTCTTCCTGTTCTGCCAGGTTTTCTAGAGCCTGTGACCAAACACCTTGTGTGTGCTCCCACCACAGCCTCGGGAGGAAATGGAGAAAACCACAAGCAACTTCAGCTGTAGGGGCAGTGGCTTCTTCCTCAGTATTGGGGTTAGACACACAGACGTGGAAGCTTAGACCAGTATGGTACCTTCAAGCCAACCATCACAGCCCCTGTTTTATAGCTAAGGGACTAAGGCCCAGGTGAGGTGACCTGCTCAGGGTTCACATGGCCAGTTAGGTAGAGTCCTAGTCACCTGACTTCCAGTCCACTCCCCTTTCCATGGATCGTATCTCTGTTATAAATTTCAGGTGGAACAATGTGCATGGAGAATTGTCACATGTCATATAAGTGATGGAAGGGAAGACAAGTGGTGACTTTAAGTAAATATAGAGATGAAGTCATAGGGAAGAATTGGATAACCCAATTTCCAAGGACCCCTGGCTGTTCCCACTTCCCCTTTCCTCTCTCTCCCATCCAGTCTCAAGATAGGTGAGGTGGCTATTCCTCCTCAGACCTGGGAACCATTTCCCATGGAATTACATGATGAGTTGGATTGCCATTTTTAAACCTTCAGTAATCCAGATCTTGTGTGTCATTTCGGGGTTTGATTTTTTATCTCCCAGCTTTCGCTTCCCATCATTCTCCTATGCCAGAAGCTCCATTAAATACCATTAAGAGCCATAAGTGTAACTGGCCACTAATGTGAAAGGATTGTGCTCTCCAGAAAACAGCCCCAGCAAAGCAAGGAGCAGGAATCCTGGGTCTGTTCCCAACCGTGCCAGTGACTCACTGGATGACACAAAGCAAAGTGGGGGGAGAGATGTGGGATGACACGCACAGCAGCTGGCCTGACAGAGGTAGAAAGGTGGTGGAGAGGTCATTCGGCAGGGTCCCCAGTAACTGCTGAGTGGTGGCCCGCCAGGTCAGCCCTGAGCTCCGTCCCACTTAAGTGCCTGCCTCCAATGGAGCCACCAAGATGGCTCAGGTTGGATTATAGTACTACCCTTCATGACATACATTCTCATTGGTTAGGAATGCACCCTCGTCATTCCTAACTCCACTTGTTATAGATCTGCCCTCCAGGAATTTATTTTAAACTTTCTTTAATCTATTTATATTTCAGCCTATTCAGCCTTTTCATGGAACAAGTAGATTTACCATTTATGTAGAAGTACTAAGGTCCTAAAACACAGACAAGTGCTATAAGAGGGTTTCTAAATAATAATATAACATAATGTTATATATAATAGATATAATTCTGTATTATAATTCGATGGTAGTAATTATTCAGATGGTTTCATAGGCTTATTTTCAGTCTCTCACTATGTCAGTCTTTGTCTTTATCTCCATGTGCACACACATACACACACACACATACACATACCCCATCAAAAAATATTTTTATTAATGGAGTGGGGTGCTATGATGGGCATAACTCTGCATGCAAACTTTTATAAACACACTTCATGTCCTCGAAGGATTTACCATCTAAGACCAACATATAGTAGGTGCTCAATAAATACTTTGTTTGGTGGATGGATGGTATAAAAAAAAAGAAAAAGCTATGTGGTCACTGGTGAGACATATGACTGTACTTGGGGTTGGAGCAGAAACATTAGACTGTAGTTGGCATGGAGGGAGAAGGGAATGTCCTGATTTTATGGTAAATGGGTGTGCAAGCTTTCCTCCTATAGATATAGCTAGTTTCTAGGCTGCTGAAATAGACAAGGGATGCCAAAGGGCCACCCCTGACAGCTAATCTGTGGATGGCAGGAGTGAGGAGGCAGGTATGAGGGCCAGGAGTGAGGATGACCAGGCCCTGTGGTCATCTCTGTTTTCAGTGTGAACCACACTAGAATGAAGTTTTAAAAGCTAGGCGATTCAATAGGTGAATGGACAAATAAACCACGGTATACACAGACAATGGGATATTACTCAGCACTACAAAGAACTGGGCTATCAAGCCATGAAAAGACAAGGAGGAAACTTAAACGCACATTATTAAGTGGAAGAAGCTAATCTGAAAAGGCTACATATTGTATGATTCCAACGATATGACATTCTGAAAAAGGCAAAACTATGGAGATAGTAAATACATCAGTGGTTATAATGTTGGGGGGAGGGATGGAAAGGCAGAGCACAGAAGATGTTTAGGGCAGTGAAAATACTCTTTATGATAGAACTAGAGGCTCGATGCATGAAATTTGTGCAAGGGGCTCGGCCCTCGCAGCCACAGCGGCTGCCTCCGGCCCTTGCAGCCCGGCTTCGTCCAGACGTCTGGACGGTCGTTCCGCTGTTACGCTTTTGTTATTATAGATAATGATGGATACATGTCATTATACATTTGCCCAAAACCACAGAATATACAACACCGAGAGTGAGCCCTAATGTAAACTATGGACTTTGGGTGATGATTATGTCAATGTAAGTCCATCCTTGGTTAAAAAAAAAAAAAAAAAGGGGGTACCACTCTGGTAGGGAATATTGATAGTGGAGAAGGCTGTACATGTGTGGGAGGAGGAGGGTCTATGGGAAATCTCTGTTCCTTCGCTCAATTTTGCTGCGAATCTTTAACTAGTCTACAAATTAAAGTCTATTAAAGAAATCCAGGTGAGCTGATTACACCTTTCTATACATAGATTAGGTGCACTGTGGACTCACAGAGACTCGAGTTGGACTCTGAGCCCCATCATAACCATCTCTGTTACTTCGGAAAAGTTACTTAATGCCTCTGATCTCACTCCACAGGACAGTCCTGCCTTCCTCAGAGTGTTTTGGAAATTAAGTGAAAAACTGTATGTAAAGAGTCTAACCAGTACTTGGGATATACAGCATGGTAGATATATACAAACCCCCTCCCCAATTCCTCCCTAGTTTCTGTGATTATTAAACATTCTGATGGCTAGTGGAGGAAAGCTGTCTTGGGTGAAAGTGACCTTCTACTAGGAAGGGAATCTGTGTGGGGGAGTGGGCATGTATGTCCTCAAATGTTCTCAGAGATGCTGGCTACAGAAGGTCAGACATGAACTTGAGCTCTAGGAGGCGGTGTCAAGCCCCTCACTCAGCTTTCTCCTGTGAAAAGGTCAGGATGATGGAAGGCTCTCATATTTAGATGATGGCTCGTAGGGAAGCCTCGGTGGGTTAGTCACCTACATTATGACATCATATTCCCACTCAATATAGTAACAGCTATTGGTTGCTTTAGGGGGCAGAGGCAGGGCCAGCTTTGTTGACCAACCATACCTCCAAGATAAATTGGATGGAACCAGCCGGGAAGACACGACAAGGAGAGAAATCCTCCTCTAAATAGGATATTCCACAAAAATTCTAAGGATTTTTGGCACCTCACCTCAAAATGTGAGTCTTGACTTTTCTTTAATCTTAGGGGTCAAGCTGGAAAATGTCCTGGGAGAAAGGTGTTTGGTCAGGAAGCCTTCAGCTGGGCGTATATCCACCATGACCAGGGCCCCCGCTGCCCTGTTGAGGGGTGGGGAAGAGAGAAGTTCTATGCACCAGCCACATGATGTCTACATGGCACCAAAGAAGTGGTCCAAGGAGGAGGATTGAAAAGGCCTGGGGTTAGGGTGCTGCAGAATCTTGGGATAGATTAGGCATTTTACCTCTCAGAGGTTTATAACAACTGGGGGCCAGATCAGCAGGCCATTGAGGCAATGGTGTCCTCTCAGCCTTTGAAATTACCCAGGATGATGGCATAGTGTGAAGATACCACAGATCAGTGCTGTCGTTAAACTGGGGTATTGATAGGTCATATCACAATGGCAAGTCACTGGATTTAGTTAACCCCTTCCTTCCAGTGTATTATCCTCTGATGTCTCTGCCTCTGTGGGGCCTTGTGCTTTGGGAACAGAATGTTTTGAATGAACAGTGTGAGATACATCGGTTCACTGGGGAGGCAGACTCTTCCTGTATCTGAACTGGAATTAAGTCCAGAGTGACGAAGCAGAGGTTAGAGAAAAAGCCTGGGACCAGGGGTCAGGAGACATAGGTTGACAACTGGTCCTGCCATATTTCCAGCCATGTGACCTCGGGCAAGTCACTGCCTCTCTTTAGCTTTTGGTTACTCCTCTTATCTGTAAAAATATGTGAACTTGTGGTCTTTCCAACCCTACCTGGCGCACTCCAGTCCTCTAAGTGTGGATTTGCTATCCTCGTTGCAGAGTAGGAAGGACCTGGGGTCTGAGTGTGAGGCTCTGCCACTCACCATGCCACCTTGCACAGGACACCCCTTCTCTGAACCTTAGTTTTCCCACTTTTTAATATGGGTTATTACCTGACATGGGTGAGATAATGAACCTGGAAGCCTTCTCAGAGGCACTGTGTAAAATGTGTATTTAAATGATGCCCTGAGTTCAGAAGGGAAAGTGGGGTAAGATGAGCTGAAGAGGACAGTTGGGGTTACTTACTGGCAGGTTGGACTGTGACCAGGGCTAGGAAGGTGAGGAGGTGGGGGTTGTGGTCAGCCCAGGGCATGAAAACCTCCAACTCTGTCCTGCTCATTCCTGGTCATTTCCCAGCAGTTCAGGGAGGGGAAACAATTGAGAGGTTGTGAGTGATACTGAGAACAGCTCAAGAGAGTTGCTGCAAACTCTTGTCTGAGTGGGCACGGAGCCAGAGCAAAGAGGGCGGTGAGGAGCCCAGCCAGGGTCTGGAATCCCAGCAAACGAGCAGCCTCCCGTTTCCTACGGATGCCCCGAGTAATATAACTGCTCCGTGCACCGCCCACGGTGTGAAACCACCAGGGGGTGGGGAGGAACAGCCCTGGAAATAACAGATCACAACTGTATATTGACCCGAGTGATCAGTCTCAACTCATCCCTTCGGGAAAATCACCGATCCTCCAGAGAAACTCTTTAAATTCCTGTTTGTTCTTCACGCAAGTCGATTAACCTGGGGTTAGCGATTTTACTTTGACCCTCCCTTTCATGCTTCCCGGGAATGAAACTGACCACGCCTTTGAAGCTGTCCTTTGAGCCATGGGCCTGACTTCTCTTCCCTCCCACCAAAAGGAGGTTCTCTGTTTTCAATTTTTATTTATTTATTTATTTATTTATTTTTTACTTTTGAAGCCCAGGCGCTGAGGGTGGAGAAGCTGGCAGGAGGCGCAGCTGCCATAGGAGCGGCAAGCTGACTTGCTGACTCATCTGACATTAACATCATTATGTTTCAGGAGTCAAAGTGATTTTCAAACTATGAGTAATGCGAGGAATTAGAGAGCATGTTTACAAGGCAGCGGGCATTTCAGCACACTGGAGGAACCAGCAGCTGAAAACGCTCTCAGAGAAACACCTTTCCCTCTGGGCTCCTCTTCTTTGAAAAGAATCCCCACAGGGAAGGCAGGTGAACTCTGAGTTCCCTGAGGGGGGACCCAGATCTACTAGCATCCTTACATGGATACCTGGATGTCTGATCATTTCATATGAGAAAAGCTTTTTTATAGTCTTTGTTTTCATGTACGCAACTCTAGGGGAAGATGGATTTAAAGACTCCAGCAAATTATTTCTTAAAGTCGAGTTATTACTAGTATTAATAATTATAATAATACTCTAAAGTTGTGTGGAGAACTGTGTTGCTTCTTCTAAGGCAGGGATGGAAACAAATCATTTCCCAGTTTTAAAGGTGGGGAGCAGAAGCCCATGGTGGGGTGTGGGTAGGGGGATAAGGGGGCGATGGGAGTAAATGCCTTTTTAAAGCTCCTTTGTGGAATTAGTAAAAGTTTGAGAGCCTTTGAGTACAATGAGCCAAGTATTTAGACCTCAGGAGAGAAAAGAGGGGCTCTTGTTTTTCCAGAGGAACAGGAAATACTAATAGCACTTGCTCAGCCTGCCTCCGAGGGACATCCTTGAGCTCTGGAAAGGCAGGGACAGTGTCTGCCCACCACGCTACCCCCCATGTCTAACTTAGACACTGCCAGTAGTAAGTGCTCAACACATATCTGCAGAATTAATGAGTGAGATAAGAGCTTTGAGCACCAGAACACTGCTCTTCTGTTCAGATGGTTTTCTTGCCTTTAGTTCCCCCTGCCCAGGGCAGGATGGGGGTGCTTAGCAAGTGGAGCCACGCTTGGAGACACATCTACAGGAGGTACCAGTCCTAATAAAGAAAAATAACTACTCATATCCTCAGAAACTAACTGCTAAAACCAGATGAAAGTACAACACTCAACTCAGAAACTCCTTTAGAAGGCCCATTCCCAAAGCATGGAAGCAATTTTAATTTGTTTATATGTTGGAGGTAAATCAGGTCTGTCAGACTCCATTTCACCTACTGATTCTTTTTTTTTCTTTTTTTTTTAATATATTTTATTGATTTTTTACAGAGAGGAAGGGAGAAGGATAGAGAGCTAGAAATATCGATGAGAGAGAAACATCGACCAGCTGCCTCCTGCACACCCCCCACTGGGGATGTGCCCGCAACCAATGTACATGCCCTTGACCGGAATCGAACCTGGGACCTTTCAGTCCGCAGACCGACGCTCTATCCACTGAGCCAAACCAGTTTTGGCTCACCTACTGATTCTTGAACTGAAATCATCACTGCCGATGTAACGACAATTAAGTCAACTCGGTGTTTGAGCATTGTGGAGGCAGGTGAAGGATAACTAGTTAAGACTGGATTAACCCTTAGAAAATAAAAGTTCGGCCTTGGCCA
Source organism: Cnephaeus nilssonii (assembly GCF_951640355.1). Lineage (NCBI taxonomy): Eukaryota > Metazoa > Chordata > Mammalia > Chiroptera > Vespertilionidae > Cnephaeus > Cnephaeus nilssonii. The sequence continues at coordinate 29,544,417 of NC_137092.1, read as the reverse complement.
GGGTGGCTCAGTTGGTCGGGTATGATCCTGTGAACCAACAGGTTGCTGGTTCAGTTCTCTGACTGGGCATATACCCAGGGAACTGCTCAATCCCTGTTAGAGGGTGTGCAGGGGGCAGCTGATTAATGTGTCACTCTCCCATCGATGCTTTTCTTCCTCTCCCTTCCTTTCTCTCTAAAAATCAATAAAAAATCTTTTTTTAAAGTTTCACTCTTTTTTTAAAAAATATATTTTTATTGATTTCAGAGAGGAAGGAAGAGGGACAGAGAGCTAGAAACATCAATGAAAGAGAACCATTGATTGGCTGCCTCCTGCATGCCCCCCTACTGGTGAATTGAGTCCGCAATCCCAGCATGGGCCCTTGATAGGAATCGAACCTGGGACCCTTCAGTTCACAGCCTGAATGAGGTGACCAGGCTGGCGGAGGAGGCAGTTAGGTCACCTGAGCCAAACCAACTAGGGCAAAAGTTCCACTCTTGATATGTGTTTACAGATACAAAAGAAAAGGAAAACTTGATGAAATGTAATTCAGCCCTTTTTCCATAGGAAAAACATCCCCATGATTTTACATGCTAGAACATATTTCTAAATTTTAATAAGGGCTTACAAGTATAGCTATTGCCTTTTCCAAAATCCCCTCTCTGCAACAGATCACTCTGTTCTCTTATTCTTTCCATTCCTGCTTTGGCTTCTCTGCCTCTTTCTCCTTTTCTCTCCTTTCTCCATCCCCAAGTTAATTCCTTCCTCAATTCTTGTTCTCATGTTGCTTGCTCCCTCAGCATCCCTTCTCATCTTGTAAACTTTCTTATAGCATGGAGCAAAGAGTCATTCACATGGTAGTCAATAACGTTTTGAAAATCATGAGCTAATTATAAGATCTTTATAAATAAACTAGAGGCCCCATGCACGAAGGTCGTCCGGACGGATGTATGGAAGGACGTCCAGACGGTCGTTCTGCTGTTTGGCCATCCGGTCTAATTAGCATATTACACTTTTATTCTTATAGACTAGAGGCCCAGTGCACGAAATTCATGCATGGCGGGGGGGGGGGGGTCTTCTCAGCCCAGCCTGCACCCTCTCCAATACGGAACCCCTCGGGGGATGTCTGACTGCCAGTTTAGGCCCAATCCCCAGAATCGGGCCTAAACCGGCAGTCGGGCATCCCTCTCACAATCCAGGACCACTGGCTCCTAACTGCTCACCTGCCTGCCTGCCTGATCACCCCTAACTGCCCCCCTGCTGGCCTGGACACCCCCATCTGCCCCCCCCCCCGCTGGCCTAGTCACCACCAACAGCCCCCCCCCCCCCCCCCGCCAGCCTGGTCACCCCTAACTGCCTCCCCCGCCAGCCTGGTCACCTCATACTGCCCCCCCTTCTGGCCTGGTCGCCCCCAACTGCCCTCCCCTGCCGGCCTGGTCACCCCACGCAGCCTGCTGCTCAGTCTTTGGTCAGCCCTCACTAACCCCCCAGTTGGCCTGGTTGCCCCACGCAGCCTGTTCGGTCGTCCATTCGGTTGTTTCAGTTGCGATGGTCGCTTAGGCTTTTATATATATATATATAGATAGATAGATTAGTAATTATTTTTAAGCTTCCAAGCTTAATCACACACAAAAATATTCCTGTTCACTTGAGAATGTCTTTGAAGAAGCCATAAAAATTGGCTTGATCAAATCTCATTCCTTGAGTACATGACCTTTGAATGTTCAATATTTATATCTGGGGGAAAAGGGGTGACCCCCAGGGAAAGACACACCCTGAGAGCCCTAACCTTAACCTTCTGTAAACTACCTGGCTTGACTGATCTCTCCTCTCCCTACCCATTAATATCGTATTGTTAGGCTTACTTCAATAAGTAAATATAAGCCAGTACATTCATGGCTCATCATTCCAAAATGATTGTTAAGGAGAGTCGGGATTTGTGGTCCCATCCCAAACATCTGAGGATAATGCCAGGAAAGAAAGTGTATGTGTTCCCAGGGCCTGTCACTTGGTGCTTCTGCCGTAGGCACACCTCCATGTGGTGAATCTAGGGTGCGGGCAGTGCTAGGGTTCTGAACCTCCATTTCTCTATATCAGAGCTGCACGTCCAGGCCAGTCTTGACTGCACATCCTCCACTCCATTGTTCCTGCAGGTACATGATGCTTGTCAGGCTAGGAAACCTCATTTGAGTTTGGATGACACAGTCACTGCCCTGAGGCATCTCAAGTAAAAAAGTTTCCTCATTTGCATCCTAATTTATTTTATAAATATTTATAAATAATTTTATATTCATTTAATGATGTTATTAAGTTAGTAGCAGGTTGCTGAACATTTGAGATCCAAACGTTTAACATATATTCTAAAATAAACTTTAGTTGTTTAGAATCCTCATAGAATAAACTCATTTAATTTTCCCCTATATTATCCTTTTCACCCCTTCCTTCCTTCCCTTCCTTTCTTCTCTCTCCCGCCATCTTTCCTTCCCTCCTGTCCTTCTTTCCTCTTTCTTCATTTGTTGCTTTTTAAAATATATATATTTTTTATTGATTTCAGAGAGGAAGGGAGTGGGAGAGAGAGATAGAAACATCAGTGATGAGAGAGAATCCTTAAACAGCTGCCTCCTGCACACCCCCCACCGGGGATCCAGCCCAGAACCCTGGCATGTACCCTGATTGGAATCAAACCACATCCTCCTGGTTCATAGGTTGACACTCAACCACTGAGCCACAATGGCCAGGCTGTTTGTTGCTTTTGATAGATGTCTTTCTAGAAAATATATCTAAAAGGAGATTTTAAAAACTGGCTAAGGACTACTTTTTTTTATCATATGCATATTTTGACTTTCCATTTTTAATCATGTGCATATATACATTTTCCCAATAAAAAAAAAAGTTAATCAGCCCTAGCTGGTTTGGCTCAGTGGATAGAGCGTTGGCCTGCAGACTCAAGGGTCCCAGGTTTGATTCCGGTCAAGGGCATGTACCTTGGTTGCGGGCACATCCCCAGTGAGGGGTGTACAGGAGGCAGCTGATTGATGTTTCTCTCTCATCGATGTTTCTAACTCTCTCTCCCTCTCCATTCCTCTCTGTAAAAAATCAATAAAGTATATTTTTTTAAAAAGTTAATCAAAACAGTGTTCTTCATGCTTTCTGTTTTCGTGTTTTTAAACGAGTATTTTATTCCCTCCCCAATTCCAACGTCAGCCTATTTCCTCCTCCTGGAACAGCTTCCAAAGGGAAATGGGGAAGAAGGGAAGGGAGACAGTTGACAGAAGCTAAATGCCTGTGTGCTCAGAGCAGGGATATAGGGGAATGTATGAGCCTACAGGATCAAATAAGGTTTTGGCTTTTTTCCTTTTTCTTTTAAACTCAAGATGTAAACATCTTCTCACATCATTAAATATTCTACAGCATCATTTTTAATGGTTGTAAAAGTCCTAAGTTAATCTTCTATCTTGTACTGTAATTTATTTAATTAATTGTCTATGTTAAACATTTGGGTAATATCTTATTTGTCAATATTACAAATAGTGTTGCCATAAACTTTCTTGTAGCTTAATCTTTGTGCATAGCCATTCTTATTTACTTTAAATATCTCTTTTCAAATGAGAATAAGTATAATTTTCAAAGGAAAATAAATCAGAGTATACAAATCCTAGAGATTTTGACATATATTGATCCTTATATAACTTAAATTTAACTTGAAGAAATTTCCACCTCTGCTTATTAACAAGTTTTATTTCCCATTTATGAATTTTTTGTTGGTATCTTAACATTAGCAACAATTTAGAACATTTTACATAGATATCAAATATATAGACAAGGACGTCATTGTCTAATATGGTTTTTTAAAAATAATAATCATTTTCTGGCTTGATATTTGCATTTTAATGTTAGTTATTTATATATTTTTTGAAACACAAAGGTTTTTAGATTAGAAGTAATCAAATATATCAATATTTTCCTTTCTGAGGAAAAAGCTTTTCCATACAGAACTTTGATAATATTCTATAAAATAATTTTAAAGGTAAAATTTACATATTTAAAATATTTACAGAACAATGCACAAATTTCAAGTGCATCATTCAGTAAGTTGTGACAAATGCATAAACCTAAGACTTAGAAATTCAAAGGGTGAAAATTTTTTTGAGTTGATGGTTGTACATATATAAAAATACACTAAAAACCATTGAATTGTAAACTTTAAAAGGACGAATTGTATGGAATATGAATTATATCTAAATAAAGCTGTGAAATATATTTATAGAGAAATTATCATCCCAGAAAGTTCCTGAGTGTCAATAGATACTTCCACTCTCCCCCAGAGGCAATCAGAATTTTTAGTGTTGTTTTTTTTTCACAATAGATTTGTTTTGCCTCTTTTAGAACTTTATATATTGGAATTATATGGAATCATACAAAATGAACTTTTTTGTAAACTTTTTCTTTCTCTCAACATAACGTTTTAAAATTCATCTGTGTTGGTGTGTTTCAGGAGTTTCTTTTTGTTGTTAAAAGTAATATTTCATTAAGTGTCTATATTACAGTTTGTTTCTCCATTCCTCTATTGATGGACACCTGGGATCTTTCCAGTTTGGGTCATTATAAACATTCTTATACATGACCTTTTGTGGACATATGCTTTCATTTCTCTTGGGGAAATACCTAGGGTTGGAATTGCTGGGTCATAGAATAGATGTATGCTCAGATTTATAAGAAATTGCCAGATTTTATTCCAAAGTGGTTGTACCATTATACTCCAACAAAAATGCATCAGCGTTTCAGTTGCTCAATATTTTCGCCAACATTTGCTATTGTAAGTCTTTTGTGATTTTAGCCATTCTGTTGAGGGTGCAGTGGTAGTGCATTGTAGCTTTAATTTTCATTTCCTTGATGATTAAAGTTATTTAAATTTTTTCATGTGCTTCTATTTTTGTTTTATTTTAATAGTTTTGTATTTTATCTCTAATTGCATTTATCAATCTAAAGTAATTTTGATTATTTGAAGTAAATCTCCAAATTTATATTTTTCCAAATACTCAATTCACCTAGCATAGTTTATTAATAATAATTTTATTCCTACTGATTTATGATGCTTCCTTTATCATAGACTAAGTGGTTTCAAAATGTCTATTGTGTGCAATTCATTTGTACATTTGTTCTTTGCCAGCTGCACACTATTTTATAGATATTTGCTTTTAAAAATTGTTTAATATCTGGCAGGGCCATGGTCTCATCATTCCTTTTCAGGTTCAACATTTTCTTTGCTGTTCTTGCCTAATTATTCTTTCAGTAAACATTAGAATTATGTCTGAAAAGAATCTCATTGGGATTTTTATTGAAAGTATATTGAGCATTCAAATTAATTTGAAAAACACTGACATCTTTGCCATAGAATTTAATATTCAAATTTTCTTGTACATTTCTCAGTTACATTTTGTGATTTTAATTATATGGATCCTTCACATTCTCATTAAAGCTATTCCAAAACATTTAATAGGGGTTCTCAATGTCATCATTGCTAATTTTGCTATTATAATTTGATTTTTTTTTACTGTATTTTCTAACTTGATAGTATTTCTATATAGAACAGTATTGGCTTTTGTGTATCTTTTATGTAATTAGAAGTTTTCTTGAACTGCCATATTAATTTCAAGTGAATTATTCTTTTGCATTTCGAGGAGTTTAGTTATATGACATACAAATAATTTAAAATCTGTTCTCTCCCTTCTAATATTTATGTACCTTATTTTTATATGCATCCTATTTAATTGATCAGAACTTCCAGATCTAAATTAAATAAAAATGGCAATAAACTACATCCCTGTCTTGTTCCTGATTTTAACAATATTGCTTTAATATTCCATTCTTAAGGATAGTTTGGACTGTTTGAAATAAATACTTTTTGTTAAGAAGGAGTTTTAAATTTGTAATAATTTTTTGGTAATGACTAGCTGTTGAATTTTTATGTCTTCTCTACATCTATTAAGAATCATTTGGATTTTCTTTTTTAGCCAGTGGATGTGATATATTGTATAATTAGATTTTTCAAATATTAAAACACAGAACTTTTCATTCTAGGTTAAACACTATTGGGATTATTTTTCTGATACTCTGTTATCTGTGTTTGACTTTTCTTCTTTATGTTCATAATTTAGGTAGTTTATTATTATTTTTTTATGTTTCAGGTTTTGACACCCAAATTATCTCTATAAAGTATATTAGATAAACTTTCCATATTTTTCAATGTTTTGATGTAATTATTGAGACATAGTAACTCCTTTCTCCTTAAGAGTTGAAAGATTTTTCCCTATTAAGTTTTTAGGCCTTGACAATTATCTTTCTAAAAGGAGTTCTTTCTTTTATCTCTCTACTTTCTTTAGCTGTGATTAGTGTGTTAAAGTTTTATAATTCTAAGTTTGGTAATGCATATATTTCTAGAAGACTACCTATTTCATCCAGGTTTTCAAGTTTATAAGTTATAATATTGCAAGTACTGTCTTATATTTAAAATTTCTCCTTATTATTCATAGGGATTTTTCTTCTTTACTTTCTCTGAAATTCTATTTCATTAAATTTTAAAAAGAAGCTCTTGAATTAGTTTTATAAATTTTCCTATATTCTAATTCATTTAGTTTCATTTTTGCTTTTATTCTTCTTTCTCTTGATTCCCTAGGGATTTTATTGTTCTTGTTTTTATAAATCCTTGAGTTGAATACTTTCATATTTCCTTTCCATGAAAATAATGAAAACATGAAGACTTATTTCATCAAAATACACTTTGATAATATTTCATAATTTTTATTCTTATTTTAATTATCTCCTAACTGCTATGTGCTTATACTTTAATTTTTCACATTTTTAAACAGTTTATTTACTCATACAATAACTGAATTTCCTTTGAAAGCTAGAAAATAAAAATCATTTCTCTTATTTTATTGTTTTTCCAAATGGTAAACATTGATCTTTCCCTAACTCTCATAAATATCATTAAATATAATCTATGCACACAGCAAACCACTGAATAATAATGTACAAAGCTCCAGGAAAACTATTATTTGAACATTTTTAAGGTGGCAGAAAAATCACAATTTTGGTATATATCATATAAACAGTTTTCTTGTTTCTTATTGATAAAAGTGGTTTTCAGAGTGATATATTTTAAATGATTACAATCCAAAAGTAATTCCCAAAATAGATTATATCAACTTTAAGAGAACTTCTGAGCTAAGATACTTGAAGGATAAATTAAGAATATTATTTCTGCTGAAACTGGTTTGGCTCAGTGGATAGAGCGTCGGTCTGTGGACTGAAAGGTCCCAGGTTCGATTCTGGTCAAGGGCATGTACATTGGTTGCGGGCACATCCCCGGTGGGGCATGTGCAGGAGGCAGCTGGTCGATGTATCTCTCTCATCGATGTTTCTAGCTCTCTATCCCTCTCCCTTTCTCTCTGTGAAAAATCAATAAAATATATATATTTTTAAAAAGAATATTATTTCTTTGACCTGAATTTTTGAATTTGATATTTTTTCCAAGTGTCATTTCTTTTTTGTGTTTGTTTTAAAGGTAACATATCACACACTCAGAATACAATTTAAGAATTATAAATACAAAAATGGGCAAAGTTAAGGTATATTAGTTAGAAAGAATAAAGGGAGGTAGCACATTTAGAGTCACATATGACTTAAGGCCTTAGTGACTTACTGTGATTTCAGTATTCACAAGAGTATATTTCCCTAATGCTTACCTACCTGACTAAGCAGGCAGACACAGCAAAAGTGTCTCAACATGTAAGGAATAAAGACAAATGATTTAATCTATATATTATCAGTCAATTAATATAGTTGGACTCGTAAAATAATCTGATCACATTTCACATAGCAATGAAAAAGAATAGAAATTAAAGGTCTCCTTTATAATTGAAGCATCTCCTGATATGTAGAGCCCTTAAGAAGCCTACTTTATTTTGCAGATGCTACCCAGACAACAACCTGTCTCAAAACCAACCATCGCATAATGCATTTTGTAAAATACCTTTCTAAAAATACATTGCGTTTCATGATGTTTATTACTACAAATGGGGGGGAATTTCTAGGCTGAACATTTAAACCAAACATAAATGAGGCTATTCATCAGCAGCCTGTAGTGCAATTTGATGATAGGAAATTTCACATACACTTATTAAATAGTATCCTATGTTTATTATTTCAATCATGTCAAATTAAGACAAAAACACTTTTTTCAACAAAGTTACCAGAAAAGACACTGAGCTGGAGTCAGGAGAGCACATTTCTAGGTTCAGCTCTGACTCTACCTACCTGTAAGACATGGGGAAAGTTCTCTTAGGCCTCGTAAAGGCCTCTGATGCCTCAACTACAAACAAAAGGGGTGAAGCAGATGAATTCTAAGGAGTATTCCCTTAAAACAGGATTTTGCTAAATTTTTGAGAACTTACATTTTTAAAAAATGATAGCTAGGAAATATCAAGCTTAATACTTATCACCAATAATGTTGATTATGGAGAAAGCTTTAAACCAAGGAATTACTAACTCTGCATATATACTTTAATTTTATTTTTGTTTAGTTCTTATATTTTATGTTGCTTTAATTTCTAGTAATAGTTTTGTTGCCTTGTGATAAAAAAAATTAAACTTGTATAATTTCTGCTTCTTAAAATATCTCTTATTTTTAGTTATATGCATTGCAAATACCAATCAAATATATCCTTCTAATTTGATTGTATATTTGTATCTTACATAAGAAATCTTTCCCTACTGGTGATAAATGTATTTTTCCACATTTTATTTTAAAAGTTGCAAACTTGTGTTTTTCACATTTATGTCTTTAATCTTTAAGGCTGATGACAATAAGAATCTAATTTCTCTTCTCCCATAGGGATAAGCAGTTGTCCTAGTCCACCATTTCCCCCCTTGCTTTATGATGCTATCTTAATTGTAAATGGAGTTTTCTCACATGTATAGATTATTTCTAAGCTTTTGTTCTTTTTCATTCATCTATATGTCTATCCCCTGAGCCAATACCATCACAGTCTTTTCAATTCTAAAATATTTAAAAAGACAGGTCTCGCTACCCGATTCTTCAAAACTGTCTTGACTATTCTTGTCCCTGTCACATGAATTTCAGAATTAGCTTATTAAGAATCATACACACATTGGGGATTTTTAAAATTAAAATTGTATTAAGTCTATAGGTCAGCATAGAATAATTGACATTTTTATGTTATTGAGTACTCTAATAAAAGATTATGATAATTCTGTCTACTCATTTAGGTTTTTCTTTATATTGTTCAATAATATTTTCGTAGTTTTCTTCATAGAGGTCCTACACAAATTTATCCCTAGCTGCCACACAATTTCTGTTAGCTATTGTGAATAGAATTCCTTTTTTCTATTATATTTTCTAATTAGTTAATACTGTTAGAAATGCTATTGACTTTTGTAGCTAGCATCCTTGCTAAACACTTTTTAACTCTAAGAGTTTCTCTGAATTTTTAAAAATTCCTTGTGTTGACAATCACATTTTTTGCAAAGAGTAGTTTTCTTTCTCCTTTCAACTTCTCTCTCTCTCTTTCTTTTCTATTGCTTTAGTTAAGACCTTCAATACAATGCTGATAGAGGTTTGTAATTCCTGACTTTAATGGAAATGCCTCTAAAATATCAGCAATTAGTATAATATTTGCTTGTAGAATTTTGATATATGGCTTTTGTCAAGTAGAGAAAGTTGCTTTCTATACCTAGTTTGCAAAGATATTTTTTGAAAAGTATAAATGAATGCTGCATTCTATCAAATGTATTTTCTGCATTTATCAAGATGATACTAAAAACAGTTTAAAAAGAAAAAAGCTTTCTCTCTTTTAACCTGTTGACTTTAATAGGTTTTATAATCTTGAATTATACTTGCATTCTTGATATTAAATCCCATTTGGTCACAATATTTTCTTTAAGATTTTGTATCTACATGAAAAGTAAGATTGTTATAATTTTCTTGACTTGTACTGTCCTTGTCTGGCTTTAGAATCTCAAAAAATAAGTTGGGTAATCTTCCTTTTTCTCCCCATTCTCTGAAACAGTTTTGTGTTTGTTTGTTTTTAGATAGCGTTTATCTATTTTTTGAAGATCTGGTAAAACTATTTGGGCCTGATATTTCTAGAGGTGGGAGACCTTTGGATTAATAATTTAACTTTTCTATTGGCTAAGGCTTTGTTCTGGTTTCATCTGAATAAATTTCCAGAATTTTATTTTTCTTTAAAAAATATCAATTTCTTTTAAGTTTCTGTTTATTGGCATGAAGTTGTTAATAGTTTTTTAAAATATATTTTTACATCTTTATTTTATCTATTTCTAAACACTTTTTATTCCTATTTTCTGTTTGTGGGTTTTTTGTTGTTGTTTTTCCTCTTTCCTTAATCACTTCTGTTCAGGGTTTGTCTGTTTCAAAAAACCACCTTTTGGTTTTATTCCTTTCCCCTAAATAAAATTTCTTTAATTTTTCTTCTATATTTATTTTTTTCTTAATTTCCAGTTTAGGTTTCTCTGTGTTTTTTAAAAAAATATTTTTACTGATTTCAGAGAGGAAGGGAGAGGGAGAGAGAGATAGAAGCATCTATGATGAGAGAGAGTTATTGATTGGCTGCCTCCTGCACGCCCCCCATAATGGGATGGAGCCTGCAACCAGGCATGTGCTCCCCCCACCCCCCGCCCCTGACTGGAATCAAACCCAGGAACTTCAGTCCACAGGCCATGCTCTATCCACTGAGCCAAACCAGCTAGGGTTTTCTATTGTTTTTTCCTTAGTTTGTTAGTCAATCATTTTATTTATTCATTGCCTTGTTTTTGTTCGATTTTTCATTTTGTTTTTATAGAATACATTTTTAAGGTACTAAGTGTTCATTATTCTCTTGACCACAACAAGGACCCCAGCACTTTCTAGATATTTATTGAACTTTGCTCCCCATCCTGTTTTTGTTCCATATTTGTAGTTTTACCCTTTTAATTATAGAAAATAGTTACTTTTACAAACAACAGTTAATTATATTTATTACTAGTGACCCAGTGCACGAAATTCAGCACATTAAAAGGGAATTAATTAGAGGAAATATTTTAATATTGCCATTTGCCCTTTCTCTATAATAGAAGTGTCAGAGATGAAAGAAAATTAGTAAAATGTATATGAAAATCTTCCTCCTGTCAGAGTCTGGGGTCCGCCATGGGAACCAGAGTCAAGTCCCCACCCACCCACGTGTGCCTCGAAATGGCGCAAGACCCAGACCGGGCCGGCCTCACCCCCATTGGGCTAGATCCAGACCCAGCCGGCCCACCCCCGTCAAAACCCACCAGGTGGAGGGTGTGGACTCAGGTCGCCAGGCCTAGTGCCGGGGTGGGGGGCGCGGCCTGAGGTCTCCCGTCAAGCCCCACAAGGCGGGGGGCAGAGCCTCAGGTTCCCCGGCCCAGCGCCGGGGCGGGGTGCATGGCCTGAAGTCCCCCGGCCTGGGCTGGGGCAGGGGGCACACCTTGAGGTCCCTGTCAAGCCCACTGGGCAGGGGGCACAGCCTCAGATCCCATGGCCTGATGCCAGGGCGTGGGGCGTGGCCTCAGATCCCCTTGCCCGGTGCCAGGACAGGGGGCACGGTCTGAGGTCCCCCGGCCTGGCACTGGGGCAGGGGGTGCAGCCTGAGGTCCCCCGTCAATCCCTGCCAGGCACGGGGCACAGCCTGAGGTTCCCCATCAAGCTCCGCCGGGCAGGGGATGCACCCTGAGGTCCCCCGTCAAGCCCTGCCGGGCAGGGGGCACAGCCTAAGGTCCCCCATCAAGCCCTGCCGGGCAGGGGGCACAGCCTAAGGTCCCCCATCAAGCTCCGCCGGGTAGGGGACGCAGCCTGAGGTCCCCTGTCAAGCCCCACCAGGCAGGGGACGCAGCCTCAGGTCTCCTGCCCCAGCCCAGTGCCACACAGCCTCAGGTCCCTGCTGATTGCTCATTAAGGGAACTCAGCCTCCGCTGTGGGCACAGCCATCTTGTTATGGCGTGGTGGTCAATTTGCATATCCCCTCTTTATTAGATAAGATATTTTTAGTAGTTCTTTTAGTGACAGTCTGTGATTGTTAAACTCTCTTGGTCTTTGTATGTCTGAAATGTCTTATGGTATAGAATTCTAGACTGGCAATTATTTTCCTTTTGCGCTTTGAACATATTACCCTTATTGCCTTCTAGAATCTATTGTCATGAGAAGGCTGCTATTAAACTAACTTTCATTCCTTTGTAGGTAATCCATCTTTTACCTGTTAACTTTTATCTCCTTATCCTTAATGTTCTGCAGTTTTGCTGCCATGTGTCTAGATATAGAGTTATTCTTATTTCAATGTTTGGTCCTCAAGTGTAACTTTTAGTTTGAAGTCTTCAATTCTGAAAAATTCTCTTTATTACTTGACTGTCATTCCCTCCTTTCTCCTTTCAGAATTCCTATTAGATGGCAGTTGGTATCTCTCAATCAAACCTCCATGTTTCTTAATACTTTCTCTTCTCTGCCAGGACTCTGGGTGTGTTCCTCAGCACCCCTTTCCACCTCACTACTGCGCTCTTCAGCTTTATTAAGTCTAGAAATTTTATCATCCAGGAAATTTTGTTTCAATCATTATATTACTCAATTCTGAGATTTTTAGTTGGATATATTTATATGTGTGTGTGTGTGTGGTATTATTTTTGCCTAGTTTGTTTTATAATTCTACTAGAGGCCTGGTGCATCAATTCGTGCACTGGTGGGGTTCAGCCGTCCCGTCCCAATGGGGCTGATTGGGGGCGGGCTGGCCGGGGCGAGGGGCCACGGGTGGTTTGCCAGCCGGCCCTGCCCCGATCGGGGTGGGGTGCCCACTCGGGGGTGGGGCCGACCAGGGCAAGGGGCCATGGGCGTTCTGATCGTTCTTCCATTCAGTTGATTTGCATATTACTCTTTTATTATATAGGAGGATATAATAAAACCCTAATATGCAAATCGACCAACGGAGGAATGACCAGTCGCTATGACGTGCAGTGACCACCAGGGGACAGACGCTCAATGCAGGAGCTGCCCCCTGATGGTCAGTGCATTCCCACAGGGGGAGTGCTGCTCAGCCAGAAGCTGGGCTCACAGCTGGCAAGCGCAGCGGCTGGCGAGCACAGCAGCGGTGGCAGGAGCCTCTCCCGCCTCCATGGCAGTGCTAAGAACCCCTCAGGGTCTGGCAGGCGGACATCCCCCGCCAAGGGGTCCCAGATCACTCGGGTCAATATACAGTTGTGATCTGTTATTTCCAGGGCTGTTCCTCCCCACCCCTTGGCGCAAGCTGGGCTGAGAGACCCTCCCCACTCCAGTGCACTAATGTCATGCACCAGGCCTCTAGTTTCTAATTATTTCTGTTATCCATCTCTTTTGACACCTGAAATGTACTTACTCTAAAGTCTTAGTGAGGCTAGGCTATAACATTAGTTTCAATGTGGAGTAAAATCCTATCCTGATTATTGACTTTCTTGGCTGTCTTTCTTAGCATTAGATTTCTTCATTTATTTTGAAATTTGGGTTTTCATTTCAGATGGAAGTCATGTTTGTTTTGTTTTTGTTTTCTTTCTCTCTCTTCCTCACTCCGGACTCACCCTGCCCATTCTCCCAGGATTACATCTAACCCTCTTGCTCCTCAGCCCTGAACCAGAGTTTCTGGTGGCATTTCACTATTACTGCTGCATGGTGATGATAGGGGACACAGCAGATGTGGTCACTGACCCATTCCCAATTAGCAGGCTCTGTCTGCATCCTCCTGTGTCTCTAGGCCTCAAATTCTAGCAACTGGAGCCCAGGCAACTCTCTGAGTGGTTTTCTAGCCACTTTTTGAAGCTTTAAAACTCAATTCTATGTACCTCCCCACCATAAAATCATAAGCTCCATAAAGAGAGGAACTGTATATGTTTTGGTACCACTGTATACTGAGTGCATAAAATAGTGTCAACACATAGTAAGCTGAAAACATGAATGAAAGCTAGAAGTCACAAACTTAAGTTGCAAACTATACCTTTGAAGTTGAACCCGGAGCTTCATTTACTCCCAGTCTTCCTGGAGAGTGGTCTACCTACTACAGAAGATAACTTGTACCTATAGAAGGGAAGAAATTCTGGTATAAGAGCTCAAATACATTGGTTTCAGAATGGCTCTGCCTCTTGCCTACCTAAGTCACCTAATCATGCTAACCCCAGAATTCCTCTTCTATAAAATGAGCATCCTGTGGTTGGATAGCAATGCTCTTTTCTGATAGAGCCTGGGTTCCAGAGTGAGAATAACAGCAGATCCCCAGCCAATGGTGGTGGTTATGTAGTATGAATGAGAACCAAATGCATTGTTTTAAGGCACAGAGACTTTTAGAATTGTTTGTTACCACAGCATAACCTAGGCTATCCTGATGGATGCAGTTACTTACCTGTATCCCTCCACTCCACAGATTTTGAGCTCTGTTGGGGGAAGAATCCTCTTTATCTTTTCTTTTTTTTTTTCTTTTTTACTTTCCTCCCCAATATCCAGTTAAGTATGTAAATATGATCATTGTTCTTTACTCTATTTTAACTATTAAGGACAAATATATTAAAAGTTAATAACGATTCCATATCTGTGGTATTCCAATTTTCTGAGAAAATTGTGACATTGCCTAGAATTCTCAGAAATATAACAACACGGACTTGGAATAGTATCACCATGCCCTTTCTGGAGATGGGAAAACAAAACTTTTTACCTGAACATAATTTAATTTTTGCAGGATAACATGAAACATTATTATATGCCTCAATAACTCAGTGATGGCAGCAACTCAATGTGGGGGTCTGCTGCCCCAATGGAAATGGCTGTACTATTCTTTGAGTTCTGGGTTCCATGTTTTCCGTGGGGCTTCTGCTCTTGTTCACATTGCTTTCTGCTTTTGGTGTGTGTGCCTCTAGTGGAAAGCCCAGCCACCGCCCCGGTGCTCCCTTAGAAAACTGGAAAACCAAGAACTCAGACTAATGACTAGAAAAATTTACTTTGAGTAGACATCTACGGAAAGCTCAGCAGTGCCCTAAGTAAAGTACATAAGCCCCGTGGCTTCTCTGATAGGTATCCTAGGAGTTCTGTTTTGTTGTTATCACTGTTGTTTCTGCCAATGGAAACATGCTTTATTGAATTTAAAATACAAGATATATTTGTGGTTCCTCAGACATTTGTCCTGTGTACATATTATATGTTTTGGTATAATTATTAATTATTTGAAAAGGCATGAGCAAAATATGGCCTATCCTTTGAAAATGCAAAGCACAAAACAATGACTCAGCACCCTGAGGAATACTTAATATATACATGTGAAATAACTTATATGTGCATACAATAGAAACCTGGTGCCGTTTTGGTATTTGAAGTTGCTACAAACCTGGTCTCTAGCTAAGGGATATAGTTACATATTCTTAAGGAAATACAGTTTGACTATTTTCAAGAGTATAGACATTAGAATTCAGCTAGTAGGATGTTAGAGTCCTCTTAATGAATCTAAAATAAGCAATTTATAAAAAGCACATTGGTTTCTGAATAAGAGAGAGTTTCTAAATGTGTGAGAGGAGCTGGAAAATAATGTTCTCATAGGTCAGTGAAACACCTCTTCCCCCCACCTGTAGGGCTTCCAGATTTAGCAAATAAAAATACACAATGCCCAAGAAATGGGAATTTGAGATGAAAACAAATAATTTTTTATTATAAGCTTATCCCAGATATTGCACAGACTATGCTTATACTAAAAATTATTTGTTTTTTCATCTGACATTTAAAACTACCTGGACATCCTGTACTTCATCTGGCAGCCCTGCCCAGCTCACTTTTATCCTCATTTTGTACCAACCTCTGGAAGGAAGCTGACCAGCCTCTGCCCCAAACCCCATACATTCTATGTTAGTGAGCTTGCATCCATGCATTTTCCCTTTTACATTGTGAGACACAGAAGACCAGGTTCACCGGCCAAGGGCTCTCAAACCCATCGCACCCGGGAGAAGCAGCGCTGCCTTCGGAACTTCTCCAAGGGGAGGGTGTGTGGGCTCTCCCCCATAATGCCGTATTTTAGTCACAGTCATTAACGCTGGAGAAAAGGCACGCTGGTCATGAGATTCTCCCTTTGCCATGTCCTAAGAGAGGCAGTAAAAGAAGTGTCTGAAAGAAGGCGTGGAGGAAAGATCTGTCTCGGGAGCAGAGGACTCTGGTGCCTCCTTCTGAAACATGCCCCACGTTCTTCTAGCAGTCAACACCCCTGACATTTCTCCCTGCACAGAGAGGAGCAGCCTTTTTTTTTTTAACCTACAAAAGAGAGTGAGTGCTTTCAGGCAGGTAGTTCAAGCTTTACCATGAGATCCAAACTTAGGAGAAATGGGAGGAAACACCAACTTAACAGAGAGCTCGTGGTATAAACACATTGATTTCTTTACTCCTCATTCCCAACTGCTGTCCTATGTCTCCACTTTACAAATAAGGAAACAGAGGCTCAGAGAAGTTGAGCCCCTTGCTTAGAGACACATAGCTCCTGCCCAGAATAACCCTGGAGAAAGCACCAAAGAACTCAATTTGGTGAGAGTTTCAAATGTCCACTGCAAAGCCATTGTCCCCTCTTCTCATGGCACTGCTCTCTGCACACAAGAAATGCATCGGTGTAAAGGAAAATAAACGCATGAGCTGCTGCACTGAAGACATGCTCCAATCACCTTAGAATTTTGTGAGAAGGAAAAAAAAAAATCAACAATTATTGGTGTTAAGCCTTAAAAAGTGGCTTTTTGTTCACGTCAGTGCTACAGCCTTAGGACTCCCAGAGATAGTTGATAAAGAGCTAATTCCCAACGTCAGTGAGGTGTCCCAGAGAAAGCACAATGAGGGACTTCTTCTGATGGCCCTCCAGGAGCCCTCTGGGTGCAGGAGCACCATCTAGAACTTTCTGATTCTGACCAATTACCATTTTCACTGACTCTGACATAAGCCTTGCTTTTTTTTTTTTTCTTAAGGTGGGCAGGTGAGTTGGGGGAAAGAGAAGAAAAGGGGATATATTTGGGAAAAAGATGACCATTGGAAGTTAAAAACATTGAAAGTTAAAAATTGAGCCAAGTGATGTATTTAAAATATTGTGTTTGACAGGGCCTTATAATAATACTAGAGGCCCGTTGCATGAAGAGGTTTGTGCAATAGGCCTTCCTTCCCTTGGCTTCCAGCACCGGTTTTCCTCCGGCACCCGGGACCCAGGCCTGTGCTCCAGCCAGAGTCTGCCATGTTCGTCTTGGCTGCAGACTCTGGAGTCTGCAGTCTTGTCTTCGCTGGGGCACTCCACTCCTGTAGATCCCTTTGTCCCCCGCTCTCCCTCTCATAGCAAGTGTCCTGCCCCGCCTGGCCACTCCGCGCCTGGAGCAGCTGGGCGGCCGCCATCTTTGGCCTTCTAATTTGCATACTCACTCTGATTGGCTGTGGGCGTAGCGGAGGTATGGTCAATTTACATGTTTGTCTTTTATTAGGTAAAATAATGCTCAAATTACACATAATTGGTGTTCAGTAAGTTTGGGGGATGAGTACATTAATAAAGAATATTCGTACCTATGAGTTTTAAATACTCTTTAAAGCTAGCCTGAGAACAAAAATATTTGTTTATTATATTGTTTCTATAGGAAAATATGTTTTGCATTCCACACAACTAACTTGCAATGAACTTTTTTGGAAGTTGGGGTTGCTGCAATGGAGGTGAGTTACATGACACAGACCACAACCTCTAGCCTGTGCCTCTTATGCCAACCCACATGTTTAGAAGCCCACAGGCTGGGCACAGGGAAGTAGTCATTAGCCAAGGAACAAAGTATTACACGGAAATATCCCAGAATGTGAACTCACAACAGAGGGCAGAAAATGGTAAATAAAATTCAGACTTTCTGTCTTAAAGTTAGGAGCACCTTCAGTGAAAATGGAGCATTAACCAGTCATTCATTCTCTTACTCTAAAATACATGAACATCTGCATTCTCTCTCTCCATGAGCCTGTTGAAATAACACCAAAGGGATTTTTTAAAAGCATATAAATTTACTAGAGGCCCAGTGCATGAAATTCGTGCACTCAGGTGGGGTTCCCTGAGCCCAGTCTGCGCCCTCTCCCAGTCTGGGATCCCTCGAGGGATGTCCGACTGCCAGGGAGGCAGGAGAGGCTCCTGTCACCACTGCTGTGCTCGCCAGTTGTGAGCCTGGCTTCTGGCTGAGCAGTGCTTCCCCTGTGGGAGTGCAATGACCACCAGGAGGCAACTCCTGCATTGAGCGTCTGCCCCCTGGTGTTCAGTGCACATCATAGTGACTGGTTGTTCGGCCGTTTGGTCGATTTGCATATTAGCCTTTTATTATATAGGATAAGGACTCAAAGGATAGGAAGATAATAACAGCAGACAAGACAGAATTGTGAAGATGGAAAGTGGGGGTGGGATGGGGGAAATGTAATTAATTTAGCAGAGCAGAAGGAATCCAAGTGAGGTACCTTCTATGGGACATGGGAAACCCTCTATAGACCCCTTGCAAGCCTCAGCATCTGAGGCCACCAGTAACTGTGGGTGGTGATGGTGAAGGATGCCACTGAAATCTGGGAGACTACTCATAAATCTGAATCAAGAGGGGTGAGCCTTAAGTCCTTAAGTAGCTTTTCTTACTTCCTGTAGCCAGGTAACTCCCCTACCACCTAGAAGCTTTTAAGGAGAAACTGAAACTAGAAAGGCTCAGGACGTGAAGATTCCAGGCAGGGTGTGGACTTGAACGGCAACGAGGGGGATTAAGTGAGACTGCACAGTCTGAACTAAGGGATGCTAGGCACACTTCCCACTCTGCTCACAGACAGCCCCCAATCAGGCGTTACAACCAGCCCCGGCCAGAACAGACTTAGGGTTACTAACATTGGGTCTTCCAATGAGGAATCACATTTCATCACCCAACAGCAGCATCACCACCAGGTGACAAGGCTCACCCCACACAGAGAGCCCCAATCCTGTTTTTAGTGCCTCACCCTCAGCTATTAGATTGGGTCGGCAGTGCTTATCTTGGTGGTGGGATAAAAGGGAACGTCACTCTCCTTTTAAGTTTAATTTTAATTTGTGTCAAAGCAACGCATGTACAAAGCCTAAAAAGCCCAACAATACCACAAGGATCCATACTGAAAAACAAGTCTCCCAACCCATGCACTGCACCCCTGATTTCCACTCCCTGAAGGCAATTACTTTCCATTCTTTCAGCTATTTCTTCTTTGTATTTACAAATAATGTGCTTATACTGCTAATTTCCTGATTTTTCCATTTTGGACATTATTGACTTTTAACTTTGGATGTTTTGGATTCAGCTTCTTCCTCCATCACCTGCATCATCCCTTCAAATGTTCAAAATGATACCACTTGATTGTTTCAGATCTGGGCAATAACTTTCTATTGAAAAATAAAATTAATACATGGATATGATCTTTTCCATGACTAGGTAGACATATTTCTATTTTTTAAAGTATTGTCCCAACTAAAACATAGCATAGTTTTGAGCACAAGAGAGAATCCATGTGACTGGTTTTGCGAGGCATGTTCTCCTTTAAGCAGAGAGGTGGTGACTTTGACTTGGCAGAGAAGGAAATATGATCCAACAGGCCCCTGGGCAGCACAGTCATCCAGATTTACATAGTCAATAATGCAAACCTGGTCTATCAGTCTTCCACTCTTGAATCCACCACTCATAAAGCAAGGAAGACTCGACTGTGGTGACAGAATTCATTGCAGATGTTTTCATTCTTGATGTAAAGTCAAGGCGCAAATAGCAGATAACGGGAGGCAGAGCAGAGAGTGGAAAGATGAGAACTGTGCTAATATCCTCATCTAATACAGTGGGAAGTCAAAAGGTACTGTGTAGATGGAAGAAGAAATGGAGGGTTAAGTATATCATATACTTGCACATAGGGAACCAGTAGAAGAACCAAATTATAAATCAGAAAGCTGGGGGCAGGGAATTAGGAAGTTAAATCTTCATATTTATTGGAGGTGAGTCAATAGACAGTGTCTTATTGTCTAATTGTTTTTAAAAACAAGAAACTGTTTCTTAAAAAACATTCTGAATAATTTTTGAAGTACTTTTTCAAAAAGTCAGTGGAAAGTAGTGGTCTCTGGCAGGTGGCAAGGGTGTGGTGTGAGCACTGTTGGGTTCTCTATGTACACTCCCATACTATGTAATTCTTTAAAATCTTGTACATGTAATACTTCAATTTTAAAACTATACAGGAAGGTAAGAAATGCATTAAAAAAGCACACCTTTTTTAAAAAGTTGAATTCAATGAGAAGACAGGTGCCATAACTATAGATGTTCATTTTGCAATGGCAATCTATTATTATTATTCCTTCAAAAACTGCACATCTTGAGGCACTTCTTTTTTTAATATATTTTTATTTACTTCAGAGAGGAAGGGAGAGGAAGAGAAAGATAGAAACATCAATGATGGGAGGGAATCATTGATTGGCTGCCTCCTGCACGTTGGACCAAGCCCGAAACCCAGGCATGTGCCCTTGACCAGAATCGAACCTAGGACCCTTGAGTCCACAGGCCGATGCTCTCTCCACTGAGCCAAACCAGCTAGGGCTTGAGTCACTTCTTTAAATGGTAATATAAGCTTAATGGGTCTCTTGTTGAGAGACTTACAGAGTTATCATGGGATATGGGCAGCATTAAGAACAGGATAATGTATTTTCATTGCTCTCACTGTTGGCTACAAGGTAAGTGCACCAACCACTTAGATAATGAGAGACTGCACAGAAATAAGAATTGTTTCTTTATGATGGACCTGGTTTATTGTACCAAGCTCTATTTATTGTCTGGAATTTCTTCTTTACATAAAAGTCTCTTTTACTTGCCCTGGTCCCACCCACATCACAAATCTAAGTTTAAAAGAAGATTAGAGATTCAAGGTGTAACACAACAAGTAACTTTGGACCCCATAGCCAGGTGTCCTAAGTTGTGCAGTAGATAGCACATTCCCTTCTTCATTCCTACTCTTGGTCAAATTTTTTATTCAAAGGGAAAGGGGCAATGTCCATCTTTGCAAAGGAAGTTGCCTTTAGTAGGCTCTCAATTTGTGGAAAGAATGAAGTCCACAGCAAGACATATAGAAGCATCCACAATCTGATCTCAGCTAGCTTTTTCAGCCTCTTTTCCCCTTCTGTGTCCCTGCACCAGGGACATGTGGCTACTGTCTGTTTCTGGAGGGAAACAGACTCCTTTGTGCTCCCATGCCTTTGTATATTCTGATTCCTTTAGCTGGAATGCCTTTCCCCACCCTTTTAAGGAGATATCTTCAAGACTTATCTGCTTTACAAGAGCCTCCCCAGGCTCCAGAGGCAGGGAGGACCCCTCCAAGACTTCCCAGCAGCCATACCATCCAGTTGCTCAATAGAGGTTCCTTAACTACTAGTATATTCAATAATTTCCCCTAGGTCTCTATTGCAAAGAAAACGCTTAAGTGATATCATACCTTATGTTTATAGGAGAAATACAATCCAGAAGCTCATCAAGCTGACTGAGAAAGGCATTATGTGTTGCAGCAAGGGCAAAGGTCAGGAAATCACTGTACCCAAGGGATGCAGTTTTAGAAAAGTAAGCACCCTTTAGACACTGATGGCCTATGCATGAGTCATGGAGAATGCAGATGCTCTCCACAGCCCTGCTCCCTGTCCATTGCAGGAGTCTTTCCAATCAGCTGGGCTGTTATGTTTGTACACAGATGTGCACTGTATTCATTTACCCTTGACAGTCAGGCATTTTGTCGTTGTTTAAACACTTTTTAATTATGGAAAATTTCAAAAATCCTCATATACCCATAACCCAGCTTTAACAATTATCAATATTTTGTCAATCTTATTTCATCTATTCTTCCACACAACTTTTTATGGGGGAGGGAAGAGGAGGGAAGAAGTATTTTAAAGCAAATCACAGGCATCTCAAGCTATATCATTAACAGATAAGTATTTCTTAAAAATTGTGCTGAAGTATACTTAAAATTGACCATATTACTCATTTTTAAATGTACATTTCAGTGGCATGAAGTACATTCACAGTGATGTGCAACCATCACCACCATTCATACATCTATAGAATATTATCGTCATTTAAATCTGAAACTCTGTACCCATTAACAACAACTCCCATTCTCCCTTCACCACAGTCCTGTTAACCATTGTTCTACTTTTTGCATCTATAAAGTCACCTATTCTAGATACCTCATATAAGTGGAATCATATGGTATTTGTCCTTCTGTGACTGCCTTAGTTCACTTAGCCTAATGGTTTCAAAGTTCATCATGCTGTAGCATGTATCAGAATTCCATCCCCCTTTAAGACTGATAAGAATTTTAAAATAATAATCACAGCATACTAACAATATTAATAATAATCTCCTAATATCATCTAATTAGCCTATGTTCCTATTTTCAAAATTCTCTCTTTAAATGTCATTGTACAGTTTAGTTTGAATTAGGAGCCAAATAAGTTCCATGTGTTACATTTGGTGGATCTATCACTTAAATCTCCTTTAATCTATAATAATTCCTTTTCCTTTGTTGTTGTTTTTTTGTGCTATTTATTTGTTGGGGGGAAAAAACACAAAACAAAGTACCTTGTCCCATAGAATTTCCCCCATTCTGGATTTGACTGATTGCATCCTCACTGTATTGTTTAATCATTTCCTCTATGCCCTAAATTCCCTGAAAGCCAATGGTCAGATCTAGGGCTTTTTAAAATTCAGATTCAGTTCCTTTGGTGAGCTGTGTGCCTCCTATTACATCACAGCAAGAGGCTCTCACTTCCAGAGATATTAAGATGGGGTTCCAGCCTGATCTATCCATGGGTAATATGGTATTTTAAAATAAGTGCTCTTAAGTCTTTGTAAGTGATGTTAAGCATGTGTCTGTGTTTCTCTTTGCATATATTTATATCAATCACCATGCTCAGTCCTAGAACTGTCTTCTATTAGTCCCACAGATCCTTAATCCCCACTGTCCCTGCTCAATATGTGATGCTGAATAGTCACTCCCAGAATTCTTAAGCTTTTAGATTTCAAGATGCTTCCCTATTTTCAGTTAGTTTTTGAGTTGCCTACAAATGGGTACCCACTCAGAGCCACAGACAACTGCGTGAAAGGAATCCTTACCCACCTGCCTTGATAGCCTGCACTAATGACCATGCTTGCACAGAGAGTAAGTCTTCCTTCTGTCTAGTCTCACCCTCTTCCTGGAATTGAATTCCATTTCCTCTAATTTGGGGATCAGTGAGGCTGAAGAGCAGCTGGCCAGCAGATCCTGCAGATGGGCCTGGAGAAATGATACACGAGGCTAAGGCACGTCCCAGGAAGCCTACGTACTTCATGAACTTAATGAAATATTGGCAAGGACTAGAATATGCTTTATTATAACTTCCCAGCCTGGGTTCATTATTTTTCTTTCATAAGTAAATAAATGCAGATAGTAACATTTTAGAAGTAAATATTCAGAGAATATGAACTAAAAAAGCAACCCCTAACAATTTTCCAAAGTTCAGAGTTGATGTTGTGCCTTTTTGTGCCCTTAAATATTAGCAGAGACCAACAAGTGACAGACTTAAAAAGTCAGGCTACCTCTTACACATTCTGCCGTATTAGGAAAGAAGGATGGAGGAGCCAGGAGGGAGAAGACAGCAGAAATAGTGGGGCAGAAGAGCCCCAGATGAGGACGGCACGAGGGAGGAGGAGAGCTTGGGTCTATAAGTAGAAACAACAGGAGCCAAGATGCTAGATCAGTTATCCAGTAGAATAAAATATGAGCCATAAATGTGAGCCACACATATAATTTTAAATTTCCTAGTAATTACATTAATAAAATTACAAGTAAATACGTGACCTTCATTTTAATGATATATTTCATTTAACCCAATATATTCAAAATATCATCTCAACATGTAATTAATGTAAAAAAGTATTAATGTGTTATTTTAGGTTTTTTTTTATTCAGTCTTCCAAATCTGGTTGTGTATTTTACACTTACAGCACAAGTCCATTTGGATTAGCCACAATCAGGTGTTCAAAGGCAACAGGTGGTGGGTAGCTATTGTACCTACCAGCATTGCTCTAGATCTTGGCAAAACTATTCAGATTCTTGTCTTAACTTCTAGTCAGTAAAATGGAGATAACCCTCTCTGTCCTGATTTGATGGTTGTGTGGAAAGCATAGGAATTAGTGGGTGTGAATGTGCTTTGTATCCTGGAGCCCCTCACAGGCCTCTACCTACCAGGAGAAAGAAGAAGGTGTTGCCAGCACCCATGAGCAGAATTAACCTATCGATTGCCCGGTCACCTGGACTTAGCATGTACCAAACTGAACGTGTGATAGGTGCTCCCAGTCATTTCGATTTTACACACCAGTTAAATTTCATAACAAAAACCAGGGTAATGGAGATGACCAGGACAAGGGATCCTCAGAGACAATATAGCCAGGTGAAAAGGCTCAATGAGAAACCATTAGCGCCTCAAGTGGTTGGAGCTTAAAGTGCCCGTGGGGCATGGCCCCACCTGAGATGGAAAGACTAGACCAGTGATGGCGAACCTATGACACGCGTGTAAGCACTGACACGCGTAGCCATTTCTGATGACACGCGGCCGCTGAGGCGGCAGCATGCCGAGGATGAAACATTTGCTGCTCCTGAGGATGAAACATTTGCGAAATAATGTTTTTTCCTCAAAGTGACACACTACCCGAGTTATGCTCAGTTTTTTGGCGAAGTTTGACACACCAAGCTCAAAAGGTTGCCCATCACTGGACTAGACAGAGTGTGTCAAGCCAGGAAGCTGGCACTCTGTAAATATTTTTTGAATGAGTTAATAAATACTATTTTAAAAAGTCAAGTGAGTTTCATAACATTAGAAAAACTACTTATTTTTTAAACTTACATTACTCCAAATGACCATTACAAAATAATTGCCCAGTTTTCCACCTTACTTTTCCATAGCAGACTAAGGCTAAATGTTACTGTGTAGTATTAGTCTCCACTGATCTTTATCATCAGTATGTTAGCAAAGTTAACATTCCACTTCGGTGACTTCACCATCCAAATATTTATGAATCAGAGAGATGTTTCTAAGAACCTGTTTTCTGATTGTTTACTTTATAGCAATAATAGTGTGCTTTAATTACAAAGATGACGTCTTAAAACTTAAATAGAACAAGCCTCAATTGTGTGGGAGTTCATCACTTTGGTGATAAAAAAGAAACACAGACAGTGACTCAGGTGGAACAATGTTTCATTTTCATTTTGTGTTTCCTTAGGTTCGACATGTCAGGATATGTCACAGAGTCAATGCAGAACTGTGCTGTAGGGAATTTGAAAGCTAAGACTAAGGCTTTATACGTCAGGATGAAAGTACACAGTACCTATTCACCCAGCCTCTCCCTTTTAAGGCCAACATGAAAGGGAAGAAAGATGGTGGTTTCCCTTTAGCAGCTGGATAATGAGCTGGTAATGGCCCATATTTTGCACTGAAATGTTTTAAATCCTCACCTGAGGATATGTTTTAATGATTTTAGAGAGAGGGGGAAAGAGGGAAAGAGAGAGAGAGAGGAATATCAATTGGTTGCTTCCCATATGCGCTCCCACAGTATGGGCCTCCACTGGGGAATGAACCCACAACCTGGGTATGTGTCCTAGCCGGGACTGGAACCAGCAACCTTTCAGTGCACAGGAAGATGCTCCAATCAACTTAGCCATACCAGTCAGGGCTGCACCCAAATTCTTTAAAGGAATGTTAAAAAGACAATACTGGTTCTTCTGAATTGAGAATCTCTTTGGGTTTCCATCATAACCTTATTTCAATTTAAATTAGATGCAAGTGGAGAAATTAATGTTTGGGTACCTGCTAAGAGCAGGGTGTGCAGCCTTTGTCTGCTTTATTCATTCTTGTATTCCCAGCACCTTGAACAATGCCTGGCAGGTAGTAAGCACTCAATAAATATTTGATAAATAAATGAATTTATTCCTCACAGCAATTTTATGTGGCTGTGGCAACTTTTCAGATCAGGAAACAGAGACTTAGACTCTGTCCTGGAAATCCAGGGAAAGCAAAAGCGCGTCCAGCCAAGCTTGTCCAAGGCAGACAGAGACATGAGGCCACCTCAGTGACTAGCTTTCGTGTGACCAGGTAGATGTGTCTTCTGTAGAACCCTTGCTCAGTAGGGAATGAGCCCAGGAGAAAGAGGGCCCTTAAAGGATAATGTCCCCACCATAACCACCAACTTCAACAACATCATTGATCCTGGACACAGAGCTGAAAAATCATAGAATGGAAGAGCTGACGGAATTTCAGAATTTATAATACTAGAAGCTTCCATTCGTGGATAATTTGTTATGTTTTGCCACTAAGTTAGACTACACTACACACACACACACACACACACACACACACACACACACACACACACATGCCCCCCGCTTCCCCAGCTTATCAGCTCTGCAAGAAGGAACCTGAACCCAAGACTCACATCATTTCCACTTACCCAATATTCTCAATTCTAGATGAGTACACTTTGGGTTTCTTTCTGTTTTGTTGATGTCAGTCAATGCTAGGTTTAGCAGGACAAAAATATCTGAGTGTATTGAGAAGAATCAGTCATCTCATTTCCCACCTTAGCAACTATTTTATTCTTTCCTGCATCCCATCTCAGTCTTTGGTGCATGGTAGACATTCAATAAGTGCTTGACATAATTAAGCCAGGCTTTGATTGGAATGGAATCTCTATCCTTAATATCCTTTAGTGGCAGGACTGGGAAAAAGTAAGTAACTATACCCCCTTTAAAGGCATCAAGTAATATTAGTTTTAACTTCATTATAATATCAAATTTACACTTTCATCTTTTAAGAATTAACATGCCCCATTAAAGAAAATTTAGAAAATTCAGAAATATAAAGGAGAAAAAAAATCACCCACCCATATTTCCACCATCCAGACTGAAACACTTTTAATGTTTTATGGCAATGTTTTCTCTATTATGGATTTGCTGTTATTTATAATTTTTATTGAGTTGTGATTGCTCTACAGTTATAAGAAATGTCTTGCCTTTTTAAACTTATATTATCCCCTACAGTATTCCCTAAGTTAAAAGTTTTTTGTAAACATCTTTTTAAACAGTGGCATAGCATGGAAAAAAATAGACTCTTATTTACTTTGTCAGTTCTTAAATATGCCAGGCTAAGGACCATTGACTTCTCCTGATTTCTTGGTAACTACTCCATTGTTTATTAACCACTTTATCAGAAAGCAACCTGGGGTCAACATTATTTTTTTTTTATTAAGACTAACTTTTTTTTAAAGAATAGTTTTAGGTTCACAGCAAAATTGAGAGGAAGTGCAATATGTAGCCTTTACAGATTGGTTTCTTTCACTTAATTACATGCATTTAAGTTTCCTCCATGTCTTTTCATGGCTTGCTAGCTCATGTCTTTTTAGTGCTGAATAACAGTCCATTGTCTGGATGTGCCAGTTATCCATTCATCTACTGAAGGACATCTTGGTTACTTCCTGCTATAAATATACATGTGTACGGTTTTGTGTGGACATGTTTTCAATTCCTTTAGGTAAATACTAATGGGGCATGCTTGCTGGGTTGTGTGGCAATGGTGTGTTTACACTAAACTGCCAAATTGTCTTCCAAAGTGGCTGCACCATTTTGCATTCCCACCAGCAATGAATGAGATTTCCTGTTGCTCCACATCCTTGTCAGCATTTGGTGTTGTCAGTCATCTTGGTTTTGGCCATTCTAATAGGTGTATAGTTATGCCTTACTGTTGTTTTAATTTGCATTTTTGTAATAACTTATAATGTGGAACATCTTTTCATAGGCATATATGCCATCTACATGAGTGGCCAGATTATTATGATCTTTGAACGCATAATAATCTGGCCACTCAGTGTATATACTATATAATAAAAGGCTAATATGCAAATTGTCCCCTCGACCAGGAGTTAGACCAGCAGGCAGGCCGGCCAACCGCCCATGTCCCCTTACCCTGGCCAGGCTGGCCGGATGCTACCCATGCACGAATTCATGCACCGGGCCTCTAACATATATATATATATACACACACACACACACACACACACACACACATACATACACACACACACACACACACACACACACACACACACACACACACACACTGAGTGGCAAGATTATTATGCATTCAGAGATCATAATAATCTGGCCACTCAGTGTGTATATCTTCTTTGATGGGATGGCTGTTACTGTTTTTGGACCATTTTTTAAATAGAGTTGTTTTCTTATTGTTTAGTTAGGGTCAACATTACTGTCAAAAAGCCTGAGGGAAACACAGGTGAGAGCTGTGCACCAGTGGGAGCAGATTTACATGGTACTTGGTAATTAACAGTGAGTTTTCAATAATCTAGAACAGGCTACATTGAGTCCTAGCAACCAGCCTGGCTACCCTTCCCCCTTCTCTGCCCTCTCTCCTCTGAGTCTGTTACTTTGATGTCTCCAACATGCTGATGCCTGGGGGCCATTCTCTTCTTTGACATCCCACTGCTAACCTCTATGTTTGTGCCCACATAAACCCATTACTTTCCTTCAGCCCCTAGTCCATACCATACCAACTAGCCCTCTCCCCACCCTGCTCTCAACTCTGCCCTATAACGCCTTGAGGTAGGGGACCCCTACACTCTCCACCTGTCCTGATACCAAGCTCATGCCGAAATCTAAAGGTGGCCACCTGGAACTTTCCCCAAATCATCCCATTCTGTTCACCTCGCTGCCCCAGGACAGGCAGCACTGCTTCACTCCCAAAATCTACCAGGCTTCTGCTTAGGACACTGGTAAAGTAGGAACAGCACCCCCCCTAAAATGAGAGGGGCTCAGCTTTAATGAGGAATCTTAAATTTTGCAATGACAAGATCTAGGGGAAACCACTATTTTACTTTCAACACATAAGAGCATTGTGTCTTGTGGATAATTTTGATTGAATGACTTGTGAGATTGAACCACCATCTTCTCAGTTCATCTGGCCTTCAGTTACCACCACCTCCCCCCTCACCATTGTTGCAACTTCCTGAGCCTCTGCTGGCATCCTGCTCTCCCATCCAGTCCACCCTCAGTCCTGCACTGGCAATCTTCCTGAACATCACTGTGTCTACCCAATTCCCAAAGATCCTGTGACCCATCTCTTTGCTTTGTCCCTGGGACACAATCCAAACTGTTTATTCCAACCTTCAAGGTCTATCACAGTCTGCCCCTGCCCTCCTGACCGCCGGCATTTACTCCCCAACACCCTCTCCCCTCCACACATACTCCTGCTCAGCAGCTGCCTCACCATTCTGCAAATGTGCTACAGGTTTTCACAATTTTATATCTTATTCATTGCATGCACATTTACGTGGGCCTAGTATGTACCTGGAATGGTTCAAGGAGGTGGGAATAAGCATAGAGATGAACAGGGCACAGCCCCTGTCTTCCTGGCACCCATAGCCTCTGCATTTGCCTTTCTCTGTGCCTGTAATGCCTCCCCTCCTTCTCCTGTCCATAATATGCTCAGCTTTCAACCTCCAACTCAAAAGTCACTTTGTCCATCAGCCGTTGCCAGCTCTCCTGGGAAGAGCCTTCCTGACCCACTTTAGCCCTTATTACATCAGCCTGTAACTATCTGTTGTCAAAGTCTGTCACTGCATGAGCTCTGAGCACCTGTGTATCTGCAGCTCCTGATAGAGTACCCAGCACATAGTAGGTGCTCATTAAATGTTTGCTGAATAAATATATGGCTATCAAACACCTGCTATGTGCTAGATACAATTCCACACATTAATTTGAGACCTAAACAAGATTTCAAACTCCTCAAGGGCAAGGGATGCTCTTAGATTGTCATTGTAACTCCCAAGATGGCTAAACAGGCTGCTGAGATCAGGATCTGGCAATAAGACACAATTTTAGGAATTGACTTACAGGTATAAACTCACAGTGACTCACTCCACCCTCAGCCACTCGAGTTTCAAGTACAAGCTCATCATCAGATGATTTCAGTTCATCATGTTTTGGGAAACAGAATAAAAATCCAAAAAGCCCTACTCAGTATACTCAGTCAATAGCAGGGCTTATGTTTGTGGTTAAAGCAAATTATGGAATAATTGAAAATTTGGCAGATGGGCACAGGGATCTGGAATTGATGTCAAGTGGCCATCTTCTGGGACTTCAGGTGTATGAATTTTCTAGTAAGGTCAACTCTAGAATGTTCCATGCACTCAGCAAGACTGGTAAAGCAGGGGTGCCCATTTTCAACAGGAGTGGGAGGGGGACAAGGCTAAAAAATAAACACATATAAAGCTCTCTAGGCTTCTGTTAACAGAAGTTTTTAAGTAAATCAGACCTGGGTTTGAATCAAATGCCTATGAGCAATTTTCTTAGCCTTTCTGAGCTTTGATTTCTTCATCTACAAAATTGAAATAATAATACCTACCTCATGGAATTATTATAAGGATGAAATAAGATACTTGGCATTTTTCAACGTGTTTTCCTTTGTGCTTGGCATGTAGTATGTGCTCGGTAAATAGTAATTACTAAATATGACTTGGCTTCACATTGATTTTTTAAAAATTTGTTTTAAATTCAGTCAGTAAATCAATCTGAGAGAGAGAACTTTCCATTCAAGCTCAGGCATTTCTAATATATGAGGGTTCTTTGTGACTTGTTAGCTTCAAAAATAAGGCATAATGAAGGAAAAAAGTAACATTTATTGAATATCTCCTATGTAGAGGCCTTGAGGGTGCATTGTTCTTTAATCCACTATTCTATCACCTTCTAAGATAGATGTTTTTATTTTACAGGAGAAACTGAGGTTTCAGGACTCAAAGCCAAGTAGGAGTTGGCAGTGTGGGGAACTGAACTCAGTTCTACCTGAGTGCAGATGTCCAGGTTCTTTCTGCCATCCTACCTCTCCACCACTCACCTTTTCAGTTCCAGTAATGCTATGCATGTCTAGCCACCAGCCCCTGAAATGCTGTCAGTCGCTCTTCCAATCAGCTGTTCTTCACCTTGGCCCCAATCTTGGCAAATGGAGCATCTCCTGGGGCAAAGGGAAAAGTGGGTGCTCAGAAATCTGGCTGCTAAGGTTCCTTTTAGTGTAAGAATTTATGATTCTGAGGCCATAGAGAGCCACTTTTCCTCTCTGAGCTCAATATCCCCACCCATTAAATGAGGACACTGAACCACATCAGAGCATCCCAAGTTTCCCATGAGTACTTACTGAGAAGCAGTAAGTCTTGTGTTTAAGCACCCAGACTCGGGGGGCCAGACTGCCTAAGCTTGATTTCCTGCTCTGCCGCTTCCTAACTGTGTAACTTCTGGCAGTTATTTGCCCTCTCTGTGCCTTAGTTTCCTCATCTATAAAATGGAGATGTTTACAGTACTTACCTCATAGAGTTTTTATGAGGATTAAAGGCATGAACTATATGTAAAGGGCATAGCCCACAGTCTGGACACAGCGAATATTACACTTAGAGGCAGAAGACAGGGAACCATTCCCCGCAGGGTCCCAGAAGTATAACTTTCATATATATAATTTATTTCAGAGATTAAGGAAGAGAGAGAGAGAGAGAGAGAGAGAGAGAGAGAGAGAGAGAGAGAAAGAGAGAGAGAGAGAGAGAGAGAGAGAGAGAGAGAGAGAGAGAGAGAGAGAGAGAAACATCAATGATGAGAGAGAATCCTTGATCGGCTGCCTCCTGCAAGCCCCACACTGGGGATGAAGTCAACAACCCGGGCATGTGCCCTGTCGGGGAATTGAACCGTGACCTCCTGGTTCATAGGTCAACGCTCAACCACTGAGCAACCCAGGCCAGGCCCAGAAGTATAACTTTTGGTGGCCCATCCCAAGCGCAAAATGTATTTGATATCCTTTTCCTTTCCTTAAAAATTCTTGTGTGGCACATTTATATACATACTTGTTTAATAAAAGCAATATTTAAAACACTGATTAAGACAGACACTCCAGTAAGATCCCCTGTGTACCTCCCGGCTCTGGTGCACTTCGGTGCACTCATGCACATGCTCACACCCAGTTTGATGGCAGTTGATGACTTCCAGGGCCCTTTCAGCTCTGGTGTCTTGCAGTTCAGAGAATCAGCACCACCAGATTCCAGGAACCTGCTCCACCTTGTATCACCCATGCCACCCATGCCCCCCAGCTGGCATAGCAATTTCGAAGCTGAGGTGCTACCCGAGCTCCAGTAAGCATGTTACCAGAAGGCACGGGCAGAATCATTGCGCTGGCTCTTCTGCCTCAGTACCAATCACCATGCTACAGCCTGGATTTTCTGTTTTATGGAGGATGAAGAGAAAATAAGTGGTTGGGTGGGAAAGTAGAGAGGGGAAGGGTTAAAGGTGAAGCTCTGTGGGGGAAAGTGCCTGCAGGATATTTTTATTTGGATGTTAGGAAACAAAGAAAAGGTACAGGTAGTCACAATCATTGAGGGACCTTCCATTTTCCCTTTTTTTTTTAAATTTCTTTATTGATTTAGGTATCACATATTTGTCCTCATCCCCCCCATTCCCATCCCACACCCCTCCCCACGCATGCCCCCACCCCCCTGTTGTCCTTAACCACTGGTTAGGCTCATATGCATGCACACAAGTCCTTTGGTTGATATCTCCCCTATATCTCCACCCCCCCACCCTCCCTCTGGGGCCCGACAGTCTGATCCATTCCTCCTTGTTTCTGGGGGACCTTCCATTTTCCATTGAGCCCTGTGTAGCACTGAAGATAGAAATCAAGACCTGTTCTCTAATCCCTGCCTGGGGTGCTCTTAAAAAGCAATGTGGGCAATGATAAAATTTGATACCTGCTCTTCCATAATAAAGATTTAAATTTATATAACACTTGCAAAATATTGGCAACACCTAAATGCTAAAAGTAGGGAAATGATTGAGTAAATCATACCACCTCCATTGGCCATTAAAAATTATGGTAATAAAAGTCAGGATAGTGGTTACCTCTGGGAAGTGGAGAGAGGCAGATATGATCAGGAATGGTCACAGAAGGGCTTCTAAGTACTGGTGGTGGTCCATTTCTGAACTTGAGTGGTGGGTTCTTGATGTTGATTTTATTATTAAAATGAATATATATATATATATATATATATTCTCTATAATCATCTGTACATATGCTACATTTTACAATAATAGAACAAAATGTTGTTGAGAAGAAACATGATGGTAATTAAGACCACATACAATTCAGAATAATAAGCAAAAGAGCAAATTTCAAAGTTGCATGCAATCATAACTCTAAAAATCATATGCCTGAGAAGACTGGAGGGAACACACCAAAATGCTAATGGTGTTGAGGTTAGGGGTAAGTTTTTTCTCCTGCCTATTTCCCAAATTTTCATAATGGTAAAAAATATGTATATACTAAGAAAAGCTTTCCCAAAAGAATCGTTAAAAGTATGCTTTTAATTATTTTCAGATCACTTTCACATCTGTTATCTCATTGATTCTTACAACAATCCTTTGGACAGAGTTGATATTAAATAGTTCTATTTTAAACACAGATGAAGTGTTTATGATTTATGTAAGCCACTCGGTTGGATAGAGGGAAACCTCCCGGTGGTTCCCAGATTTCCTGATTCCTGCTAATATTCTGATTGTTGGGAGTCCATCTTCAGTACCCAGGGCTCCGGGATCCCAACACTTATATGGGAGTAGCTACTACCTGGGCTTTGGTCCTCTGGTCCAAGGTGGATGTCTATGGCTGTTGAAGATTGATTACACACAAAAAGGTCCCAACAATGCAATCCCTGCTTGGGGGACTCTTACACTCTCTTCTCTAATAAGGAACCAAGTTCAGGGGCAAATTTTCTTAGAAGTGTTGAGAGAGAGGGGCGGGGGGAAGGTTGTCAGGACTAAAGGCTGTGTTTGAGAGTCAAGTTAGACAATATTTCTCTAGCTTTTGGAGGGGAAGAGAGATTATGGAAATGGGTCTGTCATTGTGTCTCCCCCCTGACACCTGCTCTCCCTCCAACTCTGTTAGGATAGGTTGCCAGGTTTTTTCAGGATGGCTCTGCAGAAGGTGTTCATTTAAGACCCTCAGAGCTCAGCCCAGGGCTCCTCATTTCTGAGGGAAGAATGTCCTGCCCAAGAATACCAAAGACAGAACCCGACCAGAACCCAATCTCCTGCTCCCAACCCAGGGCACTTTGCACAGGCCATTGGTCCTCTATGCACTGAGGAGAGCCCCTGTATGTACTAGAGTTGCTGAGGGTGGAGAACAGGGATCACGCTCATTGGTTTCTGTGTGGAGTCTTATCCTCAAGCCCCTGAAGATGACCATTCCTTAATATAATTTGACTTCATCTACAATTGTT
This sequence comes from Cnephaeus nilssonii, assembly GCF_951640355.1. Taxonomy (NCBI): domain Eukaryota; kingdom Metazoa; phylum Chordata; class Mammalia; order Chiroptera; family Vespertilionidae; genus Cnephaeus; species Cnephaeus nilssonii. The sequence continues at coordinate 29,509,986 of NC_137092.1, read as the reverse complement.
TGTCACAGACTAGGGGATAGAATGGGCTCTGGGAGAGATTCAGGGGTATTCCCAGAAAGCCCTCCTTGATTCATAATTAAGGACACCATTACTGAGGACCAGCTGTGTGCCCCATCCTGATGAAGCCTTCCAACAAACTTATGTGTCCGATACTGTTATTAGTGCTCTATTTGAGCTAAGGAAACTTGAGCCCAGAATGTGAGATGACTTATGCAAGGTGACACAGTCCATTATGCAATCCTTCCCCGTGTTTCCTAAGGAGGCCCATTTGTAGACTCTGAAGTTAGTAATGTCCACTATTCAAATTGAGTTTAAGTGTGGGTTTTGGAAAACAGAATAAAAAAGAAAATATATACCACATTTTCTTTAAAAAATATATTTTTTATTGATTTCAGAGAGGGAGAGAGAGAGAGAGAGCACGAGCTGCATCCTGCATGCCCTCCACTGGGATGGAGCCCTACACTGGGATGACCAGGAATCTAACTGTGACTTCCTGGTTCATAGGTCCACACTTAACCACTGATGCACAGGGGCCCGGCTACCCCACACTTTCTGAGGTGAAATGGGTTGAGCCACAAGGACTGACTGACTGCTAGTGCCTGACTAACTTTAACTTGTGTTTAATGTGCCTCTCCAGAGCTCTGTAATACAATCTTGGGGTTTGAAGAAGAGTAATGGGGTGGGGGAAGGAGTGGGAAGAAACTGTTCCCTGGACTAAGAAACTGCTAAAATCTTTAAATATCTCTGGACTTTTTTTTTGGCTCCCTGCAATGTTTGGTGTTTAGATTCCGTTGCCACGAGTGGGCTGTTTTTAGCTGCCTAGTTCCAACCCCTCCCCTTTTAACATTTTCCCCTTCCTTTTGCACATGCCCCAACATGAAGTTTCCAGTTCTTATCTCACTCGGCAAAACATACCAAGGCTGGTCTGAATGTGGATTCCCCAGGCGGTTCTCCAGCATGAAACCTCAACAATATTCAGGTCTCTGCTTCACCCTCTTTCACTGAGGATTAACCCCTGAAATAACCAAAGCCAGGGCTTCCTTCTCGGGGGCAGCGTTTCTTTGCCTTTGTGCAGAGAAGCATTTTGGCCTGGGGAGCTATTCTTGCCCCTCCTCTAGACAGTGCGCAGGGTGCACACAGGACTCAATCAGGGTAAACTGAGGATGCACAGGACGCAGATACTGTTCACCCCTCAGCGATACAGACCTTGGGGCGCTTCCTTTCCATTTTCCCAGTCCGCCATTGGACAGGCATTTCACAGCTCTCTGGAGGGCTGGGGGCAGGGAGGCAGGGAGGCAGGCAGGCGTCCTTTCTGTTTTCCTTAGATAAGAGTTTCATTCACAAGGGGGTGGACTTACTTTTGTGTCTAGATTCTTATCGCTTTTAGAGTTTCAGTGGGAAAGCTGGCATAGAAAGCAGCCTCAGACTTCTGTGATCAGCTGACCGCATTTCTATCCAGGTGTGACTTGAAGATTCAAAACCAAGAATTATTAGAATGAAACAAGACTCCTAAGAGGAACAGGAGGCACTATGGTAACAAAAACAACCCGCGGGGCTAGGGCTTCTCCGTCTTCATTACCCTCCTCTTGCACTGGTTTGCGCAGGCTGGTCTGGCTGCTGTGTATCCAACTCCTGAAGCTGAATTTCCCCTACAGGACAGGACTCCACCTCCATACATCTGGCTGGGGTGTATGAGTGGCTCAGAGTTTAAAATGTAAACTGGTTAAAGATTTCCGCAGGCATTTCACAGAGGAACAGAAGGGGAAATCTTTCACGTGTCCTCCCCCATCTCATTTCTCTTTATAATGGTGTCTGTTATCCCAGGCAGTAGATAAGTACACGCAATAAATAGAGAGTCCCAAATACCTTTCATTTAAATGGACAAACGCCTTTCCTTCTAATCTAGGAGCTTACCTGCCCGCCTGGAGTTTACCAGCCAACGCGACGCGTCGGCGGGAGGGCGGGTCTGGGGGTGTGGGGCGCCAAGAGCGGGCGGGGGGAGGGCTGGGTGTGGAGGGTGTGGCCGGGAGAGCCGTTTCCATGGAGAAAAGTAAAGCAAAACAATCGCCTAGAGTGCTTCCCGCGCGACACAGCTGTAAACCCTATCCCTTCCCGAACAACATTCTTCTCGGGGATCCTGCGGGGAACCCCGGGGTTCCAGGTCGGGCCGGGGACAGAAGGAATTTCCGAGGTCGTCCTCGGCGTGTCCTGAGCCCGAAACTTGGGGGCCCGGGGCCCGGGGCGCGGGGGGGGGGGGGTGTGCGGCGTTCTGGGTGGGGCTGGGGTTGGGTAGAGGAAGCCGGATGCGGGAGACTCTGGTACTTGCAGCTCTGAGGGTCTCTGCCCCGGGCTGTTGGACAATGGGCGGGGCCGGGGGGAAGGGACACAGATGCCCCTCTGGGAGCCGTGTGCGTGTGTGTGTGTGTGTGTGTGTGTGTGTGTGTAAGGGAGTGAGGGAGAGCGCGAGCGAGAGAGACAGGCTGACGGGACCCTCCATCCCCACCATAAGAGCAGAAGGCTGAAGGTGCGTGGGGTGGGGCTGCGAGCGAGCGAGACCCTTTTGGTTCTCACCCCAAATTACCACACTTGGACCTTCGCTCGCCTCGCTCCCAAGAGGCAGCTGGAAGCAATTGTTTCTGCCCCGGCTGTGCCCCCATACCCCACGGGCTCACATGGGTCTCCCTCCCTGGCAGGTTCAAAAACAGCGAGGGGCACACTCGCTTCCACATATATGCGTCCATGGGCCGGCGAGACAGCTAAGGTCGGGGAATCCGAACCAAGAAGTCATTTTAAGGTTCAAATCCAGTTCTGCTGAAGCCTCGGCTGGAATCTGGGTTCACGGGACAGCGCCTCTCTCGCCACCCCGGCCCGGCTCGGGGGCGGAAGGGATTTCGGCTCCAGGGCCTCATTTCCGCAGCTCCGTGCGTCCCCAGTCCCCGCGGTCCAGTCCTAGCCCAATCGCTCTGGGCGCGACAAAATACGTGAAAGCCCAGGACCGCTTTCCCTACGCACCTAAATAAGGAGACCAACGCACCGTATCTTTCCTCCTCTCCCTGGCCTCGAGGCTTCAGCCCCACTCTGAGTCCCTCTTTAGGTTGCCTCTGATTTCTCCAGCTCTGATCTTTCCAGGATCTTGTTCATTTCACTATCAATTTCAAACGCTTGTGGTTGTTAAAAAAAAAAAAAGAATCCTAACCCTTAAGGTCCTATTTGCCCTCGCCGGGGGTCGGGTTCCCAACCTGCCTCGGGACTGTTCCATTTGCCCTCGGGTGGGGTGCGACGAGACTTAGAGCCCACAGTGCCCGCCGAGCGCTGCAACCCGCAAACTTCTCGCGGTCCCAGCCGCGGAGGTCACCCACGGCGGGTAACGGTGTGGGTTCGCCGTAGGGTGCCTTTGGGCACCTCTCTCGCACCAGAGGCTAACCCTACAGTTCTTACCCCGCCCCCTACGTGGAAGGAGACGTTTGGCGGGGGAGAGGGTATTTTCCCGAAGCTCCAGAAAATCACTTATTTTAGAGAAAGGATGTGCCTGCTTCCCAGCTTCACCTCGTCTGGACGGCGGCCAGGATCCACCCCACGCCGTCCCCCATCACCTCTCCCTCCCCTCCCCTTGTCCCCCCACCTAGCGGAGGGAGAGATGCCAGCGCGGTGGAGTCATGCAGCTGGCTTGGGCACCATTGGCTCATGCCTGGAACACGCAGCAGCGAGTACGCACATCTGGCGGCCAGCCCGAGCGACTCCTGTCCTGATATGGAGAGAGAGGGCGGGCAGGTTTGTGTCCTAGCGCGCGAGTCCGGAGGACGCTCCCGGGCCGGCTCCTCCCCGCGCTTTTGCATCACCAGTCCCCCCCCCCTCTCCCCCCCCCTCTCCACTCTGGCCCCTCCTCCAGTCCCCTCCCTTGCCCAGTCTAGTTCGGCTGGTTCTCGGGGAAAGCTATTAATAGCATTACATCAGCCTGGGACTGGAGTAATCTGGCGCGGCGCCAGCCAGAGGGCTATAAAGGGTGATGCAACGCACTCCCAGCCACAGTCGCACGCAGCGAGGCGGGCACTGCACAGCACTTCCCCGGTCGCTGCCCCAGCGGACCCGCCTGCCCGCGCTTCGGCCGTGCGCTCCGGGTGTTCGCCCGCCAGCCCCACCGACAGGCAGCCCGACCCCGTCCCGACCCCGCCCGCCCTCCGGACCCTGGCCGCTCCGAGTGGAGACCAGAGGTGAGCGCTTGGAAGTCGAGAGAGTGAGCCGGAGAGGATGGCTAGCTTTCATTCCCTTCGCGCCCCTATAGTAACTAGTCCCGCGCCCCCTGGGCCCAGCCCCGACCCGCGCCCCCAGCCTTCAGCTTCTCTAGAACTCTGGCCGAACTTTTCCCAGCTACCGCTGCTCTTCGGCGCTTCAGAAAGTTTCTCGCCAAGAACTTTCTCTTTTGACTTGGGGCGAAGAAGGGTCCTGTTGATAGAGAGGTGGGGCTCCTGCTTCTCGGCTAGGCTGGGAACACCGCTCCTCTCCGCCTGGGCGCTTTCCTACCCCTCTGGGAGCTGGCGTGCGGAGGTGTGTTGCGCACGGGTGTCCGAGGCTCTCCAGCTCGCTGTTCGCTCCATCCCTCGCTTGGTGCCGCGGCACTGGCACTCCCGATCCCAGCCTTCCCGAGATCCGCAGAGTGGCACGGAGGCTGGGGGCTCACGGCAGGGCTGCCCCGAGAGCCGAACGGAATGAATGGAACCGAACCGGGGAACCGGGGTCGCGGCTGCGACCGCCGGGAGTCGCCCTACGCACTCGGAAGCGCAGGACAGCGCAGGCAGCCGGGAGCGAAAGTTAGTTGGGATAAGTTCAGAGGTGGCGGGCGCTCCGGTCCGGTCCTTCGGCAGAAGGCGGAGTGGGCTCCCGCATTGCCTGGGGTCGGGCTCCTGGGCCTGAGACTTCCTGTCCCAAGTCGCTCACGCCTTTCTCTCATACCTGTGGCTTTGGTTCTTCCTGTGGCGTGTTCTCAGATTTCTCTGCTTTTCCTCCATGGAGACCCACCGAAGGGAAAGCGAAGGTGCGAAGCCACATGCTCATAATTGAGAGAATGGCTTTGTGGTCTAGTGGCCAGGACCCTGAGGAGAGCTTGTACTGCACGCGATGTCCTGGAGCCTCAGTATCCCCTGCTGGGAGATGGGGGCACATACGCAGTGCTGGCCCCCTCTGCCAGTTTGTTTGCCAGCGCAAGGCGGTGTTTGGACCAGATAACCGTTAAGGTCCTTACTGGCCAGAAGATTTTCAGATTCTAGAGTGGTGTAATTTCAAAAGGGGGGGGAGGTAGTAAGGGGTCTTGTATGACTTGAATGAGGGAGTCTCTATCTAATGTCACTGACCAGCCTCTGAGGCAAAGGGGGAATGGGGACTCTATTGGACATCTCTTCCTTTTCCAGCTTTCTTTCCATTTGGATTGGTTCTCCTCTCTGCTCCTCCATACCCCATTTCCAACTCATCTGCTTACTTCCTAACCACTTTCTTTTCTGTACTTTCATTACCTAGATCACATATGCTTCCTTACAAATAAAGGAGTTGCTAAAGCATGGGGGGGTGGGGGGGATGGGGGGTAGGGAGAGCCAAGAGCCAGGGCAAAGAGGGGGGAGGGCGGTTAAGACAGGAAGGATCCAAAGGCTCCAGTAGTGGCTACAGGTGTATTTCTTGCCCACACTGTGGGCCTGAAGTGCTGCCTGCCACGTTTTCTCCCAATGCACCTATTTCATTGTGGCTGACAGTTACCGCTGTCTCCTCAACTTTAAATGAAGGGGAAATGGATACTACTGTCTCCTTGTGCTGCAGTTAGCATTTGTTGTAGAATAATGCTACAACACAGAGGCTCTTGCTTTCAGGCTATTCCAGACCAAGAATGGGGTGAGTATAGGTTTTGCAGTTGTAATTGGCTGGCTGGTTTCAGAGATAACATGGCAGGTAACACTCCAGGGCCACAGTGTGGACAAGACACAGCACTCAGCACCTGTGGCAGCTACCTTGCCTTTGGATCCTTCCGTCTAACCCCTTCTCTCTCCCTGTTCTCTTCCTTCTATACTCCCTCCCTGTCTAATCCTGCCAAAGCCTCATCTGGTGGGTACCAGGTTACTTGCTTGATTCTTTATCTACCTGGCCAGTTGCTTTGTTAGTTGGGTCTCTCTTGATGGAAGAAAATGAGCAGTGGGTGGGTGGTCAGCAGCTTGGCCTGAGCTGGACCACTCGCCAGCTTTGGTTTTGGGCAAGTCACTACCTTCCTGGACCTCATTTTACTTAATTACATATAAAGACCTGACCTAGGTGACTCTAATATTAGGTGTTCTATTTCATTAGATAGAGTCCATGATTTCTTCCTTTTCCAAATGGCTGGGCATGGAGCAGGGTCAGTGACTCCAAGTGTCACCCATCCTGGGGAGGAGGAAGAACATAGCCAGGACACCACAGAAACCAGAAATGGTCTCATTAGTGAGAACTAGTTATTTCATAAGTACCAGTGGAGACAAGCTGGTGCCAGCAAATAGAGGGGTGGAACTGACCTGGTGTGTGGGGAGCCTGGGGTCAATCAAAGTGCAAAAGAAGCTGTGACTGACCTGAATGTCTTGAGGGTTCCAGTTAATTCCTGATGAATAAGCTGTATTGACAACAGCATTGAGTTCCCTCGAAATGGAGAAAATGGAATCAGAGTAGTATTGGGGACTCAGGATATGTGTAAACTCACCTTCATGAATCTCATATGATCTTCCTGACAGCCCGTGAGGGAACTCAGGCAGGCGGTACCGGTCTCATTTCACAGATGAGGAGACTGAGGCCCTGAAAGCATGAGTGGCTTCTCGGTGGGTACTCAGCTTGTCAGTGGAAACATCTGGTCCTGAAGCCCAGCTGTATACCTCCAACCTTCAAGTGGGCTGGGAGAAAGAACAAGCAAGATATGAAGTTAGCAAAAGACCAATGTTGGCTTCTGACTTTAAGATGTTTTATGAGCCGTGGTTAATGGAAAATTAAAAGTGAAAATTCAACACAGTTGTTTGTAGCTACTAGGAAATAAAATCTAGGAGCTGAATTTCCAGTTAAAGAAATACATGAGTAAAGTTTCACTTTCTTGAAAATGATTACACCACCAATGATACGACGTGATTTCTGATCAGAGATAACGAAGCAGAAGCAAGATGCAAGTGCTTTGTAGCAAGTGTGGACAATTTTAAGATCAATGTAGAAAGTCAACTCAGAAAATCCCCAAACATATTTTTTTCTTCAATGAGGGGGATGTTTAAAAGGTCTCAACATTCACAGGAAAAAGTCGTCTGAAGATTTTAACTTTGTTTTCCTTGTAGGGACACAGCCTGAGTCTGGGCTGAATCATACCTTAAGAGAACTGATTAAAGAAGTAACTAGAAAGTATCTCAAAAAACTAAAAAAAAAAACAACCCTAAGCTTTAGCCGAGTGCAGAGAAAGCCCAAATCTCTACAGATAGAACTGCTTTACGTTCTGAAAAGCATTTAACATTTTTACAACCCATTTCTGTCCCCAAGTAAGCCCACCCAATGCTTTTCATAAAGACATTCCATACCGACATTCTTCACTTTCTTTCCTCAGAACTGCTGACTACACTAAGAAGGGGGGAAAAATTCCCAAACAGCAGACCTCAAGCCTTGAAAGCTCATTAATAAACGTAGTTGGGTGGTGAAATGGAACTACACACAACTGTGTGGAATTCAGACTACCCATGAAGAAGGGAGTCATCTAGTCCTCCAAACAAAGGCAAGCCCAGTGGTAGCTTTGAATTCCATCCCTGAACTCCTGGATTTTTAATGAAGTTAGAAGGGGAGGGAAAGCATGAATGCATGGGAGAATCTTAAGCTTCTGGCTTTAGAAGGCTGTTTTCTCAGAGTTTATTACCTACCAGAGGCAAGTACCCTCCCAGCATCCTAAGGTTATAGGATTAAGCTGGTAGAACCTCAGTTCTGACTCATGACATAGGGCTTTATAGAAAGAGTTACATACATTTCCTGGGTTCCTTTGAATAGTCAAAGGTGGCATTTGTTGGCCTGGAATTCTTGCCTCTAACAGTGTATCTCAGATTGTAAAGGGGAGTTAGAAGTCAGGGTGCTCTATTCAGACGTGTTTGAGATCCAAGAGAGTGACCAGCCACCCTCCCACCTGGACCTTACAGAGTGTCTGTCAGAGAGCCAGGCTTGTGCCTGAGAGATCCCTGGGAGGCCCAGTAAAAGCATACCCCCTAGTTGTATTATGTTTCCAAGGCAAATTCATGTATTATTTCTTCAACTCCTTGTACAACTCGATAAGAAAATAGGACGATTGTTATTAGCTTTATTTTATATAGGTGAAGGAAGGGCACTTCGAGTTAGGATGACATATGAGTAAGTAAGCCTTAAATCTTGATCTTCTGACCCCAGTCTAGGAATTTTTGTGGATAAAAGGCCCGCTTATATATATATACTCCAAAATGGGGGCAGCAGCCTGAGTGTGCACCCTGACACAGATCAGCAAATTCATCACCTAGGGTTCAAGTTTCCCCTGTGGCTCTTTCCTCCAGCATTTCATTTCTGGGACCCCCACCACCCCTATGTCTACTCACACCCTCATGAAAAATTTGCTTTGGTTTTTTGTTTGTTTTTGCAATGTGGAATAATATTCTATATTCTATAACATTAAGGGCATGATTTGGAGCCAAACCAAATTCCAAATCCTGATGCTGCCTCACACTGACTTTAGGCAAATTATTTAGCTTGTATAAATCTCAGTTACTCCATCTATAAAAATGGTGCTAGGACCAACTCAACTAGGTTCTCATGAGGATTAAATGAGATAAATCACATCAGGTTTCTGGTGTGAAGGAGGCACTCATTAAATGTTAGCAGTTTGTTGATGGGCTTCCTGTCTGGTTGGACTTAAGGACCACAGATCCCCAGATTGAGAAGAACTCTCCAGGGAACCCCTAACTAGATAATCCCCACCCGCATCACCCCTGGAGAACTGACTGCCTGGACAAGGAGGAACAGCCAGTGCTGGAGGAAGTATATGGCGGGAAGAGATTTATGGAGACCATGGAACTGTTACTGTTTCTACCTTTTATTTTCCTACTAGAGGCCCGGTGTGTGGGGTCCCTCGGCCTGACCTGTGGGGATCAGGCCTAAACCGGCTCTCTGACATCCCCCAAGGGGTCCTGGATTGTGAGAGGGCAAAGGCCAGGCTGAGGGACCCCACCAGTGCACGATCAGGGCCGGAAGGGACTGCAGGAGGGTTCCAGGGCATGTCTGGCCCCTCTCGCCCAGTCCCGATAGGCTGGACCCCAGCAGCAAGCTAACCTACCGGTTGGAGCGTCTGCCCCCTGGTGGTCAGTGCGCCTCATAACAACTGGTTGAATGGTCAAACAGTCAGACACTTAGCTTTTATTATATGGAATTGTCTCTTTGGATTCCTTGGGCTGTAGAATGACAGAGGTAGATAGGACCTCAGAAGCCATTTGCTTTGACCACCCCTTCCTGATTTCATGTATTTAGTCGGGCAGTCTTCAGTGGTCAGCAGGCATTGGGAGCAGCCTGCTCTGGGATAGAGCGACAGCAGAGACTCAGTCCCCATGCTACAGGAACTCTCAGTCATGTGCCGGATGAAGACTGAGGCTCAGAGAGTTCAGGTCATTCTGCTCCTTAGCACCAGAGACAGTGCCCCAGGTCCCCTTTGGCCCCCAGACCAAGCCTCTGCACAGACACCACAGGGCTGAACAAGACCTCCAGACGAGGTCCAAATTCTTAGCTCCTCACTTTATTCTGAGGTCTTTGCTTCATTGAGCTTAACTTTACAAAGGGGCTACTACTGGTCCCTTGTGATCTGAAACCCTAGCCCCCAGCCTCTGCCACGGTTACCATCCTCATGCTCATTTATTTGGATCCAACTTCCCGAGGGAGAATTGTCAGAGATATATTTGCTACATTCAGGGGTCCCCCATGTCTTGCTTTACTTCCACTTACTGACTTCAACTTGATTTCAGATGCCAAGTTTCTTTTTTCAAAAAAAGACTGGAAATGAGGTTACATAATAGTTTCACTTTTTTTTAATGCTCTTCCTCTTTCAATACTGTTTGAGGCTACATTTGCATGTATGCACACCAGCCAACACTAATGCTTTTGAGAATTCGAAATGCCAACCCTGATCAACTTCAGTGAGGCATTTTATCCACATCACTGAGCTGTGTATTTTAAGAACCTGTTTTACTCAAGCTGAGGATGGCATGAAATGAAAACAAAACAGAAGCCGGAGGGCTTATGGGACTTTCCCTGGAGGTGGGACTCGGGTTGGAGGTCGCAGGTGTGGCGGGACTTGGCCCCATACCCCCAATCCCTGAAGTAGTTTGGGTTTCGATGTGTCTTTCAGCAAAATGATGCTTCAACACCCAGGCCAGGTCTCTGCCTCGGAAGTCAGTGCCTCTGCCATCGTCCCCTGCCTGTCCCCTCCTGGGTCACTGGTGTTTGAGGATTTTGCTAACCTGACACCCTTTGTCAAGGAAGAGCTGAGGTTTGCCATCCAGAACAAGCACCTCTGCCACCGGATGTCCTCTGCACTGGAGTCAGTCACTGTCAGCAGCAGACCCCTTGAGATGGCAGTCACGAAAGTCCAGGTAGGTGCCCGTTCTTTCAGCATGTGTTTGTCCTACACCTGCACACCTACCACATGCCAGGTGTGCTATGCAGGGGGCCGCAGCGTGAAAAAACACAAACTACTGCCCTCAGGGAGCTTACTTTCTGCTGGGAGGAGAAGATAATACACAAAAGAAGTAAATACGTAATATGAGAGACTGAGCAAAGGAGAAAAATAAAGCAGCAAAGGGAGACTGAGAGTGGTCCCGCTGGCTGTCATGTTGAGAATGGGCAGTAGGGACAAGAGCAGAGGCAGAATACAGAAATGACACTGTTGCAGTAATCCGGGCAAACAAAGGCAGGTCTGCATCAGGATGGAAGCAGGAGGTATGGAGAAGTGGTCAGCAAATGGGTCTGTCTGGAAGGTAAAGCTGATGGGCTGGCAGATTGGACATGGAGTATGGCTCCAAGTGGAGGACTCCAGGGTGGCTCCAAAACTTCTGGCCTGACTAACTGTAAGGATGGCACGTCTATGTGCTGCTGAGATTGGGACATTGGGCAAGGACAGGAGTCCATCCTATTGGATGCCCCAGGGGAGGAGGCAGTTGGATATGTGGGTTAGGAGTTCAGAGGAGAATCAGGGCTAGAGGTGCAGAGTTGGAGACCACCAGCATATGGATGTTATTTAAAGCCATGGTCCTGTGTGAGCTCACCTTCTGTGTCCAGTTGTTCTGAAAAAGCACCAAGTACATTTAATTCCATTATACAAGGACCCAGGTGGCCAGACTGTGGAGCAAGCACCCCCAGCCATGCTCACAGCTGTGTGTAATGCTCACAGCCTTGGTACCAGGTTCTGCTTCAAGTTCACTTCTGTCCCTCACACTTGCACTACTCGCCACTCAGCGACTTTTTATAATTACCTGGAGTAATAGACATGGTGAGAAGTCTGAGAGGTGATTGCTGGCGATGCTGTGGTGGCTCAAGGACTCAGAGCTGAGGTCTTGGATGTTTTGCTGGCCTGCCCTCATGGCACAAGATGGGAGTGTTTGGGGCTTAACTGGCATGAACACTGATTTGGGCCTGGAGTCGTGGAACTGGCCGAAAAAGAACTGAGTTTTAAAGGAAGTTGGTTAACAATCTTTATGATTCTATAAAAGGGGCAGTGATTCTATATATAAGGGCTTTATAAATCTGTATAAAGGTGAATGAAATGATAGTTTTTAAGGGTCTAGAAAAAGACCTGGCTGACAGTTCAGTGACTGGTAGAGGGGCCTACTGTATGATGCTGTCATTAGGGGCACTGGCTGGGCGCTCATTAACCTGAGGGGCTGTCATTGTCCCAATAGTGGACAGTGCCGGTTGGATAATGGGACACACAAGGGAATATTTTAATTTTGTAATTAAATATCTTGAGATAACAGTGCAATGGAATTAGTAGGACCACCATAGAAGGAAGGAGAGCATTCTGAAGGATATTTTGAGGGTCTCCAAAGGATGAGGTAGGCAGCCTACTTTGTGGAAAAACTCCTTAGAGCCACCCCACCCATCTGTGATTCTGTGTTCCTCAAGTGATCTTCTGATCTTAGGCTAGTATAACAAGTAGATTTTCCTACTGGGAAGAGAATGCACCAACTGACCTATTGAATATTCTGGTCCCCTTGGCTGCTGTAATCCTCAACGTAAAATAAGACACTGAGCCTCTGAAACCCATAGGCATCCTGTACATTTGGGCGGCATGAGCCTGTTCTCCAGTCCCAGCCACTTCTGGGGAGGCAACCTGGTGCAATGAGGCAGTTGTGACCTGGAGAGGACACAGGACAAGGAACCAAAGGCCTGGAGGACATCAGGGTTTTGTAGGCTACTGATCTACTGACCACGAGCTGGCGATTCCTACGTCTCCCTGGGCACGTTACTACACGAATAAATCAGTATTTGTTGGTTGAACTCCTCATTTCCATGTTAAACTGATAGGACTGAGCTAAATGGCCTCTGGAAAGGCTTTTCCATCCCAGACAGTGTGACTCTGAGATTTGTTCTCCTTTCAAGTACTTCCTCACATGAGAAAACCCTAGGTCCCACCTATCCAAAAATGTCTGTAGGAAATGTCAAGGAAAAAATGTCAAAGGCAATACTAGAATTGCTGAGTTGTTGAAGAAGACGTAGATGGTGAGGTTAATAATAACTAAAGCTTACATAGCAGTGATCATAAGCTAAACTGTGCAAAGCATTTACGTTTATTGACTAATTTGACCCTCATCATAAGATTATTGATCCTGCCCTAACCAGTTTGGCTCAGTGGATAGAGCATCGGCCTGCGGACTGAAGGGTCCCAGGTTCGATTTCAGTCAAGGGCATGTACCTTGGTTGTGGGCACATCCCCAGTAGGGGGTGTGCAGGAGGCAGCTGATCAATGCTTCTCTCTCATCGATATTTCTAACTCTCTATCCCTCTCCCTTCCTCTCTGTAAAAAATCAGTAAAATATATTTTAAAAAAAGAAAAAGAAAAAGATTATTGATCCTGTTTTACAAATGAGGAAACTGAGGCTCAGAAGAACATAACTTACCCGAGGTCTCACAGATAATAGGTAGTAAAGTTGGGATTCAAGGCAATTTAGTCTAAACCTAAATGTCTGCCTGTGTGGTTCTGGGATCCAGGATATGAAAGGTAGAATTTCTCTCACCATATTTCCCCCTTCGGCTTTGTTTCTCTAAATTGCATGGCCTTCCATCTCAGTCCAAACAAAGTCAGTTTCCTCTAATCCAAACGACTAGTAATAAGTCAGATGTGAGGCAAGTATGGCTGCCAGGATTTCTTTGGTTTGAGGTGTGGCTCCCACACCTTTTCCCACTGTCCAGAGCAGTGACAAGTGACAGGACAAGGTCTGACATTAGCACCCTAAAAAACCATTACCCACTCAGCCCACCGTGAGTGCTTCCCCCAGCAGGACTCTGGTCTTGAAGCCAGGTCCAGCAGCCAGACTTTGCTGATTCCTCATCAGTCCTCAGACAAAGTCAGGATCATAGTGAACTTCCAGAGGACCAGATCCTAAAACAGGATAGGGTTTTTTCTCTGAGGAGCCCCAGGGCTGGCTCAGGGAGAAGCACAGAGGAAGGATAAATCAATGGATGGTTCTAGTTTGCCACCCATTGGTGGCACCAAGCCATGGACTGATAATACCACTTTGGTTGGGAATGTGCTTGGGTTTCTCTTCTCCAGGAGCCCCATGGACATCTCCTGAATTCCAGGTGAAGATGGAGATGAATGGGCTGCCCTTGGGTCTTAAATCAAAGAAACAGGAGGGGAGGGGAGGGAGGAGGACAAGATGGCCAGGTTACTGAGGTCATTCCTGGTTCTAGGGAAAAGGACATAGTTACCAAACAGAATCTGTTTCCTGTTATAAAGGATTACCGTTATTACCAATAGCTACCCATTTGAATATCAAACTCCTATTTCAAAATCCAAAAGCATTTTTAAAATAAGCTACATTTTGATTTACCAATATTGCCGATATAATTTTAACTAACAATTCTTTGATTTTCATTATTCTTTCTTAAGGGTGAATAATGTATGTGTGTGGCAGGGTTTTATGTAAGTCTGGGGCTTCACATTATGGCTGCCCTGGGTAGCCAGTTTTTGCTGGCAATAAAAGGCAGTGTATTTGAGATGGGTCTCATTTCTTGCCTCCCATTAAGCAGGTGCCTCTTGGATTTTACAGGTAGCCCCTGAAGAAGATGAAAGGAAAAAGAGGCGACGGGAAAGAAATAAGATTGCAGCCGCCAAGTGCCGAAACAAGAAGAAGGAGAAGACAGAGTGTTTGCAAAAAGTGAGTGTCTTCTCGCCTTGCCCTGACCTTCTGCTCATGCCTGTCCCCCACCTCATGTCAGGATCTGAAGGGGAGTTAAGAAGCCCCCTACGCAGAAGAATTTACCCAAGAAGGGTGTTGTAGCTGGGAGCAGAAATGCCAATGGCTGAATGAGGAGCTAGCAAAGCTGTTAGCACAATGAATGGGACTCTGGATGTTATGAAAGCAGGTGTGTGAATTAAAAACCACAGTAGCCGTGGCCAGTCCCTACACGTCCAGCAGTTTCCAGGCTGCAGGATGTCAGCCCAGTCAAATAGGCTTCACTTGCCCATTCTCCTGAGAAAAGGAAGTTGCCAGCTCTCATTTGGCTCACTATGAAACGCCTTTAATTAATCTCTTCAAACAAGTTATTTCCTTAATCCACAAGCAGTGATTAAACTTCCCTGGTGTTCCTGGGTCATTCTTAACTCTGCAGCCCTTCTCCTTGGCTCACCCAATAGGCTTTTAGCTCCTGGCTGTATCTAGCCAGCTCCCCTTCCTAAAGGGAACGGCATCTGTGGCAGGCTGGGCAGCTCATGCTCTAGTCTTTCCAGTATTTATGTCTTTTCCCCCAAGTGTGGAAAGGCCAGGGCAGAGTCACCACCCAGATTCCACAGGTCCCCAAGGGTTCTGTTGATTGCTTTAGGGAATCAGTGAAAACTAAGACATTTTGTGTGTTGCCATGTACATTCTTTCTGGGGAGATGAGCTTCTTAGTGAAATGATTGACTCAGAAGACAAAGCACCATGAGCCCAGATTTTGCTCCAGCCCCCAAGGCCCTTGTAGGTCCAGAAGACATGCATATGGGCTGTTGGACTCATGCAGAGGAGACCTCTGAGCCATTGATTCCACTGCAGCCTCATTACTATTAGAGTCACAGCCTGCCTCAACCTTGAGTGGAAACTCAAGGGCATCACTAAAGAAGCCTCTAAGCTCTAAGGCTTCTCCAGAGTCTGGATTCTCCCAAACTTAAGGCTGCTGCTCCGGCTTTGTGGGGCACTGTAGCAGGAAGCCCATGGCGTTGCCTCTGCAGGCCATTTCCAACTTGATGAGACCCCACATGTCCCAGGTGCTACCCTATCACCCAGGGGCCACACGCTGGCCACCCCCTCCTTGCCGTACCTTGGCTCAATTCCTAATAACTCTGTGGCTTGTTCCTCAGGAGTCAGAGAAGCTGGAGAGTGTAAATGCTGAACTGAAGGCCCAAATTGAGGAGCTCAAGAACGAGAAGCAGCATTTGATATACATGCTCAACCTCCATCGGCCCACATGTATTGTCCGGGCTCAGAATGGGCGGACTCCAGAAGATGAGAGAAACCTTTTTATCCAACAGATAAAAGAAGGAACATTGCAGAGCTAAGCAGTAGTGGTTATGGGGGCAACTGGGGACTCCTCATTGCATCCTCCTTCTACATCCAAACCCCTGCAGCCATTGAGATCTGACTTCCTCTCGAATCCCAGCAGCAAAGAACTGTGGAGGCAGGACGGCTCGGTGACTCAGCTGGGCCTCTCCACTCTGCCCCAGAGCGGACTTCGGACCAGAGCAAGGGCATTTTTTGCCTCAACTCCAGGATTTAGGCCTTAACATACCAGCCATTCTTGGATTCCCCGGATGACCCCTGGTTAGTGTTCTGCCCACCTTTCATCTGGATTCTACAAAAAAACAGGAACTCCCACCGTTAGGATTCATGCAAAAGAAGTATCTATATCTTGGGTGGGTGGGATGGGGCCATCTCCTCCTTGCCACTCCCACGGTCACTAGTAGGGGACATGGAGTGAGAATGGCTTTTAGCAAAGTTGTGCAATGGCCAGGGTTGTGCTTCTAGCCAATATGCTGTTATGTACAGGAATTACTGTGTGCAAGGCGTTTGTTTCATAACTAAGCATTGTGCTCTCCTGGTGTGTGCTCTTGACAACACTGGTGTGACTTGTTTGAGACTTCCCTCAGATCGAGTGTCTGAGAGTTTGAGGGACTACCATCATGTGGAGTGTCTTACAAAATGTTCAGGTGGCCGGAAGAGCTTGTCAGCCCCAGGAGAATAGAATTTTGCCAGCCAGCAGTGCCGTTTTGTGCCAACAGAGCAGGCCTCCTTTCCCTTGGCACTCAGACATTAGTGCAAAATTCCTGGGCACGACTGCAGGCCCTCTGTCCCAGGAAGAAAGCAGAAAGTCCACCTTCCAAAGGGTTAGGACTCTGCTCAGTGGTTTAGGTCAGGAGTTATTCCTAGGCCAGTTAAGAGCCAAAGAATATTCCGTTTTCCTTTACTTGCAGTTGAAAACCCATTCAGTAGAGGTGCGTTTGAAGCTAGGTGATGCCTAGGCGTTCGCATTATTGGATGTGAATGGCATTGTTTTTGTCATGCAGATGTTTAGAAATCTGGCCCAGAGCATGTACAGCTGTGAGAGGTCATTCACACTGGCCACGAGAACTCTGGTCTGTTTAAATTCTGATGTTTCTGTGAAATTCTCAGAGTGTTTAATCCTACTCAATAGTATCATTACAATTTTCTGTAAGAAAAATATATTACTTATTTATCCTAGTATTCCTATCAATATAATAAATATTGAAACAAATATATGGTAAATTTAAGTGTTGTGCTGGTGTCTGTGCTTTAAAATCGGTTGTTGAAGTCTAGTCATTCTCCTGCCTCTTTCCTCTCCATTGGGGGTGATGGGGGTGGGGTGGTTATTTAGCCTTAAATATTTTCTAAGTGTCCCTTTGTTCTTTGGGGTGCCACTAGCTGGTATAGTTGACTCTCAATCCTCTTCCCCAGTCTGTGGCATCTGATGCTCAATTGCTCATTAACAAACCCTGGAACACAGCACCAAGCATATCCCTTAGAGTAGACTAACTGTTCGGTGTTAAGATAGATTTTGTTATAAAATCTGAATTGCTAAATACCTCAACTATCAGTTTCTCTGAAAGGACAAAAGCCTAAAACATACACCTGTTGTTCAACTTGAGCCATGGACACCTTTCCATTCAGCCACAGAACTTCTCTTGAAGTATTCACTTGAATTGCATTCGTTATAATGTCCAGATGAGTGTCTCATTGTTGCAAATGTGTATTTCAAATATCAGGAAAAATGAGGGGAGGATGGGTGTTATGCAAAGTGCTGAAGTCCCAGTCCCAGAAAAACTCAGTGTATTGTTTGTAGATTCCAAAGAAATAACCCAGAGGACTGGCTGTAAATGACACGGGTTTAATAGGACTTACTTGCTTAGAGACCAGTGAAGTTTACTACCGCACCAGCTGCCACTGGTGAGGTTGCCCACTAAGTCCCATCTGGCCTGTGGATGGGCCACCCCAGGGGCAGCCGGCCAGTGCTATTGTTTAGCCCTCACCTAGCCTTTCCCAACACAAGGTTTCATAGAGTACAGAAAAGAGAAAAACGGCATTCGGGGAAGGGGACATGCTTGTATGAGCTCAAAACACTCGCTGTTTACAGTCCTGGCTCACATCTAGAAGCAGTTTCTCTTTGGCTTTTCTTAGACCAAGTTGCTGGCCAGGTTCCCAAGGTCTCACAGAAGGCCTTCACTCTATTTCCCACAGGGCCGGGGGGAGGAAGGGGAGTTGGAGCATGGGAAGGGGACCATGTTCCCAATTACCATACAATGGGGAAGAAGAAAGGGAGAATAATTTTAGATGGGATAGGTGTGATAATTCAAAGAAAAGTATTCTATCTAATTTTGGGAATCTCTGGAACACAGGATTCCTTAGATCTGAGACAGAACCAAGCTCCCTTGCTCTCTGCCTATGCACATATGTAACACTCACAGGCTAGAAATGGAAATTGGCTACTCTGCTACCAATGCTGTTCTTCATTAAATGTTAAGATTCGTGCACAGGAATGGTGCTGTTTCTTTGAACACGTCTATGGTTCTCTTACACAATCACCTGTAACACAGGTGTCCTACTTTGGCTACTTTAATTACACATCAGGGGTAATTCCTAATCTGTAAAGAGCCAGCTGGTGGAAGTGCCATTCACCCTTCTTTTAGGAGATAATCTTTCCTTTATCCTGGTGAAGAGGGGAATTCCTTGCATTTATCCTCCGGTTGTGGGTATAGGTGCCACCAATCAGCTGTTATGAAACTCAAGACAATTTTTAAGCTGCCATGGACAATGGATTGGAGAGGAAGGAAGGGGTTGGCAGCTATGGCAGGAAAAATTGATCTGAGAAATGCACTATATATGGTTAATGAAACTAAGTTCTTCTAACAAATGCATTAAAAATAGTTTGGTTTTCTGTAGCCAAGTTTATGTTTCAATACTTAAATAATAATAAAGGATGAATATGTATTGACCATCAAGTCATTTAGTTCATCTTGTTTCACATTCGATGGAGAGGGAAGGTTGGAGGGGGAGACATCTGGGAGAATAAACTTGGATGGGACCTCCACCAGAATGACAATGTCTTCCATTGGGCTACCTCAGTGGTGACATCACACTCACAGGTCGTGGGAAGCCCACCCTCCCTCCTCTCTCCTGCTCTCATCCTACCCCCTTGCCTTCCTCTGAGATCTGGCCTGGCACCTGTTTTGAAGTAAAGAGCTTTAAAGCGTTCTGGCCCAAGACAGGGGTTCTGGAATTGAAACTTTCACTTTCTGCCAAGAACTAAAATGCTGTTCTTTTCTCCTCATGGGCTTTTAACAAACCCTTGAAACCCAAACCCAAACCAAGCTTTCTCCTCTCTTCCCCATCCCATACTATTTCATTGTGTTCAAGCAGTTTCTCTATGGAGTGAGCAGGGTTATCATGGATCTGCCTGAGGTAAAACCTAACAGGTGGCCAGGTTTACCCATTGAGCATCCTTCTGCTTTCTCATGGTGGCTCTAACCCCAGAAGTTGCTCTCTTTGTCTGATCAAATCTGCTCTCAGGAAGGAATTCACACTGAGGCTTAAAGGGCCAGTTGAGGACTAATACCAATAAGTGCTAACATTTATTGAGACAGTACGCTCAACACTTTATATGCATTATCTCTTTTAATCCTCCCAGCAACTGTTATTATCCCCATTTTACAGATGAGGAAGGAGAGAAGTGAGTAGCTTGCTCAAGGTCACACAGTTGACCTTTCTAAAGCTGAAACAATGTTTTTTAACAGGGTTCTGAGAAGGTGTGTGCATGTGTGTGTGAGATTAAAATACACATAACATACTATTTACCAGTGTAACCATTTTAAAGTGTGTAATTCAGTGGCATTCAGTACATTCACAATACTGTGTAACCATCACCACTAGTTCCAGAATTTTTATCACCCCAAAGGATGTCCTGTATCTATTAAGCAGTCACCCCTCTTTCCAGTCCTAGGCAACCAATAATCTAATATCTGTCTCTCTGGATTTACCTCTTCTGGATATTTCATAGAAATGGAATCATACAATATGTGGCCTTTCATATCTGGCTTCTTTCACTTAGCATAGTGTTTTCAGGTTCATCCATGTTGTAGCATCCATCAGTACCTTGTTCCTGTTTGTGGCTGAATAATATTCCATTGTGTAGATTGACCAAATTTTGTTTATCCACTCCTCTGGTGATGCACAGGAAGATAGCCTGTATCCTAAGGAATGAATCTCTAAGGTGGGAGATAAGAGGTTTGGGAACAGGGGTCTTTCTCAGAACTTTCAAGTAACAATTTAGAAATCACTTATTCTGTGACTAGCTCTGTGGGAGCCCAATAAGGCAGGAGGTATAATGGTACATGCTCTCCAAAGGTGTCAATGCTCCCAACCACTTCTGGCCGGTAGGGAGGTTCTACAGGAGGGCCTTTGGCAGGCTCCTGGAGTTGAAGCTTACACAGGCTGTTTGTATAAGCTTAATGGAAGGGAAGAAATGAGGCAGCACCCTAGATTATTTATTAATTATTTTTTTTAATCCTCACCTGAGGTCACATTTATATTGATTTTAGAAACAGAGGAAAGGAGAGAGAGAAGAGAGAGAAGAGAGAGAAACATCAATGTGAGAGAGAAACATCTATTGGTTGCCTCCTGTAGGTATCCCAACCAGGGAGTGAACCCACAACCTGGGTATATGCCCTGACTGGGAATTGAACCTGCAACCTTTCAGTGTACAGGATGACCCTCCAACCAAGTCAGCCACACTGGCCAGGGAGGCCCACTGGAAAATTTAATTCCCAACTCAGCCCAACCACTGTCCTGGATTCTCTCCATAATATGCACACATAATAGAATTAATTATGCAACTTCCAATAACGCACAAAATGGGTCTTCTTGGAGGTAGTTAACTCAGTCCAGTTTGAAAACATTTGGTCGGCCCAAGCTTTCTTTGTGAGGCAAAGTACTTAGTGGTTCAGAACAAAGACTAGCTGGACCTGCATTCAAATACTGCCTCCACTGCCATTAGTTGTGTGAACTTAGGCAAGTGATACAACCTCAAATTCTTCATCTGTAAAATGGCGGGGGGTGGGGGGAAGGGGGGTAGCAACAGCACCAAACCCAGTGGATTCTCACCATCCTGAGTGAAGAACATAGCATGGTGCCTAGGGGAAGCAATTTTTAAAGTTATTATTAAAGGTCATTGTCATCAACATTTACTAAGATTTTATGAAAGGATGGGTTAGGGACCAAGACTGCCAATTCTGGGTTATTTCATTAAATTAAACCTTAAGCTCAAATGGTTCAAATTAATCCCATCACCTTACATTCCTACAGATTTTGTCCAGTTTTTATTTTGGAACCCACCTGAGTCCCTGGCAGGGTGGGCCTGTCCTCTGTGGGGTCAACGGGTGTCTGGGGAAATGATGGTGGCCCTGTCCTGAGGGGGTGGCTAGGGGATGAGCACAAAGGGGTAGGAGACAGTGACAGGTCACAAAGGACAGTGGAGTATAAATATGGCCGTGCAGGGGGTGTGGGCTGAGAGAGTGGAGTTCATAGCCTCTTGGGGAAATAAAAAAAATCAGAGGTGGTGGCAAGGTGAGGCGGAGAGGAAGCCCACTCTACATCTCTATATCCTTGATGAGGTTCAGTCTGGGCTCCAGGCGCCCTCTAGCATCCCCACGGCAAGCATCTGTGCCCCATCCCCAACCTGCCTCTGGGAGGCTGGGAGGCAAAGGGGTCCCTGTGGGTTGGGGTGGGGTTGAGAGACCTCCGTAGAGCCATCTGTGTGACCCAGGAGCATTACTGCTCCCTCTGCTGCCAACGAGGCCAAGAAAGAGAAGACCCAGGGACCTGCCTCGCCAGCACTGCCTGCTGTGATACAACAAAGCCATGAACAGGGAGTCTCCGTTGCCATATTACACGGCCCAGAACAGCTCCAACATGGGCATGTTCAATACCACCATGGGGAAACTGCAGCGCCAACTGCAGAAGGGAGAATATGACATCTTCAAGCACGCACCTATATTTGAGAGCGACTTCATCCAGATCACGAGAAGGGGAGAGGTGGTTGATGTGCACAACCACGTCCGCATTCTGACCATGGGCATCGCGTCCACCAGCCCCATCCTCCCACTTCCAGACGTCATGCTGCTGGCCCGCCCGGCCACTGGCTGGGAAGAGCATGCAGGGCGCAGCAGAGTCACCACGGGAAAAAGCCGCCAGGCTGCAAAGACCTTGGAGCTCACTAGGCTCCTTCCCTTGAAGTTTGTGAGGATCTCCATTCATGACCGCGAGAAACAACAGCTGCGCCTGAAGTTCGCCACTGGCCGCTCCTGCTACCTGCAGCTGTGCTCCCCTCGGGACGCTTGGGACGACCTCTTTGCCGGCTGGGAAAACCTCGTTCACCTCCTGCAGACACCAGTGGACAGTCACAACAGTACCTACACCAACCCTGCCACGGACATGGCATGCGTGCCTGTGTTTGAGGACGAGGACAGGAGGAGCCAGAGAGCGGCCAATCTCCGAGGGAAAGAGGATCAGGACCAGGTCAGCATCAGAAGCCTCCACGTGGTCTCTGAGGTGGCTGGGGCCACTTCTGCAGCTTTTGCTGGGGGGGAGAGTATCCAATATGACTCCCACAGATTCACTGCCATGCCTGATGTAGCCACCCCAAACCCAAAACCTATGGAGCTTGACAAAGTGTCAGTAGCAGGGGCGGCAGCAGGCACCACAGCAGTCGCTCTGAGCATGGCAATAACCGCATCTGCTGCCCTTGAACAACTAAGCACGGCCACAGCAGGGGCAGCCACCAAGGGTCCAGGGGGGAGCAGCACCAGCATAGCCATTGCAGGTGCTGCCAACATGTCCCCCAAGAGCATTAAGACGGCCTTCACAGGTACTGCCAATAAGGTCCCCGGGAGTCCTTCCAACACTAGCCTCTCCCCAGAGACCAGCATGGTTGTTGCAAGGGCAAAAGCAGAGCCAACCAGCAAGACTGTTGGAGAAACAGCTATCGGCTGTGCCACAGAACTTCTCATCGCAACCTTGCCCAAGGAAGGTAGTGTGAGTGAACAGGCCGGAAGGCAGCAGCGAGTGTCCCCTGCCACGGCTGAAGCCTACAAGAGCAGAAAGGACAGGAGGGAGCGAAGGGAAAGGAACAAAGCTCTCAGGAGTCCCCATCACCTCAGGGCAACTGAAAGCCACCAAAAGCCAGGGGGTGACAAGATCCTTCGAAAACCATCTAGCTGGTTCTTAGCCAGGCAGAGAAATGACAAAAAGGAGCCACATTTCAGCAGCCCGGGGGGCAGCAGGCCTGTTACCATGCACAAAGGCATCAGCTCTGCTCCCATCACCAAGGACTCCAGGACCTCTCACAAACCGGGGAGGAGCTTGTCTACAAGTAACTCAGGTTCCACAACCAAGAGACTCAGCAGTATCAGCTCTTTCTGGAGGAATGTCAAAGCCAATCTTACAACAAAAACTGTGACCTCACCACACGGCAAGGAGGTGGACAGTCTGGCTAAGACAATGGAAAGGAACAGCATGGAGAGCATCATAGAGATAGGAGAGAGTGGCCAGAGACTGGAGATGATTGACAGTCCAACATCTGAGATCATGGAGATAATGACCTTTGAACCCTATTAGTAGGACCCAGAAGCTGCAAAGGGGACCAGGGCTCAGGGGAGGATCTCTAGAAAGCCTATTCCAGCTTTCCTTACTGCATTTTAAATAAAGACCATACAGTCTGAATACAATCGATACAGTGCTGCTTTCTGTCTGAATTTCTATGTCCCCTGGTCTAGCAGTTACCTCACAGTAGATTCTGTGATGTCAACTGTGCTGTAGACTGAGACCCCCATGTCCAGTCCAGAGCAGCGCCCCCTCACCCATGCTGGGCACAGCCAGCAGGAGGGCTCCATCGTGCCTTAACTCCTTTTGGGCCTTGTTCCCAGGGCCATGGCTGAAAGTCCTACGATGTCCTGGGAAGCTCTACCTCCACCATCTCCCTATCCTTTTTATAAACAACTAGAGGCCCGGTACATGAAATTCATGCACTCAGGGGAAGGGGGGGAGTCCTTCAGCCCATCCTGTGCCCTCTCACAGTCCGGGAGCCCTCAGGGGACGTCTGACTGACAGCTGTGGGGAGCGAGCCTAAGCCAGCAGTCGGACATCCTTAGCGCTGCTGCAGAGGCGGGAGAGGCTCCCTCCACTGTCGCTGTGCTCGCCAGCTGTGAGCCCAGCTTCTGGCTGAGTGGCACTCCCCCTGTGGGAGTGCACTGACCACCAGGGGCAGCTCCTGCGTTGAGCATCTGGCCCCTGGTGGTCAGTGCGCATCATAGCGACTGGTTGTTCCTCCATTAGGTTGATTTGCATATTAGCCTTTCATGCCTGTGGGATCGGGCCAAAACCCGCTCTCCGACATTCCCTGAGGGGTCCCAGATTGCGAGAGGGCACAGGCCAGGCCAAGGGATCCCACCAGTGCACAATTGGGGCCGGGGAGGGATGCAGGAGGTTGGCCAGCCAGGGAGGGACCACGAGAGGGCTCCAGGGCATGTCCAGCTCATCTCGCTCAGTCCCGATCGGCCAGACCCCAGCAGCAAGCTAACCTACTGGTCAGATAATCTGCGCCCTGGTGGTCAGTGCACATCATAACGAGCAGTTGAGCGGCCTTAGCATATCATTAGCATATTACACTTTGATTGGTTGAATGGGTGACCGGACACTTAGCATATTAGGCTTTTATTATATAGGATTTTCTCCCCCTCCCCCCCGAAAAGGCAAGAACAGGACTTGCATCCCCTCAGGCTATTCAGGGAAGGGAAGAGAGGTGCATCAGCATTTGTTGGCAATCAGAACAGGAAGGAGGGCTTGGTGGGGGAGGGGGATTCTCCTCTAGACTTAGTCCATTCCTAGGTATATACCTTGGAGAAATACATGTTCTAGGACAGTGGTCGGCAAACTCATTAGTCAACAGAGTCAAACATCAACAGTACAATGATTGAAATTTCTTTTGAGAGCCAAATTTTTTAAACTTAAACTTCTTCTAACGCCACTTCTTCAAAATAGACTCGCCCAGGCCATGGTATTTTGTGGAAGAGCCACACTCAAGGGGCCAAAGAGCCGCATATGGCTCGCGAGCCGCAGTTTGCCGACCACGGTTCTAGGAGGCAGCTATGAAAATGTTTCTAGGAAAATTAATGTAACAACAAAACACTGGACACAGCCCAAATTTCGAAAAACAGAATTGATAATACAGTAGGATATTAGCATAGATAAGCTCATAGTTTTTTTAAAACAAGCCACAGAATTCTAGATAACAAATCTAGGCTAATATGCAAATCGACCGAACGGTGGAACGACCGGTCACTATGACTCGCACTGACCACCAGGGAGCAAATGCTCAATGCAGGAGCTGCCCCTGGTGGTCAGTGCACTCCCACAGGGGGAGGTCTGCTCAGCCAGAAGCCAGGCTTATGGCTGGCAAGCGCAGTGGCGGTGGCTGGAGACTCTCCCACCTCCGAGGCAGCACTAAGGAGCAGTGACCCAAGTGGTAAGGAGTAGCAAGCAGGCAGGTGGTAAGGAGCGAGGGGTCCTGGACTGCAAGAGGCATGTCTGACTGCCAGCTTGGGCCCGTTCCCCGCCATCAGTCAGACATCCCCCAAGGGCTCCTGGACTGCGAGAGGGCACAGGCTGGGCTGAGGGACACCCCCCCACCCCCCGCCGAGTGCACGAATTTCATGCACCAGGCCTCTAGTAGAATATAATTCCCCCCCCCCCCCCCGCCGAGTGCACGAATTTCATGCACCGGGCCTCTAGTAGAATATAATTCCACTTAGAGAACAGCTCAAAAACAAGACCAAACCATACACTGAATAGGGTACATGTTTGCTAAAGCCAGACAAAAATGGAACAGTAAACACAAAATTCAGCACAATCGTTTTCTCTAGGTGGAAAGTTAAGGGATCAAGTTGGTGAACACAAGGCTTTCAGTGCTGCTGGGAATTGTTCTATTTCTTAAGCAAGGCGGTGGGTACACGGGCATTGCATTTTAATACTCTGAAATCAGAGATAAAATCATCATGGCAGTTGTGATGAAACTATTGCCTCAGAGATACTATAACCAATGCCTTTTCCTATATTTTCACTCTAGTGTATGCACAAAACTGGTATGTCTGAAAGGTCTAGTCTCTTTAAATTACATTTATTCTAGGTAAGTAATTATAAAAACCCTTATATGGTTATTAGGAAAAGAAGGAATAATATCCCTATTTTACAGATGAGAATACTGAGGATCAGAGAAGGTAACTTGCTACAGTTACACAGTGGGACCTTTGCTTCTGCCCACTTCAATCACAGCTGTCTTGGGTATAGGGAGGAGGCAGAGCAAACCAGTCTAAGGAGATCTGGCTGGCACAAGAACCTGAGACATCAGCATTCTTACCAACATGGTCCCATACTTCACAGAGATGAGCACCAAATTTACTGGATTGAGGGGAGGGAAAGGTGGATTGCTGGGGAGCTGGTTTTCAAACTCCAGTGAGCTCATAGCCCCTAGCTGGTCGTATTTCAAAAGCACCCAGACCATCCTTGAGCTGTGTCTGGCTCCTAGGCTTCTGTCCCCTGCCTCTGGTATGACCTGCACTGCAGCCATAAACAGACCACCCGCCTGGAATTGCATGGCCCACTCCTGACTGGGGCTGCCTCTCTCTGCAGCCCAGTCCTCCTGCAGCTGCTAATTAAACTTCTGAATGGTTTCTCTGTACCACATCTTCAAGAACTTTCTTCTTCTGAGGTTCTGAAAACAAATCCTGAAACGTCACATGAAGGAGGTTATGAGTTAGATCACAGCATCCTGGTTGCATGGGTTCTCATGTAACAAGGTCTGTGACTTTCACAAAACCCGTCATGGGAGGGAGTCTCTTCTGTTGGTAGAGGGAATGGTGGACCTGCTCAGTCCTGCTCATGCCCTCTGTTTCCTTTGGCCAAACGAGTTCCTGACTCCAGGATGGGGAATAATTGGAGTGAGTCAAGTTATTCTTAAGAAAAAAGGGAACATGCCAGAGATTAGATACGAATTGGCCCTGTGAAGAAAACAACCTCGGAATCATTAACCCAGAGCTTCAGAGAAGACTGGGGGCCACGGGGAGACAGAATTAATGGTTTACTCCTGACCAGCTTTTCCCTGGACACAAAGTGGGGAAATCACAAAAAGATCACATCACATTCCTTTCATCTGATTTTCTCCACACAGGCAAGTGCAGGTAAACATTAATCTGGAACAAAAAAGTGCAACAAAAACATGTGCAGGGCATTTAGCCATGTATATTTTTTTAATACACGTGGCCCTTGTGATTCTCACATCTCTCCACTTGGCAGATAAACAAACAGGAGTTAGAGCATTTAAAGGACTTGCTCACGGCGGGAGGTGATGGTATGGACAGAGAACAACCCCAGGGCAACTGCTCTCACGTGGCACCTGCTATATGCTGGCCCTGGGTCCTACACAGAGATGCAGAGATGGTGGAGGGAACTGGACAGGGGTGAGTAATTATTACAACTCCCAGTGACAGATACGGGGAGACACTCATGTTTGGGGAACAGGATCCATCCAGAAGAGGGGTTCTGGGACAAAGGAAGGAGTTGTGGGTGAGGGAAGGCTTCACTGAGGAATTGGCAGTTTTAATGATGAATAGGGCTCCGCCAGGTGGAGGAAGTATGGGGAGCAAGGGGAACGGTGGAGGAGGTGCAGGGGAAGGGTTAGGAGAGCCTCAGGTCATGGAAAAGAACATGTGCAAAGTACAAAGGCTTGAAACATCACGGTGTGTTAAGCAATTGCAAGTATTTCAGTATTGCTGGTTGGAAGGGAGAAGCAGTCATGAGTCTGGAGAATCAGGCAGCTGGATCCAGGGGGGCTGGAGTGCTGTGTGGATGTCTGGGATTTGGGGAGCCACTGAAGGCCAGCACCTAATGGAAATCTGAATGCTCTAGCTCCAGGGTGGAGAGTTCACGGGCATGGGCTGTCTGGAGATGGGGGATCCTCTAGGAAGCCACTGCATTAATCCTGGTCAGAGAAGGGGAGCCCTGAACCTGGGTGGCACTGGGGAGACAGAAGGGGGCAGAGTCAAGAGATATTGAAGAGCTGGAAGAGGACCATTTCCCATCCCACATCCTCAAAGACAGGGGGCTCATGGTTTAGGCTAAGCACTCTTTCAAGGAGGTGGAAACAACAGAAGTGGAGGTGTCTCCCCCTGTGGTGACTGTTGATCAGTCAAGGGGGTGCCGAGAAGAGAGGCTCGTGAGAAAGCAAAGAGGAATGTGTTAAGATATAGAACAATATCTTCTAGATGGCTAAAGGGTAAAATATCAGGAGAAGCCAGCCAGCGGAGCTGTGGGGCTCCTGCTCTTGGAGATCTCGGGGAGGAGAGACCCCCTGAGCTGTTCCTTGTTCATCTGGGCAGGATGTGTTCTCATCCATGCCTCCACCACCAGGCAAAGAGTCACCGGGAAGAGCCCCTTGTGGCCAAGCCTGGGTACTGCAGGTTGGTGCCTGGAGGAGGGGAGCCTGGACTAAGGCTGTGTGGCAGCCACCCTTTCCCTCTGTCACACCACAATTAACTAATGCTAATCCCAGAGGTGTGACCTGGGGGACAGGAGGGGATCTGGGTAAGGGGATGTGTCTCATCGGGGCTGCATGGCTCCAGGCCCCTGGCAGTGGAGTAGCAGAGTGTGGAAGGGCCTGCAAGACAGGTCCCCTGAGAAGTGGGGAATTCAGACTCAAGGGGACAATGAGTGACCACCAAGAATAGGGGTAGGGTACTTCTGCAGCCCAGAGGTCATTTGAGAAACAATTGTTGAGTACCTACTATGGGCAAGATAGAAAACCAGGGACCACAAAGATAAGTGCAATGTGCCCAGGGGGTAATGTGCTTGGGGGAGAAAGTGGGTGTGAAGGGGGTGAGAATGGCCTGAGAAAGGAGGCTGGAAATAGAGGGGAGGTCACCACATGACGACAGGGCCAGTAATCCAGGGCTGAGGGGGATACAGAGCTGGACTCTTGGGGAGCAAAAGGGCAAGGGAAGCCAAGACTCTTCCCCTTTGCCAGTTAAAAAAACTTAAAATGTGTAATGGAGGCACGTGTCTTCCCACACATTATCCAAGTAGATGTTTTCCCACAGGTGTGCCAAGGTATTGATACCCCTCATCCCAGGGGCACCTGGAGGACCAGGCCAGGCTTTGGCTGTCAGGAGCCCCATCTGGTACCTCAGTGTGCCATTCCTATGTTGTCATTTTCTACGTGTGCCACGGTCTGCAAAAGGCCAGGAAGCATCTTTCTAGATATGTACATGCATGCACACAATACAGTTTGTATGTGAACTACGGGGTGCAGCAGCAGCAAGGAGCATGCTCCACAAGGCTTCATTTGATGCTGACCATGGCACCCCGTTTAAATCTGGGCTGGCCTCATGACTTGCTCGTACCCAATAGAATGTGGTAGACGTTATGCCAGGGGACTTCTGAGACTCAGCCAGAAGCAGCTTCCACTTGGTTATCTAGGGACACTTGCTCTGAGTGCCCCAATTCTGCTCCTTGTTGTATCTTTCCCATTGACATTGTCATAGCCCCCAGGACCCTGCCATTATGTAATTTATGCTGGTCCAAGGAGAAATTAGAAAAATAAGAAAAAATATAGTAAATTTTTCATAAAGCTAAAAAAGCTTTTTAAAAACCTATCCTTGCCCTGGCCAGTGTTGCTCAGTGGTAGAGCATCTCGGGTTCAATTCCCAGTCAAGAGCATGTACTTGGGTTGCAGGATTGTTCCCTGGCTGGTCAAGGCATGTGCGGGAGGCAACCAATCAATGTGTCTCTCTCACATCCATGTTTCTCTCTCTCGCTCTTCCCACCCTTTCCCTCACTTCCACTCTCTCTAAAAATCAATTACAAAAATATCCTTGGGTGAGGATTAACAAAATAAATAAAAATGAATAAAAACCTCTTCTTAAAAAAAACACTATCCTTTGCTTTGAGATCATGTCCTGCCTTCTGTTTAACGTTTTGTTTTGAAGTATAACATGTATACAGAAAAGTGCACAAGTTGATGCCATTTCACAAAATAACAAGCACCTGATGAACAATCAGAACATCCCCACATTCTTAGAAGTCCCCTCATTTTCTCTTTCAGTCACTATACCCAAGGGGAACCACTATCCTAACTGCTAACACCATGGATTCATTTTGTTTGCTTTTTCAACTTCATATAAATCGAATCACATAGTATATGTATTCTTTGGTTTCTTTTTCTTGACATCATATTTATAAGATTTGTCTATGGTTTTTCTGGCAATAATTCATTAAAATTACAGTAATTTGATCTGGCAATAATTCAATACATGATACAGCAGTCCTTTGTGTGAATATATTACAATTTATTTATTCATTCAGCTGTTGATGGGCATTTGGTTATTTCCAGTTTGGGACTAGTAGGAAGAGTGCTGCTATGAGCATTTATATACAGATCTTTCAGTAAAAATATACGTAGACTTTTGTTGTGCATATACTTAGGAACGGAATTGAATATCTGCATATGTTCCGCTTTAGATGATACTGCCAAGCTATTTCCCAAAGTTGGCTGTGCCATTTTACCCTCCCAGCAGGAACATCTGAGAATTCTGGTTGTTCCACACCTTTGCCAAGATTGATGTTGCTCATCTCTTTCATTTTAGCCATTCTGATGGAATATACTGCCTTTTCTTTCTTTTTTTAAAAATATATTTTATTGATTTTTTTACAGAGAGGAAGGGAGAGGGATAGAGTTAGAAACATCGATGAGAGAGAAACATCTATCAGTTGCCTCCTGCACACCGCCCAATGGGGATGTGCCCGCAACCAAGGTACATGCCCTTGACCGGAATTGAACCTGGGACCTTTCAGTCCACAGGCCGATGCTCTATCCACTGAGCCAAACCAGTTTCGGCGCCTTTTCTTTCTTTTTTCATGACAAAATATACTTTTTAAAAATTTTTAATATATTGAAAATAGTAGTTTTGCTGTAATGTCCTTAGTAGGGAAAATTAAAAGTTGGCATCCAAATTAGTTTTGAAATCTCAAACATCTCCAAAATCTTAAGTCTTATTTATACTTTTTAAAGGGTTTTCATTGCAAGTGGACTTATATTTTCAAATCTTTCATATGATCCTGTTCCGGTACCTTTTGCCTTACGACAAACTACCCCAAAACTTTGTGGCTTAAAACAACAGGTTTTTTTGTTTTTATTTTACTTTTGCCCTAACCGGTTTGACTCAGTGGATAGAGTGTCGGCCTGCGGACTGAAGGGTCCCAGGTTTAATTCCGGTCAAGGACACATGCCTGGGTTGTGGGCTCAGACCCCACTGGGGGCGTGCAGGAGGCAGCCGATCAATGATTCTCTTTCATCACTGATGTTTCTATTTCCTTCTCCCTCTCCCTTCTTCTCTGAAATTAATATATATATATATATATTTTTTTTTAATTTATTTTATATTTCAGTTGCTTCTACATCAGGAGTTTGGACAGGGCTCAGCTGGGCATCTGCTACCCGTGGAATCAAGTGAGCTTGATCAGTACTCTGGTCTGGAGAGTTAAAGATAGCCTCAGTCACAGATCTGACGCCTTGAGGGAAATGGCCGGAAGGTGGGACTCAGCTGGGATTATCAACAGGAATGCCTGAGTGTGGCCTCTCCAGCATGATGGTCTCGGGTGGTCAGATTGGCTTCCCTCAAAGCAAGTGTCTCAAAATACCCAAGGGGAAGCTGCTTCTGACTGAGCATAACTTCTCCCACATTCTATTGGTCACAGCCCAGATTTAAAGGGAGGGGACCTAGACTCCACATTTTCATAGGGAAATGGCAAGATCACAATGTAAAAGAGCATGGGGGTAGGGGGTGACAATATTATTGTGGTCCTCTTTGGAAAATATAATTTGCCACCCCCCACTCCCAGCCTAACAAAGTAAACCTGGCCAGTATGTCCCTGAGAAACCCGGAAGTGTTTACGGTAGCCACCTCTATCTTTCATACTTTCCCATTCCTGATCTCCCTCTCTTACACTCTTCCCTCTTCCCTCTTTTCATTTTATTTTTTCAAATATATTTTTATTGATTTCAGAGAAGAAGGGAGAGGGAGAGAGATAGAAACATCAATGATGAAAGAGAATCATTGATCCACTGCCTCCTGCACGCCCCCTACTGGGGATGTGCCCTTAACTGGAATCCAACCCGGGACTCTTCAGTCCACAGGCTGACACTCTATCCACTGAGCCAAACCAGTCAGGGCTCACTTTATTTTCTTAATCCCTTCTCTTTTGCCCCACTTTCAGTTAACTAAACTCACAGGGACTCCACTGCGCAGGTCTTAGCCCCTTCCTCCCCACTTCTCCCCACATATTGGCAAGCTCTTTGACCCCGGGCGATAGATTACTGGAGGCACCTAGAACAACAGCATGTCAGGCAGAGAAGGGTCCTGACTAATCCCTGAAGCACTTTACATATGAGGAAATTGAAGCCTAGAGAGGAGAGGGATTTTCCCAAGGTCCTACTTCAAGTAAGTAGCAGAATTCTGGCTAGCACAGCACAAAATATAGCTCACAGTGGGTCACAAAGAATGTCAACACCTGCTTTCCATTTCTGACTTCCTGAAACTAACGCCACTTGTTTCTGTTTCACATTCATTGCCTCAATATTACAATGTCCTTTTAGCCTCTTGGTCAAGGAGCAAAACCAATACGGGCAGGTTTCTTGCCCAGAGAGGCCTGCCCCAATCCTGGCCTTCAGAGATGGAATGAGGAGGGGGGATGCTTGCAGATGGAGGAATGAGCCCCTCTCCAACCATCTCGCTGCACCCCAGACATAAGTAGGTCCTTTCTTTCTGATCCTGAAGTCCAAGAATTCTCTGAACTCAAGCACCAACTAGCAGCCGTTTTTTAAAATGGGGGGGAGGGGGGGCGCAATGGGGGAATCCGGAGATGGTGAATTTAGTTTAGGCCGATGATGACTGAAGTCAGGCTGAGGATAAATCTGTGGTGAACACAGGGCAACAAGACAACTGTACAGACAGGCCCACAAGACAGTAATCTTGGTTATGTTAACGTCTGTTTCCTTTGATAACTCCAAACAGGATGAGGCAAGGGCCCAGAGTGGGTATCCTACCAGACATCCCATCGCCTAGGGGCTGGATCTTGAGGGAAAAGCAAGGGCTGGAGAAAGCACAGGGGCTGGCACATTGCTCTGGGATCTGAATAGTAATGAGATGGAGAATAGCCTGCTAAGAAGCCTCTCAGAGTTTTTGTAACCCACCAGCTCAGCGCTTTCTGTCACAAGGTATTCAGCTCTGCAAATCCATGTGCTGTCAGGGAAATCACCTTGGGTCAACAGTGAGAGTCCCCAAGGCTGTAGAAACAGCATCTGTGGAGGACTCTATCAACAAGAAGGGATTGAAATAATTATTTTAATTGGTATAGCCTGTAACCTCCGTTAGGGGAGTAGCCATGTCTTATTGTTTCTGGGTCCCTAGGTCTTGCCCAGAGCTTGGCACATATTAGAAGTTGCATAAAAGTTTGTTATGAAGACCTACAGACATTCCCCTGCATCTAGGCACCACGCCGCCAGGATATTCCTTCCTTCCATGTATCCCCTCCCCTGCCTCCCCGCAGCCCTCTGCCAGCTCTCACTGATGGGAGGCCCAGCACGTGGAGAGACACCACTAATGAGGTTTAGTCCCTCCTTGCCCACAGATGCCAGACTAGCACCTCCTCTTCAGCGGTCCGCTATTGGGAGTGGTAGAAACAAGTCATGAGGGTCCCATGCCTTTCTTCTTGCTGAGGTCCCTCCCTCCAGCCTGTGTGCTCCTTCTTGCCAAACAAATAAAGGAGCCATTTCTTTCCCTCCATATCCCCCCTTGGAGGAAAAATCCCCACACAATCAGCTACCA
This sequence comes from Cnephaeus nilssonii, assembly GCF_951640355.1. Lineage (NCBI taxonomy): Eukaryota > Metazoa > Chordata > Mammalia > Chiroptera > Vespertilionidae > Cnephaeus > Cnephaeus nilssonii. Next base: position 29,476,257 of record NC_137092.1, on the reverse strand, counting down.
GAGTCATTTCCCAGCCTGTGGTTGGCCAGCGCCCGTGCCTGGCCCTCATCCACACAGCCTGTTGCTGCGGCTGCATCAACTTCAGTAGAAATGGTAGGAGCAGCTGCCACAACAGGCACAGTGCCAGGAAATTAGGAGCCCATCCCATGTTTCTCTCTAAGTTCTTCAATCTTCTCGTTGCATGTTATTTGGGACTGCTGTGTGTAATAACAGTGGTATCTATTGAGTGCTTCCTCTCTGGCAGCCACTATTCTAGGAACACTAAAGGGATTATTGGGTTCAGAACTTTTCCCACAACTATTTTAAGTAGGCATTATTATTCCCATTTTATAGGTGAAGAAACCAAGGCACAGACAAGTTCAAATAACTTACCCAAGGCCCCAGTGGTGGAGCCAGGATTAAATCCCACTGGATCCCACAGCCCTGACCCCCACCTTGGGTTGACGCCATGGAGTGCCTGGCCTTAGAAGGTATCTGAGACTACACCTGGTGAGTGGCCAACCTACAGTCAGCTGTCAATAAACTCCATGGTTAGAACGCTGGGCACGGAATCAGGTACCACCCTCTCCTCTGGCTGTGGGGACCACTCCATTTCCCTCCACTCCTCTGCAATGGGCAGCACCTTTCACTCAGGCTCAGCAGTGCCCTGGCCACTGGGGGAATGAGCTGCATGTGTGGACACAGCAGTGTGTTCCTTCTAGAAAAACAACCCAAAGTTCCATCCTCCTGTCGTGTCTCACCTGGAACCACTTTAAAATCTGTCATCTGTACATCTTCGATAGTCCCTTGACAGACCCAAGAGATGACATTCCAGGCCCCAGCAAGACACCACAATCTCATACCAGCCTGGCAAGGAGAGACGGTAATGGTCCCTGGGAAACCACCTGGCCAGAGTCTCACATTCTCTAGCTTTGATCACTAACTTCCTAGATAACGAAAGTCCACACTCCAATCTAACTAGCCATGCAATGCTTGCCCATCAACTTGCCTCTACTTACCCACCCACTCTTGTTACTTCTTACCTCTGCCTTCTCTCTCCTTTTCCTTCCTCAGGGCTCCCCTCCACATGGGCTGTGTCATCTCCCGTAAGACTCTCTCTGTCCCCCTTCCTTCCACCTCTCTACTCAGATCTGGGGATCCCTCCTCACCCAGTTCCTGTCACACTGAATCTAACCCTCACACATGGCACACGATGCCAATCCCCTCTCTTAGGCTCCAACACATTAAGGATAAAGCGTAAGCTTCAGCACCCAGAAAACAGAGGCTCCCTTGATAGAGTTCTCAGTGGGCCCAGGGTGGGGTGTGTTCTGCAGGCCAAGGGAATGAGGGGACCGCCTGTCTACAAGTCAGGGCTTCTCTCTCTCTCTCTCTCTCTCTCTCTCTCTCTCTCTCTCTCTCTCTCTCTCTCTCTCTCCCCCTCCCTTCCTCCCTCCCTCTCCCTGTCTCTGTCTCTCTCAGGCTGAGGCCTTCCTCTATCACTTCCCAGGAGCACAAAAGCTGGAGCCCATTTGCATTAATTCTCTGGGTTGCTTAGACTCTGAGTCCAGAACTCCTATGGCATGCTAATTTATGCAAACTGAATGCAAATGAATAAAGAAAACTATGTGACCCTGGATTTACTGGAAATCAGAGATTCTCCTGATGGGAAGACTTAGGGAATTTCGAAATCTACTTCCCAAGAGGAATTTAAAAATAGAGTGGCCTCCAGTTGGGGGTTGGAGAGGGATGTGGCTGGAAGTCTTTCAGAGGAAGGAGCATAGTCCGAGTTCCATGTCATTTCTAAGTGACACAGCAAAAGTCAGAGGAAGAGAAAGCATCTGGCCACCAAGCCATCGCCCCTTCTCTTCTGTTGTCTCTGAGCTCTGGTTCAGCTCCGAGCTCTGCCAAAACCACTCCACAGTGTACGTGCTGGAGAGCAGAGCACCCAGGACGTCCCGCATTTTTGGAAATGGGCATTTGAGTCATATCCCACTTCCCATGGCAACACTCCGCTATGCTCCTTTCCTTTTGCATCTCCTATTTTGACTGTTCTGCTTGTCCCTCGTTGTGTATACCTGGTCAAGTGAACAAGATGTTCTGGAACCTGGCCAGGGGTGCTAGGCGGTCTGGATGTTCACATAGAGAAGACCTCAGAGGCTAGCTGGCAGGTAAGTCAACCCAGGCACAAAGCCTTGGGCACCTCATTTCCAGGAGGAGGGGAGGGAAGGACCACTTCAAGAAAGGACAGGAGAGAGAAAGTTGGCCCAGAAGCAGCAGCCTAGTCTTCTGACCCTAAACTGAGATGTGATGAAAACTCCAAGAGGTAGCAACTGACCTTTTCTTAAAGATTTCAAAAGAAAATATTATTTTTTCAAAATATTTCCAAGAGTCCACCAAGTGTCATCAGAACTTTTTACCTGTATTAACATAAATGCTGGGTGCTACCATGGAAGTCATTTTCTCTGGTTCTTTCCATCAACCAGAGAACAGCTATTCCTGGCTATTATGGTAATACTCCAGCAAACCCTTAACACATGCAATGAAAAGACCTTAAGACAAACCTCCCCAAGACTGAGGGACCACCTCATCACTTCCCTGAGAGACGATCACCCAAACAGAACCCTCCACCCCCACATGATAGGGAGCATTATGTATTGATCCTTGTTCCCCTAACTAGATAGAAAACATCCTGAGGGCCAACTTTCAACCTGTCAGTATTTGGGGTTACCCAGAGGAAGAAAAAAGTGCTCATTTGTACATTTAAAAGGGAAGGGCATCCTGTGTATCAAGTATGTTTTATATACTTTTTAAGTCTTACAATAGTCTCACTAGATATGTATCATTTCCACTGACAAATGATGAAACCAAGGCTAAGAGAGTTAAAGTCATTTGCCCAAGATCACACAGTTGATGAATGGTTGTGGCAGAACCTTCTATTACTCATCAGTACCCATTTCTCCTTTTCTATTTTTCCCCATTGATTTTTTTAGAAAGAATGGAAGGGAGGGAGAGAGGGGAAAAGAAAGAGAAACATCCATTTGAGAGAGACACATTGATTGGTTGCCCCTGCAAGTGCCCTGCCTGGGGCCAGGGATAAAGCCTGCAACTAAAGTACATGTCCTTGACCAGAATCGAACCCGAGACCCTTCAGTCAGAGGGCCGATGCTCTAACCTCTGAACAAAACCAGCTAGGGCTCTCCTTTTCTTTTTAGGTACATGTTAAATGACATTTTCCAGCCTTCTTGTGTTAAAGGCCAGCCATGTGACTTAGCTCTAGCCAATGAAATAGGGGCAGGTGTGATTTTTGTCACTGCCAGGTCGACCCATAAAAATCTTGCAAGTGGCACTTCATCTTCTTACCCATCACTATCTGGAGAACCCAGGGCACCACGAAGCCACCTGATTAAGATGGGAGGAGATTAGTCCCTGAATGACTAGGTGGGGCAGAGACCCTTCACCCTGCCCTCTGCCACCTGTGCTGGACTGTTATTTAACTCGGATGGAATAAAGCTTTACTGTGTTAAGCCACTGAGATTTTAGCTTACCCTGACTAAGAGCATAGCAAAGACAAGATCTGAAACCAAGTCCATCAAACTCCAAAGACCATCTTCTCTCCTTAAGCCATATTGCCACACAATACAACAGAAATATATTAGCTAATCCCACAGTTCACCTCTCCCCCTCCTCCATGCTTCTCCCACAACCAAGAACTAGAGTCCTAAAGATTTTAGAGAAAATTAGGTAAACTAAAACATAAAATCAAGCGAGCAATCAACAATCATACTGCCTGCTGAACATACACAACACTATTTTTGTTGTTACCTCATGTCTGGAGAAATCCTTCTATCATTCATGCCAAGAAGGGTTCTCCCTGCCACCTTCCCAAGACCCACCTCCACCGTGAGTGTGGGGTGACAAATTTGAAGCACGTGGACTACAGCCATGGTCATCACAAAAGCAGGCCAAGGCCATTATCAATGATTTGCAGCTCACCACTGCATCCTATCTTCTCTACCCCAAGCCAATAAGAATTGAGACATTATCATATAAGGGATCACAGCAAAAGGAAATATATGTAATCAATCAACCTAATATTAACCAGCAGTTTGGGCATGATAGAATCAATCCAATCCGATTTTTAAAGAAGAGGGAGGCAAAAAATTATTGGTAATTATGTGGTGTCTCTCAGAACAATCCACACCAAGGGAGAAAGGAGTAAAGGGTTTTAAATTTTTCCATTGAGATAGGGATTCCTGCAAGTGTAATTTGCGGGGGCTAGAAGACTTCTCCTGTTCCCTCCCCACCCCAAACATTTCCATCAAGATTTTACACTAGAGAATTTGCTCTTGGTCTTAACACTGTCTCTTTTTAAAAAATATATATATTTTATTGACTCTTTACAGAGAGGAAGAGAGAGGGATAGAGAGTTAGAAACATCGATGAGAGAGAAACATCGATAAGCTGCCTCTTGCATACACCCCCACTGGGGATGTGCCCGCAACCAAGGTACATGCCCATGACCGGAATCGAACCCGGGACCCTTGAGTCCACAGGCCGATGCTCTATCCACTGAGCCAAACCGGTTTCGGCTTAACACTGTCTCTTAAAATGATCTCTATGGAAGAGCAATCCACAATTGTCTGGTTAGTCAGTTATATCTAACTGTAACATGACTGGATAGGAACTGATATTTATTGAGTCCTTATCATGTGCCAGTTATGGTTCCAGGATCTTAAAGAGCATGAGTACCTGGTATACCATGGACATGGCCCCATAGCAGTGACCAAGGAATAGTAGGTACCTGCCCATGTCCAGTCACTCCTGGCACAACAGCAGCTCGGCACCAACACTCATGCCAACCAACGCTCATGGCACACCTGGAATCCCTGAACCTATGCCCCAGAGACAAGCTCTGACAAATGACTGGTTGTGGCAGGCACTATCATTGACCCACCCAACAGCCGCTGCACCCTTTTCTTGCTAACAAAACACCAAGTTTTCATTTGTTCATACATCCACCTGGCCTGAGTGGGTAGATAATTGGTCAGTCCCTGCCCCTTGTCCAGGGATTAATTTAATGGTTAGACCTGTGACCAGTTCTGGCCAAAGAGACTCAAAAGAAAACTACTAGGAGCTTCTGGTAAGATTTTCCTCACTGATTGCACCCCTATCCCATTTCTTCCTGCTTGAGAAGCTGCTCCATGAAAAGGAAAGCTTGGAGCAACTGCAGCCACCTTGCCACCATGAGGGGAGACAGCGGCGGCCAGGAAGAAGGCCGAGAGAAAAGGTGGAAGAGCCACACCAATCCCATAATCACCTCCCTCTCATCTGCAGTTTCCTGTGATGACTTGGCCTCTATCATTTAGTTCTTTATTCCAAGCATTTTGTTATTTGCAGCTGAAACATTCTGGTATACTGATTCACTGTTTTCCAAAATAATTACTTGTTGGAGCTAGAAGAGACCTGGGAGATCACTAGATTTGAGTCTCTTTGTAATAGAAGAATCTGATCCTCAGATGGGCCTCCTGAGTCTTAGCTCATGACAGATTCCTAACATCATAAAGACAGAGCACCCAGGGCAGGGGCACGGGTGGACAGCCAGGGGTCAGAGTGTGGATCCTGGCATCTGAGAGTTGTGGGCAAAAGAAGGGCAGAGTGGGCGGAGCTTGGTGTTTGTAGCCAGAGATACCTGAAACACCAGAGCCTGAGGAAAGGCAAGTTGTCACCCCCAGCTTTCTGTTAGGGCACGTGCACACACACACACACACACACACACACGCACACGCACATGCACACACGCGCACACAGACCTTTGCCCTGGGCTCCATCTCCCAGGCTCGCTGAGTCTCTGGGACCTCCTATTTCCCAACTGGCCTGGCAGCGAGATCCTCTTCCTCACACAGATGAGGGCTTTTCGTGGTTTTTGTTTGGTTTCATGCCCTATACTTGGACCAAAGAGATGCTGAGGAGAGGCTAGAAATGAACTTTTGTACTCTGCAAAGCTACAAAACAGTGAATCAGACCTAGTGGGAACATGCATCGTGGAAAGCAACAAGTGGGCAGAGATGCCAGTGCTGTGATTTCTTCAGAGGCTTCAGAATACACCCCACCACTCCTACCCCAGCCTTGTCCCCAAGTCATACTTCCTTTGCCTGGGAAATCCATGCTAAAATCCCACCATCAGAGATACAACATAAATATTCCTGGGACACAAAATGCCCAATACTATTCTTCAAGGTGGATGAGTTTTTAGGACCCTTTCAAGTTTTTATGATCCACTCTCATAAATTTTATGTGTCAACTCAGCTGGGCCATAGGGTGCCTAGATATTTGGTCAAATTGTCCCAAAAAATGTATACATACTTTGAATAATTATTAATTCCAATGGGTTAAATCTGAAAAGAAAGAAACATCAATAGAACTATCAGAAAAAAATATGTATATATTTGGGGGGGCACCCTGTATATTCTGGGTGTTTCTGCAAGGGTGTCATCTCTCAATCCTCACTTTTATCCTCCAGTATCCCCATCCTGGGCTTCTCGACTTCCTTTTCACTCCTAAAAGAAAAGAAATTAAAGAAACCATATTGATCCCTCTCCCCTCCACGCCTGCTCCATGGCTGAGTCTGCCCATGGAACCCCTGCTCTCAGTCCCCCAGGTACTATCTTGGATGCCTCCTCCTTCCACATCCCACATCCCTGCAGGAGCCAAGTCCAGACCAATTAACCTCAGACATTTTTCCTTCATCAGGCCTTCCCTGTGACCCCACAAGAAAGGGGGTGAGCATCGGGAACCTGGAGGAAAGTTCCTTCTCCCCTTTCTGCAGCCTCACTCAGGATCTGGCAAGGAGAGGTGTGGACAGGTAGGAGGTAATCCATCTTCGGTCCTTCCCCCTTCAGTCTGTCTTCCTCACCCATGCCAGTATTCCCAGGGCCCAGCACATCCTGGGTTCCTGCCAAGTGTTTGTGGAATGAATGAATGAATATAAAACCAAAGGTGCCCAGAGCAGAGACTGCTGGATTGAGGAGCTTCCAGTCTTCCTGGCTAGCACAGCAGTGAGTCAGGCAGCTCTTTACACCTCCAAGGCAGTGGTCGGCAAATTGCGGCTCGCGAGCCACATGCGGCTTGTGAGCCTCGGTTTGCCACTCTGTTGACTAATAAGTTTGCCGACCACTGGGATAGGGGCTTAATCACAAGGAACAACAACAGCCTGTAATTATTGGAATCGAAAGTCTAGGTCAGTGGTTGGCAAACTCATTAGTCAACAGAGCGGCAAACCGTGGCTTGAGAGCCGCATGTGGCTCGCGAGCCGCAGTTTGCCTACCAGGGCTCCAAGGCAAAGCTCTGAAAACCATTAGCAGGCCATTAGCTCTGACCAAGCCCAGCTGGCAGAAAGCGGACTTTAGTTGCCAGGCTGCAGAGTTCACACACTGGGTGCCCATCCCTTGGACCAGTAGCCTCACCTCCCATACCCAATGCCCCCAGCCAGATTCAATCTCAGACCTTCTGCCATTGTCCTATTTGGGCAAGGGTGTGGGTGGAAGCCCCGGCAGGCGGGGATTTTGGCTCCCTGCCCATGCATCCCCAGGAACAGGCTCACCATAGGCGGATAAATGTCAAAGGAAGGAAAATGGGGTTATTAACTGCTCATTAGGTGCCAGCATCTTGAACACATAGAAGTCATTCTGGCTGCAGAGCAGTTCTGGAAGATGGGTCCTACTCAGCCCATTTTTGCTGAGAGATGAGAAAACAAACACACACAGGCAAAGAAGTTGAGAGACTTCTTTAAGATGGCACAGCTATTTTTGTCGCAGAGACGTGGGGTTGATTCATATCGGGTCTTCTGCTCTAAAGGCCATGTTCCTTCCACCAATCATAAAACCTAAAATGAACTTGGGACCTGGAGGAGGAAACCCTGGTGTCTGGAGTCCACACAGTTATTGTTCCTCCTCTCTCTACCCCCAGGCTGAGTGGGGGAGGGTGGCAGTTCCTTCCAGGCGTCAAGGAGGCTCACTACTGAGGCCTCGCTAAGGCTGGCTCTCTGTGTCCTCTCAGATGCCCAGGATGGGGAAGGGGTACTCCTTCGGAGACCTACCAGGTCTGGGGAGGGTCTAATTGCCAAGGATGGGCCTCCAGGTTCTACCCCAAACCCCGAGGGCCTCCTCCCTTTACTGGAGGCCTTGGGGCCCATGGCAAATTGCCAGAGGCAAAACAGAAGCTGCACTTGGAAGGACCGAGTATCCCACAGGTGAGGTGACAGGCAGAGCCAATGAAGCTGGCAAGGGGACACCAATTGGCACTTGACCTCAAAGCAGGTGGTTAGGAGAATGTGCTCAGGCAGAGAATTCAGTCAAGATAGAAGCCATTGGAGGGCAGGGGAGAGGCAGGTTTACATTGGCCCACCCAGCCTCCATGAGCATGCTCCGTTCCAACAGGCAGCTGACTCCAGTGGAGTCTATGCTCTGCCTTCCAGAGCTCTGTGCCCTTGAGCAAGTCACTTGACCAAATCACTTGACCTCTCTGAGAGCCCCTTCCTCGAGGTCATCATACAGTTCAGAAATGTCAAATGAGAGGTGCATGTGAGAGAAGCACTGCTCAACAAAGCATAGGAGATCAATGGAGAGAAGACACTCAATTACCATTTGTTAAACGGGACTGTTCTGAGTTTGCAGCTTTTATCTGATTGGATTTGGGTTACAATTCCCCCATATCGCCTCATTCTCCCTTTTGACTTGTTCTTGGTGGTTTGGGAATGAAAATGAACATTGAAGGTCTAGTATGTGCTTCTCTAAGTTGGGTCCCTGGGCAGACTGTAGCAAACATCTCCTGAAATGCAAATTAGAAATGCAAATTCTTGAGCCTCAGACAAACTGATTTAGAAACTTTGGGCGGGACCCAGGGACTAGTATTTTTAATAACTTCTCTAGTGATGCTGATGCAAGCTAAATCCACTCAGCTAGTGTTTTACATGAATGTCTCGTTTAGTTGCATAAAAGCCCAAGGAAGTGGGGATTCACATCTCTGATGCACAGATGAGAAACGTGGGGTTGGAGGAGTTAGTGACTTGCCCCAGGTCCTCACCTGGCAAGTGAGCCCCAGCTCTGTGTGGCTATGCACTGCTACCCTTTCCCCTCACTACTGTAATGCCTCTCAGAAGTGGGGTGGTTCTGCTCAAAGAGGGTTTCCTGCAGCATATGTGGGAGGTGGAGTAACTGGGAAAGATGCAACATCCCCCTGGGCTGATGAACACAATAGGCAGCTATTTTCACATGATTTGCAAGACCAACTGGACTGTTGCCTTTTATAAAAATAGGCAACTATTTAGTGCTAGGGCTGTCCCACTATTGAGCTGGCACTAAGAAGGCATCACTACTAGTTTTCAGGGCACCCTGAGCTCCCGCCATCTGCAGCCTGAGTTTGGGCAGCATTGGCATTTATTGCAGTGCCTGGGGATAATGATAGCATCAGTGATGAGCTGAGCTCCCACGGCTTGAAGACTATGTTCGAGAGGCTTTGCAGCATATTATCCACCCGACGTCATTATGCCCTTTCACAGATGAGAAAATTGAGGTCTAGAAAGGCTCAGCGAGGCTCTGGCTTGCCCGGCTCTAACGATCATTCCTTCCATTACGCTACGCGCTGAGAAGCCAACACTCAGATCCAGGCCAATCTGGACCTGGCCTGCGCCCTCAGGTCCACTTCCCCGCTGGGCTCCCTGCCTCAGAAGAAAGCCAGCCGGAGCCCACGGGCGCTGATGCGGAGGGTGCCAGGTGCTGTGCATAAGGAGCCCACGAGAGACCCGTCAGTGGCCACGAGATGGCGTTGTGGTTCAGTTCAGGGGACTTGGGGTCCTGCCAGACACCAGCACCAAGGACCGAGGGCCGGGACCCTTGGGGAATGAGACCCATCAAGTCAGAGCCTCCCTGCTCCGGACCGGACCCGAGGACGGGAAAGAAGTTGTTGAAGACAACTCTCCCCCGATTTCCAACGGAATCCCTCTCCCCTTCCTCCTACCGCCAGGTCCTGGCGTGGAGGCCGCATCAGGGAGAGCCCGGCCACCGGGACTCCGCAGCGACTCTGTCTGCGCCCGGCAGAACCGCTTCCCCGCCCTCCCTTCCTCCCGCCCTCCCTTCCTCCTCCCCCCTCAGCTCCCGCCCCGCCCAGCCAGCCCGCGCCAGCCCTGTGCTCTTCACGTTCACAGTTAAATATTGCAAACATAAACATCAAACATGATCTCTTCGCTATAAGGCAAGCTCCTACTTTAAAACTCAGCCATCGAAGTTCCTTCTTTATGTAAAAAAGGAAGTTACAAACAGGAGTCAGAGCCCGTGCCTGCTGTCACTCCTCTTTCCCAAAGTCCTTGCCATCACTCAAACACACACACACACACACACACACACACACACACACACAGGTGTGTCTGTGCACACGCTCTCGCTCAGGCAGAACCTTGAGTTCAAATCCTGGCTCTTCCATTAAAAAACGGTGGGACGCGGACCAAGGACTCTAATCTCCTTGAGGCCCGCTTTTCTCATCCGTAAAAGGAGACTAATACTAGCACCCACCTTATGGGTGGTCGGAAAAATGAAATACGTATCAACCATTCAGACTAGGGCTTGTCACACAGTGCACAGCAATCCGAGTGGGTCACAGTGAGCACCACCAACCACACCTCTGGCGGCAGTCCTGCCTCCATCTTGTCCTCTCTCTCGGGTGGTGGGTTCTCACCTGGACCTGCTGGTGCAATGGCAGAGCGTCCCCTGCCCTTCTCTGCTGTGGGACCGGGGGTGCCCCATGTTGAGCGACAGGAGCTTTAGCCTTATACAGTTAGTGGTCCATTCCAAGACCCCCGTGGGTGCCTGACACCGCCAATAGTTCCAAACCCTGCGTATACTGTTTGTCCTATACATACCTACCTACCGTAAAGTTTAACTTATAAATTAGGCACAGTAAGAGATTAACGACAATGACAAATAATAAGCTGGAACAACTGTAACACGATACTGTCATAAGTTATGTGAATGTGGCCTCTCTCTCAAAATCCCTTATTGAACAATTCACTCACCTTTTCACTTAAAGGAAGCACCTTATGGCTTTTCTTTGGCATTGCTGAATTGCCGGCATCACTGCTCTTGCGCTGTGGAGCCGTTAGGAAGTAAAATAAGGGTTCCTTGAGCACAGGCACAGCGACACAGCCACGGTTATCCATAACCAAGATGGCTATTACGTGACCAACGCGGCCGGGGCGTGCAGAGCGTGGAGACGCAGGGTGTACGGCGTGGAGACACAGGGTGTACGGCGTGAAGACGCAGGGTGTACGGCGTGGAGACGTGGGGTGTACGGCGTGGAGACGCAGGGTGTACGGCGTGGAGACACAGGGTGTACGGCGTGAAGACGCAGGGTGTACAACGTGGAGACGCAGGGTGTACAGCGTGGAGACGCAGGGTGTACAACGTGGAGACGCAGGGTCTACAGCGTGGAGACGCAGGGTGTACAGCGTGGAGACGCAGGGTGTACGGCGTGGAGACGCAGGGTGTACGGCGTGGAGACGCAGGGTGTACGGCGTGGAGACGCAGGGTGTACAACGTGGAGACGCAGGGTCTACGGCGTGGAGACGCGGGGTGTACGGCGCGGAGACGCGGGGTGTACGGCGCGGAGACGCGGGGTGTACGGCGCGGAGACGCGGGGTGTACAACGCGGAGACGCAGGGTGTACAGCGTGGAGACGCAGGGTGTATAGCGGGGAGACGCAGGGTGTACAGCGTGGAGACGCAGGGTCTACAACGTGGAGACGCTGGCAAAGGGCTGGTTCACGTCCCAGGGGGGTCCGAGCAAGACCACGGGAGACTTCATCATGCTACTCAGAACAGTATGCAATTTAAAGCTCAGGAGCCTGGCCAGCGTGGCTCAGTGTTTGAGCTTCGACCTATGAACCAGGAGGTCACGGTTCAGTTCTGGTCAAGGGCACATGCCCGGGTTGTGGGCTCGATCCCCAGTGAGGGGGCGTGCAGGAGGCAGCTGACTAATAATTTTCTCTCATCATTGATGTTTCTTTCTCTCTCTCTCCCTCTTCCTTCCTCTCTGAAATAAAAAAAAAAAATGTATATATATATATATTTTTTAAAAACACATGAATTGTTTATTTCTGGGGTGTTTCGTTTTGTTTTGTTTTGTTAATCCTCACCTGAGGATTTTTCCCCCATTGATTTTTAGAGAGTGGAAGGGAGGGAGGGAGACAGACAGAGAGAGAGAGAAACGTTGATGTGAGGGAGACACATTGATTGGTTGTCTCCCTCATGTGCTCTGACTGGGCTGAGGATGGAGCCTGTGACTGAACCCGTGACCCTTCAGTCCGACGCTCTAACCACTGAGCAAACCAGCCAGGGCTATTTCTGGGGTTTTTCCATTTAATATTTTCAACCCGTGGTTGACCACAGGTAACTGAAACCTTGGAAAGTGAAACCCCGGTTAAGAGAGGACTGCTGTATTCTCCCCTAGGCCAGGGAACCCCTTCTGCTCCCAGGGGCGAGGGGCATGTCCAGCGTGGGTGGGTGGCGGTGTCAGAGTTGTTTTCTTTCCACTCGGTGTCGGAGAGAAAGTGTGCTCCATGTGCAGGCCTGCTGGGGCAGAGGGGAAGAGCCTGGCTCCAGAACCTTGGCCAGGTTAAGGCAGCATGGAACTCTGGCCTCTACTGTGCATGGCCACAGAGCTTAGCAGGTCGGTTTATAGATGTTTGTGTCTTTGGGATTTTTATTGATGTCTTTCCTGACTTCTCCATCCCTAAGAGTCAGGTCTTTCCTTAACACGCCTCTGACTCACAGTAAAAGTGCCTGGCAAAAGGCATGGCGGGTGGTGCACAATCACTCCATGGGTGTTGACTGACTGACTGGCTGATGGGCTCTGGAGGCTCAACCAAGCGGGGTTCCAAACAGATCTTTCAAGAAGCTGCAATCCATCTCACTGAGTCCCTCAGAGAGCCCTGTGGAAGCTGTTCACAGATCATTAGGATGTCAATAAAAAGCTAACCACATATGCAAATGAGGGTGTTAGAGGTGTGAGGGTGACTTGGGGTGGTGGAACGGGCTTCTGGTTCATCTAGGAAGGTTTCCTGGTTTGGAGGTGGAGGGGCTGAAGGTTTAATTAAAAACAGATGCAGTTTGACGGAGTGAGAGGAGGGTGTGGTTTTAGGACATAACCCACCCTTTCCTGGTTCAGCTCCTCACTTGAGTCATTCCAGAGTTCCCCTGCCAGCCACTGGGGAACGTTCCAGTGTATGACATCTCTCAGGAAGCTAGCTGAGTTTCCTGGAAAACATCATCTGAAGAAAGCAAATCTACCACCTCCACCCCAAAATCTTTCTTAGAAATCCTAGGTGTCTGCAGCCAGGAATGAATGAAATGGAGGCCGAGGATTCAGCAATAACCAAATCTTGGGTTTGGGGTGCCCTGGTGACTATCTCGTTTCTAGTCAGGGCCACTTGATGGCATCGACTCTGTGGTTGAGGACACATTCACATGAGAAATGCGAGTGAAGCCAGGGGAGGGAGGTGGCTGAGGGGCTCTGGAACATCCTGATCTCTTGCTCAACTGGCAGAGTGGCCAGCTGCTCAGTGGAGTCCTCACCTTCCTGGTTTCCTCTCAGGACTCTGAGAGGGAATCTAAACCCTGAGTCTCTCATTCCTTTACTGTGACCTCATCAAGTTGTGTTTGGCCAGAGGCCTTGGATGTCTGGCAAAGAGCTTTTGGCTTGGTTTCATTTGTTTTTGTTTGGTTTTTAGTTTTGTCATGCTCTTCCTTTGAAATAGGAAGTCTGTTTTGCCAAGACTGAAATGAAAAACTGGATTTGAGGTTGGGTTAGAGCACAAGAAGAAATATGTTGCCCTCTTTTTAACTGTGAAATACAAAACACGTGTTAGCCAACATTTCATCTTGCAAATCAGGTCCTATTATTATCCCATTTAACAAACGAGAGAGCTAAACCCAGAAGAATTGTGTTAAATGCCCAGGTCCACATAGCTGGTAAGCTGCAGGCCTAATATATACCTGCATAGTGCCAAGGGCCACAATGCTTTTGGGGGCTTTCCAAATATTTTAATTATTTTTAATCAGAAGAAAAAATGAATTTTTAGGTCGAATACAGAGCAACCTGTGTGTGACAAAGTGCTACAGAGTTTGGACTAGGTAGATTACAAGAGGCTTCATGAAGGAGCTGGGATTTGAGGAGAGGGGGTTCAACATGAAAGGAGAGAGATGGGAAAGTGGAGACATTTTGAGGAATGGAGAATTCACTGGTATGGGGGAAACTGAGGCAGCTGATATAGAGGTTGTGATCATCAGTTGAAACTTAGTTCCAAACTTACTTTCGAATTTTTAACAATACATTTCACACCAAGGAACCACATTTAACTATTGAATGCCATCAGTAGGACTTAAGGCCTAATTGTTACTTAACTTCACAATGATTATCCTATATAATAGAAGGGAAAATTGGACTTTCGTTTTTGTGCATACTTCTTCTCTGTTAGATATTAACAACTCTCCATTCTTTAGCAGTTAGTGTCCACCAGTAATTAGCAAATTGTCCAAAAGGTCATGAGAAATCATCTCACTTCCTTGTTTTTGCATCAGAATGACATACACACATCAGCTTTGCAGTATGGTTTCTGTGGAGCCGACTGGAGGTCTACAGGCAGGGCTGCTCAGAGTGAGGGCTTGGTCAGGATGTCTCAGGAGACAAGGGAACGGCCATGGGCTGGAGGCTTGGGGTTCTTTTCCCGGCTTTAACCTAATATATATAATATGTGAATAAAGGGCTTCTAGGAAATATTTCATTTTTATTATTTTTAAAAATTTTTATTTATTAACAGAGAGAGAGAGATTTGTTGTTCCACTTATTTATTCATTCACTGGTTGTCTCTTGTATGTGCCCTGACCCAGGATCAAACCCTCAACTTTAGTGCATCGGGATGACATTCAATCAACTAAGATACCCAGCCAGGGCAGAAATATTTCATTTTTAAAAAGGGAGTCCTTTAAAAAATACATTTGAAAATCACTGCTGTAAATACTTCAAGAAAGGTTTGTAAGAACTACAGGAACTAGTTTACTTATTTATTCTCTGCCTATTTCAAGAACAACCTAAGGTGACTTACAAAAATAGATATGACACAGCAATATATATATATATATATATATATATATATATATATATATATATATATATATCTCCTAATAAAAGAGAAATATGCAAATTAACCATCACTCCGCTATGCCCACAGCCAATCAGAGTGAGTATGCAAATTAACCCAACAAAGATGGAGGTTAATTTGCATATGCAGGTGCAAGGCCAAGCGGAGTGAAGCCTGCTATAAGGGGAAGGGGAGCGGCAGAGGGAGCTACTGGAGTGGTGCTCCAGACAGAAGCAAACTTCCTGGCTCAGGGCAGGCCGGGAGCAAGATTCACACTGCTCTCTCTCTCTACCTCACTTTTTCTGAATTGCTGAGATGACCCCGAGGAGTAACAGAATGTACTAAGTCCTCGCCACTCAAAGTCTGGCCCACGGGCCAGCAGCATTGGCATCACAGGGCAGCTTGTGAGAAATGTAGACGCTTTGGGCCCTATCTCCTGGGCCAGGATCTGCAACTCAGCAAAATCCCCAGGTGCTTCCGGTGCACAGGAGAGTTGGACATTATCTTCCTGGGCAGAGACCTTCCTTGCAGAGTTTTGCTCCCAGTGATGCTAGCAGAGCCTGGTCCTTTCTGAGCATGTGCCTTGTCCTGGGGGTGGCCAGCCCTGGACCTTGTTGAGGGTGGAGGGAGTCCTGAAAGCAAAGATCACAGATGGGGGTGGGTGCATGTCTTGACCTTGGCAACTGGCCTCCAGGTCAAGAGGAGCAATGAGGGGGAAGACGCCTAGAAAGCAGGCTCTTCCAGGGCCCCATGGGGGCACAGGTGACGGTTTGGACCCTGCAAGGGGAAGCACCTGTCTTGATGCAGGAGGTAGGAAAGGAAGAGAGAAGGGAAGGGTCAGCAAGTGGTCCACAGGGTCCTATTTCAGCCCAGCCCACAGCGGGCTGAGGAAGGGTCAAAGGCCAGAAAACGGGCTGAGATGAGAGCTGGACTCAGACCCAATTCAGAGGCCCTGGCCTGTCTGCTCTGACTTGTGCTGAGATTAGGAGAGACAAAGGCTGTGTCCCGTGGACAAGGCGGTAACAGCTGGCCTGCCGAGCCTCCAGCTGATAGACCAGAGGAAGACAAGGGGGAGTGGGGCTGGCACTGATTCAAGACAAGTCACGCCAACTGCTGCACAGGAAGACTTACGTAACTCTCTCCGGACAGGCCCCGAACCCACAGGATGAGCGCAGGCAGCAGCCACACTCCCTCTCTCCCTGGAGGCGGAAAAGACTGCAGTCAGCATTTCTCTCCCCTCCGCATTTCCCAGGCAGAAGTCACACGCCAGCTGGCTGCGTCCCCCAGACCACAGGGACACAGATCAGCCCTTTGGGTTACCTGCTGAACTCCTCTTCCTCGACTTTAAGGCAGTGGTTCTCAACTTTTCTAATGCCGCGACCCTTGAATACAGTTCCTCATGTTGTGGGGACCCCCAACCATAAAATTATTTTCGTTGCTACTTCATAAATGTAATTTTGCTACTGTTATGAATCATAATGTAAATATCTGTGTTTTCCGATGGTCTTAGGCGACCCTGCTAGCGGTTCTCTACCTGTGGGTCGTGACCCACAGGTTGAGAACCGCTGCTGTAGTTCATTTATTAGTTCTCTTCATGTCCTCCCCGTCCAATGCCAAGGGCCCCACAGCATTTTCTTTGGAATGTAGCATTTTCTGTAACTAGCATTTTCTTTGGAATGAGGCACATCCTGTAACTTGACAGCTGAGTCAAAACTTCAACATTACATCTGTGCTATGTGTCATAGAAAAAAAATACTGGGAAAACCCTAAGTGTTTATCAATACTGGTTCAGTAAATTGTAGAGTATTCATTCATGAAATAGTATGCAGTGTTTAAAAAAAAAATAATATGTGGCCCTGGCCAGTTTGTCTCAGTGGATAGAGTGTCAGCCTGCGGACTGAAGGGTCCCGGGTTCGATTCTGGTTGGGGCATATGCCCAGGTTGCAGGCTTGATCCTCAGTAGGGGGTGTGCAGGAGGCAGCCAATCAATGATTCTCCCTCATCATTGATGTTTCTAGCTCTCTCTCTCTCCCTTCCTCTCTCAAATAAATAAAGGAATATCCTATATAATAAAAGGGTAATATGCAAATAGACCAAACGGCAGAACAACTGAACAACTGGTCGCTATGATGTGCGCTGACCACCGGGGGTGTGCATGGAACATGGAAGGCATCCGTAACAGGTGGCAGAGCACGGAACATGATGGGCATCAGCAGCAGCAGGATGGTGGAGCAGGTGAGTGGGAGCGCCAGACCAAGATGGGGCTCCAGTTGCTGTCATCAGGGCGAGCCTCTGGTGGTTACTGAAAATTCTTTGCTCCCACGTGCTGTGGTCCTGCCCAGCCCTCACACCCGCTGCCGACGCCAGCACCCCAGAGCTTCTCCACCTCCCCCTGCTCCTGAGGGGCAATCAGGACCGGCAGCCGCCTCTCGCACCCACTGCCAGCACTGGAGTCGCCACTCGCACACACTGCCAGCGCCAGCCCTGCTTGCACCTGCTGCCGGCACCCGGCGCCAGTCCTGATCACTCCGCGCTGTCAGCGGGTATGAGCGGGCCCAGTGCCATCAGCGAATAGGAGCAAGGGCAGCGGGAACGGGGCTGCTGGCAGACAGGGGACCAGGGTGGTGGCAGGTGGGGCCGGGTGGGGGTGTGAAGGATGGGCCGAGACCTGCCCCTGTGCCCACTGCAGCCACAGTTCCTTCCAAGGTGCATGAATTCGTGCACTGGGCCCCTAGTTTTGTTTTTTTTTTTTTTTTTTATAAAAGAAAGAATAATGTGTGAACTTGAGATGGTATCCAAGATACATTATGTGAAAAAGCAAGCCTCTAACTAATATTGTTACACTTGTGTCTAAAAGGAGAGGGAGTAATGTTCACATTTATGTCTTCATGTGCATAGACTATTTCTGGACCTACATACTAGAAACTGGATTGTCCACTGCTTCTAAGCAAGGCACCTGAAAGGTCAGAGTTTGGGGGAGAGACTTAGCTTTTGGTGTGTACTATTTGGTATTCCTGACATTTTTTTACTATGAGTATATATTACATTTTTCATTTCCAACGCATTATCGAGCCATTTACAATGGTGATTATGAAAATCAATGTAGCAACATGGGAACTTTTGTGATGTAATGTTAAGTGAACAAAGCAAAAGCCAAAGTCATTATGCAAAGACAAGCAAATAAAGGGAGATGATGAAAATGAACAAAATTTCAGAGTACTTATGCTATAGTGCTGGGATTTGAAAAAAATTAAATTCCTTTATGATAAAAAAAATCTCAACAAATTAAGAATAGATGTGAACGTCTTCAACTTGAAAAATGGAAATTCTGAAAAAACTCTACAGCTAACAACATACCTAATGGTTTAAAAAACATGAAAATAACCACAAAAAAACTGAATGCTTTCCTCTAAGATAGGGAACACACAATAAAATGATGACTGCTCTTAACACATCTATTAAATATTATGCTGCAGCCCTTAGCCAGTGTGTAAAACAAAAACAAAAACAAAAAGAAATCAAAGGCACAAGGTTTGGAAAGGAAAAACCAAAACCTTCTCTGTTTACAGGCAAGGGGATTGTCTACATTGAAAATCCCGAGGAATTCAAAATAAACCCAACCAGACTAAAACTGATAAGTAAATTTAGCAAGGTTAAAGTATATAAGGTCATACAAAACAAACACACACACACACACACACACACACACACACACACACACAATATACCAGCAACAAATAATTAGAAAATTATAATCTTATAAATCCTACTTACAATAACATCAGAAAGCATAATATATTTAGGGATAAATTTATTGAAAGATGAGAGACCTCTACACTGAATATTATAATGCACTGAATATATGTAAAACATTATATTAGCTGAGAGAAATTAAATCACATTCAAATAAATAAATAGATATGTCACATGAATGCATTGGAAGACTCACTATTATTAAAATGTCAGTTCTCCCTAAATTGATCTATAGAGTCAATGCAATTCTATTTGAAAAGAGCAGTGGTCTTTAGACTTGGACAAAATAATTCTAAACTTACATGAAATTTTAAAATTAATTCAATGAATCTAAAATAGAATAAAATAATACCAATGCTGCAACAGAAACACATAGAAGGTTCTACCACACCACAGAAGAAGAAAGAATCTCTCTCACTAGGTAACTCAGAGGAGGCTCCTTAAAGAAGATGCCATTTGAGCTGGGAGTTGAAAGATGGTTAAGTACTTACCACGTAGAGACATTCATGAAGGGTATTGATTTACTTAGGTTTTGGGATCATAAGGAACTAAAACTCACTGCATTCGTCACATGATGGGATCGCATGTGGAACTGTCCGGGAGATAAAGTCCCATGGAAATCTTCGGTGAAACCTCACAAATGCTGGGCCTCAAGGGGAGTTCTGGATCTGAGGCCCCTCTCCTGGCCTCCGCAGCCGAAGCCCTGAAGGCTGTCTCTCGTCTGTGTCCATCTTCTCACCTCTTACCAACTGCTTTATTCCCTCTGTACTTTGAGAGATGAAGCTGGAGGGCTAGGTTAGAACCAGATGGTAAAAGATCTTTGGCCAGGCATGTTGGCTTTTATCATTGAAGCCACTGAAGGTTTTTAACAGGAGAAAGAAATGATCAGATTTGACTTTGAGGCAGATCATTCTGATAGTGTGTGGAGAGACCAGAGGCAGGCAGACCAGGGAGTAAGCTAGATAAGCAAGAGATAATGAAGGTCAAATCCAGTGGAACTTAGTGAATATGGAGATTAGTTTGTAGCAAAATACATCCTACCCTGGTCAAATTTTTAAAATATCCCCTTAGGAAACCCGGGGAAGGAGAGTTAAAGCATATGTATTTTGAGAGAAAAAAAAAACTCCCCGGTTAATCCTGGTTGAGAACTACTGGTCTAAACAAAGTGATGCCGATGGAAATAGAAAAATGAGAACAGATGGAAGGTAGGGATGGATTTGAGGACCAACTGGACTTGATGGAAGAACTCCAGGTACCTCTGTGATTTTTAGCTGGGGAAGCTGGGTAGATAATGGTTTTATTTTATTTTTTTTCCAGGATTTGTGAAATAAAGAGAAGTGTAAGTGTAATATGCATGTGGGAATGAGAGAGGTTGAGAGGAGAATTATGTCTACACACCCCCAGAGAGCTCAGGAATTCAGTCCCACTGAATGCACACCCAGCAGGCAGAGAGCTACAGATGGACTCGAGTCCTCCCTTTAGTTTTCGCTTCTATGGGGCAGACCCTGCTGGTGAGAAAGATATTCTCTGGGCATTAATTAGTTGGATAGATGCTGCGTTCTAGGGCTCTGAATAAGTATAAAGCAATTCTCTTCATGGTTTCACTGGCGATGGGAACGTCATTTAACATGGACTTTGTTGGCCCCTAGCCAACTGGCCTTTAGTTTAGAACGCCGAAACAAATTTGACCCATATTGGTCAGGATCCAGGATTCCACTCTGATGGTTCTACTGAAGAGCTTTTACAGAGAGAATTTACAGGGATGTGGGCAGGATTAAGGGAACCAATCAAGGATGTTGAGGCACCCAAGGGATATCAACAGTGGGGCGCTGTTACCATCTAGTCCTGAAAAGGCAGAGGGAGAGGATGGCACTACTGGGGCCCAGAGGAAATGAGCTGGGGAGCGGGGGGGGGGCTGCAACAATCACTGAGGAATGCAGCCCCTACCAGAACCCAGGCTGCAAATCAGGAAGGGACAGGCAAGAAACCCTGGGCTGACCTCTCCCTCCTCTCACCCTCCAGCCTCCTCTGGCTCCCTTTGGCTAATGCTGATTGGAAACCAGCCATCGGGGGGCATGGAATGGAGTATGTACGGGTTGGCCTCGTGACACAGAGCGAGGCAGAGCATGGATCAGGTGTGTGGGTTTACGGGCAACCACACCCTGGAACACAGCCGGTGTGAGGCGGTGACACGGATGTGAAATGGCAGAAAAGCCAACCCCAGGAAGTCGAGATGCTTGGATTCCTGACAGGCCTGATGCCCACCTCACACCAACCGTCTTGAGGGCACAACACTGGCATTCGGGGCCTTGACCGCTTCAGCTGTAAAATGAGTAGGTTGGATGGACCACGTGACCTTCTCAGGCTTCCGGGGTAAGATCCCTTGACCGTGCTGTCAGTCGCCTTCCCCTCCTGCCCAAGCACAGACTGGGCTGGGCGCTGTGCTCGCTGCTCCAGGGCCCCCACCCCATGCCATCGGGTGCTGCGCCCGACAAAGGAGAACCCTGGCCTGGCCAGCATCTGGGACCAGACCAGGAGCTCCTTCCTTCCTTCCAGCGAACTCTGGGACGTGCAGAGTCAAGCAGGGGCTTTCTTGAATGTATTTTTCACTCCAGGAGGCACATTCAAAAGGAAAGCGAGCACATTCATTTCCAGAGAGCAACAGCCTCACAGACCTTGAGCTGCTGCAGCTCCAAGTCCTGGCCCCCCCGCTCAGTTCCTGCTAACTGAAGATGAAACTTGAACAGCAAAAGGGAAGTCTCCTGTCTCCTACAGGGTATCAAATCCTGTTTCTAGACAGTTTCAGTTCTGAATGACACAGGATTCCATATTTTCTCACCCAATAAGCTAGAAGGCAAAGAACCGCCCGTGACCACCAACCACATTTGCAGGGACCTGGGGTGAAATGGAAGTGAACCGCAAAGCCTTTCTGAAATCCGGGTTTGAAAGGGGGCCTGGATATTTCTGAAATGCATCATCATCTTTCTCCTTATTAATGTAAAGAATTGGTCTGGAAAGTGCACAGATTTGCTTCAGTCTCATCCGAGGCCCAGAGAGCCTCACATGCTTTTACTTTTGTAGCTTCCTATGGGCATCGGATGACTCAGAAATATGAGCCTCGCAGTTTGCTTTTGGAAGTGGGAAGATCTGTGCGTGCTGGCCTCAGGGTCACCCCAAGGGCGGCCTCAGGGAATGCCTACTGCTTTGTTGTGACCAGGAAGCATCCTAGGCCCCAAGGACTTCACTGCCTTCAAAGCCTTTATTTGCAAGTACAGGTTCGGTTATGTGTTATTAGTTGTGTGGGCTCTGTCATTTATTACAAAGGATAAGAGAGGGAACAAAGAAAGACAAAGAAAGAAAATGCGAAAAAGAAAAAGGTGGAGCAGGTGTTAGTAAGGGTTTCCATGCATGTGAAAATACACAATAAAGAGAAAAAGGTGATGCGTCTACTGAACAGCGGAAGGGGAGATGTTTCTGTTTGGGTCCACCAAGTTTCCCCACTGAAGTCAGACAGCAGCACAGGTGGATACAAGGTGCTGCAGGATCTTTCACATCAGGATCCATTCATCGGTGTTTTAGTTATTTAAACGAGCAATAACAATAGAACGGGTGTATGCTATGACTCACACACCAAGTCAAAAGGAAGTACACAGTAAGAGCACCTAAAGCAATGTGTCAGGGATCACCGAAGGCTGCTAAGAGAAAGTGACATTTGGCCTGTGATGTAAAGGATGCTTAGGAGATGGAGGAGGAGGAGCAGCAGATATGAGGACCTAACTCAGGATAACACAGCCCAGGACCGCAGAGCAGGAGACAGGACCCCAGAGGCTCTGCTCCTTGGCGGTGACACTCAATGACACGGCCTGGCTTTCTCCAGGTCCCCAACAACACTGGGATCATTTCACCCGGTTTAAAAGAAATTTCAAAAAAAGGGCCAAATCAAAGTTGTTATTCAAATATGAAATTAAAAGGTATTTAAAAATATTTACTTATTAAAAGTTAAATAAGATCATGAAGACTAAAGGTAAGATCAATAGGAGACCTGAGTGTTTATATCCAGTTTAAAACAGAAGTCAAAGAACAGGCATATTTCTAGATTTGGAATGTTGAAATGAATGTGAAAATGGAGCCAAACTGTTTTTTTTCCAGGGAAAGAGAGGATGGAGAGTAAATTGACCTTTTATGGTCAAGACATAAATTTTGTGTCTATGACTACACATTATTATTATTGTTGTTGATTTTTAAGAGAGAGGAAGGGAGAGAGAGAGAGAGAGAGAGAGAGAGAGAGAGAGAGAGAGAGATTGATTGGTTGCCTCCTGTATGCACCTGGACTAGGAAGATCAAATCTGAAACCTAAGTATGTGCCCTGACCAGGAATCAACACCCAACCTTTTGGTGCATGGGAAAATGGTCCAACCAACTGAGCCACCCAGCCAGGGTTATAGCTACAAATTACTTTGTATTGATATCAAGTAGCTACAATTTACAGAGTTGTAAAATGGCTCAAAGTCACTGAAAGACTGTAATTGGAATACCTGAGGGGTGTCCTCTAGACAACACATCCTTTTCCCATGAACTTTTTCCTTGCAAGACCAACCTATTCAATTTCATTCTTTTTCCCTCTCCACACCAGGTCACTGATGATTCGGGTATGAACTCCTCAGTGAACACATGGTGAGTTAAGTAACCCTAAGCAAATATTAAAGACAAATAGTAATGACCATAGAAAAAATAAAAATACAACTCTATTTACAACGCTTAAATAAAACTGAAGACAGTGACTGAAGCGATGTGTTTCCTGTCCATTTCCTACCCCCTGCCTCCACCTTATCATCATCAGCCTATTGTCACTTTCGACTCTTGTTGCAGGGCCTTTATGAAGCAACGTCACTGATGACTTATGGGAATCCCTCATTTACAACAGGCAGACTGACCCAGATGAAGAATTACAGGAACAAAGGAAGTAGGTCAGGTCCATGCTCTTAAATGGGGAAACCACAATGAGGAATTCACATCATATATAGAGTAATATTAAGTGATTTTTAGAGGGTTGGAAGGGGGTGAGGGACTGAACTGAGATGAAGACTAGGGAAGGAGTAGCCATTCGTTCAATCAGTCATTCAAACAGACACTTCTAGTGCTAGTCACCTGTGGTAGGTGCTGTGGTTAGCAACCAGAGATAAATGGGTAAGTAAAACAGGATCCCTGTCTTGTAGTTGTTTAGAATTTAGGTAGGAGTGTTCGTTGATTCAACCAGATGAAAAATATCATGAAATTTCTTCTGCTCAAACTGAGACAGGTCTAGAGGTGAGATTTTAGAAGTTATATGATAAGCTGGCCCTTTAAGGTGTGTGTGTGTGTGTGTGTGTGTGTGTGTGTGTGTGTGTGTGTGTGTTGGGGGGGTCTTCCCTTGCTGGTCCTGCTCCCTGCGACACTCACAATGGATATATCACTGCAGATTGTTTGAACACTACCTAATTAGTAAGTTAGTAATTACAACAAACGATTAATAAATTATCTTATCATTTTAAACCACATACTTATTATTTATTTTTATAAATAAATGTATTGGTTTATTGCCAGAATAAATAAATAATTGGTTAAAATAGGGAGTTAACTACTAGTAAGTTCTGTAATAATTAACGAATCATTAGCAAATTCCCTGCCACAGTTCAAGAACTGCTGTGAGGTGCATTCGCTGGTTCTTTCCACCCTTGAAACTCTGGATGCTGGCCTCCACTGGTGGGTCTCAAACTCTCTCACTTCCTCATAAGCACTTTCCAAAAAAGCACTGCCAGGCAAATTGAGCCTTCGGTGGGTTTACAACATTTGGGAAGGTGTTTTTTTGTGGGGTTTTTTTTGGCCTTGCCTTCCTCCTGTAGAGGAAAGATTGCAAGGAAGCTCGGTGAACGCCGGGATGCTCAGAAAACAGCCCTGCTCTCTGGGCCGCGGAGCCCCGGCACCTGTGCTGTCCATGAACCGGTCACCCTGGATTTGTAGCGAAAGCTGACGCCCTGCCCACGGTGGCTGAGAACTTAAACTAGTGCAAGACAAGTCTTGATTAACAGACAATAGATAAAATAGTGGGTTATTAAGGGAAATCAGGGAAGTTCCCAGGGCACCTCTGGCATTTAAGGACGGTGTCTTCAAATGCAAACACTGGACTCTCCCTCACTTTCCCGCAGCGTTGCGGCTGGAATTCTGGGCTAGTGGCCTTTTGTCTGATCTGTGATGACATTTCTGATCTTCATAAGAATATTGAACCAGAAAAGGTCATGCTGAGCACCCAAAAGAGTAGATGCGCTGCTCCGGGGCAGAGTCTGCCTTGAACACAGTCCCAGATTTAGGACACAAGCTCTTCCAGCATGCCATGCCACACACACCGGCACCAGCTGATGGTGATGATGTCCATGGCGACAAAGTAACCACATGGATCTCCTTTGTCCCAAATGGTTGGGCGGGGGAGGGGGGGGGCTGGGAAGACAATTCCATCAAGGTGGTCAATTTCCAAGGTGATCCAGAAATGTTTCCATGACTCTAAGCATAGAGCAGTTTCCAGAGATTCTGGCCTTGGCTACCTCCACCTCTCACACCCCAAGAGATGTGGCCTGACTGGGGAGGGGCTTTCAATAACATACCCTCCTGGGGACTCCGCATAACTTCCCCAGGAGCAGGGATGGTTTCGGTTCTGAGCTCAAGGATCCCCATCACCTTCTTGCCTTTCTCCTGCCCTTTCCCTCCTTCCTCCCCTTCGTTCTCTCTCCTTTCCATTCTTCTTTCCTTCTGCTCCCTGGCCTTCTATTATGAGCCTTCTTGCTGTGTCATGGATGACTCTGCCAGATCCTCCAGGGGGAGGGAAGACATGTCAGTGAGATTCGGGGCTGCCCCTTTTCGTCTAGCTCCTGCCAGGGTAGAGCCCTCGGCCCTGGTAAGTCCACGGGACTGTGGAAACCCGAGCATTGATGGGAAAGAAGAGAGGGGCTTTTGGGTCTCTCACTTTCCTGTTCATTAGAGTCATCATTCTCAGCCAAGGTTTGGGGTGAAAATTGGGGCCTGATTGGAAATCCCAGACTTCAAGGCTGGGCTGGTGCAAGGCAAGGGCAGGATTGCGGACAGGAAGTGGTGTAGCTGCGTGGGTGTGAAGGAAGGGCTTCCTCCCTCGCTGACACTTTCTCAGCCTCCCGCCCCTCCCCGCCCCCAACAAACAGCCAAGCAGCCAAGGCAGACGCCGCCGCTGTGCACCGGGGCTGGCACACAGCTGAAAGAGCTCTCTTCCTGAGAGAGCCCTAGGGGAGCTGAAGGAGCCCTGATGTTAAGGGGAGCTTGATAAGAATATTTCTTCGCAGCCAAGCTCAAGGAACATTTGGTTTTCAGAACTCTCGTCGCCTCTCCAGTTGTCTTGGAGGGGACTTGGCCCCAGCACCATGACTCACACCCTGGGCTACCCTAGTTTTGGTTCCCTGTCTCCAATGTACTGTTTTCACATCAAAAGTGAAGGTCCGCCCTAGCTGGTTTGGCTCAGTGGATGGAGCGTCGGCCTGCGGACTGAGGGGCACATGCCTGGGTTTCGGGCTTGATCCCCCGGGGCGGGGGGGGGGGGGGCGTGCAGGAGGCAGCTGATCAATGATTCTCTCTCATCATTGATGTTTCTATCTCTCTATCCCTCTCCCTTCCTCTCTAAAAATCAATAAAAATATATATATTTTTTTAAAAAGTGAAGGTCTAACTGTCCCTAAATGTGAGCTCAACCTCAATGAATGCACAACTTAGGGAGGCAACCCCCAGTGTTCAACAGCTAATTTAAATCAAGTTCTTGGTAGCAGACCAGGCCATCGGCGCACTGGAGCAACGTGGCTGGACCTGGGGGCCGGGGGCATTAAGAACTTGGAGGAACCACAGAGGATGTGGAATGCTCAGAAAGCAGCCCCGCTCTCTGGGCACCTCGGCACCGGCGCTGTCCATCCTCCTGACCAGGTGAGTGATGGAGCCCTTTATAAAACCGGTGAAAACAGGCTGAGAAGCATGTCTGAAGGAAAGACGATGGGGTCCTGGGTACAGCTCTGAACGTGTTGAGCGGACGCGCTTGTGAGACTCACGATGGGAAGCTGCACCTACAGGTCGCCCGCAGGAGAGAGCTGGGTTCTGGGCACGGAAGGGGAGGTATCAGTCGAGGAAGAGATGGGGACTGAGGCCCCAAGAAGAGGAGCCCCTTTATACTGAGAAGCGCGTAGAGAGGAAGAAACGCAGAAGCCAATATCCTAGGCTGTCGGGAAGTTAAGGAGCTTGCTGGGACCTCGGAGTGGGCAGTTTCAGTGAGGTGGCAGGGGCAACGGCTGCACCTTCTATGGCAGAGACTAAGTCATGAAATCCAGTTCCTCCACCCCGAGCATGAAGCCAAATTTCATTTCCCGACCTCCCCTGGAGCTGGGTGAGGCTGTGGGATTGAGGTCTGGCCCACGGAGTGTGAGCAGAAAAGGATTCACTATCACCTCCGAGAGGTAGCCTCTCCCCACCCGCCTCCATGGACCCTTCCTCCCAAGTCTCCCAGGCAGAGTAGAGGATCGGGGGGGGGGGGGGATGCTGCAATGCCTTGGGGGTACAGAGCAACTAAATGGAAGGAGATTGGTCCCCGAGTTATTATGTGGAGCCAGGGGGCTCGGGCCAGTGGGGCCAGCAGGTGCAGACACGCAGGGGTTAGCAGCGGAGTGGGTGAGCAGCCAGCTGGACAGCCGTGGCAGTAGGGATCAGAGCAGATCAGCAGTCAGGAAAGCTAAACGGGTCTAGCTGTGACCCAGCTGGGGTGGCAGGGAAGTCCCTTTGGCCTTTGCTCTGTAGCCCCCCCAAGTTGCCTTCCCATCCAGCTTGGATGAGGCTGCAGGGGAGATGGCCAGGAGGGGGAAGCAAGGCCCATGAGGAGACAGCGGTCACCCCTTCAGGAAGAGAAAATATATGATGTCTCTAAATTCCAAGAACTTGCCCAGCCAGTGTGGCTCAGTGGTTGAGCTTCGACCCATGCACCAAGAGGTTGCTGGTTGGATTCCCCATCAGGGCGCATGCTTGGGTTGTGGGCTGGTTCCCCAGGAGGGGGTGTGAGTGCAAGAGGCAGCCGATCAATATTCCTCTCACTGATGTTTCTGTCTCTTCCCCTCTTTCTTCCCCTCTCTCTAAAATCAACAACAACAAAAAATTAAAAATAAATTCCAAGAACTTGGCAAAAAAGAGAAACAATAACTATCTTTATTGCCCAATTCCAGAGAAAACGGTTCTGCATAACGGCAGAACCTCGTAGCTGCCATAGTGGAAGTGAAGTGAGCCGTGAGGGTGGTCTCCCAACCTGGGTGACCTGGATCCGCTCCAGGCGCTGAGAGTCAGGTGCCGGTGGGCATGGCCCAGAGCTCCGAGGAGGAGGCCTGGCAAGGTGCCTCCCCATCTGACATGGACCTGGCTGTGGGGGAGACGACCAAGACCCAGGAGCCACAAAACAACCCGAGGAGACAGGACACGGCCTCTTCGGGAAGAGGAACCGGGTGGAGGAGGCCCAGCCACAGGTCCCCTGGATGCGGAGGGAACCCCGCTCACAGGTATGAAAAGGACCAGGCTCCTCGCTGCGCTTCACCGGGGCAGGCAGCCGGCCACGGGGTCCGGCCGCAGCACCGGCACGAAGTTCATGGGGCACAGCAGCAGCGGGCACATCTTCTCGTGCTCCTTCAGCGCCTCGCTCAGGTGCTTCAGCTCCTCCGTCAGCTTCCCGATCTCCCGCCGCAGCACCGTGTTTTCTTGCTCCAGGCACTCATATTCCTGGGGGAGAGGGAATGAGCAACTTCATTTCTTCCCCGTCCTCCTGGCAGATCTAACCCGCGCTGTGATGCTCGTCTCCTTTCCACGAAAACCTTCTCATTAACCTGCCCGCCTCTACCACTCAGGCGTGTTTGTGCACTGGCTTACTCTGTCTCCTCCCGCCACGAGGAAAATGTCAGGAGGGCAGGCCTTTGTCCAAAAAAACTCCAGGAGGTGTAATTTACAGAAAACAAAACACACCTATCTTATGTGTATAATTCAGTGAGTTTTGACAAATTGTAAATAACGATGTGGATCAAGACAGAATGCTTCCATCACTCCGGAAAGTTCCCTAGTCCCCCCGTGAGCCTCCTCTTCCCCCAACGGCTGATCTGTTTTCTGAAGGTCTCTGCTGGGTCCACTGCTATGGCCCCAGCACCTGGACCAGTGCCTCGAACATAACACGTGTTTGCTGAGAACTGAGTAAATGAACGAGAATACCCCTTGCTTCGGCTTTGCTCCAATACTCACGTGTTAATTTTCCTCCACCTCCGAGTTTACAGGGGCTTAGAACTAGAGGGGATCATAGAGACCCCTTAGCGGCTAAGGTCGCTTTAATAAGGTCTCTCTCAAACCCACACGATGTAGAAACCCCGTCCCTGTGTGATTCTAGCTCAGACGCCCACAGCATGGGCTGAGCATTCTCTCTTTCAAAGCACAGTCCCTGCCATTTCTGAGCTGCTCTAGGAGGAAGCTCCTCGTTGCACTGATCCAAAAACTCTCTCTCCTTCAAACCCACCTATTGGGCTTGGTTCCACCTTAGGGAACCACACAGAGTAAATGCAATACTTTTTTCAACATCGCAGTTCTTGAAATGTTAGGAGGCAGCCCCATACCACTTCCCTTTAGGTATTCTCTGAGCTCAACGGTCGCAGGTCCTTTGGGCTCCTTGGGTCGTGGGACTCCTGGTCCCTTTGCCCTCTTGGACGCCATCCAACACATGCTCCCGTTTGCCAGGGGCTCTGAGAGAGTATCCTTCCCAGCATGCAGTGCATGGTTCCAGGGATGGCCTGACCATGCAGAAGGCAGATGGTGCGTGCAGGTGATCTGCACTGGGCTGAACCCAAGCCACAGCTACCCAGCTCCAGGGACTCCCCCCTGAGCATGCAGAGAAGTGCAAGCGTTGTCTGCATCTGCTGCTTCTTTGTCTATACTTCAAGGACGATTGATCTTTTGGAGCTTAAGGATGGGCCTCACACCACCGCTACTGCATTTCACCCTGTTCCCTTGAGCATCTCCCAGCCTAGAAAATCCTTCAGGATCTCGGTTGTGTCGGCCCCTGGATCGGTGAGACCACAGGCTTTAAGCTGTCCACGAGCTTGGGAAGCAGGCCAAGCAGGTCTTCCTTCCTCTCCTCCAAGTCAGGAATAAGTTCTGCAGGACGTGGCCCGTGGCAGAGGCCCTCTTAAGGCTGACAACCTTAGCCAAGTCTTGCTGAAATGTTGTTTACAGTCATTTCTAGGTTGATTCGCACTATTGGGCTTTGTTGTGCCAGGCGCACCATGTTTCCTGAGCAGAGGGCCCAACCTTATTATCTATCACAACTTTTCTTTTACTAGTCATTTTTAAGAAATACCACTAAAAAAAAAACAAAAAAACATCTGATCTTGCAGGCTATGAAGGCACATGCAAATTCTCAACTCTGCCCCTGGACTGCCTTCCTCTTTTTCTCTGTGGGCCCAGCTCAAGCCCACCACCTCCAGGAAGGCTTCCATGATCATAGCACCTAATGGAAACATCTCTTAGTATGTGTGTCTTAGTCAGTCTTGTATCATATTCAATCATACTTAAATAAGGTGTCTCTCCAAAGATCAGAAATGTATATAGCACATGGGGCCTCTGCTACCTTCTCCTGTACCCCACCTGACAGGCCCCAGTGCTCAGGGTCCCCTCAGCCCTCTGTCTCCCTCTCTCACCCCCTTCCCTCCCTCCCTCCCTCCCCTATAGGCATCTTCCTCCCTCTAAGAACAAGGGGCCCAGAGGGGCTGATCTGCTCTGATCCCTACTGCCTCCTGCCTTTCCTAGGCAGGCTCTCAGGATGGTCTGGAATACTCCGCAAGGCAGCAGGCCTCACCCCTTCTCCCCACAGGTTGTCCTGGGTCAGTTCGGCATCACTAGTACATTGGCCCTGTCCTGCCTTCAGCCCTCCTCCAACTCCTCATGCTCTCCTCCGGCCTCTGACAAGCTGCGGTCCCAGAGTCAGAATTCAGTCTACAAACACAGCAACCACGCCCTCCGTGAGCAAGGGGAGAGTCTGGATGGGAGGATGGCGGTGGGAGCCTAGGCATCCGGAAGCCTGCCTGCAGCAGAGGGGTGAGAGGCTCACACACATACACACACACACACACACACACACACACACACACACACACACCTGGAAATGCTCCCCACTTCCAAGTAAACAGAGAATAGATATGAATGGTTCCAACGAGCTAACGTTTAAACAGGATTCCAAAGAACAGGAAACTCTCCTCTTGTGGCAAATATTCCAAACTGACTTTCCATATTTACTGCATTTTGTGGCGAGACGCTGTGAGCTTCTGAGCTTTGTCTCTGGAAGCCACACGGAGTCGTGCTGCTTAAGGGACCACTGCTCTCCCCCAAATCCCAGCGCAGAAGGGCCCAGAGCTGCCCGCACAGGCACCCAGCAGGCCCCTCGCCTGCCTTCTCCGAGGGGACTTTCTCCTCTGAGATTTAAGGTTTACTCACAAATATGCTGAGGGACTTTTATCGAGCTGAGTGAATAAAAAAGAGAGAAGAAGTAAAAAGTCCTCTTCAGGTGAGACCAGTTCTACCACAATAAAAGAAGGGGAGGAGGCCGAGGGGAGAGCACACTGAGAGGGAACACAGGGGAAAGAGTAAGACCCCCTTCACACCGAGAAGAAACTCCCTGGACTTCGCAGACATGAAAAATAATCAAGAACACGAGACGCTTTGCTATTTCCAAAGAGATGCTCTGTTTAGCTCAACGACTGGTGTTGGCGGTGAATGAGTAAGTGCTTTGCCTCAGGAGGGTTTG
Source organism: Cnephaeus nilssonii (assembly GCF_951640355.1). Lineage (NCBI taxonomy): Eukaryota > Metazoa > Chordata > Mammalia > Chiroptera > Vespertilionidae > Cnephaeus > Cnephaeus nilssonii. The sequence continues at coordinate 29,444,483 of NC_137092.1, read as the reverse complement.
AGATTACTGGGCTGCCTGCCTGGGTATCTGCCAGGGTGTAGTCAAAAGGCCGAGACCTACAAATTAGAGGTGGTGAGGTCACTGCAAGTCCCCGTTCTGCTCAGAAACTGAGCTGTCGAGGGCAGTGATTCTCAAGGGGGACAATATGTCAGTCCCCGGGGACACCTAGAGTATCTGGAGACAGTCTGGGGGAGGGTGCTGGCCTCCAGCCTGCATCTAGAGGGTGGAGGCCAGGGATGCTGCTTAAGGTTCTACAGTGCACAGGACAGCTCCCCTCCCCCCCCCCCCCCCCCACTCCCACAACAAGGAATTATCTGACCCCAAGGTTGAGCAAGCCTGGTCTGGGCATCTAAGAGAGATTGACTGGGGGCTGGGGGCTGTCTGGGATATTCAGGGTCCAGGAGGCCTCTGAGGCAGAGGGAAGGATCAGGACTGGTAAAAGAAAGACAATGTGGGTACCAGGGACCAGAAGTGATAACTAAGGCAGGAACGGACAGGAGGGAGAGGAAATGGCCATCAGGAGAACACAGCCACACACAGACCCCGTTTCCCAAGCAAGAAACTGAAACTCGGAGAGGCCTGGTGACTTTTCCAAGGTCATATAGACTGGAGCCTGACCCCCGATTTCAAGGTCAACGGCCATGCTTATTCAGTGACAGCAATTCAACCTTCACGTGGCCGTGCCTGGAAGACTCAAATTTCCCCATGGTGGTTACCAGCAGAAAAGGGCTGTAAGCACTCAGGATTTTACAATAAGTCTACTCCCAAACCTTACACGGATCCCCTTCCCAGCAGAGACATGTGTCACCAGCAAGGGCTGTAAAATTTAGTGTCATCATCAGTTTCTAAACCAAGTGGGGACTAACACAAAGCATTCTCTTAGAAAACGCAATTATCTGAAACAACCGTGGCAACCCATACCACAACCACATTACTCAAGAAATGTGTCCGTTTGTGACATTTGGGGCTCCGAAGGATGGCATGGCTGCCTTCCTTTTCTGACTCAAAGGTCTTTCTCAGTCTTACACCTTTCAGTGCCTAGCTCCAACCAGTCTGACCCACTTCTCAAAGGAGTGTCTTTCAGCCTCTGCCTTGGGGCGCTGGACTGTTCACTTAGTTCCTATTTGTGAATGTGGACTCAGGCATGTGCCTAATGTCCAGAGATGAATAGGGGTCGAAATCCCCATGAGAGGTGTAAGCGTCTTGAAGGGATGCTTTGAAAAGCCACAGAGAGCACTGAGGTCCACAGATACACATGGGGAACTGCTTCTCATCACTGCAGTCCAACTTCCAGCAACCCTACCCTGAGGGGAAAGCTCTCCCCTGGCTTGGCCTGTCCTGGCTCTTTCCCACGCCCCCCCCCCGCCCCCCGCCCTCCAAGACGGGGCCGCCTGGAAGGACAGTCCTCTGGCTTTGGCAATGGAGAACTGGGAGGGGAGGGAGGTGGCCGAGAGACTTAGATGAGCTGGGACTGGAGGAGGTGAGTGAGTGAGGTGGGCAGAGGAAAAAGGTGGGAATTTTAAACGTCTTGCTCTAAATATTCCCCTTCTGGGTATTCAAGAAAGGCAAATAAAGATCTCGAGTGACTCTGATATGTTTAGCAGCGCAACCCAGAGTCTAGAATAGAGGCATCTATGGGTCAGGGACTTTTCTCAAATCTCTGTAGGGAGTAGTGCGCAGCCACGGCTGTCAGGTGGCTGCTTCCTGCCCCTGGGTATCTCCCAGTGAGCTGGCCCCTCCACACACTGTGTCCCCTCTTACTTTCCCATCCTACCTGTGGCCTGGGAGCCCCAGGGGGCCTGAGGGGCTTTCTGCCGTGGCTGACAGCAGTATGCTAGGTGCTCCGCCCTCAACTCACCACATTTTTTTATCAGATGCCCTATCCCCAATACGAAGAGTTTTTTCAATGTTTAAAATACAGTCTATCCACATATAATACCTTAATAAAAAAATTGGAAAAAAAATAAAATAAAATACAGTCTATCTACACTAATAAAAGAGAAACATGCAAATTGACCATCACTCTGCTACACCCACCAGCCAATCAGGAGGGAATATGCAAATTAGAAGGTCAAAGATGGCGGCCGCCCAGCTGCTCCAGGCCTGGAGTGGCTGGGCAGGGCAGGATGCCTGCTATGAAAGGGAGGGCGGGGGTGGGGTGGGGGGGACGCGCGAAGGGATCTATAGGAGTGGCACTCCGGCCACAGCAAAGACAAAGACTGCAGACTCTGGCCAGAGCCTGCAGCAAAGACAAAGAAGGCAGACTCTGGTCGGAGCGAAGGCCTGGGTCCCGGGTGCCTGAGGAAAACCGGTGCTGGAAGCCAAGGGAAAGAAGGCCTATTGCACGAATCTCTTTGTGCAACGGGCCTCTAGTTTTTACGATATTTACTTTTATTTATTTATTTATTTATTTATTTTTACTATGTTGGCCATATAGAAAGAACATAGATCCCCAAAACTCCTGGAAGGAGGCAAGGAATGAAGAAGGAGGGATTATTCAAGTGGGCCAGAGATGCCGCTCCTCGTCTTCTACTGAAGGATTTCCATATCCCTGAGCCTGCCACCAGCTCCCTCACACCCTCTGTGACCAATGACGTGGGTGTGGTTAGTGACAGCTGAAGGCCTCCAGCTTTGGGGTCTGTAGACGGATGGAGCCACTGTCCTGGCCTCCCAGACGCTGTGTTTCTCAACCAAACTGGACTCACTGAGGGGATCTGCCATGTGCACAGTCCTCATGCATTCTTCTAGCTCCACAGAGGAAGGCGAGAAGGGAGTGTCCTTCCATGGAGGGACCGGCTTTCAGATCGACCAGCCCCATTTCTGGAAAGGACACCTGGCAGAATCAGTCCTGTCTGTGAACAGCAGAACAGGCTAGGAACCCCCGCAGAAGGGCCCTCCACCGGCGGTTCTAAGAGGGAGCATGTGGGAGTACGTGTGGCACCACCTCTAAGTTTCCCAGGCACTTGGTTCATTTGGTCATTGACTCACACAGTGACAGAAATTGAGAGAGACCTGTCTTAACTCTGTAGTAAATTAGTTCTGTTGCTTTCTGTGATAGAATAACAGCCCCCCCCCCCCCGCAAAGATGTTTATATCCACTCTTTGGAACCTGTAAATATGTTACTTTAAGTGGCATCAGGAACTTTGCAGATGTGATTAAGTCAAGAATCTTAAAGTGGGGAGATTAACCTGGATTATGCAGGTGGACCCAATTAATCACAAGGGTCTTTTTTAAGGAATCAGAAAAGGAGATGTGACCATGGGGAAAGCGTCAGAGCAATGCAGCATAAGATAGACTCAACTGGCCAGCTGGCTTTGAAAATGGAAAAAGACCACAAGCCAAGGGACACAGAAGCTTCTAGAAGCTGGAAAAAGCAATGAAACGGATTCTTATCCAGTGCCTCCAGAAAGAACGTAGCCCTGTCGACACCTTGATGTTAGCCCTGTGAGATCCATTTCAGACACCTGACCTCCAAAACTGTCAGATAATAAATCTGTGTTGTTTTAAGCCACCAAGTTTGTTCTGATTTGTTACAGCAGCCACAGGAAACTAATACACATTCCCCAGAAATTCCTGTGCTTCCCAAGGACAGGAATAAGACCTTACTCCTTCCTTTGTGGCCCAGTGACAATGCCTTGCCCACAGCAGTGCTTAATAAATATTTGTGAGGTGCATCTACTTGACCTTTCTCTATGAAAGATCTTGTTCAAGTCATTCAGTCGCCTCTACACACATAATCGCTCGGGACCTAAAGCTGAGTGTCCTCTTGTGTTTTTTATATTAATGTACCTGCCTTGGACTAGAAGCTTCTTGAGGGGAAAGACCCGAGCTGTCCAACTGGCACGTGTTCTAACACTGGGCCATCCACTGTGAGCCCCAGGTTCCCTCCAGGGGTTACTTGGTGACATGAGGCTAGAAGCAGGATAGCTTTAGGAGCAAGGCGGGAGGGAGAAAAGAGGCAGAGGGCATTGCAGTTCTTCTGAGGAAAGGTTATGGGACTAATAAAAGCTGGGAAGGACCTTCCCTGACCCCAGTCTGAAGAGCCCAGAGCCCAGCCTTCCTACTGCCACGCTGGGAAGCTGTATCAGTGGGTCTCCTCTCCCTGGAGTACGTACATCCTAACTCGGTTCTCTCTTCACTGTTAAAGGGTTTTCAGAGATTGTCATTCCCCCTCAAAACACCCGGGTCTCCTCTGCCGTCAACGCCCCCAAACTGGATTGCTGAGACAATCTGTGGCAAGAAAGCTTGGCAGGAGAGAGTTCAACTAAAATTGTAATTATTCACACCAACTCTGTGCAAAGACGAGAGCTTGGAATGGGCTCCCACTCCCTGGATAGACTGTTGGATGCCTTTGAGGCCAGTTCCTGATAGAGAGCAGTTCCCATGTCCTGGCTGTGAGATGATGTGGGGTTATGCACAGGGGTCGAGGAAAATGGAAGAGTTTAGGATAAATCCCAGGTTCCAGATTTGGGTGATGGGAAAGATGGTTAGCTCCATTAAGTACAAATGGAAGACAGTGAGAACAGACTGTCTCAGGTCAGTAGGCCCTCTATTATGACCATCTGCATGTGAGGAGCCTGCAGCAGACCCATTGGGAAACTGGAGATGTGGGGTTATGGCTAGAACAGAGGTCTTTCCCAGAGTGATTGATGTTGGGAAAACAGATTTATAGATTAAATTTTCCAGGATGAGAGTCTGATGAACAACATTTAAGAAAACAGACAGAGACAGACAATCTAACAAAGAAATTGAGAGAAAAGGTGGTTAAGAGGGTCAGGAGAAATAGGCGATGTGGTTTTGTTTTATTTTGTTTTGTTTTATTAGAAGCTAAAGACCTTGAAAAGGTTTTTAAAAGGGGGAAGGTCAATGGTGTCAAATAGTCCAGCAAGGTCAAGGATGATGAGACTAGTGGTCTCAGCAGGAGCAGCTTCTATGGGAAGTGTGTGTGTGTGTGTGTGTGTGTGTGTGTGTGTGTGTGTGTGAGAGAGAGAGAGAGAGGGGGGGGGGAGAGAGGGGGGGAGAATATGTTGGGTGGGGAGGAGGGCAGAAACAAAATCAGAGGACTGGGCAATAAATGGGAACTGAGGCCATGGAGCCAGCATGTCTCTCTTTAAGAAGCAGAAAAGTGAGGGAAGGAAAGGAAAGGGCGCTAGCTAAAAAGGGAATCGGGCTCAAAAGGGGTCTTTTTTGTTTTATAACGAAAGAAACTTGGGTGTGAGATGCAGCCAGTGGATGAGGGGAAAATGAAGAGGCCCATGAGCAAAGAACCAGAACACTGGGCTGGAAGCACAGAGCAGCATTAGACGTGCATGTGGCCAAATGGGTGATGACCAGGACGTGACCTCAGGGCCACGGCCACATGCAAGGGTCTCCATGGCCCCAGCGTGGCTCTGCTCCGACCACAGCCTCACCTCATGGAGTTTGTCAGCCTTCTGGGTCTGCTTCTTCCGACTTCTCTGAGCAGCAACGCGGTTTTTCTCTCTCCTTCGGACCTTCCTGTCATCATCCTCAGGGCTCTGGGGGAAGACATGTATGTGGTCAGGAGTGACGTGGAGGCCCCTCACCTCCCCCTGCCTGCCCTCTCTCCTCACGCAGCATGGCTCCCTGCCTGCGCGGTCTCACCTGCAGCCACAGCAGGGCTTGTGGCTGCATCAATAGGAGGAACACTCCCCAGGTGCTATGGCTGCGCTTAGCTGTGAATCCCCACGACGACCCTGAGAAATGCGTGGTGTGACCGCCACTTAAAGGATGAGGAATTAGAAACTCGGAGAGGTTAAGGAACTTGGCTCCAGGTACCACAGCCAGTGAGTGGGTGAACGGGAAGTGGAACTCAGGTCTGTTTGGACTCCACCAACGTTCATCAACCTCTACCCTGCAGGGCGTGTGCCGGGAAGAGCTGTGGTGTGGTGGCACTCATCTGAGAATGGAAAAGACAGGAAGCATCCTGAAACTATCTGGAACTTGCCGTGTGCCAGGCCTGACACCACCACACACAAACAGGGGCTTTTGATATTCCGCGCAGATCACAATTGCTCTTACAACTCATTGCACCCACAAACCTCTACCAGCACACCAAATGATCTTAAACAACACGGACAGCAGGCCCACGCGAACCGTGCTCGACTGACATTCTGTTTTCCAGGTCAGAGCCAATCAGAAAGCAAACTGATGATGTGTCTCGGGAGCCCTTAGCTGTATCTGAGATTTAACCAAACCTAGTCAAATCCTCCAAGAGTTTTCATGAAACGGGCAGGCAGAACAATCAATGTACCTACCATGGTAAAAACACTTCATTCAGTTACAGAAAACACGGAGACGAGAGCATTTGCTTTCAGGACCCTGTGAGAGGACACCAAGGCGGGGGGGGGGGGGCGGGGGGATGCTACCTTTAAAGAGTTCAAAAGTCAAGAGGTTAGTGGGATACATACACAGGAAAGCTACTCAATCATCCATGTGAATTGAAAGCAAATACTGATAATGCAATGAATGTGTTCAGTGATCATTTTATTTGGCCTTGTAATTCCAAATAGAGACACATACCATCTCCCCAAGTAATGGGGATAAAGAATTTTTAGCATATGCAAGAATAAAGAAAAAGAATAAAAATACATACATATATATATGTGTGTGTGTGTATATATATACACATACACACACACACACACACACACACACACACACACACACATATATATATATATATATATATATATATATATATATATATATATGGCATAAGAAGAAGAAGAGGCCTGGGGCTTAAGGAAACAGACACAAGGTGTTAAAATGTAGTTCTTTTGAGGCAAAGAAGTCTTGGTACACAAAACCAGAACACCACAGGGGGGTGGGGGAATGTGGTGTAGAGGACAGAACTTTCGCTTTAGAAATGCACAGCTTCTGGTTGTGTTTTTTTCTTCTCCTACTGTCGATATGGTCTTGGGGACCCTATTCTCTGAATTTTCGGTTTTCTCGTTTATTGTAAGTGTGATTCATTCGGTTCTTTCAATAGTGTTAACTGAGTACCTGCCATGTGCCAGGCATTGTCCCAGGCCCTGGAGACACATGGCCAGAACCGCAGCTTGAGGCCAGCGTGAGATAAAACAAGATTTTTTTATCTTACAGCTCCCAGCACACAGTATGCCCGCCACAACCTGTGCTGAGGTTGCTGCTATTTTGTATCCAGTCAGCGGGTCCCCTCTTGTGCTTGTCACCCAATCATGCTCTTTGTTCTTTGGAATCCCCAAGTCATAGGGCGAGAAGAAGCTGGCTGCAGCCTGCCCTCCAGACACCCACACTCTAACCCGGGTTATCAGCTCCCCTACGGTCACACCTGACAGCCCCGAAGGAACCTTTATCAAGGCAGAAAGAGGAGAGCAGAGCGTGCAGAAATCCCTATATTAGTAACCATAGCTCAACGGAGTCCTCCCAGAAATCATTAGAGGCTGGAATTATGATACGTACTCCTATTGCAGGTGGGGGAACACTGCAGACCTAAGAGGTTCATAAAATTGCCGATGGCCGAAACCGGGTTGGCTCAGTGGATAGAGCATCCGCCTGCGGACTGAAGGGTCCCGGGTTCGATTCCGGTCAAGAGCATGTACCTTGGTTGCGGGCACATCCCCAGTAGGGGGTGTGCAGGAGGCAGCTGATCGATGTTTCTAACTCTCTATCCCTCTCCCTTCCTCTCTGCAAAAAGTCAATAAAATATATTAAAAAATAAAATAAAATTGCCGATGGCTGTCCAGCCTGTGTGGCAAAGCTAGGATCAAACTCAGACCTGTGCGGCCGCGACTCTCTAGCATCAGCCAATGACACTATTTGCCAACACCGAGGTGAGAAGGGGGGTGCGGGGAGGGGGGCATAATGATGAAAAGACTCAGTCCTACAGCAGCTGATGGACAGTCTCCCACGGCCGTCCCCGTCCCCGCAGGCAGCCTGGTGTCAGGTGTCTGAGGACGCAGCTGTCCGTGTTGCGGGACAGCGCGGAGGGGGTTCCGGCGGCGCTGGGGGTGGAGCCGCCCGCCCTCGGCAGGCCCCCCGCCCCGCGCCCCCGGGCTGACCGGTCCGAGTTCCCCATTCCGGCGGCGGCCGGGGAAGGGTAGATGTCGGGAGCGCCCGGGCACGAGCTGCCCCTTGGGGCTGAATTCCCCCTCTCCGGACAGGGCCACGCGCGGCACCGGAGGAGCGCGGACCCCACGTGCAGGGGGGAGGGGGGGGAGGTGGACCGTGCGCCTCCCAGGCAGGCGGCGGCGCCCTCGGGTCCCCACGCTGTGCGCCGCGGGTCCTCGCACGCGCCCCTGGACCACCCTCGCCCCCCAGTCCCCCACGCCCCCAGCCAGCCGTCAGCACCCCGGACCCCCCGCACCACCTCCCCGCCGCCCTCCCCAGCCTGCGGCTCCCTCACTACCTGCGGCTGCGACTGGTTCCCGGGCGCCGCGACGTTCCTCTGCGGGACGCTGCCGGCGGCCGGGAGCCCCTGCGACATGCCGGGCGCTCGTCGGCCCCGCCGCCCAGCCGCGCAGCCTTGCGGAGGAGCGGCCGCGCGGCCCGCCGCGCCCTGCACGCGGGGCGCTGCCTACCGGCGCTCTCCCGCCCCGCGCATCCCCGCCGGCACCTGCCGGCCCCCGCTCCGCCCCGCCCCTCGGGCTTCCCGCTCGCCCCGCTCTAGCGGCTTCTGCGCGCCGCCCGGGCTTCCCCACCCCCGTCCCCGCCGCGGTCCTTCCCGTCCCCGAGTCTGCCCGCCCCCTCCGGCTCCCATCCCGCCTCGTTTCCTCCTCTGGGGCCGCACCTCGGGGTCCCAGATCCCACCCCGGCCGCGGCTCCCCGCCGCCCCTCCCCCGCGCTTCATGGAAGTCACGTGGCGGTCCCGAAACCCCGAGGGAAGGCGAAGCCCACCCGCCGGAGACGGCGCCGGGGCGGGCGGGGGCCGGGGAGGGGCGAGGCGCCGCCCGTGTGGGGTCCCTCGGCCGCTCTCAGGGAATCGGGGTGAGAAGCACAAGTGGGTGGTTTGGGGTTGGTGGTTTTCTCCCGGTCCCATCGCGGCATCTTCCTGCGCGTCGGCCCCGCCTCCCCCAGCGCAAGGGTCCCACAGTTTGGGGGGACTTTCTCCGTGGCCATCAGTCCCCCGGGCGGGCGCCACTCTCACTCCTTCCCGCCGCCCTGGGGCCCCCTCGCCCCCCGCCCGGGAGGGGACCGCCGGCTTTCCCGAGCCCACCGCGCGCCCCGAGAGCCAGGGGCGCCCCAGGTCCCAGGTCCCAGGTCTGCGGGGCTGCGGGGCGGCCCCGGGATGAATTCCCTCGGAGGGGGCAGGGGGTAGGGAGGAGGGTGCCCTGGAGAGCAGCACTGGCCCGGCTCCCCTGAGAGCGAACCTCTCACGGTGGACGTCACCGCTGACAGGTTTGGGGACCTGGACCTCAGACCGTTTTTTTTCAAGATTAAAGCGGCAGCCGCTCTGCCTAGGCGTTCAGAGGGGTGACCTCACGCTAAGCTGGGGACGGGGCAGAGACGCCGCACGTTCCCCTCCACCTGCCCGCCCGCTGAGAGTTGCAAAGTCAGGCAGTGTTGTACAAGGTCCCAGAAAGAAGAAAAAAAAAACGAGCGGTTAGGGTTTGTGGTCTGCAGACTGTGAGCACCGGGCGAGAAAGATCACCCGGAACCTGTGTGGGCGGGTGGGGACCAGGACCAAGGGTCAGACGTGGCGGCCCAGTGCGGTCGCTCAAGTTTTCAGGCTCCTGGGCTGCAGCGGGGGATGGAGGCGGGCACTTCCGACTCCCAATCTAGCGCCCGTGGCTCTCCGCCAGGATCCCAGCTCCTTGCAAAAAGCTGGCGGCTGAGGCTCAGCGGGAGAGCAGGGGGAGAGTCCTGTCTGTGTGCGCAGGGGCTGGGACCAGCTGCGCGGAGGGTGGAGCTGCAAGGCCGGGGAGGACAGGAGGCGGACACAGGCCTTTATGGTGACACTGCGGACCCCACACCATCTATGCTGCACAGCGGAGCCATCTCTGCACCAGGTTGTCCGCCTAGACTTATCTTCTCATCTCCCTTTGATCCTTGTCTTCACTGGGCACAACTCGCGGTCGCCGGGAGCCTTTACTTTGGGTCCCGCACAGGCACACACAATGTGCTCAGGACTCGGTAAATCTATTGCAGTAGGTCAACGGACAGCCCTCACTCTTGGCAAATGAAAAAGGGACTCTATAACAAGATAGGAAGACCTCTGGGTCAAGCTGTCATGTTTACGGAGGAAAAGGGGTAAAAACAGTGGACATTAGGTGCAGTCCCACACTTCATTCCGGTAGTCGCCCCTTTTCTGTTCTCACTGAGCCCCTTACCGTGCCTAGTCCGTTGGGGCTATAGCTTCCACGGAGCCTGGGACCGTGCCCAGCACACAAGGACTCCTCCTATGACATAGGCCCGCTGTCCTAGTCACTCAAGGGTTCCTTCAACTATCCTTCAAGGAGGAGGCTTGGTTAACTAGTTAGCATTTAAGGAACAGATCTGTTTGACCTACACCTCATCCATCAAAATGAATGGATGAAATAATTAGATGTAGAAAATAAAACTAGGAAGGTAAAACAGAATCAAATCCTATATCAAATCAAAAAAATACCATGGAGAGAATTTTCTGAGACAACCTGGGACAGGAGGAATCACATTGGAAAGCTGGGAGCCACAAAAGAAGGTTAAATTGCTTTAGATGACAGTTGTGACCGAAGATTTAAAAACAAACAGATGGGGGAAATATTCATGGTAAGTCTGATAAAGGGTTAAAATTCCTAGTGTATGTACAGTCCATGAAAAGGAACAGAAAAAGTACTGAGGTAACCTTCCAAAAGTAAACGGCACAAGTGGCATGAACTGGCATTTCCCAACAGAATAAAGTAGATATAAAAAATATGTATTAAAATGAGAAACGTTTAAACATATTAAATTAACAAAAATCAAGGCTGTGTCAAATGCCAATGACAGCGGTGAAATTAGAACTGTCATATTTCACTGGCATCATGATAAATTGGTACAAACCAACTGGAAAACAATTTTGTTGTAATTTTTAAGAACCAGGCATGAGTCGTTGCTTCTTACTTTGTTTTCCCTAGAAAACTTCCAGAAAAATCAAGCTAGGAAGAGCATCGAAAATACTAAAGAGAAAAATACTATATGCACTAAAAGTTCATAACATTTGAAGAATGAACATTTGTAAGCAGCATAAATGTCCAGTGATAGGTGAATGGTTCAATAACATGTCATAGTCATGGAATGAAATATTATGCATCTTCAAAATTACAAGCATCAGACAAATTTGCCACATGGAAGATTTATTTGATATGAGGTACAGTGAGAAAAAAAATCAGGATACAGTAAGTACAAATAGAACATGTATGTAAAAATGTATGCACAACTCTACTGTCCACTTAAAAATGATGAAGATGGTAAATTTTATGTTGTGTGTTTTATACCACAATGAGAAAATATAGGTATATGAGAATAAAATTAGAATATATATTAAAAAAATCCTAGCTTTTCTGTGGTGGTGGAGAAATTATAAATCATTACTTTTACTTGTCTTCTTTAACTTTTTGAAAAATATTTTATTGTGTTAACATCTAAAAATATTTTGTATTTACAAGCAGTATTGTCTTCCTGGCACTAAGGGCTGGATACCAAGAGGGGATGTCAGGTGACTAAGTTCATTGTCACACCGGAATGCCAACACCTCATTGACCAAGAGGGATGCTCTAATAAAAGCCTGTGGGTTTTTGTTTTTTTTTTCATTTTCCTGTAACATTTTTTGATTCATTTTATTCTAAGTCATAAGGGGAAAGAAAAATGAAAAGAGATAAACAAGAACAAACATTTCAAATGTTGTCGTTTTTTTCCTTAGAACTTGGAAAAGAAATTATATTACATGATTTGGCAATTTCCTATTACTACCACAATAACCCTGTATTACATCTTTGGGGACAGGGGAGGAGGTGCAGGAGGTCAGTGATCAAATCCTCTGGTGAGTCACTTCACAAGAACATGGTTCGTTGTAAACACCACTTGCTCAAATGCTAGAAAACCCGGTCACTCTGTCACCTTTGCTCTTCCCTTTTTAGGGAAACCGGCCTTCCAGTAAGTGTACTTTCACTGATCTTTCTCAGAAGGTGATCCTGTGGGCTTCCGGTGGGGCTAGAAAAAGGAAAGTTTAAGGCAAAGGCCCCAGCGTTGACCGGAAATCAGTCATGTGTCAGGCACTGTTGTAGGCACTGGGGCACAGCAGTGAACAGAACAAAGACCTGCACCTCGTGGAGCTCACGTTCTGGAGGAGGGAGACAGACAATCACAACACATAGTATTTATTTATTCTTATATATTTTTATTGATTTCAGAGAGGAAGGGAGACGGGGAGAGAGATCAAAACATCCATGATGAGACAGAATCATTGATCGGCTGCCTCCAGCACACCCCACACTGGGGATAGAGCCTGCAACCCAGTCATATGTCCTGATTGGAAATTCAACCATGACCTCCTGGTTCATAAGTTGACCCTTAACCACTGAGCCACGCAGGCCGGGCACAACGCATAGCATTTAGATAGTGATGTGCTCTATGAAGAAACATGAAACAGGGGAGAGAAATAGGAAATAGTGAGGGATGGTCAAGCCAGGTTTTCTGAAGGAGGCAAGAGGGAGCCGTGAGAATATGTGGGAGGAGTGGTCCAGGAGGCAAAACAGTAAACTCAAGACCCCCTTGGGAGCGTGCCTGGCCATTCCAGAAAGCATAGGAGGCTGGAGTGGAGTGAGGAAGGGCTGGATACCAAGAGGTGAAGTTAGAAAGGCAAAGAGCCAGGTCATGCAGGGCCATCTGGACTGTTGACTTTTACTCGAAGTGACACTGGAAAACATTGCAGGCTTTTAAGCAGAAGTGTGACATGATCTGACTTAAGTTTTTATGGGATCACTTTGGGCCCTGTGTTAAGAATAGAAAAGGGCAACATTGAGAGCCCTGGAAGCTGGGTCAAATTTTCCAGGAAGTCAATGAGCAAAGGCTTTAAGGCCCCTCACGTACAGCCCCCTAGCAATGTGGTCACATCATGAAAGACTAGAATAACATTTGCAAAAATTGGATATTTTGACCACAAATGGTTAAGACCATGGTCTTTTTTTATCCCAACTTCCCCTCAGTCCCTTCATGTCTGGTAGTGCTGAAGTAGCTATGGGCATTTGGGGGACCTTGAGAGGGAAAATTAATCAGAAATATCTATAATATTAAAAGCATAATATGCTAATTAGAGCAGATGTCCTTCTGGACGAAGCCGGGGCTGCGAGGGAAGCCTGGGTCCTGGGTGCCAGAGAGAAGCCAGTGCCGGCAGCCAGGGGAAGGAAAGCCTACTCTTGCACGAATTTTGTGCATCGGGCTTCTAGTCCTATATAATAAAAGGCTAATATGCAAATTGACCGAACTGCGAACAACTGGTTGCTATGACGTGCACTGACCACCAGGGGGCAGATGCTCAATGCAGGAGCTGCCCCCTGGTGGTCAGTGTGCTCCCACAGGGCGAGTGCTGCTCAGCCAGAAGCCGTGAGCCCAGCTTCTGGGGCCCCGATCGCCCCGCTGGTCGCCCCACACACAGAGGGCAACCGGCGGGGGCAGGGCCCCAAGAAGCCAGGCTCATAGCTGACAATGACAGGAGCCTCTTCTACCTCCGCAGCAGCACTAAGGATGTCCAACTGATGGCTTAGGCCCACTCCCTGCAGGCTCCAGGACTGCGAGAGGGTGCAGGCTGGGCTGAGGAAGCCCCCCACCCCGCCGAGTGCACGAATTTTGTGCACTGGGCCTCTAGTTTTTAAATATTGGGACATATATATGGCTTGCAGTCACTGCTGTCTAGAGTCATTTGTTGCTAGCTGTGTGACGGAATATGACTATTGCCCATCGTGCTACCTCCTGTGACAAAGGACCTTGTCCTGGACATGAACACTCCCCTGCTGCCTGGCACCAAACCTATGAGGACTGCAGAGGAGAAAGGTTTGAAATGTACAGCGCCAGAAGCTTATCTGGAAATTCTTCAGATCATCACACGTGCGCAATGATAAGCAGACGATTTAGTTCTTGTTTACGTCTTGTCAAAGCAGCATTCTCACTTGCCAGGAATGCAATTTAAAAATTCAGCTTATCCCATTATAAGTAAACCACACGGGAGTTTTACTTTCTTACTGAGAGTGGCAAATTTGATAAAGCCTGAGTATGACATTTCAGCTGCTGTTAGAAAATATGTTCTGGAACATTTTTAATAAAAGTTATAAAGTTACAGGCTCCTGATTTGTTTGTATATGAAGGGCACCATCCTTTGTCACCTCTAAATATATTAATATATTTTAAAACTGAGAGAAAACTATGTAAAATTAATGAAATGTAAAAAGAGCAGTTAAATATAATTTAATAGTTATTATTAATAAACAGAAATAATAAGTGTAATTTAATATAAAAGAGCAAAAATGTAAGCAATTAAAATCAATAGAAAAGTTGTGACATCAATAAGCAAATTGTAAAAAGAAATTTCAGACTATACTAGAGACAATAATTCATTTAGAAGTCAAGATTAATGTCGAATAAAAGCAACAAACAGACTATTGTATTATCTGATTATCCAATAATGAGGTGGAGTGGATCATATAAACACAATGGAAAAACATTCACAATTCTTGCTGCTCTCATCTGAAGTGTTGACATTAATGAGGACAATATGCCACTACAATGAGGTCATTGGTAATAAATTGGTTAACAAATTGGCTAATGAGTGTCATTAATTCTAAGAATATTTGAAATGAATCATTGGAAAAGAAAACAGAACTGCCCTGAAATATTACAATTCACACATTTAAAAACTTGGAGGTTTTTCCAAATCTGACAGCAATTCTGAAAAACTACATGACATTACCAATAATATGTTGTGAGGCTGAAAGAAATTATCTCAATTATTTTTAAATTGAATTTTTATCTACCGTGTGGAAAGACTGAATTATCTTTCTGGTCTATATGAAAAAATGTATTACAGAATCATTGTCTTATGCAACTCAAAAGTGTAAGAAGAAAATATTATAGAGGTAACTAAAATAGATATGGTATTTTCTTGATTTTTCTGATGTTTTTAGTGTTGTCAGTTTTTCTAATTTGTAATTTGTTGTACCTTTTTTTTAAAAAATGAAAAAATTACTTTCCTAATTCTAGCCCTGTTCAATAGTTAGTGACATTGTGGTAGGGGAAGCAGCTGGCTGGCACCTCTGCGTCAGCTAGGTAGCTCTATAACCTTTAATATCTTTATGATTCTTGGTCATACGTGGTATTAAAATCTAGAATTGATTGAAAATCATATAGAAGAAAAAGGCTCGTTACCCAATCACACACAGAGATAACTGCTAATATTTTGGCATGTTGTGATGGTTAATTTTATGTGTCAACTTCACTGGGAGAAGGGACACCCAGAGAGCTGGTAACACATTATTTCTGGGCGTGTCTGTGAGGGTGTTTCTGGAAGAGATTAGCCTTTTATTCTGTAGAGAGAGGAAAGAAAATGACCCTCACCCACATGAGTGGGCCTCACCCAATTCATGGAAGGCCCAAAAGGAACAAAAAGGGAGCCCCTGGCTCTCAGGCCTCTGGACTCAGACGGAATTATACCATCAGCTGTCAGACGGCTGACTGTGGGACCCCTCAGCTTCTATAAACATGTGAGCCAGTACCTCTAATAAATCCATAGGTAGGTAGGTAGATAGATAGATAGATAGATAGATAGATAGATAGATAGATAGATAGATAGATAGATATCATATTGATTCTGTTTCTCTGGCGAACACTGACTTAGACACATGTTTCTTTCCCACATTTTTACTGCAAGTATATACACACATTTATGTATTTATATGCATGAAATCATACTCTAGCGTGCTTTTTCACTTAAAAATATCATATAAACCTCTTTCCATGACAATAAATATGCATCTATATTATCATTTTAAATATGCCCTAGCCAATTTGGCTCAGTGGATAGAGCATCATCAGCCTGCAGACTGAAGGGTCCCAGGTTTGATTCTGGTCAAGGGCATATGCCCGGTTGCAGGCTAGATCCCCAGTAGAGGGTGTGCAGGAGGCAGCCGATCAATGATTCTCATCATTGATGTTTCTATCTCTCTATCCCCCTTCCTCTCTGAAATCAATAAAGAAATATATATTTTAAAAAATATATATGTATGGTATTCCAATGTAGAGCTACACCATAGCTGATCTAAGTGTCTATTACTTTGCTGTTTTCAATTTTTTCATATGTGTAGGCAACATTGTTAATATCCTTGTATTTGGTAGCAGAGGCTGCCATAACAAAATACCACAGACTGGGTGGTAGCTTATGTGAGAAATTTCTTACAGTTCTAGAAGCTGGAAAGTCAAGATCAAGGTGACCACCAATTTGGTTTCTGGTGAAGGCTCTCTTCCTGGCTTGTAGGTGGCCACCTTCTCACTGTGTCCTCACGTGGTGGGGGGAGAGAGAGAGAGAGAGAGATCTCTCTTCGTCTTCTTATGAGGCCCATTCTATTGGACAAGGGCCCCACTCTTATGACCTCATTTGTCTTTATGTCTTAAAGACCCTATCTCCAGATATAGTCACATCTAGGGTTAGGGTTTCAACGTATAAATTTGGGGAGAGGACACAGTTCAGTCCATAGCAATCATTGTATCCTTACATGTCTGTACTTGTCTGATTGTGGCCTTAGGTTTAATTCCTAGTAGTGGAATTGCTATTCAAAAGGAATATACTATATATTTTCAAGGTATTTGACACATATTGCAAAATGGCCTTGCAATTAATAGTCCTGCTAACAGTGCATGAAAATCCTACTAGCTAATTAGGGAACACAATGGAGATTACAATTTTAGGTCTACAGTTCAGGGTCAGAAGGATTGAACTTGTTTCTTGGGTCATTTGTTGGATTCCTGATAAAGATGGGGGGAGGGGGAGGAAGAAAAGAGAAACAGATAAATATAAGACGAGGACCTGCCTAAAACAACATGCCAAGGGTTGTTTTTAGCAGCTTCCCTTCTAGAAACATCGACTCCCCTAAGCTGTCTCCCTGGTGCCCAGGATTCCCCCAAGGAACGGGCATCCCAAGAGCTCTGGGCTCTGCAGCCTGCTTCAAAACACATCGCATGTCCTCCATCCAAGCTTGCCACTCCTCAGCCTTTCTCTCCCCCGGCTCTTACAGGAAAGATCAAGACCGTGAGTTACACCGGGTGTTCATATTACTTCTATTAAAGGAATTTGCATTTTAAAAGGAAAAAAAGTATTAATGATGCATTTACACAAAAGACAAAGGATGCACACATTACAGATAAATTGAGTGACCATCACTCCCAATTCTAGTCATTAGTTTGGTGTGTGTCTATCCAGTTCTTACCTACATTAGTGGCCTAGTCTTCATCTACACATCTGTCTCCCCTACAAGATTAGAAACCCCATGAGGGCGAAGCCAATGTCTTATTCGTCACTGTGTCTCCATTCCCCAACCCAGGGTCTCATTGAATAACCAGCACTAGAAATGAGGGCACCGAAGTGTGGAGACCTTCAGGAACTTGCCCAGGTTACCCAGAAAAACGGCAGAGTTAGCATTCAAACTCAGGCAGAGCATGCACTTACTAAGGTTTAAAAGTTAAATATATAATGAGCATTCACATTGGACCAGTGGCATTTGGATAGAAGAGTTGCACCCTAAGAAGGCCCAGCACATACCATCAAGGCAGAAGTGAGCACCCTTAATGACTTACAGAAGAATCCAAGTAGCATACTGTACACACACAGAAAAATAGGTAATTCATTTTCCTTTTTTTTTCCCCTTCAATTTTGTTTTCTCTGGAAAGACATCTAATACAGTAATAGTGTTTTAACTAGTTGTGGAATGCTAGTATCTAGTGCAGCTCTAAATTGTGGTAAACCATGGGAATTTTAATAGCCTAGTATCCAAAGTGATTGCTCATTATTCTCTTTAAAACAAGAAATAAGACATTTGTCATTTGTGACTCACTTTAAAAAAATTATTTCACTCATTTCCTATTGGACTCACCACCACTTACTACTAATTTGTAATCTCCTTGGAGAGCTGGGCTCACAACACTGGTCACCCAGCTGCTGAGTGAGTTAACTATGAAGGACTTCCACTGGCTTGGCTACCGATCTCCTTAGAAGGAGAATAGCAGCTTTGGCATTTCCCCAGGCACTCTCCTTTGGTATTCCTTCAAGAAATCTCTTCAGCCGCCTGGGCTCTTGGCTTGCGTAGGGCAGAAAGAGTCTTCGGTTTGAGTAAGAAGGTGGCCTAAAATGTGCTCATCAGATCTGAGGTACACAAAATTAGATTAACCTTTATTCTCAGTTCCTTATACTCTGTTGTCATTGGTTCATAAGTGGACTTCCTTTAATTATTTATTACTTATTTGCTCATTAGTAATATAACAAACATCTCTAAACCCATCCCCTGCCTAACCCAAGAACCAGAACATTGACAAACCCTTTCATTCACTTGTATGCTCCTCCCTATTCCATCCGCACCTTAAATGTTGTGTTTATCATGTTGCTGTCTTTTTTTTTTTCCAATTTTTATTTTTTTCAGTTACAGTGGACATTCAACGTTATATTAGTTTTAGGTGTTGTTGCTTTTTTTTTTTAATTGAACTTTTTTATTTTAGATATTTGTAGATTCCCATTGCAATGAGATCCCATCTGCCCTTTACCCAGTTTCCCCCAGAAGTTAATATCTTGCAAAACTTATAATTCAGTATCACAACCAGTTATTGACATTGATACAGTCAAAATACAGAACGGTTCCATCACCACAAGGATCACTCTGTTGCCAGTACCTTTTGCAGTCACAGCCATGTTCTCCTGGCTTACCCACTGCTTAATCCCTGACACGACTATTCTGTTCTCCATTTCTATTATTCTGTCATTTCAAGAATGTCATATAAATGTAGTCAGTCACACAGTACATAATCTTCTGAGATTGACTTCTTTCTTTCAATCAGCATAATTCTCTGGAAGTTCATCCAGGCTGTTGCTGTATCAATAGCTCATTTTTGTTGTTGCTGCTGAACAGTATTCCATGGTGTGGAAGTACCACAGTTGGTTTAACCGTTTACCCACTGAAGGGCATCCGGGTTGTTTCCAGTTGTTGGCTATTATGAATAAAACTGCTATAAACATTCGTGTGAACGTAAGTCTTCATTTCTCTGGGGAAATTCCCAAAAGCGCAGTTGCTGGGTCATATAGCAGTTGAATGTTCAGTTTTTAAAGAAATTACCAAAGTGTTTGCCAGAGTGGCTGAACCATTTTAAATTCTCAGTGTATGAGTGATACCGTGCCGTGGCAGGCTCCTCAGCATTTGGTTTTGTCACTATATTTTATCTGAGCCATTGTGATAGGTGTGTAATGATATCTCATTGTGGTTTTAATTTGGATTCCCCTAATGGCTAATGATGTCGGACATCTTTTCATGTGTTTGTCACCTGTATATGCTCTTCAGTGAAATCTTTTGTTTATTTTATAATTGATTTTTTTGCTATCCTGTTGTTGAGTTTTGTATAGCTACACACACACAAAGAAATCTTGCTGGGATTTTGGCAGGCATTGCATGAAACCTATATATGACTTTGGGGAGAACTGACATCTTAGCTAGGTTGAGTCTTCCAATCCATGAGCACAGTGTGTCTCTCCATTAGTTTAGATTTTTATTTCTCTCATGCACATTTTGTAGCTTTTAGCATACAAGTCTGTACATGTTTTGTTAGACTATCTCTTTTCGTTTTTAGTGATTATAAATAGTATTGTATTTTTGTAATATATATTTTTATTGTCTAAAGTCTTACATATGTCTCCTTTTTCCCCCTGATTGACCCCCTCCCCCTGACACTCCCACCCCTGAGGGCAAGCCCCCACGCCCCCAGTGTCTGTGTCCATTGGCTATGCTAATATGCATGCATACAAGTCCTTTGGTTGATCTCTATCCCCCACCCCCTGCCCCTTGTCTCTGGATCTATTTTTGTTCATCAGTTTATGTTGATCATTATATCCCACATATGAGTGAGATCATGTGATATTTATCTTTCTCCGACTGGCTTATTTCGCTTAGCATGATGTTGGTGTCCATGTGCTCATTTGGTTTTTTGTAGGCTTATTTGTGTCCTGTGATTTGCTGAACTCATGTATTAGTTTTAGGAATTTTTGGTAGATTCCTTGGGATTTCCTATGTGGACAATCATGTCATCTGCAAATAAGAACAGTTTCATGTAGTCCTTTCTGATTTGTATAGTTTTATTTTCTTTCTGACACTAACTAGAATTTCCAGCACTATATTGAATAAGAGCTGTGAGAACAAACCTCTTGCCTTGTGTTTTGAGGGGAAACATTTAGTCTTTCATAATTAAATATAATGTTAGCTGTAGTTTTGTGTGTGTGTATGTGCACGTGTATGCTTTTTATCAAATTGAGGAAGTTCTCCCTTTATTCCTATTTTTCTGGGAGTTTTTACCATGAATCATTATTGAATTTTGTGAAATACTTTTTCTGCATCAATGGAAATGATAGTGTGATTTTTCTTTTTTTAGTCTATTAATGTGGTGGGTTATGTTGACTGACTTTCAATTATTAAACCTTATTTTATCCTTGGAATAAACTCTATTTGGTCATGATGTACAATTCTTTTTCTATATTGTTGAGTTCTATTTGCTAATACTCTGCTAGATTTTTTTTTTTCTATAAAGGATATTGCTCTGTATTTTTCTTTATTTTGTACTGAATTTGTCTGGTTGTGGTATCAGTGTAATACTAGCTTCATAAAATGAAATGGGAAATGTCTGCTGTTCTGTTTTCTGGAAGGGATCACATCGAACTGGAGTAATTCTGCTTTAAACATTTAGTAGAATTATTCAGTGAAATCATCTGAATCTGGAGATTTCTTTTTCGGGAATTTTAATATTATGAAGTAAGCCCTAGCTAGTTTGACTCAGTGGGTAGAGCATCGGCCTGTAAACTGAAGGGTCTGGGTTTGATTCTGGTCAAGGGCACACGCCTGGGTTGTGGGCTTGGTCCCCAGTACAGGGCGTGCAGGAAGCAGCCAATCAATGATTCTCTCTCATCATTGATGTTTCTCTCTCTCTCCCTTCCCCTCTGAGATCAATAAAAATATATATTTAAAAAATATATTTATTATTTCCCTTTTCTCCTTGCTTTGGACTTATTTTGCTCTTTTCTGACTTCATGAGGTCTTTTCACTTCCATTCAATTCAAGGCATTTTTTTTCCATCTTCCTTGAAATTTCCTATTTGACTCATGAATTATTTAGAAGAGTGTTTAGTCCAAGTGTTTGAAGATTTTCCTATAATTGATTTCAATGTGGTCAGAGAATATACTCTGTATAATTCTAATTCTTTTTAATTTGTTGAAGTTTGTTTTATGGCCCAGGATATATCTATATTGCTAAATGTTTCATGGGCACTTGAAATGAATGCGTATTCTGCTGTTGTTGGGAGGAGTGTTCTGTAAATATCTATCTGGTCACATTGGTTGATGCTGTTGTTGAGTTTTAAAGCCTTGTTGATTTTTTAAAATATTTTATTGATTTTTTACAGAGAGGAAGAGAGAGGGCTAGAGAGTTAGAAACATCGATGAGAGAGAAACATCGATCAGCTGCCTCTTGCACACCCCCTACTGGGGATGTGCCCGCAACCAAGGTACATGCCCTTGACCGGAATCGAACCTGGGACCCTTGAGTCCGCAGGTTGACGCTCTATCCACTAAGCCAAACCAGTTTCGGCTAGCCTTGCTGATTTTTGTTCCCTAGTTTCATTGATTGTTGTCAGATATCTTAATTTTTGCCTGTCTGGTAAGTGGAAAATTTTCTTATTGTGGTCTTGAGTTGCATTTCTCTGAGTTCTAGTAAGATTGAGAATCAAATTAAATATTCTCCCTCCTCCTTAATTACACTTTTAAAAACATGTCGTTGAGACTTTACCAATTATTCAAACCTATTGCTTTTTTCTCTTTGTTTTTTTGTTTTGTTTTGTTTTTTGTTTTTACATATGTAGTGACTCCTGCTGATGCATCTGAGAATCATGCAGACATATTCTTGCCCTGTCTGAATAGAGAGGCCAAGAATATGTCTGCATAATTCTCCTTGTGTATCTCCACCCGGCACATTGCCACAGCAATTAGATACATACTTAGGTCAAAAACCTCCCATGACTCCTCATTAATACAGTCCTAAGCCTTAGCCTACCATTTAAAGCTCGTATGATGCTCTTCTGATTTAACTAATCCAGCTATGTCATCCCCTAGCTAAGTTGGTCCCTGCCTCCCCACTTTTGCACATACCATTCCCTCTGTGCAGAATGTTCTTTGTCAACCAAAGTCCTACTAATGCGTTAAATGTGGCTCACATGCTCCCTCTATGGAAACTTTCTTGATCATTCCAACTGGAAGTGCCTCTTTCCATTGTCCTCTAACATCTGTTACATGATCTGCATGGCTTGGGTACTAAGTCACACATCTGGGAAACTACTGGCTGGCCTGCGGTCAGTAATCCAGACCAGGACTGCTTCCTGGCTGGTAGGCAAAGTGCCTCTCCTTCACTCATAGCCTAGCTCATACAGTGAACATTATTAAAATTCCATCTCAAATAACCAACTTCACCAAAGGTGGCATATTAGGCAAACCCCAATTTGTTGAGCAGAAATATCACCTATGCAACAAATTTAGGAGAATGAATTATTTAGAATGTTTGTAGACTCATGCTTAGAGTGATTTCTATATACATGTCAACTGATTGTGGGAAATGAACTCTTAATAGTAAAAATGTAATTTTAAAATTTGACTTGTGTTATTGTGAGTGGAAGTGGGCAACACTCCCCTGAGGTTTGGATTTTGTTTCTTCAAGCTAGGTAACAGTTTCAGTAGGCTGTATAATGAAAAGGACTTCACAAAAAACAAGTCTAGATAATGCCCTATGTTATTTTTAAAATAAATTCCAGGCAAATTTCACAAACCTATCTATATAAAAGTAGCTATGAATTTTTATGTCTCATATGAATACAATTTGATATACCAGGCAATTCCAGTCTTCATAAAAAACTGAAGGGGGCCCTAGCCGGTTTGGCTCAGTGGATATCAGCCTGCGGAACAAAAGGTCCCAGGTTTGCCGAAACCGGTTTGGCTCAGTGGATAGAGCGTTGGTCTGCGGACTGAAAGGTCCCAGGTTCGATTCCGGTCAAGGGCATGTACATTGGTTGCGGGCACGTCCCCAGTGGGGGATGTGCAGGAGGCAGCTGGTCGACGTTTCTCTCTCGTCAATGTTTCTAGGTTTCTATCCCTCTCCCTTCTTCTCTGTAAAAACTCAATAAAATATATTTAAAAAAAAAAAAAAAAAGGTCCCAGGTTCGATTCCGGTCAAGGGCATATACCTTGGTTGCAGGCTCCTCCCTGGCCCGGGGGCCCTGGTCAGGGCTCCTGCAGGAGGCAACCAATTGATGTGTTTCTCCCACATCTATGTTTCTCTCTGTCTTTCCCTCTCTCTTCCATTCTCTCTAAAAATCAATGGAAAAATATCCTCAGGTGAGGATTAACAAAAATAAACCAAAAATAAATAAATAAATAAAGGTGATTAAATGTAAAAAAACCTGAAGGGGTATCTGTGATGATGGAGGGAGACTTGACTTGGGGTGATGAACACACAATAGAGTGTACAGATGATGTATGGTGGAATTGTGCACCTGAAACCTGTATAATCTTGTTAATCAGAGTCACCCCAATAAATTCAATAAAAAGGGAAAAAATTGAACTACATATTTTTAGTCACAGAAGGCTAAAAGAAAATTTAAAAATAAAGATTCTCATCTAATTATAAAATGAAACATTGTAGAAAAAATCAAAATAACATTATTGATAATAAACTATTATATTTAATTAATAAATAGTTAAAATAAATTGGTATTACCATTTATATTTCCTTCACCCAGCAACACCTGCTGATACTATAGAAGAACCCCTGAGAGATTGTTCTAGATCTCTTTGGGTTCATGTTTAGGCAAGACTATTCCTGCTAGATTTTTTTTTTTTTTTTTAATGAGGAGTCTGTACTACCCCCCTCCCTTGGTGATCCAGGACTTTAAAATGCTGATGGTCAGCAGTTCATGCTTATTTTCAGTTCCACATGCCGTTCTTCAAACCCATTTCCTCTCGTTCTGTCCCCAGCAGAGGCAGAGAGGTGTTGGCCCAAATGCTTCCACAGAACTCAACCACTGCACCTAAAACCTGCTCTCGTCTGGTGTGAATCAACCAGGTGTTTTCTCCTTGGCATTTGAGTCTCATTTTCCAATTATTTTATCACTTGGAGATATTCCCTGGGACCTTCTAAGAGGCTGAGAGCAAGGCCTATTTTTCCGTAACAACCAGTCCACTTGGTAATTTGGCGTTCTCGTTCCTGATGGCGGGAGGCTGGGCCAGATGGCTTTGGGGGCTTCCTTCCACTTGTGACTTCGTGGGCCTCCATACGATTCTACGTGTGCTATTTAATAAGCTTTACTGGCTGTGTGACTCAAGAGTGCGGTTCCTAATAAAAGCCACGCCACGAACGGTAAAGGGAGTTCCAGGAATTTGCTGGTTACTCATTGGTGGTGGGTCAAGCAGGGGAAATACTGGCCCCCTGCCCACTTCCTAGTCACCTCTCCCACGTGCACTGCAGAGGGGGTGGTTACAAAGAACGGTCTGAGCGACCCCACATTGCCCCTTGTAATGTGCTCCCTGGCAGGGGAATGCGCTGGGGGTTATGTTCCAAGGAGCTCTGGCTTCATGGGGGCTGCTTCCCTCAGCGAAGAATGGGGCTCTAGGTAGTTGGGGCTTGCCCAGGTTGCCCCCTCCTGGTTTCCTGGTTTCTTTCCAAGGCAGCCACTTTTTAAACACGGTGTTGTTGAAGCTGTGCATCGCTACACTCTGGTACCCGGGAACCTGAGACACAGCCACGTTGGTCCTGTGCTCCCAGGGGAACCCCTCTAGAAGTAGCTGGGAAGCAGAGTTGGGGGGGGATTGGGGGAGCCTGAGCAGGCTCCCTAAACGGTCAGCTTTGGCAGAAGCCTTCAGGCACTGGCAAGCTTTTGCAGAAACTGCCTGGACTATTCCGTCAAACACCTTCCCTAATTGGCCCTGCATTCTTTGCAAACATTCACCACCCCTTTCATTCATCTTACTCTTGTGTTTTGGATTTTTTTTTTTTTCCCTTAAGGTCAAATCACTTCTCCCATCATTCAAAGGGTGCCTGAAACCACCTCTTCCTGGAAATCTCCCCTGACTGACTAGAACAATAAAACCCTCTGCCCTCCTTCCACACCAACCACTCTCCAAGAACTTCCCCTTTGTTTCCACAGAATGTAAATGCTGCAACTTATTCATTGTTGACTATGTTTTAAACAGATTCTCAGGAAGGACATAATAGGTGATGCCTTTCGAGAAGTCCCATGGTGTCTCACTGATGTGCAAATGACCGCAACACATCAGAGCAGCCAACTAGTGCTGCTGCTATACCTGTGGCTCTGCAGGTGGTTGCTCAGAACCTGAAGTTCTACATTTCCAGTGGTGCTGCTTATACGTGCAGCATTAGCCAGATGCTTCGGTAGTAGTTACCAACAGGTATTTACTGAGAACCTACTACAAGCTAAGCGTTGTGTTAGATATGGAGGATGTGGTGCCCATTGAAAGTTTTTTTAAAAAAAATTTATATATATTTTTATTGATTTCAAAGAGGAATGGAGAGGGAGAAATACAAACATCAATGATGAGGGAGAATCGACTGGCTGCCTCCTGCACGCCCCACAATGGGGATCGAGCCCATAACCTGGCATGTGCCCTAAGAATTGAACTGTGACCTCTTGGTTCATGGGAGGTCAACCACCGAGCAACTCCAGCCAGGCCCATTGAAAGTTTTTAAGACTATTGTGGTGGCCCAGCAATTTGATGGCCCTAAATCCTAAAGGAATCATGCTTCTCTGCCAGCATGCACACCCTTGTATAGCCCCCACTTCCACCATTTTTTCAATTGAATTTATTGGGGTGACATTGGTTCACAATACCATACAGGTTTCAAGTGTACAACTCAACAAAACATCATCTGCAGTGTGCCATGATTTATAGGTCGATGATCAACCACTGAGCCACGCCGGCTGGGCCGTACCACATCTTTTTTATCGACTTATCTACTGTTTCTAGATTGTGGCTATTGTAAATAACACTGCTAACATAGGGTGCAAATATTCTTTTGAATTAGTGTTTCAGATTTTTTTTTTTTATATACATTCCCAGAAGTGGGTTCACTCTGTCAAAAGGCATTTTTTAATTTTTTGAGTTTTCCACAGTGGCTGCACCAGTCTGCATTTCCAAGCAACAGTGTGGAGGGTTCCCTTTTCTCCACATCCTCACCAACACTTATTTGTTCGTTTATTGATGGTAGCCATTCAGACAGGAGTGAGGTGATATCTCATTGTGGTTTTAATCTGCATCTCTCAGATGATTAGTGGCATTGAGCATTTTTTCACATCTATTGGCCATCCATATGTCCTCTTTGGAGACCTGCCTACTAACATCCTTTGCCCAGTTTTTAATTGGGTTGTTTGTCTTCTTGGTGTTGAGTTGTATTAAGTTCTTTATATATTTTGGAAATTTAACTCCTTATCAGATGTATCATTAGCAAATATGTCCTCCCATTCAGAGGGTTCCCTTTTCATTTTTTAAATCTGAGCTGGCCTGTGACTTGCTTTAATTAATAGAATATACAAGTGATGTGCCAGTCCCAAGCATAAGCCCAAGAAGATCTGCAAGTTTTCTGCTTTTGTGGTTTGGGCAGCCCTGAGCTACTATTTATGGAACGATTTGTTACACAAAAATTGATACCAAAACAAACAAACAAACAAACTATAATTCCTGAAAGCAGGAGAAGAGTATATGATCTTCCCAAGTGGCTTCACCATACTTTGATAAACCAAATACTTAGAAATTTAATAATCAAGCAGAGTCACAGTACCAACAGGCCTTTTGAAAAACCAGCCCATACCAAGTTCTTGGTTTAAAACAATAACCAAGTGGTTATTTGTTCACAGTTCTGTGATCTGAGCTGGGCTCAGCTGGTGGTTATTCTGCTGGTCTTGCTGGTGGTTGGCAGGAGGCTGGGTTCAGCTGGGACTTGGGATGGCTGAGCTTCTCTCTCTTTCCCTCTAGTCTCAGGGCCTCTCCCCAGGATTTCTCCAGGTGAGCAGCTGGACTTCTTACCTGGTAGCTGTGGTGTAATGGTGAGGACATCCAGCACACATGGCAAAGGGCCTTTACTGTGTAGCATAGGGAGAAACTGGAGGCGGGCTTGGAATTACACCCCCTCACCTGCAGATTGTGTATTGTCTGCAGACCCTTGGGAAGGTGTGTCAGGGCATGTACGCTCTTAGCATGTTCCTGGCACATAGGAGTACTCAACACATGGTAATTATTAGTATTTTATTACTGTTACCTTCAGCAAATAAATAAGATTGTATTCAAACATTTATAAGAAAATATTTTTGCAAATTCTGGGGCTATAGTAAATATTTTATATGCTTGTTTTAAAAAATATGCTGCTTTAAACAATTCTATAATTCATACAATTAATGGCCTTTCACCCAATTTTGCTGCAATATTACAGTTGTTGGTTTTACTTAATCTCTTCCTTTGGGTAATCTTTTATCTTTTTTTTTTTTTATTGATTTTTTACAGAGAGGAAGAGAGAGGGATAGAGAGTTAGAAACATCGATGAGAGAGAAACACCGATCAGCTGCCTCTTGCACACCCCCTACTGGGGATGCGCCCGCAACCAAGGCACATGCCCCTGACCGGAATCGAACCCGGGACCCTTGAGTCCGCAGGCCAACGCTCCATCCACTGAGCCAAACCGGTTCCGGCTAATCTTTTATCTTGAATAAGAGTAGAATAAACTGTGATCTCATGTAGCTAGAACAAATCTGACATAGTGAGTTTATTTCAGATATTTTTCAAATCACATTTATAGGGAGATATGAAATAAGTTTTCTGGGGAGAGAAACACACAATGGTTTCTGAGAATTCTGAGGCTCTAATGTGATATCTTATCTAGTGAAGGGAACCACAGGCTTATCTGCACATCATATATATCGTTTGACGACCTCTCCAGAGTGGAATACCTTCACAGACAACATGGGGGTGAACTTGATCATGGTCCCTTTGTTGACACATCTCAGCTCTTCCCTCCTGTTTTT
The DNA here is from genome assembly GCF_951640355.1 of Cnephaeus nilssonii. Lineage (NCBI taxonomy): Eukaryota > Metazoa > Chordata > Mammalia > Chiroptera > Vespertilionidae > Cnephaeus > Cnephaeus nilssonii. Next base: position 29,416,162 of record NC_137092.1, on the reverse strand, counting down.
TTTCTCTCTGACTTAGATAACAGCAGGGAGGAGGGGAGATGGGCAGAGTCCCCAGCAAAGTAAGTATGGTGTTTCAGGGAGAGCAAGTCTGGGAGTGCTGGGGGTTAGGGGTGGGGTCACAGAGTCCATCACCCAGGCAGAGAGAATGCAGCACTTATTTATGTTTTTGAACTTTTGTCCCCTGTGAGTGTGAGACAAATGAGGATTCATTTTAGTTAGGAGTATTTCTCATCTATCAAATCTGAAAATCTCCTTTAAAAGAATTAGTTGGGTTGGGCTTATACCAAAGAGAAATTGCAAGTATTAAGATTTGCCAGTAAATTACAGCAATTTCTTAGTGTCCCATCAGTTTCCGAAACCAGGCAAAACTATTTCTTGCCAACAGCTAATTCCACAGAAGTCTGAAAACCCATGAGTTTCACTCTCATCTTCCCTTTGGGTGCCTGGAACCCCAGCAACAGTATGGATTCCCCCTACCCCTCCCTCTCCAGTCCTGGGCCTTTTCCTCCGCCCCCTCTCACTGTCACACACTGGATTCCCAGCTGCCACTGACGTCTCTTGTGACCAATGGCCGATGCTTGTGGGCAGGGTCTATGCTTTGGTTCACTCAAGAATACCCATACACCTTAGCACACTATTCCGATTCATTGAGTATTTGTAGAATCAAAGGTGTGATTTGTAGAGAGCGCCTGGGAAGGCACATGGGCATTTCTTTAAATTGTCAGCTGAATCCAGGGCGGTAGCCAAAGCCAAGTGGCTGGAAACACATTCTACCAAAAGGCAGAAGTGTTGTCAGCATGACCTTCATTTCTGCCCAGGTGCAGAGTGGGTTTTATTATGTAAATCCAGCCAAGCACCAGGAATGAATACGATTTGGGCCCACCCAAGAATGCAAATAATCTCCTTTGTCTTGACTTTTAGTAAAACTTCCTGGTATTTGGGGTATAAAATAAAAATGCTGTATCAGCTCTGGGTCACTGTCTCTCCATCAGAAGAGGGCAGTGGTCCCACCCGGTCCCAGCTTTTTACTTCTATCTCTGTGTCTGCCTTTTTCTTTCATTTTCTCAATCCCCAGCCGCCCCTACTCAGGAACTGGACGGCTCTCTAGCCGCGCTGGACACGGAAAAGAGAGAAATATTTACAGTGATTATAAAAAATGATTTTAAAATATTGTTTGGTATGTGACTGGGAAGATCACAAGGCTCTGAAGCTGAGATGTGTGGGACCTGGAGCAGAGGTGCCCTGCAAGTTGGCCACATCTTATTATTCTGTCACTGCCATCCCCTTGTTTCTTTTCCTCTTTTTTTTTTTTTCTTCCCTTTCAGTCATCCCCTAATTTCTACACTCCCACAGGAACAGAGCTGGGTAGATATGGCATACATAGAGATCAGAGAGAATTCATACCACTTAACGTGAACCTTTTTCCCTATCAAAAAAAATTTCTAACAGGGAAGGAAATAAAGCAAGATATGCAGGTCACAGCGTCCCCTCTTATTTTCCTACCTGGTCTTCTGGTGGTGATGCTCAACTGTAAAATGGCTTGAAAGAAAAGGAGCTTCAAAAGTAGGAATAAAGGAATGAGGGGGCTCTTATCCTGGAAAGAGCCACTGCACCAGCTGGTGCTCCAAAGGGCAGAGGTGGGGGGGGGGTGCTCAGGGGCTGTTGGGGTGACTCAGGCACAGCTAGGACCCCGAAGGGGTCACCACTGGCTGCGTCGTGGAAGAACTAAACCTCAGAAGAGTTTGAAGGAACAACAAGAATGAAACGCTCAAGTCTCAGATACTAGGGACTAGTAAAGAGGGGCATGTTCCATCAAGGTGACATGAGAGGCAGAAATGGACAGAAAACTCCAGTGCCATCAGGGCAGAGGAAGTGGCCACAGAGCCACACACATGGGCAGCAAGGGGGGCCCTGAAATCCACTTGAGCCCAGGAGCATGGGAGCCATTCTCTGAATGGGGCTAGTTGAGGTGATGCTAGGCGGCCTGACCGTTTGCAGGCATAGACATGAGCTGCAACAGGGGACCCCGAGGAGCCAGGTCTTCCCTGGCTCCCCCAGACCACCCAGAAGTCAAGGAAATGCAACCAAAGGAAGGAGGGCCAGAGGCAGATATATCTCTAGCATCATGGAGTCAGTCTGAGGGGTGTGAATGCCACCCTCTTCTCTGATCAGGCAGGGATCTGGGGACTAGGCTTCAAGCTCTAATAGACATAAAATGAGAATTCTAATTCAGACAGTTTTCCAAGTGATTTGCCCTCAGTCCTTTAAACCCCACCTCCACCCCCATTCCCTGCAAAAGTAAGCCCATCTTCTAAGCTGAATTAATAATGAATATGGCCCAGCCAGCGTGGCTCAGTGGTGGAGTATCAACCTATGAACCTGGAGGTCACAGTTCAATTCCTGGTCAGGGCACATGCCCGGGTTGCAGGCTTCATCCCCAGTGGGGGGAGTGCAGGAGGCAGCCGATCAATAATTCTCTCTCATCATTAATGTTTCTATCTCTCTCTCCCTCTCCCTTCCTCTCTGAAATCAATAAAAATGTATTTTAAAAAATAAATCATGAATATGAATGCCACAAGTCATTTATGCCTGAGATTGTGACTTAGGGGAAGTGATAAGTTAGAAAATTGCAATATAAAATCATTCATTCATTCAACTAATATCAGCAAAGGGCCCACAGGGTACAAGCAACATAGAGATACAGCAATGCACATGAGAGGACTCTTCAACCCTGAAGCTTCAAATAAATAAAATACTGATTTCCCCAAGTCCTTTCATATAAAATCCCCACAAACCCTTCAGTGGTTTGCCAACCTTTTGGACCTCACGGACCTTGTGATCTCTTGATTCAGCTATTTTAGAGATAGGCACTGATTCCCATTGTGATGAACACTTCATTTAACTACATTGCCTACATTGTATGAATGTGAGTAAAAGACAGCAGGAGCTATAAGGAACTGTAGTTAAATATTCCAAGTATGGGCAATATAGCCTTTTCAGACTTCTACCAATGATTATATCCTTGATATATAAACATCCTTAAATATAAAATAGTTCAGTATGATTACAGTTAGCATTTCCCTTTGCTAACATATTTCAGAGCAAGTCCAAGTATTACTCTGATGTATATTTTTGCGGACCACCGGTTGGCGACCGCTGCTTTAGAAATATTTTTTTTTCTTCATTTTTGTACACAGAGGCTTGATAATAGAAGCTACTTGCAAAACAAATAATTGGGGGGGGGGGGGGGGGTGCCGGGGGAAGAACTCCAAAGAAACCCAAACTAAACGTCTCAGGTAAAAACAGACACTACAGCCGAAACCGGTTTGGCTCAGTGGATAGAGCGTCGGTCTGCGGACTGAAGGGTCCCAGGTTCGATTGCGGTCAAGGGCATGTACATTGGTTGCGGGCACATCCCCGGTGGGGGGTGTGCAGGAGGCAGCTGGTCGATGTTTCTCTCTCATCGATGTTTCTAGCTCTCTATCCCTCTCTCTTTCTCTCTGTGGAAAATCAATAAAATATAAAAAAACAAACAAACAAAAAAAAAACAGACACTACAAGTCTTATCTGAAATATGCCGAGATAATGGAAGCCTCTGGCATATAATTTATGTCTTAATTCTCAATGATATGAAGATAGTGTCAAAGACAATTTATACTCGCATTTGTGTTAGTTTTAAAATCATTTAAAAATCAAATTTATTTTTATGCTCATAATTAAAGAATAAAATGTATAAGGCTTATGTCAACCACAAAAAATCAGTTCCTTGGCTTACTTCCCTTCCCTAGGTTCATTCACAAAGTTAACTACTTTCCACTCTCTTAGCTGTTTTCCTCCCAACCAGAGTAATATCCAAATGGTGCGATCTCTTGATTCAGCTATTTTAGAGATAGGCACTAATGTCCCATTGTGATGAACACTTCATTTCCAAACATTCCCATTCCATTGCTGATATTCAGACGGTCACACATTACCACAGCAAAATTAACGTCTGTGCTAGTCAGGGCAGGAGCTTCCTCAGTGCCCTCTCCAGTTCCTGTGCTGGCACACCCTGGCCTTCCCCAGGACCCAGCAGCTAAGGGGGCCCTCCAGAACCCCGCTCCAGTGCTTGGACCACTACCCATTCTGACTGTCCAGTGCCTGTGCTGTACTCATCTTCAATACCCAATCCTCTGACCTTCCCAATGTAACTGTCCCAATTTCCTACTGAATTCATATTTGGGATGTTCATTATTATGTTTATATAAAGATTGTTCACTGTGGTCAATCTGTAACTATGATTACATTTTTCTTGTACAGCTTTCTGCTTTACTGCAAAGAATAAATGCCTGATTTTTTTTTTTAATTCATTTCTTTGGACTCCTGAATACAGACTGCTCTAACTATGGAGTGAAACTTTGGACTTGCTGAGGGACTTCAAGTTTCAGCTGTCTGTCTGGGGTTTTAACATAGAACTTGCCCTGGCTGGTGTTTCTAAGTGGTTAGAGCATCAGGCTGTGCACCGAAGGTTCTCGAGTTTGATTCTCAGCCAAGGGCACGTACCTGGGTTGTAGGTTTGATCTTAGCCCGTCAGGGCACGTGTGGGAAGTAACCAATCGATGTGTCTCTCTCACATTGATATTTTTCTTCTTTCTCTTTCTCTCTCTCTTCTCCCCCTGCTCCCATCCACTCTCTAAAAAAACAAAAAACAAACAAACAAAAACAATGGAAAAAATATCTTCAGGTGAGAATTAACAAAAAAAATTAAAATTAAATTTTTTTTAATTATAAAAATTTCCAAACAGATACAAGATTAGAAAGAATATATCTATCACACAGATTCAACATTATCAAGATTTTTACCACATTTGCTTAAGCTATTCCTTTTCCTTTTCCCTTTGCTAACATATTTCAGAGCAAGTCCAAGACATCAAGCTCACTAAACAATATACATCTCAATATGTATCATTTTTAAAAGAGAAACATTTTCTTTTATAATCATAATGCAATTATCTAATCTAGGAGAATTAATAATTCTTTTGTTTGCAGGCTTTTGGAGTGCAATAATTCATACAGAATTATATACTATAAAAAAACACTGCCTTAGAATAGCAATATTCTGTAGCCTCAAACAATTTAAAAATAAATTTAGTATGTTCTGAAATGCAAGGTACTGAGCTTCCATTCAACTAAAGCTGAGTTCAAAAATGTCTAAGACAACTCTTAAAAAAACACAGTATAAAAATTTTAGTCATTGCACATTTTAATAAAAAAACAAAATGCTTTATACAAATGTACAGATCTCAAATTGTAACATTAAAATACAGAATACCATAAAGTGGCTATGTAAGTTTTCTTAATTGAGACAGACTTTCTGTCACATTTTGACATTTATGATCATTAACACATAATAAACACAAGAAGTATAGATTTTCAACCTCATGATTAATAAATTCCTTTGCAAATGAATGAAGGTATAATCATCAAAAGGGGAAACAATTGGCAAGGTAGATGGCCCTGCCTACATTGTATTAATGTGAGTAAAAGACAGCAGGAGCTATAAGGAACTGTAGTTAAATATTCCAAGTATGGGCAATATAGCCTTTTCAGACTTCTACCAATGATTTTATCCTTGATATATAAACATCCTTAAATATAAAATAGTTCAGTATGATTACATCTATATTTATTCCACATGACAATTTCTTAATGTATTACTCTGATGTATATTTTTGAACTGGAGTCATATACAAAAAAATAATGAGAAATCCTTTAAAAATATTATTCACAAGTCAAATTATGCTTAAAAGTTAAAAGGTCTATGGAAAACAAAGTGTGGGCAAGAAATATTGGAAGAAATTCTTGCATAAATAATAGGTGTCTTGTCTTATAATATAAAATAAAAACAAAACTTCCTACAATTAAACTCACAGATCTAAATTAGCTGAATTAGTGACAAAGTCAAAGCTAGTCTTTCATTTGCACATTCATTTGATAAAACAAATCACATTGAAAACAAAAAACCCTCCATGTGTTCCTGTGCAGAACTGGTGATTCCTCTCAGCACTTAAATGAAGACAACTGTTAGACAGCTCTTTTTTAAAGAAAGCAGTAGATCCAGAAAACTGACAGAATGTTACTCATAAAATTCCATAAAAGCTGTAAAGCAGCCAAGAGTTGATGGCATTTAAGGACAGTAAAAGACTGTACTGTTTATACCCATTGATGGGCTTTGTGCCAACATTTTAAAACTATGCTTTTCATCAACTATAGACGAAACATTGAGGAAATACAATATTACATCATACCCCAGGACAGTTATTACATCTGTATAAAGAAAACACTAAAGAGTTACTTGTTATTTTAAATGAAATTCTGTCTAGGCATCAGACTTTAATCTAAATGTTGACAGCCTAATTTCAACTCCCGAGATAAACAAAAATAGCTTACGTATCAAGATTAATTCTCTTTGGCCGCAATGGGTACCATTTTCTCTGGGGGCAGTCTTTAGTTTGCTTTCTTTTCAGTACCACGTTAGTGGTTTTGCTGGTAGAAGTCTCTGTTGGTGTGGTTTCTATTTGTGTTATAAAGCTCTCAGGTTTAACATCTGGCTCCCTATAACAACTGGAAAAGACTTCTTGGTGGATTCTCTGGAGTTGGATAACAGGCTGCATCTTTAAAACTTGGGAAAATCCATCTCCTTGTTCAATTAATGCAGGCAAGGACTTAAAAAAGTAAAAAAACAATAATACTCAAAATTAATCTCAGGTTGAAACAAACAGGGACAGACACAACACTCTAGAATTTAATTCTTTGGGTCCAGGCTTTTGTTAAGACCTAAATTTTGGGGTTGCATAAAACTTACCTTCAAATACCAGTTTTAACCAAGGAATTTTAACCAAAAGCTAAGACTAAAAAGATATATTCTATTCCTATAAATGCCTAGTAGTAAAATAAAGCAGGAGGTAACAATTTCAGAGCTAAGGACTTAATGTCTGAAATTCCACATTTTAGTATAAGTATTTTAAAAATCTTAATAATCAGGAGAAAGGATCAGCATATTTTTCCTTTAAGGGCCATACAGTAAATATTTTAGGCTCTGAGGCCTTATATCTTGTCATAATTATTCAATTCTTTCATTGTAATGTAAAGAAGCCATAGACAATAGACAGTAAGTAAATGAATGGACATGGCTGAATTCAATCAAGTTTTCTTCACAAAACCAGGTGCTAGGCTGGATTTTAGCCTGGCCCACCACTGTTTGTAAACTCTTGATCAGGAACATGCTATGAGAGAAGCATGAGCACCAGAAAGTCATGGAACCAATATAAACCACAAAAGAATGTTACAGAAATTTTAAGAACAGGGGATATTATGAAGTTTAAAGTTATTTTCATATACTAGAAATAAAATATGTTTTCCTGTTTCTATAAAATGCGAAAAATATAAACAGTTTTATTATAATAACTAGAGGCCCGGTGCACAAAATTAGTGCACTGGAGGGGGGAGGGGAGCCCCTCAGCATGGCCTGCACCTTCTGGCAGTCTGGGACCCCTCAGGGGATGTCTGACTCCCGGCTTAGGCCTGCTACCTGGGGAGCGGGCTTAAGCCAGCAGTCGGACATCCCTCTCACAGTCCGGGAACCCTCGCTCCTTACCACCTGCCTGCTCGCTGCTCCTTAACGCTGCTGGGGAGGCAGGAGAGGCTCCCGCCACCACCGCTGCACTCACCAGCCATGAGCCCAGCTTCTGGCTGAGCGGCGCTCCCACTGTGGGAGTGCACTGACCACCAGGGGCAGCTCCTGCATTGAGTGTCTGCCCCTTGGTGGTCAGTGTGCATCAATGCGACCTGTTGTTTTGGCAGTTTTGCTGTAATGGTTGCTTAGGCTTATATTAGGCCTGGTGCACAAAATTTGTGCATGGGGGGGGGGGGGGGAAACGGGGTCCCTCAGCTCGGCCTGCACCCTCTTCAATCCAGGACATCCCTCTCACAATTCGGGACTGCTGGTGCCTAACTGCTCACCTGCCTGCCTGCCTAATCACCCCTAACCACCTCTGCCTGCCGGCCTGATGCCCCTAACTTCTCCCCTGCCGGCCTGATCGCCCCTAAATGCCCTCCCCTGCCGGCCTGATTGCCCCCTAACTGCTCCCCCAGCTGGCCTGATCGCCCAAACCACCTCTGTCTTGGCCCCTACCACCATAGCTTTGTCTGGAAGGATGTCCAGAAGATGTCTGGTCTAATTAGCATATTACCCTTTTATTAGTATAGAAGATATTAAGACTCCAATTTGATATGCTATATACTATAGTGGGTAACAGTACAAGCTCTGGAGCCAAATAACCAGTTTAAATCCTGGCTGAGTTACTTATTTGGGCAATCTAGTTAGCCTCTCTGTGCCTCAGTTTCTTCAGCTGTAAAATAGGGAAATAGCAGTACCTATCTCATAGGGTTATTAGAAGGATGAGGTAATATAATTTATGTAAAGCAATTAGATGGTACCTGATCCATGCTAAATGCTCACTAAATGTTAGCTGGTATTATTATCCAAAATTGTTTGTTGGACTGCTAACTCTCAGAACTCAAAAATATAACCAACCTTTAAAGAAGCCAGGTATAATACTGGCATACAGTAGGTATCTAATAAATGGTGGTTAATTCTGAATGTCACTGTTGCTTAATTAAGTCATTAATGACCTATTTTAAAAACTACTAAGAATTCCTATTACAATAGACTAAAACACATGTGGTTGCTAAAAGCAAATACCTAGCTACAGATTTTGTTCATTTTATAATTTTTTAGCATATAGCTTTTACCTTCATGGCTTCACTGATCTCCTTAGCTACTGTTTCTCCTCTGCATCTCAAATTTTCCACACGAGAGGCTGCAAAGAAACCGCCAAACAGTATTTTACATTTTTAAATCTAATAGCATCATAAAAGACACGTAGATGCTACCTAGATAAACATCTGTCAGGACTATTCACCTTAGCTCAAGCTTTCTTAGGATAGTTTAAAATCTATTAAAACAAGTGTCCTTTTAAATTTATCTAGATACATAAGAAGACTAAAAAAACATAAGAACAGTAGAGTAAAATTAATAGTTATACACATAAGATGACAGACAACAAGAGTTGTATTATGAGTAATCTTAACACTGTGACTCCAGAAGAAAGCATGTTTGTTCCATATGTTGTTTACCTTTATGTTTGACATCTTTAAGCCCTATCATCACATTTAAAATAAACATAGGCTAATATTTGATATTTGTACTATTCTGAATTTTATAAAAATAAAACATATTTAGACTTTAGAATTTGTATTCACACTGCATCCAAGATAGCAAAATGGAACTTCTGGAATAGATTGTCAGTAGTATATTAATTTTTCTTTTCTTATTCCTTTGATGCTTTTTTAATTCCAAATACATTTTATTTTATTTTAATCTTTGTTATAAATGTTCACAGCTACTTCATAACAGAACTGCATATTCAATTATGGAGGGATAAAACTTAAAACTCCAAGAAAAAACAGAAATGTGAAAAATCATTCCATTATGAAATTGTCTACAAGTTAGTTTTTAGTCAATAGAAATTTCCTCTTTTTATTTCCAGTGCCCTGACTGGGAATCAAACCCGAGACCCTTCGGTGAATGGGAGGACACTCTAACCAACTGAGCCACACCAGCCAGGGCAGAAATTTCTTAGTCTAGGCAAACAAGTACATAACTATGTTAGAAGGACTGTAACTTTATCAGCTTCAAGAGACTGGCGAGTAAGTCAAGAAAATAATTTCTTTCATAGCTGCTATTTTCCTTTTCTGACTTTCCTTAGCTCAAAAAAGTGAGAACACTTCTAGAAAAAAAAGAAATGAATAGTAAAAGCAAATGAGAGAAAGTAGGCACTCAAAGTTGAAAGCAGGCACTGAGAGAGCAGGCACTCAAAGGTAACATGATGGGCTCAAGAAAAGGTTCTTAACCTTTTTTGTTACCAGAAATTTCTTTTGAAATCCTGTGAAGCCTATGGACCCCTTCTCAGAATATTGTTTTTAATGTACTTGTTTTTTTAATTGAGATATAATTTTCATACAGTGAAATGTATATTTTAAGTTTAGCATTCAATCACCTTTAACAAATATATACCAGGATGGACATTTCTATCACTCCAGAAAATTCTTTTGTTCCCCTTCCCCAGTCAACCTTCTCTATAAGAAGCAACCATTCATGTGATTTCTATCATTATACATTAGTTTTGCTTACTCTAGAATTTCAGAATGTTTTAAAATAAAATTTAAAAATGTGATTATTTAAAAGTTGTATATGTAATATGTGTCCCTTTACTAATGATTTAAATAACAGCATCAAGTGGCAGGTCTGATAATTACTGTAATATGAAAATAATGAGTATAAACAATATTGTGAAGTATCTGCAACAACTAAAACTGAAAATATCTGTGGCTTCTGGTAGCAAAAAAAGTTACAGGTATGGCTAGTATTACCACCATTTCCTGCATTCTAAATGGAAAGGAAATGCTAAATTTCAGTTTGAGGTTAGTAAAAATAGCAATGTAATTGCTACCCAAGCCTATAGTCCCCTATAGTCTAACAATTATATTTATTGTACACATGAAAATGCAATGGGCATATTACTTGAAAATATATCTAACACACTGTTTAAAAATAAGTTTATCCTGTTTCCCAACTATGCAGACACTCCACATTCTAGAGCAAGGTAGAGTTACATGTGTTTATGTGTATGTGTGGATATAAAGTCATCAAGCTGTGCACTGTATGTACACCCTAATCCAGTATATACACGCATACACACAATAACAAACAAAATCTTTTTAAATATTTACTCTAGAAAATTATCCTACTTTTATGTATAGAGCAAGACAATCATATTCTTCTTCATTGTTATTGCACGGTTTACAAAAGAATCTACCATCCAAGGTATCCTTAATTTTTTAAAAACACGTGCTCCTTTTTCTTAATTGTCTATAAACCCACACTGATGGACAACAATAGCTGTTCTCCATCTGCTGCACAAGCAATGACAATGTAAAAAGTACCAAGAGTAGTTTGGGTTTGTGTGTAAAAAGGAGTCAGACCCCAGGCTTGGATAATTATAAACATATATTCACACATAAATGTCTGGTGGAATATTCTAAAACTGTGCTGGACATATAAGACATTCAGTATTCTTATCTTCTGACTACAAAATGCCAGCTGTACCCTCCCCTCCCCCCCCCCCCCGCAATTACTGTGGTTAACCAAACACTTTCCAACCCCCACTTTTTCAAAATACATTTTTACTGATTTCAGAGAGGAAGGGAGAGAGAAGAGAGATAGCAACATCAATGATGAGAATCATTGATTGGCTGCCTCTTGCACGCCCCCTACTGGGGATCGAGCCCGTAACCCAGGCATATACCCTTGACCAGAATCGAACCTGGGACTCTTCAGTCCACAGGCCAACACTCTGAACCCCCACTTTTTCAAAAGGACCACTAGGGGGTAGTACTGCCTCCAGTGAGAACCAAGGTGTTCGTTCTCTATCAGAACTTGCTTGGGAACAAGAACCTCATTCTCTCAATCTTGGACTCCCCAGTGTTGAACACAGTGCTTGACATGTAGAGTGCTCCATACATATGATGAACAAGGCTATGATAGAAGGTTCTGTGGAGGCACAAAGAGGGTGAGGTCAATCCAACAGGGGAATTCAAAGGAGAGTAAAAGCTTCACAGGTGTTATAAAGAGAGTCGCCTTAAACCAGTGGTCGGCAAACTCATTAGTCAACAGAGCCAAATATCAACAGTACAACGATTGAAATTTCTTTTGAGAGCCAAATTTTTTAAACTTAAACTTCTTCTAACGCCACTTCTTCAAAATAGACTCGCCCAGGCTGTGGTATTTTGTGGAAGAGTCACACTCAAGAGGCCAAAGAGCCGCATGTGGCTCGCGAGCTGCAGTTGGCCGACCACGGCCTTAAACGGCTTTGATGCTGGAGGCTGGAGAGGAGGCGGGGTAGGAAGTAGGGTGGAAGAGAAAGTGCTATACCAAAACAAGGGAATAAATCAAGAGAGAAGAAAACACAGGAACCAGGAAACATGATTCAAAACATTAGAGAAGGAAAGGAAATTCCCAGGGTGATGAGGAAAGGAACAGACAGGATGTAAGTTTTGCACCAGGCCTAGAGAGCAACCATTCCAGATTAGAACAGGAAGACAAAAATGCTCCCAGAGGAATATCTCAAGAAAACTAAAAAGGTTTTAAAAATTGATTTGATGGATAACCTGAAGTGTTTACCACAGTGAGAGGAATTTTACAGTCCTATCGGAGTGTATAGGAAAAAATTGATAGACATGAAAGCAAACAAAAAACTAAAGCAAATAACATTACAAACGTTAATACTAAATACTGCTGTTCTTGTGTTCTTGTTTTTGTTTTTTTACAAAGGGAGAGATTAAAAGTGAAGCTAATCAGTATAGATTATTCTTTTGAGAAACTAGGTTACAAAAAGAAAGAGTTCAGAGAAGAGAAACATAATGGCATGAAACTTTCCCTAACTGATCCTCTGACAGCCCATCCCTATAGTAGTATGAGCTGGCATACACAATCAATCTTATGTAATACCTTTAGCAACCCTGTGAGGCAAGCAGGTTTCATTAGCCTCCTTTTATAGATAAGGAAACAAGCTGCAAGAGCTGAAAAATGTACCCAGAATTGAATAGAAGTAGAACCATACTTCCTAGAATCCAAAACACTTGCTCTTCTATATTCTATGAATAACTTTCCAAAACATCACTTTGTCAAAAATCATACTATACTCATAAGAATAAAATCTAAAAGTGGTCAAAAATTAGCTCCAACATAATGAAATCCTCTTTTTTTTAAAAGAGGATTTAGAAAGGACGGGAGAGGGAGAGAGAGATAGAAACATCAATGATGAGAGAATCATTGATCGGCCGACTCCTGCATGCCCCCTACGGGAATTGAGCCCGCAACCAGGAATGTGCCCTTGATCAAAATCGAACCCAGGACCCTTCAGTCCACAAGTTGACACTCTGTCCACTGAGCCAAACTAGTTATGACATGAAAACCTCTTGAAATAAAAACATATTATGCCTAGTAAAGAATTAAAAATAGAACAATTCTTTAGTTAAATCCATTTTAACTATTACTATTACAGTACCTTTAAGTTAAGTGAATTAAATTCCTTTAATTGAAAACTAAAAAGAATCAATCATTTTAAGAATAAAACCAAATACACAAAGATTTAAAATATAATATATAAAGGGGAGAAAAACAAATACAAAAATGATCACTAAATATGTGACTGTGTTATCTGTAAATGCATCAAAAACATTTTCCAACATCAATATCTGCTTCAGAAATTTCAAAATATATAAACTTTTCACTCACTCTCTCAAGATTATTTTGTAACTAGTTAGAACCTATAGATACCCCTGATATACAAACACTTGACTCAAGACGGTCTCCATGCCGATGGCTGGTTGCTGCCCTGCAAGAGATGGAGCCACACACATTCGCAATGGCTTTCTCTCCACAGCCTTGATGGGAACATCTTCATGGCACCACTATTTACCCTCTCATCATAAACAAAGGTGTTTAGGGATCCCAAATCCTATTTAGACAACATGTAGTAGAACTAATGTGCATCTGAAATGAGAAATTCCTAATGTTTTTCATCACAAATATAGTAGTTCAGCTACTTGATAGGTTAAACAGGTCTTTAAATGTTAGCCTAGAAACTTACCCATTTATAATACCACTACAGGCCCGGTGCATGACATTCGTGCACTGAGGGGGGGGGGGGGTTCCCCTCAGCCTGGCCTGCACCCTCTCACAGTCCAGGACCCCTCAGGGAATGTCCGCCTGCTGGCTTAGACCCGCTCCCCATGTCCCTCTTGCAGTCCAGGACCCCTCGCTCCTTACCACCCGCCTGCTCACTGCTCCTTACTGCTGCCGTGGAGGCGAGAGAGGCTCCCACCACCACGCTGCGCTCACCAGCCGTGAGCCTGGCTTCTGGCTGAGCGGTGCTCCCCCTGTGGGAGTGCACTGACCACCAGGGGGTAGCTCCTGCGTTGAGTGTCTGCTTCCTGGTGGTCAGTGCACATCATAGCAACCAGTCGTTCTGGTCATTCCACCGTAACAGTCGCTTAGGCTTTTAGTATACAGATAAGATTTGTAAATGTTTTTCAGGGGGAAATGCATTTCAAATTCCAAAGCTCAGGTTAAATATGAATTCTTGAAACATAACAATTTGTAAGTGGGTGGCTACCTGTAAAAATGCTGGCAGTGGCTTAAGCAAGTTGGCATTATTAGGAAGAAGAGGAACTGGTTCTTAAGTCCTCTGCTTATATAAGGTCAGCAAAAGAACTAGAAGTATCATCAAGTCTACTGTAGAGAAACTTAAAATAGCTCCTTGTCATCACTACATGTTTAGTGAAGGATGAGGGGGAAAAGTCTCTTTAATTAACTTCAAAGAACATTTTGAATAAGAAGACAATATGAAAGCAATTATTAGTTTTACTAGTAGGATCACAAAAGATTATGAAAACTCATCCTATTGGTAGACAGCTAATCAGAAGATTGATGCAAGGATATTAAAAACAAGTTTGTTCTTTAAAATGTGGAAGTTAGCCCTAACTGGTTTGGCTCAGTGGATAGAGCGTTGGCCTGCGGACTGAAGGGTCCCAGGTTCGATTCCGGTCAAGGGCATGTACCTTGGCTGTGGGCACATCCCCAGCAGGGGGTTTGCAGGAGGCAGCTGATCGATGTTTCTCTCTCATCGATGTTTCTAACTCTCTATCCCTCTCCTTTCCTCTCTGCAAAAAATCAATAAAATATATATTTTTAAAAATGTGGAAGTTAAGCACCCTTGAAGATACTGCCTTCCCTAGTCACTGTCTTTCTAAAACATAGGGAAATGAAAAAGTGGAAGTGAAAGATTGAGTAATCAACCTAGTTTTGCTTTCAGGTCACTGCACTGACTAAACTAGGAAACATAAAATTCCAAAAGCCTGCAAAAATTCAGAAATTCATCAAAAAAGCATTAACTGAGTGCTTCCTTTCTATTTCTAATGTATTTTAGAGCATGAGTGAGCAAGCATATACATGAGCACACATAACATAGAATGCCTGGCTTGTACTGGTTCTAAAGGAGTAACTAAAAGCATAAGAACCATAAAGAGTAAAGCAGCATCCCTGGTAAAAATAAAACCAAAAGTTGAGCAGTGATTTATGACTTTCTGGAAGATAACCTTATGCTACAACTTAAACAGATCTGTAGCAGGTGTGTAACCCTCTGCATCTGCTCCCACCTGCACCCCACCAGCTCCTTCAGTACTGAAGAGCTGTATTTCTCTTAAGGCACCAAAGACTTCCAAACTTCTAGCTGTGTTATCTAGCCTAAGCCTTATCCTGTAATGCTCTTTCCCTCTATTCTCTCCACTACAGCCTCAGTGGTCTTTTGTTCCATAAATATTCAAGCCCATTCTTAACATAGGAACTTGTTCTAGCTCTTCTAACTGAAAAGCTCTTCCTCTTGTCACAAGATAAATTCCTTTTGGTTACTTCCTCAGAAAAGTGTTTCCCATACCTAAACAACCACCCTAGTGCTGATATTATTTATTTTTAGATTTGTTTATACTCTTCTGTTCCCACGAGAATGTAAGATCCATAGAGCAAGGACCTTGTCTGTGTTGGCCATTATATCCTCCACATTGAGAACAGTTCTGGCATATAGCAGACACTCAATAAACATACTGACTGTGTGGATGAAGAGTAGTCATTCAGTATTTATTGAGCATGGTGCCATATGCTGGCTACATATAATGCAAACTCTAGTAAGAAAGCTCATGGACCTTCCAGTTTTGTGATAGACCATAAGCAAGGGAACACACAAATACTTACATATTGTGACAAATGCTATTAAGGAAATAAGTGTTATGACTGAGAACTGAGGAGAGGCTATTTTAATTAGGGTGGTTAGAGTAAGGAGGAACGTGCCTGAAATGAATTTGGAGAGGTAGGTGGGAGCCAGATCATGTAAGGGAATGCCAAGAAGTTTGAAGTTTATTGTATACTAGAGGCCCGGTGCACAAAATTTGTGCATGGGGGTGGGGGAGTTTGTCCCTCAGCCCAGCATGCAACCTCTCTAATCTGGGATCCCTCTCACAATCCAGGACTGCTGGCTCCCAACCGCTCGCCTGCCTGCCTGCCTGATTGCCCCTAACCGCTTCTGCCTGCCAGCCTGATCACCCCCTAACCACTCCCCTGCCAGCCTGATCGATGCCTAACTGCTCCCCTGCCAGCCCGATTGCCCCTAACTGCCCTCCCCTGCAGTCATGGTCGCCCCCAACTGCCCTCCCCTGCTGGCCTGGTCACCCCTAACTGCCCTCCCTTGCCAGCCTGGTCGCCAGTAATTACCCTCCCCTGTTGGCCTGGTCACCCCCAACTGCCCTCCCCTGCAGGCCTGGTCTCCCCAACTGCCCTCCCACGTAGGCCTGGTCCCCCCCAACTACCCTCCCCTGCAGGCTTGGTCCCCCCAACTGCCCTCTCCTCCTGGCCTGGCCCCCCCAACTGCCCTTCCCTGCAGGCCTGGTCCCCCCAACTGCCCTCCCCTGCAGGCCTGGTCTCCCCAACTGCCCTCCCACGTAGGCCTGGTCCCCCCCAACTACCCTCCCCTGCAGGCTTGGTCCCCCCAACTGCCCTCTCCTCCTGGCCTGGCCCCAACTGCCCTTCCCTGCAGGCCTGGTCCCCCCAACTGCCCTCCCCTGCAGGCCTGGTCACCCCTAACTGCCCTCCCCTGTTGGCCTGGTCACCTCCAACTGGCCTCCCCTGCTGGCCTGGCCCCCACCCCCCCCATGCCCTCCTCTGCAGGCCTGGTCACCCCAACTGCCTTCCCTTGCAGGCCTGGTTCCCCCAACTGCCCTCCCCTGCACACCTGATCCCTCCCTACTGCCCTCCCCTGCTAGCCTTGTCACCCGCAACTGTTCTCCCCTGTAGGCCTGGTCCCCCCCCAGCTGCCCTCCCCTGCTGGCCATCTTGAGGTGGCCATCTTATGCCCACATGGGGGTGGCCATCTTTGACCACATGGGGGCAGTCATCTTGTGTGTTGGAGTGACAGTCAATATGCATATTACCTCTTTATTAGATAGGATTTTAAAATTGGAAGCTTTTAGGATTTTAAGCAGAGAATGAAAGCTGATTTGTGTTTTTTAAAGTATCTTAGACTTCTAGTCAAGTTGACTTGAAGTTCACAAACTCCCCATCTTTGTCCAAAACATCATTGAATGAATACAGAAAATTTCAAAAGAATATCCCAAGTATATACACAATTAATATTTCTATGAACAAAAAAAAGTAGAAAACTATACTAAATCGGTTAAGTCAAATATCACCTCCACAGACAAGCACCCTAGGCTTAAACAATTTTATGGATGAATCTTATCCACTCTTCGAAAAAAACAAATAACCTCTATGTTTACAAACTGTCTTATGAGAGCATGAATACAAAAGATCCACTCAGCTTGAGGACAGTGGTTACTTCTGAAGAGGGGTGGAATGGGATTGTGGAGGGCTACAAAGAAAGTTTCCACTATATCCATACCTTTTAGCTCCTGTAAAGGTCGGAAGCAAGCTTGGCAAAATGTGAATAGCCCTAAAGTATGAGTGGTAGGTACAAAGATGACATTATGTTGTACTCCATATTTTCTGTTTGATATATTTTAAATAATTTTTTAAAAATCAATCGTGCCTGATGTCTACACAATGAAATGGAAGAGAGCAAGAGTGAAACAGGAAGCCCTTCTAGAAAGCATGTGTAGAAATCCTGGCTACAGTAATGGTGACCGAGACTCGAGGTGATAATAATGAGATGAAGTAGATTCAAGTAAAATTCTATTTCCATGGAATAATTTGTGGAACTTATTGATAGACTGGATATGAGGAGCTCAAAAGAGGAAAAACTCAAGGTTAACTGTGGCTAAAGCAAAGTGTACATGAAGGTGCCATTTTATCCGAGGAAGAAAACTGGGAAAGGAACCAGTTAGAGGACATGATAGAATCCTGTTTTAAGTT
This sequence comes from Cnephaeus nilssonii, assembly GCF_951640355.1. Lineage (NCBI taxonomy): Eukaryota > Metazoa > Chordata > Mammalia > Chiroptera > Vespertilionidae > Cnephaeus > Cnephaeus nilssonii. The sequence goes on along the minus strand of NC_137092.1, from coordinate 29,398,080 downwards.
CATCTCCTATTTCTTCCACTCAGACATAAGCTCTTTATGGGGAGCATCTGTGTACTTTACCTTACCTCTGTATTCCCTAAAGTTCCTAACATAACTATGCCAAATCAATGTTACACAGTGTACACTGCCTATATTCAGTTGGTCCTCTGTATCTGGGATTCTACATCCATGGATTCAACCAGCATGGATTGAAAATATTTGGGAGAGAAAAAAAAGTTGCATTGTTGCTGACATGTACGATGTAGTTAGGCCTGTGATAATTGTGTCTGTATGAACTTTTTTTCTCATTACTCCCTAAGCAATATAGTATAACAATTATTTACAAAGCACTTACATTGTATTAGATATAAGTAATTTAGAGATAATTAAATTATACAGAAGGATGTGAGTAGATTATGAAAAGGATTTACGCATCTGTGGATTTTTCTATCTGTGGGAGGTCCTGGAACCAATCCTCCCAGTTACCGAGGGAAGACTATATTGTTTTGAAAACCAGACCACCTTTTTTAAAAGTATCAGCTTTCAAAAACATTTGATATCACTTAATAGTCTAATAACAAAAAGAAACTTTCAAGAAGTCCCAATAAGTTTTATCATGCAGCTTATTTAATTTTTATGTTCCATATAAATTTATTTTTCACATTAAGCCATTTTAATTAATTTTGTATGATTTTACCAGCTAGATGCATTATAAGCTATGCAATATTAAAAGGCAAACCACTGTAAATGGGATAAAATTTATAATAGGGTTATTATTACATAGCATCTCCTTACCAATTACTATTCATGTATCTTAGTTATACAGAGCCCTTTATCTCATGTAATTCATAAATGACCTCAAATAAGTAGGTAGGAACATTTCTGTAATATTTAGTTAGAGTTGGTATTCACACAGAAAGCATTAGGTCCCTTATCATAAGGAAACTAATGCTTGAAATGACTTGTCCAAGGGTGTACAGCAAGCTAATACAACTGCAAGCTAATTTTGCTGTGCTTAAAGAGCTGATGCTATTCTAAACTTATAAACATTATGAAAATGTATAATGACCAAATCTCCTCAAAATTTATCCAGAAGATAGACTCTGATTATTCTTTTGCTTACTTTTGAAGTCAGAATCATATGATACAGAGATTTTTCTAATACTACATTAATGGAATGGTAGGAATAAAATCATGTAGATGTTTAAGGGATCATTAAAGCAAATCTGTTTTCCTTCCTAAGATAAAAAGGTCACCAAGTTTCTTTAGAGGGAATTAACTGTGTCTAAAAAGTCATAATACTTGAGTATATTATGATACCACAAGTTTCGATTCTTATTTTTATGTTGCTCAAAACCAAAACAAGTATATTTCAACCACTGCATTTGGCAACTATCCCTTTTTGGTGAACCATGACAACTAAGCATTAAGTCTAGGTCAATTTTTATTTCAAACACAGTGAATGCTGTGATTTTAAGCACTTTCAGAGTATCTTTATGCTTGTATTTTCCCTTCGTAATTTATTCCATTAACTTGGGGGATTTGGGGAGAGCAAGGACACCTTTCTGGTAGCTCAGAATTCAACAAAGGTAAGGTCCTCAAAGCCATATGTATAACTATCCCTTGCAAATAAATCAGGTCTTAACAATTTTTTTAATAGCTCAGAAGCAGTACTTTTGCATGCCAAAAGTAAATTCCAAAAGGTTTCTTAGAAAAATTGTTACAAATTTTTAAATGTGAGAATGGAGCCACTTAAAAATGTAATGATCCCACATTTTTAGCAATGCCACTTGTTTCTGCATTTACATAACTTTGTATCAATTTGATTTCTCTCTTTTAGAGGATGGATCTAAATGGAAACAGAATTGAGTTGAAAGGTGTAACAAGTGTATACATCTCTTAAGTTCAACATTGTATTTTTAGTGGATTTTATTTTGTAAAGGATGAAAAAACCAATGAAGGTGACACTGGGAAGTGACACCATGAGTACTTCAATAGTATAATTCTGGCCGTAGTGCAAAGTTAGAGATGGGAGAGTATTATAATAAAAGTTAGAGAATGGAAAGCTGTTATAATAGTCTAGGTCAGGAGAAAGCTTTATAAAGCCCAGATTTCTGTGTCCTACTCCTAGAGATTCTGAGTCAGTAGGTTTAGAGCAACTTCTCATATCCTTAGTAAAGAGCTAAACATGGCTGGCTGATAGTGAGTTACAGCATCAGCCCTTGATGCTGACACCTTTAAATGAGTATCAGGAACCCATAAAAGTTACAAGCTGATTTTACCACAAATGAACAGACTCACCTGGATCAGGATCATATTTTAGGTCCACTGGGTGTACAACAGGGTGATATTCCTTCTAAACATAATATAAATTAAAACAGATTTAATTTCACCACTTCATGCCTCATATAAACATGTTCTTCAGCTAATGTAAGCAAATATACTATTAGTAGTACCATTCTTTTGCCCCCCAAAATGAAATCCTGCAATCTGTAGGAAAGGGAGAGGAAAAGAAGAAAAGATCAAATCTAAGTCTGAACTATACCTTTCACAGTATTGCCACCTACTGCATACACTAAGAAATTACACCATAAAAAATTTAAGAAAAGCAATCAAGCAAATTAAAGGCACAGAGACTAAATTTTGTGTTTCAAGTAGTAGGTAGTCTCCAAATTATGAGTGAACTGTTTTTCAAAAGTTCACTTTAAGACAAGGAAGGGTTTGAAACTCAGAACTCATATTCCCACAGAAACTGTTTTTAAAAGTGGCTGCCACTGCCATGTCAGCACATTAAAGCCTACAGTATACATCCTGTGATACACTAAGACTACAGTAGCAGAATTACAGGAACAGGATCCACAATTCAGGCAAAAAGAAAGAGGAAAATCTTCCTCCTTACTCTTGTCCAAAGCTAGCAAGAGCCAAAAAGGTTTTTTAAAAAGCTGTCTTGGGGGCTGAGGGCTGGGGGTGGTGGTGGAGAGATTGAGCAAGAGAGAAAAGAAGCTGTCTTAGAATAGAAGTAATCCTGTTATTTGCAGATTTTTAATATTTCCTACAACTTTTGTGATATTATGCTATGTCAGTACAGTTTTGGTAATATTATTATATTTAAATCTTTTTTTCTTGAATATTAATGTTTATTGGATGTAACATTATACTTTAAAGTCATTTTTCTTGAAAATAAAAAAATAATAAATTAAAATAAAAAATAAATTTTAAAAAAGAAGCTGTCTTGCCCTAGCTGGTTTGGCTCGGTGGATAGAGCATCGGCCTGCGGACTGAAGGATCCTGGGTTCAATTCCGGTCAAGGGCACATGCCAGGATTGCGGGCTCGATCCCCAGTGGGGGAGTGCAAGAGGCAGCCGATCAATGATTCTCTCTCATCATTGATGTCTCTCTCTCTCTCCCTCTGCCTTCCTCAGTGAAATCAATAAAAATATATATTTTTTAAAAAGTCGACTCTATGTCCTCTCTTTAAAATAATTTAAAAAATTAAAATAAAAAAAAAGAAGCTGTCTTTAGTATCTTCCCCCCATCCGTTTTGCATCACTTTTAAACTTCTACAGCAGTACCTCATCTAGGCCTGCCAACTTTCTTTCCTTTATGCAATACTGATTACTAGGTTGTTTTTTTTTCAGGGAAGGAGGGGTAGTTAATAGGAAAGACACATTTTGAATGTCTTTCCTAAGAAAACCTTAAAAAGGGGGTGGGGAATAAAGCAGGGTATTTCTTTGAAGAAGAAGTTCTACAGAAGAAAAAAGAAAAAATTCTGCTTATAATTATTTTTTTCTCATAGAATGACTAAAATATTGCCTTTACTGTCTAAAATAATTTCTGAAAGGAAAGTAATCAAAAGATTTATATGTAAAGTATGTTAATTTTAAAAACTAAGGGCAAACAGTATATCACAATGTAAAGCAACATGTTATTTCTAGCTGCAGAGGCCAAAGCCACTCCCCAGCAAAACTACTCTTGACCCATCATGACTTTGGGAGCTAAACAAATTACACACAATTCATAAAGCAAATTTCAGTATTTTGAAAAGGTACTCAGTCTTCGCCATGAATTTACAAAATATGAACTCATATACAAATAATATGCTAAACGCAAATGACAAATAGAAAGAAAAGCCTTAAAAAATAAAATTATCTTTTTCTTTTTCCTTCCTGGTATCAGAATTATAAAGTCATTGTCAATATTCCATCTTCAAAGTCTATGTTAGTATGTTAGAACAGAAAAAAGTCTTCAAGAGACAAAAACAGTAGTAATTAAAGAAAGAAAAATAAAAATAAAAAGGTCATTTATCTCTACACGAATTCTATAGTTTAATTTTGTATTGTAGTAAAAGAGACATAACATAAACTTGACTATTTTAAAGATAAATCATCTTACCAGAATTTCTTGTTTTGCTTTTATAATTTTTATGACACATTCAAGGATCTTTCTGGGATACTGCTTACGTTTCGTGGCTAAGTCTACTATGATTTCATCAAAATGATCTTCAAGTTCTTTGATATCAGAATCTATTTAAAGAAAAAAACATATCAAAAAATTCCTTAAAACAATTGTTTATATTCTACATAGAATGTAATGTAATTAAGCTAAATTTAGAAAACACAAAATAATTAAGGAAAACAAATATGGCAAGTTAGTGGATACCCTCACTTTGGTGATTGATTCATTCATATATTGAACAATTGATTAATCAGAGAAACCTATTTTTTAAAAAATATTAAATACTAACTTCTATTTTAATACTCTTACAGTTATAGAGAGGAAAGAGGCCCTGGCCAGTTAGCTCAGTTGGTTAGAGCATCATCCCAATATGCCAAGGTTGCAGTTTGATCTCAGGTCAAGGCACATACAAGAAGCAACCAATGAATATATAAATGCGTGGAGAAAAGAATCAATGTTTCTCTCTTTCCCTTCCTTTCTCTCTAAAATCAGTAAATTTTTTAAAAGTTTTATTAAACACTAAAGGCCGTCAGCTTAACTGGTCTTATAGCTTGTGTTCCGCTGTGTCAAAGCTTCATTAGTGAGAAGTACCATACATATTTCTTGGAAACATTTTTAGACACTGCTGATATATATCAGCATATATTTACATATTGGTAGAGATAACTGAGGTGCAGTATGGCCTTTCACGTATGTAACAAATATTAAGTCCAACTAAATTACTTATTTTGAAGAGTATTAAAAGAGATACGGTCATTTCTTACTTTAAAAAGTCATTTAAATGAGCAGCCTTCCCTAAATTTTAATTTTTCCATTTGAAAAGTTCAATCAGTAACCTGAAAGGAAGAATGTACTATTTCACACAAAAAAATATCAAGTCTCCCAGCTAATCTATGTAGGAAAGAAAATGGTTTCTTAGCGCCACCTAATGATAAAGCTATAAAAGTGAAATGTATAAACAATTTGAGCAGGGAAGAGTCATTAATTTAACAAATATTTAGTGGGTGCCTACTGTATGTCAAGCTAAGTATTGAAAACATAGTAATGAGAAAAAAAATATATAGTCCCTGCTCTCAAGGAACTTACATTTTAATTTTTAAATGTGCCTGGTCAATCGTCCTGAAATCAAATCCACTCAGGGTAGTTAAGGGGCAGAAAAGAAGTTGCTTTCACTTATACGTATATTCCCATATTCATTCATTTGCTCATTTGTTTGTTCACTCATTTATACAATAAAATAGACAAAAACCTCTGCCCTTGTGAAGCTTACTTATTGCTTCTATGTATCAGGATCAGATACAAATCATATTAATTCTACCTGCTGAACATCTCTTGCACCTTTTTCTTTCTCTCCTTTCCCAGTCATGGGGCAGATCTTCACGGTATTATGCTGTACTACTGCAATAACCTCCCTGAGGTCCGCCCGCCTTGAATTTTTCCCTTCTCCAATTCATCCCCACACAGAGCGAGCAGTTAGCTTTCGTGTAAGTTCTATTTTAAAAGCCTTCACCAGTTCCCCATTACCTACAAGGTAAAGTAGAAATTCTTGAGCACATCCTAGAGGGCTCTCTGTGATCTGGCCCCAACTTACCTTTCTGACCATATCTGCCATTAGTTTTCCCAATTCACTTCTGACATTTTCAAAACATAGCACTCCTTTGTGCCTTTGCACATGCTGTTTCCTCTACTTGAAATGTCCTTCCTACTTCCTTTCTGTCTAGCACATTCTCATTTATTACATGCATTTAATAACCTACTCTGTTATGTCTACTCCCACTTCCCAAAGAGTATAGTGATTCCTTGTCCATTTCCTTCCATTAATGATGAGTTGCTAAATGGTAAGGACCATGTCCTTGCATCTATCTCCTGACATTTGGCATAGTGGCTGACATTTATCAAGTGCCCATGAAAAAAAAGTACAAGGGTTATAACTATTTTCCCTCACAGTTATGAGGGGGAAAGGAGACAAAGATATACATACTCCACCCAGGTTACCAACCTGTCAGGAAATATATGTGCTAATCTATAAACTGATTAATTCTATTGCTAAAGGCAGTCTTTGCCAATCAATAAAGCAATTCCAAAATGACCTTAGAGAAAAAGAGTCAGATAAAGACACTGTAAAGGCTGTATAGCTTGAACTTGTAGATGGTTCTGATACACTCCCTCTTCCCTACAATCACTCTAATAATATTTGAAAAATCCAGTGTTACTGTTTTTAATGTCTTAATACGTAAACCAGAAAGTACAATTTGGTAACTCTGAGGAGATAACTACTACACAGGGATGTGCAAAAGTAGGTTTATAGTTGTGAGTGCACGAAACAGTTTATTCATGTATTATTATTTATTATTATACTAGAGGCCCGGTGCACGAAATTTGTGCACAGGGGGGGGGGTGTGTCCCTTAGCCCAGCCTGCACCCTCTCCAATCTGGGATCCCGGATCGGGCCTAAACGGGCAGTTGGACATCCCTCTCACAATCCAGGACTGCTGGCTCCCAACTGATCACCTGCCTGCCTTCCTGATTGTCCCTAACTGCTTCTGCCTGCCAGCCTGATCACCCCCTAACCACTCTGCTGCCAGCCTGATTGATGCCTAACTGCTCCCCCAGCCAGCCTGTTTGCCCCCAACTTCCCTCCTCTGCCGGCCTAGTCACCCCTAACTGCCCTCCCCTGCAGGGTTTATCGCCTTCAACTGCCCTCCCTTGCAGGCCTGGTGCCTCCCAACTGCCATCCCCTGCTGGCCATCTTGTGGTGGCCATCTTGTGTCCACATGGGGGCAGGATCTTTGACCACATGGGGGCAGCTATATTGTGTGTTGCAGTGATGATCAATCTGCATATTACTCTTTTATTAGATAGGATAGAGGCCTGATGCATGGGTGGGGGCTGACTGGTTTGCTCTGAAGGGTGGGGGTTCCCTTGGGGCATGGGGCGGCCTGAGCGAGGGTCCTGTGGTGGTTTGCAGGCCGGCCATGCCCCCTGGCGACCCAAGAGGAGGCCCTGGTATCTGGAATTTATTTACCTTCTACAATTGAAACTTTGTAGCCTGGAGCAAAGCCAAGCCTGCTGCTCGCTCCTCGGCCAACAGCGATTTCTGTTGGAGTTAATTCACCTTCTATAATTGAAACTTTGTAGCCTTGAGTGGAGGCTTAGGCCGGCAACAGGATGGCTTCGTTTGTTACCGCGGAAACCCAAGCCTCCCTCCCGCTCTCAGTGGCTGTAGCCATCTTGGTTGGGTTTATTTGCATATTTGCTCCAGATTGGCTGGTGGGCGTGGCTTGGTTGGTGGGCGTGGCTTAGGCGTAGCTAAGATGCGGTCAATTTGCATATTGCTCTATTATTAGGTAGGATTATTTGTTTGTATTACAACTGTAAACTTACTTTTGCCTATCCCTGTAATAATCCCAAGCATTAGACAGTAAAGTCTTCTGGGCAAAGTATTATCTCAATGTTGAGAAGAAAAATTACAACCACAGAGGGTTATCTGATGGGTTTGGAATCAGCTCAAAGGTATCTGAGTAATCAGAACAGTAAAAAGTGGTATTAAACTATGCTGATCAGATCTCTATAATACCACTATGGGGACAGACAAAACACGCTGGCCCACTTCTTCAGGACATTGCTGAAGAATTGTGCTTCTTTTTCCACACTGATCATTATTTTTCTACTGAATTTTTTTTTTCTCCTACACTGAACATTTTCTTTCTACCAAAAACTGATTTCTTTAGATATGTCAATAACATTAGTTAGGGTACAATCAAGTCTGCTTTGGACCAGGAAATATTCTGTCTTTTTAAGGAGGTTTCTCTATATATTGATCTCATACTTGACATAGAATTCCTATAGTTTAACTTCACATTCTTAAGGGTATTTCACTGTCTAAGAATCACTTGTAAAATTACAACTTGATTCATAAGGTATTAATCATAGGAATTCTCTGGGCCTGTTTCTTCATCTGGGGATAGTTCCACAATATTTTCCAATAAACTACTGACAAGGGTACTTTTAAAGATTGATCAGATGAAAGTCTCGTTGAGAGTGCCAGACAGAAATATAAAGATCAAGGTACCTACTATGTTGTTTTCCTCAGATTATAACTTCAATAGTCTTCTAGATTAGTTTTCTCTCCCCCCTCCCAGTAAAATACATTTTAAAGAGAAGTAACACTGAAAATGAGGATTCAAAATAAAATAGCTACAAAAATAACTCAGAAATTAGCAACCGAAGGAGAAAGTGAAATCACTTACCCCTGAAACAATCATCTGAAGCTTCTTGCCATGCCTGCCCATTAATGCTGACATTCTCTTGCACAGCAGATTCAAAAGTCTGCAATAAATTCACAACAGTAATGTCACTAAAAATAACTTCAAATACTGAATTTAAACATTTTGGCAAGATAATTTGTTTGTTTTTTGTTAATCCTCACCGAGGATATTTTTTCCATTGATTTCTAGAGTGAGTGGGAAGAGAAAGAAACATTGATGTGAGAGAGACACATGGATTGGTTGCCTCCCAACTTGCCCCAACCGGGGGCGGGGACCACACCTGCAACCCAGGTACGTGCCACCCTTGACTGGAATCAAACCTTCGACCTTTGGCGTGCAGGCCAACACTCTAACCACTGAGCCATGCCTGCCAGGGCATAATTTCAGATTTGTGAAAGAGAATATTTAAAAAGTAGCAGACTAGCCTATTAGTATACTATTTTCAATGAAGATCCCATTGCAATTAATTCTACCTACATTTTCACTGATAGCCATTAAACTACCTATGAGATAATTCAATCCAAAATTTTAGAATAGTCTTTCAAACAAAAACATATACTTCTTAAATGAAATTAAAAAAAATAAAAGCTAACAAATTTGGGCTCGGTTGAATCTCAAGAGTGTCTACACATACTGTGAATGAACGTCATTGTTAACAAGAAGAAAAACATATATGCTTAAAAGAAAGTGAAATTATGTCTGCTTTATAAAGGACTGTATTTTTTAGAGATGTATACTGAAGTATGTAGGATGAAATCACATGACATCTTGAATTTGTGTGAAAATAGGAAGTAACAAATTTTTGATAACTGTTAAATTTGGTGATGGATATATGGGTATTCACAGTACTAGTCTATTTTTTTGTAGGGGAAGGCAGGGAGGGTTGGTGGGTGGGAGGTAATCAACCAAAGGCCTTGTATGCATATATGCATAACCATGAACACAGATAATAGGGTGCTGAAGACCTGGGACAGGGGTGGAGGGGGTGAGGGTGGGGAGGAAGAAAGGGACATATGTAATACTTTCAACAATAAAGAATTATTTTTTTAAATGTTAATACATTAAAAAATAAAGGACTGCCCTGGCTGGTGTTGTTCAATGGTTACAGTGTCAGCCTGCAAACTTAAGGGTCAGGGGTTCAATTCACTCCCCAGCCCTGTTCGGGGCACGTGCAGGAGGCAACCAATCAATGTGTTTCTCTCACATCGATGTTTCTCTCTCTTTCTTGCCCCCCCTCCCGCCTCCTTCCACTCTTTTTCAATGGTAAAAAATAACCTAGGGTGAGGATTAACAAAAAATAAAAGATTAAAGGAATTTGGAAGCACCACTAAAATTCTGAATACACATTCCCTATTATCTAACAACTAGAGGCCCAGTGCACGAAATTGATGCATGGGTAGGGTTTCCAGGCCTGGCTGGCAATCAGAGCCGATCTGTGGGGCGACCGGCAGGGCAATCGGGGGGCCCCGCTGGCACCCACCTTGGCTGGCCTGGGGCCTGCTCCTGTGTTGAGCATCTGTCCCCTGGTGGTCAGTGTGCATCATAGTGACCAGTCGTTCAGCTGTTCGGTCGATTTGCATATTAGGGTTTTATTATATAGGATGAGAATAGTCCTTTAGGTTAGGATACATTGCTAGAAGTGAAATCCTAATACGCAAATCAACCAAATGGCTGAATGACCAGTTGCACAGTGACCACCAGGGGGCAGACGCTCAATGCAGGAGCTGCCCCCTGGTGGTCAGTGCGCTCCCACAGAAGGAGCGCTGCTCAGCCAGAAGCCGGGCTCACAGCGGGCGAGTGCAGCAGTGGGGGCCTCTCCCACCTCCGCAGCAGTGCTAAGGACCCCTCGGGGGTCCCGGGCTGAGAGCCCCCCCACCAGTGCACAAATGTTGTGCACCAGGCCTCTAGTAAGAACATAAAGAGGATGCATTAGGAATCTTTATTTTAGCACTGTTTGAAATAATAAAATACTGAGGCGAAAAATCACAAATTTTAAATTCAAAATTAGAAGAATGGTTAAATATTCAATATATCCATACCATGCAATACTTAAAAAGAATGAAGTATATCTATACATAATATTGACATATTTGGTAAAAGAAAAAAAATGGGGGAGAGCAGGTTGCTAATAATACATCAGCATGACACAATGTTTAAAACAAAACAAAACAAAAACAGAGAGAGAGAAAGTGAGAGAGATGTAAAATCATAAAGAAGGGTGTAGAAGGATTATATCCTCTTTGTACCCTCCAAAATAGTAAGTTCTTTCCAGGAAAGAAGAGGGATGGGGAAGGGAAATTCAAAGACTTTGCTTTATGCTATTTCTTTTTACAATGAGGATATATTTGGTATTTTGTATAATTAAAAAAAAGCATAAATCAAATAATGCATAACTATGAAGTACATATTTTACACTTTAAAATTTTTATAAAGTAAAATATTTACTTTATATGTGGGCTTCCAAGGATTACTTGGGAATACAAATTGCCATTGTGGCATTGGCACAATTGTACCAATACTATTTTTTTTAAGAAAATCTGTTACTATATTATGTGGTTTTAGATAGAGGTATGTCAACATAATTAAAGCCTCTGCCTTTTATTTGTTCTCTTATTTAAAAGAAAACACAAGTCAATTTCCTTGGTAGTTTACCTTAGCAGTTCCTAGAAAGGGGCAAACCCTAAGATCCTTACACAATAAAACAGTTTCCTTCCCAAAAAACTACTAAGAGTGTCTATTCTTCCCTTGATTACAGGAGGGAATAAGAGCCACTGTTTATACAAAACTGGAATACACCACAACCCAGGGAGTCTTTCTTCGTCTTCCACTTAACCTTTACTTTTATTGTTTGCATTGTGATCATTCACACTCCCAGGTGTGCTGCATATAAAATTTTCAAACTTTTTTTTCTACATATAAAATGTGTGCTTTGTTATGACAGCCACCAATCCCTCAATTTGTTGTACCGTTCCCCTCCAAAAAAAAAAAAAAAACACAAAAAAAAAAACAAACAAAAAAAAATCTTCAAAGGCTTTACAAAATATTTGAGAAAGGAAGGGGAAATGTGCTCTGAGGGCCAGTTATGATCTTAGGAGAAGTTTATAATCAAGACAGCTTCCTTATCTACTTTTGGACTTATAGGGGAGATGTTTTCACTCTCTTTACAAGACATTCTAAAAAAAAACAGGCAAAAGGAAAGACCAAAAGCTAGCCTGGCGCCCGACTGAACTTCCAGGATTCCGGTTCCTGGAGAAATCCTCCCGGAGTCTATGTGCACTCGAATAGGGGAGCTACTAGGCCTTCAAATGTGGCTAATCCGAAAGATGAGCGGTACGTTTCAGACACCAAATGTGAAAAGCTGGGTACTAACAAAAGGATGTAAAATACCTCCCTTCGGGTTTTTATTATTATCATTACAAAGTAAAACGCTATCTTGGTCACAGTGGGTTACGTCAAGTCTGTTATTACCATTAATTCCGCCTGTCTTTTCCAACTTTTAATTGTAAGTTACCTACATAGCTCGCCTGGTTCTTTCCTATCGGACAGCGTTGGTAACTAATAATGCCCGGCGGCCACTAGATCTATTCCGTCCCCTCGCGTTTCTCGGGCTGCTCTTCCTGAGCGTGGGCACCGCTAACGCTGCCGAAGCCCGCGCAGCCTCTCGAGCCCTGAGACCGGGTAAGAAGAGGGTGAAACGACAAGTGCCGGCTACTGGGCCCGTACCCACTGCGCGTCTCGCAGCGCGGGCTCCCGAACCTCCTCCGGCAGCGCGTCCCCGAGCTGTCGCACGAAGCGGCCGCACAGTTCCATCAGCTCCAGCACGGCCTGCTTCGAGGTGCAGCGCACGCGGAAGTCCTCACGGGGAGTGGTGGGGCCCGGGGTGCGGTCTTCTGTCCCGGCCACTCTCTCCACGTCCCGCGGAGGCGAGAGGCTCGCCAACTCGGGAGCCCCCGCCATTTTCCCAGTTTGAACCGGGGGGCGGGAACTCTGGGAGCGGAAGCGAGTGCCACCGGAGGAAAGTGTCCGGGTACAGCCGGAAACTCGGACCGCCGCCGCAGCAGGGTTCCGGGCCGAGGCTGCGCGGGCCGATTCCAGGGCCACGCCAGCCGCGGCGATGGGGGCGGTGGGCGGAGGGCTGGTGGACTGCCACTGCCACCTTTCCGCCCCGGATTTCGACCGCGTACGTGAGGGCGAGGCCGGGCCGTGGGAGCGGGGAGACCCCCCTCCTCCTCCCCCGTACTTGTCTGGGCTTATCTTTGCTCTCCTTTCTTAGGACGGAGCCCCAGACTCACACCCAGGCCGGTCTTTGGCCGGTGCGACTTGCTCCTGACTCCCTATTTATTTTATTAGCCGCAGTCTATTGATCTTTCTTTCCGATCCCGAATAGCCGAAGCCCTGTGTCTCCTCTCCCATTTGCTGTTGCCGGTTACCGGAGTTCTTCCCCCTATCTGCGCTGGGCCCGGCTGAGAATCCACTTTTCCCCGAAACGAGGGCGTGATCCCATGCGAACAGAAAGAACAATACTCACACCAGATCAGAGTTCCCAAGTGTCTTACCCGCTATATTGGAAACCAGAGGCTTATAATAGAGAAGGAAGAGCGGAGTCTATTTGGCGGGGGACGGGGCAGCCAAACAGAAGATGGGTGTAGGGTAGTGATGACCGCTGGCAGGTTGACCTGGCACATTCATGCTACCAAATGCTGGATGGAGCGGGATGAGCTAGAGAGAGAGAGAGAGAGAGGCATGAAACAAGACTGAAGAGGTTTGCAGGGATAGGTGTGATGATAGGTCAGTAAGGAGTTTGGGATTTCATTAAAACAACAATGCGAATCTTGTCTTTTTTAAAATATATATATATATTTTATTGATTTTTTAAAATATATTTTATTGATTTTTTTACAGAGAGGAAGGGAGAGGGACAGAGAGTTAGAAACATCGATGAGAGAGACATCAATCAGCTGCCTCCTGCACAACCACCACCAGGGATGTGCCTGCAACCAAGGTACATGCCCTTGACCGGAATCGAACCCGGGACCCTTGAGTCTGCAGGCCAATGCTCTATCCACTGAGCCAAACCGGTTTTTGGCTATCTTATTGATTTTTTACAGAGAGGAAGGGAGAGGGACAGACAGCTAGAAACATCAATGAGAGAGAAACATCAATCAGCTGCCTCCTGCACACCCCCTACTGGGGATGTGCCCGCAACCAAGGTACATGCCCTTGACCGGAATCGAACCTGGGACCCTTCAGTCCACAGGCCGACGCTCTATCCACTGAGCCAAACCTGCTAGGGCTTGTCTTTCTTTCTTTCTTTCTTTCTTTCTTTCTTTCTTTCTTTCTTTCTTTCTTTCATCTTTTTTTTTTTTAAGAGAATGACAAGATCTGATATCCATTTAAAAACTTTTGCTGATGTGTGGCAAACAGAGGAGAGCGAGGGTGGAAGCTAGAAGAGCAATTTGGAAGCGTCTGCAGTATGTAGACAAGAGGTGATGGTGGTTGCAGGGGAGTTTGAGAGAAGCAGATGGATTGAAGGTATATTTTAGAGGTAGGATCTCTATGTGCTGGGGAATTGGACGTGGAGAGGGAGGGAAAGAGAGGATTTGATGCTGTAGGGAGGACGGTGTTGCTGTTGACTGAGCTGAGAGAAGACAGATTGAGGAGGGAAGGCCGAAGGAAGAGGTTTGTTGGGGAGAACATAGAGTTGGCATATGTTGAAGCCTAAGATCCATCCAAGTGGAGATGTCATATCGTAATTCCTTTTTTAAAAAAAAAATGTTTGTTTTTTATATTTTTCTTTATAGTCATTCTTAAATGTGAATCTTGGGTTTTGGAAAGAATTAATAGGCCAAAGATAACAACTGGGGACTCCTTAGCATAGTAATGAATGGCATTTAAACCCGTGGGTAAGATCACTTCCGGTGAGTACAGAGGGAGGAGCAGAGGGTCCTGAAGTCAGATAGAGGAGAAAGAGCCAGTCAAGAAGACTGAAAAGTAGCAGCCAGTAAAAGAGTGGCGTTTGCAGGTGAGTGGTGTTGCAGGAGCCAAGAGTGGAAAATATTTCAGGAAGGGCGGGGTAGATAAGTGAGGAGCTCCTAAATGCTGCTGAGGGGTAAGTGAGAGACAGAGAGGTGCCCTCCACAGTTGACAATAACAGTTTCCGTTTTAGTGGAGTGGGAACAGATGCCAAATGTCACTAAGAGAAAGAAAGAGGAAATGAAAGGTGAGTCAGTCAGTGTAGGTTCTTCACATTCTACCACACTGTTCCTTGCCATCATTGTCATTCTTTACGGTGCCTCAACTACAGTGCTATACACAGCCAAAGAGCAGCTACTTATTCATCTAAAATAACTGTGATAACTTGTGCTTATTTTAGGATCTGGATGACGTGTTGGAGAAAGCCAAGAAAGTAAGTCAATATCTATAATTGCCCTTTTTGTTTTTGTTCTAGATATGCTATATTGATGCTTCAGTAATAATAAGTTGCATTTATTATGGATTTACTGTGTGACAAGTACCGACCTAAGCCCTTTCTGTACATTATTTCATTTAATGTTTCACAACAACCTTCTGAGGAAGCTTCTATTTTTTAGCCAACTATTTATTGCCCATTTTGTAGACGAGGAAACTAAGGCCTAGAGACTAACTTGTCCAAAAACATACCGCTAGTGAAATGTTACAGACAAGATAGTCTGAGTCGAAACATGTTTCCCCAGCCATCAGACTTAATAGCAATATGGAACAGAGGATCCATATGTTGGTTCTAAAATTAACATTATCCTGGGGATTTTGGAGAGATTATAAAAGTTTTGGGAACCATTTTGATTTGTTTGAGAAAAATTATTAACTTTTGGAAGTGTTTATAAAATTCATTATCACTAGCATTTCATGGTCTTTCCCCAAAGTATTAGTTTAGAAGTAGCTGCCAGTATATTTTTATATTCAACCCTCTTTCACTATGACATTAATTAGGAGTGTGGGCTTTGGAGTTACACAGGCCTAATGATCTTGGGCAAATCATTTCACTCCATCCAGAATTCTGTCTCCTGGCCTATATAGGGATTATAGCAATGCCACCTCATAAGGTTGTGTAGATTAAATTGAGGTAATATTCATGTTCACTGAACACAGTGCCTGAAACATAGTAGGTACTCAGTGATAGCCATTATGATTATACTGATGGAGTATGGATGAGCAAGAATAACTAAAATCACAGAAAACTTTATAATTTTATTTAATTATATTGGATGTTCTATTGCTCTAGACTCTAGCTATTCTATTCTGTTCTTTTTTGCTTCAGGCCAATGTTACGGCTCTTGTGGTGGTCGCTGAACATTCAGGAGAATTTGAAAAGATTATGCAGCTTTCAGAAAGGTGCTACTTCTCATTAAGAACTTAAAGAGTTGCTAATAAGGATGCAGTTATGATGTCATGTTCATAATATCAAAGATTATCCATTTTTAAAGAGAATGGGAAGAAAAATATTAATCTAGCCCTAACAATTATTTCCTACTTATTCTTTAGAGTAACATTGCCTGCTAGTCTAATACTCGGCTTCTCAATTCATTCTACACTGTTAGGTATAACGGGTTTGTCCTGCCATGCTTAGGTGTTCATCCAGTTCAAGGACTTTCACCTGAAGACCAAAGAAGTGTCACATTAAAGGTAACAGTAACAGTCAGATAAAACAAGAACCATAGAACATGATAATACCTTTGACTCAGTAATCCTTCACTTTCTGATTTATAGTGCAAGGCAATAATCTAAAAGAAGGCAATTCTTTCCCAGAGATGTTTGTTGCAGAATTATTTGTAATAGAGAAAAAGGGGAAACAGCCTAAGGGTTCAGAAATAAAGGAATAATTAGTTAGCTTGTAGAGTATTAAATATAATGTATTTATTAAAAATGAAGACTATAAGATTTATGTAGTAACATGGAAAATGTGTGCAGTATAATATATGGAGAAAAGCAGGATACAAATGGTTTTTTTCACAATGAGTGACATCATGTAAAAATATATCCTATAAACAAAAGACAATAAAGAAAAACAGAAATGACAGTAGTTGTGACAATCTTATAGAATTACATGTGATTTGTTTTTACTTTTTTTCCCCATCATATTGTTATATTGATTTGGCAGAAAGGTGATAAAGTATCCAGAGAAAGAAAGATACAAATTCATAGATGCACTACTGTGAGGGAACACTTGAGCTCAAGTACACAGTATCTTTGAACATTGAACCATCCCTATAGGAGTGCTCTTGATCTACCAACCTGCATGGCTTTCATACCCTCTCTAGAAAAGATCCTACCCAAGAGATATCACTGACTCACCATAGCTAACATGTCTGATATTTCAGACTTGACTCCTGACTCAGCATTGGGGAGATGCACAGTTTCTTGAGTGCTTTATTACATATTGGGATCAACAGCCCATTTTGAAGGAGTGAAGACTTTGTGTTACTATGAATAAAGTGATGAGGTCCATTATTTTTTGTAATAATGAATCTGTATCCCTACATTTGAATACCCTAAGTAGCTCTACTTATTTTGCAACAAAATTACGTTGTTTGCAACAAAATTACATTGAATTCACTTTATGTAAAAATAAATACTTATTCTGTAACTCTCCTGAGTTGTTGATGTGATAAAATTTCCCCAGAGAGTTACAATTCCGATCATAGCAGAATGGCATTTGTTTCATTTATGTAGAGATTTATAGCAATAGGCATTCATTTAGTAGTCAATCGAGTGTTTACTGAGCTCCTACTCAAGCACTTTAGAGTAATATCCCCCTCATGAAAGTAGATTCTAGGTGGAGGCAGACAATCATTTAGATATATGAGCAAGAAAACTTTCGGTAGCACTAAGTGCTTTAAAGACAATAAAATAAAATTATGTGATAGGAATTGTGGATGATAGTTTTTAGATTGTGTAGTCAAGGAAGGCCTGTCTGAGGCGGTGACATTTGAACTGCAACC
Source organism: Cnephaeus nilssonii (assembly GCF_951640355.1). Classification (NCBI taxonomy): domain Eukaryota; kingdom Metazoa; phylum Chordata; class Mammalia; order Chiroptera; family Vespertilionidae; genus Cnephaeus; species Cnephaeus nilssonii. The sequence continues at coordinate 29,380,400 of NC_137092.1, read as the reverse complement.
TGAATTATCCTCAGAGGTACCTTGCAACTTACATATCCTGAGACTACAATCTTCAAGTATTTTAAAAGAAGCAAATTTTCTACATATTTGCCTTTCCCTTGTCTGACAAGGGAAACCTCAGAGGGCAAATTCTCTAAGTGTAAGAGTAATATTATGGAAACTAATTGTACACAGTTACTTCAATGATTGAAAGACAAGCACATATATGATACTTAGTGTTTATATTGTTGAACCTGTAGAACAAAAATAGGCTAAAGAAGATTATGAAGACAAAAGAAATCAGTACAGAGAATACAAAGAGTGTATGGGATTATCACTATTACAAACTCACAAACCAATGATAACCTAAAAGGAGAACATAACATAATGCACTCCCCAAAACTCACTTACAAAGGTGGCTTTCTTCTCTCCAGGAATTTCAGCTATTCCAGGAAATCAGATCAGTCCTAAATGCCAGGAAATGCCCCCTAAACAGAAGGAAGTGTTTAAGTGTGAATCTTTATAAACAATTTCATTCCTGTGACCTGAATAGGTATGGGATATTACCCAGATAGAAGTGCTCACTGTTCTAGGATTACTATTCCTAGTTCCTCAACTGGTTAAAGGAACAGAATATATGTAAAGGACCAATACAGCATAGTGCCTGGCATTTAATAGGTATTTATAAAATATCCGTTTCCTTCTCCTTCTGTTTTAACAAATATACTTTGTTTTCTCCCAGGATTTGGATGTAGCTTTGCCCATTATCGAGAATTATAAGGATCGATTATTGGCAATTGGAGAGGTAAACACCCATTAACTGATCAAATGACTTCTAATTCAGACCTTCATGTGATATATGAAAAGAACCCTTAATTCAATATTGGTGATTATAACTGACTTGGATAATTATGTTCACCCCATCCAGCTGAATAATAACGTACCAATACTTCCTCAGTAACCAAAAGAGCTTGGGGATGAAACAATAGAAAGCCTCATCATAGGCTTATATTAATACTTTATTATCATTTCTATATACTACGCTCTTTTTTTTTGCTTAAATATGGGTCATCTTTCTAGTTAGTTAAAGTGGTATATACAAAGCGTACTTTAAAGAGGCTAGTCAAAGGACACTTTTATTAAATAATTTACAGTTGTAAAACATTTTTATCACTTGGTAATAAATTCCATTTCTAATTAAAGATAAAGATAAAAGATAAAAATAACAGTTAAATTCAGAATATAGATTATAACAATGTATGCCGAAATATATCAAGGGAAGCAGCCATTTATAATCTTTCCTGTTCACTGTGATGACCACATGCAGCTGTTGAGCACTTGAAATGTGACTGGTCCAACTGAGATGTGCTCTTAGTATAAAACACACAGAGGATTTCAAAGTCTTAGCACCCCAAAGAAATAATGTAAAATAACTCAATAATTGTTATATTGATCATGTGTTGAAATAATGCATTACTATACAATAATGATAATGTTTGAGGTATACTGGATTCAATAAAGTCTATTATTAAAATTAATTTCACCCATTTCTTGTTAGTGTTTTTAATGTGGCTGACTAGAAAATGTGAAGTTATATATATGTGGCTTGCACACATGGCTCCCATTATCTTTCTCTTGGACAGTACTGCTCCATAATATGACTTTTTGGATTCATTAAACCATGACAAATGTAATTCTGTTTGACTTTTCTGTTATAGGTGGGACTGGATTTCTCCCCCAGATTTGCTCGCACTGATGGACAAAAGGAAGAGCAAAGACAAGTCCTCATCAGACAGATCCAGTTAGCCAAAAGACTAGATTTGCCTTTGTAGGTTAATTAACCATCTTTCTATATTCATATCTATAGAGCAAATTAAAATGATTCTTTTGAAATGGAGCCTTATATTTCTTTTTCTCTTAATTACTTTAATAGGACAAAATAATGTCACATTAAGTACTTAAAAGGAATTTTTTGTTGTTAAACAGAAACGTTCACTCACGTTCAGCTGGGAGACCCACCATCAGCCTCTTAAATGAGCAAGGTATTTAGGTTCCTGAGACAAATGTGCCTAATGTTTACGTATGGTAATTCCAGTGCATCTTCTCATAGAACAGGTCATGTTTTAATATGATTTCTTAAACGGAAGGAAATGGGGGAAGCAGGAGGGGGGGAAGGGAAAGTCAACTAAAGTGGTTTTACAAGTCAGTCTACTTTTACAAGGTTTTCAGTGTGATTATGATATTTATAATCATTTGCCAGGGTAAAACAAATGAAAAATTGGACTAAGTAATTTATAGTCCTAAAATAAAAATGTATCTTATAGCATTACTTTTCAAACTTTTTGAAGTGATACTAATATATACACATATATACTTTTTTTGGTATTAAAAGTATATATGTGTATACACTGGTCAGTCTTGACCCACTAAATTGATTTTCATAACTCACTTGTGGTTATAACCCACTAACAGTCACACCTGCCATTCGAAAAACAGTATCAAATAGTGAAGTAAATGTACTTGCCTACGTCTAGAAAGCATGGTATTTCCCAGTGACGAGTGCTGAACCCTTTGGGATCCCTGAGACCATGATTTTTACGAAGGCTGAGCAGCCATTCTTTAAGAACTGGAGGCGATTTTATGAAGCTAATGCTGACTAGTCAATTTGTGACTCATTTAGCTCCCCTTTTCCTCTTCCACTAGCATTCTCGCTAAGGACTATTTGACTGCTTAAAAACCTCCTATTATGAACAATAATCTCGACAGTTCACAAACTTCTGGAAAATGTTTGGTGGTATAGGAAGATTAAATAATTGTTTAAAATTTTATATTTCAATTGTATTTAATAATTTTATTCTGAAAGTTAAGAATGTATTATATTTTTATTCTACTGTTTGAACACTGTATATTTATCCCTCCTTTAGAAGTCATAGAACCTCATATTTATATCACAGTGACCAAATTTCTGATCTTTTCTGTTCAATTTGATTAATGGGAAAACCTCTCACTGAGGAAATAAATTGGAATTCTGATTTATCTTTTATTTTTGAGAGGTGCTGACAAAGTGCTGCTCCATGCATTTGACGGTCGGCCATCTGTAGCCATGGAAGGAGTAAAAGCTGGGTACTTCTTCTCAATCCCTCCTTCTATCATAAGGAGTGGACAGGTAAATTCTTTCATTAAACTTCAACCTATATTTTGTGAAATACACTTTAAAATAAGAGCTTTTATATTTTATATGTAATATAAAATATATATTTTATAGATGATATATATTTTGTATGTAATACATATTTATATATAACACTGTGATGTTATTCTAGTTACATTACAAAAATCAATCTTAGGTCCCTACCTTATGTCAATATCATATTATCATGATTACATTAGATTTACAATAAGCTTTGAAAACAGATAATATGAGAATTCCAATTATTTCTTTATTTTCAAGATAATTTTGGCTATTCTAAGTCCCTTGCCTTTCCATCTACATTAGAATCAGCTTGATTTCTTAAAAAAAAAAAAAAAAAAAAAGCTGGCTGGGATTTTTATTGGAATTACATTGAATCTATAGATCAATTTGGGAATAATTGATATGAATACACTATACCTCTGTATTTAGATCTTTGATTTCTCTCATCAATGTTTTATAATTTTCAACATACAAATCCTGCACATATTTTGTTATATTTATCTCTAAATATGTCATATTTTTCATTCTATTTTAAATGGTACTGGTTTTAAAATTTTAGTTATCAATTATTCATTGCTAGTATATAGAAATACAGTTGATTTTTATATATTAAACTTTTATCAAGTGACCTTGCTGATTATTCATTAGTGCTGGTAGTGTTTTGTAGATTTTTCAGGATTTGTTTGTAGCTAATCATGTCATCTTTGAATAAAGATATTTACTTTCCCCTTCCAATATTTGTGCCCTTTATTTCTTTTTCTTGCCTCATTTCACTGGATACAACTTGAATGTTGCATAGAAATAGTAAAAGCAGAAACCCTTGCCTTTTTCCTGATCATGGGAAAACATTCATTCCTTTACCATTAACTGTACTATCAGCTGCAGCTTTCTTATAGGGTTTAAGGAAGTTCCTTCTGTTTCTAGTCTGCTGAGTGTTTTTTTATCAAAAATGGATGTCGGGCCGAAACCGGTTTGGCTCAGTGGATAGAGCGTCGGTCTGCGGACTGGGGGGTCCCGGGTTCGATTCCGGTCAAGGGCATGTACCTTGGTTGCGGGCACGTCCCCAGTGTGGGGGGATGTGCAGGAGGCGGCTGGTCGATGTTTCTCTCTCATCGATGTTTCTAGCTTTCTATCCCTCTCCCTTCCTCTCTGTAAAAAATCAATAAAATATCTTAAAAAAAAAAACAACTAATATTTAAAAAAAAAATGGATGTCGGATTCTGTCAAATACTTTTTTGACAATATATTATCCTTTTTATAGTTTCTTAGGTAGAACCTTAGATTATTTGAAACCTTCCTTGTTTTCTAATATAGATATTTAATGCAATCGTTGCATTAGCACTAACCACATATAGTTATAATCCACAAATATTAATTAGATTGTTATAATGAGGCTGTGTTTCTTCTAGTATAAGTATTGATATGGTCATAGGTTTATTTGTGATTTTGCTGTATGTTCACTTTCTTTCAGTTCAAAATGTTTTCTAATTTACCTTGAGACTTCCTCTTCGACCGTAGTGACTATTTAAAAGTTTATTATTAATTTCCAAATACTTAGGAATTTTCCTGATATCTTTCCATTACTGATATCTACTTTAATTTGACTGTGTTCAGGAAACAGTCATTGTATGATTTCACCCCTTTTAAATTGGTTGAGGTTTGTTTAATGGCCTAGAATATGATCTATCTTGGTGAAGAGAACATACACACTTCAAAAGAATGTGCATTCTGCCATTATAAAATGGAGTGTTCTACACCTGTCACTTTATAGTCCAAGATTATTTTATTTTTCCTACTTTTAGCTTTTGTGGAAAAACTTCTTATTTAGTAGTTACCTTTAGCTGTGGCATGTTTCTTTTTCGAAACTAAAATACATTTAAAGATAATATTTGTACATGATAGAAAATTGAATCACTTCAGAAAAGAACAAATTTTAAGTTAATCCAGATTCTACAACTCAGAAAATCATTAACATTAATTCAGATAAAATAAGAAGATAATCTTATTCTTTTCGTTTTGAGTTAGCTTCATGGGTATCTAATTGTATCAATAAATATGTACCTATCTCATCTTTAAAATGATTGTATAATATTCATAATGTGGATGTACCATAATTTATTTAAGCATTACTTTAAGTAAGGTTAGACTGTTTCTAATTTTTCACTGTTATAAACAGTGCCTGCGTGAATACCTTTGTACATCATATGTATGCACACTTGTGCAGTTTTTCCTCTAAATGGAATCACTGAGGAAAGGCTGTACATTTTAAATTTGTGGTTAAACTGTTACATTTTCATTAAAAAGTTTATGCTAGTTTAACTTTTATCTACCAGCAGTGTATGAGCATACCTATTTCTGTGCCTCTGAAATTTTAATCTTAAAACAATTCATTCTGAGAGATCAACCAAAGGACTTATATGCATGCATATAAGCCTAATCAATGGACACAGACAACAGGGCGGTGGGGGCATTAACGGGGGGTGGGGGATAATGGGGGAATAAAGACACATATGTAATACCTTAATCAATAAAGAATTTTAAAAAAACACAATTCATTCTAATAATATTCCACTCTGCATCATGTGTATCCCTGCCATTTTTTACTTTAACAATGCAGTGGCAGCAAAAGAATTACGTTCTTGGTATAAAACTCATTGGGTTCATTGCAATCCTTATAACCCCGACAGAAAATTAAAAATAAGAAAATAAGACCATCTACCACCTAATCTAAAATGTGCATATGAACTTTGGATTTATAAACAGAAAGCCTGAGTGGCTTAACGTGAACAGTAAAAAGAAGCACTGAGTGTGGTGGAGAAGCAACAGAAGTCCCTTCCTTGGATCATTGAGTGGGATGGTGATATCCGGTGTCTGACTTCCTTGCTGGGGGTGCTATTGGCTATTACTCCCTGGGTCCCTGGAGTGTCTGGATGATTTTTGGCAATGAATGTTGCTATTTAAACCTGTTAGTAATAGAATGAGAACATAGAGAACATGTATTAATTGAATATTGAAGCTTGAATTTTTTTAAAATATATTTTTATTGATATTTTACAGAGAGGAAGGGAGAGGGACAGAGAGCTAGAAACATCGATGAGAGAGAAACATCGATCAGCTGCCTCCTGCACAACCCCCCCTGGGGATCTAGCCTGCAACCAAAGTACATGCCATTGACCAGAATCGAACCTGGGACCCTCCAGTCCGCAAGCAGACGCTCTATCCACTGAGCCAAACCGGTTTTTGGCAAAGCTTGAATTTTAAGCTCCTGCAGAGTAGAATGCATTGGCATGTGGGTTTAATGTTCTTTTTTAAAAATTCTTTATTACTCCTGTTTTAAACTTACTAGCTTTTTCTTTTCTCTAAGAAGCAGAAACTTGTGAAACAGTTGCCTTTAACCTCCATTTGCCTGGAAACAGATTCACCTGCACTAGGACCAGAAAAACAGGTACATCATTTTCTGTTTTCCACATGATTTAGATCAAGCATGTAAAACTCGCAGCCGGCGGGCCGCATGCCTCGGCATGCCTTCGGCCCACCAGCCGAGAATTTGACATGCTTGATTTAGTTTGTATCTTCCATCTGAGCTATTTTCGATTTATCTGTGTTTCTCATCACAGTGTAAGTACAATGGAACCCTATTTTAACGCTAGATTGAGAGGTTATATCAACTTAGTTTCAGGTCTTTTCTAAATATAATTGTTATGCCCCAAAGAATGTTATTTGATATGGATCATGTCCTCACCTATGTGATAATGAAAGCCAGACCAGAATAGCAAAAAGCTCAATGTCAAGAATCAGAAAGACCTGGATTGAAATCCTGTCTCTGCTACTCACTAACTGTTTGACTTTGAACAAGTTATTAATGTCTCTGAAATGTTCTTCACTTATAAAATGTAAGCAAAATAGTAAATACTTTGAAGTATTATAGTGAGAATTAAATGGAGTAATGTATCTAGCAGTATCTGGTATATAGTAAGATGCTCAATAAATGTTTATTTTTCTCCTTTTAATTAGATTGTTATAATGAGGCTCTATTTATTCCCGTATAAGTATAATAAGTGTATAATATTGCAGTGTGTGAATCTACCATAGTATATTTAACTTGATATTGTGATTTGGGTCGTTTTCAACACAATTGTATCTGATGAATGTTATCAGGTTATTTTTCTTAAACTTAATAGATATCTTATTCCTCTCAATATTATCATCCTAAGTAGATAACTTAATAACAGTAATACATTTCACCAAATCTAAATGTACAATTTAAATTATTGTAGATGCACTACTGTTTTGTGACCATTAGAAGAAGAAAAAACCCACGGCCAGTTATACAATGACATGTCATTGAATCTAAGTAAAATATGTATCAATTTCAGAGATGTTAAAATAGGGGGGGAAATACATCTTAGACTCAGTGAAGTACCAGTACATATCTGTTTAGCCTTCCAGATATGTACTGGTACTTCTTGAATGTGTACGATGACATTTCTTGAATCAAACTGTAATGTATGTAGCCTGTGAGGTGAAGGGGCCAAGCAGTAGAACAGTGACCTTTACAATCACTCAGCTAAGCAGTAAACCAAAGGACAGCTAACCCATCAGTCATGCAGGTTGCCAAGTGTCCACTGTTTGCAGACTGCTAGAATGGAGACCTCAACTGTTAATACCCCACGGCTCTTTTCAAGTGCAACATAGACTTACCGTCAGTGTGTAGCTATAGCTTTTAAGCTGAAGTTCAAGACTTTCTCCCCTTATTGCCTCCCACCATTCCCCCACCTCCATTAAAAAAAGAACTCATTAGCTGTGTTTACCAACTCATTTTCTTCCATTTTATCTACAGTCTTCAAGGATTGCTTCTTTTGACAATCATGTTTGATTTAATGTCTGCTTTGTTCTCTTTCAGGTACGGAATGAACCCCAAAACATTACCATCTCAGCAAAATATATTGCCCAGGTGAAAGGAATCTCAGTGGAAGAAGTTATGGAAGTGACAACACAGAATGCATTGAAATTGTTCCCCAAGCTCCAGCACCTGCTCCATAAATAACTTCAAAGCCAAATGAACTGAAGGGGGCAGCATTTGAGAAAAAGAAATGTTTTGGCCCTAGCTGGTTTGGCTCAGTGGTTAGAGCATCGGCCTGCAGACTAAAGGGTTCAATTCCTGTCAAGGGCCTTATGCACAGGTTGCAGGCTTGATCTCCAATAGGGGGCGTGCAGGAGGCAGCCAATCAATGGTTCTTTCTCATCATTGATGTTTCTATCACTCTCTCCCTCTCCCTTCCTCTCTGAAATCAATAAAATATATTTTTTTAAAGAAATGTTCTGATTAATAGTCAGAACTGAAGAAACCATTATATAGGGATAAAGAAGATTATAATTTTAGAGAAATATTTGTCATTTGTTATTGTTAATCCTCACCCAAGGATAGTTTTCCATTGATTTTTAGAGAGAGTGGAAGGGAGCGGGAGAGACAGAAACATTGATGTGAGAGAGATACATTGATTGGTTGCTTCCTGCAATCTCCCCAGCCAGGGCTAGTGATCGAGCCTGCAACCGTGCCCTTGACCAGAATCAAACCCGGACCCTTCAGTCCACGAGCCGACCCTCTATCCAATGAGCCAAACTGGTCAGAGCAAGAAATATTTGTCTCAGAAATAAAACCGAGCTTGGAACCTGAAACCATGGGTTCTAATTCTACCTTGCACTGCTTTTCAATTAATGGAGTCCTAGCAGGAGATTGGGAAACACTGCTGCTTCTTGCCTTGCCCCACAGGAACTGAACCACCACATGAACTGAAACCATTTTTTCTGGCAAGGGTGGCTCCCCCAGGGAATCCTTTTCCAGCCTTTCTTGCAACCAGGGCACCAATAATATGACCCACCCTAGATTTTGAATGAAGTGAGTCACGTGAAGCAGCCAGGACTGAGGGTGGCAGTATGGCAGCTTGGTGAGGTTGGCATTGTTAGCTGCAGGGTCTGTGCCCACGGGCTGTGTTAGTAGAGCCTTTATGCTTCTAGTTCAGTGGTATGAATTGGTTTTTCCACCCTCCTGGAGATTTTACAAACTATCCATTACCCTTCAGTAAATTCATTTTCTTCTTAAATTAGCCAGATTTAGTCTCTGTTGCTTGTATCCTTAAGAACCCTGCTTGATGAGGAAATTCATACCCTGAAGTAGTTATCACCAAGAGACCATTAGGGAAAAGAAGGAAAGGAAGAAAGGAAGAGAAGGAAATCGGAGACTCATTATAGTGCCTGGATCACTTTCCAGGCAGCAAAATACCAGTTAATTTTAAGGGATAAGATACTGTCAGTCCATAGCAGATGGTGATCAATGTTGTGAAAGCATGTTAGAAAGATGTTCTGTGGCAGCAGGACATGTGTTGATTTGGGGACAGCCCAAAGGGTACACTGCACTGAACATTTTTATTCTTTCTCTTCACGTTTTCTGTATTTGTGGGACCTCTTACCTTATGAGGCAGAGCTCATCTTCCACTGTGCCTTGGCCCTTCCCTTTGGACACATCTTCCATGCCAGCAAAGAAATGCAGCTCCCCCTGCCCTGGTCTGCAAGACCCTCTCCAGGGAAGAGGCATTGGGTGCTGGTAGCTTCAGCAGCAATGGCAGGCCATGCCTCAGCCTTTTCTGAATACCAGGGATGCCACAGAGGGCCTTCCCGCACAGGCAATAGTGGCCTTGACTTGGGAACTCACCGCAGGCAGATCTGCAGGGAGGCGGAGCAACAATGGAGGGAAATGCCGGTCTGCCCATCCCCCTACGTCTACTGAGGGAACAGATGCATCAACAAATCCGAAACACACCTGGGAGGGGTGGAGAGGTGTCTGGATTTAACTATGATTTCAGGTAGGGTCAGAGTCCAAAATTGATAGTTTTGTGACTTTGATTTTCTGTTTTTAGCCTGAGGCTGTTATGAGGTGTATAGAGGAGGACAAAGTAGAAACACCTAAGGGGGGGGGGGGGGAGGGCGGAGGGAGAGCTTCCATGAGAAGGTGGTATTTAAAGGAAAGTTAGCCAGGTGAAGGCGGGTAAGAGAATAAAGCAGAGAACCACAAGTAGTTCCATAAAACCAGAGGTGCATGAGGGAGGAGGCAGAAGAGGACGATAGAGAATTAAGATTAGAAGGTTGTTAAGTGTATTATACATAGCCTGACACTCATTTACTATGTATTTGTTCCCTGATTCATCTTAGAACGAGCCGAAGACATGATGCTGTGTTTGATAGTTAGTCTTTACGTGGGCTGCTAAGTGTTGGGAGATAATTCTCCATAGGCCTCACATTTCTGTGTATCCCTGGGTCAGAGACACTGACAACTTTTGTTCCAGATTACCTTTATTTGAGAGAGAGAGAGAGAGAGAGAGAGAGAGAGAGAGAGAGAGAGAGAGAGAGAGAGAGAGAAACATCAATTTATTATTCCACTTATTTATGCATTCATTGGTTGATTCTTGCATGTGTTCTAACCAGGGATCAAACCCGAAACCTTGGCATATCAGGATGAAGCTCTAACCAACTGAACTACCCAGCCAGGGCCCAGATGATTTCTTCAAGGATGTTTATATAGCCAAGGGCTTTGGAAGACAGATAATGTCTCCCACTGAAGCAGAGGGCAAGTTTATTTATTCTACAATATAATAAAGAACATCTATTCCTCCAGTCTTTTTTCTTTTTTCGGTTAATTCTCACCTAAGGATATTTTTTCCATTGATTTTTTTTTTTTTTTTTTAGAGATAATAGGAGGAAGCGGGGAGAGAGAAAGAGACAGGGAGACAGAGAGATGTGAGAGAGACACATCGATTGGTTGCCTCTGGCATGTACTCCAGCGGGGGGCTGGGAATCGAACCTGCAACACAGGTATGTGCCCTTGACTGGGACTCGGACCCGAGACCCTTCAAGGAACAGGCCAATGCTCTAATCATTGAGAAACACCAGCCAGGACAAAGGTTGGGTTTCCTAAGCGCAAAGACTTTCAGCTGTGAGGTAAAGCCTCTGTGAGTATGGCATCTGTCTGGATGACTTCACATTATTTGGGGCCGGGTAGGGGGTGGAGGGGGGCAGAGGGTACCAATCAGAACATGAGGCTTGTGCTACTTGCTGTTGTGGAAGAAAGGGCCACATGCTAACCGGACAAGCTCAGGGGAGGCCTGCATGGAGTCTTGCAAACTCAGAGACCTAAAGTAACCACAAAGGATGGTCTGAAATTAAACTTTAACTAAAAGCAGTTATGGTGGGTAGTTACATCCTAGGCCCATATCTTCACTGACACGGTCAACCTTTATCTTAACTGAGCCTATCTGTCTTTTTGCATCTATGATAACATATCTTTGAAATGTCTGAGTAACTTGTAACTTCCCTTTTTCCGGATCCCTTGGGGCACCCAACCTAATGTGCCTGGGTGCCAGGACAGATGCCACAAGTTCCTTCATTGTTATTGTTATCATGTTAATTGTTGACTGTTAACTATCCTGCACCCACATAAATGTGTGTCCATCATTTTACTTTTTATCCAATCCCAGAGGCCCATCACCCTCCCCTTTGCTTTCTCCTGCCTCTCTAACCTACCACCAATGGATTCCACCTACGTCCCCTCCTTTGATTGCAATGTATAAAAATAGATTTAAAAACCGCCATTCTCTAGTCTAGAGCATTATCCCAATCCATTGAGATACTGCTTTCCAGCAATTGTCGACAGTTTGGCTCAAATTAACTCACAAAAATTCTTTACAGGTTTTTACGTTAACGCTGCGCTCTGAGCAATAAAGTCCTTCGCCTCTGAACCAAGATTCTTATGTCTTCTGTCACTAATGCCCGTGAAACTGCGGCAGACTAATCCTTCATAGCTCTTAACACTGGAAGTTTTGTTTTGTTCTTTTTTCTTTTCTTTTTGAGAAGCAAAAAATTAGCTTTGGGCCTGGCTTTTTAATATATACTCTCAGGGTCAATGAATCTTACCCCTGGACTGTGCCCTGGTGCAGTCCTAGCTGAGATAGGGTTTTAGGCCAATTGACTGATACCTATCCTTTCCAATATTAATATGCTTTGGCTTGTGAATCTGAGCTTTCTATGGAGGGAAATGGCAACTAAATAAAAGGTGAATATTTCACTGATATAAATACAAATGCAAAGCAGCACCTGGGTTCCAAGCCAAGTAGTACCCAGCTTGCCATATAGAATAATAGGCCATTGGCTCAAACTGCAAAAAGGAACACAACGCCACCTCAAAACCTGAAAATTAGTCTGCTATCCAAGAAGGAATGACACACAGATAATTCTAGCAATGCTCACTTTGGGGATGGACAATAAAATAAAACAAAAAGCTCCACCTTGTTAATCTCTCAAGTATGTACTTAGTCAAATTATCGAAATCCTAGCTCTGAGTTCATGCAATTCAGGTTAGAAGCAAGTTGTTAACTTTGAGGACTTTAGCTTTCTGCTTGATTAGTGGGATTGGTCAACATACTCCACTAATTTATAGAAACAAACGATTTAAACATTTTAAATTAATAAAGAGATCACTGTAAAGGACCTTTTAGGTGATACATATTTCAAAGTATCTTTTTTTTTACTTTAAAAAAAAAGTTTTATTGATTTTAGAGACAAAGGGAGAAAGAGAGAGAGAAAAACATTGATCAGTTGCCTCCCACAGGCTTTGAAACCTGGGTATGTGCCCTGACCAGGAATCGAACCCGCAACCTTTCAGCACACAGGGCGACACTCAACCAACTGAGCCACACCAGCTGGGGTGAAAGTATATTTAATAACTCAAATCATCCCTTCAAAAATATGACTGATAGAATGAAATTAATGAAGATGTAATACATGTTATATGACTTAACAAAATATTTCCTTGTCGATCTAGCAAATAATTTTGACTTCTTTTATAATTAACATTTGTAAATAGTTTAGATAGATACTGAAGAAGGATAAAGAGATGGTATTTTTGTGTGTCTCTGGGGATGCACTTTATCCAAATATGGCATTATCTGAAAAATAAAAAATAAAGTATTTGTTATATAACTTATAATTCATTTCATAGTTTCTTAAATAACCCTGAGGGCAGAGAGGATGAATACTGTTTCAAAGATACAGCAAGTAAGGTTTAGAAACACTAAGTGACTGAAAGCATAAGACTAGTCCCATGGTCGGCAAACTGCGGCTCGAGAGCCACATGCGGCTCTTTGGCCCCTTGAGTGTGGCTCTTCCACAAAATACCATGGCCTGGGCGAGTCTATTTTGAAGAAGTGGCGTTAGAAGAAGTTTAAGTTTAAAAAATTTGGCTCTCAAAAGAAATTTCAATCGTTGTACTGTTGATATTTGGCTCTGTTGACTAGTCAATGGCAGATGCAGGACATGAACCCAAGTGCAATGGACTGAATGCCAGTGTTCCTCCCCCCCCCCCCAAATTTCTATGTTGAAACCTTGATCCCAGTGTGATGGCATTAGAAGGTGGGGCCTTTGGGAGGTGATTATGTCATGAGAGTAGAGCCCTCACAAATGGGATTAGTGCTCTTATAAGAAGAGGCCAGCCCTAACCGATTTGGCTCAGTGGATAGAGCATTGGCCTGCAGACTTAAGGGTCCCAGGTTTGATTCCGGTCAAGGGCATGTACCTTGGTTGTGGGCACATACCCAGTAGGGAGTATGCAGGAGGCAGCTGATTAATGTTTCTCTCTCATCAATGTTTCTAACTCTCTATCCGTTTCCCTTTCTCTCTGTAAAAAATTAAAAATATATATATTTTTTTTTAAAAAAAGAAGAGGCCAGAGAACTAGCTTGCTCCTTCTGCCATGTGAGAGGACACAGCCAGAAAGCAGCCCTCTATAAAGCAGATAGAGAGCGAGCACCAAGCACCTGACCTGACACTCTGATCTCAGACTCCCATCCTCCAGACCCGTGAGGAAGAAACTTGTTGTGTAAGCCACCAGTGTACGAGTTTTTTATAGCAGCCCAAACTAAGATACCCAGGTTTTCTGTTTTTAAGGCTAGTGTCTTTCAGTAAGATTGCCGCTCTTTTGGTGTTCACACCTCTAAGTGGAAAATTGAAGAGAAAGCGTGAAAAGGGGTGGTAGGATGTTGGAAAGTTTTACTTAGATAGGGTGATTCCTGATGAATTGGCTTTTTAGAAACATCGATCAGCTGCCTCTTGCACACCCCCTACTGGGGATGTGCCCGCAACCAAGGTACATGCCTTTGACCGGAATCGAACCTGGGACCCTTGAGTCCGCAGGCCGACGCTCTATCCACTGAGCCAAACCAGTTTCGGCGTGATGAATTGGCTTTTTAAAAAATATTTTTTTTATTGATTTCAGAGAGGAAGAGAAATAGAGAGAGAGAAACATGAATGATGAGAATCATCGGGTTGACTGACTCCTGCACGGCCCCTACTGGGGATCAAGACCTCAAACTGGGCATGCGTCCTGACAGGGAATCAAACTGCAACCTCCTGGTTCATAGATCACCACTCAAGCACTGAGCCTCAGCCCAATGAATTGGCTTTTGAACGAAGATCTGAATAAATTGAGGGAAGGAGATAGAGAGAGAGAGAGAGAGAGAGAGAGAGAGAGAGAGAGAGAGAGCCCAAGGCAGAGGGAACAGCATGTGCCATGTCCCTCAGGTGGGAACCAGAGTGGTACATCCCAGGAACAGGAAGAAGACCATGGTGGCTAAGTGGGATGAGTCCAGGGAGAGTAGAAGAGAAAAGGCTGAAAAGATAAGCACACAGGATACAGAGTGGATTTTATCCAGTGTGGTGTGACACCATGGGTGAGTCTTGAGCAACAAGTGAAGTATCTAATGTGTGTGTGTGTGTGTGTGTGTGTGTGTGTGTGTGTGTGTGTGTGTGTGTTTAATCACTCAGGCTGTCGTGTGAAGAAATAAATGTGGGAGGTGGCACGAGCAGAGGCTGGGGGACAGATGTGAGGTCCTTGCTGTTCTTTGGGAGAGAGATGATCATGGGTTGGATCTGGGTGGTAGCAGTAGTCAGATTCAGGACTGATTTTGAAGGAAGAGCTGACAGAACTTCCTGACAGATTGGATGTGGGATGTGAGACAAAGAGGAGAGTCAAATGTACTCCTCGCTATATGGCCATTTTCTGAGATGAGGAGGAGTCAAGGGTGAGGAGGTTGTGGGGTGGAGGATAGGAATTCTGTTTTGGCGATGGTAAATTTCACAAAACGCGTCAAGGAGAGGTGGCAATCTGATAAATGCAATCTGACAGACGTGTCCAGAACTCAGGAGAAAGGTCAGGGCAGAAATAGAAATGCGGGAGTCCTCAGAGTAGAGATGAGATTTTGAGTCCTGTAACAGGGCAGAGACCTGCAGTCTGTCTAGGTGGAAATCACCTAGAAACCAAGGGTAGATGATGAAAGAGGGTCCAGGATTGAGTGCAGGTGTTTTTCAGCATTCAGAGAACAGAAGAGGGCCATCCTGATAAAGGGGATGCTATTTTATAGTTAATGATGTTTATCATTTGGTTCATTGCACATTTGTTGAGGGTCTACTAGAGCACTGTATGTTCATCAAATTTGGGAGGCAATGTTTTACAAACGAGGATTTTCTCATTGCATCTGTTGGCCTCTATAGGAAGGGGGTGCTCTCAGTCTAGTGTGGCAGGCCCCAACTCTTGGTTTGGATTGGGCCAAGTTCTCTTTTGGGATGAGTTCACCTTTGGCTGCTTTTAAGCCAATGTCTCCAATATAGATTTGTTTTCCAGCAACAAAGCCACCATTTTTACCTCCACCTATCTCTCAGTCGATGTAAAGCCAGATTTGGAACAGAAGGGTATTATTGTTGACTTTTTCAAACCTCAACAGCATTCAGAATAAAGTAGACACTCAAACAAATGTCAGCACCCTTTTCTAATACCCAGGCACTCTCCACTTATGGAAATAAAAATAAAGTAAGCCCCCAGTATCCCCAGAGCACCCTTTGAGAACTACTAGTTTAGACTAATTAAAGAAAGACCATGGATTCACATACGGATTCCCATAACATTTACATTAGGTCTATACTTACCCAGTATCTTATCATCGTAAAGTTGAGTTTCTGTTTAATTCTGTTCACTTAAAAGGAACAAAGAGCTTTTCTGCAGTATTTAAAGGTTTATTTTAATGTTCCAGAATTGCGGGCTTATAGCCTCTATATCATTAATGTTGGTTATGGAAATTATATTTGTTAGACTCTGTTTTGTAGAAAACCATGTGCATTCATGTAAAGTGGTAAACTATGTCATAGGAGGTGGATTTTAACGTTCACCATTAAACTTGTGAGAATTAACCTACTACCTGTGATTTAACTCATCTAGCTTCAAGTAATTCAACCAGATTAAAAGGTAACACTTAAAATTAGGAACACTAAAGGCATTCCTCCTTCTAAATGAGTTACATTTTAATGTAAAATAAACACCTGTTACAGATTAACTTTAAGACACAATGGAGAATCTCACTTGTCCAGGCCATACTGTTTCATCCTCTCAACACCACCTACCAGGAGCGTGGGCAAATGCAAAGTCACAGCCCCCTCATCAAAGAAGCTAAATCTCCAAATCTCTAATATGGTGATTCTTTTGTTTCTGATCTAACTGAATCACTTGTTGGTTGTATTTACTATAATTATACTCTCCTTTTACTTTACTTTTCTTTTTTTCAAATAAAGGAGAAAAACATCATCAGTTGTTTGCCTTGAATTAGAAACAAGAATTCACAATCAAGGTAGCTACCTGTTCCTCTTCTTCCTCCTGCAAAATACTATGCCCAGTGCACACCCTCACCCCAACCTCCGTCCACTTTTTATTGTTTCTGGGGCTTTTTGTTTAATACTTGTCATCAAAATAATTTCCATTTTATCTCGATTTTGCACATGAAATTTTTGCAGAGGCAACAAACATTGGCGAGGTAGGTGGCCTCCTAAGTTGTTGTGGTCTGTTAGAATTACCTACCACAACTTTTCTCAAAATATGGTTCTCAGGCCATCAGCATCAGAATCACCTTAGACTGCTGAGAATGCAGACCCCAGGCCTCACCTAGAGCCTATATTAAATGAGGCCTCAAGGATGTTGCACCTGGGATTCTGTAGGCACAAGAAAATGACGCCCTCGCCTGTTTGGCTCAGTGGATAGAGCGTCAGCCCGCGGACTGAAGGGTCCCGGGTTCGATTCTGGTCAATGGCATGTACCTTGGTTGCAGGCTAGATCCCCAGTGGGGGTTGTGCAGGAGGCAGCTGATTGATGTTTCTCTGTCATTGATGTTTCTAACACTCTATCCCTATCCCTTCCTCTCTATAAAAAAATCAATAAAATATATTTTTTAAAATGCACTTCACTGCCGAAACCGGTTTGGCTCAGTGGATAGAGCGTCGGCCTGCGGACTGAAGGGTCCCGGGTTCAATTCCGGTCAAGGGCATGTACCTTGGTTGTGGGCACATCCCCAGTGGGGGTTGTGCAGGAGGCAGCTGATCGATGTTTCTCTCTCATCGATGTTTCTAACTCTCTATCCCTCTCTCTTCCTCTCTGTAAAAAATCAATAAAATATATATTTAAAAAAATAAATAAAATGCACTTCACTAGTATTTCCTGTGGCCCAAGAGGATCAAGTTTAAAAAAGAAAATGAGAATCTCTATCAACTAGCCTCGTTTACTGATGCTTCAGACAGGTTGCCCTTAAGCTATCCCAGAGCACCACTATGAAATTCTCCCTAAATTTATGCATCTATCCCTCCTGTCGATTGGGTGGGAAGCCTACCCATAACATCTTACTTTTTGATGGAAAGTGCTTCTTCTCTATGTGAACAAGGAGACTCAGTTTGACCCAGGAGCTCCTGCCACTGTCGGGCACAGGTTCTTTGGTTTGGCTATGAATATGGCACTTATAGGCACCACTGAAGTGCCTCCTCTGAACTCTCAGGAAGCTGACTTGATTGCTTCTTTCCACCAAGCAGTTGGACTCACGCTTTTCATTGATCTCTTTCAGGAGACGTTGTCTGTCGGCTTTGCGTTTTATAATTGTTTCATTGGTTCTGTTTATAGATGTCATTATGCCGACAGACTAATCATGAGGTGCTTCTTCGTGTCCTGCAAACAAATAAAAATATATATATATATATCATCAGTTAGTTGTCTGATTGATCCAGAAGCCAGTACTGTTCACAATCAGGTGTCAGCCAGTCTTCTCTCTCCTCCTGCAAAACACCACCACTGCTGCCCCCACCCCACACCTCACTCCATTTTTTAGTATTGTTTTCTAAGGTCTTTTTGTTTGTTGATGTTTCTTCAGAGGGGGAAAAAAAAGGTTTTAAAAAAAGGATATAGTAGAAGAATACCTTTTTTTAAATTGGTTTTTTACAGAGAGGAAGGGAGCGGGATAGAGTTAGAAACATCGATAGAGAGAAACATTGATCAGCTGCCTCCTGCACAACCCCCACTCGGGATGTGCCCGCAACCAAGGTACGTGCCCTTGACCGGAATCGAACCTGGGACCCTTCCGTCCACAGGCTGACGCTCTATCCACTGAGCCAAACCGGTTTTGGCAAAGAATACCTTTTGTTTTTAGATACTATGCATTGATTCTTGCTTTTAGGGCATTTTGTTATTTCTTCTGATTATAAAAAATTTTAAAGAAAATACAGAAAAGCATAAGGTAGAAAAGCTAAAATCACTCTTGATCCAGAAACAACCAAATTCACAAGAAACATCCAAAGGAATTTTATTATAACAAATACAGAAAACAACAACAACAGTAAATTGGCTAAAGTAGAACATAAATTTTAAAATGTATAAAGGTTGTTAAGTACTTAGGAAGATTTTGCTTGTTAGAACTGTACATTTGTCTTTTCAGGCATTTGAAGTGCTTAAAAATCAGATGTTAAATTTACAAAGGAAGTTTAAAATATTTATAGGTCTTGTATTAACTAAATTTGTAAATGGACTGATTACTTAGAAGTGTTCAATCTATTCAACCTGGGTTAATTTCAGAAAAAATAAGGGTGATCGTTCTTTACACAAAGTAATTCAATTTATAAATAGCATATAATCAAAGGTCGGCAGAAAGGTTTTTAATGTTTTAATTTTAGAAAATCAGTATTAATAATCCCACATTAACATTTTATATAGATGAACAGAACTTCCATTTAAATAACTATGGCAAACCAACCGGTGTGGCTCAGTGGTTGAGCATTGACCTATGAATCAGGAGGTCACAGTTCGATTCCCGGTCAGAGCACATACCCTGGTTGCTGACTCCATACCAAGTGCAGGGCGTGCAGGAGGCAGCTGATCAATGTTTCTCTCTTATCATCTCTCATCTATCTCTCTCTTCCTCTCCCTTCCTTTCTGAAATAAATAAAAATATATTTTAAAAGTAAAATAAAAATAAATGACTATGGTGGACTAGATCAGCGATCTTCAACAGGTGTGCCGCAAGTATTTTTAAAACATGCAATACCTGACTGTTTCCAGTCTCCCTTGAAAAATCCCTGGGCTCAGGCATCATATCTCTCTCTTTTTCAGAAATACGTTTTTAGATTGATTTCAGAGAGAGGAAGGGAGATGGAGAGAGGAGTAGAAATATCAGTGATGAGAGAGAATCATTGATTGGCTGCTTCCTGCTCGCCCCCTACTGGGGATCAAGCCCGCAACCCATGGCATGTGCCCTGACAGGGAATAGAACTGTGACCTCCTGGTTCATGGGTCAACGCTCAACCACTGAGCCACACCAGCTGGGCAGACATCAGATCTTTCACAATAACTTTTGGAGTTTGAGCTCAGTATAATTTAGGAGCCCAATAAAAAGCAACTGACCAGCCCTGGCCGGTTTGGCTCAGTGGATGGAGTGCCGGCCTGCGGACTGAAGGGTCCCAGGTTCGATTCCGGTCAAGGGCATGTACCTTACCTTGGTTGCGGGCACATCCTCAGTAGGGGATGTGCAGGAGGCGGCTGATTGATGTTTCTCTCTCATCAATGTTTCTGGCTCTCTATCCCTCTCCCTTCCTCTCTGTAAAAAATCAATAAAATATATTTTTAAAAAAAAAGCAATTGACCAATTGACCTTCTTGAAGGTATAAATTCAGTGATGTTTGCTCACAATATCAAAGATAATGTACAACCCACCAGAAAATGAGCCCTTGGTATTCAAGTGATTTAAGTAAATAAGATGTCAATTACAAAAGTGAAAAGAGAAATGAGAAGATAACCCTCCTACATTGGATCTTGGAAGATTAAACTGAAGGAAGAGCCCTGGCCCACTGAACAGTGGTTAGAGCATCAGCCCTTGGTCCAAAGGATTCGATTCCCAGACAAGGGCACGTACCTGAGTTGCAGGTTCTCCAGCCATGGTAGGGGCGAGTGCAGGAGGCAACCAATCCATGTGTTTCTCTCTCTCTCTCTCTCTCTCTCTCTCTCTCTCTCTCTCTCCTCCCTCCTTTCCACTCTCTCTCTAGAAATCAATGGAAAAAATATCCTCTGGTGAGGATTAAAAAAAAAATTGAAGACAAAATACTTTACACTCAATTAACACTAAAGAATTAAATTGACCTCAATAAGGCTAATTCTATCCCAATCACCAATTAATTATCCAGTGTAGTGGAAACAAGAAAATATGGTTCCTATTCAAGCTATGCTAACACTAGGTTACCTTCACTAGGCCTCGGTTTCCTTATATGTTAAATGGCAATAATACCCAACTCACAGGGTGTCATAAGGATTAAATGAGCTAATACCTATCAAGAGCTTATTACTGCCAGCCCTCAATGAATGGGAATTTTAATACATTAGGTACTGTGGGAAAAAGGACTTGTTCAATTGGGTAAAAAAGTAATATTTTTGTTCCTGGGTTATTAATCCGTTTACTTGGAGTGTGACCTGGACCAGCTACGTAACGTAATGCAGGGCCAAGTGAAAATGCAGGGCCTCTTCTTCAAAACGCACTGAGAATTTCAAGATGGTGACAGCAGAGCATTAAACCAAGTGTGGGGCCCTTCTGAGCGCAGGGGCCCTATGGGAGCGTAGAGGTCGCATGCCTATGAAACTAGTTGGCTCTGTGTGTGCCCTGGCCGGTGTGGCTCAGTTGGATGGGTGTCGTCCTGTGCTGGTTGGAATCTCGGTGAGGGCACAAGCCTGGGTTGGGTTTTGGGCTTCATCCCCAGTGGGGGGCATGTAAGAAGCAGCCGATCTATGTTGTACCTTTGAGATAATGTTTCTCTCTCCCTTGCCCTTCCTCTCTCTCTTGGAAAAAACAAAAAAGGAAATTAATAAACTATTCTTTAAAAATAAATTAAGGTTGAAGTAACAGTTATTAAAAAGTGTGTGTGTGGCGGGGGGAGGTTACAGTCTCTTAAATGGAGATAAGTAATGGGCATAACCTATGGCTTTTAAAAGGACTTTTAAAATATTAAGCATGTATATACAATACATCCTTATTATTCATGGACTCCATATTTGCAAATTCACCTACTCACTAAAATTTAGTTGTTATCTCGAAATCAATACTTGCTCACTGTTGTTCACAGCCCTGGGCAAAGAAGTAACACATTTGAGTCTCCCTGACTAGCACATCCCCAGCGAAGGTCAGTTCTCATATGGCAAACAAGTGTCCTTTTCATGTCCATTTAGCGTTACAGTTTTTGCACTTTGGTGCTTTTTGTTGATTTCACTGTTTAGAATGCCCCTCAAGCGTAGCCATGCTGTGTAGTGATCCTAAGTACAAGAGGCTGTGATGGTTCTTATGGAGAAAATGTATATTGGACAAGCTTTGTTCAAGCACCAGTTATAGTATCATTGGCTGTGAGTTCAGTTAATGAATCAACTTTTATTACATCATATTTAATATGTATTAAATGAGGGGTCTTTAAACAGAAACACACATAAAACCAGGTTATGTATTGATTGTTGACAAAAACGTTGTGACCAGAGAGGCTGGCAGGAACCTAAATCCTGTACT
The DNA here is from genome assembly GCF_951640355.1 of Cnephaeus nilssonii. Classification (NCBI taxonomy): domain Eukaryota; kingdom Metazoa; phylum Chordata; class Mammalia; order Chiroptera; family Vespertilionidae; genus Cnephaeus; species Cnephaeus nilssonii. Next base: position 29,358,284 of record NC_137092.1, on the reverse strand, counting down.
TCCATCAGGATTTGCTGAGTCAGTGTTTGGGGAAACTTCATAGAACATAAGTACCACAATGATGAGAATCTACTGTATACATAGTCCTCCCTTGTCCTTGGGGGATACATTCCAAGATCCACCCGCCCCCCCCAAAGTGGATGCCTAAAACTTTGGATAGTACTGAGCCCTATATATACAATTTTTTTCTATACATATATATCTCTGATAAATTTTTAATTTATAAATTAGGCAAAGTAAATGATTAATAACAATAACTAATAAAATAGCATAATTATAAAAATATACTGTAATAAAATGTATGCGAATGTGGTTTCTCTCCCCTCTCTTTCTCTCTCTCTCTCTCTCTCTCTCTCTCTCTCTCTCTGGAATTTTTTATTTAATGTTTTGAACTGTGGTTGACCATGAGTTAACTGAAACCACGAAAAGTGAAACCACAAGTAAATATATTACTGTTTCTTCAAGTACGTTATTTTAAATTACCTTTAACATGCAGCAATCCAAAGCCTACTTGAAGTCCACTCATGCGGATCAGTCCATTGAGATGTTACCCTGGTGATGGAATGTTCTGATTGTGCCATTCCAACTTTGTTCTATTTATAGAATCCTAGTTAAGAGAAATTTTAGCCCTAGCTGGTTTGGCTCAGTGGATAGAGCGTCGGCCTGTGGATGGAAGGGGGAGTTTTCTGTCGTTTCTTCAAATAGGTTTTCAATATTTTACTCTCTCTCTTCTCCTTCTGGCACCCCCATAATGCTTATTGGTACGCTTGAAGTTGTCTCAGAGGCTCCTTACACTAACTTCATATTTTTGGATTCTTTTTGCTCTTCTGATTGGGTGTTTTTTGTTTCCTCAGTTAGAGTATGCTTAATTTCTGACTGGTTCTTTTTCATGTCTTTGACATTCTCACAAGATCCTTGAAAGTCTCACTAAGTCCCTTAAAGCTCTCATTAAGATCATTGAGCAACTTTATAACCACCATTTTGAACTCTGTATCCTGTAGTTTGCTTGCTTCCATTTCATTTAATTCTTTTTCTGGAGATTTCTTCTGTTCTTTCATTTGTGACATGTTTCTTTGTCTCCACATTTTGGCTGCTTCCCTGTGTTTGTTTCTATGCATTAAGCAGAGCTGCTTCCTGCACTCACCCCAAACCTGCAATCCAGGTACGTGCCCTTGACCGGGAATCGAACCTCAGCCCCCTCAGCAGCAAAACCAGGTGGGTGACATCAGGACCATGTACAATGACTTAGGTCCTTGTCTTGGCACTGACCAATCGGTGGAGACCATGACCCTGAAAGGGCACACCTGGAAAAGCTGACGAGTATTCTATTGAGATCCTCCCCTAAACTCCCCGTCTTTAAAACCCTCAGAACAAAGGATCCAGCACACACCTCCTGGGAGCACATCTGAGCCTTGCCCTTCCCCTTCTTCTTCCCCGACAGGTGTGCATCTCCTAAACTCTAAGACACCCCACGGGACTTGCAACCAGGGGAGCGATGGGCAGTGGCAGCTCATCTCAGGCTAACCCTCTGAACCTGTCTCCAAGGCCCCCTTTTCTCTGCCTTTCCAGCGAGCTGACAGCTGCTCCACCTAGGTCCATTTCTTTCCTATAACGTTTCTAGAGAGCCAAAGCAGCCCGCCTAGTCTCCTATTGTTTCTTCCACCCTAGGCCCTTTCTTGTTTCACTGTCCCCAGCTTTAATAAATGTACTCTCAAAATCACCTGAACTTGTATTATGAAATCTTTTCTGCGTGAAGTCATGAACCCACACACTACTGGCAGAACCCACACGCTCAGGGCCAGGTCCCCTTTCCGGGAACACGAAGAGCAGGAGATTCAAATGTGACTTAGACTGAAGCTTAGTTTTGAGGGGGAGAGACATATATGTTGTATAAAGAACAAAAATTCAACTGAGTACATTTAAAGATCTAATTGGCTTTGTTGAACAATTCTTAAATCTGGGCAGGATCCCATCTAACAAGGATGATGAGGGAAGGGTGAGCAGAGGTGGAATTACCATCAAGTTAATATAGATTAAGCTTCATTCACAGTGTCTTTGAAAGTCTTGTATCTATTTTTTTTTGTCATTTAATTTTGATGTCAGTTTCTTAAATAGATCCTGAAAGTGATTAAGCCTCCTCCATCTCTTCATTCCCAATGTAATCATGCCACAGAATAGAACAGCACAGCTGTGGCCGTTCATGTTTACAGAGCATGGGATTAGTGCTGCACACTGAAGGCCAGGCTGCTAAAATCTACTCCCGCCCCATGAAAAATGGATTTTACATTTCCTGGCACTGCCCTGCTTTGTAGCTTACCCTCTTAGACGGCAGGAAACCTTTGCTCAGGAACAGCCACATCACTCCTAATCGCTTCTTGGACCTTGTCTCCCAGATGCCGTTCAGATCTCATATCGCTGAACTGTTCCGTACTCAAATCTCTCTCAGACTTGGCATTTCACACCCATAATATAGTTCAATCTGATCTGGACTCCCAGCCAAGTGATGCTCCCAGTCGTGCCCTCGCTGGCAGAGATTAAGGTTCATGTTAGGTTATACATCCGAATGTATGATGTTTATATGATTTAGGCTTAAACTGGTTAATAAGTATCTACCATGGAAGCCTCCAGAGATAGACGGTAAGGCTAATGGATTAGAATCACACAATAAAGAGATACTGCTGAGTTTCCCACTTTCTGAACTCCATTCTTTATTTTTACACAACTTGGTTGAAATAGGTATGTGAATTTTGTCTAATGCTTTCCTTGGAAATACCTAATTTTACTTTTCGTAAGTCACAGAAACTTAAAAGCAGAAGAAATTCTAGATCTCACGTAGCCCAATCTTCCAGGGAATTCATGAATCCTATCCACAACATACGTGGTCCAACATAGACATCATCTAACTCTTGTCTAGATATATCGCATGGTGGTTCATTCAACTGTTGACCACCTCTAATGATAGGAGATCTACCTCTTGTTAGGCCATAAGTAGTTAGTATACGCCATTGTGTGTTGCTCTTTAGGGGCATCCACAGAGCACCCTCCAGGGAGACGCTCTGCAATCATAAATCCAGTCTGAAAAGCTTGGAGTCATTCCAGGACAATCCACGCAGCCTTGAATAGACAAGATGGGGTCAAATCTAAGATAACATGAGAATGAGATATGACTTTGAGGAAATATGAGTTGATGATAGTGGTTATGGGTAACCTTTACAGAGTATTACTATAGGTCAGAGGTCACTCAGGCACCATTTAAGTGCTTTATATTTTTCTAGCCATTTATTTCTCACAATATTTTCATGAAGAATAGTCTTCATTTTCCAGTTGTAGAGTAACTAAAGCAAAGTCATGCAGCTAGTAAGTGAAAGAGCTAGGATTTGAATCCAGGCCAATGGGACCTGGAGTCTGGACCCTTAACCACGACAGTAGGCTACCTTAATAATTGTAACTAGTTGAGAATGTCCAAACCACGTGCCAGGTGTCATTTACTTCCTTGATCCTCATAAGAGCAATCCTCTGAAACATGAATGGTTACAGAACATAAGTAACTTGCCCAAGGTCCTACAGCTAGTGAGTATGCACTGAAGTTGGTATTCCAACCCAGGTAGCCTAGAGCTCTAGATCTGATGCTCTCCTCCACTGCTCTACATGCCCTTGGTGATACACTCCTTGTGGATAGTGATGGTGTCACATACAGAGCTTTGTCATGTGCAGGGAAGGCAAATGGCAAGGCCGACAAGAGTAGGATAGGCACGAGCTGGTAAATATGCGGAGGGAAAGTAGTTGCTGACTGGTACTCAGAGGACTCCCAACCCAATCCTTTTTGCAAAGGACACAGAGAGGACAAGTTATCTATAAACAGGGAGGCTAAACAATCAGAAAGAAGGGCTTCCCTGCAGGAGTACTTGTAGGAGGCTGCCTCTGTGTACTGTGTTAAAGAACAAAATGAGGCCCAATGTAATTTGCCAGTTTCTGCTTTCAGAAAGGGAGTGGAAATTTTGTAAATACCTCAATGTTTACTATCAACATGTGCAATGGAGGTACAACTCCAGCAGGCAAAGAAAGGTGCATTTAAAATTCTACCATTGGATTCCTTTTCTGAACAGTTTTGTGTGTGAGCTATGTAGAAGGTTTCATGGTACATGAAGGACTTAAAAATGCCTTTAAATACTGAGTTGTGCTGAATATTAAGCAATACAATTAGCCAATTTTTCAGAAATCCATAAAATAAACTTCTTAACTAAGACTGAAGGCCTTCGGATTCCAGATTTAGTTATTTTTTTCATCCAGAGAACATTGCTCAGTAATATGAAATAATGCCCAAATAAATGTTTAGAAACTCGTATTTGCAGAGGAAATTTAGAAGTTCTTTTTTTGGGGGCGGGGGGGGGGGGGCGAGATTCATTTGCAAAGCAAATATTTTAAATATTCAATGCTTGTTAGCTGCAGTCATTCAGCAAATATTTAACACTTATTGTATTTAAGATTAAATCTATTGTGAGAAACCCCTAGTTTTAATTTCAGTTTAATAATGACTATTTGGAGTTGGGTGTGTGTGTGGGTTTTTTGGTTTTGTTTTTGGTAATTTTCTTTCTCAAGAAGTAGCAGGGCTGACTTTTCCTCTAGTCCAGGAAGACTCGCAGGGCTACAAGTGCTCTACTTTTGTTGTTGTTAATCCTTGCCAGAGGATATTTTTTCCATTGCGTTTTAGAGAATGGGAGGGGAAGGGGGGAGGAAGGAGGGGGGGAGAGAAAGAGAGAGAGAGAGAGAGAGGGAGAGAGAGAGAGAGAGAGAGAGAGAGAGAGAGAGAGAGAGAGAGAGAGATTGTTGTGAGACATCAGAGAGAGAGAGAGAGAGAGAGAGAGAGAGAGAGAGAGAGAGATTGTTGTGAGACATCAGAGAGAGAGAGAGAGAGAGAGAGAGAGAGAGAGAGATTGTTGTGAGACATCAGAGAGAGAGAGAGAGAGAGAGAGAGAGAGAGAGAGAGAGAGAGATTGTTGTGAGTGAGACACATCAACTTGTTGCCTCCCGCACGGACACCCCCACCGAGGGCGGGGCGCGAGCGAACCTGCAACCCAGGTACGTGCCCTTGACGGGGAATCGAACCCACGACGTTTCGGTGCGCGGGCCTATGTTCCCCACCAGCGAGCCACACCGTCCAGGGACTACCTGTGCTTTTGAAAACAGAGACCATGTCCCTTTTTAATTTTTTTTATACCGCAGAGCCCATGAGAGTGTCTGGCACACACCGTTCCAAACAAGTTTGGTACCTGGAACCCACTGAACCTACTGAATGTGTGTGCCCATTAATTCCTAACTACACGTGTTGGCCCAAGGGCGAGTGCCGAGTGACAGCGCCTGCTCCGTCCTCAAAGCCTCACCCGCCTCCTTAGTCAGGGCGTGGGGGGGGGGGGGGGGGGCGGGATTCCAACTTCACTAGAGCAGAACTGTACTAACGGGGTCGCTTTATTTGGATTGGAACCCCTTCTGGTGTTTCCTCTGCGGAGAGAGCACGAATTTACGAAACGTGGCGCCGTCGGCTCCAAAGGCAGGGTCCGACCTTGACGGGCAGCTGTGCTGGCGCGAGGGTGCAAATCCGACCTCCTCCCGCGTGGGAGCTGGCCCCAGGGGCGCCCCTCTGGGCGCATCGGCAAACTCCTGGGTTACCGGTGCCTCTTGGTCTCCCCCTGCTCCTCCCTCCTCCTCCCTCCTCCTTGTCCCCCGCCGGGTGTTGCCTAGACCTCCGGCCGCCTCCAGCGAGTCAGCCCCCGGACTCCTTCCAGCCCTGCCTCCTCCTCGGCCTCCGGGAACTCCTCCCGCCCTTGACGGAAGCTCCCCGATTGGTTCCCGCGCCGGGAGAGGGCGCCCGCTGATTGGTCGGTGGGTCGTCATCACGAGGTGATGCGACACCCTGGGGGCGGGGCGACTGTCCGCCCCGCCTCGCGCTTGGGGCATTTACTTTGCTTGCGGATCCAGGCTGCGTGTTTCCTAGTTCGGGCTCCCACCAGCCTCTCCCCGTCGGAGAGAGGGCCACACGCCGGAGCGGTGGGCCAAAAGGTTGGGTTGGGGTGCCGGGAGGGCCTCGGGTGCTGGGCAGGGGGTGCAGGGCGGGGGAGGAGGCTGGGGGCGCGAGGCAGCACCGGGGAGCCCAGGGACTTGGCCAGGCCGGACGACGAGGAGCGGGTAGCGGTGGCGCCCGGGCATCCGCCTACGAAAGGATAACCTCCCGATCCCCGGGGGCTCGCCCGCCGGGAAGATGAGCGCGGAGCCGCAGAACGGGCCCAAAGCCGGCGGCGTGGCCCTGAATGGGGTCCCTCGGGACAGCCCCACGGCCGTCTCGGGTGCCCTGGGCAGGCTGCAGACTCAGCTGGCCCCGGAGGAGGAGACCCAGATTCGGCTGCTGCCCACGACCCCCGGGGAGGAGCCCCCAGGGGCCGAGGGCTCCCTGGCGCCCCGGACGGCGCTCTCCGCGCGGCGCTTTGCGGTGCTCCTGATCTTCAGCCTGTACTCGATGGTCAACGCCTTTCAGTGGATCCAGTACAGCATCATCAGCAACATCTTCGAGGGCTTCTACGGCGTCTCCTCGCTGCACATCAACTGGCTGTCCATGGTGTACATGCTGGCGTACGTGCCCCTCATCTTCCCAGCCACCTGGCTGCTGGACACCCGGGGCCTGCGTCTCACCGCCCTGCTGGGCTCCGGCCTCAACTGCCTGGGCGCCTGGGTCAAGTGCGGCAGTGTGCAGCAGCACCTGTTCTGGGTCACCATGCTGGGCCAGTCCCTGTGCTCCGTCGCCCAGGTCTTCATCCTGGGCTTGCCCTCCCGCATCGCCTCGGTGTGGTTTGGGCCCACAGAGGTGTCCACAGCTTGTGCCACCGCCGTGCTAGGCAATCAGGTAAGGACTAGGATGATAGATGAGAATCGGATGCTTAAAGGACCCGATAAAGCGATAGGCCATGTGAGCGAGGCATACGGATGGACCTTCAGGAGGCTTGTCTATAAATGAATAGGAGTCAGCCTTGGCTTCAAGAGGGATTTTGGTCTCTTTGTAAGGACAGGACTTTGGAAAAAAAACCACAGTTTAAAGTGAGCACCTTATCACTTTGCTTTGAGACTTACCTATAAAAGAATTAACTGAATTGGCTCCTATGTGCCTGACATCATAGAAGACTTGTCAGTGCAGTAATGCATCAGTCTTGGGTAGATATTATTTTTGTCACCCCCGCAGGGTATTTGCAAAAGAGGTATTTGCCTGGATTCTGGGAAGATTGTTCCATGTAAGTGGTCAATGTGAATAGCCGTGTTTAATTTTATATAGTAGCAGTCTCATAACACTTATACATGACTGCTAAATAGGGGTGTTCTAGTGATAAAAATCTCACCAAATTCCTGAGTCCAATGACCAATTTTTAACAATAAGAAAATGAAGATAAATCACAGATCTTGGAATCCATAGTAAAAGGGTGGCTTACATTGCCAAGTCTCCATTAAGGTGCTTCCGAGTCTTTTCTTACACCATAGGTTCATATTCCATTAGCATTACTAGGTAGAATGTGTGGTTTTTTAAAATTGCAGAATGATTCTCTTATTGTAATTTGCATTTTGCATATGGAGTTCTGTACTTTATGTGAATTGTATTGAGTGTTCATTAAGCTTGAGGAGAATCCAGTTAAAAATCTGTACACCAAGAAGTTCACATCTCTCTATACTACACGTAGCAATATATGTAGTTATGTAACAAAAGAATGTTACTTCTGCCCTAGCTGGTTTGGCTCAGTGGATAGAGCCTTGGCTTGTGGACTGAAGGGTCCTGGGTTCAATTCCAACCATGGGCACATGCCCAGGTGTCAGGCTCGATCCCCAGTGGGGGTCGTGCAGGAGGCTGCCAATCAATGATTCTCTCTCATCCTTGATGTTTCTCTCTCTTCCTCTCTGAAATTTAAAAAATATATATTAAAAAAAGAAACTAAAAAAAAAAAAAAAAAAAGAATGTTACTTCCAATCCAATACTTGTTTCAAGATCACAATAAGATTTATTTAAAATCCATTAAAAAAAAAGACAAGCTCTACATGCTTTATATTTATTTCCTTTCTCTAGAAGTGCAGAAGGGGTAGCTTGAACTATAGTTGTTTTGTATCCAAAATAATTTATGACCAATATTTTAGTTGGTTGCTTCTGCATGCTTGAATAGGAACTGTTTACTTAAAGTATTTTACATTTACAAAATTATATTCAAGATTAAGACTTCATTGAGCATGACAAATATTATCAACTCCACAGCCATGGATTATCTATTTCATGGATAATAAATGGAAATGTGTTCTCATAGGTAAATTTCCCTCCAACCATCAGCACATTTCTTGGGCCTTTTTCCTATATCTACCTGGGTGTTCTCATCCTTCCTTGACTCCAGTAGCTCATGACCCTCAAGTGTGCAGCCTCAGCCTAGATTATGGAGTGATCATTTATAATAATCTACAACATTATTCAGCACTCACTAAAACCTGGCACCATATTAAGTCCTTTACTTGCATGTATCATTTAATTTAGTAATGTAAGGTAGGAACTATAATTCTCCCCAATTTATAGATACAGAAATTGAGTCTTGAAGGGATGAAATTATTTCCTGAAAGTCACACAGCTCATTAGTGCCAACATTCACACTCAAGTCTGTCTGACTCCTGAGTCCTAGGTTTAAATTACCCATCTAATATTGCCAGGTCTCTAACCTGAGAGAACCTTTTAAAACATATCAAGCCATTGCCCTGCTTTGAACTTGCCAATGATTTACCATAGTACTTAAAATCTAAAGTCTACTTTGAATTATACAACCTTACTAACATGTCTTATTTGGTTCCTAAAACAATACTAAACTTGCATTTTGCATAAGCACCTTTGCAGAAGCATTCCCTCTGCCTGGGATGTTCTTCCTTCTTAGGATGACATTACTACACCCTAATTGTCACCGAGCTCTCAGTTTAAATTCATTTTAAATATCACTCAGTGGCAATTCTTGACAATCCCACTTAGAGTTGTCCAATCATTCTCCTATTACATAATTATACTTTAATTCTCCATGTAGTGCTTATCACTGTCTGGTATATTTACATATTTATACGTTTGCATATTAACCATTCTTTATTCCTCACTTCCCATCCCCGCCATCAGATTGTAAGTTTCACAAAAATAGGCACAAGGTCTGAATGTACACACCTATATCACCAGCGTTTGTTACAATGCCTGGCACATTGTAGAGTCTCCATAAAAATTGCTTGACTATATGGATGAGTTTCAGATTCATAGACACTGGCCAGCTGGATTATTTCCATTTGGATATCCCATACGACGCCACCCATCAAAATTGACTTTGCCTCCTAGCTCTTTTCTCTTCATTTCTAGTGCCACTGTCTTAGCTTTGGCCGCCTGCAGCCGTCACCTAGAGCTTTCGAACCGACCTTTCGCAAGATCCACAGCTCTTGCTCTCTTCCCTCTATTCTCCACATCCATCCAGTGTGGTCTTTCTAAGAGATCTGTCTGGGAACTCCCCTGCAGCGGCTTCCATTGCCTTCCTGCCAATTCCTCAGCTTCACCTCTCTCCACACCCCCATCCTCACATGCCTACTCTTCACCTGTCCTCTGCTCTGAGGGAAACTGTGCTTTACTTACAGTTTCTCACAAGGTCATGCTCTCTCTTTCCTATGTACATGATGTCCCCTTGTCTGGGGATATTTCTACTTCACTTGGCTAACTCCAGTTTCTTTTCTTTTCTTTTTTTCTAACATATTTTTGTTCATTTCAGAGAGGGAGGGAGAGGGAGAGAGAGATAGAAACATCAATAATAAAGGAATAATTGATTCACTGTCTCCTGCATGTCCCCTACTGGGGATCGAGCCTGCAACCCGGGCATGTGCCTTGCTTGACCAGAATCGAACCTGGACCCTTCAGTCCGCAGGCTGACGCTCTATCCACTGACCCAAACCGGCTAAGGCTAACTCCAGTTTCTTAATCAGATCTTTGCTCCTCCAGAAACTTTTTCTGAACTCCAAGTCTATACAAGGTGCTCCTCCAAAGTACTCTGTTAGCTAGGGTGACCATATATATGTCAGTTTGCCTGGGACAGTACACATGTTGTCCAGTATAATTACTCCCAGAGTCCCTTTCACTCTGAGTAGTATTCTTGTTTGGATCATAAATTACTTGATCTTCCCAGTCTTATCACCCTCTACCTCTCCATTATAATACTATACTTACTACTCTCTTGTAATTACCTGTTTAATTATCTCTATCTAGCTAGCGTTTTGTAAGGGAGCAAATGAAATATTTGGGAGAGGGATAGAGAGTTAGGAAAGGAGAGGGATAGAGAGTTAGAAACATCGATGAGAAACATCAATCAGCTGCCTCCTGCACACCCCCTTCTGGGTATGTGCCTGCAACCAAGGTACATGCCCTTGACTGGAATCGAACCTGGGACCCTTGAGTCCGCATGCTGACGCTCTATCCACTGAGCCAAACCCGTCAGGGCTTATTTTGCATATTCTTATTCCCTTTTTTATTGTAAGCATCAAACTTTAGAGCGGAATTATTTAGGTTACAGGAGCTCAGTGAAAGCTTGTTGATCGGGAAGGTATCTGTCAGCAGTTCCTCTTTAACGGTACCATTGTAAAAAGACATTAGAACGTGGTGCTTTGGAGTTCTCACACACATTAGCTGTCCTCTTTGTGTTGTATTAATTGGCAGTACGTACTTTTTTCTCTTCTGAAATACCTGTTAACAGGACTGTTTATTTTACAGCTTGGAACTGCAGTTGGCTTTTTGCTACCACCAGTGTTGGTGCCCAGCTCACAGAACACCACAGAGCTTTTGGCTTATAATATCAGTACCATGTTTTATGGAACATCAGCCATCTCCACACTTTTATTTATTTTAACAATAATTGGTAAGTGAATTATTTTCCCTAGAGCTTAGGTAGATAAATGCATGAAAAACGTATGAAAAGAAAAATAACCAGCCCTCAACATTGTTATTACTATCGCAAATGCCATTTGCTTGTTTCATTCTTGCCGTAACACTGTCTTGCTCAGGTAACGAATGTTACAGCTCTAGGGCTATGTCTGGTCCATCTATTGTAATATTGTAAAGGGTTTGAAGACTAATTCATCTCACTTGTCCCCCTACTAACTTTTCTTCCCTGATAACTATTGGTTTCAAACATTACCTGCCTCCTCCTTGCATATTCCTCTACCTGTTCTGCACCTTCCACTAACCTAGCCAGGAACAAGTTCTTGTCAATGCTTCGATATGACGCAGATAGGCTACTATCTTCCTTTGAATGATAAACCCTCCTGAGGATCCTCAATGTAACAATTGACTGGATCTGCAAATGTTGACCAGTGAATGATCCTGGGCCGTGGCAAGCTGTTCAGCAGAATTTCAAACTGTGGCAACTATCTACTTGTTAGGCCACGCCAGCACAGCCCTGCTGCCACGCTCCGTCCCTGAGTCCTCTCGTCGGGGCCTGTGTCTTGAAGCAGTCAGTCAGAATCAGCTGCAAGCAGCCATCATCAGTTTGGAAGAAGGTTTGGGAAGGTCTGCTTTTTAAAGTTTATTTCTAATGGGAAACAATTTTGGTTTCAGGGAAAGGGCTAGGTAAGGTTTATTTAAGTAATATACCTGCTAACCTAACTATAATATTGCCTTTTAGGCGCTCAGTATATCTTAATAGGGCACTTTAAAGATGAAAGGCCATCTTTTAATCATTAAAATTTACAATTAAGTTGGGGTTTTTCATTTATATATTAATTTTTACCATGGCTATAATAGTAATGAAAAATTCAAGTTTTATGATCTCCAAATAGGAAATCCTCAATGTTCAATGAAAGGTATGCTGAAGATGATAGAATGTTTTGATAGAGACTGCCTTTATAGATGAATTTCAGGTATAGGAAGCTCAGCCACATATTTAATTTCCCTTAAGATAATGAACAAAATATTTTCTTGGTAGCATAAGAAATATTCTGACATATCCAGTCTACTTATGATTGGTTTTTGTGTTTCAGTTAGTGAGTGGCGTATTTGTTGTGTGCAGACTACTGAAAAAGGACAAATTATGTCTGTACTATTTTAGCAGTTTAACAAAGTTTTAAAAGAAATATATATATATATATGTGTGTGTGTGTATATATATATATGTATATATATTTAAAATATATATATTTTTATTGTCTAAAGTTTTACTTATGTCTCAAAGAAATCTATATTTTTAAAGGCAAACTTTTAAGTATATTTTTCTGATAGCCATATTTGATTTGCTAGATGAAATATAGTTCATATGCATTTTGCATTCCTGAGTCTTCTGTTAGCAATAGGGATTATTACAATATAAAATTCTGTTTCCTTCGATTGCTTATGAATCTTCACATAAATTCTGGTTTTCCTTTCTTTATTGTTTTCAAATTGTCTCTTTGGAAGAAGTGAGAGACTAATAGATTGTATATGAAATATCTATAGATATGAAATTACATATGTGCATATATGTGCTTAAACATATATAATGAGATGCTACAAATATAAGATTTTTATCTGTTAAGGGAGAAGGACAAAAAACAACAACCACCACCACCTACAATAATCGGTGTGACCATTGGCATATCACCCTGTGCTATTTGAGAATTTAAAAGAGAACTGTGTATGTACATAATTACTTATTTATGTACTCATAGCTTATAGTTCACAGTGGAAATAGAAATGGGGGTGGGGGGATGTAAAACATGGACTGGAAATGGAATAGGAAAAAAAGGGCTTACTGTCAAGTTTTGCTTGGTGACCAATCTTAAGATACCAAGCCTAGTGTAAAAGCAAAATAATACACAGTTGTGATGTGAATGTCTTAGGTTGAAAATTGAGACATTTAAATTTTTAATTTGAATAAATTAAATATGTATCCAAATATTCGCTATTGGGAAAAATTTGGGTTATTTAAAAAGTCCTTACTTACTAAAAGGTCCTAAGTTACTAAGAGACAATCCTACTTTCTTCTAAATTCTACCCATAAATACTTAGGAAGCACAACCGAAATTATTTTATAATTTATGTTTTCAGCAACGTGACATAACTAAATTGGTCTTTAGCAGTCTTCCTAAAATACTGTCTTGAGGGTTCATGCCATGTAACTCTTTTACCCTCTCTCACAGAGCTTGAGTATAATCCACCTGGCGTTTCTAAATTAACCCAAGCCTTCCACTAAATTGACACTACTATCCCCTTCTTATTGGGAGAACTCTATTACGGCCTCTAACATTTGATTGCTGGATATGTACCAGATATGTTTAAAGGCACACTATATGCTTATCTCATTTAATTCATTAATTGTTTTATTGGCACAAGTTTTTGGTGGGGAAAAAAGAAGGGGTAAGAAGGCAGTTGTTTTTCAGTTTCAAAGGACAAGGAAAAAGCCATCTTTCATCCTTTGAAAATGCAGTACAGGGTCACAGACCAATGGTTTTTTTATTCCTTTTTCTTTCCTTCAGATAGACTTAAACCCAACTTTATTATATCGTGTAGCTGGTAGATACAGCCCTGATTTTGTTCCAGAGGGCAACTGACTGCCTGAAATGAAAATATCTCACTTCTATTCAGAAAATAAATCTAGTGGATTTAAAGACTATCAAGAATCGTTTTTATTTTGCATTTGAGTTCAGATCTGAGCCATTTAGACTCATTTTGCCATAGTAAATAAAAACCGAAGAAAATTAAGATTCAGTAAATATTCATGACTACCTTGTAAGCATTTTTGCATTCTGAAACTTTGCTTTACAACTGTGTGAGTTCTGTATGACCAATATTAATAAAAAAGATATCTCCTATCTTAACTAGGACCTTTCAGGAAAGGACAACAGACTTCCTCAACAGTGCAAGGAGCAGATAGGGTGAAAGGAAGAGGAGAAATTGCAGCAACTTAAACATTTATGTCTACCAGTTCTCCAATGTAAGGATATTATAAAGTAAATATGTATGAGTTATGTCTCCTCTTGAATTAGTTGTGAGACCTGTAAAACTAGAAGTCTGTTTTAGTTATATCATAATTAATCATGTTTTGGTGAGTAAAGAACTTTAAGTTTTTAATGTTTAGCAGTAAATAGGAGAATTAAAGAACTGCAGTATTATATAGAAGCTTTAAGGATCATTTCTTTCGCAGTGATTTTCACAGCTGGCTGGGTATTGATAGCATTTGGAGAAATTTTTTTTTAACTTAAATTCTTTATTATTTAAAGTATTACATAAGTTTCCCCCCGCCCCCCGCATTGACCTCTCCCCAGCCTCCCCCAACCCCTAGAGAGTTTTGTGTTTAATACAGATTCACAGGTTCTGTTCTAGAGGTTCTGATTCATTGTCTCATAAAATCTGTATCATTTTAAATTTTCTACGTGATTATGATTGACAACCAGGTCCATCAGATCTAGCCCACTTTTAAATAAGGCAGGCCTTCCTTGTTGGAAGAAATAGCCACTATTAAAAAAGAGAGAGAGAAAGAAGTTCTGGCCTTTTAGAAATTATTACTTTTTTTCTGAATCCATTTACTCTTTCATTGATTCTAAAATGTACACTTTTATCACGAAATCTCTGAAATCGAAATGCTTTTAATAATCAATGGCATCTAAGATGAATACGTTCCAAAGTTCTGTTCTACATTATGCCCATACTTAACAATACCATATTGTGAACTTAAAATTTGTTACGAGGGTAGATTTCGTGTTGCGTTCTTTTCACAAAAAAAAAAAAAAAAAAAAATCAATGGCATATAACATTGGTGCCAACTGAGACATGATTATGTGAAAACCTTCTATTGATACCTAGCAAGGTCATTGAGTGCCAGCATCAGACCATCTTAGATTCAATGAAATACAGTATTTTCCACTTTATTTTGGTTTAAATTTTTGAGTCAGTACTAAGACTAGATTTTGATTTCTGATGTACCAGGTTTTAGCAGTTCAGCTCTTCTAGTAAGTAGTCTTGACTTCTGGCTAGCCAAACCCTACAGAAATCTCTCCCTAGCTATCTGTTGCAGGAAGTTAGTGGATCCTTCCCTGCCCGGCAAAAGGGCAGTCTCTAAATGGCTGCCTGAGAAGCCTGTGAAATCTGTCCCTAACTCCATAGAAATGGGCGGTGCTATGACCTACAGAATCAGAAACCATCACACTTTTCTGTCTCTCAGCTCTACCCCTAGATTTCCCATATGCAGCTAGAGTGGTCAGCAAGCAGTCCCCCTGAATCCACCTGGACCTTTTCAGTTCCAGAGGTGGGACTGGATAGATAATACTTATGCCAGATTTCGGAAGAAATAGTTACTAACTCAAGACAATCCTCTAAAAGTTCAATGATATATTGGCTTGCTCCTACCTGTAATTAGTTACCTCTAATTACAAATTGAACTAAAGTTAGAAATAGAATTGTTGAATACTTAATAAAGATTACTCTTGCTTAACTAAAACTGGAATAATCAGTGGGCAAGTTTGTTACGTATTGCTAATAGTTTTGCAGTTTTGAATGGGCCAAATCACTGAGTTTTAGTCAGTTTCAATGCCAAACTAGTCATCACTTAGAAATCAGTGAAAAATGAAAAGCCTTACTCTTGGACTTTCACTGCCGCTTTGAACGTAAACTGAATTTAGTCACCTCACTACGGAAGATGCATTTCTTTAATGACCTTTTCATGTACGTTTCCAGCATTCAAAGAAAAACCTCGCTATCCACCAAGTCGGGCTCAAGCAGCCATTCAAGACAGTCCCCCTGCAGAGTACTCCTATAAGAACTCAATAATGAACCTGTTTAAAAACATGCCTTTTGTCCTTCTATTGATCACATATGGTAAGTGGTTTTCTTTTATCTTCTTCGATGTCTCTATAAACCTTTGTGCATTGTAGATTCTTTTCATTTAATCTAGTGGTTTGAGCTTTCATTAGTGCAATAGGGTTGTTAACTCTATAAAAGTAATGATAGCATAGTCACAAACATCTTTCCAGATGGCTGACAGATACTCATCTTAACTCTGTGGCTTTAACTGCAGTTTATTCTTTGTTTCTTTTTTTAATTTTTTAATTGATTTTTTACAGAGAGGAAGAGAGAGGGATAGAGAGTTAGAAGCATCGATGAGAGAGAAACATCGATCAGCCACCTCCTGCACACCCCCCACTGGGGATGTGCCCGCAACCAAGGCACATGCCCTTGACTGGAATCGAACCTGGGACCCTTGAGTCCGCAGGCCGACACTCTATCCACTGAGCCAAACCGGCTTCGGCTATTCTTTGTTTCTTATATTGGCACAGTTATATTCACCACCAACACCCCCTATATCTGTCTTACTTGCCTTTAGAAATCATTCACTTCTGTTTACATTATTAGGGGAGTACACACCCTAGTATATAATTGTTTTACAGGTTATAACAAATTATGCCCTGACCTAAACTCTTACCCTTTTATCAGGATTAATTCCTTTTTTTTTTATTTTAATCTAACGAATTCCTGACTCTAAAACTTCTAACTAGGAAGTAGAGTGGTTCACTGTTATCTCTTAGAGCAAATTCATTTCTTTTTTTAAATACATTTTAATGATTTTTTTACAGAGAGGAAGGGAGAGGGGTAAAGAGTTAGAAACATCGATGAGGGAGAAACATCGATCAGCTGCCTCTTGCATACTCCCTACTGGGTATGTGCCCGCAACCAAGGGTACATGCCCTTGACCGGAATTGAACCTGGGACCCTTGAGTCCGCAGGCCGACGCTCTATCCACTGAGCCAAACAAGTTAGGGCCAAATTCATTTCTTTAGCCTGTCATTTAAGGTGGTATCTTTCACTGTTTCCCAATACAAAATTCTCTTTCAGCCAAGTTTATAACCAACCTCCTGTCAGAGACATATACAATCACACACACAAGTATGCCTCCACATGCATATATACTTTCATTCTAGTCTCTGTAATTTTGTGCCATTATTTCTTGTACCTGAAATGTGCAAGCAGTTCTACAACAGCTAGTTTAACAGTTATGTCACTGTTGTTCATTTTATTTCACTAGTAATTATCAGATATCAATAGATATCTGATAGATGCTGTGTGAGAGCGAGGAAGAAGAGTGATAGGTATACGATTTCTGTTCTGAAATAATTATAATCCAATGGGAAGATAATAGAAACACCTGAAAAGTAAATAACAGTGTAAGAGATGTTTATGAAAAGGTAATAAGTTGTACAGCAAGTGCATGCTAGAGGCACATGCTTCCATGATTACTAAAGCAGAAAATGGGAAATGTCACCTTTGCTCACATTTAAAGTCTATGGCCATGCCATTAAGTGCCTGGAAAGAGAAAATCTGGAATATTTGTCAAGAGCTCTAATGACTAGAACATTATGCAGATATAAAAATGTGATGTTTGGCAGAAGAGAACTATATAGTAAATTGCCCTGAGATCATTGATTACCCATACAGGAAAAGCAGAGTAAAATTAGGTCTCAACATCATACCATACACAAAAATGAACTGTAATAAATTAAAGACAAAGGGTAAAAAGCAGAACTTTAAAGTTTTAGAAGGAAGTATAGGAAACCACATTAGTATTCTTAAAAGAATTTCTTAATGCAAAAAGTACAAACTTGAAAGAAAAAGATTGCTAAAGATGATTGTATCAAAATAATGGTCTTTTCTAAAAAGCATCAGTAAAATGTGAAAAGACATAGACTCTGAGAAAAATGCCTGCAATGTATATAACCAACAGAGGCTTAGTACCTACAATATAAAAGTAACTCCTATTGATCAACAAGAAAAGAGCAAACAATCCAAGGAAACTGGAAAGCATTTATGTGTTTGTGTGTGTGTGTAGTGCTCGTATGTGATGCTCAACCTTACTAATAGCCAAGGAAATGCCAGTCAAAACCAGAGCAAGGTATACGGGTAATATCACTCAAATTGCCCCTGCCTAAAAAGTTTTTTAAATTTAGTGAAACAGGTTTGACAAGAATGTGGAGTAAAGGAATTCTGCTGGTAGTGTAAACTGATGCAACCATTTCGAAGAGCAATTTTGCCTTATCCAGAAAGTAGTCCTACTCCTAGGTATATACTTAGAGAAACCCTTATGCATAAGACCAAACACAGAATAATCATTACAATATTGTATTAGCAAAAAACTGGAAAACATTTTCCTATCATAATCTCTAGTAAGTTAGGTGTTAATTTATCAGTGTTTGTTGACAGGATAAGAGATACATAAATTGAAGTGTATTCACACACGGACTATTACACAGCAGAGAAAGCTAATGAACAGAACTAAAAATACCAGCATTGATAAATATCAAAACCATAATATTGAGAGATAAGAACAACTTGCAATGGATACAAATAATATATAAAGTTTAAATACAAAATTCTAATTGTAGTTTATGGATACACATAAATATCTAAAATAATTATAACATCTAAAATAATAAATCCCAAGATCTCGATCAGGGTTACCTCTGAGAAATAATAGGAGAAAAGGATAAGATTATCGAAGGTCTAAAAATTGAATCTGAAGCAAAGATGGTAAAGTGTTAATGTTCAACAAAGCTGGGTGAAGAGTAAGAGTGTTTGTTAAATTATTCTCTGTACTATTTTTTTTCCCCTCTGTACTATTTTGTATGCTTGAAATATTTAGTAATGAAGAGAAAGAGAGAAATAATAACCTTAAGTTTCAACCAGGTTAAGAGACTTACCTAAAGCTACACATTAGGTGCAAGGAAACACCAGGATTCAAACCTAGACATATGCTTCCTGACAACCAGCTGTTTTATTTCTCTCTTTTTAAATATTTTTTAATTAATATTGTCTTACTAATTTGCCTTGTCAGTCTTGATGCAGGGGTGAGATCTCTGAAGCAGGGATTGTGCCTTCTGCTTTAACATTCATTAGCTCAAGTATACTGTGGGTGCTCAGTAAGCAATCCGTTGCTTCATTGCCATATTCTAGTACATTGTTATGCATGGGGCTATGATTCATGGTCAGTATATCAGAATCTAAATAATGATAAATGGTGTAATGACAGAATTTTCCTATCATATTCTCTAGTAAGTTAGGTGTTCATTGATCAGCCCACATCCTGAAATGTCAAGAGTTCTTAATTTTCTCTGTCAACTGAGAAATACATTGTATTTTCATAATTGACTCCATGGCACTTTATGAACTGGTAATGGTACATTTATTTATAGTTTTCTGCTTATTATTATAGGTATCATGACTGGAGCATTTTATTCAGTCTCAACATTATTAAATCAAATGATACTGACATATTATAAGGTAAGCTTCTGCCGATATTGTGTTGCATGCCTGGCCAAGAATTTTCCTTTAGCTGTACAATTGCTGTTAGCATGATCATAAGAATAACGATTTATGACCTTGTTGCTGTAAAAGATTTATATTTGTTTCAATTGAGAACACATTTTTAAAAATATATTTTTATTGATTTCAGAGAGGAAGGGAGAGGGAGAGAAAGATAGAAACATCAATGATGAGAGAGAATCATTGATCGGCTGCCTCCTGCACACCCCCTACTGGGAATCGAGCCCACAACCCGGGCATGTGCCCTTGACTGGAATCAAACCCCGGACCCCTTCAGACCGAAGGCCAACACTCTATCCACTGAGCCAA
This sequence comes from Cnephaeus nilssonii, assembly GCF_951640355.1. Lineage (NCBI taxonomy): Eukaryota > Metazoa > Chordata > Mammalia > Chiroptera > Vespertilionidae > Cnephaeus > Cnephaeus nilssonii. The sequence continues at coordinate 29,338,615 of NC_137092.1, read as the reverse complement.
ACCAGCTAGGGCGCAATTGAGAATACATTTAATCTAATTTATAAAACACACAATATGGAAAGCAGAAAGTTATTATTGCTTTGACAGTGCCTGACTTTTTAAAATTACTATTCTTTTTTAAAGAAATAGTATGACTGGTTATATGGAAAAAGACAAAAAAAAACATTTTAAGGGCAATCAACACAAATATGAAGAAGTAAATATCAAGCCCTGACCTGTCTTTGCTTTTGAAAGGAGGAAGCAGTTGTAAAATGTAAAAGCTGTCAGATTAACCTCCTTTTCAGGCATCGGTGACTTACTTAGGAATTCTAACAAAAATCACTGTACTTCTAATTATAGAGGATCAAGAAAATTTCCCTTTTTGATTTCTCCATATTATAGGGTTTTTTTCTGGTTTGAAAATATAATGTCCTTTATATGTGCTTTACCTTCCCCCGCTCCCATCCTAAAACACATACCAAATCTTCCTATTATGTGGTATGCTTAATTCTATCTGATTATTTCCATTGACCATGTGAAGGTATAGGAATGTGAAGGATGCATTAGAATTAGAAGTGTCTGATTAACTTCTTATGAAAATTCTTTTAAGGGAGAAGAGGTGAATGCTGGAAGAATTGGGCTAACACTGGTGGTCGCTGGGATGGTGGGCTCCATTCTCTGTGGCCTGTGGCTGGATTATACCAAAACATACAAGTAAGCGAAGTTAGATAGATGTATGGTGTTCATTTGGTTTTAAAGAAAACTTTGGCTTTTAGTTTTAAAAAATTAAAAAAGTGTTATTACTACAAGACTTGGATGCTAGGCACTCTTAGGTTCCCTTTGCTTCTGAATGTTTCTGTAGTTTACATATTGTCCGATTTTGTGGGTCATATTTATTTAAATTTTGAGAACTTGGATACATTATGAACCTGTTCTCCTCCAATAATACTCATGAATACCACTTCTTTAAAAAAGTCCTTTGTGAGAAACATTTAACTGACGGAACTTTTATGCTGCTTTTTTCTCATGTTGTGAGCTTAAAAACAAGCAAAACGTTGTTCTTTCCTACTAGAAAATTATTATTATTGAGCATAAGGATTTTTTTTTTTTGGTAAAAAAGTTTGACTACAGTGTCCCCAACTATAGCACCACTTAACTATAATATAATACACAATATGAAAACACTATGTTGTACATCTATATGGAATCAGCAAAATGATAATACAAAAGGAAAATGAGTAATACCAACTGGGAGACTGAGAAAGGGGTTTCAGAGAGCCTTAAAGAAATAGCTACAGTTTTTAACAGGCAGAAACTTTCCATTTGCTTGGAAGGAATACATGGATGAATGAATGAAGGAAAGTGAGGTGAATAAATGGAATGAATAAAATATGGAACTGTGTCCTGTCCACCTTCAAGGCCCAAAATATGTTTAATACCATTATCTAACCCAGTGGTTCCCAACCTTTTTTTGGCCATGTCCCACCTAAGCATCTCTAAATCCTGATGCGCACCCCCCCACGTGACATATAATTCTTATTATTCAAAAAGTGAACTCCTATTCACAAGGAAAAAGCTAAAAAGGACATTAACTTGGTCTAAACAGGCTTCCAAAGAACATGGCATCCATGAAAGAGAAAAATAAAAGAACGAAAGGAGAGCTGAAGTAGTGAGGAAGAAAGCACTAAGAAATTGTTTTAAAAAAGTAATATGAAGTGATATTAAAAAAAGCAAATAAAGTTTCAAAACATATAATAGAGAACTGAAATGCATAAATATGTCACAATATGTATTTCTGTATATGAGGCCCCCAGAACCATTAAGAAATGCAAAAAAAAATCCGTTAATAACTCATTCTCAAATTGCCTCCCTTAAAAATCAAATTGCCCCCCTGTGGGCATATGCTCCATGTTGGGAACCATTGATCTAACCCCTTTCAAATTACCTCTGCCTTTGAATTCTCCAAGATAGTTCTCCCATCATTTAAGATAGCACTTGCTACAGCTTCATTATTATGAAATGGTAGCTAGAGTGACACCCGTTAAATTTATAGATGAAGGGATCCTATGTCAGGGATTAAATTTATTAATAGTTTTTGGTCCATTATGTAATTAGAAAACTTGATAGCCATAGAAATGTGTTCTCTGTTGCCCTGGGTCTTAGGTTAGGTAGGAATTGGTGGCAAGCAATATGTGGTCCCTGTCCTTAAGACACTTGTGGTCTAAATGGGGAAAACAATTCAGTCACATTAAAAAAATTAAATAGTAATAATGCGGACTAAAACAGATGTCATAAGTCCAATAGACATCAAGTACCAATTATTTGGATAGCAGAATGATAAGAAATTTAGAAGAAAGAAACAATGTTGTAAGCTTCAATGGTTAGGAAAGGCATTTTGGAAGAGGTAGAATTTAACCCAAGTCTTGAAATATGGATAGGGAACCATCCCATTTGGAGACATAAAAATGATATTATCCAAATGAATATTCCTTCCTGTACTAGCATTAGATATGGTGTGGGTTTTGTTGTCTGCTGTTGTTGAAATTTAAGCTTTGAAGTCCATGCTTTGGTAGAAATATTTTCCATAGATAAGGGAAACCTAATCTTGAAAACCAGAGTTTTTGTTACTGTGTGGATAGAGCAATGGCTAACCACATGGTGATTATGTGCTTGGGATATAATACTAACCGTTTTGTTTTGTTTTGTTTTGTTTTAGACAGACTACTCTGGTAGTTTACATTTTGTCTTTTTTGGGAATGGTTATATTTACTTTCACTCTGCACCTTCAATACATTATCATCGTGTTTGTTACTGGAGGGGTGCTTGGGTAAGTATCAAAGGTGATTAGGAGGAATAGTAGCATGCTGTTATGATTCTGAAATATTACTACTGTGGGTTTTATTTTATATTAAATATATTCTTACTGATTTTAGAGAGAGAGGGAGGAAGAGGGGGAGAGAGAGAAAACCATCACAATCGGTTGCCTCCTGCAGGTGCCCTGACGTGAGATAAAAATTGCAACCTTGGTGTGTGCCCTGATTGGGAATCGAAGTGGTGACCTTTTGGTGCACGGGACAACACTCAACCAACTGAGCCACACCGGCTAGAGCTACTGTGGCTTTTTTATTGTTAAAGTTCATCCAAGGGTTCTTTAACATTTTAAACTTTAAAAAGATTCATCCTGTGCATATAAATGTGTAATCGTTTAGAAATATAAAAAATAGTTTTAAATTGGATTTTTTTTTTTGGCATATGTAGGTGAAAAATGGATAAGCCTTACTTAGTCCAAGTTACTTTATTTTTCTCAGAAAAATATTAGACATTGTTTTGCTTCTCAGTTCTTGTGTCCTTGAGGGTCAATGGATGCACAATAAAAGTGCCTTACTTTCACATACCAACTTCAAGACAGTCCCTTCCCGTGGTCGGCAAACTGCAGCTCGCGAGCCACATGCGGCTCTTTGGCCCCTTGAGTGTGGCTCTTCCACAAAATACCATAGCCTGGGCGAGTCTATTTTGAAGAAGTGGCGTTAGAAGAAGTTTAAGTTTAAAAAATTTGGCTCTCAAAAGAAATTTCAATCGTTGTACTGCTGATATTTGGCTCTGTTGACTAATGAGTTTGCTGACCACTGGCTTATCCGATCATTCGAATGGGCCTGAGAGGTAGAATGACTGCCTCCGTGTGACATTGCCCTCTGGTAACCCTGTAATTCTGGATGCATTTTCCTAGTTTCTTCATGACTGGTTACCTTCCCTTGGGCTTTGAATTTGCTGTTGAAATCACGTACCCTGAATCCGAAGGTACTTCATCCGGTCTTCTCAATGCCGCTGCACAGGTAAACCTCTGATTTCCCTCCCACCTGAGATGATTGGTTTGCCGAATATTCTAGCAGATGATGAGTTTGACCCTAGTTTTTATTTTTAAAATTCCACCTTTTAATGAATGATTCTAGAAGTCAAATGAGTAAAAGCATTAAGAAAATTCTGGGGAAAACGTTATACTTATTTTTTTAAAAGCAAATTTGATGAGAATAATTATTTTATTTTAGATTTTTGGAATTCTGTTCACGCTGGCTCAAGGAAAGCTCACATCATACTATGATCCGTGGGCAGGAAACCTGTTCCTCTGCGCTTGGATGTTTGTAGGCATCATTTTGACAGGTAAATCAGGCTATTTTTCTGGCAAAAGTACTTGTATCAGATTGTCTTTCTGTTTCATTTTCACGTATACTGATTCTGAATGGCTTGGCAGAACTCAAGACAAAAATGAGATAGAAAGCAGGCTACGATTTGTTTTCCTCCAACGATATGAAGCTGTTAAATTTATCTTTCCGGTTTCAAATTCAATACAATCACTCTGCACAGAAAACAAAACTGTTGCAACAAGAGTCAGTAGAGCTGGAGTGAGCATTCCCACCCTCAAGTTCTGATTCTGCTACTCCCTCGCTGTGTGACGTTAGACAAGCAACTTCCCCTTTCAAATCCTCCTTTCCTCATTTATGCAATAGGGTATTTAAAAGCCTGCCTTCGAGGGTTGTTCATGAGGATTAGTGGAGGTGTCTGGCACCTAGGACAAGCCTAATCATGTTAGCTATTACTACAATGTGGCGGTGGTGTAAGAAGTCAGATGGTGGCGATGGAAATAGCATTTGGCATCGTTAGCCAGTCCTTAACACTTCTTGGGTGAAATCAGAAGAGCCCTGAGCAGGAGAGTGGGCAGTGCCCCACCTCCAGAGAAAGAGCATGCTGAAGAACTTGGATCCACAGTTTGTCCAGACATACAGTGTAAAATTGGATTCAGAAGCAATGCCTGTCCCGTAGTGCTCTCTGGTCCAGACTGGCTTCTACTGTTACTTCACTTGCTCATTTCTTTCTGCCGCCCTTTACCAACATGAGAGACGGAATCTATCCAAAAGACAGGAAGCAAGGCTTTCTTCTTATGTTTATTGAATACTTGATCATTCTTTTTGAAACCCCCAACATGGAATCTTACCAGTGGTAAACACTTATTTTGGAAATACACAACCACCTAAGATCACTATCGTTCACTCGTTATGTTTAAAGAGAGTGAGTGTCCCCCGTGTCCTCCAAGGAAAACATCCCGAGGAGCATTAGAGATCTGCTCCCTGACATATGTTGTCAGTTTGGCTCAAATAAACTCATAAAAATTCTCTAAAAACAAAACAAACAGGAAAAAAAAAAAAGGGGGTGGGGAAAAAGTACATCCTGCTGTAAGGGAGTTCCCCCCTGTTTTCAGTTAGTAATATAAAACATACAAAACTTTGAGGCATGTAATACTTTAACGGCCTTAACTACTGATCTGTCATAAATAATTCCATGTTGACTCTTAATTTCCAGGGAAAGTAACATATGTCTATCAAATAGTGTTATTATTTTTAATATCTATATATATATAAAACCCTAATATGCAAATAGACTGAACAGCGGAATGGCGGAACAACCGAACAACCTATCGCTATGATGTGCACTGACCACCAGGAGGCATGTGCAGAACATGGCGGGTGTCAGCCGCAGGAGGATGGTGGTCGCTGTCATCGGGGCGAGCCTCTGGTGGTTACTGAAAATTCTTTGCTCCCGTGTGCCACTCAGCGCCGACCCCGATCGCCCCTGAGGGCTTCTCCACCTCCCACTGCTCCTAAGGGGCGATCGGGGCAGCAGCCACTGCTTGCACCCATTGACAGCACTGGCCCTGCTTGCACCCGCTGCTGGTGCTGGCCCCAATCGCTCCGTGCTGTCAGCAGATGTGAGCGTGGCTGGCACTGTCAGTGTGTGGGAGCAGCGGCGATGGGAGTGGGGCTGCCAGCAGAGAGGGTACTGGGGGCCACGGCGGGAGGGGTCAGGTGGAGGTGTGGAGGATGGGCCAAGACCCGCCCCTATGCCCACCACAGCCTCGAGGCCCACAGTTCCTTTCAAGGTGCACGAATTCGTGCACTGGGCCCCTAGTATTTTTATTAATTTCAGAGAGAAAGAGAGAGAGAGAGAGAGAGAGAAACATCAACAATGAGAAAGTAATCATTGATCGGCTGCCCCCACTGGGGATCAAGCCTGCAACCCAGGCATGTGCCCCTGACTGGAATCAAACTGGGACTCCTCAGTCCGCAGGACCACATTTTATCCACTGAATCAAACCACCTAGGGCATTATTGCATTTTTTTTTTGAAGTTTTTTCCCTTTGTTTTTTTCTTTCTTTCTTTTTTTTTATTAAGGTATTATATGTGTACTTATCTTACCATTGCCCCCCCAACCCCATTATTGCATTTTTTAAAATATATTTTTATTGATTTCAGAGAGAGGACAGGAGAGAGAGAGAGAGCAACATCAGTGATGAGAGAAAATCATTGATAGGCTGTCTCCTGCACACCCCCTACTGGGGATCAAGCCTGAAACTCTGCACCAGGAATCAAACAGTGATTTCCTGGTTCATAGGTCAATGCTCAACCACTGAGCCACACTGTCTGTGCTGTCATTGTTGAACTTTTAAAAAATGAAGCTGTTTTGAACTCTGTTTTCACATTACTTTTATAATCAGATTCATAAATGTCAATTCAAACAAATCAAGTCTAGAAAATAGATTAAGTGAAAAAAGAACTTTGAAATTGTTTTACATTGATGCTGTTCATTAATGATAAAATACACATTTTCTCCATATTAAAAAAAATAAGTGAGTAGCCTCTTTGATTTGACAAGTTGTACAACATTGTAGAGCTGATCATTCAATGGCGATCATGGCTGCAATTTAAAGCTTAGTGTTTTAATATCTAAACTGCCTTTAAATATGATCTCATTGCACAACATCACCAGTTTCTTCAAAGTCATTTACATATGTCCAATTAGCTCAGCATAAATATCTGAATTTCTAAACTGTTGGTATCAGCAATGGAGCAGAAGTGTAAGGGACAATGTGGATTTCAAAGGACGCCTTAGACTAACTTTTACGACCCAATTTTACTTTGTTTTATGACTGATTAGATTAGTGAACTACCCACCAGCTTTTATCTTCTTTGCTTATTTCACAATCCCCTTGAGCAGTCAGTCTGTGCATTAACTACCACTTACACTAGTAACTCCAAATCTGTGTCTCTTTTACATCCAATCATCTATTTATCTTCAGACCTGGATGTTCCATGAGCATCTTATACTCAGCCTGTCCAGGACTGAACTTACCATCTTCTCATCACACATATTCCTCTCGTATTTTTAGTTTCAATGACTAGGGCCACCATCTATTCATTCAATTGCCCAAACGAGAAAACTTAAGTCACCCACTTTTTTCTTTCTCTCCTCCCTATGTTTTCTATATTCTTTGTGGGTGTGTTATTGAGCATTTAAAGACCATTTTTACCTGCTTTATGTCCATTTTTCATATTCTATCAAAGCAACGAGTCTTGCAGTTCTATTCTCAAATATCCCCATTTCTCACATATGCATGCCTCTCTCAGCAGGATTAAAACCTTTTAACTGACCTTCCTGTCTCTAATCTTGTTGCCAATAATGATCCTCCTCGCAACTGCCAGACTGAGCTCCTTGAGTTATCAGACCCAAAGTGTGTCCGTGTGCCCGAAGCTTCAAAAGGCCAATATTCAAAATTTCAGAGCTTGGAGTAAGGAAAGGTTCATTTGATCAAGAAGGCACCACCAGCTTGAGAAGATGAGGGTGCCGTAGACATTCCTCAAATCCATCTTAAAAGAACCCAGAATTCAGGCTTCTTTTATGTCAAGGGAAAACTAAGTGAGGAAAGAAGGGCAAGATGTGATTGAGGACTCCAGATATCTGGGTGCCAACAGGGATCCAGGGAAGAGGGTGAATCTCTAAATCTCTTTGTTCCTGGTCCACTGATGTTGACCCCTACTGGTCTGAGCCTGCTCTTGAGGCTCCTGCAAATCATTGATAAACAGTCCTAATTTTGTACATATTTCCCTACCTCCTCTGAGAGGCACCCCCTGGCAAGGGCTATTCTTTCAACAACCCAAGCCTCAAGCAGCATTCCTCTAATGATTAGCATATCTACAGCAGGAGCTATTTGCCTGAAAGCCTTGGGGGAAATGCAGGTTACAATTAAGATAGAGTCAGAGAGACAGAAAGTGTTTTGACTCTATTATAGCCCTGATAGGGTCCGCCCCTCTCAGATGCAGTGTAAACTCTTGACCCGGTGTCCACAATACCTAGCAACCCAGCCTCGTATCCTGCCATCTCCCTCAATGATCCCTGACTACCTCTAGTGCCAAGAATAGGCTAATATGTCCCAATATCTTTGCATGTACTATAATCTGCCCACCCAGAAGGCCTTCCTCTGTCCTCTCAAATGTTTGACAAGTTCCTACTCACTGTTCAAATTTCAATTCAAATGTGTCTCCTATCGCAAGCCTTCCGATTTCCTTTGCCTGACGTAGCCATCCTCGCGCTCCCCTCCCCCATGCTCCCAGGACACCTTATACTGTATACTGCACCTTATACTGCAACCCTGAATTGTTGCAGTTATTATACAGTGCCTACGTGTCAGTAGCTCCCTACATTGGAACGTGCTTTAGGGAAAGAATTGCACTGTTCATCTTTGTATCCTTGTTTCCTGGCATCCTGTATTTGTTCACTAATGAATGACTTGCTGATTAAGTCAGTGGCTTAGAGGGGTACTATTACTTTTTCAGACCACAAGGATGCTATTGCATATTAAGGCACTATGGTGTGCTAAATTTGACAAGATCAAAAAAGACTTTGCACTACTTAGAGAAAGTACAGTGCTACTTACTCTGCGGTAACTGTTGATGCTTCTGTTTCAGCATTAATCAAGTCTGATCTGAGAAGACAAAATATAAATACGGGAATTACAAACGGCGATATTAAAGCTGTAAGTAATAAATACTTTTATGATTATACTGTTGAGAGATGTGTGCATAGAATAAGTGTGAAGCCAATCTGTTTCTCAGCTTGCTCTTTATTCCTGAGCCGATTATTGATCTGGCATAATGCATATGCCAGATGTTACAAATTTTCTCATCTTCTGATTCTTTCCACAGGTGCCAGTTGATAGTCCCACAGATGAAGAATCAAAAACTGTTATGATGTCCAAGCAGTCAGAATCAGCAATTTGAGCTGAAAGGAAAAGTTAGTACCATGTGATGTTTGAGCTGTAAGGCTTGCTTCGTAGGTTATGAGGAATAGACACTTACTTGAAAATTACTGTATGGCTCCTACATGCAGTCACTGTTTTTGCTTAATTGTTAATTGAAGCGATATTTTGCTTACACCCTTTTAACACTACCATTATCTAACAAGTGTCCCATTTATAGTCTTCTATTGTCTATCTGAAAGTAAGCTTCTTGATATTTATTTTTCAAAAGTAAATGTTTTTCTTTTTTTGTGGAAAATGGAAGCTTACATGGCTTTCTAAAATGATCTAGTGGAGGTCTAATCCCTGTAAGTCACATAAGAGGACATACAATTTATATGTAAAAATGCCCAGTAGGACCAACTGTCCTATTGGCTCCCTTTCCAGCTGTCGAACCCCCTGATTACAATGTGAGTCCAGTGTAGTGACAGGACACTTCAGTCCACTGAAGGGCAGTGCTGGGATGCTACTTCCAGACAACTGCTACGGTTTCCCGTTTCTTACATTCTTGTTACAAAGCTCTTTGTAACAGGTACCGTCAATGACCATAACACCGTTCAGTGTACAGATTGAGCCCACCCACGACTTTGGTCTTATGTTCTAGTTAAGCTCAGGAGCCAGACACAGGCTCATTATCTTGAATTCTCTGCTTTGCCTTCTTATCATGGGAGAAATGGTAACCTATATTTTTTTACTCCGGTGGGAAATAGAGTTTTGTACCCATTGGTTTTTTTACTCGCTTTTTCTTTTCTTTCTTCAATATATACCTTTCTAGAAAGAAAATTTCATCATATGTGTAACTGGCTTTTGTGTATCACATCCTATACGTTTGCCTTGAAGATTCCTCAGATAAAGAAATCTGTGCTCAGCTTGGGTGGTCCGATTTAGTGGAGACCTCTTAAAATGCTGTCTAGCCCTGGGCTGGTGTGGCTCATTTGATTGGAGCATCATCCCATGCACCGAAGGGTGGCGGGTTCAATTCCCTGTCAGGGCTACCCAGGTTTCAGTTCGATCTCCGGTTGGGGTGAATGCGGGAGGCAACTGATCAGTGTTTCTCTCTCTCTCTCTCATCAATAAAAAGGGCATGTCCTCAGGTGAGGATTTAAAAAAAAAAATGCTATCCTAACTCTCCAGTGTCATTTAAAAAAAAAAATTATTATTGATGTCAGAGAGGAAGGGAGAGGGAGAGAGAGATAGAGACATCAATGATGAGAGAGAATCATTGATTGGCTGCTTCCTGCACTCCCCCTATTGGGGATCGAGCCCGAAACCCGAGCATGTGCCCTTGACTGGAATCGAACCCAGGACCCTTCAGTCTGCAGGCCGATGCTGTAACCACTGAGTCAAACCAGTAGGCTCTTCAGTGTCACTTTTTATGGCCATTCTCCTTTGAGAAATACAGTGCCCAGGCATGTGCTCCCTTGGTGTATCGGGGGAGTGGATCTTGTCCTCACCACAGTCTCCATGCTGCAGGAACAGTCCGCACTTTCACACGCTCAGGGGAAGCAGCCTAGGACCAAACGTGTTTCCACAGTGCCTACCTCTGCGTCTTGTTTACAGTGAGAATTTAGATGTTCGCATCCTGACTCTCTAAACCAATAAGGGAATATTCCCTTCAGAGTGATGACATTTCACAGCCGTGATATCTATATTCTATCCACACAAACAAGAAAAGCCAGCCAGCTGTACCCTTGATACCCTTGAAGTAAATTAGCAGCTCTGATTTGAGCATCACGTATGCATCGCTTTATACTGAAATGATAACATCCTCTGTCATCAACCGATTATGTAGACTCTGACCTCAGAGGCTGTGTCACCAGAACAACTCGACTGGGAGCCAGGAACTCCAGGTCCGTGTCCTGGATCTGTTTCTAGCTGTCCCTTCATCCATAGAAGGAATGTGTTCAATTTGATCTCAAAGATCTTTTAGAAAGTCATCATGGGGTGGACCAAATCATGGTACCACAGGAACTTAACTAAAATATAGCTGAGACATTCCCTGGGCAATTGGATAAACAACTATGGTTGTTACTTTGTGGATACAGGGATTTAAAATCTGTCTTTAGCCTTTTTATTCAGTTGGTGAGAGCTCTGGCAGAATATGCTGACTCATTAACTTCCTTAGCTATTTACATCAAGGTTTTATGGCTCAAAATATATTCTAAGGTCCCTCCTCTGAGTGATTGTTTTTATTTTTAAACTGTCAGTGTTATTTGAAATAATCATGTACTTACTGAGTTCCTGAAATTACAAATAAAAATTGGAATACTTTATTTCTGAAAAGCATATACATGTCACGTCTATTTTTCCTTGTTGATTAATAAGAGAATGAAATCTATGATAAAATACAAAATGAATTGATAATTTTTCTGTCATTTGAGTTAAAGTTGTCTGTAATGTGTCAAACAAGAATATCATATAATTCTGTATCATATCATATCTTTGGGAAATGGAGTTGGGTAACCAACACATGTGTAAATTTTTAATCAAATGATTTGAGAAAGAAATCAGATGCTTTCCATAGCTGTTGCATTTATAAATGTCGCAAATACAGCTTTTGCCTTCTGTGAATGTGGGAAAATGTCTTTAAAACTCTGTTTATGTGTAAACCCAGAGTATTTTTGGGAGAATCCCCTCTGTCTTAAGTCATTTTTCATGTTCTGATTTTTTGCTCTTTGTAATATTTACCTGTATGCTTGTTCTTCAATATTTCAGACTGGAAATAAATTTATTTTTTTAATGTTAATTTTGTATGGCTTTTTTTTAAAGATCAGATACTTAAGTACTACACATGGGGAGTGGAAAGAGATGATAAGATTTCAGAATGGGCGGGGGAGGGAGCGAGGTGGTAGGTGGAACTAAGTCAGGGAAGCATGGGGGGCTTAGTACTCTCCTTACTTTGATGCCTGTCCCCTCCTGGGCAGATTGGCTGCCCGCAGCGAGCCACCATGGGACACTACCCCTAAGCTTCAGACTTCCCTCGATCTTTTTCTCCTGGTAGCATGTGCCTGTATAGTACCTTATGTCCTATAGACGCGTCCTTTTCCCTCAAGGCCTTGCTGTTTAGCATCATAAAAGTGAAAAGTGGGGTGAGTTTTCAAAAAACGGGGTATAATAAACATTCTTATTTCTAAAGGCAGAACTGGGTAGGTGTTTTTTTAAAAAAATATATTTTACTGATTTTTTTTACAGAGAGGAAGGGAGAGGGATAGAGAGTTAGAAACATCGATGAGAGAGAAACATCGATCAGCTGCCTCCTCCACACCCCCTACTGGGTATGTGCCTGCAACCAAGGTACATGCCCTTGACTGGAATCGAACCCAGGACCCTTCAGTCCGAAGGCCAATGCTCTATCCACTGAGCCAAACCAGTTAGGGCTGGGTAGTTTTTTTAAAGAGGCCAAAAAGAAGGGAATTGGTAGCCCAAAGGAGGATGCTGCCTCCTATGGAACCTGGAAGCCCTAAAAAAAAAAATGCTACCACCTTCTCGTCATATTTTAATTATAATTAGTGTGATATTGTAAGGTGAGGTTCCCAGCTTTGTGTCGTTTTACAAATAGCTAAATGTTGAGGCAAAGTCATCAAACTGAAATGTGGAAGAGAATACATAACATCCGTCTGTTACCAGTTACCCTATAATAAATAGGGACTTCAAAATCTAAGACCTTTCTTTGATCTCTTTGGGAATCACTAACATGACATTTACATTTTCAGGGGGAAAAACTACTTCCATCGAGGAAAAAAATAAATACAATTCTCACTTTTCACAGCAGGCAAATATGTAAGGTAAGTAACACATTTCTGAAGCCCATTCATTCTCCTGTAACCTACCTGCCCAGTCTCAGCTTCCCAGACCAAGCCATCGGCTCCCACATACTGCCCCTCCCTCTCTGCAAATCAAATTAGTCATTCCTGTAGACAAGCTGCCCTGAGGGGACTTCAGAGGCCTGAACAGGATCCTGTGCCTGGAAAATGCCTTTATGACATTTCCCAGCAGGTAAAATGCCTTTGGGCTCCTAGTGATAGTTCAGTTTCAAAGCATACTGACCCGCCAAGAGGAGATGCCATCTCTGAAGTCTGTACTGAGATCTAGACATGTCCTGTGAGCAGGTATGAATAGGACGGAGGAGGAGACAGGGTCTGGAGGCCCTAAAGCAGGGGTCCTCAAACTTTTTAAACAGGGGGCCAGTTCACTGTCCCTCAGACCGTTGGAGGGCCGGACTATAGTTTTAAAAAAAACTATGAACAAATTCCTATGCACACTGCACATATCTTATTTTGAAGGAAAAAAAAAAAACAAAACGGCAAAAACACCCGCATGTGGCCCGCGGGCCGTAGTTTGAGGACGCCTGCCCTAAAGCCTCGAGAAAGGAGAATGGGATTCAGAAAGAGACGGGGGAGAAAAAGACTCAGACAGGAAGGACACCGAGCTTCATTTTCCATGTAGACAAAGGTTGCACTTTCCCTTATTTCCATTATTTTAAGCCCATGATGAAAAGGTGATTATAAAGAGCACAAACCATCAGAAACGAGTAGAAACTCATTTCTGGTTGGAGCCCCTAGGTTTTGGCCAATAAATGCTGCTTTTCAGGGAAACACCAGATTCCTCTCTTTCTCAGGGAAACACCAGATTCCTCTCTTTCTCAGGGAAACACCAGATTCCTCCAGGCACTGAAATGGCCCCAAGCCCCCTGAAATTGATAGATTAAATGTCCTAAAGTTTCATAAAGCAGAAAAGTGAGGCTGAAATAAAAGTAACAGCAGCCCAGCCAGAGTGGCTCAACCGGTTGAATGTCGTCCTGTGCCTTGAGAGGTTGCTGGTTTGATTCCCAGTCAGGGCACATACCTGGGTTTTGGGTTGGATCCCTAGTTGGGGCACATACAGAAGGCAACCGATGGATGTTTCTCACATCGATGTTTCTCTCCCTTCCTTTCTCTAAACATGTTCTCAGGTGAGGGTTAAAAACAAAAGTAACAGTGGTTTTCTTTTCCGTGAAAACCCTAAACCTTCAAAACATATTTTGACCCAAAACCGAGACAAGTAAGCTCTAGCTCATTCTGGCTAAGGCAGAGTTGATGCGTGGACAGAGCTTCCAATTGCACAATCAGGAGGTTAATATTTGAACAGACATTCCTGGAGAGGTCGCACATGGGCACAGACTCATTACCTGTAAACCTATGCAATACTTGGCACTGTTATTTACAAGACGGCTTCCTTGTCCAGGTAGATTATGTTATTCACGTGCATATTTTATTGCCTTAACTGCATCGGGAGCCCTTTGAAGGCATCCATCCTGGCATGTAGGGCAAGGCATGGCCTTTTGAGAGCCCAGAGTCCTAGGTGTGAAACCTGGCTGTCGGATCTTCGAAGCTCACGTAAACCCTCTGAACTTCTGTTTCATCCTCTACTAAATAGGATGATATTTCCTACCTTGCAGGTTTGTGGAGATGATTAAATTTAAGTGGAAGGCACACCGTTGATCCTTAATAAATCAGGCCCAATATTATTATACTGTGAGAAACAGTATAATAGGGACTTGCTGCTGATAAGACTTGAGAGGCACTTGACTGACTTGGGAGAACACGGTGTTCAAGCCTTTGAACTTGAAGCTATTTATAGCAGCTGCAGCCACCCTTAAAATCATTTATGCACAAAGTGTTTAGCCACTTCTGTGTGCATGTGGGTGCAGGGCTGAGCACTGTGCAAAGGAAATGAACCAAAAACGGACTTCTAACGAGATGGTGAAATCTGGGTAAACAGGATGGGAGTCCAAGTACTTGGGCACCAAAGAACAAAACTGAGTCACCCTGGTGGGCAGGAAAAATTGGTTGCTGTGCTTAATGCACAACAAAGGACCTTAAACAACAAAGCTAGGAAGGAAGCTACCCACAAGTCCATCCCATGCATGCGTCATCTTACTAGGTATAAAGCAATTTGTATATTTAACATAACACCATAAACTTTCCCCATGTTATGACATGGCCTATGTAGCTCTTATTTTTATTTTACTTTTAGGTTCCCCAGTTTAATTGAAATATAACATGGTATTTGTTTAAGGTGTTCAACATAATGATTTCATGTATGTATATGTTGTGAAATGATTGCCACCCTGGTAAGTTAACATCCATCACCTCAGGCAGTTACAAGTTTTTTTCCTTGTGATGAGAACTTTTAAGATATACTCCCTTAACAACTGTCAAATAACCATTATTATAAATAACTGCATAATAGTCCAATAAGGCTAATATACCATAACTAGAGTCCCGGTGCACAAAATTTGTGCATGGGTAGGGTTCCTAGGTCTGGCTGGCGATCAGGGCCGATCAATGGGGCAACCAGTGGGGTGATCGGGGCCCCAGCTCGCACCCACCTTGTCTGGCCTGGCACCGCCTGCTTGCTGGCCCTGCCCCCCACTGCCGCCACTGGTCGGGGCCTGCAGGCTGGGGACAGCTCCTGCATTGAGCATCTGCCCCCTGGTGGTCAGTGCACATCATAGCAACCAGTTGTTCTGCTGGTTGTTCCATGTTCGGTTGATTTGCATATTAGGGTTTTATATAGATATATTTATTTAATGGTTCCCTACTTGTGGACATGCATGTCATCCACTTACTCGACACTTATTGAGCATTTACACTTTTGTCAGGGTTTATGTTAGCAGCTGGAAATATAAACACTTTCCCACTCTCAAAATGCTCAAAGACAACGAAATAAATGATCAGAGTGCACAGCACTTGGTCAGAGAAGGTATGCCTGCAAGGAACCTGGAGCCCTAACCAGGAGTCTCCTCCTGCAGGACAGGGATGCGCAGGGGCACGCTCCGTTCTCAAGGTTGGAATCAGGCTTTCCTCTTCTTTTGAACAGAGGAGACTGTACCACTTAGGAAGCCCTAGTGTCATTGTTTTACACCCCTTATGTCTCTCTTCTCTCTGCCTACTGCACCACTCACCCTCACCTGCTGATTTATCAAAACTTTCTCTCAGCTCCCATTATTTCAAGGGAAGTAATGGCCTGAAGTACAATCGCAGATTGTGTTTGCATTTTATTGTATTTGTTTTGTTGTTTTTTTAAGTCATTTCAGAGAGAGAACGCGAGAGTGAGAGATGGACAGAACCATCAACGATGAGAGAGAATCATTGATTGGCAGCCTCCTGCACGCCCCCCACTGAGGACGGAGCCTGCAACCTAGGCATGTGCCCTGATTTGGAATCAAACTGCAACCTCCTGGTTCATAGGTCAATGCTCAACCACTGAGCCACACCAGCAGGGCTGTGTTTGCATTTTAAATTGGTCCAGCTAAATGGGTAAGGCTTAGATAGTCTCAATCATCCAGTAAGACAGACTAACAAGGCTTTGCACCTCCTTGTGTCCCAGAAATCACTCTGCTTTAGGCTGCTGCCTCTTTTAGGGATGACGCATGCATGGGATGGACTTTAAAAATCTGACTTTTTTTAAAAAAAATCATTGAAAAACTGATGACCCATGCCTGGCACAGAGGTGCCAGAGCCATTTCTACTCCAAAAATGGGGAGAGCTCGCCCTCTACTGGTAGGTCCAGGAACTGTTTCATACTCCTTACTGAATTTTTATGGGATTACTATTAGCCCACCCCTGTTTGTGTGTGTGTGTGTGTGTGTGTGTGTGTGTGTGTGTGTGTGTACATGTTAAACAAATGAGTGCCCTCTCACTCCCACTGTCTGGGCAACGCAAGATGGGCCAGTGGTGAAACACTATTCATCAACAACCTTTCACATTTCTAGTGACATTTCCAAGACAAGTAATGGAATGGTTGGTGAATGTGCTGACTCAGCTTAGCGGTTCTGCACAACTTCTGTAAAACGAGAAAGAATGTGGAATCCACAAGCCGTTCCTGTGGCTCTCGGGGTGCCCTCTGCCTATGTGGCTCCAGACCAAAGTTCATTCCCATCTCTGCAGACCAAAGATCAAAAAGCAGTGGGCCTGCGCTGAAATGCAGCAGGCTCCAAGGATTTGGGCACAGTGTTAGTCTGAGCCAGGTTACTTGGGAATTTGTGAAAGCAAGTTCTATGAGTAACCTGTGCCTGGAAGAGCGAAAGCATCCTGCAAGGGGTAACACCAGCACTGCCCCTGTCTTTTGCTTCTCAGGCAGGCTCCCCAATCTTTTTCTCCTGCTGGCACACCTAGAAAAGGATACTATTAGTACCACCGACAGGAGGGCCCCTGGAAAGACCCCTAGTACCCCAGGTCCTGCCTCCCACGCTGGGCTCAGGGCGCTCTCATGGCACACCATAACCCAGAGGTTCTCCAACTCGAGTGTGCCTCAATCCCCTGGCAGGTTTGTTAAAACACAAGGTACCCCGCCCACCCCCAGAGGTTCTGATTCTGCAGATCTGAGACGGGGCCTGAGAATGTATATTCCTCACCAGTTCCCAAGTAATGGTGATGCTGCTCCAGGGCCCACAGTTTGAGAACTCCCACCCTTCAGTAGCTGCCCACTGGCCTTGCTTCCCCTGGCAGGCCAAGCGCACCCGCTGGCTGCCTCTCAAGTGAGTCTACCTGGGCTTAGCACTCCTCCCCAAGGATACTCCCACCACCCCTGCCCCTGAAACGCTCCCTCTGGCCTCATACGAAATACAACCTGGCCATTTTTCTCATTGTCCAGAGGGGAGGCTTTTGTATTTCCCCTGTGATGAGGAACGAGGTGGAGATTTGGTTTCTAGACACCCCGCAGTTCTGAGCCGGGCGGGGGGCGCCTGTGACTCTGGTGGAGGAGGAATGCAGATGGCACAGTGGGCCCGTCTCCAGCCCATGTGGGACCACACACCACCAGACACCTGCTTCTGTGCAGAAGCAAACTTCAGCCACCCACGGGGGAGGGGAGGGGGGGAGTCGGCGGGGCCAGGCTGATTCCTAGAGAGTGTCGGCTGTCACTCTTCGCTATCTTCCTCCCCACACCTTTCCTCTGGACAGATTCAGAAATCAGGGTGGATTTGAGAAGGGAGCCAAGGACTGCTGAGAGGAAGGGAAGGTTGGAAAACCCGGCTCTAGGAAAGCAGTTTCCTCCCTGGTGAAGACAGCACCAACACCCTGTGCCCACAGCCCTTTCACTGACACTCAGTCAAGAAAGCAATCAACCCCTTTACCTGGTTTGGAGGAAAGGTAGCAAGAAAGAGAAGAGACTCTGCCCCAGCAAGTGGGCAGGAGATCCACCACTTTACCCAGGGAAACCCATAGGCTTGAAGCTAGGGCCTCTTTCTTCTGAAAGAGCAGAGGAGGGAGGGAGAGAAGCTCTGTGGTCTTGATTTTTATGCTCTAGGACTCACCCCCAGGGTAGCCACACTGGGTCAGACCCACACAGGACACCACTTCCCTGAATTATTCACTTCTAGAACTCTCCAGTATGGGTTCGCCCAACCCTTCCTCTGCCTGTTTATCGTCCCCCCCCCCCATTATTTATAAGGATAATGAATTGTATGATAAGGACTTCTTTCTTCTTTTTTAGCAAGATGAAGGGCAAAAGTCCAGTGAACCACACTCACCTACTGCCAAGTCAGACTCCCAGAGAGAGCTTGAGGTTCATATATGTTAGGTTCTTTGATGGCAATTGCATATTGAATGAAGTTCAAGGCATAAATCATATCGTGCCTTTCTCATGTTCATTTTAGTGATGGCTAAGTAGTTTCAAGTCCGCAGCAGAGAATTTACATGGAAGAGCTACCTTGGTTTTGGGTGACATGTATGGTGAGGTGGCTGTGGCCCATCTGGTGGACCCAGGAGAACAGTGGGGCATCTGGGGACCACTATGTGGACAGACACCTCTCTGAACTGCCCACTTCCCCACTGGGCTAGACATCAGCCTTGCTCCAGAATGGGGAGGCTCTCCCCCTGACCTGGGGACACGGGCCAGTGTCCCGCATTCCGAAGTCCACTGGAGCTTCCTCCCTGGTCAGAGCTGCTGTTGAGCCACCAGCGAGGGGCCTGGGAGCAGAGGGCAGAGCAGCCAAGCAAAGGGTTTCTCTCTTGCTATTGGGATCCCAGGGGTTTCTGGGGATGAGAACCGCCTGGTGTGAGACCAGCCCAGTGGGGAAGTGGGCAGGACAGAGAGGTGGCTTTGGTGTTAGACGTTAGAGCATTCATAGGCTTTGGTGTTAGATCTTAGAGTGAATATTTGCCCTGCTTCTTACCACCTATGTGACTTTGAGCAGGTTAGTAACCTCTCTGAGCTGAGTCTTAGCACCTGCATGTTGGGAACTAGGTGGGAGTGGGTTAAATGAGACAGACAGCACAGGATGTCCTCCAGACACTGGTCCGGTGCCCTTCCTCCCCCAGCCCTCCCCCAGCATCTGCCTCTCCAGTGCAGGGCCAGGACAAGCCAGATGTCCAACAGCCTGCCCAGCCAGCTGAGTGCATGCCCTGGGAAGCCCACAGCTGTCAGCAACTTCCACAAAAGTGCAAATCAGAGACAGTGCCCTGGGTGTGGGGCCTCCTGACCTGCTGTGTCTGAGGTCAGGGGACCAGGGAGAAAGCAAGTGGCTTTGTCTCCTCCTCTAGCTCAGGTGTCAGCCCCATCCCTGAAGTTCCGGGTCACACAGGCTGGAAGGGTGGAGCCCTGAAGGCTCATCTCACCTTCTCTTCTCCCTCCGCTCCCTTGTCCCAAGGTCCCCAAGCTCCTGACAGAGGCCCAGGCAGGGCCCAACCAGCTGAGCCCTGGGCCTTGGGGCCTGGTTGGCAGGACGGCGGCTGGAGTTCTGTGTTCTCCCAGGGAGGAGGCAGCTCTGGTCCTCCGGGTACCCCCTGAGGATGATTGCAGCATTTGGGGGCCTGACCCCTCCTGGTCCTAGAGGCTTCTTCCAGCCTCCTGTGCCTGATCCCCATGAAATGTACACAGAGGTGGGTTTTCCCTCCTGGAAAGAGACTTTGAGTTTGGTCCTGGGCTGGACTCTCGCCCAAGTCTTAAGAACAGTCCACAAGGCAGACTTGGGTGAGCCCTTGCTGGGCCTGTGGAGTCCTCAGCACTTCCCAGAATAATCTGCGTATCACCAGCAGCACAGCCTCCTCGGTGGCCACTTGGTGGCAGTGTGAAGCACGTTCCTATCTGCACCTTCCTGTGGGAGCTGCATTCCCGCAGCCCAGAGGGACCCTCAACCGGTCACCAATCTCTGAGCAGGTAACCCATCTTTCTGAACTGCCTTTCTGACTCAGCGGGGCTGCAGTGGGGCTGGGAATCGGCATTTCTAACAACTTCCTAGGTGTTATGGCTGCTGCGGCTGGTCAGGGAACAGTGTCGGGGCTAAGAGCCCTCCTGGGAGCCCAGTGCCTGCCATCCAACTCTCCCATCTCACAGGAAATGGGCGCCCTGCCCTCTCCTTTGGGAAGGCTCCTCTCTTCCCATCCCTCTCCCCCAACATCCTTTGTCACTGAATCCCTAGGGCAACTCTCCACCAAAGCCCTCAATGGCCAAACAATTAACCTTTCTCCAACCACAAGGACTCCATAGAGGGGAGGCATCACTGGAGAGAGAACTGGAATTGGAGGGAAGTAACTGGAGAAGGTCAGAGAGGAAGGAGATGCAAGGGGTGAGCCCCACGCATGCGCAGTGGCCCAGAGCTCACCCCAGGATCACCCCATCCTCGCCACCACCACCACCACCACCACCACCACCACCCGTGGTACTCCTGGGCCCGGGATGGGGAGACAGTGAGGAAGACCCCGGGAAGCCATGCCCTTGAGGCGCCTCCTGCACTTCGTCCTGGCACCTTTCCCAGGCTCTTTGGGGCATGTGACTGTGTTCCAGCAGGTGGAATGTGGGTGGAAGTGATGCCATCCTACCTGGCCCACAGAAGGCTCCCCTGTGATCCTGCACTCTCTCAGCTGTGGATGTCACAGTCTTGGGCTGCCTTGAGGATGATGGAGCTTCTGGCAGGAGGAATTACTGCATGGAGCTGAGCGCCCCTCCCAGGCCCATTAGACTGTACGGGATGTGAGGAAAAACAAGTCATCTTTTCTGTCAAAAAAGCAGTTTAGACAGCCGCCATTTTGGACTGCATGGCTTGGCAGCCGCTATGTTGGCCACATGGCTTGCAGCTCCCCTGGGGGCCGCCATCTTGAAACGGCAAAGGCCAGCCCCTACCTTTGAATTAGCCAATCACAAAAGACTGTGCGCCTGAGCTCCAATCAAGAGTGAGGGACAGGTCACATGCATCAGAGATTATAAAGCCGAGCAGACCACCTGCTCAGTGTGCACGTGCTTCCAGACCATGTGTGTGCACCCTTCTATGTAGAAGTAAAGATATTTGCCTTGCTGCCTGGCTCCCAAGTACGTTTTGTGTTCTATCAGGACCCCTGAATTTGGGGGTTCGCCTTATTTCTAACAGTGAGAGAAGAATAAACAGCTACGAATTAAGGCACTGAGACTTCAGGAGCTGCCTGTTACGGCATCAAGCATTCCCTTCACCAGCATATCAGACACCTGCCCGTTCCCTTCACCATTGTATCAGACACCTGCCCCAACAGAAAGGAGAAAGAGAGCAGATGCCGTCACAACCTACAGCCTTGCTAATCTCTCCCTGAGTTCAATCAGAAAAACACAGTTAACATCCCCTGCTCCAGGACAATAACAGTCACCACTTGCTGAGGGTCATCATGTGCTGGACAGTGCTCAGCCTTCATTCATTCATTTCCTCTTCCCAGCAGTCAGAAAGGTAGCACTGTTACATTCCCCACTTGAGATGCAGATCCGAGGTGGGCGGTTGGGGGTACTGTATCATGCCTAAGGCCACCTACTAACAGGCTCCAGGAAGAAGCAGAGACAAGGTTTGCATCCAGGATGTCTGTCTGTAGCCTGCACACTCTAACCTACACCACCTGCTCCCCAAAGACTCAAGGCCCAGGCCTCGGCCGTGAGGACGTTAAGCTGAGTTGGGAAGACATGGAGTAAACTTCGGAGTATGGATTTGGGGTTGGGAAGCAGAGTTTTTCTGATGGTAGGGTTGCTGGCTAAATGCAGATATGATGAACCCACTCTCAACTGAAGAAGGACAGAGGAAAGGAAGACGTGATGTACGTAACGAGGGCAGATCCCTAGGAACATCAGGAGTTTGATGATGTAATGTATAAGTTCGGAAACAAACGTCCCTTCCCTCCCACTCTCTGCACCCTCCTGCATCCTTCTCTTCAGCCTCATGGTTTTAGGTGGGTCACAGGAGTTGAACACAAGAGGGTCTGTCTCACTCACTGTTGTATCCCCAGCACCTAGAACAGTGCCAGGCACATCGTAGGTGCTCAATAAGTATTTGCGGGATGAATTAATGGGGGAGAAACACAGCTGGCTGAAACTTGGCAGCAAGAGTCTGTCCACGTGGAGTCTCAAATCACTGAATCTTAGGGCAGTGGAACTCTCAAGTGGCCTCTGGTCCATGCCTGGCTTCTGCTGAGGACTGCCTGCCAATCATCCCCCACTCCCCGCCCCCATTCCTTAGAGCCTTACTGAACAGCAGGGCTCACTGAGGCCATCTATCCCTGAGGGCCTCGAACTTGGCTGTGAACAGTACCCTGGTTTGTAGGATACTGACTCTTAAAGATGCTGAGTTCATTGGTCTGGGCTGCCACTTGGGTGTCAGAATGTTTAGCAGCTCCCCAGGGGACTGCTAATAGGTAGCCAGCATTCAGAACTAGGGGCAGTCCCAGGGGGCAGAGTCCCTGATCCAGTAAGTGCTCCTCCCTCCTCCAAAGGCATCACCTCATCTCCTCTGAAAATGCAAGTGAGGATGTCCTGGCTTTTGTGGCCGACGGTTCTTCCCAAGGCCACACCTTTTCAGCCCTTCCTTGATCTGCCCACAGTGGGTTTAGTCTGAATCCAGCTCCGGACGCAGCTTCACTCAGGTTCTTTCCTGCTCTGGGCAGGCCGTGTGCATCCGTTTTTTGCAGCCTCCTGGGGAAGTCTCCGGCATCCCCTCCAGCCTCTCTCCCCGCTCTCTTCTTCCCGCCCCATTCATTTCTGGCCTTCCTTCCTCCACCTCAGCCGCCTTTAAACCACTCACTCTTCTCCGGGCCAGACTCCTTCCCAGATCATCCCTCCCCCACTGAGCTGTCCTGGCAAGACCTGGAAGAAAGTGACTTCTGCTTCCTTTTCCATTTCTCGTCTTTGATGAACCCCCCCCCCACCCCCGCCCCAGCTCTGCAATGGGAGGGCAGGCCCCAGAGGACCCAGCACTGTCTCCCTCACAGCTGGCAAACAGCTTACTTGAGTCATGGCCTTGGAACACACATAAACGGCTCTCATGTATTTAAAAAACAAAACACTCGCAGCCAAAAAAAAAAAAAAAAAAATCAAACACACACACGCACACATAACACTATACTGATAAAGGCTTTGGTGAAAGATGATCCTGAGCAGATAAACTGTTCCTTCATCAGCAGCACAGTACATGAACCCCTCCCGGGGCGCCTCACTGAGAGTATTTTGGGCAGCCTGAGAGTTTAACCCTCGTTAGCCCCAACTAAAAATGGACCCACTGGAATTTTTATGCGCAGCTATTAAGCATCAAGTAGAACTTTCAGTGCATTGTTACAAACCCTCTTACTAATTATACCTCCCAACCCCTCATGAGCAAAGGAGGCTGTTTTGTCCTGCCTTCCAGGGGCGAAAGCACGGTTGCTCTTATCCCTGACAATTTCTCCACCACCCCGCCGTGCCCCTGGACTCTCCGGAACACCCTCTGCCGCCTTGTAGGACTTTGCTAATCCTTTCTATTTCAAGCATGTTACAGCCACTGAAGCCACCAGCCTCCTCTGTGGAAGGAACTGAAACACTGAATATGGGGACCCCTGCTTAATGTATGGAGAGCACTCAGCACAATGGCTGTGATCCCTAGGGGGCGCTACACACAGCTAATTCATTATTTGCCAGTTGCTTCCTCATGAATAGCCTTGTTTAATCCTTCCAGATCTCCGGTGAGGTGGTGTTACTGGATCAATTTGCAGAAGAGGAAATGGACTCAGTTACTTGGTTCGGCCACGTCTACCTGGCTCTTTGCACTGACTACCTTAGACAATCTGGGTCATGATGGTACTCATTTTCCTGAAGGCAGGGGGCTTAGAGAGAGTCTACACACGGGAATATTGCCAAAGCAGAGAATCAGCTCCAAGAAGAGAGGCAGGAGGAGAAAGAAGTGAGAACCATCTAGTCCAGTTGGGAGCAAACCAGACACAACATGTCAACATGGGCCATAGATATGTCTTAACTGGCCTGTTTCATGATGGAATTTGTTGCCAATATTTGAAAAAACACATTTCCCCCAAAAGATCTAGACTTCCAAGTTTTCCTTGAAAAAACGGTAGATCTGACAATGTGGTAGGCAGTTAGGCAGACATGAGCAGAGCAAGGATGATGGGCCAGATACAGAAGGTCACCAGGGTAGAAAGCCCCAGGTACCTAGCAAAGGGTAAGTGTAGGGTGGGACCTGGTCCCCAGGGTGACCTTTCCTCCCCTAGCGTATTAATGGTCATTTAGTTTGGCCCCCTGACCTTTCCTCTCTAAAGTTAACATCTAGGCCTCGGTTGTATTTCAGCTCCAGCCCAGAAAAGCAGCAAAACCAGACGAGCAACACCATGACTTAACACAGGACCAGCTACATTGAATAATGACCCACTGTACTGGAGCCCACCAATCAGTGGAGACCCTGAAAGTACACACCTGGAAAACTGATGAGTATTCTATTAAGATCTTCTCCTAGCCCTAGCTGGTTTGGCTCAGTGGATAAGAGTGTCGGCCTGTGGACTGAAAGGTCCCAGGTTCGATTCCAGTCAAGGGCACATGCCCAGGTTGCAGGCTTGATCCCCAGTGGGGTGTGTGCAGGAGGCAGCCAATCAATGACTCTCTCATCGTTGATGTTTCTACCTCTCTCTTGCCCTCTCCTTTCCTCTGAAATCAATAAAAATATATTTTAAAAAAAATCTTCTCCTAGGACCTCCCCTAAAATTGCCACCCTTAAACTAAAGACACAGCGTGCTGTCTCTCCCCCTACCGGGAACTTCCCCCCACCTCCCAAGCATATGACTTTTACTTTAATTACTTCTAAACCACAAGGGCCCTTCCCTTGCCTCTATAATTTGTTTCCTAAGCCCATTTCTTCCAACTCTATGATTTTCCAAATAAACGTTCTCTTATCATTTGAGTCTTGGCTCTGAATTCTTTCATAGCCAGAACTCAAGTACCGAGGTTACTGAACCCAGTCTGGTTCTGACCCCACTGATCTAACACCTGGTGCAGCATCCCCACACAACCCGGGGCTCACATTTGCCGCTCATGGTCTGAATACAGCGATGCCTTGCTCTCCGTCTCGTGTTACGTCCTTGTTATACCTTATCTGTCTATCCCTTGCATCCCCACATGTGTGAAATTCCTCCAGAAGACATGGGGCCTGGGCCCCACCATGAAAATTGAGGTGCATCACCATCTGTTTGCCCCCAATCCGCTTGCTGCTCTGCGCTCTGCCCAGAGATTCCCCGTGACCTGCTCCTTACCTACCTCAAAACCACCTGGGTAGGTGTTTAAAACACACTTTCTAGGGCACCACACCTGATCTCCGGAGGTCAGCATGGAGCCCATGCACCAGGTGGGGACCAGACCCCCGAGGCCAGGCTCAGCTGACCCAGTCCTGTGCCCCCTCAAAACAATTGCAGCCTTCACCCTCTTCACCAGCACCCCCCATGCCGGACCATCTCTGAGCTCCTTGGAGAGGCTATGCTCCTTGTGCCTTAATGCTAATGCTAAACCTAACCATACCCCTAATCCTAACCCAGCCCTAAATCTAACCCTACCCCTAGCCCTAACTCTAACCTTGTGCCCTAACCCTAACCCTAACACTAACCCTAGCCCTGACTCTAACACTAACCTTGTGCCCTAATCCTAGCCCTAGCCCTAACCCTAAGAGTTCCTTGCCATCCTTGATGGTTCCCTTCATCCTAACTATGCCTCTGTCAAACACATATATCACTTAAAATTTTTTGAGAGTTCCACCTGTTACCTGGTTGA
Organism: Cnephaeus nilssonii; assembly: GCF_951640355.1. Taxonomy (NCBI): domain Eukaryota; kingdom Metazoa; phylum Chordata; class Mammalia; order Chiroptera; family Vespertilionidae; genus Cnephaeus; species Cnephaeus nilssonii. The sequence continues at coordinate 29,312,502 of NC_137092.1, read as the reverse complement.
CCCCTGACTGATGTAAGAGGAACCAATCTGTCCATAGTTTTCAGGGGACAGTAGAGAGATCTGAACTCCTCCCCTCCCCCTCCCACAAATATGCTCAGTACCCTGGCATGCTCAGGGAAGATTTCCAACTCCAATTTCTGTGAATATTCATCACACAGGTCCTGCGGCTTTCATCACACACCCAGAAGTGGCTACCTGCCTCATCCAGGATGTGACACGCAGAGTGAAAATCAGCAGGTGGAGGTCCCCTCACATCACAAGGGTTTCTGAACCTTCAGAAACACCCCAGTGTAGCTCCCATACACTCCCAGTCACGTGCCACCACAGCAACTGCTGTAGGTCTCACTCATCAGATTGGGCCGGCCCGGGGCAGTGTGTCCCATTTTCTTTTGGGACACAGATGCGATCCTGCTAAACGTGCTTCCTTTTCATCTTCCTAAAGAGCCAGAGAGCCCAAAGGGAAGCTTCTTCACAGAACCCCAGTGGTCTCAAGGCATCGGAGCAATTGCCCCTCTCTGAAATTCAGGAAAGCCCCACCAAGGCCCAATCCAAGTCTTCACATGATGGTTGCTGAATGTGTGTGTCCCTCCAGAATTCATATGTGAAACCCTAAACCCCAATGTGATGGTATTAGGAGGTGGAGCCTTGGGGAGTGCTTAGGTCATGAGAGTGGATCCCTCCGGAATAGGATTCGTACCTTTATATAAAATGCCTGAGAGAGTTCCTTTGTCCCTTCTGCCGTGGGAAGACACGGTGAGACGATAGCCATCTATGAACTAGAAGGCCATCCCTCTTTAAACACTGAATCTGCCAGTGCCTTGAACTTGGGTGTCCCAGACTCCCAAACTGTGAGAAATAAATGTTTGTTGTATATAAGCCATGCAGTCTATGGTATTTTTGTTATAGTAGCCCCGAAGGACTAAGACAGTTACTTTCCTAGGAAGGAAGGGGCAGGTACAGAGCCTCCAACTGCACTGTCAAGTAGAGAGATCTGAGGTTTCTCCCTGAAGGCTGCCATTGTAAGAGAAGACAGTGATTTTACAGCAGGTGATCCTCTTCTCTGGGCAGAAAGTAGCTGGAATCCAAGCAAGTCTTAAATTTCTGCTCCCTCTCGCCAAATGTCCTCAAAGTACCTTAGCACCCTAACGCTGGCGGGAACGACCTAGTCCAGGGCCCCGCTGCTGCCAGTGGGTTATTCAGGCCCTACAGTGGCCCTTTCCCTGGCGGCTCCCCTGGTCTTGGCCATTTTGTTTCTAATTCTCCTCTATGCTCCCCCTTCCCTGGCATCCCCTCTCCAAGGGATAGGTTAGAAAAACAAATGAGCCTGAAATTCAAGGGACTTCCCTGGAGGGTAGAAGTTTGAATCATCAGGAGAGTAAAACTTTTTGATCATAAGGATGTCTGGGAATTGTCTGTGATTACCATTTAAGTCCATGTCCTTCCTGCTATTATAGAAAAAGAAAAGAAAAAAAAAGGGAAAAGAAAAGAGCTGCATTACAAGACTCTAGGCTTAATTCCCAGTTCTGACACTAATTGTATCATCATATGCAAGTTACCTAACCTTTTCCAACCTGTTTCTTCCTTTGTAAAATAGAAATAATAATACCTATCTCACAAGGTTATTAGAGTAGACATTTATTATGGTTTCAGGGGTTATTTAGTCCCCCACCTTTTTCTATAACTTTTTACTTGGAAATAATTTTAAACTTCTAGAAAAGTGGCAAGAATAAGAGTAGTGAAAAGAATGCCATATACCCTTTCCCCGCATTCATCTACTGTACTGTAAACTTGCTACCACTCTTTATCCTGCAGGTCAAGATCTAATTTATGATCAGGCATCATGTTTACTTGTCACGTCTCTTTAGTCTTTAATCTGGAACATTTCCACAGATTTTCTTTGTCGTTGATTACATTGACAGTCTTTATAGTTTTTAAAGCAGAACTTTCCTGATTTTGGCCTGATGTTACTTCATGTTTAGAGTTGTGTTATAGATTCTCAGCCAGAGTAGTGCAGAGGGGATGTTGTGTCCTCAGGACATCACATATGGAGACTAATGGTGTCTATCTGCCCATCATTGGTGATGTTAATTTTGATTACCTGGTCAAGGTGTTGTGTAACTACTCCACTGAATAGTTAATATTTTTTTCCCTTGAAACTATTAAGAAATCTGGAGGATGACACTTTAAGACCATCCAGATATCATGTTCCCTGAGAGATTTAGCATCCATTTTTGACTCTTGACTGAAATAATCTAATCATTATGGCTGCAGAATAATTTTCTAACTCTAGCACTCTTTCTATATTCATATTCTATTGTAAGCAAGAGTCTCCCCTTCTTCTCTATGTATTTGTCTATTGATAATCAATGTGGACTCATAGATTCCTATTTCCCCCCCCAATAGCTTGTACTTCATTCTGTAGTTAATTATTTTGTGCTCAAATTGTCCCAGATTTGACCCATGGGAGCCCCTTCTAATCGACTCTTTGTCCTTGTGAAATGCCTTCATCATTTTTTAAAGCAATTACTTTCTGACCGAACAAGATATTCTTGGATCCTCTTGTATTTACCCTGCACCAGCCATGGAACTGACCATTTCACCCAAGAGCTTTGGTTCCTTTTGATGCGGAACGGTATTTAGATAGCAAGGTATGAGCTCTCGGTGTGCTCATTGCTACAGGGGCATCTTTGCTCCTTGACCCTTTCAGCAGATGGTGCTAGCAAATGTAAGTATATGATACATATACACATGCATATGTATGTACATTTTTACATACATATACACATATTTTAGAAATAATAGTTCACATCAATACCTATAATTCCAATTCATCCTACACGGTTCTTTTTTTGCTTCCCTGATTCCATATTCTATGTTCCTGCTTCCATAGTGAGAACACTGTCTCCCAACAATAGTGATATGTTTACTCATTTGCTTAATCCTATCAGATATCTAAAACAGTTTAGGAATCGTGTAGCATCTTTTGAATACTCTTGTTATGTCTGTGGAATTTTCCACTATGTGAATCTTTTTTTTTCCTAAGATAAACCTAAGATAAAATCTAGAAAATTCCCTCTTCAACTTCCTTTACAAGTAGGGCACAAACAAGTGACCGGGGCTTTACCAGTATATTCATCATATTCAATCAATGTGATCTGTTGATTCACAACAAAACAGGGGGAGGAAATCCGCCCAGCACTAAACATTAATTTTGCTGGTGAGGGTGGGTGATGGCTAACCAGTCTGGATTTGAAGATTCACTGGGGGTATTAGGTTGAGCCTTACATAGAAATGGCATTGAAGGGGCCAGCAAGATCCACTCCAGTAAAGTCAAGTTGGCAAAGCAAATTGTATGATCTAATATTAAAAGTGGTGGCAGCAACTCCTCATCAAGTCCAGTTCTGCAACATGATTTTACATGTTGACCTTGGAAGCTTAGCCTCAAGTCTGGTTCTCTAGTCCGTCCAACAATTCTGCAAGCTACTCAGCATCCCTTTAATAAATGTTTTTTTCTATTGGTAACAAGAGTCAGCTTTGGTGCTTATTATGAAGAATTCTGGCCTGATAAACTTTCCCTATCTTGGGTAATTTGTCCATATTTTCCACTAAATTTTTTCAATTTGGTTTTCACAGTTAGATAATTAACTCACCTAGAATATTTTTCAGCATTTTTTCTTAAGGCTATGTCTTAACCCATAGAACTTGCTTCTCTCAAAGTGTGGTCCTCAACTAGCAGCATCATTGGGAGCTTGTTAGAAACGTGGACTCTTAGGCTTTGCTCCAGAGCTACTGAATCAGCTAAGTGATATGCAATTTGAGAACTTCTGCCCTAAAAGCAGAGCCTGAAGCAAGGATTCCCTGCTGATGGTTCATTTGAGGAGTGTTAACTCACAACAGGATGAGTGAGAAAAAAGAGAAGTGAGGCCAGGAAAGCTGGGAAGCAATGTAAGGTGATGGGTTTCTACTCTGGCCTCGGCTTTAACTGGGTCTCAAAGGGACAAAGTAGTTTGCTTGGAAGATTTTGGTACTTGACCATGGACAGGTTATATGGAGAAACTGTGCCTCAGAGAAATACAACAATGGGGCAGGTGAGGGAATGTATCCTCATAAGCCTTCCATTTCATGCTTTTCGTTGGTTCCCCCATAGGGAGTTAATCATGATGCTTCTGGGACTCTTTGGTGGCCATTCAGAAGCCAGGTTTCACATCCTATGGTACGGTATTTCACCCAAGTCTGGAAGTAATAGGAGGAGCCAGAGAGTATATTTACCCACTGGCTAGCCTGGCTGTACAACAGCAACCAAAGAGCAAGGCCTAGGAAGTAGAACTGTGTGGAGCAGTCAAGGCCAAGGAAATCTGAAAAGGCATGAGAATATGCCCAATACAATCTATCTTTTTACCAATCAGAAAAACTGTATGATGTTACAAGTCAATGGATGAGACAGTCTGTAAACCCTTAGATGGTGGTGCTAGTAGAAGCCCAGTGGATGATTAAAGCAAACCCATATATGGTAAAGACAGATCACTGCCCCTCCCATTATATATGCATCCTGTATTAAAACATGGAACCGCCATTCTTTTGTGTGTGTGTGTGTGTGTGTTTAAAGAATAAAGCACCCTTACCTCTTTTCCAAAAAAGGGGGTAAAAATCCATTCAGTTATGAAGTTCTCTGCAAGTCTGTGGCCAGTTGCAATCTCCTAGAAGACCTAAAGGGAAGATGGCTAATGAATCAACTGTCTGTAGCTTTATTTAAGCTCCTATGGCTGGTCCTAAGACTATAATTCATATTCATCATCTTTCCTCTCCACCACCCATTGCAGACTTCCCTCACTCGTGTCCAACACTTCAGCTGGTTTATCTAGATTGGTTGCCTGACTGGGTGATCTTCATACTTGGGAGAGGGTCTGAAGCTCTAAGTTGAACTGACCTTATTGAGTTGAATTGCTATCATTAAAAAGTGATTGCTTTGCCAGGCATAGAAGTACTAGGAGCTATCTCAGTAAACCCTGCGATCCAGGAGTAGTAGTCCAGGCTCCTTGAGGCAGTTAGAACTGCTATACTTTAACTCCTTTCTTTGCCCACTGGCCTCACATGGCCAGTGCAGTTAGGTATAGTCACAGCTTTCAGATCAGTGGGACCTTACTGTGTACCCTGGCAGAGTTAGCTCCTTGGAAACCAGGACCTCTCACATAACAAAGTTCAAAGTTTTAGGAACAAAAAGCACAAATTCCTCAAGGGGTGGTGGTGGTGGTAGTCACTGGATGTAATAGTGAAAGGTGCCACTTCTACGTCCCTTGGTTCCTGGATTCATCTTTTTATCTATTGGGGATTAGTACCACGTATTGCTTATTAATTCAAAGAACACTATAATCTAAAGGACTGTACCACAACTTTGCCAAGTGTTGTCCTCTAGTTTTGCATTAACTGAATTTCAAGAGGCTTTTCCTCTATATTATCAGGTCAGCTGCTTTCTGGATGTGGGATATATGGTAAGACCAGTAGACCATGGTCATGAGTCCATTGTTGCCCTCTCCTTCACCATAAGATGGGTCTCTTGTTCTGAGACATGTCAATGCATAAGGTAATCGGCAGGCTCTCAGTTGGTGGTACTGCCTGCAGCCCTGTGTGCAGGGAAGGCAAACCCATATATGGATTGAGGTCAAGTCCATCTTGCCGCCTCCAAGGTAGAAGATGTGATATAAACTTACCTGCCACTAGGTGGCTATCTGGCTTCTCTAAGGAATGCTGCTATATTGAGGGTTCAGCATCAATTTTGCAGTTGGCTAGTTGGGCTCACTCAGCAGTGGCAACAGCTTTGGGACAGATCTGACTTAGACTTGGAAATTAGGTGAAGATCTATGATTTTTCACCAAGGTGACCAGAGTCAGTCTTCTGCTCACCAGCTATTCTTTCTGATTATATTGATCAAGCAATACCCTGAATGGCTGCTCATCTGTTTTAGCCTCGGTAGGGTAATACAGGTATCAGTTTGACTAGGATGGTCTTGGTGTATACCAATGGTGCCCATGTAATCATTGCTAGCACCCCTTCTTACTCTCAAAAGTAGCTCAATTTGGACAATAAATTATATGAATACTCTTTCCCATAGGAACTCTATGAGCTATTAGTCAGTACCATGAGTCCCGGTAGAGAAAGTCACCCTGATCATTCCTCCACCTTGCTGTTCATGGCGATATGTCCACCTGGTCTTTTATGAAGTAGTGCTCCCACCTGGCCTCTGCAATTCTGGGATTTTTGTCATTTTCACTAATAGTAAGGAGCTCAGTTACAGGGTGGTCTTCCCCCTACAATTAACTCTGGACCAAGGATAGCCACTACCAACTTCTCAAAAAAGCTTTCTTACTAGTGCATTCTTTATTGCCTTCATGAAGGGCGTGTCCTCTGGGCCAGCCCAGGGAGTTAGCTAGGGGGCTAGTTAATTCTCATATAAATTCTAATATTCCCACCTTCCCGAGTCTTCTGACATCTCCCTCAACACCACACAGGGAAGTCCAGCTTCTCCACTTTGCTTACTATAGGCCATTATTGGAACCAGGCTTCAAAGAGCCATCCCGGCAAAATGTTAGGATAAGCATCAGGCTTTCTAGCTAAAACGTTAACTCCTGAATTCTGAGTATCCCCAAATTAGTGAATTCTCCCCATTGAGTTTTTTTGCTCCACTCCTACCCCCAAATATGACATCTTCAAGATCCACTCCCACACACATTCCCATAGTTCCTGTCAGTGCATAGTGGCTAAATCCTGTAAACCACCTTTGGCAGGTATGCTTTTTCTCCCTGGAGCAGGACTTTTTCTTCCCAGTGTGGGCTGTGCTACAACTTGACTCTGGATATTGGTGAAGGCAACTGGTGGTAGGGCCAGATCTTGAGGAGAGCAAACTGTGGGGAAGAGGGTCTTCTTTCGGCAGGAGCATTCAGAGGATTGGAAGGGTCCAGAAGCTCTTCCACTGAGACATCCCTATTCCAGGTCTCAGGCCCCACTCTGAATTTTCCATGGAAGCCTGTGAAGGCATGCATTGAGTATCCTTTGCAACTCTGCTACCCTGTGGCCTGGTCCTGGGCTTGATGTTTAGCCTTATCCTATGGCTGCAGGAAATAAGGCTCCCCCTTAAAGTTTCCATGGGGGCACTCTGACTTCCAAAGCATTCCATGAGTTGGTAATTAACTTCCCTGAACCTGTCACTGTCTGTTTCCAAGGTCTCTCGTACCTAATAATTAACATTATTTCCAAACAGATTGAGTTCCACAGCTACTTGATTTCCCAATGTCTTGCTCTCCACCCAATGCAGCCCAGTTGAAGGTTGTGGTGCTCCTGCCTATCAAAGTTATAACCATCTCTCTTATCACCAGGAAAAGGATCTCTATTGATTTCAGACACGTAAGCAATGCACTCCCCATATCCATCCTAGAACCACGGGTGGAACCAATGGCCTGAGCTCAGTTTCCCTAGGAAATAAAACCCGAAGCAAACGTTAAATCCAATTGAGAAGGCAGCAAGAGTGAAAGGGGAAACGAAGCAGGCTAGGATGAGAAGCAATGCAAGGTGGTATGTTATCATGCAGGTAACTCTTCAGGACCAGCTGCAAAAGAGCCATGGCAGGTTACTCAGTAGATGCGTCTCAGTAGCTCTGCAGGATATATCCAGGGAGGTTGTCCATAGGAAAGAGGAATGAAAGAGAATGCATCTGCCTAGCTCCCTCCCATCTCTTGTTTCTCATTGGTCAAAATGCTCGCCACAGGGAATTTCCTAGGGTGCATCATCTAGTCTCTTTGATGGCTGCCTAGAAGCCACATCCTGCAGTATGGCATTTCCTCTGAGTCCAGAAGGAGTGGAGGAGTCAGAGACTCCAGACATGTGGCTGGCCAGCCTGGCTGTGCAGCAGCGGCCAAGAAGGATTTGGCTGGGCAAGTGTCTCGTCGGTTCCCAGCGGCTGAACTGCACAGATTTAATTGGCTGTGGAGGCAGCTGTGGAGCCAGCAGAAAGGCAAGGTCTAGCCGATGTGAGGAGGGACATAAGCTGTTTCTGATATACTCATTAATAGGCTATTAACATCAACAAGTGGTGGAGCTAGAAAAATGATCACCAGGTTAGGATCTTGTCTTATTTACCTTACAGACCCCAGCACCAGGCACTTGAAAAATGAGATGCTGTTGAAACCGCTTTTCTTGTTCCAAACCTTCCCACTTCACACCTCTGCTGTGCCAGTCATTATGCTAACGAATGGAAGTGACTCTGCTTTTGGAGGTTGAGCATAGTCCCTGTTCAAATCACAAGTTGGCTCTGTCCCACTATGTCACTCTTATTAATGACCCAAGCTTTCAAAACCCATCATCTGTCAGGCCTGGGTTCATTTGAGACTTATGTAACACAAAATACACAGGGAAAGGAAGAACAGAGTTGGCTGGTCCATGCAACTAGCACAGCTCTCAAATGCAAAAAGGATTCTGAAGAAAAGGGCTCTTCCGCTGCCCCGTCCCTCACTGGGACAGCACAGTTCACTTTAGAAGCCTTCTTACCACCTTTTGGGAAAAGCAGCTAAGTCTCACACTTCTCTTCATATGTCATGTGGCCTCCCACTGCATCCCACCGCCCAGGGAAGAAGAGACTGGACAGCTGGAATATCGGACATGAAAACAAAAGCGTTTCATTGAACCGTCAGGGAGTCCTGATGTGCCTGGGGCAGGAAGATGAACGGATAACCCCTCTCTGGTCCCTAGGATTTTGAGTCAGGCAGAGCAGGATCCAGGCCTTGGTTTAACAGGGTAATTGTAGTTGTTTGGACTTGGCCTGAGTGCCCACACTGGGAATCGATACCAGGCAAGGTGACACTTGCCAGACATTCTTCGATGTTCACCAACGGGTCGGATCACTTGAGCTTGGAGAGCTCAGTTTTCTCTTGAGGGAGTGTGAGGCCAAATCCTCATCCTCTGCACACACAGGTCTTCATCCTGAAATCCTAGTCTTCTGGACTTGAAACTCCAGGGAAGTGGGGAGAAAGGGAGAGATCTGAGAGATGGGTGAGAAAAAAGGGAGGAAGGATGCTTGAGATGAGAAAGCAGATTGCTCGCTGCGGCAGGTTTTCTTTTAATCAGGAAATGAAAACGGAGCCAATTATATGGTGAGAGGGTAATTTTTCCTCCCATTTCCTGATATTTTTCAGGTGTGATTCTTCCACTGGAATTATTCAGATAATTTCCAGAATGAGCCAAACCGTTTCCTTTGTGTTATTGGGACCTAAGTTATTATCCTCATTATTGAATGCAGAAAGTCCTAGGCATGGGCTCTTGTCTGCAGCATTGCAGGGCTGGGCCAGAGTCCTGGGCTCCTCACCCATGTCCTGACTCTCAGCTATACCCAGTGACCTCTGCTGGCACCGGCCCCCTCACCACGCCTCCCACGAAAGAGAAGTTCCAGAAACTGATCTGTCATCAGTGGCTCTCTGACGACTGCATTCTTAATTCTAGGTTAACTTAGCATCGCTATCACAACTGCTTTACCCTCTCAAAGCTGGCATGCTGCCGTGGAGTTGAAAGAGAAAGGAAACTAGAGACAGTGCCCACAAGAGAGAGTCCGAGAATCATAGAGCCTCAGAGCCAGAACAGACCTGGGAGAGTGAGGGGCTTGGCTTGCTCTCCTCTTTTCAGAAAGAGGAGCTAAAACCCAGACCAGGCAAGTGGCTTGTCCTGGGTCACACAGCTCAGCCAAGGGATAAATGTGGACTTAGAGCCAGCCCTCGGGTCAGTAGTCTGGTGCTCGTCCCATCTCACCTTGCTCTTCTCTTTCTTTAAAGAAAAGAAGAAGGAGAAAAATAGGCCTTTAAGGAAAAGTTGTTCTCGTGGGGAGTGTGGAGGAGTCTCCCACTTCACCCTGACCTTGAAGCATCTCTCCAGGCCCTCTTCTAACTCTGTAGTTCTGACAGAACTGTCAGGGCGCTGCTGACCACCTGGGCTTTAGGGCTACATGTCAGCTTGGGTTGAACTTGATAAATCATGACTTAACGTCAGCGAGTACATGACTGTGTTCCCTGGTTAGTTTGGGGTAATTTGCCCGGTGGGGTTAAAAAAGAGATTGCTTTGTACCTTCCTGTACAGCCCCTGCCTGAACCCCCTGACCGAGGCAGGTGGCTGTGTCCAGCCTTCCTCAGGGAATGATGCTCTGAGGAGAAGCCTGGGTCCCTTCTCAGGTGACTTCTCCGCTGCTTCCCACAGCTGCAAACCCTCGCAGCGCCACGAGCCCCGGGGGAACTCGGTCTCCAGTCTCTTAGACAGACGCTCCAGCCCCAGGACACCACAGCGATCGCAATTTCGCGTGGCCGTGCAGCTCCCCCGCCCCTCCTCCGTCCCCCCTACCCCCACCCCTACCCCCCAGGCCCGGGAACCTCGGAGCCAATGGGAGCGTCGCGAAACTCCGGGTTGTAGAGTTCCGAGCCCGGGACCCGCCCCTCTTTGTTGCGGTGGCCAATGGACGCATTCGGAACATCGGCGGCTGCCCGGGTGACTCGGTTATATGTCACAGAATAACATTCGAGAATGGGACTTGGAATGAGGGGCCGGCCGCCGCAGCCCCAGCCCCAGCCCCAGCCCCAGGCCCAGGCCCAGCAGCAGCAGCAGCAGCAGCAGCCGCAGCCGCCGCCCCCGCCGCCCCCGCCGCCTGGAGTTGCGCCGCAGCAATGAGGCCGAGCGTCCGGAGGTGAGGTCCTGCTGCTGCGGCGGCGCCCTTCCCTCGTCCCGCTTGCAGCCGGTCCCCCGGGGAACCTGGGGGCTCCGGGAGGGCTTCCTGGAAGAAACGCGGCCGCCTTTGCAAGCCCGAGCGGCTGCTGCGCCCTCGCGCCGACCCCGGGCGCTCACGTGCGGGCGCGTTCCTGGTTTGCTCGGCGCTCGGCCACATCGGGCGGCCCAGCACTGTGTGGGGCCGTGCTGGGACCCCCTGTTCCTCGACGCTGCACGAGCTGCCTTTCTCCCCGCTTCCCCGGTCCACTCCGCACCCCCCCACGCCTCTTTCCTTCCCTCCCGGTGTTTAGGTGTGCGTGAAGCTTCGTGCCAAAATTCCAGTCGCCTTTTGAGGTAATGGCAGGGCTGGACGCTCGTTTTCAAATCTGTGGAGGGTCTGTCAGCGCGGGCGTGGAGGGGCGGGAGCGACGCGGGGACAGTCCGAGGCCCCACCGCCGCGGGGCACGGTTTCTCGGGGTGTCTGTCCACTTACCGCGGCGCGTGCTGTGTCCCCGCTGATTGCAGGCTCGGCCCGTGAGCGGCGCGTCCCGAGGCAGCGCGAGGCATGGAGGAGGCGGCCCCCGCGGGGCACTGATCCCCGCGCGCGCCCGCGCGCACACGCCCCCCGCCGCCGCCGCCGCCGCCGCCGACGTCGCGCGACCCCCCCGCCCCGCCCTCCCGGCCCCGGCCCCACCATGACCGGCTCCGCGGCTGACACTCGCCGCTGCCCCCACCCCAAAGGCGCCAAAGGCACCCGGTCCCGGAGCAGCCACGCGCGGCCCGTGAGCCTCGCCACCAGCGGGGGCTCCGAGGAGGAGGACAAAGACGGCGGGGTGCTCTTTCACGTTAACAAGAGCGGCTTCCCCATCGACAGCCACACCTGGGAGCGCATGTGGATGCACGTGGCCAAGGTGCACCCCAAAGGGGGAGAAATGGTGGGCGCCATCAGGAACGCCGCCTTCTTGGCAAAGGTCAGTGGCTTCCAAGGAAGGGGGTGGGGTGGGCGGTGAGGGGACCCTTTCAGCCTGCAGAGGGCAAATAAGAGGCACTATCCACGTTCCTGGTTCTGCTACGAACACCCTAACCCTCTCCAGTCTCCCCCCTCCCCCCCCCCCCATTGCTTAATTGAGATGTTTGTCTTGGAAGCCTTAGAAATGGGGGAGGGGGAGGGGGTGGCTGGCTGTCCTGGGACTGTATGGTCTGTTGTGCCAAGGTTTCTTTGAATCTCTGTCCAAACTCTATTATTTATTTACTCACCCCAGTGTCCATCCTCTTTCAGCAAGAGCTGTAGCCGCTATGTAGCAGCAGCGATGCCAAGAATGCATAGGTCCCCTAGGGATCCCACCCTGCTTTTCCCCTTTGGAGTCTCCCCTTTGCAAATGATTTATTAGGCTGTGAATGAATTTGACTCAACCAGTCAGACTTCTCAGCGTGAATCATTTCTAGACTTTTTGCCAATTTTTTATTTTTTTTTATGACAGTGACTTTCACCTCTGAAACTTGCAAAAACAGTGAACTATCTCTTTTCCCAGCTTATCTGGGCTCCAAGAAAAAAAAAAAAAGTTTTGGCCATGGCTTAAAGGGGACGTTCCAGTCGACATGATGGATTAGTCTCACTGGATTGAGAAGGAGGCTCAGGAGTAGAACTCTTTTTTTTACCTTGGAGAGAAGCCAGTGAGCTGATGGGGTTTGGTGGCCAAGGATCACTTAGCAAGAACGGAGGGAGGGAGATGTGCAGTGGTCGTTGTATGAAACATAAAATGCAAACCGGGGGAGACATGCTGCCAGAGCCTGGGGGGGGATGTAACATGGCAGATGGTTTCCCTGGCACCCTGGGGACACTGGCATGGCTGAGAAGATTCCTGGGCAAGTCTAGGAATGCCAGACCTGAGACCTGGAAGGCCATCTGGTGGCGTCTCCAGCCTGGAGCATCTGGTGACCTGAGCATCTGAGCCCTACAGGCCAGAAAGCTGTGTGTGCCCTTGGGAGAAGTGGCCCAGCCGGTAAGCTCCCTGTTGCAGTCGGTCTCAGTGTTTCAGTACTCGGCCGGTCAAGGAGCGAGCTCTTCCCTGTGCCCAAGGAGAGTCCTGTCAGCCGTGATTACCCTTGCTGAGTCCTCCTTGAGCATGAGAACAACGTTGATCCTGGCTTGTGGTTCCGGCTTCGTCCTTACTTAAGTGAGCCTTCTTTACTGAAGGGCGAGCTGGGAGCCCATAAACCTGGAGGAGAGGCGGCCACAGGCCATAGAGGCCTGCTCCTACCGTCCCATGCTGCCTTTCTAATTCAGCACCCTCAGCAGCAACCCCGTTTCTAATTGGGGCTTCATCCTGCTCCCGATTTGGTGTGCGGTGATCCCCTTTCTCGATGGGAATCAGGGGATGTTAGTATTGGTGGAGACCGGTCTCCCTGCCGCGTTCTGAAGACCTCCTGAGAACCGGGGGCTCATGGCCCCCCCCGGGCAGCTGGTCCCAGGCCTGGCCAGGTTAGATTGGTGGGAAGATCTTTCCTGAGACTGAACAGAAGTCCTCCTCCTCTCCCCTTCGTCACATGTTACCACTGATTCTTGTGTTGCCCTTTGAGCCAGCGTAGCACATGCCAACTTCCTTTGCTACTCGCAGCTCCCTTGAGTGTCACTGGACGGGGCTCTTAGAGTAAGGAAGGGACTGAATTCCAGTCCTAGCTGTGCCACCTCTAGCTTACTTAAAATCTCTGATCTCAGTTTTCTCATCTATCCAATGGGAGTAGGCCAGACGTCAAGTAAAGTTCTTTCCAACTCAAATCCCATAATGTTCATGACCCATGAGCCTCCGGGTTCTAATGCGGACCTGTGTGACATCAGAGGTGCACGGAATTACGAGTCCTCAGAACTGTGACATCCGTCAGTCTGCACCTTCCTTTAGTCTCCTTTGTCCACAGGTAGCTCCTTTCACCTTTTATTTTTATAAAAAAATGTATATTTTTATTGATTTCAGAGAGGAAGGGAGAGGGAGAGAGAGAGAGAAACATCAATGATGTGAGAGAATCATTGATTGGCTGCCTCCTGCATGCCGCCTACTGGGAATTGAGCCCGAAACCCGGGCATGTGCCCTTGACCCTTCAGTCCACAGGCTGACACTCTATCCACTGAGCAAAACCGGCTAGGGCTCACCTTTTCTTATTTGTTAGAGTTCCCAGATCAATTCACTCTTCTCATCTTCTTTCTAGGACAATGGCTAGTTTGAAATCAATAAATAAGCATATATGAAACACAATAATATTCTAAATGTTGTCTGAGCAGCTTAGAACATAGATCACTACTTCCAGAGACCTCCAATACTGTGGCTGAATGCTGTGTTCTTAAAAAAGAGTGGTCCCTGCCCTGGCCAGGTTGTCCAGTGGTTAGAGCATCAGGCAGTGCACTGAAGGATTGTGGGTTTGATCTACGTGTATGGGAAGCAACCAATCAATGTTTTTCTACCTCCCCACCCCCATCCTCTCCCTTCCACTCTCTCTAAAAATCAATGGAAAGAATATCCTCTGGTGAGGATTAACAACAGAGTGGTCTCTCTCTTTTTTAATAGAGTGGCCATATTGTACTTTTATTTTTATTTTTTTAAGTATACTTTATTGATTTTTTACAGAGAGGAAGGGAGAGGGATAGAAAGTTAGAAACATCGATGAGAGAGAAACATCAATCAGCTGCCTCCTGCACACCCCCTACTGGGGTTGTGCCCACAACCAAGGTACATGCCCTTGACCGGAATCGAACCTGGAACCCTTGAGTCCTCAGGCTGACGCTCTATCCACTGAGCCAAACCGGTTAGGGCTACTTTTACTTTTTTAAATCCTCACCAGAGGATATGTTTTTATGGATTTTAGAGAGAGAGGAAGGGAAGGGGAGAGAGAGAAAGAGAGGAGACTCATGAGCCCTGACAGGGATTGAATCCTCAACCTAGGTATGTGCCCTGACCAGGAATTGAACCCACAACCTTTTTTGGTGTATGAATGGTGCTCCCACCAATGGAGCCACCTAGCCAGGGCCACATTGTACTTTCGTAGTAACTCGAAGGTCACATGCGAACTCCTGCCAAGCCAGGACAACCCCAGCCCGAACGTGGGCATTGGCTTTTTGAACCTAAGTAAAGAACTTAACATTTCTCTCTCTTACATTGTGTCATAATCGTTGGTTCTCCACCCCCTACCCCATCATGGGATCCTCCCTGTCCCTGGTCCCGACATTCCCCAAACCTTGACTCCTCACAGGCTTTGAGATGGGGACCGTTTCAAAAGCTCCTGTTTCCAAGTGCCTCTCCTCTTGGATTCAAGGGCTAGTCCTGCGCTCAGATTGGCAGATGTTTCCCTCTGGAGCCAAGTCCTTTGCTCCTTCAACCAAATCAAGGCTTTACTGAGGAATTTGTAGAGAAGAGGAGGAAGTGGTGGAAGGATTGGAGATTACGTTTTTTGGCAATTGAATTTGGCAAAGAAGTGGGCGGAGGGAAGGTGTCAGAGGCCTAAGAGGGGGACTGGATGTCACTTCCTTTGACTGCAGGGCATTCTGGTAGCAGCCATGGTAAGTTCTCCCTGAAGGTCCAGGTACCCCTTCCTGGGGTGTGGAGGAGCTCACCTGCTCTGAGATCTTCCAAATTTTCTACTGAAGACCCCTCCTCTGCTGGTTGCTAATCTGGAGTTAACAATTGTGTAGGTGAAGGCCCGGGTTTTTTAGGGATAGTGCAAGAATGTAGCTCCAGCCAGGTGGAGGCTGATAGAGGATGGGAAGCCAGGGGCAGAGAGGGAGCTGGCCCAGAAAGAAAAAACAAAACAGCTGGGCTGTTTCTTGCAGAACCCACGTTCTTGTGCCTCATTCTCACGTTGATCCCAAATTGGAAAGTAATTCACATTTAGAGGACTCAGCTTTGCCTGAGTGAAGAGGTAAATGCTGTGAGGTGAGACTTGGCTGCAATCAAAGGGCTCCACTCCTGCCCCCTGCTGGTTCACTGGGGCAGCTCCCTCCCTCCCTTGTTCTGCATCCAGAACCATCCACTGGTCTTTCCTGCTCAACCCAAGGTTGTGGCCCTTAGGCCTCCATGGCAGGCTACCACCAACAGATTCCTGGCCGCTGCTGATATAGGGGTCTGGGGCCCATCTTGGGCTCATGAGCGATGTTCCTTGCTCTCCTCCAGGAGACTCTTCTGCCTGGTGTCTGCCAAGGGTACTTTTCAGAGCAGGGACAGCAAAAGGCTTTGCTTTGTCCTTGTTCTCTCTTGTTAAAGATCCCTGGTGCCTGAAGGTCTAGCTGCCTCCCTGGTTCCTCATCTAGCTCCCCCTTCTCTCCCACATGGTGATGATATGGTGATGATATGCACTTGTGACCTTCCACATCCCTTCTCCTTGCCTTCTTCTTTTTTAAAAAAAATATTTTTATCGATTTCAGAGAGGAAGGGAGAGGGAAAGAGAGATAGAAACATCAATGATGAGAGAGAATCATTGATCTGTTGCCTCCTGTGCGCCCCCTGCCAGGGACTGAGCCCACAACCCGGGCATGTGCCCTAAGGGGGAATCGAACCATGACCTCTTGGTTCATAGGTTGACGCTCAACCACTGAGCCATACCGGCTGGGCTCCTTGCATTCTTCTGACAGGTCATTGAATTTGGCAAGAATGGAGTGAAATTGAGTCTGTCCATAAATTGAGTCTGTGGTTTGTTTCATCATTATTCTTGAGCAACCATTTTCCTGTCCACCCCACTTCCTCCTCCTACTCCCCAACCCCTGACCACAGGCACAGTATGGAAAGGGTCATTTTGATTTGTGCCCTCTAGATTCTGCCTCCATCAGCGGGGCTGTGGCTTGAGGGGGCTGGATGCAGGTGGCAGGAGGTGGGAACCTTGAGGGGAGGGGCCATGGGAAATCTAGGCTGGCATTTCAGGTGAAATAGGGCAGGAAAATGACAGGAGAAGAGACTCTCAGGTCCCCCGTCATGGAGAAAACAAAAGGAGTGTGCCCTGGGCTTTTTGTAAAAGGTTGTACCCATTTACACTCCCATCCGCTGTATGGGAGCATCCTCATCAGCCTTGAGTGTCCACATTTCAGAGCATCCCTGCTAAATGGAGAGGTGACAGTGACATTCTGCACTGGCTTTAATGTGCATTTCTTACATTATTAGTGATTTTGAACTTTTTTTTTCAAATATTTACCCACTATTTGCATTTCTTTTTGTGTGTGAATTGTTTTTTTCATGGCCATTTAAAAATAACGTATAGTTTACCATTTAAGTGTTCGGTTCTGTGCATTGTTGTGCGTGTAAGATCACCACCTTTCATCTCCAAAACCTTTTCTTCTTCCCCAGCTGAAACTCTGTACCCCTTAAACTCTGTACCCCTCTTCTTTCTGTCTCTATGACCTTGGCAAGTCTAGGAACTCATATAAAGGAATTGTACCAATATTCGTGCCTGGCTTATTTCACTTAGTGTGAGGTCCTCAAGGTTTTTTCCTGTTGTAGCATGTGCCAGAATGGCCTTTCCTTTTATTGCTGAATAATATCCCATTGTGTGTACATGCCCCATTTTGTTTATTCATTCACCTGGTTTGCTTCCACCTTTTGGGGTCATTAAAAAAAAAAAAAAAAGGACAGGTTTATTTATTTATTTATTTATTATTTTTATTGATTTCAGAGAGGAAGGGAGAGGAGGAGGAGAAGAGAGATATATATATCAATGATGAGTGAGAATCATTGATCTGCTGCCTCCTGCGCACCCAACACTGGGGATTGGGCCTGCAACCCGGGCCCTGACCAGGAATCGAACCGTGATCTCCTGGTTCTTGGTCGATTCAACCACTGAGCCATGCCAGCTGGGCCAGTTTTTTTTTTTTTTTCTTGAGGCCCCAAAGTTTTCTTGTCACTTTGCGTGAACACTTCATGAATTAAGGAGGTTAACTCATGGTCTCAGCGGGAAGTGGATGGTTCATCCTCTTTTATTAGGGTGAGAGGGCATCTCAGTAACGCTCCTGAGTGTCCAGGGACTCAAGCGCTGCTGATGCTGTGTTCCTGAAAAGTGAAGACATTTCAGGCTTCCCCGTTGTCAACCCCTGAAGGCACACGTCAGACGATAATAACACAGCTAACACTTAGCACCAAGTGCCAAGCTCCGAGGTGCACATTTTATATGTAGGTTATAGAATCCTCATAACCAGCCCAGAAGGTTTGGAGTAGGTGATATTCTCCTATTTTATCGGGAAGGTGACAGAGGCTTAGAGAGATCATGTAGCTTGACCGGGGTCCACAGCCAGCAGGTGACAGAGCAGGGACTCCAACCTCGTTGTGTTGGACGCGTCATCACAACTGAAGGAGCCCACCTGGTTAATAGTGCATCGTCCTGTGGAGGCATTGGCAGCCTGAGGGGCTGGTTGGGAGCTGAGTCCCAGTCAGCTCTCCCAGATGTCAGAGTTGTAGCCAGATGACATCATCCCCTCAGCAGGCTTAGCCCCTCTCCCTGCCACAGCTCTGCTCCTCTGGGGTTTGGGGAATGTGGCCACTCGCTCTCAGCAGGGGCTGAGGTAACCAGGCAGCTGTTCTTAAAAACCTTTGGGCGCCACTGAGCTTCTATTCTGAGGACCAGCTGCCGCCTGACTCCCACCCCATCATCCGGCTCTTGTGGGCTCTGTTGGGCTTGCTGGAGTTGAAATAATTTGTTGGTTGGCCCCCATGGCCGGCTGACTCAGAACCCAGTCACTCTGGCCACCTCAGGGCTGTGGTCAACGGATGCCCCTCTGGGGATCCCTTAGGTGGCCCGGGCTTCTATGGGGCATTTCCCTGTGCTTACCAGCTTTTCTATTAAATAGGTACTCTTCTGTGTGGAAGCATGCTCATGACTTAATAAACTGTCATCCCGCCTCCCTTTCTCTCTGTGCCCCTCCCCCTTTGTCCCTGCTCTAGAGCTGGGAACACAACAAGTACTAAAGAGATGTTTGTGCACATCTCCCATTCTCTCTCTGCTTCTCTGCGAAATTTCTGGCACATTCTTACACTGAATGCCCAATTTGGGTAGATGAATGGATGTTACTGCACAAAAAAAATAAAGACAAGCCATATACTTCTTGGTGTTTGTTAAGGCAGAAAACACAAAGGTACACTTCATTTTTTAAAAAAATATGTTTTTATTGATTTTAAAGAGAGAGAAAGGGTGAGGGGAAGAGAGAGAGAGAAACATTGATTGGTTGCCTTCTGCATGCCCTCTATTGGGGATTGAGCCCACAAAGCAGGCATGTGCCCTGATCGGCAATCAAACCAGCGATCTCTCAGTGCATGGGATGATGTTCAACTAACTGAGCGACATAGGCTACAGCTACACTTCATTTTTTGACTGTGTGTGTGGGGAGGCGGGGGGGAGGGCATGTGAGCAAATGTTCCAATTTGCTCCCAAAAATGACTCTCCAAGACAAGAATGTGATTTGAGTTGATATGTTGTAATCAAAATGTAGTTCACAGAACAGCTGTGTGTGCACACACTCTTACATTCACACACAGCACCTTGGCTGTGAAGTAGGAAGTGTGACTAGTTTCCTTTCTGTTGAAGGGGAAGTTGCTGTGAAGTAGGAAGTCTCAAAGCCAAGAGAGAATAGAGGCGCAGAGAGGAAAAGAATGTCAAGTAGCATTATAAGTAAATGCAGCCTAGGGTATAGAAGTATGAGCAACCCTCTCCATTCCCCCTCCTCCTCCCACCCTCCTCAGGCCCAGGGCCAGCATGCCCTCCAGCTTCACTGTGGGGCCTGAACCCAGGGAGCTGGGAGAGCTCTGGTGCCCAGCAGGCTGCCCAGCACTGTTCCCCAAGTCATTTGACCAGCAGCTTCACTGTCCATCAGCTAAGCCCTAAATCCCCAGGGCCTCCCTTTCCCTGTTTTCTCCCAGGATGGAACTAATCTGTCCTGAGGCCCCTTCTGCTCCTTCCTAAGCACTTAGGCCTGCAGGAGCCTCATCTCCTTCCTGACAACGCACTGCAGGGGGCTCAGGCCCACGTGGGCCGATTGCCTCTGCCCCCAATGGCCCTACCCCACCAGCGAGGCCGAGGATGAGAGACTGAGAAACATATAGGGGGAGAGAAAGCAAAAATCGTCCCTGACTTCCCAGGAGTGACTGGATTGGAAGGCCCGGCTTGTTCTCACTCCCGGCCTCGCTGGCAGCCTGCTCAGCGCTGAGTGCTGTCTGAGCTCTAAATTCCAGACAAGAGGCGCCTACCTCCCCCTCGCACGTCCTTGCCTGCCATTGCTCCTTTCTCCTCCCTGCAGGGCTTAGCACTCTTCCCTGCAGGACTTGTAGACACTTGGGGAATGTTGACCAAGAGGTGGCTGGGCGGCCCTAAGGGGAAAAGGGTGAGGTGGCTCATGAGTCAGAGGAGCTGCACTTACCTGGGAAGAGTGAAGGCAAGAGGGGACTCTTTCCTCATCCATCTGGGTCTAGACTCATGGGAGGGAGGAGGTGGGCATTGCAGGGGGTGGTGTTGAGGAGAAATGGCGGCCGAGGCACCATGTTGCATTTCTTCAGGGCACCATTCATCTTGCATTCAATGGTGCCCTGGAGTGGGGCACATAGAATGGGTCACACCAACCATGCAGCAAAAGGTTCAGTCACGCAGTAAAAAATGTGAAGGTTAATGGAGCGCCTCTGTGAACATCCTGGGCCAGGCTCCGTGGGGGGCACTATAGGACATGGTCCTTGGCCCCAGTGAGTGGCTGAGGCTCCTTGGGGAGGCTGACTGTGTTCACACTCACAATACACAGAGGGCCATAGAGAGTAGAGAGTCACTGTGACCCACGGTGGAGTGTGTGTAGAAGGAATGCAGAGAGGGAGGACTTCAGCAGGGGATCGGCTGGTGTGGTGAAACATTGTCCAGGAGGTACCACTTGAACAGGTGACCATGGCAGGGTGGCCATCTGCTCCCAGGAGCAGTTCTCTGGTGGTCTCAGTCCTGGGCCTGCCACCAAGCACTGGACCCCAAAAAGATCTCTCTCTACTTCTCTGCAGCCTTCAATACCCCAGGTTCCAAACTACAGGCTGTCGATGACGATCCCAGACTGGCTCCAGGCAATTCAGAACTACATGAAGACACTACAGTATCCTTCCCACGAGGGTCTGAGCAGACACAGCCAGGGGACGGGCGTGGTGATTGCAAGCTTGGTGGCCTGTCTGTCCCCAGCTGGTCAGCAAATGCTCTCTAAGGTTGGTGAGGCCGGGCATGGAGGGAGGCCCCTATGTGAGAGTCTAGAAGGAGTGATAACAGAGGATGTAATTATCCTGATCAGACCCCCGCCCTTTTAAGCAGGATGTGGGCCACCTCGAGCCCCCCTGCCTTCCATCTCCTCTTTCTCCACTTCCTCCTCCTCAGTCATCTTTCCCTCTTTCTTCCTCTACAGTCTTTCTCCCTCTCCCCTCCTAGTCTTCTGTTCCTTTTCTTTCCTCTCTCACTTTTTGCCTTCATCTTGACTGCTCATAATCTACTGGAGCCCACCTGGTGCTGCTTTTGGCTCCCCAGGTGGCCCCAACTGGTGGCCTTACTCCGTTCCTTGTGACTGAATGGGGCTTTGGGACAGGGGCTCTCTCCCCTCATTTGAGCTTGAAGAAGAGCTGGGGATCCCATGGGTCCAGGTTGGGTTCAGACCAGCCAGACTGTTGTTGTTTTTTTCACCTCCAGGGCTCTCAGGTTGTTTGCAGTCAGGTTAGGTCAGTTCTGAGGGTCTGCAGCAGCAACATTGTCAGGACAAAGGGGCAGAGGTGGATGGTCCGCTGGCTGCTCTGGTGTTTTATCAGGGATAGGAGTTAGAGGGGAGCTGGGCTGGCAGAGGTATGTGTGAGAGGGACAGGTTATCTGTCCAAGCAAGTCTGTAGCATCTCAGAACTAAGCCAGCATCAGATGCCCTATAGACCCCCAGCACATTGTCCAGGATGCCAAGCCTCTTCTGGCCTCGGTTCTTCCCTAAAGACCTAGAATGTAGCAGAAAGGATTTCATGGGCACTGGCCTGTATCCCACGTGCTCTCTGTGCTATATAGGCAAGACCCTTTCCTGTGGATTTATTGTGACTTCCCTGAAGGGATGAATACTACCAGATGGGAACAACACCAATTCTGCTGTCTGGGTAGGCAGATTACTCGATTAGCCTCTCAGTTTCCACTTTACAGAATATGAACTCCCCGACATGGCATCTTCCCAGCGGAATCCTGAAGCGATGTTAGAGGAAAGGCTATCTGGTGGTGTGTTGATCCCCAAACTGGGACCCCACCTAGGGAGCTTTGTGTGGTCCAGAAGCATAAACTCCTACGAGGGTAGACTTGGACCCCAAGAGCTGAGCCTTCCTCACAGAACATTCCAGAAAGTGACAGAAATTGGAATGGCTTCTTCTTCTGTCTATGACATGGGCTTCACAAGGACCACTTGAGCAGAGATGAAAGAGAATGAGCCTGGTGGGGAGAATTTGCATTCTCTGGTAAACCCCGCAGCACACCCTCAGCCAGGTTTTCATTGTTGCCCTGAAGGAGCTGCTTTTTCACTTTTCTCTGATGCATTATGATGGTCACTGCCCCGGGTCACTGACTGAACGGAAGGCCCGCAGGCTGCTGGACTGTGCTCCCGGTCACCTGACCATTGGAGCCACCACACAAAGAAAGCCGAGTGTGGTCTCTGTTCTAGCTTCTGTCCAGACTTTCACTTAGTTCCTTGGGATTTCCTATTGCTTTGTCCTGAACAACATGACCAGTGCTAGAGTACAGGGACCTTTCGGGGCCAGTCCTGACTGTCGATGTGTGCAGTGGGCAGTAGTGATATGGAAAGACAAATCCTGCCTTCCCTTCTGACAGCCTCAGGGTCTTGGCCAGAGGGAGTGCTGATTTTGCACTGCGTTCTGGGAAGAGGTGTCACCTGACTTTGCTGAGGGCGGACTCAGTCAGTGAGTCTCTCACCCTGAAGGCAATGTTTATAGGAATTTCCTCACTTGCAGGAGCTGAAAACTCTTAGGAATTGAGAAAAGATAGATAATTTTTCATTATTTTATTACAGGTTTGTCTCACTTTATGTACAAGATGTACAAACTAGATATACATACAGGGAAAGTTGGGCATATGCATTGCATTTTTGCCATTTGAATTCTGTTTTAAATATACCAGAATCTCATTGTTTGAATGGCTTGTTCGGTAAAGTAAAAAAAAAAAAAAATCACCTAACAATGAGAATAGACTTTTTTCTTTTACATCTAGGGTTTTGTATATTATTTTTCTAAAAACGAGGCAAGCCTATCTTGTTATTGGTTATTCTTATGTCCGTACCAATAATTTCCAAACTGTGTGCTTATTAAAATCAGCCCCTGGCCCTCGCCCTGGAACTTCCAATTTAACTATCCAAGATGAGGTGACTCTGAATGGCATTTAGGGTTAAAACCATGGCCTGAAATCAGAACCTCCCGAGGCCGAGCCCAGAGTGTGCTTATAATGAGCTCCTCAGGTGGTGGTTCCGTGTGCTCGTGTCTGAGTGGCCAAGCACATCTGTGGCAGGAAGGACTCCCAGCCCTTCTCAGGGGGGTGTTCAGCACCACCCTCTGCAGCTGCCTCCACCATAGTAGGGGCACACATCTAATCTCATACACTCTCCCTGCCTGGGTTATACAAGTTCACGCTTCATTAGCAATTTCCCAACATGCCCTTTTTAAATAGAATTTTGTTTGAGGCAGTGTAGGGAAATGCACAAAGCAATGTTTTTCAGGCTCAGAAAAATTAAGATCCAGTCTCAGAGAAGAGAGCATGTCATTAGGGAATCTTTGTCATTCAGAATGACCTGGTGCAGGCTCTCCAGTCCCTGAGACCTTCTGGGTGACTAGCTAAATCCAAGGCTGTGGATAATGTTGTCATCTCACATTTAGTAATCAATGTCAAGTGTCAGGTCAGGCATGAAATGAACGTAAGCTCTGCTGCAGTCTGAGAAACTCTACTGCCATCCATCTACTCTTCCATATATATTTATTCCATTCTTCCTTCCTTCAATCATCCATCTAGCCAGCCAGCCAGCCAGCCACCCATCCACCTACCCTTCTATCTATCCAATCATTCATCCACCCTTCCATTCATCAGTTTTATTCATCCTTTCTTCCTTTCATCCATTCACCCATTAATTCATCATCCATTCATCTACCTTTCCACCCACCTATCCATCTATCTCTCCATCCATCTGTCTACCCATTCATTCACTTATTCCTCATTCACTGGATTTATGCCGGGCTTTATGGTTGATATAAAGATGATAAACAAATGGTCCCAACTTTCAAAGAGCTTTTAGTCTAGTAGATGAATTAAGACATGTATTCAACTAGCCAGAATACAGAGCAGATTTAATATGGCTATCTTTGGGGCCTAAATTAGAAGTTAGATTTCCAGGCAGGACAGTGAGAGAATGTTGACTACCTTCTGGCTACTGGACACCGGGAAAGCCCTCACTTCCTCATCTCATTGAGAAATCAATGCATAGCTTCCTCTGTTGGATTCCTGGGACTTTGGAGTTTTCTCTTACTTTCCCTTTACATACTTCACACAGATACAATCATACAGGGACCCAGTTCTTTGAAATTAGAAAAATGAGGCCACTGAGTGGGTAAGTGGTGCATGATCTGTGGGCCAGGTGACCTCTTTCCTACCTGAGAGCTGCTAACTCCCTCTCCCGCCCTCCATCCCTGTATCCCAGTGCTCACTTTCCTAGTCTGTAACGGGTGGAGATGGGGGCCGGGGGGGGGGTGGGTAACCCAGGGCGATGTTGGAGGTGGGCCTTGGGTCTGGACCACTCTGACAGCTAAGCTCAGTGGTGGAGACTAACTCGTTCAGGGGGTGGGGGATGCCTATGAAATGGGTTTCATGTAGCCTCCTTTACTTGCTCCATGGGATGCCCCTAGTCCAGGGGCAATGGGAGGACACTATGGAATATGGTCACTAACACCCAGGAACTAGCTCTTGGAGAGAGGAGTGGAGAATTTAGGATTTTATTTCTGCCAAGTGCGCATGTGCTTTGGTGCCCTCCTGCAAAGTGAGTCCTCCCTTTTCCCTCTGTATCCCTACATGATGCCTAGTGTGAGGACAGGCATGCTGACGGATTGACAGACAGACCAATTGCATTATTAAATAAATCCTGAGACCCTTTGCTGTGCTCTGTCCTACAGGTTAATGGAAACAGCGAAAGAAATGACTCGAGAGTCCTTGCCTATTAAATGCCTTGAAGCTGTCATCCTGGGCATGTATCCTTTAAGTTATGCTTGCTTAAGTTTAATCCATAGATGGATGGTGGCCTCCCTGTGGGGCTGGTGTGCCTTTAATGTCCTAGATCCACAGAGGTGATGACCATTGTCTCTTTGGAGGACTGAACTCCCCTGTCGTTTCTCTTTAATGTCCACCATCTGGAGTTGAACCAAATCAGAGCTTGGCTCCTTGGACCATCATCACTGTAACCTGTTAGCTAAAGCCTGTATCAGGGCCAGCTCTTAGGCCAACCTCGCTAGTCGCAAGGAGAATTCTAAGTTGGAGGGACTAGAGAGAGAGTGCATCATTGTTTTTTGCATTCATCTGGTATCGCAACAGGAAAGGCACTCAAGGGGAAATGGGGTCCTCCAAACCCATCTCCAGGGAAATTTCTAAGAGTGGGTTGTGGAAGAGACCGTGTCGTGGTGTAGTGTCCTGACCGCAGAACATAGAGCTGAAACAAAGGTCTGGTCTCTCTCACACCCTCTGTTCCATTTTCCACCAGACTCCTGGCTCCTTAGCCGAATATGGCCCAGAAAACTGTGATGGCACTGACATACTAGTGGTGATGGCAGTAGAACATCATCTGTTAGAAGGGCAAAGAAACTCCCAGTCCTTTGGGGTGATGGCTAGAAGGGCCTGTGACAAAGACAACATGGCAAGACGTGGGCTTGAGAGATGGTCCCAAGTCAGACCAGTTAGGTCCTTGGGTGCTGTGCCGAGAAGTGTGACCTTTTGCACAAAGGCAATGGGCAGCCCAGGTGAAAGCTCTGGAGCAGAGCTGTGACATCATCAGGTGTGCGCTTCAGAGAGGTAATCCGTAGGGCAGGTTGAAGGGTGGACGAGAAGGCTGGGACTGGATCTGCAGAGCCAGGTAGGAGCTGTTACATGAGGGAAGTGGTGGTGCTTGGACCATGGTCCTGGCAACGGGAATGGATTGGAGAGACAGTTTCAAGAGAGATGAAGGAGATAGAATTTGCAGGTCTTGGAGGCCAGTTAGGTGTAGAAGCTGACGAGGAAGGGATCAGCAACTAGAGGTTTCTAGAATAAGCGACAGTCTGTGCAGGAGGGGCTGAAGGAGTGAGAATGACAGACAGGTGAGATACGTCAGCACGGATGTGAACTAAGACAGCAGCAGTGAAGGCGAGGAAGGCGTTGGGGTGTCATCAACTTGTGGACCGATCCGATGTGAGGAGTTAGAGGAGAAAGAGGCGGCGACTCCACATTTCTGGCGTGGAAAACTGGGTGATGGGATAATCCTTCAACAGTCCAAGGGAAGGACTTAAACAGGAGGATTCGATTTATGGGAGATGAGTTCAGATTTGGACGTGTTGGATTTGAGGTGCCTGTGGGATGCCGGGTGGGGTATTGGGAGTGTGGAGCTCAGGAGGGGCTCAGGGCGGGAAATACCACTTTGGGAGCCGTGTGTTTAAGGGGTGGCAGGTGCTGTTCATGGAGTGAGAAGAGAAAAAGCTCAAGGATGAAATCTCATTATTTTTCGATTAAGTTGACACAAAAAGCCCATAAATGACACTGATAAGGACAACTCCAGAGGTAGAAGGTAAACCGGCAAGGAGATACAGAAATGAGCGGAAGGATGGGTGGCTGAGAATCAGACAGGGAACAGTGGGACATTTTTATGGAAAGGGGACTTTCCACCCCGCTGCAGCCTGCAGAGCACTGGTCTGAACAAGATTGTCCACAGGGGCTGACATTTCAAAAGTGGAAACTTGAGCCTTACAGAAGCCCCTCTCCAACCCCCCATCAGACCTCCTCCCTGCTCCTCACAGAGATGAAAGGGGTGTCTGGGGAGCCCAGCAGGAGTGCAGGACCAGGGTGGGTGGGGGCAGCAGATGGCTCAGGGCCCCCACTCCCCCGGTGGCAAGAGGCAGCACAGCTGTTGGGCAGAGCCTCCTGCAAGTTTAATGGGGGTGAACAATTGTCGGGGATTTGCTGGGGGAGGTCACAAACGCAGGCCCTTCGCTGGGTGGACTAGTTCCCTTCAGACCGCCTGCTGATGGATGTCTGTGTGCACCTGGGTCTTCTTGCTTTACAACCGTCATGCACACAGTAGTCTTGACCCTGTGCAGATTTATAAATTCAAGCCTTTAAGTTACAGGAATTACCTAAAAACTTTTAGGCCTGGCCAGGGTGGCTCAGTGGTTGAGCATCGACCTATGAACCAGGAAGTCACGATTCCATTCCCGGTCAGGGCACATGCCCAGGTTGCAGGCTCGATCCCCAGGGTGGGGCATGCAGGAGGCAGCTGATCAATGATTCTCTCTCACCACTGATGTTTCTCTCTCTCTCTCCCTCTCCCTTCCTCTCTGAAACCAATAACAGTATATATATTTAAAAAACACACAGCCACTTAGAATTGTGGGGATAGACCTATGACGAGCCTCTGGGCCTGTCTAAATCCAAGGATCACATACATGCTCTTGGTTTTCCTTTGTTCTTCCTGGTGTCACATTTCAGAAAAGTGTGGGGAGGGTGGAATAATTCGGCTCACACTACCAAACTCAGGGAAATTTGACTCTTGGACACAGACAAGAAACACAGCCCTGAATCCTAAAAGTTACAGCATCTTTGTCTTTGCTCTTTGCTCTGTGTCAGCATCCCTGTGGCCTGCTTTGCTCACGGGCACAGTGAAGGACAGGACGTGGGTCATCTGTCTGGGTCTCCACACCCTATTCTCCCCCTTCCTCCCCCCACCTCCCCTCCGCCCCACCACCTTGGCTCTTTGAAGCCTGTGTCCTTCCTGTTTTCTCTCATCTCGTTAGCCCAGAATTCAGGATTCATTCACAGAGAGCCACTGTTTTCGTCTTGCTCGAGCACGTGGGCACACTTTGACATGCGTGCTGGAGTGATAGACCTTCGGTTCCAAGTGGCTTTTTGAATAACGGCAGCGCTTTTGGGGCCCTAGCTGACCCTGGCGGGGCTTAATTATGGTAGTAATGTGCTCTGGTTTATTTACGCGGTTCATTAGCAGAGGCACGTTAGGCACATCCCCAGCAGGCGGGATGGTCGGACTTTTTCCAGGGGCTCGGGGCCCTGCTGGTCCCTCTTCCCTAGCAAAGCTCGGGCTGTTTCCCTGCCCTCATCCACACCTCCTTGTCCCCTCCGCTTCGGTTCCCCACTGTTCCAGGACCCACGGTTTTACGGATGGCTGTAATGATGGAGCATGTCCTAGAGATTAGTGACTTGTGACAAGATGCACCATCCAGTGGCCTCTCCCGTCCCCTCCCCATCCCACTCTCCCCGTGGCTGACTCTACTTGTCCCAGGAGACTCACGTTGGGGCCACTTCTCTTAGGTCCCCTGGCTTGTCTCTTACAGCACACATCATATCATGAGGTGTTTTTTTTTTTAGTTTTATTGAGATGTAATCGACATACAGTACTGTGTACAGCATAATGAGTTACATATATTGTGACTGGTGTTTTAAAAATTGTGGTAAAATATTCATAATATAAGCTTACCACCTTATTTAAAAAAATTTTTTTTAAATCCTTACTCGAAGATATATTTATTGATATGAGAGAGAGAGGAATGGAGAGAGGGAGTGAAAGTAACATTGAAGTGTGAAACATTAGTTAGTTGCCTCCAGTACGTGCTCCAACTGGGGATTGAACCTGCAACCTGGGTTATGTGCCCTGACTGGGAGTCGAACCCTCAACCTTTTGGTGTATGGGATGATGCTCCAATCATCTGAGTCACCCAGCCAGGGCTACCACCTTACTTTTAAGTGTGCAGTTCAGGGGCATTGCGAACATTCACATTTTGGTGTAGCCATCACCACCAGCCATCTCCAGAACTTCCTCTCCCCAACTGAAATGGCACACCCATTAAACACTGACTTCCCATGCCCCCCCTCCCCAGCCCCTGGCAACCATCACTCTACTTTTTGTCTCTCTAAATTTGACTACTGCAGATGCCTCTTAAAATGGATTTATACAGTATTTATCCTTTTGTGACTGGCTCATTTCACTTAGCATAATGTCCTTAAGATTCATCTATGTCATAGCATGTGTCAGAATTACCTTCTTTTAAAAAAATTTATTGTTGACACTATTACAGATGTTCCCCATTTCCTCTCCCCTTTACCCACCTACACTCAGCCCCATCAGAATTATCTTCTTTTTTAAGGCTGAATAATATTCCATTGTACGGGTATACCCCACTCGTTTATCAGTTCATCTGTCCATGGACACTTGGGTTGTTTCCACCTTTTGACAATTGTGAATGATGCTGCTGTGAAGAGGGGTGTGCAAATATCTATTCTAGTCCCTGCTGTTAATTCTTTTGGATCTAGACCCAGAAGTGGAATTGCTGGATCCTGGGGTAAGTCTACGTCTAGTAGTTTTTTGAGGAATCGCCATTCTGACCATATCGTGTCCCTTTTGAGTCTCTCTCTTCATCAGACTTGCAGAGAAGGGCTTCGTTCTTCACCGTTGGCCCCACAGCCCCGCCCAGCAGGCCGTTTGGCCAGGAGGCGCTCACTCAGTAAGAGTTTGTTTCACTGACTTAAACAACTGAGGGATGCCCTTAAGCCAGCCCCGGAGAACTCGCCCCAGAAAGCAAGAAAGAATTTATGTAAGAGGCCTCAGAAGGATGTGATCTCACTCCCTGACTGCCAGTTCATCTCACATGACGAAGTGGTGAGAAAGCAGGAGAAGTCATTTTTGAGAGAATAGCCTTCTGTGATCACATTGAGGTCAAGGCTAACCTCGGGGCTGTGGGCTGAGTTCTAGCAGCTTCTGTCTTTGAAGGGCGTCTGGATGAGCCCTCCCGCCCTTTATGCAGTCCTTTTACATGTAAGGAAACATATCCTCTTGATCTAAGGCTCCTTCTTTCAGCAAGTACTCTGCGTGCAAGTACTCTGTGTGCAAATACTCTTGTGTGCAAGCACTCTGTGTGCAAATACTCTGTGTGCAAGCCCTTTGTGTGCCTGGAGTGCTATGCCAGGGAGAGGTAGCAGGATGCCCAACACAACTCCTGCCCTCACAATATACAAACAGCAAATAATCAGAATGCTGTATGAGTAAACAAGTGCTCTGGGAGTTACTGGGGGTGGGTGGGGAAATACTCACCTGGACTGAGGAAGGTCAGGGAAGCTATCACACCGGGAATGGGGAGGGGATAATAGTGAGGCTGTTGCAAGGGGTGCAAGCTGTGTGAGCCCACAGCATCCTTGTCATCACGATTCTTAGGAGACCCCAGAGATCTCTACCAGGTTCGAATCCCTCATGCTGGAAGGCCGATGTGTGAGTGAAGGCATAAAACAAGTTAGACCACAATAGGGACATGATGTAGAGTGTGTTTAGTGGCATGTTTCAGAAGGTTTCATAGGCCACTTTGGCCTTATAGCTTGGTAATGTAAAAGTCATTTAAAAGGCTTTACATTTTTTAGTTATATTTGACTTTGCGTTCTGGCGGGGCCGGGGGCAGGGATGGGGTGCAGGATATATGTGGTGAGGGCAGTGAGCACAGATCTGGGCATTCATTATAGTCTCAGGGTGCAGCCTTCAAAACTGTCACGGGTCTGCTGTAGGTCAGGGTGCTAGTCCAGGTTGATGGAAAAATTAGACTATACAAAGGAATGACGAGCAGGGACCAAATTGTGGCAGGACTTTTGCAAAGAGCTCTGTCATGAGTCCCAGGGAGGATGGCAGACACTAAAAATGTAAGCAGGAGAGTGACACGTTCCAAATTCTGGCTTAAATAGATCCTTCTGGCCACTGCGTGGAAAGTAAAGTGGAGTGGGGGCCAGAAATGGTGAAGACAAGTCCTAGAGGGTGGAGGACTGTCCCCACCTCCTGAGTCCTTACTGTGCACAGGCCGCCACGTGAAGCACCTGGATTGTTATTTACCGGAGGAACACTCCGGAGTCACCAAAGATGTTCAGCTGAGGAGTGACTTTATGAGATTCCAGTAACCCTCTCCATAAAGGCTGGGTCTTCGGCATTCCATGGCCCGGCCTGGGCTGTCCAACAGACTTCGAGATGGACTTGAGGATGCGGTGCCTCTTGTCCATCGTTCCACAACGTGGTGTCAGTGGGGCAGTTACTTGGAGCTGCACCTTATAAGGTTCCTGAGCCCAAACTTGAGGTAATAACAGTAAGAGGCTGGGTTACTCCATCCAAACGAGCCCATGTGTGGAGAGAGCTGAGCTGCGATGCCAGGTGGGTTGGGGACAGAGGGGGGCCTGAGGTTCAGGGGTTGCAGGCAGCTTTCTGTGTGGTCCCCAAGGCTGTTTCACTTCTGTGACAGGGCCATCGGGAGGAGAGGCGGACTGCACATATGACCATTCTGACACCTTCTGTCTCTGCCATCTAGTTAATCAGCCAGTCTGTCCCTTTCACCTGTCCATGGCCTTGCCTCGCTTCTGGTTGTCATTTCTCCCCCGAACATTGCAGAGACCTTCGATTCTTGGAATGTCCCACATACTCCGGCCAGAATTAACATCTGGGGATGTCATTCCCAGTGCATATAAAACCCTTTAAAAGCTTGTCACCCTCTGTAGAAAACCGAGAGAGGAGAAAGTACTTGTTATTGTTTTGTTTTGCATTTATTTAATTACTAAAGAAGATGGACGTTTTTCCTCTTTGTCCCACATTAATTTGGTTCTGGTGCACCATACAGTAGGTACTCGAAGATATCTGTGAACCCTTTCAAAGAGGATTAGTCTGGAAAGGTTGGGTGTCGGCCTGCTCAGAGGCAGAGGGATGGACTGACCCATGGCCCCTTTCCCTTCCTGGGAATCCCAGCGCTGTGAATGTTCAAGGCCTCCTTTATCTTCCTTGATTCAGGCTTATCTAAGATATTTAACCAATGGACAGGCTTCCATTGAGCGATTCCCCATCAGCTTTAAAACCTACTTCTCAGGAAACTACTTTCATCATGTCGTGCTGGGGATTTATTGCAATGGCCACTATGGCTCACTGGGCATGAGCCGGAGGGCTGAGCTGATGGACAAGCCGCTGACCTTTCGGACTCTGAGTGACCTTATCTTTGACTTTGAAGACTCCTACAAGAAATACCTGCACACGGTCAAGAAGGTCAAGATTGGGCTGTACGTCCCCCATGAGCCTCATAGCTTCCAGCCCATTGAGTGGAAGCAGCTGGTCCTCAATGTCTCAAAGATGTTGAGGGCTGACATAAGGAAGGAGCTGGAGAAATATGCCAGGGACATGAGAATGAAGGTAGGTGCTGGGAAGGCAAGCGAGGGATGCAAGATTCTCTCTCTCTCTCTCTCTCTCTCTCTCTCTCTCTCTCTCTCTCTCTCTCTGTTTCCCCAATCCCTCTTGCCTCATCCCCACATTTCTGAGATGGTGAAAACTTTCTTGAGGTTATCTTGCTTGGTAGCCACCCTATTTAAAAAAAAAAAAAAGATAAGCCATTTGCTTTCTGACATGGACAATTAAAGTCGCTCGTTGCATATACTACTTCAAAAACGAGAGCTAAAGTCAACTTAGATGTTACAGTTACAGCAATGTGTTGGTCTGCAGTTCTTTCTATGAAATCAATCTAAAATGTTAGTCATTTAATACTAAGGCCTTTAGTTTTGTTTTGTTCTGTTTTGCCTGTATAATAGAGTGGCTGATCATCCCAGTTTCCCTGAAACTGAAGATTTTCCCAGGATATGAGATTTTCAGTACTTAAAACCAGGAAAGTCATTCCCTGGCAGGGTAGCCAGTTGTTTGGAGTGTCGTCCCTGAACACCAAGGTTGTGGGTTCAATCCTCGGTCAGGGCACATGCAACAATCAACCAATGAATGCATAAATAAGTGGAACAACAAGTTGTCTCTCTCTCTCTCATCAACTTAAACATTTTTTTCTTAAACCAGGAAATTCCTGGGCAAACCAGGATGAGTGAGTGGGTCCCCAGCTTTGGAAGAGCCACATTATTTCTGTTTTGCTTAATAAACAACAAAGCTCTTTGGCAAAAAATTCTGACCTGGTGTCACAGTGGCAAACAAAGGAGCACGTGCTCTGCCGGCTTTATATAAACTCTACTTGTAAGTCCTTCCTTCTACCTTGTCACTTTCAATGTGACATGATGCCTGCTTGTCCTTGTCCCTCCAGGGCCTGTGGAGTCACTGAGAGAAGCCTGTGCAGGCACTGAGGACCACAGGGGAAAAGGGTTATCCACATTCAGGCTCGGTTATGTTCAGCACATGGGGACTTGTCATCGTCACTCTGTGGGACCTGGAATGGAGATTCCTGGCAAATTGAAACCACTCTGTGCGTGTGTGTGGGTGGAGAGTCAAAGGAACAAGCTGATTTCTGGGGCAATGTAGATGGGACTTTGCCTGCACGAGAGAGGAACTTGCTGAGCAACTAAACACAGCCCAGGAGGCTGAGGCACTGGGCTCTGCTCCTCTCTCTCTGCCTCGGTAAAGGGGGCATCATACCCCCTGGGAAGTGGCACCTTTGCTTCTTGCTTGTGCAGGATGAGAGAGGAACTCGGTGTCTCAGACTTCCTCCTGGAAGTCTCCCAGCTCAGGGCCTTCTAAACCATGTGATCATGAGTGGGCTAGGGGCTGGGGGCTGGAGGCTGGGCTGGGGGAAGACTCAAGAACGGGGGCCGTTAGAAACCAGTGTGCCAACTCCTTTTATCTCCTTCAGATCCTGAAACCTGCAAGTGCCCACTCTCCAACCCAAGTGAGAAGCCGGGGGAAATCCTTGTCCCCCCGAAGGAGACAGGCAAGCCCCCCGAGACGGCTCGGCAGGCGAGACAAATCGTGAGTAGTAGTTCCTCAACATTTGTGGGTTTGTCCTGGCCCTGGGAACAAAGCTGTGTCCTGGGCTTGGCACTTGAACCAAGCAGTGATATCCAAGCAGCTGGTCTTCATTCGGGAGACATCTCTTATGGAAAAGGACCCACCTTATGCACATCACCCCTATTACCCTTCTCGCTGACAGTCAGCTGTAGACACAGGTAGAGAGATAAGCCTAAGACTGTGTGAGATGAAGAATAGCCCCACATCCTGGCAGCATGGAAGGAACACTGGACTTAGAATTAGGATCCTGGGCCTGGACCCATCTCAGCTACTGGGGAGCTCCGTGACTGTAAGCATATCATGAAACCTTTCTGGGCTTAAGTTTTCTCACCTCCCAATATGGGATTGTTGGAACTGATGAGCTTCCTTCAAACCCTGTAGCCCTCTGTACCCAGCAGAAATTGTAATCACCCTCTGTGGGTGGTGGCATCAGAAATACCCACTGACTCACCCTCTTCCTTGGCTGACTCTACTCCCTCTTGTTTTAGTCCTGAGGCTAGTGACTCCACACCTACTTCTTCGGTCAAAACGACCCACTTAGGAAATGACAGATTGGAGATGCTCAAAGTAACCAGTGATTAATCCACTGGCAGATAGTTGGGCCATGATTACACTGGGGGGAAAATAATGCTTTTATTAACAACAGTGGCATGCTGTGTCACATGAGGTTCTGACCCTAATCCTGCCCCTGATGCTGACCATCACCCTTGACCCTTGACCCTGACCCTAACTCTGTCTCCCCTTCCCGATCCAAACATCCATCATTGCTTTCACTAACAAAGTAGTAGTTGTCTCAGAGGACTATGAACGTGTAAACCCTCCCCAGAGGGTCATTTAGGTTAGAGCGAGTGACCCAGAAATAGGAATCTGATTGCTCCTGGAGCAGGGGAGGAAGCCTTCTCATCTGATTTATTATCCTTTCTGCTCAAAGGGGGCTGAGTCCTTCCCTTGGGAGCTCCTAATCTTCAGCAAATGGTGAGCAGTCCACAAAGCCTGCTCTTCCCTCTAGACTCAGGTCCAGAGCACGAGAAACCCTAAGCATTCTACCCGATGGATTTAGGCACAGAATGGATGGCAGCGGTTGGCTTTTGAGATAATTCCCGTTGGATCCATTTTACTTGAACCCACAAGAACTTTGCAGTCCATGGCATGTTAAGTTTTTAACCAGAAAACGTTACCGTGGTTGACCAGGAATAGTAAAACTCAGTAAGATCGCAGAAGTTGGCTGTGCAGACAAAAGTCAGAATGATAAGCTAGGTGGTGGTGGTGGTTCGAGAAAAGTGGAGGGAGAAGGTGTCTTTGAGTTTGGACTGTGCAATTTGAGGTGCTTCTTGGGCATCCAAGGGCAGTGTCCTAGAAGCTGCTGAAAATGCAGATCTGGAACTTGAGGAAGTTGGGGAATAAAGATAATGATATGAGAACCATCTACTTAGAAGAGACCATTGACATGATAGCTGGATGAGTTTGCAAGGGAAGAAAGAAGTGATGTTAAGGCTCTCAGTAGGCCAGAGGAAGAAGAATCTGAACAGAAGATTGCAAAGAGTCAGTCAGAGAGTAAGGTTGGAGCAGCAGTGTGAAGGGCATGCATGTGCCACGGAGGACAGCTGTTAAGAAGGTAGCTGCATAGGAAGCGGGGAAATGAAGGGGGGTTTGAAAACAGTAGATGAGGAGATGGAGGTGGATGGACTATATATTACATGCTATTATCCTGCCTGTGAAGGAGGCCGAGTCATCTGGTGGGAGTGAGGACGAGTGTGGGTTGTCAGTACCAGATGAAGAAAGGGCTGCACACAGCACGAGGGCCCAGTGGAGGATAGAGAGAAGGGTCCTATAACCCTGTCCTCCAACTTGAGCAAGTGGAGAATCACCCTCAAGGCTTGTTAAAACAGATGGCCGGGCGCCTCCCTCAGCATTCCTGATGCAGCAGATCTGGGTGGGGCCTGAGAACATGGTGTCCTAACGACTTCCCAGGCAATGCTGATGGGTCAGGTCCAGGGACCACATGCGGAGATCCACTATTTTATCAGTCAGAATGGGAGAACTGATTGGGGGGTTGGCCTTAAAAAATAACAGGATGTCAGCCCAGCTGGTGTGGCTCAGTAGTTGAGCATCCACCTATGAACTAGATGGTCTTGGTTCGATACCCGGTCAGGGCACATGCCCAGGTTGTGGGCTCGATCCCTAGGTGGGGGTGTGCAGAAGGCGGCCAGTCAACGATTCTCTTTCATCATTGATGTTTCTATCTCTCCCTCTTCCTTCCTCTCTGAAATCAATAAAAATAAAATTTAAAAAAATAACAGGATGTCAAGATGAAGGAGCAGATGAGGCCATCGAGTGTGGTTCAGGGGCTTAGCCCTGCCCAGTCCTGCCTGGGCTTCTAGATAGTGAGGTTGCTTAGATAAAGTTAGAGGTCCCTGGCCTGGACCCAATGGTTGGGCCCCACTGAAGTCCCTCTGGAAGGAGTCCAGTGGCTCTTCTCCTGAGGGCCAGATAGAGAGGCCCAGATAAAGAAACCCAGTTCTCAGTCCTCCCCCAGGCCAAGCCCATACCCTAATCTCTGGCTACTTTGTCGTGCAGTCAAGGCAAGCGACCAGGCCTGTGCCTGCAGAGGACAGATGTTGTTAGACTGCCACAGCTGTAAGTGCAAAGCCACCTGCCAGTGTCGGGCCCACTCACCCTCTCCCCTCCTGTCCACCTGAAGCCTGGGAGTGGGCCTGGGCATGGGGAGGAAGACCGGGGAGAGGACAGTAGTCACTGGAGGCGCTGGGAAGGAAGACCTGCAGGAAGATGGGGGCTCACTTCCATCACCCTCCATGCCCAGCGGGGAGGCCCCTGGAGCACAGAGGTGATGGCTCTGGTTCAGTGAAAATAAACTTTTGCAAAATGGTGAAGGGTGGCTGCCTCCAGCCCCTGAGTCCCCCACACCCATGCCCCTACCCCACAGCCCTTTCTCCTGGGCAGAGCCCTCATTCCCTGGAGTCTCTCTTCATAGACTCCTCCCAATGGGTCAGAATTTGGGGACTTTTCCAGTTGGCATTGGAAGAGTTTTACCATCAAGGGAGCCTAGGTGGCTTGTAGGTTCCTGTGGACAATTTTATAGGAGCATATCCAGTGAGCCCAGGGTTATTCTTGGTGTTGGAAGCCCCTGCCACTTCTTTCCTCTTTGCCCTAGAGGACAGATATCTTGACTGAAGTTTCAAAATGGATTGATGTGATAACAGGAGAGAAGATTCTCTCCCCAATTCCTCCTACACCTGAAGTCTGAACTGCAGGGCTGGGTCAGGGGTCCCAGGGCTGCCATGTAGGCAGAGAGGGAAGTGAGATGAAGAAATGAGAGTAGAATGAAGGGCTGCAAGAGGTGGGGATCACCGGACGAGCGCAAGCCCCAAGCCCCTCCCTCCCTCTCTAGATCCCTGCTTCCGCCAGGGGACACACTAGCACCCCAACACCCTGGTTCCCAGAGGTGTGTCCAGAGAAAAGGAGCTTTTCACTCGCCCAGGGCCTTCATCACGCAGGCCTTTCTCCAGGTAACCTTGCTGTGGGTGAGGAGAAAGTGGCGAATTTTGTTATGACTCAATTAACTCCACCAACTCTGGGGACCCTACTGTAGTATGGTCAGGGCGCAGTAGGGTTTGGAGACTCCGTCACGGAGTTATTATTTCAGCAATGACATAAGGCCATCGAGTCATTTCTAAATGGGTTGGGTGCCATGATGCGGCTTAGGAGTGGCCCTGAGGGTGGAAAATGCCATAACAGGCAAGAGGCCCATCAGCTGTGGGGTCCCAGGCCATCTGTGTGTGGGTAATTTTAGTGGCTGTACATCGCCCCTCCTCCCTGCAGCTGGAGCCACTGCCAGCCCTGCATTCCTCTCTATTTTTGCACTTGTCGGAATAATCCCAGCAAGGAGGATCCGTGTCACTGGGTTGACAGTCAGCTGAGTGGCACGTAGCAAAGGGTGCCCTAGCGCCAGCTGAGACAGAGTCTCTAGAGGGAAACGACTCCCCCACTCTCCACCCACCAGTCCTTTCTCATACTCTCTCCTTGAGGAGAGTTTAAAGCACCTTCCACACCGAACAGTCAAGTGGTTCCTGTGGTTTTTAGAGTCAGGGAAATGGAGGTTGAGATCCCTGTTTAAAAGGTCTTCTGTGACCTCAATTAAACTTCTGTCTTCACAATTCAGTCCCCTCCTAGCTCTTTCTTCACTGAAGGGCGTCCACAGTGGTTCTCAACAGGGGCCAGGACGCCCTCTGGAGAAGGGTTAGAAATGTGGTGGGAGGGGAAGTGAGAGGGTGCTCCCCTCTAGGGCCCTGGGGTGCCAGAGACCGTAAAGGTCCTATGGAACTCAGGACCATCCTCCCCAGTAAAAAACCAGTCCACCTAAAATAATGCAGCAGCGGCCCCACTGAGAACCCCGAATGTCATTGGGGTCCTTTCCAGTTCTGACAGTCCTCGCTCTATGCTTGCTGCCTGTGACCTGGACCTGGGAGGATAGAGGTGAGGGGACAGTGGCTTTCTGGCTGGGCTGCCTATGTTAGCATGAAAGCAACTCATACCCATTGGAGTGACACATGGAACGTTCTTCCAAATTGGAGCAAGAGTCCCTGAGGACGCACCAGAACCTGTCTTCTCTCCCCCGTCTGGCTCCTTTGTCCTCTGTCCCTCCTTCACTCTTTTGTTGCTGTTCATGATTCTTTCCCTCTCTTTTTTCTTCCTCTTTGATTCACCTTCTTCGTCATTCACTCTATATGGAACAATCGCAGTCTTTGTCCTTCTGTGAAGGGACTAACCCCACGGTTCTTTCCTGCTGTTTCTTTCCTGTGTGCCTCCTTCACTACTCACACAGACACGTCATCTCTGCTGGTTACCAGATGTGTGGTTTTCCCCACACCAAGCAATTCTCGGTGACGCCAGCTGGGTGTCCTACCGTGTAACTCAATTCTGACACTACCTACCAGGGCTCAGCCCCACAAGACTACCCCCCCTCACCCCCCACATACACTTCAGATGCCAGTCGAAAGCCCAGGTTATCACTGATGCTTCTGACCAACTGGCTCTAGATCGGAGGTTCCAAGGACCCCCTCCTCAGGTTCAGTTAATTTGCCAGAGCGGCTCACTGAGCTCAGGGAAACTCTTACTTACGTTTACCAGTTTATTAAGGGGTAGGATTAAGAACACAGATGATCAGCAAGATGAAGAGTTGCATAGGGTGAGAGGTCGCCATGGAGTTGGGCATGTCACCCTTCCCGTGTGGATGTTGTTCGACAGCCTGGAAGCTCTCCGAACCCCATACTTTTGGGAAATTTTTGGAGGCATGATTGATCATTAGCTCCATTTTCAGCCCTTATCTCTTCTCAAGAGAATGGGGCAGGGTCAAAATTCCAAGCTTCTAATCATGGCTTGGCCTTGCTGATGACCACCTCCAGCCAAGAGCCCACCCACAGTCACCTCTTTACTACAAAAGATGTGCCTAGTGCTCTAGTCACTTGGGAAATTCCAGTGGTTTTAGGAGCTCTGCGCTGAAAATGGGGTTGAAGACCAAACTGAATATTTCTCCTTATAAATCACAATGTCCCAATCTCTGTGGAGGGTCATGGCTTTAGTGGGCTTTGCTCACCCTCAGGGTTGTAGAGGTCAGTCAGCCCCACCTTAATACAAGGTCTCCTTTCACTGCTGGGCCTCGAGCTCGACAATGGAACTCCCACTGCACCCTGTGGCGAATAATCAGGAAAATGTCTCCAGGCATCTGGTTGAGTGAGGGCCAAGTCTGGTGCTGTTTAATGAAGTCACGGATAATCCATTTGGTTCCATGGTCTAATCACGTTGACAATGTGTTGAATGGGGCCCAAGAAGTCATTCTGTTTAGATCCCAAATGAGAAAATATCCCCAAGGATGGGAAGGAGGAAATTTCTTTAGCGTGGAAAGCAGATGGGAAGAGAGGAGGGAAGTGTGTGTGTGTGTGTGTGTGTGTGTGTGTGTGTGTGTGTGTGTAGAATGAGAGAGAGAGGAAGAAAAGCTATGGAGGAAAAAGTAAAACCTCCAAGATGGTGTGGGGTTTCTTTCCAGACTCCCAGAGAAGGTAGTTTCCAGCTCAGAGGGTTGCCCAGCTCAGCTCGCCATGGGATTTCACATGATCCAGGGTCTCTGGGGATGCTTGGAAAAACCAAGATGGAATGATGGGCCTTATCAGGGGAGACCGGCTTAGGCAGAGAGCCAGGTCTCCAGAGCTGACCACTGTAGACAGTCAGACAGGGTTGGGTCCTGGAGGGTTCTCCATCACAGAAAGGAGACGTGAGATCAGAGCCCCGAAGCTGTGCCCTGGAATCTCAAGAGCCAATGGCTCTTGGTCTCCGGCCAGAGCCTCCTGCCTGGGGAGGGCTTGGAGGAAAGGGCAAAGGACTGGAGAGTCTCTTCAGAGCCAAACCTGTCTTGGCCGAGTCCTATTTACATCACAGCCTCAGCTGTCTGCCCTGTCAGCTGCCAGCATCAGTGTCTGCCGTCCTGGGAAGTAAGAAATGCGAGCCAGGAGCAGGACTGGCCTTGAATGAGGGTGACAGGTGTGAAGGAACCAGTCCCCAACCCAGGGTTCCTGCAGAGGAGGCCTACCCAAATAGGCCACAGTCCTAAAACGGGGCCTGGCCTGAGCTGATTCCTTCGAGACTCGACAAGACTGGAGGGACTGGGGTCCCCAGCTGAGCTTGTGAATGCTGGGCCAATACCACCCTGACCTCATCTGTTCCACGTCCTTAACAGACTAAGAGGTTGATGTTAGAGCTGCACCTTTTCCGTGCATCCCTTCCAAGAATCCTGAGTCCACTAAGAATCAAGTGTCTGGTTGTGAGGGCGCGTGCAGGTGAGCACATGGGCACGTGCACCCCACCCTAAGGGGCTGTGACCTCAGGAGACAGGAGCGAGAAGCATAGATGGACTGACTGGTGGCCTGTGGGTCCCCACCAGGCAGCCCTGAGTGGACCCAGATGTCCCATGTCCCTGCAGTGTCTCACCCTTGAAGGGGGAGAAGCAAGAGGCAAAGTTGCATGGGAAGAAAGGGAATGGATTTAGCTCCACTGAGAACAGGAAGTGCTGTTTATCTTGGTAACCCCAAGACCTAGAAGGTTCTTGGCACAAAGTGTTCTAAATCAATTCTTGTGAGTGAGTAAGTGGCGAGCGGGTCTCAGGAGCCCTGCTTTCCCGCTGCCACTCGGGTCCTCTGACGCATCCTGACAGCAGCCGAGCAGAGTGGAGGCAGAGGGGCCAGGAAGGGACTGCGTGGTTTAGGGGGAACCCTGGAGGCTTTCCTTCCACTTACTGCTGCTGCTTTTATTTGTTTATTTATTAAAAATATTTTTATTGATTTCAGAGAGGGAGGGAGAGAGAGAAACATCAATAATGAGAGCGAATCATTGATTGGCTGGCTCCTGCACGCCCCACCCTGGGGATGTAGCCCACAATATGGTATGCGCCCCGGCTGGGAATCGAACCTCGACCTTCTGGTTCATAGGTCGATGCTCAACCACTGAGCCATGCTGGCTGGGCACTGCTGCTTTTCTTAAACCTTAAGTCTCAGAGACACCCACCAACTCCTACGTTCAGCCCCGGGATGCGAAGTCCTCCCCAGCTGGGTCCCCAACGTGCTGCCCACTTTCTGGTTCTGAGTCTCCCCTGGCATCCACATCCTGGCCGAAGCGCTTCCGGGCACTGAGGCTGACTCAGCGCGTGTGAAAGCCTCGATGAGCCACCCAGAGATGGTCCGCCCTCCCTGAAATGTCGAGGCTTAGGCAGCAGTGGCGAACGCTGGAAAATTTCCCACAGAATACCTTCTCTGGGGCCACTGCCTCTCCTCCCCAACCTGCCTCCTGAGTAGCCCGTCTCAGCCGACCCTGGACTGCAGGCCCGAGGTTGGGGTTCAGCGTAGACGGGGGACCGGGCCGTCAAGCATCACCCTAGTTCTCCCTGGATACATTGATGTGAGAACAGACGCAGCTGGGGTTACCCACGGGTGCGCCCCCGATTTCCTTCCACAGAGTGCGCAAAGAAAACGTAAAGACCCTGCCCCCGCTTCCCGTAAAACAGAAGGCAGCCTGAGAGCCTTTCAAAGGAAAGTCTTTTGATTTTTTTTTTTCCCTTTTTAAAATATATTCCATTGATGCTTCTACAGAGAGGAAGGGAGAGGGATAGAGAGTTAGAAACATCGATCAGCTGCCTCCTGCACACCCCCCCACTGGAGATGTGCCCGCAACCAAGGTACATGTCCTTGACCGGAATCGGACCCGGGACCCTTCAGTCCGTAGGCCGACGCTCTATCCACTGAGCCAAACTGGTTAGGACAAGTCTTTTGATTTCTTTTCCTTGTTGGGACTGGGGAGGAGTTTGGAGAAATATATTATTCCGTCGAAAAGAATAACTGGCTGTGATGAGAGGTTCTGGGCCAGTGCAGACGCAGCTGAGTCATCATCCTGGTGCTTGTGTTTCTTAAAAATAAATCCCCTGCAATGTTCTAATTATAGCCGGGGGAGCCCTTGGAAGAGCCTCTGCCCCCACAATAGTGCCAGCTCTGGCCCTGAGCGGAGCTGGCAGGGACTGCGCGGCGTTTCTGGCGGGGCCTGCAGGCAGGTGGCACTGTGATAACCCACTTCCGCCCTTCGCCCGGCCAGGAAATGGTGGCCAGTGTGGCTGTGAAAGAACAGGGTTTCCTCTTCCAGGCGGTTCACCAGGATTCTCATTTCCTACCAATGTTAGTCTTCTTTCCTCCCCTAGTTTCTGGGTACCTATGGGGACGTAGGAGGGGCAGGGATACAGCCTAGTCCCCTTCCTTCGGAAGCCCTCACACTACCTGTCACTGCAGAACCACACTGAGCTTCCCGAGCAGGCAGGTTCCCCAAGTGGCTTCCAAGGGGAGGTAAAGCCTCTCCTATATGGAAAAAACAACATGTTCTTCCTACTTACTGATTGTTAGAATGTTGTCATGGTGACTTGAATTTCTGGCTGAGGGCCTGGTCTCTGTTAAAATGAAAATAGCCCCCGGTAAAGGTAACAGAATGAAGCCCTGTCAGCCATTTGCATGTTCGTGAGAACTGGACCGGTCTATTGAGAGGTTCAGGATATTCAACCGTGGGGGTTCACTGATGAATTTACTCGGTTCTGCTCTCAAGGTGACCACAGTCTCCAGGGCAGGCACAAGGTTAGGAACCTGCAGGATTCTGGGACCGATGAACAAAAGGAAATGCCCTAGGAAGTCAGGAAATTCTTCACGGGAGAAGGGGCATCTGGGCTGGACCTTGAAGGGATGACAGGAGGGAAGACATGCGGGAGGGCATTCCGGAGCCACGGTGCGGAGGCAGGCGTGGCCGTGGTGCCGTTCGCCGGTGCTTGGGAGGATGCTTTGCGTGGGGCGCAGAGGACGGGGCGGTTAGCATCGGGTTAAGGACATGGGCTCTAGATCCTGGGGACAGGCTCTGGCTCTACCACTTGCTAGCCATGTGACGTTGCTTTGAGCAAGCTCCCTAACTTCCAGAGCCTCTGATTTCTCCTCTGTGGAGTGGTTAGTAACTGTAACAACCCCGTAAGGTTATGGTGAGAATTAATCCGTATAACCCTCCTACAACAATGCCTGGCACATAGTAAGGCCTAATAAACAAAAGCTATTTGTAATGGACATTTCTCTGCGCCTGGGAGGCCCGGGGGAGCTGGTGGAAGTGCTCAGGGAAGGGTCAGAAAACGGAGGCGCAAGACCCCAAATTAAAGTGCATTTATTTTCAAGGGTGCCCATAGAAGAACATGAGTAAAGGTAAATGGTGGAGTGTTAGGAAGACACAAACTATGAGAAATGTGGTGAAAATTCTGTTCCACGAGGCTGAGGGGCTCCAGAGTGAGCCCCTGAGGAGGTGGCGTGCCTGTGATTGGTTGCTGCGAGGACCCTGGGGATGCCCACACCTCAGGGCTGAGTGGGGAGGCTTTGTTCTGTCCTTGACCTACCCTGTAGCCAATCCTGCCGCCGACTTACCAGCAGGCACTGCTGGAGACAGGACCGAGGGAGAGAAAATAGGTGAGTGCAGATTTATTTTTACCCCTGAAAAACACTAGTAAGCCGGTGTCTTACTAGCAGTATTGTTATATAGGAAGGACAGCACATGGAGAGTTTCAAAAGAGGCGTGACTTGGTGTGGAAGAGGGTCCCAGGCCAGGGAGAAAGGTTCAGAGCCTGGGGGAGCTCATTGGTGGATGCTGCAAGGGCCATGGGACAGGGATTGTCTTGTTAAACACGAGGAATTGCTTCATTTTCAGAGACAACCGGAGAGCTAAAGAGCCACGAGGGCCTAGGTCCTGCACAGGGTTCCAGGGAAGAGACTGCCGCTTAGAAGTCA
Organism: Cnephaeus nilssonii; assembly: GCF_951640355.1. Classification (NCBI taxonomy): domain Eukaryota; kingdom Metazoa; phylum Chordata; class Mammalia; order Chiroptera; family Vespertilionidae; genus Cnephaeus; species Cnephaeus nilssonii. The sequence continues at coordinate 29,268,387 of NC_137092.1, read as the reverse complement.
GTCTCTGGACTTCATTTAGGGTGTGGCAGCTCGCCCTGAGTGGACTTGTAGAGAACTTGCTAGAGACATGTTCTCCTTACTCTAAATACTAACCTTCAGGCCTCCTCAGCACTCACTGTTCCTAGCATGTGTCTGAATTAGCCTTGTATTCATGAGTTAACGAAGGGAAATGGGACCAATTAGGATAACCTTCCCCTCTGGTCGTGGGGAAGGTTAGCTTGAAGCTGTGACTTAACCATGAGTCACCATATGTGAACGAAGCTCAACTGGGTGGTGGGGGGGCCTCTTACTACTACTCTCTGCCTCTTCAGAGAGCCGCCTGGAGGGCCCCAGCTGTCACTTCCCCAACAAAGACAGGAAAGGGGAAGAAGGTGAAGGGCACATGCCAGGTGTCCTTTGAACAGGTGTCCTGGTGACCGACGGCCACTCCACACGTCTACTTAGTCCAAGGCTACGCCCAGTGTCAGGGAGGCTGGGAAAGATGGTGTGTATTCTGGGCAGCTCTGTGCCCCGCTAGAAACAGGGGTGTCTTTATTGAGGAAGAAGGAGAAGAGTGGATGTGGAGGGGCAACTGACAGGCTCTGCCATAAAACCATCCGCTAAAAACAAGTGTAATTTATATCGGGGCAAGAAATATATACTTACACAGTCACCATATTGGGAGAGGTAGTGTGGAAATCAGATTTTAATTGCTCTAAGCAAGCAAAGATTAGCTATGAGCACTTCAAGCGTAATCTTTGAGAAAGTGAATTTTTGATTCCTGAATTTTCTAAAAGTGGGGCACACTGTGGCGGGGAAGACACATAAATGCTTCGGTGTAGTTGTCTGTGGGAAGTACCTTAGAGAATGTATTTAGGGAAGAAAGATGTTTTGCCACTGAAGGACTTCGCAGGGTGCCATGCTTTTTCAGATGTTTTCTCAACGGTTCACCTGATTGTATACATTCAGGTCTGGAGGAGTAACCCTCTCTCACAGACAACAGCACCTCTCCTTGAGACCAAGTCACCCGAGGCCTCTTGCAGCTGCTGGCTTCCCCCAGGGCACGGACACCAGGAAGCCAAGGTTTTGAGGAGACTCTGGCTCCCATTTTTAGTCCTTCTGTAGTAAATGCAATTCTTTAGACCCTTGTGAGGTTCACAAGTTAGAATGTGACCGAATTTTCAGGCTTAAAGTTGAACAAACTTATTCAGCAACGCGTACATCTTCTTGAACTCTAGATTGAAAGCCTGTTAAAAGGTTCCTTAAAAACCTATAAAAGGTGGACAAGAACAAGAGGTAGAGGAGGGAGCTGAGGCTGCTGGGGTGGGGTGGGGTGGGGACAAATGTCGCAGGGTTAGGAAAACGGAGTAGAGGCGGCCCCTGAAAATACTAAACATGTTCTTTCTCCGTCCCATCCCTTTGCCCCACCACCTGTCTTTTACCCTTAGGCCTGCCCTGCCTGAGAAGAAGGGGGCTGACCTCAGCACTCTGAACGAAGTGGGCTATCAGATTCGGATTTAGGCAAGCCATACCAGCCGGCCAGAGGCCTTCTGTGGTGCTTCTCTCTGCACTTTACCCAGCATCTTCAGGAGGAACTGCAACTATTTATTAACCTGGGGATTTTATTTTTAAGGATTCACTTGGAAATAGAATCTGAGTGGGTGGTAACAACGTAAAAAAATTCACAAAGGGGCCAACCATGAAAAGGCTAAAGTCATAAACCCCACTGGGGTTGGACTGTCCCCCTCACTCCAGATGGAAAGGATACTACTATCACTGTAGTTTTTTATTTTTCCATTTACCCGCATTCTTTTACTTGCTTTCACCATTATCCCTCACCAAGTAAATGTTTCTGAAATCCTCCCTCCCACTTTTGATATAGTAAGGTAACTCAATCAGTATTAATGTTTTTTGCAGCAATAACAGAGGCAAAGATTGGTGGGTGTTTTTTTAAGCTGTCAATATTACCTCAGCATTTTGACATCAGATATGCAAGCTTAATGGTGTTTTGTTTTTTATATATTCTATTTGTATGGGTTCCCCAATATTTCCCATGGGGACCGCCACAAAGTTTGGAATTCTTTCTTGGTGCATACATGTGATGAGATTTAAGGTATAATATGCAGGTGTTTTGCTAAAAAGCACTGAAATTCTTCTGGCAATACGGGAAACCATTTTTAGGATCTTGGAGTCACTTCTTTCTCAAAGCATTCACTGACAGCAGCTTTTGTTCTTTCAAAACAAAACAAAAACAGCACAGTGAGAGCTAGTCTCTGTCCTGTCACTAACATTTAAACTTTGCAGACTCTACAAAAGCAGAAGCGATCGCGCAGTACTGGGAAAATTTAGCAGTATGGCAATTACCTCTAATAACAAAACTCAGCAAGGTAAAGAAGCCAGGCATGAAACAGCAGGTCTTCAGAAACAGATCATCTTTCTGCTCACATTTCATCTGATCCTTAAATTCTGAGCTGGGCCTTGATTCCGAAGGACTCACTGTTGTGAGAGACCTGTTCTGATGTCTTATATTAAGACCAAATGGGGTGTGATGGGATTATTTTCCAGTACCTCACTTTTCAGTACGACCTCATGACATTTAGGAACTGGTATTGGAAAAATGCAATGAATTAGAGAAGCACGGAACCTTTTTTTTTTTTTTTTTTAAATGGAAACGTCTTCAGGTCCCACATTACACCTGAAAGCGTGACTTGGTTCGTGAAGCACAGTATGACTATCTGGCCTGCACGTGGTAGTTACAGTGACTTACGGCTGCAGATCATACAGCATAACTCCAACAGCATCCCAAGTCTGTATGTTATCAATATCAAGCGTACAGCTTCTATTTCATTTGTTTTATCTTCGTAACCACGCCAACTCATGAGACCAAAAGGCGGAGTTAAGTGAAGTCTGCTAGTCTGCAAAAGTGTTAGCTCAGTCTCAGGGCTCCCCTCTGGCTTTCTTTGATGAGGCGATTTTAGGAAGGGATAAAAAAAAAAAGGTAAGAATCTGCTCATTCAGATTCTTGACCTCTGAGGGTGACATGGAGAGCAAAAGGACTTCATTCTCTAGCCATCTGCACATGAACTCATTTTACCCTCAACGTCAATGTTATTACTGGAAAGTATTGTTTTCTAGGAAAAGAAGGAAGTCTAATGTCTTTACATAAACAGGAGCAAGTAGGTATACATCTCAATTAAAATAAAGAATAGCATTAAGTTAAAAATTCTGAACTTAATCGCTTCAAGAATAGTATTATCGGTCAGCAGAGTTTAAAATGAGTTATCTTTGTATATCTTCCCAAGGCAAACCCATTTGCAACCCATGGCCACGTGCATTTAGAGTAATCAGTAAATCATTTCATTCTCATTCTGAAAACGATACTATCAATCTGAAACTTTATTGTATATTAAGACTACTTATAACATTGCAATCATTCTAAGAGCTTGGAATAGGATTTTCCAAGCATTACCTAAGTATTGTCCCAACTAAAATACAAAAACTCCATAGCTACACAGCCTGTTTCCTACAAAAAAGAGGAAAGTAGGGATATAAACTGTTCCTAATATGCTGATGGATAAACCTTAAAACTGCCAATTGACTTGATGATTCAATTAAGTAACAATTTCTTCCATACTACTTCATTTTAATCATTTCCCCAAAGCAAGTTAGTCACAGAAATATGAAAATTCAAGGAAGATGTTTTAGTTGTCATTCTATTTTTAATACCTATGGAATGTTAATTTCTAAAAGATGTGAGAAAGAAACCAAACTTATAAAGTCTAGTGATGTAATTTAAGTCAAAAAAAATCATGATTTGATTCTCCTCCCCCCAAAAAAATTGATTTTTAAACCGGCTACAATTCAAAAAGATCAAAAATGAAACGGAGATGATTTGAAATCTAGTTTTGAAAAAGTTATTTATGTAAGAGAATTGTTATGCGTAAGCCACTGTGGCAATAAATGCAAAGTTTAAATGAATGACAGGAATCTTGATTTTAGACTACATGTTGTGCTGTTTTGAGTACACTTTACTTCAAAAAGTGTTTAGTATTTTCTATACACTCTGAAATCATGAGCATTTCACTTTTTCTAAGTCAATTATTTCATAAGGATTTTATTAATAGATATTGGTAAATAGAACTTTGGAAATCTTAATTCAGTATTCTTACTATACCCAAGGCTTTTGTAACCTAGTTTTATGTACAACCTTGTACAGTTTTTTTGACATACAATTCAGAATCTTGTTTATTCTCTTGGACTTTGTTCTGGCCAATACATTTTTTTTAAATCTTTAAGGAAAACTGTGATTGTTTTAGTGGGTATTTTTCTAAGTAAATGACAACTTGTATACTGTATTTTAGAGAATGCCAGATAGTGCATGTTTCAAGTTCATGTTTTTCTCATCACTTATATGTTTATACAGCATGAGACTTTAATAAAACCATCCTGGAAACTTAAGGATTGTTTTTCTTCTAAAAATGTAACATGATGTATTTTTTTTTCTTGTCCACTTACTTGTCCTAATCAACTAGTTTCTCATTTTGACTTCTCCCACTGTTTTCAAACTCTACATTAAACATCACTGTTTTGGCGCATCTTAATTCACTTATACTTTAGCATCAGCCTAAGTAATAAAAGCTGGAAAGGGTAATGGCATCGTTTAGAAGAGGCAACAAGACAGCTTACACAGCTTAGTATGCCTTACCAAGAAAACCTCAGACACAGCCCTAGCCAGTCTGACTCAGTGGTTACAGCACCGGCCCTCGGACTGAAGGGCTATGGGTTCGATTCTGGTCAAAGACTCATACCTTGGTTGCAGGCTTGATCCCCAGCCCTAGTCAAGGAGCCTACAATCGGTGTGTTTCTCTCAATCTCTGTCTCCCCCTCCCTTCCACTCTCTCTCTAGTTTCAATGGAAAAAAATATCCTTGGGTAAGGATTAACAAAACAAAAGAAACTCTCAGGCACAGATGTGCTAGTGTAATACTTTATTAGGTAATTTACAGGTACAAAGTGCAAACGACTTGATGTCTGTTTCCCCAACCCCTTATACTCTCTGGATTCTTACATTTTACTAAAGCAAAGGGTTAAAAACAGACTGTGGCTAAATTCCAAAAGAAAAAAAAGATATAAAGGACAAGTTTTCAAATATGCCTATTATCTTGATATCAAATAATCAAACCAAAATTTCATGACTCAACAACATCCCTTTCCATGGAAAAGTTGGGTAGTATAGCATTTGAGGTTGTGGGAGACTTAGTTTCAGCAAACAGCCAGATTTCATTGCTTTTGGCAGGTAAGCAGTATGCTCTGACAGAGTCACCAAATTTTCTGATGAAAACAAAGACAAGTGGATAATTAATTTTAGTGGAGCTTTAAAAACTTGTGAAAAAGTTACATTGACCTTTTTGGCCTCCAGTCCTACAAACTAATACTTCATTCTATAAGACAAAGTAGAAAGCAATTTTATGGATTAACTCTATAAAAGTGAAGCACATGAAAAGAGCCTAAAATCACAATATATTAATCAGGATATGAAAACCTGCATTTTCCACAGAGGTTTTCAGGGATGTTAGTCTGTCATTAATGACCTATAGATAAAGTTATTTGTTAATAAGTTCACACAACAGAAAGCAGTAATCAATGAATTTTCATTTTTCTTTCCCAAATACTAAAAGGGGATAATTATACTATCTGTTATTATTTGATGATGATAATATCTGCTAATTAGGACAGATCAGAATATTCTGAATACTGTGAATAGAAAATGTGCAAAATCCTAGAACTATAGTTAATACCATAAATAAAAAAGCCCCAAAGTGAAAAATTAAACATTTTAAAGTATTTTCTTATTACAATTTTTACTAGCCAGATCCTTATAGCCCACATGCCTTTTGGGGGTATTCATCTATCTTTTTTTAATAATGGCAGTAAATAATACAAAAACTTTTAAAGTCCAAGACTATAAAGCAACTACTGCTTTCTAATTTAAAGTGAAGCATTATATTAAGAAAACTCACTGTAAAAACTTTTATAATTCAGTATAATTCAATATAAAATTATTCAGTAAAAATACACAATTCTTTGATTACCATGTCTAAAAAAAGAGAAAATTTTCTTTTTATGGTTTAAAATTTTTGATTCAAACACATAGAGCCAAATGCAGAATTAATGATTAACCACTTCATAAAAAAATGTCAGGACTATCTCACACTGCTACATCACATTAAAACACATTATAGAAGCAAAACACAAACAGTTAAAATTACTAAAGAATATTAGATCTCCAAGTCGGTATTTATACACTAGATTTTTGTTGGCTTCCTCAAATTTCTGAGGCAAAACAAAAATAATCTTATAGCTGCCACTTTGTTCCAAAGACAAGTTTCCTAATAAAATAAATGTCTACAGTATTAGTTCACTAAAGTAAAATCTCTCCCTAACCCAGAGATCTTTTCTCGAAACTGAATAGAGAAAAGAAAAAAATTGCCAGGGAAATGAAGACATAACCCCAATCTGCCTCCTATAATGGTCTATTACAGGATGGAAAAGTGGGCTTGTGTAGTCTTCATCCCTCTAGTTATGGGACCTTTTACCCCAACAAAATGTAGATATATTACATGTCCCAGGATAGTAACAAGATGGATTAAACAATCTGTACAATTTTAAAAAGCATTATCAAGCCCCCTCAAAAACACACTGAAATGGTTGGATATTTGAAAATGACCCAATGATTTCTGAGATGAACTAATTGGGACTCAACAAACTGATGGTCCTCACAATGAGATAAAGCTTTCTGGAAGGGAAATGAGTTGTGGTTTGCAAGAACTCAAAGACACTTGGGATTCACCGTAAAAATTGCCAAAAACATGAAATGGAATTTTTTATTAAGAGGACTAAAGATGCACTGTTTTTAAAAGTCACTGTCTATTTTACTAGAATTCAGAATAAAAATATTTACAATTATTTTACAATAAAAAGCATTTAGATATCATTTGTCAGGAAAATATTCTTTCATTATGAAAAAAGAAAATTATTGTAAACTTGTGTCTTCGATATTAGTTCCAAGCATTTAACACAACCTCTTCAGAAACTCCACGGCGCAAAAATAAACAACATGCAAACTCTTAAGAACAACTTTACAGTCTTTGAAAAAGAATATAAATTGGAAAGAAAAGTATATATATAATCAAAGAAGAGTCAGAGTTCAAGTCTGAACTTGGCCAATAAAGGCAGATGATCTGAAGAGTTGTTTTCATTTGGAAGTCCATTAACAGTCCACAAGTCTTGTTCTGTAAGAAGTGACAGTCTAGCTAGAAGTTTCAAGCCTCCAACCAAAGCAACTTCAGTTCCTACGTTAAAGAAACACACATATTTAATGAAACTGTGTTAACAGATTGTAAATTAATCACGCAAAGTCTTTTCTTTCTAAGCAACAATATAGAACTTGAGACCCCTCTGGAAGTTTAAATATGAAACAGTTTTCAGAATATGATAAAAATTTTTACTAATATAAGTTGTTAAAAGAAGTTTTTGGAATATAATTATTTGTTCAGTGTAACCTAATTATAGTTCTCAAATACACAGCAGTTTCATATGCTTGTTTTTTTTCTATTTAAGATATTTTTCTATTTCAAGTTCTGAAAATAATACAGAAGAAAACATCAATGTAATAAGAATGTTAAGACTGATTTGGTATTGACAACTACGTAAGAAATTTATCCATCAACCATTCTAGTTGTATAAAATCAGACAGGCACAGTCAAAGCTAAGTAGAAAGTTTATAAGGTGACTGGAAAATAAATTTATAAGCATTGCCAACTGGGTCAACAGAAAGAAAAAAAGTGGACTTGCTCTTAAATGTTAAAATTTGAGGTGTTGGTCCATGACACACTTCTGCCACCTAGTGAACAGTTCTGGCATGACAACTACCAAAAGTAACGAGCATATTTTGTGGAGCTGATCTAGTGGGGAGCAGTAAGCCATCTCTTGAGTATTACTAATAACATCGTCAAGAGGAAGAAAAACAACAAACAAAAGGGGAAAAGAAAAGTAGCATAAAAAAATGGAAAATAGGGAAAATCAGAAAAGACAACATCTGCCAACATTATGGACTTCCAGTTTTCTAAATGGTGTTTTCTGACTTCCACTTATATGAAACTGCATTTTCTTCCTATGTTAAATCCTTAGTTAATAAAGTCTTGTTTTCATTGACTCATACCAGGAAATGTTTTATCACCTTTGCTTTTTGAAAACACAGTCACAGACCTCTTTCCAGAAAAAAAAAAATAGTCTAAGGTCAATATGACAAAACTGTCTATTGTTGGAAGTTTAAGCAAGGTCCTCTCCAATGAAGGCAGGGTGCTGCCACACAATTTAAGTACAAACAATATATGTTGCTGGCACAATAAAGCAGTAAATAACAGCAAGTAAAACCAAAGAGCAATATGAAAGACCTAGAACTCAGAAGGTGACTGGGCTGGAGGGTAGAGCTGAGGATCTAATTCCTAGATAATTTGCTTTGAGGTGTTCCACTGCCTCCATCTTTTTCAGATGATTAAATGATTATTCAAATGCATTACCAATCTGTCAAATATATTATCAATTAAAAAATATTTTTGAGTTGTAAATCTAGAACTTCATCTAGATGTTTAGCTAATAACTTTGCCTACTTCAGCCCTGAGGTTTTAGTTACTGTGCTCTGGGCAGAACTTAAGATTCCATGCTTTCTTTACCTGGCTGCCCAGCAACATCTTTCTTTTCCCCAGAATAGAAAATATAATCCACGGTTATGGCACTTCGGGAATGACAGGTGGTCACTTCTGGAATTCCAGTGTCAGGAAAATAATGCGAATAAACAGATGACAAGCTGAAATGGTGCTGTAAATGTGAAGATAACCTAAATAAAAAGAAAAAGTGTTTAGCATCTATCAAGTTTTTCATGATTTATAATTCCTCCTATTAAAGCACTTTCTCATTTAATTTCCAGACAAAGCCAGACATTAGAACAGCTTTACTTAAACAGACAATATCACAATTTGGCATTCATGCAGTGATATCAAAACCCATTAACAAGGCTGTGAAGCATGGGGGCAGGAGGGAGCTCAATAGTTAACATATGCATGTGATTTATTAATTCTATTCAGAGCCTCCACTTACTAATAAACACACATTCTAAAACAATTTACAGGCATTCCTCATTTTACTGCACTTCACTATTGCACTTTGCAGATGTTGCACTTTTTACAAATTAAAAGATTTGTGGCAACCCTGCAAGTCTAATAGAGCCAACATTCTTCACCAGCACAGACTATCTTCATTTTTTATCACTTTTAAAAAAATCAGTTTTGAGAAACTATCTTTTAAACTAAAGTCAGCTAATGTCCACTATTGCTTTCCAGAACTCACTTTTCAGCTGTCGCTAGGACTTCTGTTTTATCCAGCTGTGTTTGTGTCGGATCACTGTCTGTAGAACAAAGAAAACTACATATTTTAATACTATCAATACATTGTTTTATTCTAGTTTGCCTTGGTACAGTCCTTTTATTCTAGGAACAATATTTAAGACATATCTAGTTTAGATAGAATGCCTAGTTAAATGTTTCATCCTAAAAGCTATATGTTTTGATGATCTCCAAAATTAGCAAACATAAAATGCAAACATTTCCAAAGCAACGTGCAAGTAATTCATGCATATAATTTGGGAAGTTCAACTTTAAAAAAGGTAAGTTTAGAGCTCTCTGAATAATAAAGGAATAAGCAAACAACTACATGTTTTTATAGTATATGAATATTTATTCCAGAGATATTATCCTTTTAAAATTTTAGTTTTATGTTCAAAGGGAAAGTATTATGAAGAAGACTGCCAAAATATATTGCAAACACTTACCTGTCTTTTCTACTTTTGGTACCTGCTGTACCTCATATACACAGTTCTGTGAGATACCTAGGTTTGGGGGCCAAATTGGAATAGATAAAATTCTTTGTCCCCGTGAAGACTGTTCCTGGCCAGATACCTAAACAAAATTTCAACAGGTATCTTAAGTGAGTAGATTTTAAATAGTTTATGTATTGAAAAGTTTGTTAAATGAAAGGGAATCCAAGAATGATAAATATTACTTTTTATTCATTATATTGATTATTTGTGCTTATAGAATCTTGTTCAAATACAGTTCAGAAAGCACTTATTTACATGGAAATGGCAATCTTTTCTTATACGTATTTTTCTCTAATCTGGCCACCTAAATGATCTATCACTTTAGACTAATACTGCCCCTCCTTTTTGCTACCTGCAATATAGTTCCTATTATAGAAAATACTAAGAGAGATAAACTCTTATAAAGTTTTAAACTATCAAAAGTCAGTGGTGAAAAACTTATTTGGTTAAATATACTGGAGATCAAAGGATCAAAAGTAAGCAGAATAGAGCACAATGGAAATAATGGGATAAATTATACTAAGCTATGGAATTAAAATATTTATCATAATGCAAAGGAAATTATAAAGAAATATTAAAGTACTGTTTTGCTAACTGTATTGCTCACATCCAGCATTCCATAGTCTATTCTGCCACCTTGTGAGTAGCTTCTTAGTTATGAAGTATTCATGTTTGTCAATGTTTCTTTTTTTCTCTCTCCCATTTTGGATTTTTTTTTAGATATATTTTATTGATTTTTTACAGAGAGGAAGGGAGAGGGAGAGAGAGTTAGAAACATCGATGAGAGAGAAACATTGATCAGCTGCCTCCTGCACACCCCCTACTGGGGATGTGCCTGCAACCAAGGTACACGCCCTTGACCGGAATCGAACCTGGGACCCTTCAGTCCGCAGGCCGCTCTATCCACTGAGCCAAACCAGTCAGGGCCCATTTTGGATTTTTTGCAGCCTGCTAATTCCTCAAAGCAGAATGTTGCCACAAATAGATGGAAAAGATGAAATTCAACCAAGTGGATATAAGCACTTATTAGTAGTTGTGGAAAATCAACATAGGTTGGTAAAGTGAGGGAACTGCATCATTCAAGGTCAAACAGGCCTGTGAGGACTATCCTCACATTACAGTGAACAGAGAGCCAAGTCCACCTCCTAGTAATGATGAAGTGAGAGCACTTACCTTTCCTATGGCAAGTCCTTCATAATTCAGTTTTCCGTCCTTTATGAAACTATAGAGCGGAGAACCAGGAACAGAATTAAAGTCCCCACACATAACAATAGGGTAGAAGCTGCCATCTTTCTGATGGGCAACACTGGAAATCTCTGCCAGAAGCATTGCCAATTGGGTCAGCTTAATATCACCTCGCCTTGGGTTATACAACAGATGTGTGTTAGCTACACAGATTGCAGAAGAGGCACCACTTGGAATTTTGGGCTGCAAGAGTAACACTAATCCAACATTGTCTCTGTCCAACAGAGGAACATCAGGGCGGTAGAATTCCACTGGGTTCACTGATAAAAGTGAAAATTTGGAATGTTTGAAGCAAATGGCACAGCCATCTGGTTTCCTTCCTGTACGAATCTTGTACTCACAGTGATAACCTATTAAAAAAAAAAAAAGAAAGAAAATTTAAAACAAGGGACATATATATGTATACTAGAGGCCAAGTGCACGAAATTCATGCACTTGAGGGGGGGGTCCCACAGCCCAGCCTGCGCCCTCTTGCAGTCTGGGAGCTCTTGGGGAATGTCCAACTGCCAGGGAGCAGGCCTAAGTCATCAGTTGGACATCCTTAGCGCTGCCTCAGAGGTGGGAGAGGCCACCGCCACTGTGCTCATCAGCTGTGAGCCTGGCTTCTGGCTGAGAGGTGCTCCCCTGTGGGAGTGCACTGACCACCAGGGGGCAGCTCCTCCGTTGAGCGTCTGCACCCTGATGGTCAGTGCGCATCATAGCTACTGGTCAATTCTGCCGTTTGGTCGATTTGCATATTAGCCTTTTATTATATAGGAAGAATATATATACTTCTGCAATCTGTGTAGCTAACACACAGCTAATATTTTTGAGCAATGTTTACCAAAGTGTATTTTGCAAAACAGTAATGTAGGAATAAGTGTTGGAGTCAAAAAAGTTTGGGACTAGGTCTAATAGGTCTCTTTATGGGCAGACTTCAATCTTAAATATGCTAATGTGCATCATCAGGCTCTCATTTGCTTCCTAGTAAAAGTCAGACATGACAAAGACAGCAGGGACTTATAATAACCTACCCACTAAGTACCTCTGATCTTTTTGCTCTAACTCTTCCCTTCTTGCTCCACTCCACACACACTAGCCTGCTCATCTGCCTTAAGGCACTACAACCTTAGGGCCTTTCCTTTGCTATTTCCTCAGTCTGGAACGGTTTAGGCATGGCTTGTTCATTCACCTCCTTCCAAGTCTTTACTCAAATGTCACTTTCGCTGATCATCTGTTTACAATTGAAATCTGATTCATTCCACTTTCCTGCTTTTCTCCAGAAAACTATATGAACTGTTTACATATTTATTTGATTTATTGTCAGCCTTTCTCCACTAGAATGTACACTGCACAAGAGCAGAGAGTTGTTATCTGTTTTGCTCACTGCTATATCCCCACTGCTTAGAACAAACATTGCATGATGTACAGCAGGTATTCAAAAAATATTTCCTGAATGAATGAATGCAAAGTAGGCAGCATTTGTCAAACAGATAATTTAAAAGTGTTCACTCATCAAAGAGGCTTTTAGTTTCTATCCATTAGGCACTGGTAAACACGTGTGTTATAATAATGACCTAGACAGAATGGTCCCTCATCTCATGGAGCTCAGAATTCTGAGTCTAGTAGTGATGGGCAAAGCAACTCCTACAAAGGAAGCTATTAAGAGATTCTTACACATCTTTCCCTTTGAATTAAAGTTACATATCAGCACAAAAGTTTTCACTTGAAATACATCAATCTTTTCCTGGCCTTTTGAAATAGGTATTACATTTTTCAAAATTAAGATTTTTGGCCCAAATACGCCATACTTCTTTGTTAGCAAGTTATGCTTTAACAACATACCAATCTTCCAAAGTAAATTTGGCTAAAATAAAAGTTACATTGTACCCAACGATTCCAAACTTGGCCTGATCTCTGTTCCATAATGATCTTCTTGAACTTCTTGCAAACAAAGTACCTTGGAAGAAAAAAGAGGCTTTGAATTAAAAAAAAAAAAAAAAAAAAAAAGGAGAGAGAGATAAATGTTCTGGTGCTTCCATCTCTGGACACAGGCTTTAAAATTTTAAAAGCCTGATGAAAGTTGCAAAATCTTTATTTTCTTATAATTTACAGGTCAATCAAATTAATGTTATGTTTCCAAATTTGACCAGTGCCCCAAGCCGTGGCCTTTAATCACATGAAGCTTTCTTACTATACAAAACTTACTATATTCTTAATTTACACATCAGAACATTTTCCCTGAATTTACTTATGTATTAGTACTAAATCCTTCTTGTCCTTTCTTAAGAGGTGATTTCTTTGAAAGTCATTTTTTAGATTAATTTTTGCATCAATTATTTAAATTTAAAATAAAAGTAAATATTTACTGAATGCTTAATATGTTGCTAGACCCTATCTCAGAACTGACCAATACTTAAGATTTTTGGATCTTTTTGAAAAGTTAGATGATTATTTATACGAACAACCATTAGCAAATGACTCTTTGGAAGTCATGATATCTTGTTAAAAACTGTTCCATCACTATATTTAAATGTCTTCCCTTCTTACCAAACAAAAGGGAGAAAACCATTTAGTTTACAAATGAACCATTTAACCCAACTCTTTCTTGTGTGAAGAATTTAGATATTTTGTACTTACGTCTGCATCAAAGTTTTTAATTTCTTTCAGAATATTGGGAAACCTAAAACTCCAGTGTAATACTGGTCGCCGGCAGTGTCTATAGAGGTGTGAATTATCTTCCAATAAATTTTGTGAAAGTATATTATAGGACATCACTGAAAAGTCAAACTTGTTCTCACTGTCTTCACATATGGGGTCAATATTTTTGTCTCCTAGAATCTCCGTATTTTCTTTATTATGGTTACATATATATTCCCAATGCCGTTTTATGGTGCCTGTTAAAACATTGGAAAAAATATAAAGAATTAATTTAAAAAACAGGCCATATGTTTTCTTGTATATAAGTATTTTCTTGCCTTTTAAAATTTTCCATAGGCAATGAACACAGTGTTTTCCCATAGAAAATGGCAATATAGCACTGAGTAACCAGAAGTTGTCACCAAATTGATTAAAAGGCTGTAAAATGAAATACTGACTGACCAAGAGGTACACAACAGGTTAAAAGGATCTAGCAAGGCATTCTGGAGATGAAGAGTGTGTGTTAATAAAACTAAGACTATACAGGGGTGTGGTTTCTCACTTCTTTATGGTTAAAAAGTGACTTAGCAACTTTGTAACCATAATAATATATTTGTATGTCACAGCTGGCTTTCCAATAAGATCATTTCACATATTTTATTCTCTATTAGTAAGATAAGATCATCCAGTGATTCCATAAAGAACACATCTCAGAATTCTGCTTTAGACACAAATGAAGGATGTATAATGACAATATATAGACGCAGTATTTAGTGTCTAACACTGAAGTGGAACGATGCAAACAAAATGAACAAAATAACTCTTTTTAATGCATACCAAAGCAAAAGTTACATGTAACATAGTTACAGAATGCTGGTAAATGATAATGGCTGGTTGACGAACCTAGCATGCAGCAATCAGGAATGTGTGATGATTTATATTCTGCAAAGACATCATGTACCCTGAAAAAGTGATGAAAAGAGAATCAAAAAGCATGAGATTTTGCAATTACAGGCAGTCCTCGATTTAGAAATGACCACCATATATATGTTTTCACCTTTGATCTTGTCTCCCTTATCCCACCACTAAAGGGCATACTTTAACTGCCTGGAAGCCATGAAGAAAAATGTGGAACTTTTAGAGAATATATGAACTCAAATGAAGGAGAAAACAAGAAATGGGAAGACCTTGGAGAAATAAACTAGGAGATGGACTTCCAAGCATGATTCAGTAATATAAGAAATCTCAGCCCTAGAATCGCTTCCTTTTCTTGCACGAAGGCGTTTATTTTACTGGATTACACAATACCTAACATTCCACCAATACAGTGGCTTTCAACCTCTAGAGCTTGTACAACCCTTCAGCATTACTTTTCATGTCATGAACATCAATCCCTGGTATGCTGGGACTGGGAGTGGAGTGATGGGGTAAATACATTTATCCTGACCACACTGCTTTGAATAAACATACAGAAATGTGTTTGAATGCTAGAGTTCCATGGAAGACAATTTGAAAACCACTGATGGAGTAAATAGTCTTTGGTCTTCATATACTTCACAACATAAATTCATACCACAAAAGCTTATATACCTTCCATGTCAGGAGGAACAAGGTGATCACAGCAGAGAAGACAGATGAATCAAAGAAAGTAAGCACTAGGCCTGATCAGGTTTTTAGGGTGCCTAATTAAAAAGTCTTAATTGTGTCACACAAATCCTTCAAATACCACTTTAAAGTGATAGGCAAGTTAGCAATGCTGTTCTCTTGATTGGAAAGTATTAGTGAAATATCGGAAGTCACAAATATGGCTTAACGAAGAGCATTTTCCTTATTCACAATACCTAGGAAGAATGGACATATAGAGAGTCAGGTTGCAATCCAAGTTTATCAGTGTGTAAATGTAATTCCCCATTCATTAAAGGGAAAACACCACCACCACAATTTTCTGAGTACCTACTATGAAGCCAACAGTATGCTGGGCACTTTGACATCTCATTTCATTGTCAACAGGCTTTGAAAGTAAGCATTACTTTACACTAGGAAACCAAGGAGCAGAGAGTTTCAATAATTCATCCAAGTTCACACAATCGGTGGAGCAGAATGACAGCAGGGAGTGGTTCCTAAGCCCATGCTTATGTCACTATGGCACAGGGCACAGCTCCATCTGACAGCTACCGGATTTACAAGAGCAGTGTGCTGCCTCGATGGGCGATGAATACATCAATGAAAAGCAATCTCATAGCATACAGCCCTAGGTTTACAGATTATGCATTGTTCTTAGGAAACTAATTTTAATGCCTCCAAATCTTTCATTGATTCAAACTGTGGTTAGTAGATTTTCACTTCTGAGTGAACACAGATTTTCACTTCTGAGTGCTTAGAATTTCTACTTAAATGTGTAGTAGAATTGCTTCTTAAAAGAACACTAACTAATCTTCTAGCTCTGTCTTCCAGGTTAATGTCTTCCTTTGACAAAATTATGTCTGCTCTCTACACATTAACACCTACACAACCTACTTTCAATTATCTTCAGAGGCATCATCTTCACGGAAAACCATAGCTCAGTCAGGAAGACAATTCCAAGTTCTATTTCTGTACTTGGGGGGCAGGGTTAGGGCTGGCAGCACAGGGGAGTCGTGTTAATTGTTTAGAGTAAAAAGAATATGAGAAAAACAGGAATAACCAACTGTTTCTTAAAGTTGAATAAGGTATTTTAAAAGATAAAACTTTCCACAGCCTCTCTATTGGTCTATTAGATCAATAGACCTCAGGATGAGAAATACAGATTTCATAAGGTAAAATCCTATTCTGTGAGAAAATATCTTTCATTTGATTATTTCTATTTAAGAAAATCCTTTTGTCTTATTTTTAAAAGTTATCATTTAAAAAAGTTAGCTTAAAAATGAAATTTAGTTTTATAGATCTGTGGACTTCCAATAATACATCCACCAATTTCTAAGAAATCTATGAACATTTGTTTCAAAAACACTGGATTTAAAAATTATTCTTAAATTAAACTTAATGTTTTAATCTAGTCCTCCATTCTTTTCCACCTTATCCTATTTGTAGATCTCTTCTGTTTTTACTGCCAGAAATACACAATTAATTGAAGATAAATATAACAACTGCATTTAAAAAAATAAATGTCCCTTTTCCTTACAGAAAACTACTGGCTGAAAATAAAAACCAAACACCTCTAAAACCTACAGGAGGTTTTTTTGAAGATGAGGCATGAACGTTGCAATCGGTCTATGGCTTACGTCTATTCCTGCACCAAGATAAATGTCACCTTTACCTTGGTGTTTTCTTCGTTTTGATGAAGGCTCATCTCCCTCAGAGTTCATGATGGAACTAGAGAGATGAATCAAAGATGTCTGGCTCAGGTTGTCAGGTCTCCAATTCCAGTACTGAAACTGAGTTCTAGACTCAAACAAACAAGGTGGTCTCCAATTTAACGAGAAATGCCTACTACTGAAGTAGGGGTAAGGAGCACGAGAATAATGTCCAGGCCACCTCATACAACTAGAAATATGTCTGTTCCAGCAACACCTTTGCAGATTCTCCCACGGTGTAGTCCAGTCTCTGCCCAGACTCCTCTGGTGATGGGGTAACATGGGGTATCTAAAAGAAATAAATACACTCCTTGAGGCACCACTTTAGGTTCTGCTACAGTACACAAAATCCAAATCTGTTTCCTCGAGGGAAGACAAGGTCTCATATTTAAAATCTGACTTCGAAATCTGTGAAGGAAGTGGGAAAAGCAGCCATGATTTAACTATTAGAGCAGCATCTCGATACTCTCTGAAACAACTAGGGCTGGTATTCTAAACACTTAATGTAGAAGCCACCAGTTTCCAAAACAACACATGCACTTCAAAAAGTCCACAGGTCAACTGAGAGCTAAATCAACCATCACACTGGTATTCAGCTTAGCTTTCTAGCATCTAATAAAACTCAATGGACAAATAAAATCCACAGCAAGCATAATACTCAAATCAAATAAGTATTAAATAACACATAAGCTGGCTACAATTAAAGTGAACCTTTCTTCCAACTTGGTTTGGAGTAAAAACCAAACCTGTTTCTGAACAGTTGTTTTTTTTTTATACCAAAGTTGTATCTTCCAAACATTTGTATAGCTAAAACAAAAACCTATCACAACTTCACAAAAAGATCTCTCTGGCTAATCAGTAGGTGGATAATCAATCTCTCTCTCTCTCTCTCTCTCTCTCTCTCTCTCTCTCTCTCTCTCTCTTCCCCCCTCTCTCTCTCTCAAGCATGCTTTTCCTTGAGGGAAATGAAAGAGTATAGAGATTACTTACTAGAATTCACCAATTTAACCCAGCATCCAAAATATCTCCAAAGTAGCGTTACCATTATGTTAAGTAGATACGTTGCTCTCAGGCTTTATTGGGCATTATCTTCTTACTATACTATTCTGGCAAAATATTAGGATTGAGGACTTCTATCGTTCCCTCCAGAATTCATTAAAGGTACATTTCCAAGGTAGTGTCAATAATGTCCACTTCTATTACCAAAGGAATTTCGCTTAAAGTGCACCTTCTGTTACTTGACTTTTATAGGTTATGTTCTTTTCATTTTAACAACATTTAATTTTTATTATATATGTATGGTGTTTATGCATTTTCAAACTGTTCTCTAAATTCAACTTAATTGTAAGTCTTTAAAGGCATGACACGGGCAGACTAACATGTTCTGTGACAACATTACTTGCTCAATACATTTTCCATCCGAATAAGCTACCACATTGAAGTATAATACTTGTAACTACAAAACATTCTCTATATTTGCAGTTACTTTCAGGGTAGGGCAAAAAGTAGGTTTACAGTTGTTCCTATGGAAAATAATACAACAATAAATAATACAAGAATAAACTGTGTTTCGGTACTCACAACAGTAAACCTACTTTTGCCCCACCCTGATATAGATGTCTTTTTCCTCTTTACACGGTGAGCTCCTTCAAAGCCAGAACTTTGTGAATCATTATCATTTCAATCCCAGGCTCTTCCCAAGTGCCTAGCACAGTGCCTGGCACACAGCTGGTACTCAAGAAAACACTGTTGAACTGAACTGTCCTCAAGTCCCAGGACTACAGGAGTTAAAACCCAATCCCCATAACTGATGTAATCATTATAATACAGTGCTGTGCTTCCCACGTGTGGGACCCGAGCCAGGCCCATACGGCACACAATTAAACTTCTTGATTTTTAATATCGAATCATTTACTTTAAAGGTGCATGAAGAAAACCCCCCCCCCCCATCAGTACATCCAAGCCCAGATTTCGCAGATTAACTGCTTCAGGGCTTCGCTCCTGTGGGCAGCACTTAATCGAAGTGCTTTTTCAAGTGAGTCCATGTCAAGGAAAAAAAAAATCCAGTAAATAGCACAGGTGTGAACGAGAATTCGGTAACCATCGTAAAGGTTGGCGTACACGTGACTCAATGGGACACACTCACACCCCAACAAACCCACCGCGCGCGTGCGTGCGGCGCGCGCCTCCCTCGGGGGTCAGAGCGCGGGACCTATGGGGACAGGCGGCCTCCCGGGACCGTCTGCTTCCGGACGGTGCAGCGGGGCCTGCCGGGCGCGGAGAGGCTCAGGCTGCCCGGGAGGCTGGGCGGGGGGAGTGGGCCGGGCTCCAAGCCGAGCCTGGTCGGGAGGGCACCAGCCCCGCCGGCGGCCGAGGCGCTCCGCGACTGGGCCCGCGTCCTCGGGTCCCCGTGGCCCAGCGCCCCAGCGCCCGCCGGCTGCGGGCGGGTTTACCTATCCCTGGGGATCCCTGGGGGTCTCCGGAGGCTCCTCCCGGCAGCACCACCACCCGACCCTCTTCCTCCTCCTTCCTTCCCCTCCCACCCCGCCCGGCCCACCCCGGCCGCCCGCGCCCGCCCCCGCCCCCAGCCGCCCCTCCCTTCTCCCTCCGCCACCCGGACCTACTGACCGGCCTCGGCCCACCACACAGCGGCCGTAGCCCCTCCGCATACAGCGCCATGCTTCCATCTCGCCCCCGGAGGGCCGTCAGGGCCTTAGGCTCCCGGCTCCACCGCCACCTCTACGAGAGGCTTGGCGGCCCAAAGCCCCTGGGGCGCCCCATCGCCAGACACCGGCTCGCGGCCGGGCTGCAAAGCACGCTGGGAGGTTCAGTCCCGCAAGTCCCCATGTTGCGCCGCGAAAGTCCCGGAATTGTGTTCCGGGAGCTTCGCGGGGGCGAAGGAAGCTCGGGCAGCCATTTCCGAAGAGGGCAAGACCACCCGCCCTCCGCCTTAAAGAAACAGAAAGAAAGAAACTGCCGACCAGCTTTAAGGCCCGTGGGAGAGGGGGTACAGGGTGGTTACTGGGTGAGAGTAAGAAGAAAAAAAAAATATTCTTTTCTCGTATTTGTATAAGGTCCTTGGGAGATTCGGAAGGTGGACGCCCAAGGTAGGGAAATACTCTTTTCTGGGTTCCCATGGAACTCGGGCACCACGGATTTGGGCAATTAATTCTGCAGGAACACATGAGCAGAGTTCGCTTTCGAATGTACCTGTGCGTCGTGTCTGACCATTTTTTATCAAGTTTGGCCTATGACTCGACATGATTCTTGGAAAACAATGTTTAAGTGAAAGACAGAACTGCGCAAGAACAGAGTGGAGAGAGGGCAGCCACCGTTTCTTACATGCTCTTTGGAGAGCAGTAATGTCTTGGAAAGACTTTCTTCCCCTCTTGGGTTAATAAGGAAATCAGATGCATTTGAAGAACACCCTCTTCCTTCAGTCTAACTATAGGTGATTCCCGTTATTGGTGCTAGTTATGTTCTACAAAGCTACTACCCACACTGAATTAGCGAACCCTGAACCATTGCCCCTAGGGGAAAACAGGGCTATTCCCGGTGAGCCACTCCCTGGCCACAACGTTTTAGTCACCTGATCAATACATAACCTTGTTTTCTGTGTTTCGGCTTAAAGACACTTTATCTGATAGATGTTTTCTATTCATTGACATCGAGTTCATGGCCAATAGCACTGTAACTCTTGCCCGAGGGAAGCTTATCTACACGTGCATTTTCTCCAGAAGGCACCTCACAAGAGTTCTTGCACTTAAGAGTATTGGCTAGTACTTCAGCATTACCCTTGGGGACCATTTTAAACAGAAAAATCACCGTCAAAAAGCACAAAACATGTGAAAAGCGTGGCACTAAATAGACTGTGAAGAGGATACTTGTTTATAGTGTGAGAGCTGACATGAGAAGGCAGAGCTTTGCTTCCTTTGACCTAAGTAAGGGAACGTGCACTTTGGGCAACTCAATTTTTCACCACTCTGCCCAGATCCATAAACGGAGATAATAATAATTATGAGAGTGAGGATTTAATAGAAGGTAGCTGTGAAGCCCTGGCTGGTTTGGCTCAGTGGATAGAGCGTCGGCCTGCGGACTGAAGGGTCCCAGGTTCGATTCCGGTCAAGGGCACGTACCTTGGTTGCCGGCACATCCCCAGTTAGGAGGGGTGCAGGAGGCAGCTGATAGATGTTTCTCTCTCATCGATGTTTCTAACTCTCTATCCCTCTCCCTTCCTCTCTGTAAAAAAATCAATAAAATATATATTTTTAAAAAAGATAGCTGTGAAGATTCTGGTATAAGACACAGAGAGGCAGAAATGTTTTATTTTGCATTGACTTTGTATGCAAAACAAACGAATACATAAAGTTGGTTAAATAAGCCATCAGATACTGAATAGATAATACACATACTTTAACATAATTTTATGCAGATCCTTTGGGAAACTGTCAGAGGAAATTGAAAACAAGATAAAAATGTTATAAAATAAAAAAGTAATATAGAGTAAATTCAATATATAAGGCATCTATTTAATACTTCAGGTATTTTGGCCAAGAATGGGTATAATAACCTATTTGGAATTATTGTTACAAATTTCTTCTGTTCGTCAAGAAACCTGTACCATCGCTAATGTAAACCTCCATGTTAATGAAGTTACATAATCATATATACATGTGCCTAACATTCATATATAAATATGGAGTAAAAAATTATTTTTGCCCTTTTGCTCTTAAAGAGTAGAATTTAGCAACATGTGGACTGCAAGGAAAAGCTAAAAAATAAAGATCAAAATTCAAGTTTGAAATGTCTCTCAACACCTACACATGTTCTTATGCTTCACACTCAACCTCCAAATTCTGGAAAATGTTTCTATATAACCTACTAACTCTCTCAATAAAAATATCCCAGGTTGTCATGGTAACATTGTTCTTTCCCCTGCAGAACCTTGTAGTCTGGTGCAGTGGTTTCCTAATTCCTTATGGTTGTGAAGTCTTTCTTTCTCTGTGTTTCAACTTTCCAGCCTAATACTACATCTGAGGCTGCTAGCGTGGTGGCAAATTAAAGATTTAATTTCGAATAGGTAAATTTAATTAATAGTAAATCAGTCTGGAAAGCTGATGAAATCCTTTGTAGGTATATGTCCCGCAATGGTCCTTGCTGAAAACATTACAGCACTCAGTCCTTGCTGGAATTTCTCGTTTATTTCTTAACTTGTATGGGCTGATTAAGTTTTTAAAATCTTGTCCAGGTTTTTAGAACAATGATAGGAAATTGGTAGTCAGGATATGAACTTCGGGTTAACCATTCTCTTCCCTTCACCACTAAACCCTTTTTTATTCCCATCTCTCAGGTTGTGAGTTCCTATAGTGCAGAGACTTGTGGATGTCACGGATTTGAGCTCAATTCTGACAAATGATCCTGCTGCCTACCTTGGTCTGCTTTAGGGCTCCTAGAGTTATCTTTCTGGGAAGGTATTCAAGAGCAAGGGCAGATCTTGGCAAGGATTCCTTGGACACAGGAGAGAATGAAGAGGCTAAGAAATGGAACAGCAGAGGAAAACAAGAGAAAGCTGCATGGAAGCAACAGCAAAAACACTCTTTGTGGTTGTCTAATACCCATTTGAAGAGAGAAACCATATCTTTTGTGTGTCTACCTAATGAATAAATAAATGGCTATTTGGTGGTACCATTACCAAGTATTTTGACTTTGCCCATACCAAAAGCATGTTCTTCATGAAGGCTAATATCAAAGTGTACGATATGTATCACTTTATTCTCTTCCATGAATCTTTAGTTCATAAATAGTTATCTAAACCTGGAAAGTCTGGCATCCTAGAGGTAAATATATATATATATATATATATATATATATATATATATATATATATATATATTTAAGGGAGTCTTTGAGCTATTACAATATTTTGAAAAATCTAATTGAAATTGAGGGAAAATCTGCAACAAGGAAGCAAAGGTTTCCCAAAACCTTGAGTTTCCTTGCTTTTGACTGGTAATACATGAGTTTAATATGGGCAAATATGTTATTTCATTTCGGTCAGAAGCTCAAGTCAGTAGTTATATGTCAATGACTTTGGTGAAGAAGAAAAGACGAATAATTATAATTTAATATATTTAATTTTATTGGGAAGACAAAAACATCTTCAGAACCTTGGAGTTCAGGCATTCCACAAATACCTCTTATCTTTTATTCACTGCAATGCATACCGAGGGTAGGAATACAAAGGAAGACTAGCCCCTGCCTTTGAGGCACTCACAGTGTAAATGGGATAAAAACATGTCAGCCCTAAGTTAGCCAACATAAATATCACCACCCTGTAATAGGTGCTGTGGTTGAGAGGTGGAATAGAGATGTGGGGGTAGAGAGGAAGGAACATCTAATCCTCCTTGGGGGGAGAGGGGGGGAGATGGGGGCTGTGAAAGAAGGCTTTGGAGAGAAATTAGTTTTTGAGAGAGCTGATTCCTGAACACTGGTGGGGTTTTCAAAAGAAAAAGATGGCTTGAAGATCTGAGGTGCAAATTACAAAAGGGTTTAGCTGAAACCCGGAGAAATGAGACTGACAGTTGACAGGGACCAGACATGATGAATCTTAAAAACCATGGCAGAGAAATCATGGCAAATAGGATCCACTGAAGACTTTTACAGAGGAGTAGCCTAATGACATATGCTTTAAAAATGGATAATTTTAATGAAAATATGAAGGATGAATTGGATGGGGCTAGGAAGACTAGGCTCATTATTTTCTTAATTAAAAAACTTGTTAATTGGGTACAGCATACACACAGTAAAGTGCATAAATATTAAATGTTTAGCTTGATAAATGTTTTCATATATATATATATATGCATGTATACATATATATATATTTTTTTATGTAACCACTAACCAAATTAGGATCTTTTTCAGCATCCCAGAAGAGTCTCTCCCCTGTGCTTCCCAGTCAATACCCATTGTACCTTCCACTCCTTCACCCCACATTCTATGGAGAGCCTCTATTCTGGCTTCTATCACCATAGATTCATTTTTCTTCAACTTTATATAAATGGAATCATGGGCTATGTAATCTTATTCCTGACTTCTTATGCTCAACATTACATGTGTAATTTGTCCTTGTTGATGAATGTAGCAGTTCATCCTTCTTAATTGCCATGTATATCCCATAGTATGATTTTATACCACATTTAACTTATCCATTTTACTGCTGATTGACACTTGGGTTGTGTCAAATTTTTTTACCTTATGAACAATAGTGCTTAGAACGTTTTAATATGTCTTTTGTTAATGGATATACCCACTCACTATTCTTGGGTATATGTCCAGGAGTGAAATTGTTATTATAATCAGTATTTTTACCTTTAGTCATTCTGGTACCAGACTGTTAGGTGGACATCAAGCTATTATGAACAAAGCTGCTAAAAATATTCCCATATAGGTCTTTATATGGACATATATTTTCATTCCTCTTGAGTTCAAGAACCTAGGAATGAGATTGCTGTGACATCTGGTAAGCCTATGTTTATAAGAAACTGCTAAACTGTTTCCCAATGTGGCTGTATCATTTTGAATTCCCACTGGCAACTTATGAGAGTTCCAGGTGCTCCTGTCCTTGTCAATATTGGGTAGTGTTAAAAAAAACTTTAGCCATTGTTATAGTTCTAAGGTAATATCTCATTGTTTTTAAAAAATTGAAATAAAATTTATATAACAAAATTCATCAGTTTAACCATTTTAAAGTGTACAATTCAGTGATTTTTAGTATATTCCCAAGAATGTGCAATCATTACCATTAATTACTGATTCAATAGTTTTGTTATAGGCCTATCCAGATGTTCTCTTTTTTCTTGAGCCAGTTTTGTTTTGGTTTTGGCCAGTTTAGACATGCTTTCCTTTAGCTCCTTGAAAATATTTAAAATAGCTTCTTTAAAATCTTTGTCTAGTAAAGTCCAACATTTGGGCTTCCTCGTGGACATGGTTTTTATTAATTGCTGTTTCTCTAATTATGAGCCATACTTTCTTGTTTTTAGGATTCTTCAAAACTTTTTGTTGAAAACTGAACATTCTGAATATAATAATGTGACAATTCTGGAAATCAAATTATTTTCTCTCCTCAGAGTTCACTGTTACTACTTGGCTATTCCCTATCTCTCTTTCAAGATTCAGCTATAGTTTCAACTCTATCAGAAAACCTTAACTAATGTTTCATTCTGAATTAGATGTGCTCTATAGCGCGCGCTCTCTCTCATATATATCTGTCCTGATACTTAGCACGATATATTTTAATTATTCTGTTTTTTTTTCCTACTGGATGCCATTAGATAGCAAGGATCATCTTATTTAAAAAAATATTTTTATTGATTTAAGAGAGGAAGGGAGAGGGAAAGAGAGATAGAAACATCAATGATGAGAGAGAATCATTGATCAGCTGCCTCCTGCATGCCCCCTACTGGGGATCCAGCCCTTGACTGGAATCAAACCCGGGACCCTTCAGTCTGCAGGTTGACGCTCTGTCCACTGAGCCAAACCAGCCAGGGCAGGGACCATCTTTTTTTTTTTTTTTTTTAAACTCCAATGCCTAATTAACATGTCTGGCGTATAGAAGGTGGTGAATTCAAGTTTAATAAATGAATAATAGATTTATGCATATGTAGACAGAGGAGCCAGTAATGAGGAAGAGATTAAAGGTACAGAAAGCAGAGTCGGGATGCCATTGATGAAACAATGTCTGCCAAAGAGGATAAGTTTCAGTGCACAGGAGGAGTGATTAGTTTTAAAAATGAGAGATATGTCTACATCTCAGCTATGTCTACATCTCAGGTCAGAATAGAAATGTGAGAACATGCAAGGATTGTTACTAAGGGTTCATCCTTTTCTCCCTCTGTAAAGAAGTGGGGGTAGAGGGCAAAGGGTAGGGAGTCAAGACGAAGAGGAATAGAGGATTGAAGAAAATGACAAAGACTTGAAATGACTGTTATAGAGAATGGCAATTTCCTGATCAAGGAAAGGTAAAGTAATTGCCAAGCAGTGGATAGAATCAATTGAAACCATAAACTCTTCCTCGTTTTGAGAGCTCGTCTGATTCTCCCCCCAAACTCCCCCAGCCAGACACAGGCTCCCACTTCTAGAATCTGAGGGGATGAATTTCAAAATTGACATAGGGTTGGGGCTTGCTGTGCAGGCAGAAAGACAGGTGGACAGGATGCCTGTTCGAAAGAAGAAAGAGTCATGTCTGCGAAAGTTCAAATGCTATTGTAGGTATTTAAAATGATAGACCGAGCCCTAACCGGTTAGGATAGAACGTGGGCCTGCGGGCCGAAGGGTCCCAGGTTTGATTCCGGTCAAGGGCATGTACCTTGGTTGCGGGCACATCCCCAGTCAGGGGTGTGCAGGAGGCAGCTCATCGATGTTTCTGACTATCCCTCTCCCTTCCTCTCTGTAAAAAAATCAATAAAATATATATAAAAAAATAAATAAAATGACAGACCGTGAGTGGGTAAGGAAAGAAGATGCTCGGCTAGGGCATCCCTCCACCCCTTAATAACTGTGTACACAGCTGGGCAGGGGTGCGGAGGTCCCAGCTGTCCCCGGAGTGTCGTGGCTGTAACAGCTGTCACAAAAATCTAGAAGGTGGCGGAGCTAGCGCACAAGAAGACTTGGTAGAGGCGTCTCAGTTCTCCGCAGTGGCGGTCCTCGCCTACTTGCCAAACCCAGGCCCGGTGCGGTTCAGAACCTAAAAGGAAGTCTCCCTCGAGCCGCTCCAAGCAGCCTGACCCGGAAGCTCCTCTGCCGACCCGGAAGCAGAGCCGTGCTCCCGAGGCGCCGCGGTGGAGCCACCGCCCCCCGCCGCTGAGCCGCTGCTTCGCCCCGCTGGGGCCCCGGGGAGCGCGGCGCCGGGCGCCCTGATGGTCCTCGGCCGGCGGCGGCGGCGGCTGAGGCGGAGGGAGGATGACCTCTCCTCGGGAGCGGGGTGCCGACCTGGCCCGTTTCTACACTGTCACCGAGCCTCAGCGACACCCAAGGGGCTACACGGTGTATAAGGTCACCGCCCGGGTGAGTGCCGGCGACAGGCGGCGGGGGTGGTACCCTGAATTGGGAGGTGAGGGTCCGGGGTGGGGACCCTGGCGTGGCGGCACCTGACGCCGGTCGGAGCCGAGGGTGGGACGGGGGGCGCCCGGTGCCGAGGCGTGCGTCCGAGGTGGGGACGTGGGGAAGGCTGGGGGAGCGCTGAGGGCGGGATGCTCGGGACTCCCCGGGGGAAGGTTGCGGAGTTGCCCCCGTCCCCGGGTGGGGGTGGGGGGGGCAGAGGTGGGTGGTTTTCCATGGGATGACTCAGCCCCCATTCCATCTGAACTTTCTCTTCTGAGGCTGAAATTTGCAGAAGTGGTTTTGCTTGCTTCTGAGGGATGCGCAGATGAAAGATGTAATTTATTGGTTTATTTTATTTATGTCATAGGCCTTTCTCCTCTCGGCCATTTATACAGCGTCATTGTTTGCACCGAGGCTGATAGACTCTCGAGGATGTCGGTGTTAGGGTCACAGCCTAGGACCTTTTCCGCCTGTCTTTTTACCTGTGAGGTTTTTTTTTATGGTTTATAGTGGGATACATAGGAGAAATTCCACGGAAGGTTGGAGCTGTCTTGAGAGCACATTTAAAGGCTGTGAGTCTCCTTTATGTTAACCGGGTTCAATTTTTAGTACCCACTTTGGTGCTAAAAAATCGCTCTTGCTCCTTTTAAAGAGAGCCGGTATCTCTCTTCTTGGGAAATAAAGAATAGTAAAATTAAGTGAGTCTATATGTATGAATGTATGTGTGTATGAGTGTGCATATGTATTAGGCATCTTGTACACAGCACCCAAGTTACAGCTAAGTTTAATGATGAGGAAACTGAGGTTGCCGGATGTTTTGTAACTTGCCCAACTTTACATTGCAAGTCAGTAGCACATCTGGGATTTGAGGCCACTTCTGCCTAACTCCAAATTATATAAAAAGTTCAGAATTAACTTTATCATTGCCATTAATTGTTTAAAAAAGGAGAGGTACAGATAGTAGTAATACCACAATGTACATTTGGAGGATGTAGTAATCACGTGTGATGGCTCAGGAAGTAGGTCTTGAGAACAACTTGGCATGTGTTTTATAGAAATGGTGCACAATTGAGACAAATGTCAGAAGGTGGGATGAGCAAGTTTGTTTAAAGATAAGACCAGGCCTGGCAGAAGGCTGTACTGAGAATAGAGGGAAATTTGCTACTCCCTGTTTGCACACAAAGTTGTTATATAGGTGTAGTGTAAAAGTTTGTTTTTTCAAGATTAAGGGCCCTTTTGAAACCATTGTAGGCATTGGGACCTTCAAACATTTAGACTTAGTTTCCTAATATAATTTATGGAATTAGATCAATTTTCAACATATGTAATGTTTCCCTCATAGCACCCCGTTCATCCCTTATTATAACCCCACAGTTATATTGTATTAATCTGTTATGTGTCTGTGTCTCTAGTATATTTAGAATAGGTCTTTATCATTGGTATTTGTCTCCTTTTATAACAGCTAAGGCAGTACATGGCACACAGTGTCTAAAAAACATTGTTGAATGTTTTCCTCTTCATTCTAGGCAACACGCTCAGTAAGTGTTTAGTTCCAGGCACTAAATGCTGTAAGGGATAGAGGCTGAATAAAGCATGGACCTTCTTTCAAGGATATTCATAGAAGAGAGTTTATAGGGTTTGAAGAAGTACAGTACAAGATAGAGAGTGTTAAATGCCACAAGAGAATAGAAAAGAGCTATGGGATTTCAGAAGACAGAGATTGCTTCTGGCTCAAAGGATCTGGGAACGTGTACCAATTAAGACAGGTGGTGAAAGATGAGAAGAACCCAGATAGGTGGGGATAAAAGGGGAGGACGTCTTAGATGGAAGGGTAGCTAGAAGGGAGAGAGCCCATAAAGGCTTGAAGGTATAAATGTGTTTGGAACTTGAATAGCAAACACTGTATATGATAATTGCTTGTATTCTTACTTTACAAAAGGAGAGGTTAACCCCATTCAGCTCTAAGTATCTTTTCTTAAGCTGTGAGCTATTTACTGCACTAACTTTTATGACAACATAAATTAGAACACAAAGTAGCACATTGCCTCAGGACTAACCAAATCTATATAATATGCATGCTACATATTGCTGTGGTTATTTGAACTTGAAAATTGCTTACACTGCCTTTCTCCTTGTAAATGTTTATGTCCTCATTTATTGCTTTTGTGACAGATTTTAATTTTAATGTTAATGATTGAGGGTCAACATGGAGATATACTTAAAAAGTAACTGTACTTAATATTATAAAACAAGTAAAATATTTGTTATTTTTTTGAGACTTAAGGAGGAAAACATCTTTCCTCAGGAGAATTAACCAGGTAAGTAGTATTCTCCTGAGAGAACTTTATGAGATAAAAATTAGGAATGTCTTCTCTATGTTTCCTGCTACTGATTTACTTTCAGCTTTAAGGAATAATTTCTATATATATATATTTTTTGCTAATTTCTATATTTTTGATCCTTGATTCTAATTATACTCCTTGTGAAGGAGTATAATTAGAATCACCAGAAGTATCATTACTAAATTTTGGTTAGCATAAAAGCTCTTGCATCTTCTTAAATCTCCTTTATACTTAAAAAAAAAAAAAGAGTTTTCTGGAACCTTGTGGCCAGTTACAAGCTTGTTAACATATTTCCTAGTTAAACTCTGTTGCTTATTAATTTTTATCAAGAATAAGTACCTCTGTTCAGAATTGGAAAATTCTTTTGTAGGTTTCTTTGATTCTTTAGTTGAAGGAGACAGAGATATGAAAGAACCATTAGCAGTTTTGGGTTGTTTCATCATGCTAAGTTTACAAAATTCTCATAATGTAATATAGATTTCTCATCAACATAAGTGAATGGTTGTTCTTGCTTATATTCTTTCCATGAGTATGGAAAGCAGAGGGTATGCCTTTATGTAAAAAAGACAGTGTTGCTTTATGACTTTATTTTATCTGGAGGCATACTTTATATACAATAAAATTCACCAATTTTAAGTGTACAGTTTGATGAGTTTGGACAAATATATACATATTGGGTGTCCCCCAAAATATATACACACACTTTGAATAGTTATAAAGGCAGTGTGTATTAAAGTACTTTTTATTTTCAAAATTGAGCTATCAGCCATAAGAGTGTGTGTACATTTTTTTGGGGACACCCTGTAGTTGTGTAAGCACCACCTCGGTCATCATGGCAGAAGCTCCCTGATGCTCCTTTGCAGTCAGTCCCCTCTCTCTATTCCCTGTCTCTAGGCAACCACTGGTCGCCTTTCTGTGATAGATTAGGTGTGTTTTCTAGAATTTTATATAATTGAAATTACACACTATGCACTTTTCTTTTTGGTCTGGCTTCTTTAACTTAGCATGATTATTTGGGATACATCTACTAGGTATGTTGTCTGTTTTTATTCTCTTTTATTGCTGACTGATATTCCATTGTATGGTTATATTACAATTAATCTGCTTACCTGTTGATGGACATTTGGGTCGTTTCCAGTTTTTGGTTATGAAGACAGCTATTATGAACATTTGTATACAAGTATTTGTATGGGCATGTGCTTTTATTTCTCTTGATAGCATATATACTTGTAAACTATAGCTTAATACTAAGGCTTTTTAAAAAAATCTTTGTTGTTAAAAATATTATATATGTCCCCCTTTTCCCCCCATTAACCCCCCTCCAGCCTGCCCCATCTCCTGCCCCAGGCTTTCACCACCAAATTGTCCCTGTCCATGGGTTATGCATGCATGTATACACACACACACACACACACACACACACACACACACACACACACAAGGTCTTTGGTTGATTACCTCCCCCGTCCCCCCCCCCCCCCCCCCCCCCCGCCTTCCCTCCTAAACTTATATCCTTGTAAACTGTAGCTTAATACTAAGGCTTTAAAAATAATCTTTTATTTTAAAATTACAGTTAACATACAATATTATATTAGTTTTAGTTGTATAACCCAGTGATTAGACATTTATATAACTTATAAAGTGATCACCCTGATAAATCCAGTACCCATCTGACACCATACATAGTTATTATAATATTATTGACTATATTCCCTATGCTGTACTTTACATCCCCAAGACTATTCTGTAACTACCAATTTGTACTTCTTAATCCCTTCACCTTTTTCATCCATCCCCCCAACCCTCCTCCCATCTGGCATCCGTCAAAATGTTCTTTGTATCTGTGAATCTAATGCTATTCTGCTTGTTTATTTTGTTTTTTAGATTCCACTTATAAGTGGAATCATATGGCATTTGTCTTTCACTGTCTGATTTATTTCACTCAGCACAGTACCCTAGGGCCTTTCCATGTTGTTGCAGATGACCATCCTTTTTTATGGCTGAGTCATGTTCCATTGTATATATGCATCACTTTTTTATCTGTTCATCTATTGATGGGCACTTAGGTTGCTTCCATATTGTGTCTATTGTAAATAATGCTGCAATGAACTTATGGATGGATCTGTATTTTTGATTTAGTGTTTTGGGTTTCTTTGGATAAATACCCAGAAGTGCAGTTCCTGAATTATATCTGAGCTCCTTATTAAATATTTGTTAAGTAGATAATATGATTTAGCACATTGGAGAGGACCTAATGACAGTTTGATCTGTTGATTATTATGGGCCTGAGGTAGGCCAAGCTATAAAGTCTGGTCTTTGTTTTAAGGATAGGCAAGAGGGCTCATTTTAAGATTTTTTGTTTGTTTGTTTATTAGGGAACTGGTAAAAAAGCAGTTCATGGCTAGTGCCAGAGCTAGTATTCAAATCCCTTTCTTCTTAATTCTGTTCTGCCAGCGTGCTTCTTCAGCTTTTGATTGGCATTTCTTTATAAAGACAAAATGGATTTACCTAACAGACAATAGGAATATTTCTCGTATACTTGGGATTTTAATGTCTAGGAGGGCTGGTTTAATTGTGTCCCAGAAAGAGCACATTGTTTAGAATCAGAGTTGTGAGATCCAGTACTGCCTGTTATCTATAATAACAAAAGGGTAATATGCTAATTAAACCAGACGTCTGGAGTCCGGAGTCCTTCCGGGTGTCATTCTGGACGTCCTTCCAGACGAAGCTGGGGCCAGAGGGAAGTCGGTGCCGGCAGCCAGGGGAAGGAAGGCCTACTCTTGCACGAATTTTTGTGCATCGGGCCTCTAGTTGATTAATAGTATTAGTATGTTACTGTATGCTCTTGGGCCTTCGTTGTCTCATCCTATGAGGCAGGGTTGTGCTGAATGAAGGAAAATATTTAATTTCTTAACACAGTACGAGATAGTTACCTTATTTGTTTTCCGAAATTGAGAATTTGCTTTTGACATTAACAGAGGCGGATGGGCCACAAACTTCACAGTAGCATTTTCTACTGTGTTCAAATTTTAGTAGGTGTCACACTAAATAAAAAACTAAAAAACTAAAAAACATATGATAAAAATAGAAAGTTGAGTGGATAGATTACCTTGGGAAATACTATATAGCTTCCTTTTGGAGATTTACAAGGCATCATAATGTACTATGTGTTTCTTTTCTAAACAAAGGTAGATTGAGTTCATCATTAGTCTTTTGACATCACTGATTTTAAAGAATACCGGTATTCTATGCAGTGTGGTTTGTGAAGCACTGCTTTAGGGTAATAATTTTCAAGATGACTTGGCAATAAAATTCTTTCTATCTGTCTATCTATGTATCTATCAATTAATAATCTATCTATCGAGGCTTCTCAAGTAAGTACTTACTGAGCCATTGGTAGTTATGCTTGCAACAGAAATTTATGAACTTTAAATGAAAGATGTCACTGCTTTAAATTACAACTTTCATGGAATTTGTTGGCTGAATTTTGTGACAAACTATTGAAATTCACCTCAGGGAAAAATTACGAAGTAGTAACAGTCTTTATCAGAGTGAATGTTGTATTTTTGTTTTAGAGTTGATATTACTTGTTGAGATCATTGCTAATATAGTATTTATTAACAGTTATAAATAGCTGGGTCTCAGGGTTCAACTTTGTTCATTTTCAGTATGGTCATATTCTTACTTCAGATTTCTGATTGGTATTCTCATTTTTCACCAGTTTTGCTGAAGAGAATTACATAGTTAGAAAGAGTTGTTACTAATGGACATCTGGGTTCAGCCCATGTTATTCTAACCCCTTTGTTTTTGGTGTCCACGTCAGAGGACACATTCTTAACTTATTTAAATGAGATTACACATGCCGGTCTACTGAACACCTTATAGTGGGTTGTCATTTGGTTGAATTTGGTAAGGTATCTGGCAAGTGATTATGTTTTTATAGTGTAGTGGCATAGGAATCAAACCTGATGTATTCTCCATTATACTTCAGTACCTACCTGCAGAGTAGGCACTAATATTTGTTGAATAAGTGAAAGAATAAATAAAATCTAATGATTGACAGGGTTTTGTGGAGTATTGCTGTTTTTGATTTGGACTGCAGTAGTGTTGAGTTGATTCTAATCCCCAGTTCATGGTACTGTCAGTAGTTATCAAAAATTTTTTCTTCCTTTCATCTATAGGCAACCATTTTTATGTGTTTAATGTATCTTTTAGTTTTTGCAAAATGCATATTGTAGCATCAAGTTCATGAATTTTACATTTACATAGATGTTATTATGTATTTAATGTGAGATTTTCCCACTCTACATTGCTTTTTGATGATTTAGGCACCCAGCCTTCTTCTTTTCTAGTTTTGTGAGGAAATCTTTCTAAATGGTGTTAGATTTTTTGGCTTTTGTAATTAGAGAAGTCTGAAAGAATCCTTCCTCCACCTCTTTGCTCAGAGAATGAAGATAGCATTGTCCTTGAATGCTGATTATAATTTTTTATAAGTTACTTTTGTTTTCTTCACCATTAGGTGGTCAGTGATTACTTCTCATAGATACTGGTGTATCTGAGCATTGTGGCTATATATTTTTTTTCCATTGAAATTTTTATTGAGCTATTTGTAGATTCACTTCCAGTTGTAAGAAATAATCCAGAGCAATCCCTGTATACTTTGTCCATTTGCAGTGGCTTTATATGTTTTTAATTTATGTGGAGTCTGAGAAGAGGATTAGACAAGTTTGGTAGAATAATGTCAAATGAAAGTGAAGGCTGAGGCATTCTCGTGCAAATGTAATACATGAACGTTAGTATTTGGACTTTATTTCAGTTG
Source organism: Cnephaeus nilssonii (assembly GCF_951640355.1). NCBI lineage: Eukaryota > Metazoa > Chordata > Mammalia > Chiroptera > Vespertilionidae > Cnephaeus > Cnephaeus nilssonii. The sequence goes on along the minus strand of NC_137092.1, from coordinate 29,234,014 downwards.
CCTTTTTGCTGGATTTTTTAGTATGTGTTTCAGATAGTGAAGTTATATAGCTGAGTTCCGTGTAAGTGACATAATATGTTATTTCCTTTTTTTTTAAAATTCTTACCCAAGGATATTTTTTCCATTGATTTTTAGAGAGAGTGGAAGGGTGAGGGAGAGACAAAGAGAAATACTGATGGGAGATGTGAGAGAGACAGACACATCAATTGATTGCCTTCCGCATGCCCCTGACCAGGGCCAGGAGCCTGCAACTGAGGTACATGCCCTTGACTGGAATCGAACCCAGGACCCTTCAGTCTGCAGGCCGACGCTCTATCCACTGAGCCAAACCAGCTAGGGCTAGTTCCTTATTGTTTCAGCAAATTGAAATTTTTATACAATACTATTGAAAGTAATTATACAAATGTGGAATCTTAAATTTTGATAATGATGAGATATTTCTGTGTATGTTTTGTTTCAGGTTATTTCACGAAGAAATCCAGAGGATGTCCAGGAGGTAACATGTTATATGAAAATTTTATTTTACATATTTGACAAAAATTTAACTAAATGCCTGATTGAGCAAATTGAATTGTTTGTCAGTCTTTGTATTTGTATGTTTGTGTGGAGATTGTCTTAAGCTCACAAAACAGTAGCAGAAGTGTCCTAGTTCAGACCTATTAAGTATATTCTAAGTTGTCGTAGGTTTTAAGTTACATGACTAAGAATTTGAGGATTATTCAGATGTATTAAATATGTGTTAGATTTTAGTTGATGGTAAATTATAAAAATAAGATTTTCAGGAATTATAGTGCTATTTAATAATGTGATAATTTTTCTCATACTCATCAAATTTCAATATTAGTTAAGGGTTCCTATTTACCTATTTCTAAATCATGATGCCTGTTTAATATAAACTTGAAAAGTATTTGGTAACTAGTATTAATTTTAAAGATTATAATATTAAATTGTGGGTTTCTGTCTGCTCCCATTTTTATATTGAGTTGATATGTTGACATCTTGGAAAACTGCTTTGGGTGTAGATGTTTCTTTTTTAAATTTTGTAGATGCTAAGTTTCTTTTGCCGACTCTCCCTTTCTCTAAAATGATATCATTTTGTTATGTTTTTGCTTAAAACTGTGGTTCTGTATTTGTTATTATTTTGTACTTATATACCTCTAGGAATCCTATCTGAGGAGCTTACTTATTTTAACAGTTCTAAAATTTACTTTTATATTAGTGCTTGTTCATTTTCTTTTAAAAATTAAAAATTAATTTATTGTTTAATTACAGTTGATACAGTTTTATATGTTTAATATAGTATTATATTAGTTTCAGGTGCACAACATAATGCTTAGACATTTATATACCTTCCAAAGTGATCACCTTGATCTTATTTTCACTAAGATTAGAAGGACATAGCATGTTGGGGATTTTTTTTTCTTACTAAAGAAACAGACATTGTAAATGAGCAGTCTTGATTCTGCAACAGTGTTTTTCTTTTCTTTTTTTAAATTGAATTTTAATATCTTTAGGTTGTGTATGTATTTTCGATTTAGCCACAAGCCCCACTATTTCTTACAAAAAAATCTAGCTTGATTCATACATTTAAGTTAATTGTTTGGTACTGGTTGGTTTGTGTATGTGACATCAGATTTAGAACATATTTTGACTTTTATACATTACCATTTCTTACTATATCTAATATGGTATTTGTTTTTTCTCCTATGGTTAAAAATAGTTCAATAAAGGACATATTTTTTAAAGATTCCTTACTATTTTCCTAGGGTTTTAAGATATCTAACTCCTCCCTACATCCCCTGTCCTCAATAGACATGAAGATGCTATTGTAATGTTAATTTGGAAGAAAAGAAGATGTATCTATATATCTATCCTTCTAAAATGGCAGAGAAAGTGATTTGCACCATTGATTGAAGTATTCTCTCTACTTAAGTGTCAGCTGATTAGTATGAACTGTTCTTTAGGATTTAGAATTCTTTAGAGTGTTGAATTAGTAGTTAATGCCAGGGTTTTCTGCTTTTGAAAATTTGAACTCTGTTAAACCTGAAAATGGGTTGTGTTTTTTTTGAAAATATTGTCTGATTGCTATGCTGTAGTTTGTAGCTTGATGTTCCCCTTTTTCAGGGAGAATCCTGAACCAACCTATCATGAACATACTCTCTGCCATTTCCTTAATCCTTTTTTTGGGAAAACTCTTTTATAATAACAACTGTTGGTGAACCATTCATCAGAAAACTTTTGTAAGTGTTCTTTAGTTAGATGATTGCATGGTCCTTTGTTAGAAATGCTATAAAAAAAACAACAACCCAAAACAACAATGTCTTCTGTCTATCTGGCTTCTTAAAATATAGAATAACCTCAAAATTATAACAATACTTTTTAGCTTCCCATATGTTTCATTTAAACATTGGGATTCTCATTAGGAGAGGAATTCACCCCCTAGAATTTGTTTCCATTTCCTTTTCTTTTCCTTTCTCTTTCTGTTAACTGATTCATTTAGTTATTGCTTTAGAATTTAGACTTTGCAAGACTATTGAGGATTAGTCAGTGTATACTTAATCTAACCAAATATAGGGCTAAAAATATGCTATCCTTATAAAACGAGAAACTTTGCTGTTTGTTTATACATACCTACCTACCTACCTTAGCACATGCAGTGTTTTCTTCCCAAGAATGCTTAAATACTAAAATGGAATAAATAATTTTAAAATTATCAGCTTTTTTTTTTCTTATCTGTTAAACTTTTTCTCTTAATTTTTATTTATTAAGAGCAGCATGGATGAATCTGAGGGGGCACAACAACAGTCAATGTGGCCTCTTGTTCAGAAGAATCTCTAGGGCATGAATACTTGTATCAAGTAAAGAGAGAGGTGGAAATATGCCCTCCCTCTCCCACCCTTTAAAAAAAGCAACCTACCTGGCTCTGTTTCTCTGTAGGTAGTAAATTTTACTGGTGTCAGAAATGTGTCAAGGGAAAGAAAATTAATAAGCAATAGTATGGTAGATGATCCAGCAGGTTCTAGTAGTATGGAAGAGCAAAAAGGAAAAGGTAATTGAGTGGTTTTGTAGAATACAAGAGATCTAAAGGTTTTTGGTATCATTAAATGAAGTTATCTTAAAACATTTTAATGTAAAAATAAGGGAATGTTTTTAGTAATTAAGCTTTTATTAAATTTGTAGTCTATATATGGTTGTCATTAAATTACTATTTAATTGAGGAATTTTACTCATAACTTTAATGAATAAGAAATTTCTGCAGAAATGGTTCAATACAGCAATAGCTGTTATACAGTGATTTTTATTTCATCTTATTTTATTTTTTTCCATCACCATTTAACCCATCTATGCCCTCTCGCACCTCCACCCACTCCCCTTGATTTTTTTCTATAATGGGAAAAACTTGATTATTAGAGAAAATAACTTTTTGCATGTATCTGTTGGGACTATGTGTAGTCTAATTATAAACATTTATACTTGTTGATATAATGGGAGTGTGCTTCTGTTTACTTTTCCATTTTCTTGCTGGTTCTTATTCTTGCTCTGACAATCTACTGGTTATTTACCATGGTATTATTATCATTACTAGAGGCCCAGTGCATGAATTTGTGCATGTGTGGTGTTGCTCTGCCTGGCCAGCGATCAGGGCCAATCTGGGCAGTCTCGCCCAGTCCAGATCGGCTGGACACCAGCAGCAAGCTAACCTACCAGTCTGAGCATCTGCCCCTGGTGGTCAGTGTGCGTCATAGCGACTGGTCAAGCGATTGACGGTTCATTCGACTGCTCAGTCGGACATTTAGCATATTAGGCTTTTATATATATATACATATATATGTATATATATATATATATACACACACACACACACACACACACACACACACACGAAGCCCGGTGCACGAAATTCGTGCACGGCGGGGGATTGTCCCTCAGCCCAGCCTGTACCCTCTCCAATCTGGGACTCCTGGAGGGATGTCTGACTGCCCGTTTAGGCCCAATCCCTGGGATCGGGCCTAAACGGGCAGTCGGACATCCCTCTCACAATCCAGGACTGCTGGCTCCCAACTGCTTGCCTGCCTGCCTTCCTGATTGCCCCTAACCGCTTCTGCCTGTCAGCCTGATCACCCCCTAACCACTCCGCTGCCAGCCTGGTTGATGCTTAACTGCTCCCCTGCCAGCCTGTTTGCCCCCAACTTCCCTCCTCTGCCAGCCTGGTCACCCCTAACTGCCCTCTCCTGCAGGGTTGATCACCTCCAACTGCCCTCCCTTGCAAGCCTGGTCCCTCTCAACTGCCCTCCCTTGCAGGCCGGGTGCCTCCCAACTGCCCTCTCCTGCTGGCCATCTTGTGGTGGCCATCTTGTGTCCACATGGGGGCAGGATCTTTAACCACATGGGGGCAGCTATATTGTGTGTTGCAGTGATGACCAATCTGTATATTACTCTTTTATTAGATAGGATAGAGGCCTGGTGCACAGGTGGGGGCCAGCTGGTTTGCCCTGAAGGGTGTGCCGGATCAGGGTGGGGTTCCCTTGGGGCGTGGGGCGGCCTGAGCGAGGGGCCTGTGGTGGTTTGCAGGCCGGCCACGCCCCTTGGCAACCCAAGGGGAGGCCCTGGTATCTGGAATTTATTTTCCTTCTACAATTGAAACTTTGTAGCCTGGAGCGGAGCCAAGCCTGCTGCTCCCTCCGGGGCGGCAGCCATCTCTGTGGCAGTTAATTCACCTTCTACAATTGAAAGTTTGTAGCCTTAAGCGGGTGAGCCCGGCCAGGGTGTGCGGAAAGCTTTGCTTCCCCTGTTGCCGGCAGCAACCCTGGCCTGCTCTCTCAAGTTCCATTCTGCCGCCATTTGTTTGAATTTGTTTACCTTCTATAATTGAAACTTTGTAGCTTGAGTGGAGGCTTAGGCCTGCAACGGCTGTGGAAAGCTTGGCTTGCTCTGTTACCTGGGAAACCTTGCTCCCTGTGGCTGTAGCCATCTTGGATTGGGGTTAATTTGCATACTCGCCCTGATTGGCTGGTGGGCGTGGCTTATGTAGCAGAGTGATGGTTAATTTGCACATTACCATTTTATTAGAGAGGATATATATATATATATATATATATATATAATGACTAAATTAACTTTTGCCCCTTAAATTACTCTGTCTTTATTTTACAGTGACCCTAACTAGAATATACATTTTATCTGCAGATTTGTTTCCACGAGCTCTGTAGTCTTTTGAATAGCTCTAATTTCTAGTTTATAATGGCTTTACATTTACCTTATGTAAGATTACTTTTACAAGTCAGTACTCATTTTCTCCTTAAGCCCTTTGGCACCATAATTTGATCTATTTTAAAAATATGAAAGTAACATTGTTTTTTTCCATGACAGAATTATGTTCATGTATTAAAATGAGAAGCACAAAATAGGAAAATTAAAATCACTGTAATTTTACTATTCCAAGGACTTTTGCTTTTCAAGTATTGGGCTGGCTCTCTCAATTTCTCTTGCTTTGTCTTTTACTGGAACTGTTGGTTCTTTGCCCTCAGCATTTGTCACATTCACTTCCATTTTAAAATAAAATTTCTTCTTCCATCTATGTACCCTCTCTCACGGCATAGTCAAGCTTTTAAAACACTTACTCTGCACTTGGTGTTCTTTTCCTTCCTTCTGGCTGGCCCCTCGGTGTCAGGGTTCCCTATCATTCTGTTGTTAGGCTCCTCATCTCATTACAGACGCTGAGCAGCCTTTACTGAGTGAAATTAACACATCTTGCTTAGTTCTTGCTCTTGAACCACAAACCCTCCACCCTATGGGACATCTCCACTTAGATGCGTCACAAGTACCTAGATTAAATGTATCTAAAGTTGAACTTCGTTCTTATCGCCAAACAGCTTTTTCTCCCTTGGCTTTTCATCTTAAGGAATAGCATCACCATTTATCCAGTTGCAAAGCTAAAATTCCAGTAATTATATTTGGCATCGTTCTCCTTTTAAAAACTTCATCTTCAACCCCTTCTTTCTGTCTTTATTTTTGTTGGTCTAATCACTACTTCCCTTTAGGTCACTCACCTAAGGTAGTACTTTCTGTGAAGCCTAAAGACCCAAACCTGGTGGAGTGCTCCTTCCATATCACCCTGGGCTGCCCTTCTAGCATTGGTCGCGCTGCTGTCTTGTGATGTGCTTACTGTGTTGGCTTATCTTCCTCACTAGACGGGAACTCTTTGAGGGCAGGGTTGTTTCTCATTTCTTCATTCCTTGTGCCAACACAGTACCTAGCACAAAGTAGGGCCATGGAATACTTGTTTTGTTGACTACTTTTGTTGTTGAGTAAATGAATAAAAGGAAGCATCAGGAGGGAAGCTAACTTAAATTAATTCACGCGACAGTCTGATTAGTTCCCTAGGACAGTGGTCGGCAAACTGCGGCTTGCGAGCCACATGCGGCTCTTTGGCCCCTTGAGTTTTTAGCAAAGGCCAGCTTAGAAGTACCCTAATTAAGTTAATAACAATGTACCTACCTATATAGTTCAAGTTTAAAAAATTTGGCTCTCAAAAGAAATTTCAATCGTTGTACTGTTGATATTTGGCTCTGTTAACTAATGAGTTTGCCAACCACTGCCCTAGGATTATGTCGGTGTTAAAAACAAGAAACTTATTAATCATGGTAGAATTTTTAGTAGTTTGACAGAGTTTAATGAAGAATTTCACACATACATAGAGTAAATTTTTAATATTGACTTTGTTAGAATTGAGGTAAGTAGTGTTTTTTTTTTTTCTTTTCAGCCAAGGCCCCAATATACTAGGTGATGGAATTTAAAATGTAGTTTACTCATTTTGTGGAGACTGAGGGATGAATCAGTGATATCAAGGCCATGTTCAAATCCTTTTCCTTTATAACTTTTTTTTTTTCTAATGTAATCGGAATGAGGTTAAATAATAATTAAAACTAATGAAGGTATATATACTTTTTATATGTTGTATAATCTAAATGAATGTTGTTTTTGAAATATACTACTTTTAATGGTATTCTGATCAAGATTCACCTTGCTTCCAGAAATCTTATTACTACTTTAAATTGAGATTTATGAAATAAAAAGTTCATGTTAATTACTTGCTACATAGTTATTTTTCCCTCAGTGTTATTCCCTTTGTTTATCCTTTTAGACAAATGCTGAGTATGTACTTTGCATTTAAAAATTGTCTAAATTATTTTGTGTTTATAAATATGCTGTTTTTGAGACAGAATATATATTTTGACATCTAGCTCATTTCCATGGCCAGTAGTAATTGGATTTTGAAGAGGTTAAATGAGATTTTAGGTAGGATAGACCTTGTACCAAGTTGAATGTTTTTCCAGTTTGAATAAGACAGTACTTATTTAAAATGAAATTTAAAAGTTAAGACAGGACATTTGGAGGAAAAATTGCTATTCTATATTTTTAAAGCAAATATTAGTTAATTTTAGACAGTTAACCATATTGGTTAGAACAAACACTTGTTTGTCTTGCCATGACAATTTTGAATACTAATGAAACAATTATGTTCAGATATCTGAACCTAGATACATTTTTTTTCTCTCTTTAGATAATAGTGTGGAAGAGATACAGTGACTTTAAGAAACTACACAAAGAACTATGGCAAATTCACAAAAACTTATTTCGACATTCAGAATTGTTTCCTCCATTTGCTAAAGGAAAAGTGTTTGGTAAGTGGTTATTTTGAATTTGTGGTTTTTTATGATTAGCTAATTATGCATATATGCTGAAATACTGTACCATGAAGTCAGAGGCCCCTTTATTTATCACAATAATTCATATCATGTAGCAAGCATCAGGCACCTGAAGTTGTTTTCATGTTCTTGGTATAGTTTTATTAACTCAGAACACATTCACTCCTCTTTTCCATGAAACAGCAGCACAGCAACTCCAACCAATCAAATAAAAACTGTGTGAGAACATAAGAAAAGATGATGTTGAATTATTCTTATAGTACTGATTTTTTAATGTCTATACTTTGTATGTTACTTGCAAATGTTAACCCATTTATCATATAATATCAAAATATTGTTAATATCATAGATCTCTAAAGGAAATAAAAAAAGAAAAACAACCAACCTATATTTAGACTTGGATAGCAAGTCTCATTAGTTACAGTTTGTTTTTCCCCCCCACAGATTTTAAAAAAGAAATGGTCTCAAGGGTTGAGATTTAATAAATAAAATTAGTAAATTTTCTGCGTTATCAAGTACATTCTTAAGTGAAACTGGCATTTAAAGAAATTTTAGTACGTGTGAGTGGCAGTAAGGAATATGATGATTAGCAGTAAGAGTAGTTCGGTGCCATTGTCTTGATTCCTGCTAAGAGGCCAGCCGTTTTACTGCCATTGGTTTTAGATATCAGTGCAAACGTCAGTGTGGTGAAAAATGCAGCCACATTATGAAAATTGCTTTGATCTTGTTGATCTCTTGTAAGGCCCTTAGGGAACCCTCAGCAGTCCCTGGACCATGTTTTGAGAATACTTACACGCACACACAAATTTGTGCACACACATATGTACATGTTCATGGGTGTTCCTTGCAGCATTTTCAATAGGATACTGAAAATAAACTGTATTTACACAATATGTGATTATATGAATGTGCCATAATTTAGCCAATGCATAGAATTCTTCAGCTAAAATTTTAGATATACTGTTATGGAAATATGTCCAAGGTATATTTTTAAAATATAGGAAACAAATATTGCCCAGCAATGTGTTTAGTAAGATCCCATCTATATTTAAATAGACATACATATTTGTGTGAAAACATACCTACACACATTTGTATAATGTGCAAAACCTCTGAGGTCATGGGAGGAGGGCTACTTTTACTTTTTACCTTAAACCTTCTGAACTGTAGAATTTAACTGTGCACACATATCTTTAAATTCAATGTTGGAAGAGACACATCCTGGCTTTTAAAACAAGCTTGTCTCTTGGTGAAAGGGATTGGCTTCCGAATTGGTTCTTAGCTATTATTGTTTGTTGCTAATGGATTATTTTCAACTTTTCTCCTCATTCTTACATATTATAGAGTGAAAGTTTCTTATTAATCTTAATAAGTAAGCAATTTATCATTCTCAGTGAATGGTACAGTCCATTTGTAATACTTGATAACTGCGGTGAACCCTGCAGGCAGCAGCTGTGGTTGTGTGGAGGGAATTGTTGGTTAATCACCTGTCTTTTTAGCTACTCTCACATTTTTAGTATAGAAGCCTCAGCAACAAAAGACAGACCTATTGTAATTTGCAGAACCATCAGCTTTGTAATGTTCTAGTATTATAGTGAAAAGAACATACCTTTTGGAATCAGATAGATTTAGGTCCACACCTTCTATCCACTATTTACTTGTGGTGTGATCTTATACAAGTTAACATCTGAGTCTTTTTTCTTATTGGTAAGATAGGAATAATACCTTCCTGTTTTGAGGATTATATCTGTATGTGTCTAGTTCAGTGCTCGGCACATTATCAGCTATTGTTAGCTCTTACCTGTTGCTCAGCTTACCATTTCTCTAACATACATACTCTCTCATATCTCTTTCTTTAGTGTTGCACCGTTCCACTGTGAAATTTTTTGCTAACCTTTCATACTTTTAGATGTCTCCTCTTCTAGTAAGTTTTCTGTGTCTCCTTCAGACTGAGTTAGTTGTTTTCCCTTCCAATTCTACATTTCACCAATGTAGCAACTAACTTTCCTTCAATTTTTTTAATTTGCAAAATTTTCCAATTTATAGGAAAAAAGCCTGAAAGAATTCAGGTCTAACTCTAAAATAATTTCTTTTAGTTACCATTGTGTTGACAGTTAAACAGACGTGAGCGGAACAAAGATGATAGGCCAGATACAGAAAGTCACCAGGGCAGAAAGGCCCCGGTACTAGTAATGGTTAAAACTGGAAAAACAAGGACCTCGCCCCCAGGGTAACTTTTCTTTTCCTAGCATATCACTGGTCATGTGGTTTAGATCCCCTGACCTTTCATACAGCTGGTCATGCAGTTCGGACCCTCTCCTAACCTTTCCTCTCCTGACATGTTGCTAGTCATGCAGTAGATGCCCTGGGAGGAGGAACAAGGACTGAAGAGTGGCCTCATGTGACTCCCATGCGGGCCCTTGCACTACTACTCCCTTAAGCATTAACCGCTAGGGATAACATATTGGCCTCAGTTGTGGTTTAGCTCCAGGCCCAGAAAAGCAGCAGAACCAAACTGGGGATGCCATCCATGGCTGATATCAGGACCAGCTGCAATGACCCCCTGCTCTGATGCTGATGAATCATTAGAGTCCATGACACTGTAAGGACACACCAGATGAATATTCTATTGAAATCCTCCCCTGAGCCCTCCAGATAAATACCCTCAAGACTAGGACCCAGTGTGGCTTTCTCTTCTGGGAGCATGCACACAGCTACCCCGAATCCCCCTCCCTGTAGGTGAGTTACCTTTACCTTTCTCCTAAGCAACAAGGGCCTTTCTTTTGCATCTGTAACTTGTTTCCTGAGCCCATTTCTTCTATTGCTTATTTCTTTTACCTCTGTGACTTTCTAAATAAACTTTCTCTTATATCTTGAGTCTTAATTCTGAATTATTTCTTAGCTAAAACTCAAGTATCTTGTACCAAAGTTGTTGAAGCAAGATCTGGTCTGACTCCACTGGCCTAACACCTGGTGCCATTATCGCTGCCAACATTATGAAGTAGATATTTCACTGTAAGCATGAGATACATTGAGCTTAGGTAGCACATCCTATATAATAAAGAGGTAATGTGCAAATTGACCCTCACACCCTCGTACAAGATGGCCAACCCCATGTGGTCAAAGATGACTGCCTCCATATGGTCAAAGATGGCTGCCACAAGAAGGCAGGGGAGGGCCGATGGGGGTTACCAGGCCAGCAGGGGAGGGCAGTTGGGGGCAATCGGGCTGGTAGGGGAGCAGTTAGGTGTTGATCAGGCTGGCAGGGGAGTGGTTAGGGGGTGATCAGGCTGGCAGGCAGGTGAGCGGTTGGGAGCCAGCAGTCCTGGATTGTGAGAGTGATGTCCAACTGCCGGTATGGGATCGGGCCTAAACTGGCAGTTGGACATCTCCCGAGGGGTCCCAGATTGGAGAGGGTGCAGGCTGGGCTGAGGGACACTCTTCCCCCCTTCCCCCATTGCACGAATTTTGTGCGCTGGGTCTCTAGTATATTATAAATGGAATGATACAGAGGAGATTAGAATGGCCCCTGCATAAGGGTGACACGCAAATTTGTGATATGTTCCATATTTTTGTAAATATATGGTGATGAAGAAGATTTCACTTTGAGTGATGGGCACACAATGCAATATACAGATGATGTATCAGAATTACACACGTGAAACATATACTTTTATTAACCAATGCTACCCCAATAAATTTAATTAAAAAATATACAGTAAAACCATTTCTTTTAGTTACAAGGAAGTAGACACTTCACCATAAGCATGAGACACATTGAGCTGAGGTATTTAGTGGTTCAATTTCAAATTCTTACATTGGGCAGTATAACTAGGCATCTCTTTGTGCCTCAGTTTTCAGTTAACATTTTGAAAAACTACTGGAAATGTTTAAGTATGTGATGATGTTATTCTTAATAATTGTATTTTTTTAAACCTATATTGTCATTGGTATGATATATGGCATGCAACAAATGCCTGCTGGTAGTCTGGTCTGAGAGTGGTAAAAATGGTCATGTTTGAAATACCTCATTAGCATTTACACTGTATATATAATTAAAAAATTCTATGAATACCACCTTTCTATCACCTTGTAAAACAGATCACTGGTGTTGTGTGTTCTCCTTTTTCTCACAAGCATGTTGTCATGGAGTCTGACAGCTTCACACATGGAATTTGGCTGAAAAAGCTTTTTTCTTTAAACTGAAGTTTTTGACCCTATTGATATACAGATGTTCTCATAACTTCCTTTCCTCAATTCCTTTGTAAACCAAAAGTGGGAAAGGAAAAATTATTTATGTAATTACATTAATAATTAATGATTAATGTGTATTAAATTACTATAGAAAACCATTCTGGTTCTTTACAATTCTCTTTTCAACTTTAGTTTCAAATCACCAGCTTTTTAAATGGTAAGTTGCTTATATTGACACACCTTAGATGATGATGGCACCATTTATTTTTGAGTTGACATCTCTGCCCCTTTTTTTGTCAGAAACATTATTTTTTGTCAGAAACATTATTTTTCTGGTGTGACTGCTGCTGATTCCAGTTGGGGAGACTAGATTTGACTTCTGAAGGTTGCATAATCAGCACAGCAAATAGTCTGTGATAGGTCTGCTGCTGCTTTCTGCTCTGTGAACATCAATTGTCGTAAACTGGTGTTTGATCCTTCTTTATTTGTGCTAATTCTTATTTAATTGAAGGACGATTTGATGAAACCGTTATTGAAGAGAGAAGACAGTGCGCTGAAGACCTGCTACAGTTCTCTGCCAATATTCCTGCTCTTTATAACAGTAAACAGCTTGAAGATTTTTTTAAGGTTTGGAGGTCTTTCTAAAATATTTTGTATTTTATTAAATACCTGTGTTTTCTAATGTTAATTTTTACTTTATTTGGAGGCTCTGTTGGCATGTATATATATGTTTATAATGGGTATGTCTTCCTGATGAATTGGATTGCTTAGTCTTAGGCATTATCTCTCTCTGTCTCTGGTAGTACTTATTAAAGCCTTACTTTGTATGATTTTAATATAGGTCTCTTACAGTCACTGTTTGCATCGTACCTGTTTTTTCATTCTTTTGCTTTCTATCTATTTGTGTTATTAAATAAGGGTATCTCTTACATGCAATGTATAGTTTGATCTTATTTTTTATCCAGTCAGGAAATGACTGTTGTTGATTGGAGGAGTATTTAGTTCTTTTTGTTTGTTTGTTTTGTTTTGTTTTTGTTAATCCTCCCCCAAGGATATTTTTCCATTGATTTTTTAGAGAGAGTGTTAGAGAGGGGGAGAGACAGAGAGAGAGAAACATCAATGTGAGAGAGACACTTTGATTGGTTGCCTCTCTCATACGCCCGGACTGGGACCTGGGACCAAGCCTGCAACCGAGGTACATACCCTTGATGGGAATCAAACCCAGGACCCTTCAATCCTTGGGTTGACACTCTATCCACTGAGTCAAACAGGCTAGGGCTAGTCCTTTTATACTTGAAGTAATTGTTGATTTGATTGAATTTGTCTGCCATTTTGTTGTTTGTTATGTCTCATATGTTTTTGTTTTTCCTTATGCCACCCATGTAGATATTATTGTACCATTTAAATTCCTTTTTTATGAGTTTTTTGCTAAGCTAAATTCTTATTGGTTGCTCTAGGAATTAAAACATGCATTTTAATTTATGACAATTTACTTGAGATTAATACTCACTTAATTCCAGTAACATATAGAAAGTTTGCTTCATAAAGTGTTATTTACTCCCCTCCATTGCATTATTATAATATGTATACCTTAAACGTATTATAAATCCAACAATATAGTATTATGATCTGATGTCTTTTAAGAAGTTAGGAGAAGAAAAAATGAACATATTTATATAGCCTTTTTTAAAATACTTTAAAAACAGTGTATTAAAAAACATTAGTGAATATAAAATATATAACATAAACAATGTATGTAAACCTAAAATGTGTGTATATAAGCAATAACACATTTTCAAGAGCACATTCATAAAAGGAAACAAAATAATAAACAAGAGGGGGCCTTCCATGGACCTATACATAGTCTTTTATATTTATCCTCATATGTACCTTTTTTTTTTTTTTTTTTTTTTTTTTTTGGTGTTCTTCATTTGTTCAGGTAGATTTGAATTACCAACAGTTGTCATTTTCTTTCAGCTTGGGATTTCCTGTTGTTTCTCTTTTGGTGTAAGGCTGGTTTGCTGGCAACAGGTTCTCTCAGTCTTTGTCTGGAAATGTTTTTGTTTACACTTCACTTTTAAAGGATAGTTTTGCTAGATAAGTGGAATTACTGATTGACACTGTTTCTTTTAGTACTTTGAATTTGTCACTCCACTGACTTTTGTCCTTCATTGTCTTTTTTAAAATCAGCTATTAATTGTACTGTAGTTCCACTGAGTAAGTCTTTTTTTATTGCTTCTTTCAGAATTTAGCCTTGTCTTTCAACAGTGTATGTGTAGGTATTGATCTCTTTCTGTTTATCCTATTTAGGGGTCTAATTATCTAAATTTTTTTGGTCCAATTTTGAATGTTTTCTGTCCTCATTTCTTCAAGTATTTCCATTTATTTATTTATTAAAAAAAAATCTTTATTGTTCAGATTATTACAGTTGTACCTCTTTTTCCTCCCCATAGTTCCCCTCCGCCCAGTTCCCACCCCACCCCATGCCTTTACCTCTCCCCACCCCCCACTGTCCTGATCCATAGATGTATGATTTTTGTTCAGACTCTTCCCGCACCCCCCATACCACTTTCCCCCTGAGGATTGTCAGTCCACTCCCTTTCTATGCCTCTTATTCTATTATATTCACCAGATTATTCTGTTCATCGGATTTTTTATTCACTTGATTTTTAGATTCACTTGTTGATAGATATGTATTTGTTGTTCATAATTTTTATATTTACTTTTTTTTTTCTTTCTCTTCTTAAAGAATACCTTTCAGCATTTCATATAATACTGGTTTGGCGGTGATGAACTCCTTTAGCTTTTTCTTATCTGTGAAGCTCTTTATCTGACCTTCAATTCTAAATGATAGCTTTGCTGGGTAGAGTAATCTTGGTTGTAGGTTCTTGCTATTCATCACTTTGAATATTTCTTGCCACTCCTGTCTGGCCTGCATAGTTTCTGTTGAGAAATCAGCTGATAATCGTATGGGTGCTCCCTTGTAGGTAACTAACTGTTTTTCTCTTGCTGCTTTTAATATTATCTCTTTGTCTTTTGCCCTTGGCATTTTAATTATGATGTGTCTTGGTGTGGTCCTCTTTGGATTCCTTTTGTTTGGGGTTCTGTGCGCTTCCTGGACTTGTAAGTCTATTTCTTTTACCAGGTGGGAAAGTTTTCAGTCATTATTTCTTCAAATAGGTTTTCAGTATCTTGCTTTCTCTCTTCTTCTGGCACCCCCATAATTTGGATGTTGGTATGCTTGAAGTTGTCCCAGAGGCTTCTTACTCTATCTTCAACTTTCTGAATTCTCTTTTCTTCTTGCTTCTCTGGAGGAGTGTTCTTTGCCTCTTTGTATTCTAAATCTTTGACTTGATTCTTGCGTTCCTCTAGTCTGCTGTTGGGTGTCTGTATAATATTTTTTATTTCAGTCAGTGTATGTTTAATTTCTAGTTGGTCCTTTTTCATATCCTTGAGAGTCTCATTAAATTTATAGGCCTTTTCCAGGAAATTCTTGAAAAACCTTATAACTGTGGTTTTGAACTCTATGTCCAGTCATTTGTTGTCCTCCATTTCTTTTGTTTGTGATCTGTTTCCTTGTCTCCTCATTTTCGCTGCTTCCCTGAGTTGGTAGGGTAGCTTTGTGTATTAGGTGTCCTGTTGGTTCAACAGGTCAGCCTCCCAGTTACCTGAGGTGGACACTCTTGGTGCACCCCTTTGTGGACTGTGTGTACAGCCTTGTTGTAGTTAAGTCTTGATTGTTGTTGGTGTCACTGGGAGGAATTGACCTCTAGGCCTATTGGCTGTGAGGACCCGCTGTGTCTATAATGGAAGAATTGCTGTGTTGGAGACATGTTTATGGGGCAGGACTTGTTCCAGTAGGGCTTTGGTGCTCACTGAGTCTGCCTCTTGAATGTGTCCCTTATGAGAGTAGTTGAAATCTGGTGTCGTCTCACACCAACCACTAGATACACTAGTTTCTGGATCTCCAATGGGTGCAGGTCAGCTACTGTCTGAGGCTACCCAGCAGGAGCTATAGCAAGTACTACAGTTTTCTCCTCTTTGCTTGGGGTTTGGCGGTTTTGGAGCAGTCTGACTGGAGCTGCAGTTTATTTGGTTAAGCTTCCACAGAACAGGCCATTTATATGCAAAAGCCGCTGTGTGGAGCCTGGGCAGGTTTGTAGAATGTGCGGGGTGGGGTCTCAGGGCGGGGCGGGTCTCAGGGCATCAATAGGCTAGGGCGTGGCAAACGGTGATGGCTGCCGTCAGCCATCTCTGCCTTTCCGCGTTTCCAAGTCTCCGTGTCCCGCGCTCCAGCGCAGTAAATAATGATTGCTGGGCGCACCTTTGCAAAAAGTCACTCTTACTTTCCGACCCGATTTCTGACAGTCCATCTTCTCCCCGTAGGCGTCTGGGTCCCCCACGTATCCCCAGAAACTGGATTTCAGAGTCATCGGGAGCTTGTTTCCCTTCGGGTTGAAAAAAAGCCGCGCGCCCAGTCGCCCACCACCAGTCCGATTCGCGTGCCTTCATACCTCAGCTTTTCAGCATTTGTGCTCCTTTCTCTTTCCTCCTTAGTTGTAAAACTTCCACTCAGCCAGCTTTCCCGTGGTTCTGGGTGGTAGACGTTTTGTCTTTTAGTTGTAGTTTTGAAATTGTTGTGTGAGGCAGCAGTTTAGTTGTTTACTTTTGCCTACATCTTGGTTCCTCTTCCCATGACTTTCTAATGGAGTTCATCATTTATCACTAATTGGAATGACCAGTCACTAAAGATTCTGAACAATATTCTTTAACTGGTGCGTATTTTCTTTTTCTGTATTTTTAAATGAGTACATTTGAGAGATTTTTAAAAATTTGCTTTTATAAAAAGCCATGTATCATTATAAACATTATAGTATTCCTATTGAATTTTTAAATAGTTGACTATTTTTTAGAGCAGTTTATGTTTACAGAAAAATTGGGCAGAAAGTATTAGAGTTTTTCCATATATTCCCCTCCTCCCTCACAGAGTTTCTCTATTATTAACATACTAGAGGCCCGGTGCACGAAATTCATGCACGGGGGGGGGGCAGCGGGGAGTGTGTCCCTCAGCCTGGCCTGCACCCTCTCCAATCTGGGACCCCTCATGGGATAACCAGCAGTTGGACATCCCTCTCACAATTCAGAACTGCTGGCTCCTAACCGCTCACCTGCCTGCCTGATTGCCCCTAACTGCTTCTGCCTACCAGCCTGATTGTCCCTAACTGCTCCCCTGCTGGCTTGATTGCCCCTAACTACCTCTGCCTCGGCCCACACCTGGTACCCAGGATTCCCTCCTCCAGCTGACCACAGGCACCCAGGATCCGGGCTTCTCTCCCTCTGGTCAGCCATAGGCGCCCAGGCTGGCTGCAGCCTTAGGGGATGGTGGACAGGGGGCTTCGCCTGTGCTGCAGCTGCAAGTGCTGGCGCCCAGGACTGCAGGGTGGGCGGCTTCTTTGTCTCCCAGGCCACAGCCAGCCACAGGTGCTGGTGCCCGGGACTGCAGGGTGGGCGGATTCTCCATCTACCATGCTGTAGCCAGCTGCAGGTGCTGGCACCTGGACCACAGGGTGAGCGGCTTCTCTGTCTCCCAGGCCACAGCCAGCCGCAGGTGCTGGTGCCCAGGACTGCAGGGTGGGTGGCTTCTCTGTCTCCCAGGCCACAGCCAGCCGCAGGTGCTGGTGCCCAGGACTGCAGGGTGGGCGGCTTCTCTGTCTCCCAGGCCACAGCCAGCCGCAGTTACTGATGCCCAGGACCGCAGGGTGGGCGGCTTCTCTGTCTCCCAGGCCACAGCCAGCCACAGGTACTGGGGCCCAGGACCGCAGGGTGGGTGGCTTCTCTGTCTCCCAGGCCACAGCCAGCCACAGGTACTGGTGCCCAGGACCGCAGGGTGGGCGGCTTCTCCATCTCCCGGGCTGCAGCCAGCCTCAGGTACTGGTGCCGGTTTCTCCATCTCTCCCAGGACGTGGGGCGGGTGGACATGGGGTGGGCAGCTTCTCCAGCTGGCTGTAGCCTGGGATCATAGGGCAAGTGGCTTCTTCATCTCCCAGATCGCATCCACCCTCAGGTACTGGCACCCGGTTTCTTGTCTCCCCCAGGACGTGGGGAGGGCGGCTTCTCCAGCTGGCTGCGGCTTGGGATCACGGGGCAGGCGGCTTCTTCATCTCCCAGGTTGCAGCCAGCCTCAGGCGCTGAGGCCGGGTTTCTCAGTCTCCCCCAGGAGGTGGGGCAGGCAGACCTGAGGTTTCTGCTGCTGGCTGCAGCCTGGGATCACAGGGCAGGCGGCTTCTTCATCTCCCGGGCTGCAGCCAGCCTCAGGCACTGGCACCTGGTTTCTTGTCTCCCCCAGGACGTGGAGTGAACCGCTTCTCCAGCTGGCTGAGGCCTGAGATCACGGGGCAGGCAGCTTCTTGGTCTCCGTGGCTGCAGCCAGCCTCAGGTGCTGGGGCCCGGTTTCTCCGTCTCCCCAGGACATGGGGTGGGCGGACCTGAGGCTTCTGAGGCTGGCTGCAGCCTGGGATCATGGGATGGGCAGCTTCTTGGTCTCCGTGGCTGCAGCCAGCCTCAGGCGCTGGGGCCCAGTTTCTCCGTCTCCCCAGGACGTTGGGCAGGCGGACCTGAGGCTTCTGAGGCTGGCTGCAGCCTGGGATCATGGGGCCGGCGGCTTCTTGGTCTCTGTGGCTGCAGCCAGCCTCAGGCGCTGGCGCCTGACTTCTCCAACTCCCAGAGACCTGGAGAGGCTGGGGGGCGGGGCTGCCGCCAGGTTTTCAGTTTAATTGCATACTCACTCAGATTGAATGGTGGGCGTGGCTGGGGCGTGGCTGGTGAGCGTGGCTTGTGAGTGTAGCGGAGTGATGATTTGCATACTACTCTATTATTAGATAGATTGCATTGGTGTAGTACATTTGTAAACATTGATGAACCAATATTGATATTTCTGTTGATTTTTTTAAAAAGCAGTTGTAATCTCATTTAATAGATAATTAGTTTTTGTAATCCTTATACAATACCCAGTTGAGAAGTCTATAGTTCATTTATTACTGATTTTTAAAAATACTGTTATTGTGAATGACACACAATTACTCTGATCTTTTTAGGGTGGAATAATTAATGATGGTTCTGAATTGATTGGTCCTGTTGAAGCTTATTCGGATTCACTCACTGATAGCTTTCCTGAGTGTAGTACGGAAGGTAAGAGATTTTTTTTTTTTT
This sequence comes from Cnephaeus nilssonii, assembly GCF_951640355.1. Lineage (NCBI taxonomy): Eukaryota > Metazoa > Chordata > Mammalia > Chiroptera > Vespertilionidae > Cnephaeus > Cnephaeus nilssonii. The sequence goes on along the minus strand of NC_137092.1, from coordinate 29,214,902 downwards.
TCATTTCAGTGGTTTTTAGTGTAGAAGATTAAATAATATTTAAATTGCCAGAAAAAAAATGGATATAAGAATTTGGGAATACATCATTAATTCTAAGATTCTTTTTACTTTTTTTCACATTTTAATATCATTGATATTGGGTGCATGATACTGGGTTGATGATAACTTGCATTTAATTGACAGCTTTTTTCTTTCTTAGTAATATATAAACTAATGATTCCTCTTACAGTCAATGCCATCTTAAATTTGATGAAATGTGGTATAATGAGTTTTCAGAATTTGTATTTTCTTTAGTAAGAATGCCTTGGTTAAATTTATTCAGCAGCATATGATCTTTAGACAATTTTTTAAGACTGGCTTTAAAAGTTTAGTCATGCACCCAGAAAAAAAATTTAAGGCAGTTTTAGTGTTTTTTATATGTTTTATAATAACACTAGAAGCCCGTTGCATGAAGTTTCGTGCAATAGACCTTCCTTCACCTGGCTGCCGGCACCAGTTTTCCGCCAGCAGCAGTTTTCCTCTGGCCACCCGCCGATCGGAGCGCCTCCCGCCAGTGCGATTGGCCACGCAAGAGGAACTCCGATCGGGAGGCGCTCTGATCAGCGGATGGCCGGTGGAAAACGGCTGCTGGCGGAAAACTGGTGCTGGCAGCCACGCAATCGGCCACCCCGAGTTCCGCCACCGGCGCCTTCCGCTGGCTCCATTGGTCCTCCCGCAGTGCTGGCCGTTGGGGGTCCCCGCCCCCCGCTCCTCCTGTCAACCCAATTGGCCACCCCAAGTCCCGCCCCCAGGCTGCTGCCAGCCCAATCGTGGGCGTAGCGTAGTGATGGTTATTTGCATACTTCCCTTTTATTAGGTAGGATGAGTCTAAACAAAATCAATTTTTGTACTTTTAATCATTTTAATTAAAGAATGCTTAATCTCTTGTTTTATTTCTCTATTAAGACATCCTTGATTTTTTATGAAGATTTAAAACACATACTTTTTGGATTTCCTTAGCTAGTTTTTTTTTTTTCAGGGAAGACTTTGGAATTAAAAAATAAAGTCCTAGCTGGTTTGGCTCAGTGCATAGAGCGTCAGCCTGCGGACTGAAGGGTCCCAGGTTCGATTCTGTTCAAGGGCACATGCTTGGGTTGCAGGCGTGGTCCCCAGTAGGGGGCATGTAGGAGACAGCCAATCAATGATTCCCTGTCATCATTGATGTTTCTATCTCTCTCTTCCTCTCCCTTCCTCTCTGAAATCAATAAAAATATATTAAAAAAAAAGAGATTTAGGAAATAGGGATGGGGAGAGTCTTTAAAAACAGGTAATTAGGTTTGGTTTTACTGTATTGAGAAGTGATTAACTTTTCTTGTTTTTCATGGTGGCTCCTGTTGACTTAAAAGCAAAGTATCCATTGAGTCCTCCTCAATATCTTTGACTCCATCCTGAATCAGCCAAGGTTATAGAAAAACATTGTTGACAGTAATATTACTTTACAGTCTGTCATGTTTTGGGGGAAAAATATATCTGTTCTCCATGACCTGTTTTTATCCGAGATCCTTCTTAGGCTTTGGAAAATGTAGTCTCTGTTTGAGTTCTGAATGTGATTCTCTTTCTAGAACTGGATTCCTTGGAAGGTGACTTATGGGATAACCTGATCTGGCTGTTGCCTCAGGGATACTCTCTTCCTGAGAAAGAGGGAGAGTGTGGTTTCTGCCTGTAAAATGTGCTGATTTGATGATGTCCAGTAGAGGACAAGTAGGACAAATATTTGTAGGAGAGTATTCATTGAGGAGAACAGCTCTTGGAAATTGCAGAAAAGTTTCTTTTCTCCTTTTAAAAAAATATATTTATTGATTTTTTACAGAGAGGAAGGGAGAAGGATAGAGAGTTAGAAACATTGATGAGAGAAAAACGTCAATTAGCTGCCTCCTACACCCCCCCCACTGGAGATGTGCCCACAACCAAGGTACATGCCCATGACCGGAATCGAACCCAGGACCCTTGAGTCTGCAGGCCGACTCTCTATCCACTGAGCCAAACCAGTTAGGGCTGGTTATATTCTTTTGACAGCCATAATAAGCCCTTGTTGCTAGGTGGGAGTCCGCCATGGTGAGAGAAGGGTGTTTCAGGAGCCCATTTTAGAGTAAAATAATCAGGGATGGGAGCAATACAGAGGTCTTTTGTCCTTTGCCATATTCTAGGAGGGAGAGGGAAGTGCATTATTATTAGGAATGACTTTTCTGGGTAAAAAGGTGGCTGTATCCATGTTAAAAGAGATATCTAAAGCTAAGGTGAGTTAGTAATTTATTGTCCAGTCTGGGAGATTTTTGAGAATTACAATAAAATAATAGGCATATCTTTTAGGAATATGCTTTAAGAGAAAAATTAGGGGCAACATTTTTGTTAAAAACTTAGGAAAAGACTTATGATACCTAAAAGAAATAGTGACATTTTTATCCTTTCAGGGCATAGTTTAGTTTTCCAACTGTATTACCATTCTAAAATACACTGATCCATTAAGAATGAAAAACACGGAACTGGAAATGCTGTTGATACTTACGTTTTTTACCTTCCCTTTAAACACCTCTATGTCTGGTTAATTAATCCTGCTGAAAGACACTTGGTTGACAAATACAGCTTGCAAATTCATTACTATTTGAGAGGGGAAATTACTTTAAAAAATGTTTTTAATTGATTTTTTTAGAGAGACAGGAAGAGGAGAGAGAGGGAGAAAGGAGAGAGAGAGAAAAAAAAACATCAATTTATTGTTTCACTTCTTTATGGATTCATTGGTTGATTCTTATATGTGCCCTGACCGGGATCGCACCCACAACCTTGGTGTATTGGGACAATGTTCTAACCAACTGAGCTACCTGGCCAGGGACAGAGGAGAAATGACTTTTAATATGTATGCGTGTGTGTGTATTTTATTTATTTTCCGCCTCGTTCCACCTCCCCCATCAATATATATATTGATTGATTTCAGAGAAGAAGGGAGAGGGTGAGAGAGATAGAAACATCAATGATGAGAAAGAATCATTGATCATCTGCCTCCTGCACACCCTCTACTGGGGGTTGAACCCACAACCGAGGCATGTGCCCTTGACTGGAATTGAACCCGGGACCCTTCAGTCCTCAGGCTGACTCTATCCACTGAGCCAAACCAGCTAGGGCATGGGAAATGACTTTTAAATATCATGAAATTGTCTGGCATACTGGGCAAGTGTAAGGTTTACTTTCATACCAAAAGGTCTGCACACCCTAGCGACAGGCAAGGGAGAGGACCTCTAGTACAAGGGCAGGAAAGCGGGCAGCCCGCCAAGCCCCACAGGTCTTCAGTGAAATGGAGGGTTGTAGAGGGATTGTGGTTGGCAAGTGCATTTAGAGCCAAAATGTGAGGAGGAGATTCACTCAATAACAACTCCTCTGAGTGCAGTATTTTAAATGGTGTTTTGAAGGTGATTCATTTTTCATACTTCTGATTTAGTTTGCTGGTGGAATGAGGCAGAAGGGCACATCTTAATATATAGTCTGCTGTTTCAAGGTCCTTCAGGTGGAGTTAGAATGACATGGCAAGTATATCACCTCTCAGAGAACAGATGTGGAGGCTAAGTGATCATTATTTTTATTAGTACCATAAAAATGCAATCAACAAGTTTTAAGTTACCTTGAAAGAAAGTTTTCTGAGGAAAACACAAAACTGGATTACTAGTAGTGGCTTAAAAATTATTATTTTATAGTACAGTGGGGTAGAGGAAACCCCTTTAAGGTTTCATAAAACCAATAATTTGGTAATTAACTGGTAAATACATTCTATCTAATATGAAATTGAAAATTATAAAGTTCTTCAGTAGGTTTTTAGATAAAAAGTTAATATCATTTTATGTTTTTAAGATGAAATGCTGGTTACTCTTGATCTCCCTTTGTTCAGGGAAATTAAACTATATATTTTCTCAAAGATGAAAGGTTTAATTGATTAACATCTTACTTCCTTTTTAAACTTCCATCATTTGCTGGATTAAACTTAGCTATGAAGTTCCTGACATTTGTGGAAACCTGACCAAAACGATGCATGGGAATTGAGCTTCTTGACATGTTTCTCTCATCTGTTGGCCTGTTTGAAGGATGTAGTTTGCTTTACTGCCATGCTGGCCTTGATATTGGAGCCTTTGATGTTGGTATAGTCTCATCTGGTAACCTGTGTCATTTCCTCTTCCTAATACATTATTTTACTTCCTTTGCAGTTTTGGGAGGGACATTTTCCAGGTGTATGCAGCAAATAAGAGAAAATAATTAGGTGATCATAACCACAAATACAAATTGAGAGATCAACATCTTATATATAGCAGATCTTAAACGTGAATGTTTTTAAATGTCTCCTGAAATAGTTAAATCTGTCTTTTTTTTTTTTGCCTAAAAATTTTGAGTTAGAAGCTTCTAAGTGCTTATTCTAACAATTGTAGACTCTAGAATGATTTATTAGGCTGTCTTGAATTAGCCATTTTAGAGTAAATGAGATGTACATTTCAAAGATAATGGCATCTCTTGTTGGTCTATCTAAGGGAACTCATAAAAGAACTCTTAGTCCAAGATTTGTGTGTTTACTTGATGGTAGGGTAATAATTTTTTTGCACTATGTAGATAAACATGAAAATTGTAATTAATATGTGTTGAATAGAATAATGTAGATTATATTTGACATTAAATGTAATCAACATTATATTATGTTAGGGAGATAATTGGAAAAGCATGTAGTTATTTAAGCTTGAAAAAAATTTTGTTTTAAAATACCTTTTTGTTTTACTTTTTATTATTTGTGTTATTTTCATTTAGTTGATTTAAAGTTGATGCTTTGAGGCAGGATCATTTTTAAAAGTAATATTGTTCAGTTTATTGGCTACTTAATAACCTAAATATGTTTTTAAGACAAACTTAAAGTCTATACACTAAAAGTAGTGTAAGATGACAAAATATAGAAAATCTATAATTAAAAGGAATTTAAATTTACGTAGAATTTATAGCAAATTTCCACTAGGTGGCACCATGAGATCTCCAAATTTTTTTACTAGGCTTAGTCTGGGTCCTCTATTGTATTAGAGTATGCTTATTCAGTTTGAAGTTCCTTTTTCTCTTAAGGGCTTACCTTCTTAACTTTTATTCACTGTTCTTTATTAGCTGAAATTTCTTTGGCAGGGGACTTTAAAATAAATAGGAAGAAAAGAACAGGCCATTATTCTCAAGATAAACACAACTGAGAATGTGTCATTGTGTGTATGTGTATATGTAAAACAAATAATACAAATTATAAATATTGACTCTTAAAACCCTGGGGCTATTAAGGATAATGCTGAACTTAGAACTTTAGGGTTTGGGTGAAGCAAATAAAGTTATGATATGTTGTGGGAATGCTTTTTAGAGTCGAAGGAACATTAGGGAACATATAGATGAATCTCTTTAGTTTACAATTAAAATTGGAATTTCAGAGAAGGTGAGCCATGTGCCTCCGGCAGTCAGGGCCTTCCAGGTATTTAATAGCAATCACAGAACTATATTTTATGAAATGAAAAGATTTAATTTTATGGAGAGGAAGGCTGTGGGAATGTTTTTTTTGGTATAGAAAGCTCAGTGTGAGCTGCTTGTTTGCTGGTAACAAACAGGTGTGATTTGCAGAGAAGATTCTGGAGAGGAGCAGCATGAAAAGTTCATTAGGTAGAAAGGGAAGCCAATTCACAGATCTTTGTTGTTCATGATAAGATAACAGTATTAGGGTTATAATTGTGATGAATGTGTTGTTTTCTGAGTTCATTCTGTTTTCCACCAAATATACAGAAGCTATTCTGATGCTCTCTTCAGAAAGTTTCAAGGGTGAAGCATAGACATGTTCCAAGGATGTTATAAATGTGAATCATCAAAGGAATGGTTATTTTAATAACAATAGCTATTACTAAATGAGTTGGTAATCAAGTACAGGAATCTTAACTGGCATCAGAATCTTAATTAGTTTTAGATTTAAGTTTTCACTTAAGTCATATTTATAAGGCCTTATTTCTTAATGGAGACAGATATATATTTCTTCTGTCTCAGGGTGACCTTTGTTCTGCTGGCTAGATAACTTGCTTTGTATATAAAGCATGAGTCATTGCTACTAGGAAAAGCAGAAATTCCCTTTTCTTGACTCTTGCAATATGTGAACCTCAGGGCTCAGTGAAAGCTATCGGCTAACAATAATGAGGCCATGTATTTTTATATATAGTCCACCATGAGAGACCACCTGTTGTTCTAAAGAAAACTGATATCTTTTTGCAGATGGTCTTCAAATACAGATTTCTGATAGTTTATAGTATAAAGATTTATTCTGTGGCAACTCAACCTTTTCTCCTGGTGCTTGTCTTTCAGAGATGGTGTCCTAGACTATACTGCCTATCTGAGCAGTTCAAAGCACAGAAAGTGAGGGTAGGTAGGTAGACTAGGATCTTAAATAAAACCCTTATGTCTGTAGCTGCTTTTTAACCAGTCACCTGGGGCCCTCTAATGGCCCTGAGACTTGAATGTCTGTGAAATGAATCTGGAGGCAGAATGCTTTCATAGAACCTTTGACTCCCCATCCCACCCCCCTGCTCTCATCCCTTCCAGAAAAGGCTTAGGTTTTTGACTTGATGGCATTGGGTGAAGGTTGTACCTTTTACTCTTATGATGGCCCAGAGGGCTCCTTTAAACATGGACTGACTTCAGGTTGGTTTAACTTTTGACAAATAGTCTCTGTATTGTCAATTGTTGCTCTGTCTCATCCACAGTTTTCTTCCTGCTCACCTTAACTGAAAGCTTCTTGTTTCTGCTCCCTATATCTTACTCGCTAACTTTCCTTCTGGGTTATAGAGAGCTAGTCTCCACTTCATGTGATATTTAGATTTATATAAAGTAGGTTGAATGACAGGACTGATTTCCAGGACTTGAGCAGGCACTGTATGAAGTAAATATATTAAGGATATCAGAGGAATAAACTAGGTACTGAACACACACACACACACACACACACACACACACACACATTTATTGCTGTGGTGGTGAAAGGGGGTGTTCTTGAGCTGTTTGGGAAATACTTCATTGAGAAGAAGGGAATTTAGGAATTGCTTAAATATAGAAGAGAAAAGTATCAGAATATTAGAAAAGATGATTCGAGGCAGTGCATGGTGGAGGACATATGATAGGCTTAGGGTTTTTAGGTGTGGTAGGGTGCATCATAAGAGAAGAATTAAAGGAGGAGGATAGTTTGGGGTTAGTTTGCTTTAAACAGATCTGTCTTTATATCATTTCTACCTTCTCTCTCTTAAGTTAGGAATTCCTGGGCACTGGCTGCTGGATATTTCATACAGGCCAGTATTTCATAAATAATGGCTGTATAACATAGATTTATACTCAGTTCCCAATTTTAGCCCTTACTGCATCTCCTTTGATATTCTCCATGTACAGAGCCTGGAGGGCTTCTCATACACATATAAGATATATGATTAGCGTTGCCTGTAATCCCACCATACTGAAAAAAAATTACTTTTAGTGTTTATTGTACCTTTCTAGCTTTCCCCCCCTGTGTGTTCTTAAAATGTGTTTTTATTGATTTTTAGAGAGAGAGGAAGGGAGAGAGATAGATAGAATCATCCCTGAGAGAGAGAAAACTTATCGATCAGCTGCTTCTGTCCTGCCCCCTACCGGGGATCCAGTCTGCAACCCAGCATGTGCCCTGACCGAGAATTGAACCAGTGGTCTCAGTTCCTGGGTTGATGCTCAACCACTGAGCTGCACCAGCCGGGTTGTATTTGTGTTTTTAAATTATAATTATAACACACACACACACACACACACACACACATACATACACACACACACACACACATACATCCCACTTTGCAGTTTGTCATTTTTGCATAATAGAGAATGAATACTTTAGCATTAAACATTCTTCTATTCGTACTTTAAAAAAAATATTTTATTGATTTTTTTAAGGGAGAGGGATAGAGAGTTAGAAACATTGATGAGAGAGAAACATCGATCAGTTGCCCCCTGTACACCCTCTACTGGAAATGTGCCCGCAACCAAGGTACATGCCCCTGACTGGAATCAAACCCGGGACCCCTCAGTCTGCAGGCCGACGCTCTATCCACTGAACGAAACTGGTTAGGGCTACACACACTTTTTAATAGCTGTATAATACTTTATCATAGAGACAAACCATACTCTTCTATTGTTAGAAATTTGTTATTGCAAAATTTTCACTAATTTTTGTGGTAAATACTCTTTTTTTAAAAAAAAAATATTTTTTTGATTTTTTACAGAGAGGAAGGGAGAGGGATAGAGAGTTAGAAACATTGATCAGCTGCTTCCTGCACGCTCCCCACTGGGGATGTGCCCGCAACCAAGGTACATGCCCTTGACCGGAATCGAACCTGGGACCCCTCAGTCCACAGGCTGACGCTCTATCCACTGAGCCAAACCGGTTTCGGCGTAAATACTCTTATATAGAGATCTTTTTCTCGTATCTCTGATTGTTTTGGTAAAAACTGCTGAATTGCTTGGTCAAAGATATAAGCATTTTTTTGCATCTGATATGCCTTGCCAGACTGTCCTCCAAAAAGGTTAAACCAGAAGAAGTCTTTTTATTTCCCTTTGCTTCTCCCAGTTAGGCTAAAAAAATTCCTCTTCCTAACCTGCTTGTTTTTATTTGCTTGCTTACTTTGAAAGATTCATTAGAATTAGGTATAAATTGAAACAATTTGTATAGAATACTTATTTCTTTATTTTGCTATCTTTCTTCCTCAGTACTTTGATGGTCTTACTTTTCTGATGTAATTTTATTTAACCATGGTTTCCTTTGCTAATAAAATAAGGTTGGAAAGTTAAGAGGAAATATGACTATGATACTAGATTTTTGTGGTCAAAAGCCAAGAAACTGAGTATACATAACTTTACCCTCTTGCCCTTTGGTGTCATTGTTCTTGTAGAAAGGAAAATCAGGCAAAGCATGAGACAGTACAATGTGATCGATGATGTGAAGGTTATAGTGACAAGACACGGGAGAGCTGACAAAAGATCTCTGACAGCATTTCCTTTCTTTTGTGATTAGCTGCATAAACCAGAAAAAAATTTAAACTTTGTATTTGTTCATTAATTTCAGTGGACTACAATGATACCATTTAAGGAAATAAATTTACTTTGAAATACATAAAATATTTAAAAATTATTTTAAAAATCTCAAAGTTTATATTTCTCAGAAGAGTAGATAATTTTATAGATAGTTGGAAAAGATTTTGATTTTGAAGTACTGTGTACAGTTGAAATGTCATAGAAATGAATAGATTTCCACTAGGTCCAATGAATCTCATTGCAGATTATGCAATTAATGAAATCTATTGTTTTTAAGGAACAAAATTCTGTCTATCTTTCTGTATCTATCTATCTATCTAATCTATTTTATCGAGGCATAATTGATATAACATTAATTAATTTCAGTTGTACAGCATAATGATTAAATATTTTTATTTCTAGTTGACCCTTGAACAACATGGGTTTGCATTGCACAGGTCCACATCTATGCAGATTTTTTTTTTAGTAAATATACAGTTTCCTTTCATCTCCCATTTTTTTAAAGCATATTTTTATTAATTTTAGAGAGGAAGGGACAGGGAGAGAGAGATAGAAACATCAATGATGAGAGAAAATCACTGATTTGCTGCCTCCTGCACACTCCCTATTGGGGATCAAGTCCACAACCCAGGCATGTGCCCTTGACTGGAATCGAACCCGGGACCTTTCAGTCTGCAGGCTGACTCTCCACTCAGCCAAATCGGCTAGGGCCATCTCCCATGTTTTGCATTATGGGTTTAACCAACTGCGTATTGAAAACAGTATTTTTGATTGGAGGATGCAAAGAGCTGACTGTATGCGTTGTTCTGTGCCATTCTATATGAGAGTTGAGCATCCGTGGATTTTGGTATTTGCAGGGGATCCTGGAACCAATCTCTCGTGGATACTGAGGGACTGTAGTTAAGTTTTTTTTGGAGTTAATAGTTATATGTGTATTTTCAACTGTATGGGGTTGGGGTTGGGGCACCAACATTGTTCAAGGGTCAAATGTATCATGAAATGATCACCACACTAAGTCTACTTAATATTTGTCACCATACATAGTTTTTTTTTTTTTTTCTTGTGATGAAAACTTTTAAGATCTACTCTTAGCAACTTTCAGCTATGCAATACAGTATTATTAAGTACTAGAGCCCTGGTGCACAAAATTTGTGCACGGGTAGGGTCCCTAGGCCTGGCCAGTGATCAGGGCTGATCTGTGGGGCGACTGGCGGGGCGATCAGGGGAGCCCCTGCTGGCATGCGCCTTGGCTGGCTTGGGGCAGCTCCTGTGTTGAGCGTCTGCCCCCTGGTGGTCAGTGTGCATCATAGTGACTGGTCATTCCGCCGTTTGGTCGATTTGCATATCAGGCTTTTATTATATAGGATAGTTGCCATGCTGTACATTACATTCCTATATCTTGTTTATTTTATAACAGGAAGTTTGTACCTCAAAATTAGTTTTTTATGGGCATTCGATTTGGAAAAAAACACACACCCTGAAAACAGAATATTTTATTGACAGGATGCCAAAGTCATGTCTAAAGTTGATTTAAAATTTGAGTTTAGCTGCCAGTAACATGTTTTTACCCTAACTTACTTTATTTGATATGAAATAAACAATTTGAGTCTATAATAGGGGTTGACAACGTATAGTGTGTGGGCCAAATCTGGCCTGCTACCTGTTTTTATATGACCTAAAAGCTAAGCATGGTTTTTATATTTTATTTTATCTTTTTAATATATTTTTATTGATTTCAGAGAGGAAGGGAGAGGGAGAGAGAGAGATAGAAACATCAATGATGAAAGAGAATCATTGATTGGCTGCCTCCTGCACGCCCCTCCCTGAGGATCGAGTCTGCAACCCGGGCATGTGTCCTTGGCCGCAATGGAACCTGGTACCCTTCAGTCTGCAGGCTGTCGCTGTATCCACTTAGCCAAACCGGCTAGGACTGGTTTTTATATTTTAAATGGTTGACAAAATTCAAAAGAATATTATTTTTTGGCATGTTCACTGATGACACAGAAACAATGGTGGGTAAAACTAGTGTGCCAGAGCATGACTCAAAAGAGCGACACCAGCCTGTAACAGAAAGCATTGACACACTTGCAGTAATGCTAGTGCTAAGAGCGTCCTTGATGAAGCACTAAAAACTCAATTTCATTAAACCTCAGTCTTTGGGTACATGCCTTTGTTGATATTCTGTGTGATGAAATGGAAGTATACACAAAGCACTTCTGCATACTGAACTACCATGGTTGTCTTAAGGAAAAGTTCTTGTGCAGTTGCTTGACCCATAAACTAGTTGCTTTTATTTCTTGGGACACCGTATTTAATTGAAAGGTTGATTAATAGACAAACTGTCATTATTCAACTTGGGAATTTGGCACATATTTTTTTGAAAGTAAACGAAGTGAGCTGATACTTGAAGGAGAAAACAGCTGACAGCATGTGTTGCCCCTGATAAAATTCAGGTTTGCAGCCTACAATTAGAATTTTGGAAAACTTGTATCTTCCACTTTGAGCTTGACAGTTTTCCAGTACTTAACGAATTCTCTGGTGAAATTGGTGGTGATAATAAATTCAGTTTTGGTGGTGATATTATAATATGAAATCTGTCACCACTTTATCTATGTAGCTCTGGAAACCAGTATTTTCAAAATGACCAATGTGTAATGTTACAAACTCATGATGGATAAAAAGATCCATTCAGTGTGTAAGACATACCAATGGATTTGTGTGTAACAAAAACAAATTTAATGCATAACCCATGGACATAGACAACAGGTTGTGAAGGCCTGGAGCAGGGGTGGGCTAGAAGGGGTCAGTGGGGGGAAAAGTATATGTAATACTTTCAACAATAAAAATTAACAAAATACACAAACACAAACAAATTTCATTGATAGGAATTTATGTTATGTTCTACATGGCAACTAAGCTTTAAGAAACAACCATTTGTCAAGTTTTATTGTAGTATTATAAAACAGTCTCCACAATTATTTAAAAAGGCTACTAAAATATTTGCCCATTTTCAATTATATATCTATGTGACATTTTATTCAAATCTTTCAACCCGAACAACATCTGACAACAGATTGAGTGCAGAGAACAAATATGGAGATCTAGCCATATTTTGTTAACAAGATTTGCAGAAATGTAAAACAGTGCCACTTCTCTGACTAAATATTATTTGTTTTGGAAAATAAAATTTTTAAAAATTAAAATTATGTTAACTTGTAATGGGCTTTAATGTCTAATTAAAAAGATTATGTCTTTTTAAATATTAAGATTGGTAAATATTTACAAATAAAGTCCACATATAATCTCTTTGAGGTTATCAATCATTTTTGAGAATGTAAAGGGAGGTTTTAAGACCAAAAAGTTTAGTAACTGTTATTGTAGATTATGCTCATTTACCATGAAGTCTTCTTGGTAATTATATGAAGTGGGAGAAGTAATTTTCATTATAAAAAATTTTAGCAGCACCTATTTTTCATTTTCTGTTAGAAAACTAAGATACAAATATAGACTAAAACTCTCTCTAAAAGCTGTGGAAGAGCCTGAAACAAAAATTTCTAAAAATTCAGTTCTTTCTTTTATTTTTAAAAAATTTCAATATATATTTTAAAATATATTTTAATTGATTTCAGAGAGGAAGGAAGAGTGAGAGAGAAAAAAAATCAATGATGAGAGAGAATCATTGATTGGCTGCCTCCTGCACACCCTCTCCCCCCCCCCAAGTTATTGTGTAACTCTAGCAATTATATAATAATTATTTAACTATTTAGACAATATATTCCCAGAAATGTGTTTTTAGATATGGATGGTGACCTAAAAACACACTTCTGGGAATATGTTGTCTAAATAGTTAAGTAATCCTCTCTAATAAAATGGTAATATGCAAATTAACCATCACTCCGCTACATAAGCCACACCCACCAGCCAAGCCACGCCCACCAGCCAATCAGAGCGAGTATGCAAATTAACCCCAATCCAAGATGGCTACAGCCACAGAGAGCAAGGTTTCCCAGGTAACAGAGCAAGCCAAGCTTTCCATAGCCATTGCAGGCCTAAGCCTCCACTCAAGCTACAAAGTTTCAATTATAGAAGGTAAACAAATTCAAACAAATGGCGGCAGAATGGAGCTTGAGAGAGCAGGCCAGGGTTGCCGGAGGCAACAGGGGAAGCAAAGCTTTCCGCACACCCTGGCCGGGCTCACCCGCTTAAGGCTACAAAGTTTCAATTGTAGAAGGTGAATTAACTGCCACAGAAATGGCTGCCACCCCGGAAGGAGCAGCAGGCTTGGTTCCGCCCCAGGCTACAAAGTTTCAATTGTAGAAGGAAAATAAATTTCAGATACCAGGGCCTCCCCTTGGGTTGCCAGGGGGCGTGGCCGGCCTGCAAACCACCACAGGCCCCTCGCTCAGGCTGCCCCACACCCCAAGGGAACCCCCACCCTTATCTGTGACACCCTTCAGGGCAAACCAGCTGGCCCCCACCCGTGCACCAGGCCTCTATCCTATCTAATAAAAGAGTACTATACAGATTGATCATCACTGCAACACACAATATAGCTGCCCCCATGTGGTCAAAGATCCTGCCCCCATGTGGATACAAGATGGCCACTACAAGATGGCCAGCAGGAGAGGGCAGTTGGGAGGCACCTGGCCTGCAAGGGAGGGCAGTTGAGAGGGACCAGGTTTGCAAGGGAGGGAAGTTGGAGGTGATCAACCCTGCAGGAGAGGGCAGTTAGGGGTGACCAGGCTGGCAGAGGAGGGAAGTTGGGGGCAAACAGGCTGGCAGGGGAGCAGTTAAGCATCAACCAGGCTGGCAGCAGAGTGGTTAGGGGGTGATCAGGCTGGCAGGCAGAAGCGGTTAGGGGCAATCAGGAAGGCAGGCAGGCAAGCAGTTGGGAGCCAGCAGTCCTGGATTGTGAGAGGGATGTCCGACTGCCCGTTTAGGCCCGATCCCTCCAGGAGTCCCAGATTGGAGAGGGTACAGGCTGGGCTGAGGGACAACCCCTTGTCGTGCACGAATTTCGTGCACCGGGCTTCTAGTTATTATATAATTGCTAGAGTTGTAATTTAATGATAGTCTATTATGCTTCATATGTATTAACTCTGTTCTCATGTAATGCCCTGCATAATAAGTAAAACTGTTAAGTAATTTGCTGTTGGTCACACAATACATTTGAAGAGCTGGATTTCTAAACTTCTTTTGTACTTACTCTAAAGTTCTTACTCTTTCCCTTCATCATATTATTGTTCATAGCAGCTGTGTGTGCAAGCATGAGCTTGCTAAAAATGGTTTGCAAGATCTTGTGGTAAAGGCTCTTTTTGACAAGGCTAGATAAAAACTTATCTTCAGTTTTAGTTTGATAATTAAGGCAGGGATATGTTCTTCCAGAGCTGTTGAGTGACAGTGCAAAAATGAATGAACTGCCCTGGCGGGGTGGCTCAGTTGTTTGGGGCATAGTCCTCTACACCAAAAGGTTGCAGGTTCTATTCCCAGTCAGGGCACATACCTGGGTTGTGGGTTCAATCCCCGGTCCAGGTGCAGAGGGGAGGCAACCTGTTGATATTTCTGTCACATCTTTCTGTCTTTCTCTAAAAATCAGTAAACATATTCTTGGGTGAGGATTAAAAAATACAAGTATTGGAAAAAAATGAATGAACTATGCTAAAACAAATTGCTAGACACTGACTTCATCAGTAAATTACAGCCTTCCTAATTGACTTTGATAAATGAAAAAATTATTAGCATGATTTGTATTGTTTTGGTTGATTCTCAATTTAATATGTTTACTATTATGATTGTATTTCCAGGCTTCTCCAGTGACAGTGACCTGATATCTCTTACTGTTGATGTGGATTCCCTTGCTGAGTTAGATGATGGAATGGCTTCCAATCAAAATTCTCCCACTAGAACTTTTGGTCTCAATCTTTCTTCGGATCCTTCAGCACTGGGGGCTGTTGCTTATGACAGTGAGCAGAACAAGACAGAAGAACGGGAAAATCGCAGCCTCTTTCCTGGCAGTTTAAAATCCAAGCTTGGCAAGAGAAATTATTTGGAGAAAGCAGGAGAATTCATAAAGCTGGCTTTAAAGAAGGAAGAAGAAGATGACTATGAAGCTGCTTCTGATTTTTATAGGAAGGGAGTTGATTTACTTCTAGAAGGTGTACAAGGTACAGTTTTGTGTATATTAATGTTTCTTTTGTTGGTATCTGGAAAAAACATGTATACATATAACTATTTATCTTATATATAATCCTCTAAAAAAAAAGACTGAAAATGAGAAATACTGAAGATTAAATGGCCTAAATATGGATATCTCCTTCTGGTTACATGACAGTATCAGATACACTTAACTCTCTGATAAACTAAGCAACAAAATAGGATTTAAAAAAACAAGTCTCTAAATCTCTATTATGAATAATGTGTGTTTTCTCTGACATGGCCAATGGTCACTAGCCTTCACCTCTCTCAGGAGTGTTCACAGAGATTCTTTAGTGCACCTACTCTCAATGGCCTGAAGAGTGGAGATGAAATGGGCTTTTAAACTAAGAGTGTAAAAGGTCCTTGGATTTGCCTACTATTTTGTTCTTCGTTAGTTGCAGTAAATTCTCAGCTAATGCATGAGAATGATACAGGGCATGTAGAGTTGAATGTTGCTGAATGTCTATAAGTAGAAAGTAGAATTTACCTTTTTTTTTTTTTTTTTTTTTAAAGCATCAGTTTTTGTTTGATTATTTGCCTTTTCCTTATAGAACCAGAGTGAAGCATGCTGCAGTTAGTTACATGACTTCCTGGACACAATAATATAAGGTTGATGAGACCTTCTTCCAGTGGTTTTCTTTCCAGAAAATTATCATTTTCATTATTTTGTGTGTGTGTGATCTTTGACTTGTTAGTACCATTCAGATTACTACCATCTCCTGTATTATTAACACTTTCCCTGCCCTCACTGTGCCTGTGTCCTGTAGTCCAGAAGCATTCTGCTATACTCTTCCTAGAATATAACCTTCATTCTTTTAATGTGGTATAAAGATGAATGCTTGGCTGCATGGAGTGGAAGAGGAAGTGTGTGTAGTGGCATCCTAACTGCTTTTTAACTGATTTTGACTAAGTTTCTTGTTTTTAATCCTTCACTCTCGTGTCCACAGCTACTTAGAGCCACCAGCTCCTGAACTTTGGGAGAGATTTAGTGCCATGTCAGTCGGGCAGCTTTCTGGAGTTTCCCCAAGTCTGTAACCACTCATCCATCTCCTTGCTGGCTTCTAAAATTGTGTTGCTGCTATCTTTTCTCTCAGTCTCTTTGTCCTTGTGGGGTTTTGCCTTAAAAATAATTATTTTACAGCCATGTTAATGAAGTTTCAGGAAGGAGTATTTCTCTTGGTTTGACTGATAATATATATCATTTTAATACAAACTTGGTTTTCTAATAGTTTCATAATCTGTTGGAGTGTTTTTTTTTGTTTTTGTTTTTTGCTGGTGGAGCATTCTGGTCTTAAAGATCTACTCATTTTTCTTTGTCTTAACTGTTATTTTGGGTTGGGGGTTTAAAATAGGGATGAGTTGCAAACAATCGGCTCTGATATTTTTCCCTTTTCTTTTTAGATAATTTTTGTGCTAAAACATCACTACTTTTAATTGACATAGATAAACGACATCAGTGTGATTCTTTTGTCTAAAAGTTATTTGCATTTAACTCTTGAACACTTCATAATGTTACCACTTGATGGCACCAGAAAAATAAAAATCTTTGCTTCAAAATAAGAATTATAAATGCATATCAGCAAATAAAAACTATATCATTTAATTAGTTATTTTGTAATTATGGTGGTGAATTACTTTTCCACTAGAACTAGACTTCTATCTTAAGGAATGTTATTATTTAAACATATTTTTTCTATTTAACATATGCCTTTCTGAAACCACAATAGCCATTACTGCCCTGGATTGTTTTTTGTTGTTAATGTGCCATCAAATCCAAAAAGTTATAACAAATTAATTGCTTATAGACTTTTATTGTTTATTCATAATGTGATCAATTTTTGTTCATACAGTTTTGGAACTATAATCACAGAATTCTAATTTTTAACCAAAGTGTAAAATAACCTCCGTTTCATTCCTCATGGTTATACATTCAATTGTGTGTCAAAAGTAATTTCAGAGCAGTGCTTCTGGTTCATGGATTATATTTATTTAAAAAAGTTTTTTAATCCTCATCCGAGGATAAGTGTTTATTGACTTTAGAGAGAGAGGAAGGAAGAAAGAGAGAGAAATACTGATTGAGAGAAACATTGATTGGTTGCCTCGCATACGTGCTGTAACTGGGGATTGAACCCTCAACCTGGTATGTGTCCTGACCAGGAATCTAACTAGCAACCTTTTGGTATATGGGACGATGCTTCAACCAGCTGAGCCACTAGGCCAGGGGATTATATTTAAAAGTATCAGTCTCCTCCTAACAGACACATGGACATTATTTAAAAAAACTTTCCCCTCAGTTTAATTGACATGATTGACATATAATATCTAATTAAAAATATACAGCATAAGATTTGATATAAGTATATATTGTGCAAACTTTGCCAACGAAGTTAACACCCATCACCTCACATAGTTATACATTTTTTCTTGTGGTGAGAACTTTTAAGATCTACTTTCTTAGCAACTTTGCTATACAATACAGTATTGTTAGCTATAGTCACCATGTTGTACATTACATCTCGTAAATCAAAGTTTGTAACTTTTGACCACTTTCACCCATTTCACCTACCCTCCACCCCCTGCCTCTGATAACCACCAGTATGTTCTCTGTTTCTATGAGTTTAGTTCTTTTTAGATTCCACATATAAGTGAGATCAGATAGCATTTGTCTTTCTCTGTCTGACTTACTTCATATTTCACTTAGCATAATGCCCCTAAGCTCTACTTATGCTGTTGCAAATGGCCGAATTTCCTTCATATTTATGGTTGAATAATATTCCATTGTGTGTGTGTATGTATACATACGTTTTCTTTATGCATTCATCTGTTGGTGGATATGTAGGTGTTTCCTTGGCTGTTGTAAATAATGCTGCAGTAAACACGGGAGTGAAAATACCTCTTCAAGATAGTGATTTTGTTTCCTTTGGTTGTATACTTAGAAGTGTAATTGCTGGATTGTACTATATGGTAGTTCTATTTTAGTTTTCTGAGTGTCTGCCATACTGTTTTTCATAGTGGCTGCACCAATTAACAATCCCACCAACAGTGTGCAAGAGTCCCCTTTTCTCCACATCCTCTCAGATACTTGCTACCTATTGTCTTTTTTATGATAGCCATTCTAACAGGTGTGACGCGATATCTCATTGTGGTTTTGATTTGGATTTCCCTGATGATTAGTGATGTTAAGTACTTTTTCATCTTTGTCTTCTTTGGGAAAATGTCTTTTCTGTTTCTCTGTCCATTTTTTAAATCGGATTGTTTGTTATTGTGCTATTAAGTTGTGTGTGTTCTTTATATATTTTGGACATTAACCTCTTACCAGATATATGACTTGCAAATGTTGTCTCCCATTTGGTAGGTTGCCTTTTGGTTTGATGGTGTCCTTTGCTGTGTAGAGCTTTTTAGTTTGATATAGTCTGACTCACTTTTGCTTTTGTTGCTTTGGCTTTAGGTGTCAAATTAAAAACATCATTGCCAAGGCTGATGCTAAGGAACTTACTCCCATGTGTTTTCTTCTCAGGTCTTATGTCCAAATCTTTAACCCATTTTGAGTTGATTTTTGTGTATGGTGTAAGGTATGGATCTGGTGTCATCCTTTTGCATGTGGCTGTTCATTTTCCTCAGCCCTATTTAATAAAGAGGCTATCCTTTCTCTAGTGTATATTCTTGGCTTCTTTGTCATAAATTAATTAACCATGGGTGCGTGGGTTTATTTCTGAGCTTTCTGTTTTGTTCCATTGACCTGTGTGTCTGGTTTTATGTCACTGTTATACTCTTGATTGCTATAGCTTTGTAACAGAGTTTGAAATCAGGCAATGTGATACCTCCAGCTTTGTTGTTCTTTCTCAAGATTGCTTTGGGATCTTTTGTTGTTCCATACACATTTTAGGATGTTTTTTTCTATTTTTATGAAAAAAAATGCCATTGGAATTTTGATAGGGATTGCTTTGAATCTGTATGTTGCTTTAGGTACTATGTACATATTAAACAATATTAATGATTCTAATTCATGAGCATGGAATAATATCTTTCCATTTATTTTTGTCTCAGTGTGTTCTGCTCATGATTTGTAGTATTTAGTTACTGATCTTTCACCTCTTTGGTTAAATTTACTTCTAGATATTTTATTCTTTTGGGTGTAATTGTAAATGGGATTATTTTTAAACTTTGTCTTTCTGATAGCTTATTGTTAGTGTATAGAAACAAAATTGATTTTTGTATATTGATTTTGTATCCCAAAATTATACTGAATTTGTTTATTAGTTCTAACAGTTTTTTTGGTGGAGTCTAGCATTTTCTATATGCAATATGTCATCTGCAAATAGAGACAGTTTTATTTCTTCCTTTCTGACTTGGATGCCTTTTATTTCTTTTTCTTGCCTAATTGCTCTGGTCAGGACTTCCCAGTACTTTGTTGAATAAAATGGCAAAAGTGGGCATACTTGCCTTGTTCTTGATTTTAGAGAAAAAGCTTTCAACTTCTCACCACTGAGTGTGATGTTGAGTATAATGGATATTATTCTTTGAATTGGGGGAAATGGAGCTGACTTGACATTTATGAGCAGAAGAGATGTTTCCTTGGGGAAAGTTTGCTTTAATGTGGCAGAACTGTTATAAAAATATCACTGTAACCAGTAATACCTATGAGCCATTTAAAAAAAAATATTTTGTGGATTTTTTACAGAGAGGAAGGGAGAGGGATAGAGAGTTTAGAAACATCGATGAGAGAGAAACATCGACCAGCTGCCTCTTGCACATCCCCTACTGGGGATGTGCCCACAACCAAGATACATGCCCTTGACCAGAATCGAACCTGGGACCCTTCAGTCCACAGGCCTACGCTCCACCCACTGAGCCAAACCAGTCAGGGCCTTATGAGCCATTTTAATTTAACTCTTGCTATAAGTTTGTTATCTGTGACCTTGGTTTAGATTGCGATGCTTGATAGTAAGTAAGTATTTCTGGGTATCTGATAATCCAGAGAAAGAAATCTTCAAGAGCTAAGTAGGAGTGCTTTTTATACAGTGTTCTTATGAGGTGGCAAATGTTGTTACTCTAAATACAAATTACTCATCCTAACTAAACTATTCATTCTAAAGGAGTTTATCTGGGTTGTTGTAGATCTGATAAAGAGGGCAAGATGTTTTTTATACTTAACTCATGTTTGCACAGCTGAGACTAGATGTAAAATACAATAGCAACAGTCTGTTTGGCCATCCAGCAGAGAAAAAGCATACCCTGATAGTGGTAACTTTGAATTCTCCGTTTGAATCTGACACTTTTCTTATTCAGGCAGTCTAGAAATGGCTCTTAAAATTAAGGTATTAAGTCCTCAGGTCTTTATGGATTTAGGAGAGAAAATCCAGAAGTCCAGATTAAAGAAATCAACTTGAATCTTTGAAGAGCATGTTTCAGTACACGACTTTTTATTTCTGCCTTGTTTGTATATTTTGTAAGTGGCTGGTGTGATTGTTCTGTATTTTCAGTGTGGAGTTACTGGAATAATTGTGATAATGTAGAGTGACAAAAGGATGCCATAAAGCTATTAATGAAATGTTTAACAATAATTTATTATTTATTACATGCCTGTTCCTGTACAAGGGGGTTTTCCTAATGTTATTTTTAATTCTCAGAACAAGCCTGTAAGCTGAACTCTGGCTGATCATACTGGACTTTGTCTTAGGACACCAAAATTTAGAGTGTTCAAACATTTAATATAACGATTTTGAAAGCTTGGTACCTAGTTAGCAAGAATAATTATTTAAAACAGGAAGCTACCAGATGGTGAGCATTGTTAGTAACATCCATCTGTGGGCTACATTGTGAACCACAGAGTTGATTTGAGATCTGGTTTTGTTTGTTCTAGGTGTGAAAGTTGCTGGTTTACTCTGTTTATAAGGTAGCTACTGTAATCCTCATTTTACAGGTGGAGAAAACCAAGACTTAAGCAAAGTAAGCAATTTGCTCAATGACACAAGCCAGTAAGAGTTTCAGCCAGGATTCAAGTCTGTCTTTCTGAGTTCAAATCTTGTCTTCTTTCCATTATGCCATGCTACTTCTCACACATTTATCCCCTAATTAGATTAGTGTTCATTTTATTATTATTATTATTTTTTTTAGTGCCCTTGACTGGAATCGAACCTGGGACCCTTCAATCCGCAGGCTGATGCTCCATCCACTGAGCCAAACTGGTTAGGGCGGATTAGTGTTCATTTTAAAATGGAGAAGCAACATTCTAGTATCTAATATTTTAAACTTTATTTTGAATAATCATTCTTTTTTTTTCTACCCACTTGTTTGTTTGCTCATTCAACCATCTATCCCTCCAGTTGACCATTCAACAAGTTTTTATTGCTTAGATATACCACGTGCTGTGAAAAGAAATATAAAATATTTCTTTTGTAAAAATATAAAATAAAATTGAGTGATGGCCCTTTAAAATGAGATCCCTTCCTTCTCCTACCCTTTCTTTCTTTTTAAAAAATATATTTTTATTGATTTCAGAGAGGAAGGGAGAGGGAGATAGAAACATCAATGATGAGAGAGAATCATTGATCGGCTGTCTCCTGCACACACCCTACTGGGGATCGGGCCGCAACCCAGGCATGTGCCCTTGAGCGGAATCGAACCCAGGACCCTTCAGTCCTCAGGATGATGCTCTATCCACTGAGCCAGACCAGCTAGGGCTCCCCTACCCTTTCTACCTCCTGCATACAGTATGTCTCTCAAAATGAAAAAGTTCCTAGATGTTATGTAATTTTTTTGACAGTCTTGTTGATGTTTTTGGCCAGTAAACTGTTTCTGATACTACGTCTCAGCTAAGAGATACAAACAGTCTTCTGCAATTTTCATCCTGGTAAAAGCTGTAATAAGCAATACCAAGCTATGTTTTTATAGTTTACGCCATCCCTAATTATATGTGTGCTAGACACTCAGGGATGTCCAGACGTATTTCAAAAACTGTGACCTAATATGCTGAGGCACTACATCATTCTGGATCTCTTACTGGGTCTTTACTATTCTTCCTCTTCCCACTTAGACTAGCTGAGAATTGTAGGGTTGGTTCTAGAACATGTCCAGGCCCTATGAATGTGGTTAGTTCCTGTACACTCATAGTAACATATACCAAAGTGCTTTTAAAAGCAGTTTTGGGTCCTAGCCGGTTTGGCTCAGTGGATAGAGCATTGACCTGTGGACTGAAGGATCCTGGTTTCGATTCTGGCCAAGGGCACATGCCAGGTTGCAGGCTCAATCCCCAGTAGGGGGCATGCAGGAGGCAGCCCATCAATGATTCCCTGTCATCATTGATGTTTCTATCTCTCCATCCCCCTCCCTTCCTCTCTGAAATCAATAAAAATATATTAAAAAAAGCAAAAAGCAAAAAGCAGTTTTGGCTTATTCCTTTGAATGAATTACTCAAATAGTAGGAAACCCGAAGGATCAACTTGTTTGCTTTAGAATGGATGAATTTATGAGAAAGATAGCGCTAAGTTTGTGTTTCATAAAGGGAAACAAGTCACCTTTTTTTAATTGCTGTATTTCAGAAATGAAAATGTGTAACTTTAAAAATATTGACCTTTATCTTTTTTAAAAAACTTTGATTTCTTTATATATATATATTTTTATTTTTATTTTTATTTTATTTTAACTGGTTTCTGCTTCTTCCCCTCTTTCTTTATTCATAGTTTGCTCTTAATTTTTTTAGATTTTTATCTTAAGAGATAGGTAGAAACTTAGGTTATTGATTTGAGATATTTTCAACATAGGTATTTAAAGATACAAGGTTCTTCTAAACACTGCTTTCGTTACAGCCTATAAATTTTGATATGTTGTTTACATTTTCTTTTTCCCCCCCATGTGTTAGCCACTTTAATATAAAATGTGATCAAAACTCAATTACAAGAGTTCAAAAAGGCATAGAAAAACCAATGTTTCCATTTTATTACAAGTTTTAAAATCTGGGAGCAGTTTATTTATTTTTTTAAGTATATGCTAATTTCAGCCCAGGGTTAATATTTTACAACCAAAGAATTACCACAGGGCAACATCAATGCAACAAACAAGTAAAACGTGCAAACCCAAGTTATAAACTTACTACGTAGATCTCATCATGACAGAGGAGAGCCAGAGCAACTGATGCTTCAGTTACCAGTAAATGTGGAAGAAACCGCCTTCCGTGAGGGGAAACATGCAAACAATTCTGCTTTGGGAAATTTGCATAGAAATAGAAAATGCTAGAGCCTTCACGGCAAATGAAATTGCAAAGCCTCAACATGTTCAAGGCAACCCAAGCAGCAGCAAATGCTAACTTGGAGCCAAGGTAGGATTCCAACATCTAATTTCCAGACAAAGTGAGTGGCATCCCAAGTGGAAAGGCCTTTTACTACGATTTCAATTTTCTGTTCAACCCATACTGTAGAGATACAAGGAAAACCACCAATTTGGTTCCCAAATTTTATTCAAGAACTCATACAAAATTTGCCAGATAAAGGAGCTTTCATCTTCATCTTCCTCCTCTCCTTCATCCTGGTTTATCTGGAAGTAACGCAATTCGTAACTCTCTTTGTTGTTAGCAACTATGCACAACCAGTCACGTAGGTTATTCTTCAAATACTTTTTGGTGAGATATTTCAAATAACTTTTGGAAAAAGGCACCTTAGACGCTACAGTGACCTTACTCTTGCTTCTTTCAATGGTTACAACCCCTCCGCCGAGATTGCCAGCTTTTCCATTCACTTTGACTCTCTCCTGAAGAAACTGCTCGAAGTTGGCAGCGTCCATGATTCCATCTTCTAAGGGGAGGGTGCGGTCAAGGGTAAACTTTAGAACTTGCTTCTTTTTTTGCCCCCCTTCGCCACCAGCTTTTCCATGGGAGCCATGGCGGCCGCGGAGGCAGAAAGGCTGTTTACATTTTCATTAAGCTTGACATATTTTCTAATTTCCAGTGTGATTTCCTTTTTGAGCCATGGGGTTACTTAGAAATTTTTTCTTTAATTTTCAAATATTTGTAAATTTCCCAAATTTTATTTTGTTGTTGATTTCTAGTTTAATTCTCTTGTAGTCGGTGAATATATCTAAATTTCTTTAAATTTATTGGGACTGGTTTTGTGGCCTACCACATGATCTATCTTGGAGAATGTGTATTCTGGTGTTTTAATTATGAGTCTAAGTGGAGTATTCTATAGATATCAGTTAATTTAGGTTGGTTGATATTGTTTCTCAGGTCTTCTACATCATTATTGATTTTCTGCCTTTGTTTTAGCAGTTGTTGAGACAACTGTAACTAATGTTGAGTTGTCTGTTCCTTATTTCTGTCAGTTTTTTGCTTCATTTGTTTTAAAACACTTATTAGATACTTGCATATTTATAACATATCTTCTTAATTAAGTTAACTTTTTAACAATATAAAGTTTTTTTTCTGTAGTAACATTTATTTTTCTTGAAATTTGTTTTGATGGAAATTAGTATAGCTATTACACCTCTCTTATTACCTTTTTTATGATATATTTTTTCCATCCTTTTACTTTCAACCTATTTATTTCTTTGAATCAAAGTTTGTCTCCTGCAGACAAGATATAGTTGGATCCTCTTATAAAAAATCCAGTGTTATGCGCTGGCCAGGTGACTCAGTTGGTTGGAGCATTGTGGGTTTGATTCCTGGTCAGGGTGTGTATTGGAACTGATTGATGTTTTTCTCTCACATTAACGTTCCTCTCTCTCTCTCTCTCTCTCTCTCTCTCTCTTTCTCTCTCTCTCCCCCCACCCCCGCCCTTTCTCTCTAAAATCAATAAATAAGCAAACAAACATATCCTCAGGTGAGGATTTAAAAAACCCAGTCCATGCTCTCTGTTTTATGATTGGTATATTTAATCCATATACCAGTAGATTTAGTGTATTTAATAATACAATTGGGTTTATGTCTGCCATATTGCTATTTTCTATTTGTCTCATGTCTTTTTTACTAGCAAAAAGGAATAGGAAGGAAAAGTAGCTACTGAAGCAAAGTTTGTATATATTACTAGAATTAAGGTAGTTTTACTCTGAAATAAAATGTTTTAAGTTAAAATGCTTATTATTATAATCTTCAGAAAAAATACTATGGAAATAAGAAACTCAAGTCCAGCCTTTAGGAATGTCCATTTGAGGACAATTATTAACATGCAATATTACTATCCTTCATAATAAAAAGGCAATATGCAAATAACCATCACTCCGCTACGCCCACGATTGGGCGGTGGGAGGCTGGGGGGCGGGACTCGGGGTGGCATATCCGGCCATTGAGAGGCGCGGGACTCCCGCCCCGCCCCCCCCCCCCCCCCCCGCCTCTCAACGGCTGGATTGGCGGCCGCTGAGGGGGGCTGCCTCGGACACCCTGGACACCCAGCTCCGCTGCCATCGGAGGCGAGGAGCCGGTTGTCCGCACCCGGATCCCCTGCTGTGCTCCCCTTCGTCAGCGCCTCAAGCCCCAGCAGCAGCGGCAGCGGCTGGGGATGAGCTGGGGATCCCAACAGCCTGGCAGCTCAGTGGCGGCGGCGGAGGCAGCATTGCGCCTGGGGACTGGCGAACAGGCAGAAGATGGCCCTGATCGCAGGAGGCTAGGCCTAGGGACCCTACTCGCACGATTGAATCGTGCGCTGGGCCTCTAGTCCTATATAATAAAGAGCTAATATGCTAATTAGACCAAACAGCAGAATGACTCTCCAGACGACCTTCCGGACAAAGCCAGGGCTGCGAGGGCCGGCCAAGGCTGCGAGGGGCTGCGAGGGCTAAGCCCCTTGCACGAATTTCATGCATCGGGCCTCTAGTATAATAATAATAGTCATAATTATAATGATATTACATGTAGTTAGAACTCAAGCAGGATAAATTGAATTATGAAACTCTTTTGGACAGGATTTGGTTCTTCATTCATTGGTCTCATGTCAAAGATATATGTGTTTGGTGGGTTTAGATGGAATGGATATTATACATTAACTCTTTGCACTTGCTTGCTTTTTTCTGGATTCCTTTATTCTAATGCTAACCGTGTTGAGTCACACTCGACATCCGAGTGCAGAAGGTTAACAATAGTAATGAACCTTTGAACCTTCTAAACTTCTGATATCCAGGAGGTTTAGCCTACTGCAGCTGATAGACTTATGTGCTGTATTTTCTGCAGGGTTACAACTGAAGGAAGAAAGTCTGGCTGAATCACTTGCTGACATATGTTTTTTGAATTGTTGACTATTTTGGTGTCAACTTTTAGGTTGAGAGTTTCATGTTAAATGCCAAAAATGTTTACTACAAAATATATCTTGGAAGAGACAACCACTTTTTTGCTTTTGCAAAAAGCTAGGTAAAGCATTGCTGTGTGGGGTAAAGTAGCTGTGGATTTTTTTTATTCAGATTGTATGAACAGTAAACAGAGCATCTAAAATAACCACTTGCACATTGCAACAAACACATCATCATTTGCTTAAAAAGAGTTATAATTACAGTTGACGAAGCATGGACACCATAAAAAATGCATTAGTTTGGCCTGACACATTAATTACCTGTTTTTGCAGATGTTTTTATGTATTGTTGTGTGAACAGTTTACAAAATAATTACAGGAAAGTCATATGGAAAATAAACTAAGTGGGTGGTTTCTCATCTAAATATTTTCATTCATGTGAATCTGTGTGAGGCACAGCTGCTCTATAGCAAAAGCAGAGAGATGGATGAGGATTCTCGAAGAGTTTTATTAGATGGGCTCTGTCATCAGTATCACCACATTTTTCTATGTTTAGCAACACAGTTTCGAAACATTAAAATGAGAGGGTTGGTTTAATCTCTATGATTACTGAAAAAAAACCTTGATTCTGATCAGAAGAAATGTAGTTATCTCTGAGCATTTTAGAATAAACCAAAGGTAACTAAAACTTCCTACGTGGAAAGCTACTGCTCTTTTAGTGCTAGCAAGTTATTAGACACTTTGCGAAAGTTAATCATTATTATTGTTATTTTTAAAATTAATTTGAGAGAGAGACACACACACACACAGAGAAACATCAGTGGGAGAGAGAGAGATATATGGATCAGTTGCTTCCCGTAGGCACACGAGGGGATCGAACCTTAAGCCTAGGTATGTACCCTGAGATTCACCCAGCGACCTTCCCATGCATGGGATGACACTCCAACCAACTGAGCGACACCCGCCAGGGCTTTAATTACTTGAGTTACATGATTTTCTATAATATACCTTAAATTAAATCTTCATAATTAAACATTGAGTCTCGTATATAAAATGTACAGAAGTTCAGCATATCTATTCTTTTAGGAAGTCTTGACATTTGCTTTTCCTCAGAAACTTACTGTGTTGCCATTAGTGGTCTCAAAATATGTTTTATTTGAAAAATAACCAGATCATTGTATAGGCATATTGTACTTTTGCAAACGATTAAGAAACACATTTCCCAAGATTATAATTATCAAACAATAAAAAGGGTTCATAGACTTCACTCTATTTTACACAATACTTTTTAATTACTTAGAATATCTGTGCTTATTTTCCTCATTGATACTGTTCTGACAGTTTTTTTATAAAATGAAATAAAAATGTAGATTCTCTTTTTTGTTTAACCATGCCACTTGTATGTTCTGTTCCGCTCTATTCCTTTTTTATGCATTTGACCTATTACACAAATGATAAAGACAATAATTACACAAATTTTCTGACATGAATTTTATGTAACTATTATTTAAGTTAAAGAAATAGGTAATTGGAGCATATCTAGGTATGAAGGTATTATTATCTGACCATGTAATATTGGTGCAAAATCATTTAGTTTTCCATAAAAATTTTTTTGAGGCTCTTCTATATGTAATGTTCTATGACAGCATTGAAATTAATAAACATTGAGATGACTATATGTCTGGAACATTATGCTCAGTAACTGAGGCATCTCTCTGAAAAGGGGTAGGAATAAGTGGTATGAAAACTTCACTTTGCTGGCTTCCATAAAGAAAGCCAACTGCTGGGGAGGATTTCCTTTGTTATCCAGAAACGGGCTCCTCTGGGAGGATTGCTTGACACATTCTTTGAATTGTTTAAATGTAGACACAAAGAAAGATGGGATGGATGGAGTCTCCTATTTCTGGTATTCACTAAGTCAGTTTAATGTTTAAGGTGGAGCTGCATTAAAAGAGTATATGAAACTTTTAGTATTGAGAAGAATTAACTGCTTATAATCAGTAATTCGGTTGGTCACTATATCCTCTCAAAGGAAAAATATGTGATTCAGTACGCAACATCAAGAAAAACAGTTGCTGGACTTTAGAGTCTTCCACAGATTTGCTGCTTCTCTTAAGACGGCTGTCTTGCCCAGCTGATGTGGCTCAGTGGTTGAATGTGTCCCATGCACCAAGAGGTTACCATTTATATTTCTGGTCAGGGCACATGCCGGGATTGCGGGCTTGATCCCCAGTAGGGGGTATGTTGGAGGCAGTTGATTGATGTTTCTCATCGATGTTTCTATCTCTCTCCCTTCCTCTCTCTAAAAAGTAATTAAAAAAATATTTTAAAAAAAGATGTCTCTCTTGTAGCTAGTGAAAGAATGAGCACAACTCTTTGTGGGGGTTGGGGTCTTTCCATATTTACCAGTGTGGCAGATAAAAAGATTCTTATTTGTGGAGGTGTTAACTTTTTATTTTATATCATAAGGTTCCCTGTTTTTAATTCTTTATTCCTTTTCCTTCATTATATCTCTAGCTTTTAAAAATCTTTTATTTATTTATTTATTTAGAGAAATTTTGACTTGTTGTTCACCTTATTTAGGCATTCATTGGTTGCTTCTTGTATGTGCCCTGACTGGGGTTTGAACCCACAACCATGGTGTATCAGGATGACCCTCTAACCAACTGAGCTACCTGGCCAGAGCCTTAAAAATCTTTTTATCTTGCTCTAGCTGGTTTGGCTCAGTGTATAGAACATCGGCCTGAGGACTGAGGGGTCCCAGGTTCAATTCTAGTCAAGGGCACGTGCCCGGGTTGCAGCTCGTTCCCCCGTGGGAGGAGTGCAGGAGGCAGCTGATCCATGATTCTCTCTCATCATTGATGTTTCTATCTATCTCTCCCTCTCCCTTCCTTTCTGAAATCAACAAAAAAAAATATTAAAAAAGTATTTTTATCTTTTAGAAGCCATTTGATTAGAACATAAAGGACTCTTAGGGGCTTATTTATTTATTTACTTATTTACTCACACAGTGTTGTTTTGAAGAGATTGAATGATTAATTTTTTGGGTACTCCCCTTTAAAATTGTAAAACAAAGGAAAAGAGGTTAAGGAACAGAAAGAAATTGTTGCATCTAAGAGAAGGCTGTCTCTGTGGGCATTTAGTATTCTATGACCAAATGATGTGTCAGTTTTCATTTAGTATTATTGGTGGTAGAAGAACTGCTGAACAGCATTGAAAACAGTCATAATTGAGGTAATGTGTGGTTATGAATTTTACTATGACTTTGGCTTTTACTATTCTTTGGTGATTCTTTTGAATTGTGGGGGTCACATAACTTGGTTTTGTGAAAAATTTATGGGGGGTTGGTTAAATGCAAATGGAGCAGATTCCCTGGCTGACCGGGCTTGTGCTGTACACAGAGAGGCTCGTGGCTCCAGAGTTGTGGTAGACGTGTAGGACAATAAATCACTGTTCTCTCAAGGTTTCCTTTTGTTGCTAGAACACTTAGCATAAGCCAGAAAGGTAGGCTATACCTGAAAAGAACAAAATACCAGTAACTACAATAAATCAGCACTTAAAAAATATAACCACCAAGGCCATCTCAAATACGCATATTCTTTCATGTGACTAAAGTTGTAAAAGAAAAATATGAAAGGGAAGTGCCGCCAAACACACACTCCAGCAGACTCAGATTGATTTGGATGTTCTTTCTAATGGGATAAATCTGAATGGAACTTGTGTGCCTGACCAAGAGTACAGTGGCACCGGGCCTATTAGGGAGTGTTTGTGGGGTAGAACTTGAGATAAGAACATAAGATGTGACTGAGTAGAGTCTGATGTGGAGATTAAAATCAAGTACAGTCAAAAATACTTTTAAAGATCCCTTAAAATTTCCCATGAAATACAGATGTAGATATACTGTCACTGAAGAGTTCTAACGTGGCCAGTTCCTCCAGCATTGATTTTACTTTGTTGAACCAGTGATGAGGCATTAGCTGTATTCAAACAGAATTGGAAAAACTACTTTTTACTCTAGTTTGTGCAACTGATTTTCATTAGTTCTCTGGGTAAGAATGCCTCTTCGTTTTTGTGAGTAAATGAGCAAAGGTCTTTGTTTTATTATTTTTTTTTGTTAATCCTCACCCGAGGATATTTTTCCATTGATTTTTAGAGAGAGTAGAAGGGAGGGGGAGAGACAACGAGAGAAACATTGATGTGAGAGAGACATCGATTGATTGTCTCCTGCACGTGCCCTGACAGGCCGGGGATGGAGCCTGCAACCTAGGTACATGTCCTTGACGGGAATTGAACCTGAGACCCTTCAGTTCACCGGCTGATGCTCTATCCATTGAACAAAACTGGCTAGGGCAAAGGCCTTTGTTTTACAAGGAAATCCTTGGGTAAGGGTGTTTGAGAGACTAGTTTTTCTCTGAAAGGCCCATTCTCTTTTACACAGCGTGAAATTCATATGTCTTTGCAGCTCTCATTTTTTCTGTGTGCTTATCTGTCATCCTCAGTCTCTCCTCTCTGATTCTTCTGCTCTGCTATGTTGTGTCTGATAGGCTCCTGCCTCAAGTCCTTATGTTTATTTTCTCTTCATTTTTGTTTCCATACTCATCTGTACTTGTCCTGTGCTCTGTGTTTTGTTGTTGTTCTGCTCAGTAACAGAAGAATGTCATTCAAATTCAGTTACCTGAAGTGTGGTGTCATAAGAATTGGTTTAAGTTTAGGTTCTTATATTAACTTGGTAACTGAGAAAGGCATTTTGTATCCCTGAACCTTAGTTTTTTTACTGATAAAAGGAAGATAATATATCTCTTGAAAATAAAAATTGACATAGTGAAGGAGTGCCAAATCTTGGTGGCTTCTTGGTAAGTTAGCATTTCATGGTTCTGTTATCTATAGACTTGGTCTTCTATAAAACTTCTCTTAGTAATGTAAGTCAGAGTTGCCACTCTGAGAAATGCAGGACAGGCAACCTAGTGTTTCTAAAAATTTCAGCGACAACTTTGGTAGTTTTCCTCAATTTAGTTTTGGCTACATTCTCTTCCTTTCACTCAGCACACTCAGCACCCTCTATCAGTCCTCTCTCCTCATCAGAAATTGATAAGGTATAGAGTAAAGAAATACAGGCTGACACAGTTTACAGGTGACATATGTTGTGGTGCACCAGAACTTGTTGACAGAAAAGTTAGTATGTAATGGGAGCAGATTCTCTTCTGAGTGCCGAAACCCAGTGGAAATTTTTGCTGTATCTGAATAACAGAAATGCAGAGAAACTTACTGAAGGTAATGGTTTATCTTTAGGTAGAATGTAAAATATATATCAATTTTTAAGAGCATTTATTGCCTCAGCCAGGTTAACTCAGTGGATAGAGTGTCGGCCTGCGGACTGAAGGGTTTCAGGTTCGATTCTAGTCAAGAGCAAGTACCTTGGTTGCAGGCTTGATCCCCAGCTTAGGGTGCGTGTGGGAGGCAACCAATCGATGTGTCTCTCTCAAATCGATATTTCTCTCCCGTTGTCTCTCCTCCTCCCTTCCACTCTCTCTAAAAATGAATGGAAAAATATCCTGGAGTGAGGATTAACAACGACAACAAAAAGCATTTATGAAGTGTCTACATGCATATATTACTGAAAAAATAACAGTCACATGACCTAGTGTGAAATTAAAATTTGAATTCCAGATAACCTAGTTTTTCCTGAAGATAATCCTTATCAACTGTATGAGTTTTAAAATGAAAATAAGAAATTAAGGTTACAGTCGATTAAAAATTTTTAATCAATTAAAATCTGTTTAAAGTTACATCCATCTATAATGTTACCAATTAGAATTGTCCAGAAATCTTGGTCTTTTAGTTCTGATATGTACGCACGAGCTTCAGTAAAGTATCCAGCAGCAGAAATCTGTAAGTAGTAGTTGTCATCCTTGCAGCTGCAGCAGTGGTTGTGACCTGCTTTTTCTTTTTTAAATTTTTATTGTTGATTGTAGAGAGAGAAAGGGAGAAAGAGGAGAAACATAGGTTTCTCGTTCCACATACTTATGCATTCATTGTTTGAATCCTGTATGTGCCCAGACCAGGGATCGAACCTGCAGCCTTAGCGTATGGGGACAATGCTCTCACCAACTGAGCTACCCCACCAGGGCCTTTGGTTATGACCTACTTTTAAGGTGCTGATAGGAAAGTGTCATAGTATGTATGTTTAAGGTTACGTTTTAAAAGCCTTCCAGTTTTTCCATCACTTCATTGTTGTTTCCATGGAAGCGGAATCACTATCCTCAGCAGGAGTCCATTTCAACTGCTGGCTTCCTGTTCTTGACTCTGTTCCTATGGAGACTACCTAGAAAGCAGCAGAGATACCACAAGTTTAAAAAACAGTGGTTTGATCACATAATATGGCGTTAACTCTAGGTTTAATTAGGTGGTCCATTATCTTGGCATTTTTCACTCAAATTATTTTGGGAGACAAGTTGATATCTTTGAATAAAGCAAAATTTGAAGTTTTATTAAAGCTTATTCACACTGAATGAAAACACTAAATTGGCACAGTTTCTATTAGAATTGAGGAATAAAAAATTCTAAAATGGGGATTTAAATTAGGGCTTAAAAGACATAAGCTGAAATGAGAAGAGCCAATGAAAATGCAAATAACAGTAAGAGTCCATAAACAGCAAACTCAAAATCAAGAGCTGGTAGTGTGTAGAAATATGGAATGTTTCTTATTTATGTGGCACACTTTATCCTCAAAATACATTACACTTAGGTGATTTTCATAGATTATATCCATTTTTCAGCTGAGAAAAATACAAACCTTGGGTTTAGAAATTAAGTACCTACATTTTCAGGACAGAGTCAGGAAGCATACTGATTATTTTAACTGAGGCTTCAGGAGTTGAAGTGTGCCTAGAAAGCAGCAGAGATACCAAAGGTTTAAAATAGATTGTTAATAGATTGCTCCGCAGTTAAAGCAGTAGAGAATTTTTTCCCTCACCAAGACCAGTTACATTTGTAAATTTCTCATGAAGGAGAGAAGAGATGGAATAGTAATGTAAAAGCTGTGAAAGGGAAGTTATTTAGCAAAATTACAATAACTTTATTGCAGTTTTTCTTTGAGTTCTGTGTTCATTCAGGGTTCTTTGGTTTGCATGTGATAAAAATCTACATTTGTACTACCTTATGCAAAGAATGGCAGAAATGTGGATTCAGCTGAAATCAGGGACCCCAGTCACGCTAGGATTTTTCTTTCTTTCTCTCCTATCTGCTTCTTTCTGTCCAGTTCCTTTCAGATTGGCTTTGTGCATTGGCAGAAACTATGGCTGCTGGCAGTTCCCACTCTTATTTCCAGTGTCAATAACAGAGAAAGCCTGATTGGCCCAGTTTGTGTTGGGCCAGTTCCTCTCTCCTCCAGCTGTGGCCAAGAGGGTGGGGTTCTGTGATTGGCTCAGCTTTCAACCCTTGGCTAACTAGTACTGACTAGAGGGACTGAAATCTGAAACAAGATAGCAGCTTTCATTCAAAGCCGTTGTTGGTAAGTAAGTGTTGCTAGTGGGAGGTGGGGAGAGGAGAGGTGGAGCAGTATCAAAGGGGAGGAGAAAGAGGCATTTCCCAGAAGAAACAGGAGATACTGTTCCAGGCAAAAATAAGAAGAGTTTTTGCCACTAGTGATCTTTTTGGGGAAAATGTCTGCTTTACTTTAGTAATTCAGTTCACTTTAGTTCAGCAAAGCAGTTAACATTTTGAAGGATTTAATTCTGAGAGAAAAATGAGAAACGTAAACCTTTAAAATTTAGTGCTTCCTATAGTTTTGTCACTGATGTAATACATTTTAGGTGTGTTGTCTCCTTTCATCTCCACAACCGTTTGAGGTCTATATTTTCATTTTAGGGAATGAGAATACGTTCAGAGAATGAGATGCCTTATCATTGGTCACATGACTGGTGAGAGGCAGAGCCAAAATTCAGATAACCAGGGTTTCTGGAATGCAATCCAGGACACTTCCCACTATATGACACTTGCTTTTTTATTGGCTTCATTCAGATGATGTATATGGTCAGTTATAAAAATAGTGCTATGTGTTAAGTGCTTTGATAAAAATGAGTCATGAAAAGTATGAAATATTATTTAGGAAAGGAGCCTTAGAGATCATAAATAGTACAGTGGTTCTTAAAGTTTTTGACTTTCAGCCATGAAATGTTCACAGTCAAGTACTATATAAAATGAACAAAAGCACAGGATCATCCTGCTCTGGAAAGGGGAGAGCCGGGTGCTCCATGGACTGGACCACCTCTCTTTTGAGGTCTTGACTTCTTGGAGGCCACTTTGAAAACCTTTTGTTTAGGGAAACAGAGAACCAGACAGGGTAGATAAATGACTTGTCACTTTCAGATAATTATATATTACAGGGATTTAAATCATAGTCTTGTTTTCATTTGTAAGGTGAGTAACAATTTGTTGTTAATGAAAAAACCATGAAGCTTATAAAAATCAATTAGAGTGAATTCAGAGTTACCCTAAATAGTTGTATTCTTCAGTTTGGTGGTACTTTTACAGCATGTCATATCCATGTCATAGCTCTTATTAAACATATTAGAGGCCCAGTGCACGAATTTCGTGCACGGGTGTGTGTGTGTGTGTGTGTGTCCCTCAGCCCAGCCTGCACCTTCTCCAATCTGGGACCCCTCCAGGGAGTACGACTGCCCATTTAGGCCCGATC
Organism: Cnephaeus nilssonii; assembly: GCF_951640355.1. Lineage (NCBI taxonomy): Eukaryota > Metazoa > Chordata > Mammalia > Chiroptera > Vespertilionidae > Cnephaeus > Cnephaeus nilssonii. Next base: position 29,179,679 of record NC_137092.1, on the reverse strand, counting down.
CTACCATAATCCAGGACTGCTGGCTCCCAACTGCTCACCTGCCTGCCTTCCTGATTGCCCCTAACCACTTCTGCCTGCCAGCCTGATCACCCCCTAACCACTCCCCTGCCAGCCTGATTGATGCCTAACTGCTCCCCTGCCAGCCTGTTTGCCCCTAACTGCCCTCCCCTGCAGGCCTGGTCACCCCTAACTGCCCTCCCCTGCAGGCCTGGTCACCCCTAACTTCCCTCCCCTGCAGGCCTGGTCACCACTAACTGCCCTCCCCTGCAGGCCTGGTCCCCCCCAACTGCTCTCTCCTGCAGGCCTGGGTCCCCCCCCCCCCCAACTGCCCTTCCCTGTAGGCCCGGTCGCCTCCAACTTTCTTCCTCTGCCGGCCTGGTCACCCCTAACTGCCCTCCCCTGCAGCTTGATCGCCCCCAACTGCCCTCCCTTGCAGGCCTGGTCCCTCCCAATTGCCCTCCCCTGCTGGCCTGGTCCCTCCCAACTGCCCTCCCCAGCTGGCCATCTTGTGGTGGCCATCTTGTGTCCACATGAGGGCAGCCATCTTTGACCACATGGGGGCAGCCATCTTGTGTGTTGGAGTGATGGTCAATTTGCATATTACTCTTTTATTATGTAGGATATGGCCCTTAGTACTATTTGTTGAGTTAGACGACTGTCTGGATAAGGCTAGTCTTTTATCTGTAGAGCTTTTTTATACTACATTTCTCATATCTTCTATTGTAAAATACGTTGAATTCTCTATATACATATTTCAATAGGAGAATTTCAGAATTTGGATAAATAAAATTCATGTAGGTAATATTTAGACCTTGCTCAGGAATATAAAGTACAGCATAGAGAATATAGTCAATAATGTGATAAATATATTTGCTGTCATGTGGCTACTAGACTTATTAGAGGATCACTTCCTGAACTGTATATATGTTTAACCACTATGCTATAGACCTGAAATGAATGTAAAATAATATTGAATGCCAACTGTAATTGAAAAATAAAAAATATTTAGACCTTGCTGATATTAATAACTTTGATGTCCATTCCAGTTTTGAATCTCTCTTCTTTTCAGTTAGAAATGTGAGTAAGTGGTGCATTGGATAACTGGAAGTTAAACTTCAGATTGGATAAACAAGAGTTTATTTATTTTTCCCCTGACCTGAGTTTTGTTTTCTCCTTTTAGGAGAGTCAAGCCCTACCCGGCGAGAAGCTGTGAAGAGAAGAACAGCAGAGTATCTCATGCGAGCAGAGAGTCTTTCTAGCTTTCATAGAAAACCTCAGTTTGATGAAGTATCTCAGGTATGTCTTATGTTTCATTTGCATTTCCTTTAGCCATTTTTGCTGTCTTGTCTCTCACTTTATTTCTATTTAGAGTGTTTGAGAATTTTGGTCTCTGGAATTTTATCAATAATTTTAAGTTATTGGTGAAAGAAAAGCATTAAAGCAACCACCAAAAATAGAATAAAATGGGACTTACTTTCTCCTTTCTTGGTCCTTTTTTCTTACTCTACTCCTAATAATCTAATTTATACTGAATTTTATTTGAAATTTTTAAAGTTATATTATGATCCTCCTACAATTCCTGTAAAGTTTTTATTGATTCATGCTAAAGCTAACCATTTAAGCATAAGTCCTATAAGTAGCTGCTATTGGTCACCTAGAATTGTAAAAATATAATTCTAACAGTGATGTTTAGATTATTTAGGACTACCTTTAGTCTTGTCTCTAAAGCAGGTGAATGCTTGAAACATTAGAAACATTGTGGTTTAATATTATTGTTTTTATATCCTATCTATCTGTTTTGGCACATTTCTGGAGAAAATTGTTATTTCTTTATATTAAACCAACTTTTTAAAAAAATGCAATTTAAGAATCATCTTCTGAGATGGGAGAAAGTATTCATTTTCTCAATTGATCTAAGAGGCAGGCAGGTTTGTTCAGATCTCAGCTCTCCATTTGAAACCATGAAGATTGGACATGCTACTTAACTACCTCGTACCTTCAGTTGCTACATATGAATAATGAGGATCAGAGTAATTCCTTGCTGAGGTCTTGTTAGGATTAAAGGAGTTTGAGAAAAATCACTCAAAAAAATGAACACACACACACACACAAATACAAATCAAGTGTCCACCTCGTAAAGAGACCAGCCTATAAGCCAAACTTATAAGACTAGATTAATGAGTCTTAGCCTTATTTTTCATCACCTTGTATACTGCTTTATACTGATAAGAACAGATACTACACTTGATCTTAGCCAAAAGGCCGAGAAGCGATGTATACTGCTTTATAACTCTTCACTGTTGAATTGTATCTTTTTAAAATGAAATATTTATTTAAAGATTACTTTGCATTCAATTCTTACTGTCAATGGAGTTGGCAACGTCCCAGGTGTGCAATCCTAATGTGTACATTCTTAATTCTATTTTTGGGGACATTGATAAAAGTATTAAATAGGATGGGTTCGTATCAACTTACTTGTTTTATTAAATCACCTTGTATATAAATATTCTAAAAGTTTTAGGGAGTCAAAATTATCAGTTCTTTCCATTAACAGTAATTTTGAATAATCTAACTATACTTATTCAAACTCCCTATTTGTGCATCCCCTGTTATAGTTGCTCATAATCACTTTTGTGAGCAGTAATTTATTAGGAAAATAAACATAAAGCTAATTGTATAGCTTTTGACTTGGAGAAAGGAACCATGAAGTATATCAGTCAGTATTTCCCTTCAAGCATAGCTTAAAAAAAAATATATATATATATATATATATATATATATATATATATATATATTTATTTATTTAATTCAGAGAGGAAGGGAGAGGGAAAGAGGGATAGAAACATCAATGATGAGAGAGAATCATTGATTGGCTGCCTCCTGCAAGCCCCCTACTGGGGATCAAGCCTGCAACCCAGGCATGTGCCCTTGGCTGAAATCGAACCTGGGACCCTTCAGTCCGCAGGCCGATGCTCTATCCACTGAGCCAAACCAGCTAGGGCAAGCATAGCTTTTAATGAAAATAAAACTAAAGAGGTATAATATAGGAAAGTTGATTATATTGCTATATATTAATTCACTAGGCATCTGTTAAGACTCTGTGTGTATACAAAAACAAACTAGATATATTCTGGAGTTATAGAAAGATGATGACAGTCTCTGCTCTTGCAAACCCAGTTGCATAATTGAGGACCCAAAATATGCACCTAATACAGGAAATAAAAGAGAGAATGGTAAGAGCCCTGCAGAATAATGGGAGTTTGGATCAGAAAGGGTAAAGAGGGGTACTACATTTGATATACTAAGATTTTAAAAAATATATATTTCTTCATTGATTTCAGAGTGGAAGGGAGAAGGAGAGAGATAGAAACATCACAGATGAGAGAGAATCGTTGATTGGCTGCCTCCTGCACACCCCCTGCTGGGGATCGAGCCTGCAACCCAGGCACGTGCCCTTAACCGGAATTGAGCCTGAGACCCTTCAGTCCGGAGGCTGACGTTCTATCATTGAGCCAAGCCGGCTAGGGTTATACTAGGATTTTTTTTTAGCTTTTAGGCAAGAAGACTAGAGGAGAGTTTTTCTTGCTAGAGCAAGATGTTGTTTTTTTTTTTTATAGTAAGCAATTGCTTTTTATTTTCATTTTGTATTTTATTCTATCAAACCTGGCCCTTATTTAGGTCAGGGACATGTTTGATTGTTTTCTGATCTAAAATTGAACTTAAATGTCTTCTAGAGGTTTTTTATTAGCTTGGTGAATTCATTATTTGTCTCCATTAACTTTCTTTGGGCATCAATTTCAATGAACACAATGAGAGGACTAGTATAAATGATTTCCGAGGCCCTTTTAACTCTTAAATTCTGTGCAAAGCAGTATTCTCTTTTGAATCCATGTGTAAACATTTCTTTCCAGCCTGGTTGATTAAGAAAATAAAGGAATCCTTTCCAGTTTTAAATGTTTTGTTGATTACGGTTTTCCCCTGTGATCTAGGTCATGACTCATTCCACCTGAGTTTTCTGTGGTGGTTTAAGCTTTTTGCTTTATTGAATTTATTTATGAGACTCTTTGGTGGTAAATACAGAAGCTCTGAATTTCCCAGTCATTGTTGATGACATTCTTTTCAAAAAAGGATAGAAAGGAGCAAAAGCACTCTCCTTTTCTTCTTCTTCTTCTTCATTACTAAAAGGCCCCAAGAAAAGTACAGGTTTCAGAATAAAAGGAAATGATCTTTGTTTGAAGTAAAGGTGAAATCTTAACTAAAGGAGACAGTTTTTTTTTTAAACTTTAAAATATTAAATTGTAGATAACCTTGAATGATTTAAGAATTAATATTAAAAGGGGATTTCCCTGGAAAAGACTGGATATAGCTTTTGTTTTCTATATTTAGCTCTAGGAATTTTAAACTCAAGATCAATGAAATTTAGAAAAAGAAAGTAAATAGTCTAAATTAGGACATCAAAGACTGTGTAGTTTCTAAAGTGTAAATACATTTTTTTTGGTCATGCATTTACAGGGTGTGAGTGAAAATACGTAGAATGTATGCCTTTCCTGACTATAATGTAGATTTTGAATATAATCCTACCTAATAATAGACAAATATGCAAATTGACCATACCTTCGCTATGCCCGCGATTGGCCAGGAGGCGCGGGGGGGGCGGGACTGGGGGTGGCCGGGGTGGCCGATTGGGCGGTGGGACGCTGAGCTCGTGTCGCCAGTGGCGGTTGGAGCTCAGCGTCTGCGCCATGGCTGTGCTGCGGCACAGAAGGGGCCTCTGGGGCAGCGAGCTCACGTCCCACCGCGGACCATCAAAAGCGGGGGAGCTGGGTGCCTGTCCACTCCTCTGGCGCGCCAGAGGCTTCTGAAAGGCCTGGTGCCTGAGTGGAGGCACCAGGCCTGGTGCCTGAGTGGAGGCACCAGGCCAGGCACCTGGCGCGCCAGAGGCTTCTGAAAGGCCTGGTGCACCAGCGGACAGGCACCCAGTTCCCCCGTGATCGAAAGCGAAAGCGTGTAGGGGACCCTACACGTGCATGATTCAATCATGCACTGGGCCTCTAGTTGCTATAATAATACTAAAAATAGTTTTCTGTTGTGCATTTTGTTTGCTGGTGTTAGTGGTATTTCTCAATTCTTTAGAAAAAAGTATTTAAAAATGAGTTTGTATCACCCTTAGTTAAACATGGGAAAGCAGAGCTGGCATTCAGGGGTATTCCAGATCAGGAATAGGACTGCAATTAAAAGCTGTGGTATATTTACACAATGGAATACTATGCAGCCATAAAAAAGGAGATCTCACCCTTTGAGACAGCATGGAGGGACCTGGAGAGTATTATGCTAAGTGAAATAAGCCAGTCAGAGAAAGACAAGTATCACATGATCTCACTTACATGTGGAATCTAATGAACAAAATAAACTGAGAACAAAATAGATCTAGAGACATGGAAGCATGAAACAGACTGACCAATCTTAGAGTGAAGGGGGGTGGATGGATGGTTAGAGATTAACTAAAGAACCTAGATGCATATATATGCATAACCCATAGACACAAAATATTGCAGTAGGGCTGGGGGTGAGTGGGTGCGACATCTGTAATACTTTCAACAATAAAGATAAATTTTTTAAAAAAGTAAACAGCGTCATGCTTAAAATGTGATTTAAGGGAGTCTTAGGAGGCTGAGTATTGAGGGTTAATAGGTTCCTAATGAATGTCTTGGCAAAGCCAAAAATCTACCGGTGAAGCCAAGTTCAGAAACTATGTAGTTAGCTATTAGGGTTCGGAGTGTGGGTTCTGGGTAAGTGTTTTCCTTTTGCCCTTGATTGATTATTTCCTCCCAAGTAATGGTGATTCATTCTCAGATTATTTAAGGAGGAGTAGCTAATCCTACTTCAAATGTGGTGCTGGACCTATAGCATCACATCACCTGGGACCTTGTTGGAAATGCAGAATCTTAGGGTCCCCAGCCTGAGTGAATCAGAATCTCCATTTTAACAAGGTCCTCAGGCGATGTGCATACAGGTTAAAGTTTGAGACGTATCATACTAGCAAATTGGTAAGAATAGATACAGATCACATTGAGAACAGGGAATAATACCAAATGAAAAAGACGGCGCGGAGGATAAATAGCAACTTAAAAAACCCATGAATCAAAAAGAAAGGTAAGCTTCACTTAGCCATTTAGAGAATGTAGAACAGGAACAGTACGTAGGTTTTGCTAGTGTGCTAACTCTAATCCACGGTGGTGGCTGCCCAGGAGCACTGTATGTATTGTGAGACAGAGTATGGAATTAACAGCGATGTCTGCCAAGGGCTTGAGCACTTGCTATATTTGGTTTTGAAGATTGTTGGGTCATCAATATTCTTGCCTTTCTCTGCCCGCCTCCTTGACCTCTGTATTTAGTTTTGGTATAGATGAATACAATTACTACTTGCTTCTCTAGGCATCTTCGGCTACAGTCACTAATACATATAACTGAAAATTCTACTTTTATTTATTAAGGAAATCAGCCATGCTGCCTAGAAATACATTGATCCCTCCCTACCCCCTTAGCATTGGCTGAAGTTTCCCCAATGTCATGCATTGTTTTATAAGTAAGATTTAATTCCCTTTTGTCTGTTACCTAGTTTTGTCATTTTGGACAAATTGCTTCACCTTGCTGCTTCTTATATTTAAAAAAAGAAGAGAATATTGGACTTGATCTCTGTCTCTTTCTGTTCTTAAAATTCTGTGGATTTATGTTTCATTTTGCCATCTGAGAAAAGGAATAGATCCATAGGGATTCTACCCAATTTAAACACTGCATATAAGAAATATAGGATTTTTTATTGATGATTTTATTTCATGATCTTTCTTTGTTCATTTCTTTGATCTTAAAGTTTTATAGATGGTTAAAGTAGAAAGAGAACTTTAATGATCACTTTATCTTTGGTCTTCTGCCATTATACCTTCACCATTCCTGTCTTTGCAGAAGTAACCTTATTAAATCACTATTTTTATTGGGTTGTTTCTTGTATAAAAACTTGTTTTCTAGACTCTGGAGTTTTGGACTTTTCTTCCTGGCATTCAAGGCCTGTGAAAACTGACTGACCCTACTGTGTAATTTTATTTTCCTCTGTTCTACAATTTGACCATTTCCCCCCCAACCAGGCCAGTTTCTTTCCAATCCTATATGTAATACCCGTTTCCTAACCTAATTTCTACATAGCATTTAAAATCACCTTTAGTTCCGCTTCTTTCTGCGACCAGTTTATCATACACTAATAGTGACTGTCTCTATTGTCTTGTATTTTACAACAAGTTTTTATTGTTATTTAACTTCATGTATTTGGCTTATCTCCTCAAGTAAACTGTAAATTCTTGAAACTAGTGACTGTGCCTTTTGATGATTTATATCCTTTTTAGTTATCATGTTCATAGGGCACACCAGTAATTATTTATTAGAAGGTGCAGTAGAGTTTTTGTATTCTGCTATCTCTGCTGTTGAGATTGTTAAAGTGAACCGATAGGTTTCTTTTGGAAACTGATAGATCCAATGACATCAATGAATAAGAAGGTACAAGTAGCCCTGGCCAGGTCACTCAATTGGTTAGAGTGTTGTCCTGATACACCAAGGTGTGGATATGACCCCTGGTCAGGGCACATACAAGAATCAACCAATAAATGCATAAATAAGTGGAACAACAAATCATTGTTTCTCTCTCTCCCCCTTTCTCCCTTCCTCTCTCTGTCTAAAATTAATACGTAAAAATTAAAAAGAAAGAAGGTACAAGTAGGAGATACAGATGTTAGACGCATTTGGCCATATTTTCAAAGACAACTGTAATGGATAAATTATCACTTACTAGGGGCCCAGTGCACGAATTTGTGCACCTTGAAAGGAACTATGGGCCATGAGGCTGCGCTGGGCCCAGGGTTGGGTCTTGGCCCATCCTCCATGCACCTACCTGGCCCCTCCCACCGCGGCCCCTGGTCCCCTGTCTGCTGGCAGCCCCGCTCCTGGCTTCTGCAGCCGCTGTTTGCACCTGCTGACGGCGCAGAGCGATTGTGGCCAGCGCCAGCAGCAGGTGCGAGTGGTGGCTGCTGCCCTAGTCGCCCCTCAGGAACAGGGGGATGTGGAGAAGCCCTCAGGGGTGACCAGGGTCCCCAGCTGCTGCTTGCACCCACTGACAGTGCTGAGCAATTGGGACCAGTGCCGGGGGCCTGCTGTGGGTGCGAGCGGGGTTGCTGCCAGCAGCAGGTCTGAGAGGTAGCTGCTGGCTCTGATTTCCCCTTAGGATCAGGGGGAGGTGGAGAAGCCCTGAGGGGTGATCGGGGCCGGCAGCTACTGCTCGCACCCGCTGATGATGCCGAGCAATTGGGGCTGGCACCGGGTGCCGGCAGCAGGTGTGAGGGGTCCGGTGCCGGCAGCAAGTGTGAGTGCCCGGCAGGACCATGGTGTGCAGGAGCAAAGAATTTTCAGTAATCACCAGAGGCTTGCCCCGATGACAGCAACCGGCGCCCCGCCTTAGTCTGGCGCCCCTGCTCATCTGCTTCACCATCCCACCATGGCCAATGCCCGCCATGTTCCACGCTCTGCAGCCTGCTGTAGATGCCCACCATGTTCTGTGCACGCCCCCGGTGGTCAGCGCATGTCATAGTGGACAGTTGTTCAGTTGTACCACTGTTTGGTCTATTTGCATTTTAGCCTTTTTAAAAAAAAATATTTTTATTGATTTCAGAGAGGAAGCGAGAGGGAGATGATAGAAACATCAAAAATGAGAGAGCATCATGGATTGGCTGCCTCCTGTACACCCCCCCCCCCCCTCGCACTGGGGATCAAGCCCACAACCCAGGCATATGCCCTTGACTGGAATCGAACCTGGGACCCTTCAGTCCTCAGGCCAATGCTTTATCCACTGAGCCAAACTGGCCAGAGCTTAGCCTTTTATTATATAGGATTCTCCCCCCCCCCATATATTTTCCTCAACATTTCTTTTACCAAAACGACAAGCACTTCTTATTTTCCCTCCCTCCCTCCCTCTCTCCCTCCCTTACCAAAGGATATATTTATTGATTTCAGAGTAGGGGTGGGGTGGGGGGTGGAAAGGGAGAGAGAAACATCATCCATGTGAGAGAGAAGCATCAATTGGTTGCCTCCCTCATGTACCCCTACCGAGGATCGAACCTGCAACCTTAGGTATGTGCCCTGACCAGGAATCGAACTGGCAACCTTTTGGTGTACTGGGATGATGTTCCAACCAACTGAGTTACCCGGCCAGTGCCTTATTCTTTCTTGATAATGGAGGGGGAAATGAATTTTTAATTGTCAGACTATGTTGTGTGGTAGGAAGAGAGCATATAGAGTTGAGGTCTAGACTAGGATCTTCCACTGTTCTTTCTGACCACCAACACTCAATCATTCTGGGCTTCCCTTTATTTATCTGTAAAATGGGGATTTAATAACTTCTTGTAAGTACTCCACTCAGGGCAGGGTGAGGGATAATGATGTAAATTAAGATAGAAGAGACTATTTCTGTTATATGTCTATTAAAGTACCCTGCTAAATATTTTTGTATCCTTAAAAATTCATCTTGGATTTTAAGCTTCTAGGGGGGTAGAGATGTATCTGCTTTATTTATTTTTTATGTCCTTTAGCTCTGTACCTTATGAAATATTAAATAAGTATTTTTTGAAACGTATCTTAGAAGTATAAATTAAATCAATTTTAAACAATTATCCAGTGCAATTGCTATTATCACCAACATTTTCAAGTTAGGTGTTTTTAAAAATTGGTCTTTTTAAAATTTTTAAATGTATTTTTATTGCTTTTAGAAAGAGAGGAAGGGAGAGGGAGAGATAGATAGAAACATCGATGAGAAAGAAACATCAATCAGCTGCCTCCTGCACACCCCCTACTGGGGATAGAGCCTGTAACTCAGGCAGGTGCCCTGACCAGGAATCTAACCGGTGACCTCTTGGTGCATATCTTCTTTTTTAAATACAACATTGCTTCTTCTGGCATATTGAAATTAGTATTTGCTTGCTGAACCTGAAAACAAACAAACAAAAAGGAGAGCAGCCCAGCCAGCGTGGCTCATTGATTGAGCGTTGACCTATGAACCAGGAGGTCCGGGTTCGATTCCTGGTCAGGGCACATGCTCGGGTTTCGGGCTTGATCCCCAGTGTGGCGTGTGCAGGAGGCAGCAGATCAGTGATTCTCTCTCATCATTGATGTTTCTGTCTCTCCCTCTCCTGTCCTCTCTAAAATCAATAAAAATATATTCAAAACAAAACAAAACAAAACAAAACAAAAAACACGGAGAGCAATTATAATTGCTGCTTTTAGAAAATTTCACAAGTAAATTTTCAATTTGTAAATGACACCTAATTTATCGATGCAATCTCCTCTCTCTTGTTTTGCTCCTCTCTTCCTCCTTCCTCTCTATTCTGTTCTTCCTCTCTCCTTTCAACTAACATGCTAGGCATTGTGAATACAAAGATGAATAAGGCATATTTCCTCTTCTCACGGAGCTTCCTGTCTGGTGATGTTGGTCAGTACGAGGACTTGAAGTACCAAGAATGATGTCTCAATAACTATTAATCATGACAATTGATTAACAAGGATATTTATCTTCCACTCATGGGGAAAACATGTTTCCTATATAGCCTAATAGATTTTTGACAACAAAAAGGCCTGCTCTGAAGATATAATAAAGCAAAACTTTGTGTCTCCTGTCATTTTTTGCAGCATCACCATTTTAATATAAGGATTAATATAGCATTGCTTTCTGGTTATAAATGCAAAATGGAAGTATCTTTGGAGTTTATCTAGTGTAATGTCTTACTTTACTGATAGGGAAAAATTAAGATCAATGGATGGGAAGTTAGGATTATTCTTTATTGTACGTAGTACTGATACGTGCTTTCCTTTGTTCACTGACCTTTCTGGACTTTTTTTGTAGCTAACGGATTAAGTTTTCCATATCACATATTTTCATATATTTAAAAAATGTTTCTTTCTCCTGTAACTCATCCCTTTTTTAGCTTAAACAATTATTGCTTATATGATGGAGTTTTAAAATTTTTCACTATTATTGGCAATTATTCTGGAATCTGCCAATCGCTCTTAAAATACATACCATGTATTTATAACATAACACTAATGGAGTGTAGTTTCATGAAGAGAGAGAATGATTTGTGTGCCCTTACTCACCAAGTTTATCTATTTTTCCATTGTTTTTAGTTCTCTACTAGAGGTCTGGTGCACGAAATTCGTGCATGTGTGTGTGTGGGGTTTTCCCTCAGCCAAGCCTGCACCCTCTCCAATCCGGGACCCCTCAGGGGATATCCGACTGCTGGTTTAGGCCTGATCCCGGGGATCGGGACTAAATCGGCAGTCGGACATCCCTCTCACAATCCAGGACCACTGGCTCCTAACTGCTCACCTGCCTGCCTGCCTGATTGCCCCCAACTGCTCCCCCTGCCAGCCTGGTTGCCCCCAATGACACCCCCCCCCCACTAGCCTGGTCACCCCTTATTGCCCGCCCTGCCAGCCTGGTCACCCCCAACTGCCCCCCTGCCGGCCTGGTCACCCCCAACTCCCCCCCCCCCCCCCCCCGCCAGCCTGGTTGCCCCCAACTGTCCCCCTGCCAGCCTGGTCGCCCCACGCAGCCTGCTGTTCAGTTGTTTGGTCGTCCCTCACTAACCCCCCTGCTGGCCTGGTCGCCCCACGCATCCTGCTGTTCAGTTGTTTGATTGTCCCTTACTAACCCCCCCCCCCCCCCCCCCCCGTCAGCCTTGTCGCCCCATGCAGCCTGTGTTTGGTTGTCCGTCCAGTTGTTTCGGTCGTGACAGTCCCTGGCTTTTAATATATTAATATTTAGTATATATACTCTTGAGCGATCTGGGGTAAATATAAGGCTGTATTAATTGTTGGCTCAGTTATCCAATTGTTATAAAGTTTCAGTATAGTTGTACAGTTTTGAACTGAATTATTGCGCTAGAAACTATCAGCTCATTAATTTTTCTTTTAAAAATGTTATCATGATTTATTTACATGCAACTTTTTTCTTGCTTTTTCTTTTTGATTTTCTTTATTTTTGATTTTATGATTTTTATTTTATTTTACATTACAGACAAACAGAAACTTCTTTCATCTTTCCATTCTCTGATTTATGATAAATTTAGTTTCCTTTGGCCTGGCATTTGCTTCAGCAGGCAGTCTTTCTTCAAGTACCTCCCTGATTGATGTATAATCTTTGATATCTTCCATTAGCCTCCAGGATCACTAAGTTCAAGGCCCCCTTGGAACCTAAGGAGCCCTGCCGAGGAGCTGAAGGCCTTCAGAGTCCTTGGGGTGATTGACAAGGTAATTCTTCAGTGCCTCTTCAAGAGTTCAGTCATAAATCGACTGCATGCTGACATTATGTCTTTGAAGCTTTGGATCTTAAGGATATGAAACAAAAGGAGAAAATGACTCAAATGCATCTGCACTTTAAAATAACAAAAGCAGAAGAGAAAAAGCTTTTATCTAAGCAATTCATGTAAGGTCATGCAAAATATATTGGAGCTAAAGGAGAAGGTGCATATTTGTTGGCATTCAGTGGAGTAGGGGTTTGGTTTTTTAAACCTGTTATAGCAGGGTAAAGATACACTTTGTTAGTTACAAAAACTTGGGAGTCAGTAGTTATTCACAACTGGTGTAGTCAATATAATTAGTCAAAATGGCATCCTCCCAATTACTACTATTTATTGAGCACCTACTATGTGTCAAACCATATCTTAGGCATTTTATATAAAACGAATTATTTAATCATTTTCACAACTCTGTTATTTGCATCTTAGTGAGAAAATGATGTTTAAAAGAGGTTAAGTAACTTGCCCAAAGATCACATAGCTAATTTAGGGTAGTGCAGAAATTCAAACCTAGATCTTTGTAACTTAAAAAGCTGTGCTTTTTCTAATACACTTAACCCCCTTTCACACACACACACACACACACACACACACACACACTTTTATATTTGGAATAAAAACACTAAGATAACAGATATCTGCCACTGAGTTCCCCCAGTTTGGTATCATCTCAGATATGCTAAACATGCCCAGTACGGGCCTCTTAGATAATTTAAAAGTGTAATTTAAAAACTATACATAATAAACTGTGTTTTAAATATATTTGATCAACCATTACTTTTACCTTTCAAAGTCAAAGAAAATGCCTTAGTTAAATGTTAAGGTGTACATTAATTTAAATCTTTTTTACATTAATCATCTTTTATGAAGCACCTTAGTGGTCATTTGTAATTTACTGAGTACTTCTTGTCTTCTAAAGTATGCATGTGATTCCATGCTAAAACCGAGCAATATGCAGTATATCGCAGGTAATTTAGACAGTAATTTATAGTTTGAGGTATTCCAAAAGGAACATTAGATTGGATATTACATGAAACTCTCAGTGTCTTATTAAATTCTTACAAGCATCCTTTTCCTCAAATTCATATGACTGAATTTTGAACTTAAAGAATTCTAAGCAGTATGATTTTAGAGGCTGAAATGATGCCTTAACCATGTTTTCCCTGGCTTTTCAGAACATTCAGTTTGAGAGTACAGAGAGGCAAAATAGGAATTGAGTAGTTTCCTGGTTCTTGGATTTCTGGGCATGGAAATAAGCTTTTTTTGATATACAGTGTCTGCTCCCTCTTAGACTTGTTTATTTTGGCAAAGTGTGTCCTTTCATTGCTATGCTCTAATTATGAGTAAGTCACCTGATTTATTCAACTAAGAACTTTTGACAATGGAGGAATTCCTAAGTCTTTGCTGAGGCATAATTTGTTACTGTTTTTACTCTGTTAACCTGTGTTTGATGTTTAGAAGGTGGCATTTAATTTTCTTAAGTAGAGATAAGGAATTATGTATGGGAATTAAATAAGCTTTTTATTATTATTATTATTTAAAATTTTTATTTATTGATTTTAGAGAAAGAGAGGGAGAAGGAGGAAGGGAGGGAGGGAGACAGATTGAGACCGAGCTAGACTGAGAGAGAGACACAGAGAGACAGAGACATTGATTTTTTTATTCCACTTATTTGTTGAATTCATTGGTTGATTCTGGGAGTCATACCTGCAGTCTTGGTGTATCAGGATGGCTCTCTAACTAACTGAGTACCCGGCCAGGGTTGGGAATTAAATAAGTTTTGCAAGTAATCTTTTAAAATGTGTAACATAGTCTCTACTTTGCAAGAGCATCAATAGGTAAACTTTAAACAATTTGAATTTTTAAAAAATATAAATTTTTATCAATTGTACTGAGGAATACCTAAAATTTGGATTTTACAAACTTGAAGTTTGGAAGAGAAGTATTGAATAAATTCAAACAGCTAAAAAATACACAGGATATGGTAATCTAGCCCATACAGAACACAGTTTCTCTGATTCTCTTTCATTTTAGTATTTGTTCTTTATGAGTTATTTTGAGTGTTATTGTCTATTAACTTAGGAAAACAAAATTTCCCTAGGGTAGGAGTTTATAAACTTTTATATAGAAAGGAGATAAAACAGATTACTATCTAGACCTTAAGTTCTTGGGAACAAGATTTTGTCTTTCTTGTTCACATCCATATTCTCAACACTTAGAAGCATGCCTGGCACATAATGGACACTCAATAAATACTTAATGAATTGAAACTTAAATAACTTTAAGTACTATATTACCTATAGGGTGATACCTACTGGTATATTATGAGACTGCTACCTAGTACCACTGTTCAAGACACTCAGATGTATAGTAATTCCAAAGCTGTATCTTGGTCTAGTATTCAAAGGTAAATAAGTGACTTTCTGTCTTTTACTTGGGATTAACATATATATGCAACAAGAAATTTAAGCATAGGGCTCTGGGATTATAAATAAACTGGTGTGCATTCAGAAGCAAGAATGATAAGGCTGGTGAAGGCCCTCCATATCATATATACAGGACAGCTGAAATATGAGTAATGGTTAACTGATAAAAACATGCACGGTGTTTATATTTTTGAGGGCTCTCCAGTATAGAGGGACTGTATAATGGTTTGTTCAAATCTGGGGGTGAAAAGGGATATTAATTATGCCAGAACAACATCTTGGACAAACTAGGATATCTGGTTTTCCTGGGAGAAAGATAGTAAGGGATGAGACTTCAACTAGAACTAAATGAGTATAAGTTGGCAAAATTTTGGCCAATGATTAGAGATACTTTTCAAAAATTAGGTTTGACCAAAGGCAGACTGGATTCCTTCATATCTTGTTTGTTTCATGTCATTAGAGATATTCAAGTAAAGGCTGAAGGATCATTGGTGGGGATATTGTAGAAGGAATTCAAGCATTGAATGGATTTTTTTTTTAATTTAGAGAGGAAGCGTGGGGGTGTAGGAAGGGGGGAGAGGGAGAGGGAGAGAAAGAGAGAGAGAGAGAGAGAGAGAGAGAGAGAGAGAGAGAGAGAAGAAGAAGAAGAAGAAGGAGGAGGAGGAGGAGGAGGAGGAGGGGGAGGAGGGGGAGGAGGGGGGAGGAGGAAAAAAGAAAGAGAAACATCAGTTTGTTGTTCCACTTAATCATTGGTTGATTCTTGTATTCGATGCCCTGATCCGGGATCAAACCCAAAACCTTGGTGTATCAGGTGATGCTCTAACCAATTGAGCTACCAAGCCAGTGCCTGGATTTTTACATTATATAACTTATAAAGATTTCTTTTAGCCCTCCGATTCCTTTACATATAATCTTCATGTGGTAATAGCAGGGGAAAATAGAAATTAGTGGAAACACCATACTCGGGTGAGAAGGATGGGTGGATTTCTGTGGTTTCATATAAGTTTGTGCATGTGTGGGTGCACAGACTTTTGTGTTTATGTGTGACAGATATGAATATATATGTTTCTGTGTATAAGGATTATTTATATATAAGTAATTTGTAGTTGAGTTAGGAATATGGATTGATAGTTTAACTGGTGGTAGGATGTCCAAGTGATGGAAGAATTTCTGAGAGAGTTCACTATAATTTATCAGAATGATTCAGGAGAGAACAGCTAAAATAAAAAATTTAAATAAGATCCAGAGTCTCATAATATAATATAACTAGTGGCCTAGTGCACGGATTCATGCACATTGGAAGGAAATTAATTAGAAGAAATATTTTAATATTGCTATTTGCCCTTTCTCTATAATAGAAGTGTCAACCAAATTCACCATCGACAACGACAGATCCAAACACACTCGTGCGATTGGCACCAGCGAGAGCGTTACATGTATCGTGCATGTGCGAGTCAAACTTAGCCTTTTATATATATAGAATAAACTTGCTTAATTAGACCTGCCTTCTAATTTTGCTAAACTCTTTTCCAGCCCAATGAAGCACCCCAACTTGTCTTTCAGGTAATTGTCAGCAACACAGTAAATATCAACACAAAGCAGGTTATTATTGTAGATCATGCAGGGAGAACAAAGGGTAAAATATTTAACTGCAGCAGTATTTGACTATATTCTGCGCAGTGAGAAAACCTGAAGTCATTTTCAAGGTCCACCATTCCTTCTTTTCAGTGGGGTCAAGTTTCTAAGCTTTCTAAATCTCTGTTTTCTGGCTAATGAAAAGAAAATAGGATTCCACCAAGTCTCCTATCTACCTACTCCAGGACTTCTGTGAGGATCAAATGACACGAGGCACGGGAAAACGCTTCACAGACATCTGGCTAAAGTGTACAGTGTTTGCACCTGGCTATATAGCAAGTCATGTTCCTGGGCTGAAGAAACTCCAAGGAGGCTAGTCGCTAGGGAGAGGAAGCTGGGCGTTGCTACGTGACGACGTCATTACCTGTTGCCCACAGCCACTGTTTCTGGGGTGGGCTGGGCTGTGGGATGCATTATGCACCATGGGGTCTTAGCAGCGTTGGCTGCAAGTTGGTGGGGTGTCACTCCGGGGTGGTGGCGGGGCCTGTGTCCCACTTGGGGGAAGCTGAGTGTTGCTTTGTTGGCACCAGGTCCGTGGTGCCATTTCTTTGTAAATGGCCAGTGCGCGTCACGGCAGCTCCTGCATTGAGCATCGGCCCCCTGGTGATCAGTGCACATCATAGCGGCCGGTTGGACAGTTGGGAGGGACACTTAGCATATTAACCTTTTATATATAGATAGATATTCAAAATGTCCAGGTTTCTATAGAAAATTATCGAGAAAAGATAGTCCGCTGATACCAACAGTGAGGTGACAGAGATGTTAGTTGTCTCACAGGATTTATAACAGCCATCATGAAAATACTTAAGAGAGCAATTGCAGACACACATAACACAAAATAGAAAGTCTCAGCAAAGAAACAGAAGGTGTAAAGAAAAACCAAAAGAAGATTTAGAACCAAAAAAATACAATAAGAGGGAAAAAAAACAACAACTCTCAATGGGCTCAACAGCCAAATGGATGGGACAGAGAAAAAATAGTGCATTTGAATATAGAACAATAGAAACTACCCCTGTCTGAATAGAGAAATAGACTGGGAGGGGGGGTGGGAATGAACAGAGACCCAGGAACCTATGAGGCTAAATTCAACAGTTCTAACACTCATGTCATTGGGGTTGCAGATGAAGAGAGAAAGGGGGGAGCAAATAATAAGTATTTGAAGAAATACGGCGAGACATAATCCTACAGATTCAAGAAGTGAATCTCAAACAGGATAAATCCAAACAAATCATGGCAAGGCACACATCATAGTCCAACTTCTAAAAAGTAAAGATGAGAAAATTTGAAAGCAGCAAAAGAGAAGCACTTACAGAGGAAAAATAGTTTGAATAACAGTGGATTTCTCATCAGAAGCCATAAATGCCATAAGGATGGCACACAATTTTTTAGGCGCTGAAAACAATGGCACTGTAAAGATCCTTAACTATCTCCTCCTGGGGATCTAGTACTAGCAGCATTCTGGGAGCTCACAGGGAGACGGGGGATGTCCTCACCAATTTGGCCTGCAGGTTTTCATACAATGCTCCTGTTTTCAGTACAAACAGTTCCACCTTCAGCTGTCGGGCTTCTGATTCCATGTCTTTAGAAAATGAACCTCTCTCTAGTCTTTGGCTGGGGAGGAGAGAGCAGCTGCCTGGCTGCCTATGCAGCGGCCTAGAGTATAGACTTTTCTCCAGTCCTCCTGTTTCCAGGAGATACCTGGTACCCCTCATTTCTGGAGTTCTGCAGGAAGAATTGGCTTGCCTTTCGTTGTTGTTTTCACCTGTAGACATTTGGCATCTGTTTTCTGTCTACTAAAATTTTGCCCTCTTTTCACATCTCTTGTTTACAGTCACTCTACATCTTTTAAAATCTGTTTACTGTTATTCAGTGGGGTTTCTATGGGAGATTGTGATCTATATTTAAGAGAATGTCAAATTTAACACATTATGTAGTCCTCTCAGCTTCATGGCAAGCATAATTTTGATCACATGTCTTTGCTGATCTTTTCAAGTTGTTAATTTTTAAAAAATCAAATAGTACAAAGAGTCTTATAGGTGATTTATGGCTAGAATAATTATTTCAAGTTGACCCACCACCCTCTGGGTATTGCTAGTTACATCGAACCCATCTTCAACTGGGTTTCAAATTAAAATGTAGGCATTCCAAACTCTAAGTTAAAGGTGTACGCTATTTTCTTATTCCCCTTTAAACATGTACTATTGTTTTTTGTCTTGTCTTATTTTTCTCCAGCTCATCGTCAACACTGCTGGAGGATAACTTATAACAATTAACTTAAAGTGATCTTTCTAAAACTAATAACCCCTTTGCTTACAATTCTTAATACCTACACATAGTTTTTAGGCTAATGTTCAAGCTTCTTAGCTAAGCCTATGGAGACCTTTGATTCTCAGTGTGTTTCTTCCTCCCCTTTTCCCAGACACCACAGCGTGCTCTCTGGCCACAGTCCTGTTGAACCCATCAGGTATGCAAGGTGTCATGTTTAACACATGATATCCCCCTCTGCCTGGAGTGACTTTTCCTTCTCTTCCTCACTTAATTCCTTCTCATTCTTAATTGTTGTCTTCTCTTGGAAGCCTCCTTTGTTTTCTGATTTAAATATCTCTTGCTGTGTTCTTTTTTTGTTGTTAATCCTCACCCAAAGATATTTTTCCATTGATTTTTAGGGAGAGTTGGAAGAGAGAGAGAAAGACTGAGAGAAACATCGATGTGAGAGAAATACATCTATTGGTTGCCTCCTGCACACGCCCTGACCAGGGAGGAACCTGCAACCAAGGTACGTGCCCTTGATCGGAATTGGACCTGGGACCCTTTGGTCTGCAGGCTGACACTCTATTCACGGGGCCAAACTGGCTAGGGCTCTTGCTGTGTTCTTTTAATGCCTTGAACCTATGTGTGATAGCATTCATCCATATTGTATGGAATTTTTTTCAGTTGCAGTGTGTTTTGTATTTGTGTGGTAGTTTTTGACATTTCTATGCCTCCTACAGTAAGCCTTCATATCCCTCAAGTGATCAAGCATTTTTCTTCTTCTTGTTAAAAAATGAACATTTTTATTTTGGCACTGTATTTACAGACATCTGTTAGACAGAAAAGATAGTCTAAATCCTGTGCTCAAGATATATGTTTTTGGAGAATACGTCTCAATAACATATCAAACAGCAGCTTAGTGACTACATCTTGTTTAATTTTGGATTCTTGGCATTAGCATAGAGATTTACAAATAGCAGATACTTAATATACAAGTGTTGAAACCATTTATTCTAATTGGTCTGCCTCCTCACCAATTCTCTGCATGTCTTTTTCCATGTCTTTTTTCTCATTCATTCAGCAAATATTTATTGAACTTATGTGTGTCAGGGATGGTATTAGCCAGTGGAGATATAATGGTGAATAAAACACACCTAATCTCTACCCTCTCAGAGTTTATAATTGAGTGGGAAATAGAAATGAACTGACAGTTACAACTGAAAGTGCTTTGTGTGAAGGAAAAGTGTACACTAGGGTATTGTGAGAACATACAGGAGGGCCACCTAGCTCGGGCTCTCCGGAGGCTTCGTAGAATAAGCAAAGCAAAGAAAGGAGGGGTGAGTAGGATTTAGCTCATAGAAGAGTGTTCTAGGCTAACGGGGCAGGACACTCCACTCAGAGAGCTTGCTCTCTTTCTAGCTTCTTCAGCTTTTTCAGTTCGTCCTTCTTGGCCACTTACGTTTAGTCTATTCTTCGAGACAGCTGAAAGCTTGCCTCCTCCATAACTAATACCTACTCATCTTTTCTTTCTTTGAATTAAGTTTAGTATTCAATTGTGTATTATTTTCACTTGTATAATTTTTGTTGCCTTAAATATATTGTTAACTTGTCCTGAAAGGCAGGAACTGTATCTTCTATTCCTTTTTATTTTCTCTGATAATGCCTAACTGAATACAGTGCTGTCCATATAAGGATTCAATAAATGCTTGCTGAATAGTTGTAAAGGGAACAAAAAGAGACAATATATGGGTTTTAAGATTTCAAATACTCAGTGAGTCTGTACCTCAAAATATACTACACCAGCAGGATCAGAGCAAGAGGGTGGTTTGAATGGACAACTGTCAGAATGTTCCTCCACCTCCCCTTTCACCTTCTTTCACAGAGCACACCCATAGCTTGTTGGCAGAGTACTTTGTTGCAGTCAGTGAAATTGCCAGTTTGAGAATGAGTGTTGTGCCTTGTGTTACATATATGCTTTTAAATATTTTGGAATTTTTCAGAACATGAACACATTGTATTTTTATACTAAATAAATTTTCCAGGTCATCTTAAAACACTGTTCAGTTTTAGTCAATACCAGAAGTTCAGCTCCATCTACTATGAAAGTACAAAACTCATTAAAAACATTTAAAAGTAATAGCTTCCTTGCCCTTGAGGCATTTTCTTCTGAATTGCAATCAGGCTACCTTTGACATTGGCAACTTAGTTGGATATGTATTGATTGACTTGAAGATGTAGCATCTGTGTCCATTATCATTATAAGATAGCATTTATTAACTGAGTATACACTGTACCACTTCTGAACACTATATAAAAACTACTTGTAGACATACTTTCTGCTTTTTAAGGATTTATGTTTTCAGGACCTATAAATGATTCAGGTATATTTATAGAACACATCTAAGCAGCAGAATGAAAATATTAAACCAGGATATGAATAGACTTAGTTTGTATCAGCACTAGAGTATTAGGTTTTTCTAGCAAATGCAAATAAAAAGAGATCTAAAGCTAAATACAACAGACTATACTTTTAATTGAATTAATTTTCATCTAAATTCAAGTCATTATTTAAGATTTTTAAAAATTGATTTTTAGAGAGAGAGGAAGGGAGAGGGAGAGAGCGAAACATTGATCAGCTGCTTCCTGCATGCCCCCTACCAAGGATCAAGCTTGCAACTCTGGCATGTGCCCTGAGAATCCAACTGAGAACCTTTTGGTGTCAGGCTATGCCCAACCAACTGAGTTTTAACCTCTCTTTAGCATAATCTCTTTGTGGCCTTGGGCAAGTTGCTTCACAGAAACCAAAAAGACAACCAAAACAAGAATGATGAAGTTGTAGAGAGCTAACTTTTAAAGCCTTTGGATCTGAGAAGAGCCTCCTAAGTGGATGTTTTCCTAGCTCTTCAGCATTTCTATTTTAAACCCAATTGTTTCTGTCTTATATTCTGCCTTCTGTTATGTTTATATCCAGTTTTCTTACAAAGACACACCATGTCCTTTGGAAGCGGGTTTTATGAAGTAATAGATGTATAGGCCTAGGATTTGAAGATTATACAAAATAAAACTCTTTTTGGGAGGTATGTGTATAAAAGACATTTCTGTGTTGGCTTTATTGTTCATGAAATCAACCTCACATTCTAGTATGAGACATCATTGATATTGATGGCTTACATTCATTGACACTGACTAACAGGAATATAAAAATTTTTAAATTTGTGTTTGTGGCTGAAATAATTACTTCTTGGGCTGTTTTTCTGGAGTATACAAGTATTCTGTATTGCTGTAGGGCAAGGCCTACATTTAGCTATTTGCCTAAAGATGAATATTCTAGAGGTTTGGCCAACTTTTAGATGGGAAGTAGAGAAACATTTTTTAAATCTCTTTTCTGATCCTGATATTAGTCTGTCAAAGAAAACAAACTTTGCCAATCATATTTCAATGTGCTTTGGAGAAATGAAACAATGTAGGCTTTGAATTTTGAGTAAATTACTTGTATTGGCAAGTTTGTTTTAGTACCACCAAAATATACTTTTCTTTTTCTAATCATATAATTCATAATATGTTTATAACATATCTTAGAACATACACTCTGGTAGCATTTACTCTTAGTTATCACAATGAGAAACTATGATCGTTAAAAAAATCATCATAGTGCCCTAACCGGTTTGGCTCAGTGGATAGAGAGTCGGCCTGTGGACTGAAGGGTCCCAGGTTCTATTCTGGTCAAGGGCATGTACCTTGCTTGCAGCCACATACCCAGTAGGGGGTGTGCAAGAGGCAGCTGATCAATGTTTCTCTCTCATCGATGTTTCTAACTCTCTATCCCTCTCCCTTTCTCTCTGTAAAAAATCAATAAAATATATTTTAAAAAGATGATCATAGTTATTATTGAAGTTACTAAGTATACAAAGGTATAAGTTGAGTTCACATGGGGTACACACACACAGTACACTGTTGTATTATGTTATAGAAACCATCCCTGGTTGCATACAACAGTTTATGATTGTATTCCATTTAAACAGAGGACTGTACAAACGGGATTCATTGGCAGTTCTTATGGTTCATGAATGCTTAATAATGCCCTAATTTTAAATTAATTACTAACAAATTCCCTGTGGAACTTTTGAAGAACTTTAAAAAATCTGGATTTAGATTAGAATTATGCAAACTAAATGCATCTGTTGCCATTTTCAAACCAAGAATAAAAAGATGCTTTTTGCATTATTTTCTAAAAATTTATTTTCTGTAATGATTTTCTTTTAGCTACATTTAAAATATTAAAGAAAAAGCAGAAAGCAAAGCACCAGCCTGGTAGCTCAGTTGGTTAGAGTATCGTCCCCACATGCCAAGGTTGTGGGTTCTTCCCCGGCCAGGCACATACAAGAGTCAACCAAAGAATGCATAACTAAGTAGAACAACAAATTGATGTTTCCCTCTCTCTCTCTCTCCCTCCCTCCCTCCCTCCCTCCCTCCCTCCCTCCCTCCCTCCCTCCCTCCCTCCCTTTCTCTCTCTCTCTCTCTCTAAAATTAATAAATTAAAAATGAAAAATATTACTTAAAACAGCAGAAAGCAAAGATGAAGGATAAGAAAATTTCATATTAGTAAATTTCTTTCAAGGTGATTATATGCCAGTTATTCAATATCATAATTGAATATAGCCAGATTGAGATTCTCTTTTTAAAAAAATATTTTAAAACACACCACAGTATTTTGTTTCTATATGAGGTATTGTGGTAAATGTGATCATTACCATAAATAAATGGCATTTTTTGAGTAGGCAGAAATCAGGATTTTTAATTGGCATTTTGTGGATTTTATCAAACCTCTTCTCAAAGTACATTTTCCT
Source organism: Cnephaeus nilssonii (assembly GCF_951640355.1). Taxonomy (NCBI): domain Eukaryota; kingdom Metazoa; phylum Chordata; class Mammalia; order Chiroptera; family Vespertilionidae; genus Cnephaeus; species Cnephaeus nilssonii. The sequence goes on along the minus strand of NC_137092.1, from coordinate 29,156,132 downwards.
TGGGTAACATTTGGATTGTGGGTGTGATGGTAACAGAAAACAAGCCTTTCAAAACAAAGTGTCTTATGACTACATAAAAACATATAAATTGTTATCCATAGACAGACTGATGAAAAAATCTTGAATTTTATATTTTATTTTACTCGTATACTTATTTTGAATAAAATCAGAGGGGATTTTAAATGTGACTAGATTCCCCTCCTTTTTTTTAAAGAGAAAAGTCATCACATTTACTTAATTTACTTAAGTAAATTCCACTAGAAGTAGTATTTCTCTTGTCTTTTTGAGTAGCCATTAGAGTCCCCGGTGACCTTGGGTACATATTCTAAGGGTTCGTGATGTTCTGTATTTTCTGGTAGCTTGCCTGTTGCCTGCCTCTGGGTCCATCATCCCCCTTACACTGACTTAGGCAGTATTTCTTCAGTCTCTTATCTTGGGGCTTTGATGCATCTGTTCTGAAGGTGGCCACAGTGACTTTGGGTAGCAGCAGATGGTAAACCTTCAGGCTGCCACCGGCTATACTGGTGTTTAGTTGGAAAGTTAACGTTTGATGAAGAATCAGTAGTGCATATGAAAGAGCTTTCACTGCTGAAATATCTTTTAATTAAAAAATTAGCATACTAAAACCTTTGCACATGTCTGGGCATTTAAAGAAATCTAAAATTAGTTGCTTTCTTATAGATAAATTAGTTATTTACCAGCTTAGTTTTGTTGCTTGCTTTTCCTAATGTGGTTCTTTCCCTGCTGTCCCTGGCCCAATTTGCCTGTAGTAAAGATGGATAAGATAATTAGCTAAACTTAAGTAGGAGGTGATTTTTAGGAGTTAAAGTGTTTGATTAAACATTTAAAGTATACTTTGAATTATGGTATTTTGGATTTTAATAACTAGAAAGAAATGTGAGTCTTGCGTACTATCTCCATGCATTCCTGTAGATTTGGCCTGTTGTTTCCTACCTTTGAAGATGTCTTTAAGTCAGGGCCGGGGAACCTTTTTTCTGCCAAGGGCTATTTGGATAGTTATAACATCATTCGGAGGCCATACAAAATTATCAAGTTAAAAATTAGCCTGCTATATTTGGTCAAACATTTAATTAACTCACCCCTAATGCCTTGGCAGGGCCAGACCAAATCATTTCGCGGGCCGGACATTCCCCACCCCTGCTCAAAGAGATATATTTCATCTTGCTCTGAGATGGTTGGTAATTTTTTGACTGCCAGCAATCCACAAAGCATTACCCTTTTTGGATTGTTTGTTCATTTCATGATAATGTGACATATTGAAAGTTCTAGGACAAATAAGACTCCAAAAATTTTTTTTCTGTTCCCCTTAAATTCTAAGGTTACCATTTATACTTTTCTCTGCTGAAAATAGATCCTTGGAATAGTAAAAGAAAATATTCTTTAGACCAGAGTTTATAGGTATCCATCTTGAATTCTACTTTTTGTATTTCAATTCTCACCAGTGAAATAACTTTTGTGAGCATATGACCACCAAGAACAGCTTGGTTTCATGGCATAACATGAGAGAAGTGCCTCTACACAGTCTGTTCATGCTGATGCTTTTGATGCTGCGACTTCTGATGCACTAAAGTTGGAGGCTCAATATCTTCTGCTTTTGCAGTTGCTGGGAACATTGCTAGCCTTCTGATGCCAAAGGAAGAGACAGTTAGACCCTAGTGGGGAGAATTATTGGTATTAAAAGTCACCTTTTCCTTGTTTTCTGGGTGTTAAATTTTTAAAAGAGATATCTTGTGAGAATAAAGTATGGAATTAATAATTAACAGTTTTAGAAATACATTTTGAATATGATAAGCATACAAAATGAGATGGGTATTTAGTAAATATAAATAACATTTGATTATCATCATGTGGTATTGGGAACCAAAGGTTTATTGTTCAAAACCATTTCTACAGAAAAATAATATTACCAGCTCCTGTAATGCTGCCAAGATGAGTTTAGTTAATAACATTAAAATGGTTAAGTGTAAATGATTTTAGCACAGTAAGTATAATCTTATTAGTCTGAAACTCTGTTGAGAAAAACTGTATTACAGTTGTACTTGTATGTTTTCTCTGGCTTCTTTATTATTATGTTTATCTCATTCTTTTCTGGTATGTTTATTGATGTGTGGATTCCCAGAGTTATAATTTGCACAGTTGAAGTCCAGTCAGATTGTATCTAGCAAACAAGAATAGTGCTTTGACACCGTTAAGGGAAGGCTGTGTTGGTCCAAGCTGACTCTGTCAACTTTTCTTAACATTTTTCTAACTTTTATGAATTGTTGTGGAGTCCTGTGAAGTAACAAGCACCAAAGTAGAGTAGATATTCTCTCAAATTACTCAGGTAATCTTTCTTTTTATTTTTTATTTTATTTTTTAAAGCTTTTATTTAAAAAAAATATGTAAATAATTGATTTCAGAGAGAAAGGGAGCGGGGACGAGAGATAGAATCATCAGTGATGAGAGAGAATCATTGATTGGCTGCCTCCTGCAAGCCCCCCACTGGGGATTGAACCTGTAACCCAGGCATGTGCCCTAGACCGGAATCGAACCCAGGACCCTTCAGTCTGCAGTCTGATGCTCTATCCACTGAGCCAAACCAGCTAGGGGGGGGGTCATCTTTCTTTTTAAAGGCATTGCAGCTGAAGGTATTTTTAGAGACCTACAGATTTTGAATGTCAACATTTAAATACCTGAAAAGATTCAAAAATGGGTGACACAGTCTTCGGTGAAGGGAGCTCTCCATACTTCTTTACCACAGTCAGTGTCTTTATGGTAGTATCTCTTTTCTCCAAATTTATTCTTCATATGCTTAAAAAATTATCATCATTTGATGCTTTTGATATGCTCCTCCACCCCTCCTGTCTTTCCAAAGGTGGAACCTAATTAAATATTAGTCCTTCCCTATTCTAGTTAATGGAGAGACCCAGACTTCTAATTCATTGGAGCTTTTCCTACCACTGTTGTGAAGGAAGAGTGTGCAAGTCTCGTTGTGTTGGTGGAATTGAAGGACAGATGAGGCTAATCTTTATGGGATAAGTTGTCTGCTTTTTTTCCCCAGTGAGGAGCAGTCCTTCTAGATATTGCTACAGGCAAAGATGGAGTAATCTCTTCTGTTAGATCATATGCTAACATAGTGCTGATAAGTAAGTGTGAAAAATGAAAGGGAAATACATTAATTGTATTCTCTCAATAAGGTATGCTATCCAAGATAATTATTTCATGACAGTTTTAGTTATAGTACTTGTTTTATTATGAAATAAGAGATGGGTTTAGGAGCCTTTTATTGGAAAGACAATTGTATCAAATTAGTACCAAATTAGATTTTTGTCTTTATAAAGGTGAGCAAACCCATGAGCAGTTTTTAAATTGATGTGTTCTACGCTACAAATGAACAAATTCTGTTTGAGGGTTAAAGAAGCTATTATTTTGTCCTTTATGCTGACAGCTTCATTACAGATTGGCCTACTATTGGCATTAAAAAAATGTTTGGCTCCTTATGATCTTTGTGCATGCAACTATAATATTAATGCAGCACCACAGCACTGTTCATTAAGAAATGACTTTAAATGAGGTTGAAGCGTGTACATTTGGAAAGATACAGATGTTAAATGCAGTCATTTCTCTTTGTATACAGCCGTATGGCTAATAATTTCCAAGTGGCTAAAGCTCTTGTTAGCAAGAGTGCTGGTGTGTTAAGAATGGCTCTATAAATAACTTTAAGAACTGAAGTTGAAGGTGCTTCTTTTAAAGACTATTGTTAACTAAACATTATTGCCAAACAGATGGAAAGCATTCACTGGCCTGATGTTTTTAGGTCTAATTATATTATCACCAGCCCTGTACGGCTCAGTTGAAGAGGTGTATCCAGAGGCCAATTTATAATCATTTAGCCAACACCTGTTTGGGAGAAATTGACAGTCAAAGGGCACATTTAAAAAAAACCACATATGTTCTTGTGTTTATGGCCTCAATGTGAACGTTGTCTAGCTGCAGACAAACTTGGTAGGAGAAGAAAGTAAATGTAAACAAAGCAGCACTTCCCAGGCATGTTTATCGGTCTTCATTTGGCCTTTTTATCTGATCCACTTCATGCTCCATGGCTAAGTGAGACGGCAAAGAGCTATCACTTCTGATTTATGCGCATAGAGGCAGTTTAGTCAATTCGGAAGCTTCTGGTAGGAGAAAGAAGTTCTTTCCTTTGTACAGCTTCCATACCTTTTACCCAGTGAAACGTTTCTATTTCATAGAGATGTATCTTGTTTAAATAGGACTGGCATTCTGGTGAGTGGCTTAAAGGAGTCACAACTTGATATAAAAACAAATGAGATCTGAGGAACCCTACATGTCTTCACAGACTCGGTGTTCATTGAGTCCGTTTTGCAGAGAGAGGGCAGGGCCCTGTGCCTCCTTTTTGCTCTCATGATATGTTACTTTAACTGTCAAGGTTCACGTTCTTTGAATGTGTTTCCATGCGGTGGAAGATTGGTGCAGAAGGTAGCTCAAAGGGAGATTATGGGGAGAATAGGTCTATCCTCTGAAAATAGTTTCAACCTGATGATCCTACCAACTCTTTCATTTTAGTGTTTTTCCTTTTGATATATTTTTGTATTAAAAGATTTATATATGTCACCTCCATTTTCTTATCACCCATTATTAACTCAGAGGAGTCGCTCCTATCTCCACCAGTTCACTGCATAATGCAATATTTATAAACAAGTTACCAGTGACTTTCTATTGCCCTAGGCAGTAATTCCTCCTCCTTTCTCAATCTTTGTGGCTTCTAGATGCTTACACTAATTTAAAGCATTTTCTTTCTTTGATATGGTTTTATTTATTTTTTTTTAACCTCTACATTTTCTGGTTTCCTTTGTACTTTTCTCACTACAATTTTGGTGGTTATTGCCTATATATTCTCAATATAACAACTATGTATAATATCCAGAATTTAGACATAACTAGTATAGCTTAGCAATTAAAAAGGAAGAACCCTGTGGCCAGACTGCTAGGGTTTAAATTTCACCTTTACCTTTGCTTACATTCTTGAGCATGAGCAAGTTAACAGCTTTATGTTTGGCTCCTCATCTGTAACATTGGTTAAAGTGTATCTACCCCATTGGACTGTTGAGTACATTACATGATTTAATTCTTTAAAACCCAGTACAGTGCCTAGGATAAAGTAAAGCCTTTTAGTGGGGCATGTTCTCCTGCCTTTAGCTATTGTCTTTATGGAGAATTCTCAAATATAAACCTTTAGTTTCAATTTATTTTCTAAGCTCCATTCCCATATGGCTGTCTACCTTGCATACTTTTATACCTGAATTCATTCACTTTGAACATTTATTATGGGAGACACATGGATTGGAGGAGACATCATTTCTGCCCCATACAGCTTTCTGTGGCTGCCATAACAAAGTATTACAAACTTAGCAGCTTAAAACAAATGAATTTATTGTCACATGGGATAGATGTCTGACGTAGGTCATGTTGGGCTAAACTCAAGGTGCTGGCAGGGCTGTGTTCCTTACTGGAGACTCTGGGGAAAAACATCTTTGGTGACCGTTATTCTGCTTTCAACATGCTGATACAAACCTTAAATTGGGAGAGAGACAAGTAAGCATAAAACCAAACTGAAGGATTAGAAATGCTATATAGAAGTTGGTACCGTATACACAGGAAGCTGAGAACAAAAGGAAGAAGACTGTTACTGAGAGATAGACGTTTGGAAAGATGAGCACTTGTTTGGTAAGTGGATGGGGGAACATTTAAGGGAGAAGAAGCAATAATAGTGATAGCAATAATAATAATAACAACTGGCTATACCAGTACTTTTACAGGATTATCTCTCACTGAAATTTTCACATATGATAGACACCATTATTATCTACCATTATAGCTCCTACAGATGAAGCTGTAATGCCTTCACAGTTAGAATAGAAATGGTAAAATTATCACATTGGGTTGTTGAAGGAATTAACATTGATTACACATGGTTAAAGCACAGCACATAGTAAACACTTAAAGCCCGGTAGGTGAAGGACAGTAGAGAGTAGATAAGGAAATAGGAGGTGGAATTGACTGTCTTGGTCACTGGTTATGAAGGTAGGGGGCAGGGAATTTATAGTGACTTAGGGAACTTTTTGGTTGGGGGTGTTCTGTGGATGGTGGTATTATTCAGTTTTATAGGAGGAGAAACAGGGTTTTGGGAGACAGGGCTTTGGGGAGAGAAAGGGGTGAGCTCAGGAGGTATCTGTGGGAATATTCAATTGAAATTAAATGGAGACCTACATAAGTATATCAAGCACTCAGAAGAGAGGTCAAAGATGATGTCACTATTACTTCAAATTCATCATGTCAAAAATGGAATTTGCCATCTTCTCAAATTGCTGTCTCATCTTAACTCACCACTTTTTCTTCTGACCACCTATTTTTTTTCCATCTTTGACTCCTAGTGCTCTGGAGTTGAGGGGGAAAAATCCCTGTTTACATTGCTTGCTGATTTCTGTGGTGTAAATACTGCCACGGCCCTTTTCAGATGGTGGCTACTTTGGTGCTACAATGGTGGGGTTGAATTGCTGCAGCAGAGACCTCCCTCATGGTCCCGCAAAGCCTAAAATATTTACTATCTGTCTCTTTATAGAAAAAGCTTGCCAACCTCTGGTTATTTAATAATAAAATATTAAAATGGTAGGATAATTTTGTATCTCTTTTTGCTCCTTCCATCCATCAAGAGGGTGGGGAGTGGGGCGTTTGAGTGGCAGTGTGTGAGATCATGAGGGGTCTTGAGATCATTTTTTGGACTTAGGTCTTTTATCTGAGTGAGAAGAGTGACATGATTTACTTCCTTTAAAAAAGAAAATCCTGCCTGTTATTTAGAGAACAGACCAAGGGCAGCAAAGATGGAAGCAGAGAGATCTGCTGGGAGGCAGTTGTTTTAATCCAGGTGCGTCTTTGTTTGGATCAGGGAAATAGCCATGAAGTGGTGAGGCACGTTTAGTTCTAGATACATTTTGAAGATAAGGCCAACAGAATTTGCTGATCGAAAAAGAGGAGTTAGGATGAGTCCAGGATGGAGAAATGGGACCATAAGGATGCCTCAGACTGGATCTTGAGTTACTGCGATCACATTATAATAAAAAGTGGCCACGTAAGGGGCTTTAGGGAGAAAATCAAGATTTCGGCAATTACTGTAAAAAAAAAATTGTTTTTAACCATAATGTTTCATGAGAAAAAAATTCTAAAATAATTTTTCATTCATGTTTCAGAAATGTATTTTAAAATAAATCTAGGAAACATAGTAATGTTTCTAAAATATGGCATTTTTTATAAAGAAAACCATAAAAAACCTTCTTTGGTAAGATAACTTTAATCCTGTGATTTGGTGCCTTTAAAAAAAAAATCTATTCAGAAATTAACAATTTTTGTGGAGTCAATTTAGCACTTTCCCCCAAACCTTTAAAGTGTAGTTTTAAAAAGTTGAGTTAATGTTGCATTGTATTGTGAATAAATTCTCACTCATATTTTTTATGTAGGTTTTACTTGTAATGGACACAAGGACAGAACAGACATTCATTTTAAAGGTAAGTAGAATTTGTATGTTTACTTATTTAAATTTTTTAGTAATTTAAAAATTTTATTTATATGTTTAATGATCTTGAAATTTATTTTCAAATTGTGCTCTGAAAGAAAAAAAAATTAATATTGTTTTCCTGGGTGTTTGAATGTTCTATTTTGAATGTTTAATGATCTTGAAATTTGTTTTAAAATCGTGCTCTGTAAGAAAAATAAAATTATTTTCCTGGGTGTTTGAATGTTCTATTTTGAATGTTCATTTATATTTGTGGTGATCTGTATTTATTTTATTTTTTGTCCTTCCATTGCATACATTTAACAAGCATTTTAGATATTAGAGTATGGAGGAAATAATTTGGATAAGTTGAAGACTCATTTCATGTTGTTTAAATGTATAATGTACAGTTCAAATTCATCTCTAATACTTCTTGTATAATTTGTGGAGACCATATACCATTTAACCTATGATTATGATTAAGTGCTGACATTTTACCTTAAAGTCTTTGTAACAAATATTTGGGAAAGTGTTATCTACATCCCTGGCCTTCTTTTTTATTTCTGTTTTGATTCTCTATATAACTCCATTTGTAACTAAATGAATAAGGAAGGAAAATCCCCTCAGTTTTTAAATTTTAAAATTGTATTTGAAATGGATTGTGACAATACACATTCTACAAATATCCCAATTTAAGCATTTCCACAGCATCCAGAATTAACCAATTTCATATTAATTTTATATTTCTTTTTTGACGCATGGCAGTAGATTGATCACATTGACATATACTGAAACAATTTTCTTTTTATGAATATATTTTATAACTGGCATTCCCCAGATTTTTAAACCAAGGTATGACACCAGAAACTACACACACCTGTTCCTTTGGAGAAAACTAAAATAATCTTAGTGCTTTTTTGGAATAGAATTTTAAAATTGCCTGTTTAATCTAGAAATACCTTTTGTGTCTCAGGAATTTGAATTGATTCACAATGTCTACTGCTTTAAAGATACACACAAGTAAATAAAACTTAAGAAAAGGTCATAGAGAAATAACTGTGTATGATCCTGATGACTTAGTTTGAGAGCATCTCTAATAAAAACACTGACCCACGTAATTGATTTTAATGGCAGCTTTGTGGCATCTTCTGTTCTCTGGATTCTCGCCAGATGCCATCAGCAGAGCCTCCAGGGACTGAGGGGCATAGAGCAGCAGATGAGTGGTTTCTCTGAAGCCCAGAGTAACTCGGATAGATTAGTTTGGTTGATAAACACAGAGCACAGCAGGCTCCAAAGGCAACTGAGGGTACAACTGACCTTTTTGTTCTCTGTCAGGGTCTAAGGAAAAGCAGTGAATACAGCAGGAACAGAAAGACCATCATCCCCTGCTGTGTGCCCAACATGGTGTGTCTGCACAAGTACATCATTTCTGAGGAGTCGGTATTTCTTGTGCTGCAGCACGCAGAAGGTTGGTTTGTACTTTAAATATTTTTGGAGCGAGGAATGTCACCTATTTAGCTTTTTGGTTTCTGGAATGTCCATCTGTCATTACACGAACGGATAAAACATATGAAACACACGTAAGAAACTGTTGCCTTCTTCCTCTGCCTTCCCGCCCTACTTTGAGTTGGAAGGGGAAATGAAAACCCAGGTGAGCAGCAGATTTCACTGGAGCTACAGGAACATTCTGCTGATATACTTAACTCCTTGCTTTCTCCTAGACTTGATCTGATAGGATGAGAATGTGTGCTAAGAGAGCCAGGTTTAATTGTACAGATTTTATTTTGTTCTCTTGTTCTCTACTGAAAGGATACATTAATGTTAGATGACTAAAATAAAAAGCGTCCTCTGAAGAATTAATTAATTACCTCCCTTTTTAGAAGGCCCGGTATTTGCTTGACATTTGGCATGACCTAGTTATTCGAATCTGGGTTTTTGTGAATACAGCCATTGGCATCACATATGGGGACAAATCAGAGAGAAACACACTACTTTGCCTTCAAACTTGGTGAAATTTCAGCTCTGAGTTGAGCGAACAGGTGGCAAAAAGACTATGTTTTGATTTGTTTTTGCCCTTTAGTGCCTAAATTAAAATTTTTTTCTTAAAAATAACTGAATACAGCATATAAATATAAATCCACAGTATAAATATTGCCTTTTGGCTTTTTAGAGGTGTCCTTTAAAATGGTAAAAATATTAAATTTTCTGTATTTCATGAAAGTGTTATTATTTTTACATTACTGAGAATAGGGAACTATTGTGCTTTATTAATAGGCATAATATTTGAATTTAATGCGTTTTCCCAGGAAAATGAGTCATTGCTTTGCAGAATGAGGTCTCTTATGAGAACTAGTGCAAGATTTTTTATGGCAGTAAACTATTAATATTGTTTATTATGAAGTACAGCACAAGATAACTACAGATGGAGGGAAGACCTCCATATGTGGTACTTAATAGGAAATTCAGAAGGGGCTCCATGGTCTCTCAGGTATTAAGAGAGTTAATTGCGTGTGTGAATTGGATAACTAATTCACCTTTGTTCAGACATTATAGACAGCTTTTATCTGAGGATACCAGTGCATTACAGACATTATTGAATTAGAGGTCATGTCATCTGATAGTGGAATACAACCACCTCTGGTGTGGAACAAAAATAACTTGTGCAGTAATAATCCATAATAATTTAGAACAAGGTCAGTAGGATGAATGTAATTATAGTCAATGTTCTATTAACCAGGGTGGATTATTCATGTTGGAGATTATCTGTGGCAAATTTTTAATCCTATTTTACCCCTGTTATTTACAACTTCCTCTTCCTGTTCTTCTCTTGCTTCTTCAACTCATACTTCAGTTTTTCTTTGGCCATTTTCTCACATTGCCTTCTACTCTAAAGCTGATATTTCAACTGAATTTATTGCAGTACTATAGAAAGTCTTTATAATATATCTTAAAGACATAGACATAATAGTTTTCAAATTTTCTACTATTTTAGATTATCTTTACCAGGTCCCTTTTCCTTTGTTGTTGACCATGTCTGAATTTGAATGGTCACATGACCATAGAATTTGTCTTGGATTATGTAAACACTAGAGGCCTAGTGCACAAAATTCGTGCACTGTGTGTGTGTGTGTGGTGGGGGAGTCCCTTCAGCCTGTCCTGTGCCCTTTCGCAGTCCAAGAGCCCTCATGGCAGTCAGACATCCTTAGTGCTGCCATGGAGGCGGGAGAGGCTCCCATCACTGCAGCTGTGTTCACCAGCCATGCGCCTGGCTTCTGGCTGAGCACACTGACCACCAGGGGGCAGCTCCTGCATTAAGCGTCTGCCCCCTAGTGGTCAGTGCGTGTCATAGCGACCGGTCGTTCTGCCATTCAGTGGACTTGCATATTAGCCTTTTATTATATAGGATTGGGGGGTAGAGAATCTTTTTTTACTGTATTTCTTAGGTGTCTATTGTTTAATTTTAGTAAGATTTTATAATGCAAAAATATTAAATTATAGTACAAATGGGGACTCTGGATTCATTTAACATTCAACAAATTTATTGAGTATGTCTAGGTGAACAAGACAAGAAAAGAGCCTGCCCCTTTGAAACTTACATTCTGGTTGTGAAGAGTCAAACAGAAAAACTAAAAGCATGAAAATATTAGATAATAATAAGGACTATACTAATCTTTTACTTTTTATTTATTGATTTCAGAGAGGAAGGGAATGGGAGCGAGGATAGAAACATCAATGATGAGAGAGAATCACTGACCGGCTGCCTCCTGCACGACCCCCACTGGGGATTGAGCCCACACCTGAGGCATATGTGCTGACCGGGCATCAAACTGTGACCTCCTGATTCATAGGTCAACACTCAACCACTGAGCCACACTGGCTGGGCAATACTATAATAATCTTTAACAGAGAGAGATCCAGTAGATAAGGACTGGGGGACTATTTTAGATTAGGTAGTCAGGGAAGTCCAGGTGACATTTAAGAATTCTGAACAACCAAAGAAGTAACCATTTGGATGTAAGGGGGAAGCACATTCCAGGTACAGCATCAGTGAAATAAGTGAAATAAATTGAAGGCAAAAACAAACTTGAAATGTTTGAGGAAAAGAAAGGAGATCATTTGGTTGGAGTGTAGTAGGTGAGGGTAATAGTAGAATATGGGGCTATGGGAGAAGCAGGCAGGAGACTTCTATGACAGAGTAAGGACTTTGGCTTTTATTCAAGTGCATTGGGAAACATTGGACATCTGAAGCAGTGATCAGAACAGATTTACCTTAAGAAAAAAAATCACTCTGGCTGTTGTTTGGGGAAGGGATTGTAGAAAGATAAGAAAAGAAGCAATGAGAAGGCTAATAAAGTAATCTCAGGCAAGAAATTATGATGGCATGACCTTCTAGGCTACTAGCAGAGATACTTAGAGTCCATGGTACCTGTAATGAAATAAATTTTGGGAGAGAAGAATTTAGGGTAATTTCTTGGATTTGGCTTGAGCAATCCAGTGAACTAGATGATGGACAGTGTGCTATCTTTTACATATTAGTGGTACTTTCTTTGTTATCTCTATGAATTAGGAAGTTGTGCATATAGTATACAAATGTCACTTTCATATGCTGGATAAACTGTTACTGAAAAAGTAAATGAGCAGTTGTTTTTTTCATAATATGAATATTTGAATATTTATGATTTGTGGCTTTCGTTTCCCTCTGCTTACATAATTCACATGAGTCTCTTGGACTCACTTTCTTTCATTCAGTCAGAAATATATTGCATGCTTATTGGGATACAGTCTTAGTTCTAAAATAGACAAAGACTGCCCACATGGAACTTACATTATAAAAGCCAGACAGACAGTAAACAAATACTTAGGTAAATTTATGTCAGGTGGAGATAAATAAAGGAAGGGAATGCCAAAAAGGCGAGGTAGGGGTTGCTATTTTATATAGAGTGGTCCCCTTAGTAAGAAGGGACATTTGGCCAGTAACTTGAAGGAAGTGAGAGAGGGAGCAGTGTGGATACAGGAGGGAACAATATCCTGGTAAGAGAGAATAGTATGTAGGCTTGGAGGCAAGAATGTGTACTTGGTGTACAAGAAGCAGGAGAGTCAGTGTGGTGGAAGCAAAATGGGAAGAGTGGCAGGAAATGAGCCTAGCAAGGTGGGGAGGCAGGTGGGCAGATCCTGTGTGGTCTTGTAGGCCACTTTAAGAACTTGATTTTTATTGATAGATAGTTATTGGGGGACATTGTGGCAAGATGGGGATCACTGTGGCTGCTTTGTAGAAAATAGAATATAGAAGGACAAAGGCAAAAGCAGAACAGTTTGGAAGTTGTTGTGGCAATCCAGGTGAAAATGATGGGGGCTTGGACAAAGTGTTAATGGTAGAGGTGGTGAGAAATGGTTAATAGATTCTGAATGTATTTTGAGGATAGAACTGACATGATTCTACCTTGTATGACTCCAGGGTTTTGGCTCAAAGAACTGAAAGAATGGAGTTTCCATTTTCTGAGATGGGAAAGCTGAGGGAGAGGCAGATGTAGAGGGAGCAATCAGAGATTTAGTTTGGATATGTGAATATGAGATGCTTATTAAATCTAGGTGGTATGGAGTAGGCAGTTGGATATACCAGATGAGATTTTAGGAGAGAGGTTTAAAATGCTTGTTTTTGTTAATGAATCTCTTACTTTGACTCTAAGGAAGAAAAAGTGGGAAAATAATTGTATTCAGTAAAGGCCATGAGTGTTACTGAAACTTTTTAAGTTCCTAAGATTATGGATTAAATCATATTCATAATACATATGCCAGCATTTAGCAGAATGCTTGGTTTATGGAAGGTGCTCAGTGTATAATTGTTGAATACAGAGTCAGAGGAAAAATGAATGACTAGGTTAGAAGAAAATGATTGGAAAAGCCTTTGAATGTGCACCAAATAGATGGAGATGGGAAGTAATTTCTACCCAAGTTATTTGGGGATCCAAGGAGTGAAATTATTATCTTTTTATTAACTAGTTTAAACATTTATAAAACTAATATGTAAAGAAATTAATTTGAACTATGTAGAAGTATACAAAGTAAAATTAAAACTCTCCCTTCCTATTCACTTTAATGCCCAGCTTCATTCTCTAGAAATAGCGGGAAATTTCCTGTGTATATAAACATATGCTCCCTACCTGTCTGCTTAAAAAACAACACATAAATGAATCTTAAGTGTTGTTTTATAGCTTACCCCTCTTCCCCCATCTTAACAATGTATCTTGGACAGCTTTCCTTTTCAGTGTATATAGGTCTGCAGTATAGTGTAATGCTTAAAAACAAGGATTCTGGAGCCGGTTCACCATTTACTAGTTGTATGACTTTGGACAAGTTACTTAACTTTTTTTGTGCCTATGTTTCCCTATCTATAAAATAGGGGTGATAATAATTACCTACCTCATAGGACTGATGTGAGGATTAAATAGTTGATATGTGTAAAGTACTTAGAACAGGGCCTAGTACATAGTAAACACTATGTAAATATTTGAAAACATTGCTCTAATTTTTTTGAATAGATACAAAGTATTTGGTAGTATAGATTTACCATAATTTATTTAATTACCCCCTGTTAATTGGTATTTAAATTGTTTCTAGTGCTTTTACTGATATATCTTTTTTTTTTTTTTTTTGAGAACTAATTTTAAGAGAAATTCCTTGCAGTAGAATTGCTGGGTCAAAAGATGATTTTGATCATTGGTCCAGCAATATTTTATCATACATATTAATTTAAAGTTGTAATTCTAGTCAAGCAAATTTAAATTTAACAAATTTCTTTGCAATCTTGCAAAAAAAACAAAACAAAACACAAAACCCCACAACCCCAATAGATTAAAATCTGATGAGATACAAAGAGTTTTAATTAAACCTTATGAAATACTATTTTCATAGCTTAAAATAGCTAATATCTACTATTTTATATGCTTCAATGGGGCTTAGAAAGGTGTCATTTAGATTTTTAAAGTGTTAAAAATCGTAAATATGTTTGGTATTTCTATTTCTATTTTGTGGTTTAGCCAGTAATAGGATTTTTTAAGGTTATTTTTAATGTTACCACAGTAAGGTTGACTTTGTGTATGTTTGTCTGTTGGGTCTGATCTTATCTCTATAGAAAATAAAGCCCAACCAGTTTTTGTGGGTGAGAAACGTCAGTAGGAATAATGTGTTCTTGTAAATTATGTGATTTTCATGATTTTGTAATTTAAAAAAAGTATGTAATAGGACCAACATGTTTGTTTCTGTAGCTCCATATTCAGCATTAAATTTAAGTGGGCTCCTAGGAAAGGATGGAGAAGAGCTAAAACAGTTTATATCTTGCTTGAACATGCAGAATTTTTATAATTTAATATGAATACTTGTTTAGGCTAAGAACAAATTCCATAAGTGCCAGCAAATACATTTAGAAATTTTACCTAATAATGAAAGAATGGAAATTAAATAAGATGCCGTGTTTGGTAAACTTGCAAATACCCAATATAAGCAAGTTGCTATGAAGATGTCACCAATGCACATTGCTTGTAGGAGCAGATCCTGGGGATAACAGCACATATCAGAAGCATTAAAAGTATTGATCTAGTACTGTCATTTTTGGGATTCTGTTTTGTGAAATAATCAGAGATGCCAAGTATTTGTATGTAAAAGTATATATTATTTTAATTCAAATAGCAAAATCTGGAGTAAATAAGTGTTCATTAATAGAGGAGCATTTAAATATATCATGAGACCTGTCACATATGCTATATAGCCTTCAGGTTCATATTCTTGTGAAAATTAGAAATTGTTTATGAAATGATGTTAGTCATGAATAAAATGACTGAAAATAATTGTACTAATAGTTAATAGTGATTATGCATAATTTATATATTCTGAATTTTTTGTTTCCTTGTTATTTATTTTAAATTTTTAAACAATAGAACCATATATTTGTTTTAAAATAGGAAGATTACATGATCAAAAATAATGACATTTTAAATATTTTTGGACCTTTTTCCTTGAGAGGGTTTCAAAAATTTATAAAAGATACTATCTTTTTATAACCCACTCTAGTACCTATTATTTTATAGGCTAGACAGAATTCTCTCCCTGTAGTTATAAAGGCCCTGGAGTCTGATAAAGGAGATAATAAAAGCATTAAAGTATTATTAATATGAAATAGAATATTGTATAGAGGATAGAAAGATTATAGGAGTTGTATCCAGTGAGGAGATATAAAAAAAGAATGGTAAAATAAAACAAATTCTGAAGGACCTTCAAGAATGGGTGGGATTTTGACAAGCAGATATTGGGGAAACTAATAGGAAAGAAACTTCTAAGTGGTAGGTATAGTTTGAAAGAAAGCCCAGCGTGGTTATATGTGGAGCAGTCTGGTTCAGATGAATTTTGCAGTGAGTTGAGGGAGAGGATTAACTTATGGGTTGATACTGTATTACTGAGGGTTTCAAATACCTTTATAAAGTTGGTACATCATTCAGTAGGTGGAGGGGATTTGGGTTCTTGAATGGAAAAATGACATAAGATCTGTGCTAAATTGGAAGCAGTTATGGTAGCAATTAAGTTGTAGCTATAACTTTATCCCAAGAAACAGAGTGGTCAAAGGAATTAAAAGAAGAGGAAGACTGTGAGAAACATTATGGGTAGATCCTATAGGACTTGGAAAATTGTAGAGAGAAAAAGGAAGAGAAAAGAATCCAAGTTTGGTCCAAAGCTTTTCTGAAAGAATGGCTCAGAAGTCAGAAAGATGAAGTGATTTGGGGGGCGGGGAGGGGGGGGGGGCGCAAAAACAAAGAATTTAAGCACCTTGAATTTTAGATTTCAGCAGCTCATCCAGGTGGAATTGGCCTAAGAATGAATGAAAAACTTTTCCTGGAACTTGAGTACATGCTGTTTCCTGCTGATCCCTGGAGCTTCATGCTGAAGATACTGTCTGCTTTGTGATGGCATGTCTCCTGATGAGTTGCCATCCGAGTTAACAAGCATTGATTAAGTGTCTGTCATGTCCTGCGCACTATATAGGAAGTACGTATGCAAAAATGAAAAAGACGTAGTTCCGTCCTTACAGTAGTCACCATCTAGGAGAATTGAAAATAACACATCATTTTTTAATATTGCACACAGGAATCCCAGCTGCAGGTTTAGGCATTATTGTTAGTGTGCCACAGTAGAGCTATTTGTGACAAGAAATAGCTGTTGTCAAAAGACTAAGATAGAACCAATGCATAGCTCCTTGTATGAGTGAGTGAGTTTCAAAGCCATATATGAATGTTTAAAATTAACATGGGGAAATAAGAAAAAATAAGTATAAGCTAGTAAGAACAGAAAGTTAGCTAAGAAAAAATGAGAAGGTAATGTTTAAACTTCACAATGTACTATATACTACTAACTATTATCAAAATGGAAGAAGACTGTTAACTACGTCACTAATAGAGGAGATGCATGAGTATTTTAGGATTAATACTATGACTGTTACCCTTTATTGAGCAGTTATTGTATGTGAGGCATATCATGAGCCTTTTATGTATTTATCAAATTCCTCTAAATGAAATGAAATGAGAAGTAGAAAAAGTGTTTTTTGGATGCTTCCATTCTAGTACTTTTTACACATGTAATTGACTGTCAATGATTATTACCCTTAAGATTTACTTACCCTTGGTATATGATAATATGGTAATGTTTAATAACAGCATTAAAAATGTGCTGAAAAATTGCTTTCACCATATTAATAAAGGGTTTCATTTTTAACACATGATTTCTCACTTTTAGAAGCTACAGTTATATCTTCACAAAGTATGCTTCTGCAATTACTGTTTTTTAAGATTTCGGGATCAAATTTAATCTTGTAATACTGTTTCTAGTCAGTAGAGCTTTGGTAGGTTTTGGATGCTTATAGTTTATTTAATAAATATTCTAATTAGCAAAAGAGGTTTAGTTTTTAATGATAAAAACAAAACAAATGAAAAATAAGGTGAAATAGCTACCTAACAAGTATTGCTGGTAAAACATTGGATTATTTTATTTCTGTGATTTATGTGAAGTTGGTTTTTATGTTTTTGGTTTTTATAGGTTTCTGATATATATCAGAATACATAATTAGAATTACAATAGCTTGCCTCATTAATGGCTGCCAATTAATATTCAATTGCATTACTTAGTCTCATACCACACATGATGTGTATGAGGAGGGGAGAAAATGGGAAAATATTATTAATATGTCATTTATAATGGCATAATTATATTCCAGATACCAAATCTCCCCTCTAGTCCTGGACTGGGCATTTTAAAAATGCAATAATATTATTGACTTTTTTTTTTTTAACCAGTGAAGTATACAGTTTTAAGCGTCACTTATTTATGAATTTCCACTTGACCAAGGAGCCATGCTTGAAAAAATTATTACATAAACAAATCAGAACACAATCATCTACTTCTAAAGCTAAATTATATTTAACTTTAAAGCAGAAAGTCAGCTGTGAGATTTCATGTTAGTATTTGTTATAACTAATTTCCCTTCAAAGGAAGAAATAGGTTGTCATTTCAGAAATAATTGATATTAGGGGATATGCTGACACTGTATTCACCAGTCAGCAATAACAAAAGACATTTTATTAAAATGCTTATCTTCCAGCATACTGGATATATTAATGGGTGGGTATCATTGACAGGCTTCTAGTTGATTATTCGAATACCTTTTGCTTTTCTAGTGACTTCAATAAGTAACTGTTAATTTAGGGATCTTAAAAAATTTTTTTGTTGTACTTGTTCACAGGTGGCAGACTGTGGTCATATGTCAGTAAATTTCTCAACAGAAGTCCTGAAGAAAGCTTTGACATCGAGGAAGTGAAAAAACCTGCACTTACGAAAGTTCACCTGCAACAGCCGACTTCCAGTCCTCAGGACAGCAGCAGCTTTGAATCCAGAGGAAGCGATGCTGGACCCACGCTTCAGGTTCTGCCTCTGAAAAGTAGTCTTACCCTGAGCTCTCAAGATGATAGCAACCAAGACGATGATGGCCAAGATAGCTCGCCAAAATGGCCAGATTCTGGCTCAAGTTCAGACGAAGAATGCACTACTAGTTATTTAACATTATGCAATGAATATGGGCAAGAAAAGATTGAACCAGGGTCACTGAACGAGGAGCCTTTCATGAAGACTGAAGGAAATGGTGTTGATACCAACGCTGTTGAAGGCTTCCCCACGCACCTTGTTGCTGACAGCAACAGCCCCAGCACCCAGCTGATGGCACATGAGCTGAAATTTTCCCCAGGAAATGATGACCTGGAAACAGTTAGTTCTCCAAGGACATCAGATTCCCTCAGTAGATCTAAAACCAGCTCCATGGAATTCTTTAGGATAGACAGTAAGGATAGCACTAGTGAACTCCTAGGACTTGATTTTGGAGAAAAAATGTATAGTCTAAAGTCAGAGCCTTTGAAACCATTTTTTACTCTTTCGGATGGAGACAAGAGTTTTAATATTAGTGAAAGCAAGGCTATAGCTCAGGACACCATTAGCAGGGGCTCTGATGACTCTGTCCCAGTTATTTCTTTTAAAGATGCTGCTTTTGATGATATCAGTGGTACTGATGAAGGAAGGCCTGATCTTCTTGTAAACCTACCTGGTGAATTGGAGCCAACAAAAGATGGTGCAGCAGTGGGACCTGCTAAGTTTACACAGACTAATGTAGGTATAATAGAAAGTAAACTATTGGAAGCCCCTGATGTTTTATGCCTCAGGCTTAGTGCTGAACAGTGCCAAGCACAGGAAGAAGAAGGCTCAGAAGAATTGAGTGACCCCTCTAGGCTTCCACCTGATGGTGTAACAGAGAAACACTATGTACAGGGGAGTCCTGGGATGTTGTTTGTAGCTGCTGTTGATCATAGTAGTTCAGACATTTCCTTGATGCATAGCCCGCACCCTAACTTGCAAGGACTTGGAGTGGTCGAGTCGGCAGTGCCTGCAAACAATACAGAGGAAAGCGTATTCCCTGCTTCTGACCCACTCTCAGGTGCTAACGAATACAATGCAGACACGGACACTTTAAAAACTGAGGAAGTATTGCTGTTTACAGATCAAGCTGATGATTTGGCTGAAGAGGAACAGACTTTATTTCAGAGAGACTCTGTGACTAAGGAAGCGAGTGGGCTAGCACTAGAAGGAGACAAGGAGATACATCAGATTTTTGAGGACCTCGATAAAAAATTAGCACTACACTCCAGGTTTTACATCCCAGAGGGCTGCATTCAGAGATGGGCAGCTGAAATGGTGGTAGCCCTTGATGCTTTACACAGAGAGGGAATTGTGTGCCGCGATTTGAACCCAAACAACATCTTATTGAATGATAGAGGTCAGGAACTTTTGCAAATGCATTTCTTTTTATTCGCTGTTGCTTCCAATTAACTGAGTAGGCGTTTTATCTTGTAATTAGTATCTTCATTTCCTATCTAGAGCTTCATTATCAGTGCAGCAAATTCACCCCCAGTAATAGCTTCTAGTACTTAATGATGCCATTATTCTTAATGATACTGTTTTTAGCTACAAAAGGAGTAATTACAGTTCACTTCTGCAGAAAATGGAAGAGAAAAATGTTTTGATTTCTCCTGTCGTTTTGTTTTTAGGACACATTCAGCTAACGTATTTTAGCAGGTGGAGTGAGGTTGAAGATTCCTGTGACAGCGATGCCATAGAGAGAATGTACTGTGCCCCAGGTTAGAGTCATCTCTTACAATGTTTTGCTTGCAAAAGTAGCCCGCAGCTCTCATTTCTTTATGGAAGTTGTATTTGTCACTAGCAGTTTACATATATGTTGGATTTGGTTTTCTCCTTAACCCTTCAAAAAAAGAAATTGAAACCATTATATAATCCATAGTTGTGTGTGTGTGTGTGTGTGTGTGTGTGTGTGTGTGTGTATTTGTTGTTAAATGGGTTTGTACGTCTCATTAGAAATGTCTTAACTCCTTAGTGTTTAGAAAGAACTTTAAATACCCTGAGTCTCTTTAAATGGATGATTTTTATTAAGATGTGAGAGGTAATTGATTAAATAGGTAAAATTCCTAAGGCTAAAAATATGGGTAAAATATAGAATTAAAAAAAATTTTAGAGTAGATTTTAAAGAGCTCATTCCATATTTTGAGAAATTTTAGGAAGCATGTTCTTCTTGTTTTAAAATAGCCTATTTTGTTAAATATTTGATATAACAGGTTTCTCTTTCTCTTACTGTATTGTCTTTATTCTTCTAATTAGAGATTTATTTCCAGGGATGTTAGATCCTTTGTTGAAAACTACAGGTCAGTTAAGCATATGAATTGTATTTGGTTAGTTTCTCTTTGCCAGAATCCAAAGTTTGTTCACCTTTTGCCTAGCAGTCAGCCTCTTTGGATAGCCAAAGCTTCTTCATTTGTCACCCCACGGGCTTTCAAAGGAGGTTCAAGCTGATTATGTTGACATGATCTGCTTAGTTGTTGATTAATACAGTGTTTAAGTGCTTACTGGCTAACCAGTGTATTATTGATGCTAACATTGTTTCCCTGCATAATGGGAAATGATTATAATTAGGATCGAAGGAGCTATATTGTTTTAGTTACAACCTTCATTGTTAAGAATGATTTCTGTAATGGGGAATTTCAAAGTTTTCCAACTTGCAGAGCAAACATCCTAAAACTTACGTTCTGAAAACAATGATTTGGATTTTCTTCTTACCTTATTCTCTTTCTTCTCCCAAATTAGGGCTCTTTGTTTTTATGTCTTCCTAGGGGCAATGGAGCATGCTTACATTTTCTTGTTTCTATCAAATACATAATATTATGCTGTTTTTTGAAACCTTATTAGTATGATTTAGTTAATGGGATAACAAAAATGTTTTCATAGTAAAATCACTTTGTTAAGGTTATCTAGTTCTTTTTTTTTTTTTTTTTAACAGACTCTCCTCTTTTCTAATTTGGTAAGAAAATACATGTATTAGTTATAATGAATTTGAGGTTTTGGAATCAAAATTAAATCTGGGGATTTTTAAAAAGTGGAATCCTATTAAACCTTGAAGTCAAGTGCAGTATAAACCTTAGTTCAAAACCAAAGGTTTATGGAGCATTGTTTAATGTTTATACCTGACTCATTATTTCCTGTTAGTGTTGTTGTTACTTTCTTACTGGAAACTCTGTAGGGTTGTACTTTGGCATTCCAGCAGATTATTTTTCTTCAGTTTAAAGTACAGTCATGTTTACTGTTACATTATAGCATGTTGACCTCCTGAGAGTTTAAATATGTATGGAAAAGAATCATACCACACTCATTAATAGATACAACTTTCAATTTTGTGTCCTGAAATACTGAATTTAATAGATCAGTATCCAAGTTCTACTTTTTAAGCTTTTTCCCCCTCAGAAATCACAGTTAGTACAGTTGACCAGCAGGTGGCAGTCTACCATTAATGGATTTTTGCTCTCATCTTCCAGGTTGTCCTTCACTAACATTCAAAAAAAGCTGTAGTCTAAAGAAGGGTTTTGTTTTAATTATTTGCATAAAAGAACTGTACTTTCAAGCTTTGTGAGTTGCAAAAGTGCCCTAGTATTATGGCTTGCATTGAACAATGTGGAAAGTCTCTTCGTTCCTTGGGCTTTTTAGTTTGTTTTATCAATAGGATAAAATAAAACCAATACCCCTGTAATGGCCTTAACTGAAAAGCAATGCTAGTGTTCTAAGTTAGATGATCTTAGATCTAGAGAGTTACAGGACTTATTTAAGTCTGTGTATTCCTGCCCCTTGCTTACAATGCAAAGGGAATTAGAGCAAAAATTTATAAATTACTGCGTCTCAAAATTGAAGGGCAGTCCTATTGATAAAAACTACAAGTAGGCTTTCCTCCTTCTCTCAAAGAGGTGGGAGTAATGATAATATACTAGTATTTCGTCACTCAAAAATCACAAATCAATGAATACAGGGGGACATAGAGTACTTAGTCCTCTTTTGATCTACCTACCCTTAGAAACATTAAGGGTTTAACTAATTCTTCCCCACCTCCCTGCCCTTCCATTTCCCATCGCTGACCTTCGTATTATTGTCCAAGTAACTCTAAAGCATATTAAGCTGATGATGTTTGCTTAGAAAGTGAAGTTGTCACAAGATTACGGTGAAAACGATTCACTTCTGTTTAAACAGTGTGCAACCTCTACCCCTTCCACTCCTCCCTCCTGGGAATCCTTATCACATATTTGTCCTAAAAACATTACCCACCTGCCCTGTACTTTATAGTATCAGCAGTGTATCTTTTTATCTTGTGGATGATGTGCCTTTATATTTTGAGAAAAAATTTCCAGTAACAGATTCGATTTACATGGACAGAAACTTGAGCAAATGCCAGACTAGCAGGGGGGCCATTATTCTGCTCTATAAATAAGTTTAAAAAAAGAAAGAAACACACACACAGAAACCTGTGAATCAACATGTTTTGGTCTAATTGAGGGGAAAAGCAAGATAGATAAATTTTGAAATGCAAATGATCACCTTCTGTTATTTAAGTATAGTTTTCTGCCAACTTTGTGATCTTAGATTTTAAAGTCCGTCATTTCAACAATGTATATATACTGCCAAGGATGTCTGTTGTTGACAAGCTTCTGTAACAAAATGAAGAATGTTTTTTAAAAAGTTGCGACTTTTTATTTCAAAGAAAACAAATCTAAAAACAAAAAGACAAAAACCATGGAGCATTCTCTGTCTACATCTGTGAAAAAGCCAGCAAATAAATGGCTGCAGCTGCAGGCCCATCAAGAGGGTCTTGAGAATACGAATTCAGTGATCAAACCCAGCCCTGTTTTCAAAGTAGAAGCCCTTCCTTTTAGGTTCACTTTGTATCCTTAGATTATCTAGGATGACTCTCTAGAAAGGTTTTACTTTAAATAAACATCATTCATGGTAAATGGGTTCCTTTCATACCAGAGAAACAGAAAGGAGTTCAGGAAGAGCAAAGAGCAAAGAAATTGTCCCCAAAGTAGGAATAGATTGTGTAGCATGACAATACAAATATAACAGTGTCCAGTTTCCATATGAGGAGACTTTTAGATGCTGTATTAAGAGACTTTTAGACAGGCTCCCCTATTTTCCATTGTGAGAGATTATAGAATAAAAACTGGAGTAAATTGATGATTCTTCTTCAGAGGACTTCCTTGTAGTTACTCTGATTTTATTTCTATTTGCACATACACAGGCACGCAAAGGATTTTGTGTGTTTTATCATTGCAACTATTTATTATAATATAGAAGTAATTTTTTGTTATAAAATTTCAAGTATTAAGAAAAACTAAAATGTCAAGAAAGTATTTTTCTTAATTTTTTTTAGCAGTCTTGCTTGAAGACTTTTTAGACTTGAGAATTTATAGGTGAATATAAGTGTAAATTGACGAAGTCTAAAATGCTCTTTACTGCATCCCAATCTCTACGCTCCCAGATGTCAAATGACAGCTTTGCTTCCTCTCGTAGGCGATTTCACACTTGGAAACAGCTCACAGCTGACAGGGAAAAGTGAAACATAGAAAAATCATGCTGAACACTATCTCTGAAATTCAGTTTTAGAGCATGACATTTATTTACTACCATCCTTTGCTCTTCTAGCCTGACTTTATCAAATAGTCCATGAATATATTTTTTGAGAGTAGTCTCCCATGCCCTTCTCCATAAACATGTTTCACACACAATTTGTTGCTTTTTAAGCATGTTGCTCTATGTGATAGTTATGTATTTGATAATTAGATCTAGGACTCAGGTCATGAGTGGTTTAAAATATCAGGAGGCTATCATAAGTTTAAAATTTTGAGATGGAATTGAGACTTGCTAAACCTTGATATTTGTCCCATATCAGCCATTAACTCATTGCATGACCTTATTGTGCAAGTTATTTAAGACTTTCTAGGACTTACTTTACTGGTAGTAAAATAGATTAGTTGAGTATAAAAAAGATTACAGGTGTCAAATCATCTAATTTCCTTCTTATATAAAATACAGTCAAAATTCAAGTCCATCTTATTAAGGCAAGAATTTTACCCCCAAGGGCAAATATTAATTTCTTGTCTAACATTGGTAGGGTTAAAATAATTATTTCACTTGGGGAACTTTCTAAGTATGTATTTTTACTCATAGAGTTGTACATAAAGAATGTATTGTGGAGCCTGGCTGGCTGAAGTGGCTCAGGTGGCTGAATGTTGTCCATGCAATGAAAAATTGCTGGTTCGAT
This sequence comes from Cnephaeus nilssonii, assembly GCF_951640355.1. NCBI lineage: Eukaryota > Metazoa > Chordata > Mammalia > Chiroptera > Vespertilionidae > Cnephaeus > Cnephaeus nilssonii. The sequence goes on along the minus strand of NC_137092.1, from coordinate 29,131,329 downwards.
TCCCAGTCAGGACACATACCTGGGTTGTGGGTTTGATCCCCAGTCAGGGCACCTCTGGAAGGCAACTGTTCTCCCTTCTTTCCCTCCCTCCCTCCCTTCTTCTCTGTAAGCATGTATTCAGGTGATGTGGGGGGAGGGGAAATAAAATATATTGTAGAAATGAGGGATTTATGGAAAATATTTTTATTTAGAGGGGGGGAAAAAAAACAAGACAGCTTTTGAGTATGGTAAAATTTGAATGCCAAGAGTCTCAGCAAACAAAATTATTTAAAGAAGAATCATTTAGATCTGAGAATTTTGGGATGAGGAATATAATTTTAGGAATGCAAAGTTGATAGAGAAAGCAAAAATATTGATGTATATTTTGAAATATTAATGATATAACCAGGAAATACAGGTATATCCCTGGTGTAGTCTCTCCCCACCTCCCACTCCCAAAGAAGAAAGAAGAAAAAGGCAAGAGGTAGCTTTTAGAAGTAATGTTAAGAGTAAAATATTTGTGGTTAATACTTAAACATTATAGTTCACAACAGTAACTCTTCTGTTTGATGTATCCTTAAGCAAAACTTCAACAGTAGCTTTCTTGTTCATAGTAAACGTTTTAGTGTTTCCCTTGAATGATTACCAAGTACTTCTAATGTTTTGCCCTCAGTTGCTATTGTCATAAAAATGAAATCTGTACCTTTGAAAGAGAGTCAGTAACTTTTCAAGTTTGTGATAAAGTAGTGAAAATTTTACACTAAGCATTCACTGATGCAGTTATTGTATATTGAAGAAACTTGTGCCCTGAGTATAGAGCCTTATAAGGATAAACAAGAAGAGCTTCAAGTCAACTCGAGTCTTAGTTGTTCAGGCAAAGCCATTCTGAAGTAAAGAAGATTAAATATGCGTTTGAGGTTCTAGACCCTTAGGATCCATCCCTAGGTAGGATGTGTCCTGGAGCCCTCATAAACTGTTAGCTAGCTACTTTGACCAAATCATCAGTTTCTCTACCATGTAAAATATTGCCATTTTGAATCTCCATGAAGTAGCCAGGGCTTACTTCTAAGTAATTATTCACAAATACTTCTTCAAATAAATCTTTTAAAATGCTAAGACTTAAAAAAAAGCAAGTTAAATTACTGAAGTTCCTTTACTAGCAGTGCATGTAGCTCTGCCCGCCTAACAGAGCAGCAGAGCCGCAGAGAGAGGGAGCTGCGTCTGTCATTTTCACAATTTTCAGTTAGCCTTTTTCCCATCAATCAACTTTAATGGCGTTGGCTGGGTAACACTGTGACACCCAATGGCTATTCAGAATGGAGTTGTTGTTGATATGATCAATGGAAAATGGAGCATGCTGTTGGTTTTTTTCCTACTAGAAATGCAGGGTGAGAGAGAAAGCAAGACTGTATAGAGCTCAGAATTATAATTATAATCAGTCAACCAGAAGTCATATGGTAGTTACCCGTTTCTCATTTTATTTCACAAGAATACGGTATAGTAATGACACCTATAAACTATCTTGAACAAGTAATTCTTGGCTGGAATGCTGAATCAAGTTAAATCAAGGAGTTTTGACTCAAGTTGTGCAGATAATTGCAGGAAACCTCAGAACATGGCTGCCAGGTCACCACGACAACAGGAAGAGTAGAGCTGGGTAGTGGGAGAAATGCAGAATTTGGTATTTTGTCAAGCCTAGACTGAGCTGACGGTGGTGTACACCTACATCCAGTTCCCCACGTATAACAAAACAGGCCCAGGGGTCCAGGTAATTGAATTAATGTGGTGTCAGGAAGCAAGGCTAGAGAGTGGGATGAGCCAAGAAAGCGCGAAAGGTGGACCCAGCCCACACCCCTCCCTTCACCTTGTGGCCACCTGGGCAGCAGAGCCCCAGCCTTGCAGACTTCTCTCTGCAAAGTGCTGGCCTCTGTCATTGGCCTTCTCTGGATAGCAATCTAACCAATTGGTGATACAGGCCACTTCTAAACAGTCCAGATACCCTCCTTGACAAATACTGCGTTTGAATAATCATTTGAATACAATGTTGGGGGACTTAATGCAATGTAGAAATGCTAATTGGGTAGCCAACATTGTTTGAAATAGGATAAAATTAGAAAAAAGGAGGAAAATGGCCATTTGAAATGCTACTGTAGGAAATGCAAGTTCCAGGTTCTAGTTAGTCTCTCACCCTGAGAATTGAGATCTGCACAGACCTTAGGCAAGTAAATTTCTTCTGCCTTTGACTACTTTGTTTCAAAGGCACAGTCTTTTTCAATGGTTTTGTACCAATACATTTTTAAACTTTAAACTTCTAAACTTTGATGATTTAGGTTATAGGTATTAGAGGAACAATCTAAACTTGGAATTAAAATGAGAAAAGGAGGTGATCAGTTGGAGGTGATCAACCCTGCAGGAGAGGGCAGTTAGGGGTGACCAGGCCGGCAGAGGAGGGAAGTTGGGGGCAAACAGGCTGGCAGCAGAGTGGTTAGGGGGTGATCAGGCTGGCAGGCAGAAGCGGTTAGGGGCAATCAGGAAGGCAGGCAGGCAAGCAGTTGGGAGCCAGCAGTCCTGGATTGTGAGAGGGATGTCCGACTGCCCATTTAGGCCCGATCCCACCAGGGGATCGGGCCTAAATGGGCAGTCGGACATCCCTCCAGGAGTCCCAGATTGGAGAGGGTACAGGCTGGGCTGAGGGTCAACCCCCCGCTGTGCACGAATTTCGTGCACCGGGCTTCTAGTATATATATAAAAGCCTAAGCGACCAGCCGACTGGCTGACCGGCTGGTAGCTATGACGCGCACTCACCACCAGGGGGCAGATGCTCAATGCAGGAGCTGCCAAAGGACAGCAACTTTGCAGAGTGCCCTCTCGCACTCTGGGACCCCTCGGGGGATGTCGGACTGCCGGTTTCTGCCCGATCTCTGCAGGCCAGGCCAAGGGACCCCACTGGTGCACGAATCCATGCACCAGGCCTCTAGAATCTAAAATAATATCTTTGGAGGAAACTAGGTAGTGTGGTTGTCCTACAGTGCACGTAAATGAATTTGATTTTGACAACATTTAAATAAAATTTCTAATGGATATTAAATATGTCACTAGGCCAGCAGCCAGATATTAGAGCCAGCTTACATCTTTTTATAGCACACTTCATGTCTTTGTGGGCCTGGATTCCTTACATCGAAAAGGGGCAGGGGAAACTTTCGGAGACCTCCCAACCCTGTCTTCTTCCTGCTCCCAGGGCTTTTTAGCTCTTTCCTCTGCCATATGCTATTTGTGCCAGAACAAACTAAATGTAGGGATGCAGAGGGGAGCATTGGAAAGGGTCCCTGCAGCACCCACTGTAAGCCACTGTCATGTCTTGCCTGGACTGCTGCAGTCATCAGCTGCCCGGCTCCATTCTCACCCTACTTTTGTTTCATCCAGCAGGCAGAGCTTTAGATCACGTCTGAAACTTTCTAGCCTGCCACATGTAAAAGTACCCAATGGGACCTAAAGAAATGAATGTGATGAGGCCTTTTAGGTGTTTTGAAAGCCTTGAATGAAGAGTGCTACCAAACACATGATTGATATATTTACTCAACAAACATTTATTAAGTGGCTCCTGTGTCCCGGGCACTGTGTCTAGGAGCTAGAAATAAAAGACATAATTGGTATAAGATTGACAGTTACTCTTGAAGATTTATATAAAAAAAGAAACTACCCAAACAGAAGACATATACTATTGGTTAAGTAGGACATTAATAGACCTTTACAGGTGAATGATTGTATTTATAGAATGGTAATTTACCAACCTAACAAAAGATATGCTTAGCTGTCCCTCTTCTTGCAATTTGGTTCCATATACTGTTGGATTCAAAAACATTCTTTCTTCTGTGTTTCTTTCTCTTTGCTCTTTAGTCATCAGCTGTAGTGGAAGACTAATGCTCGGCCCCTGCATAGAAAATCTTTATACACAGCAAGAGCTGGTGAGAGAAATTGACTAGAATTTTGTAATTCTAGTCCCTTTCAATTAGCAACAGATGCTGCAGGGAAAGGCTGTCTGTGTAGGAACACAGCACTAATGTTTCCATGCTCTAGCTGACGTGGAACACTCATTGCAGAGAAAGATGTGCTTTTCCTCGGTCCAAGTGCGTCAGTTTGTCACTGACGATAGATTTTTTTTTTTTTTTGACTGCGCTCTACTCCAATCTAAGACCATTAATGAAGTCTGGCTCCCTTAGAAGCAGGTTAACAAATTTTTGGTTACTTACAACAGCATTTTAAATCTTACTGAACACTTAGAATTTATAGAAAATTTACTCCAGTTTTTTTTCCCTGACACTATAAAAGTGTACAATGTGTTTAGTTATAAGGTTTATAAGAATGCGGCTTAATTTTCATATTGTCTCATTCACTGAATTCCAAAAGCTACTGTATTTTTGTTACTTACATTTATTTTTTTTCCAAAAGAAAGAGTTGCAATTCTTAGGGTCAGTTTTTAAAAAATAAAATTTTTAATGTTTTTCTTTAAAAATTGATTTTAGAAAGAGAGGAAGGGAGAGGGAGAGATAGAAACATGGCATCAACATCAATCTGATGCCTCCTGCACACCCCTTGCTGGGGATTGAGCCCACAACCCAGGCATGTGCACTGACCGGGAATCGAACCGGGACCTCCTGGTGCATGGGTTGACACTCAACTACGGAGCCACACTAGTGGGCTTAAGGTCAGTTTTTAAAAATTATTTTGGAAAAAAAATTTTTAAAAATTATTTTGGAAAGTTTTAGAAAATATTTTGGAAAAACATTCTGTGGCATTAGAAAAATGTATTTATCCCTCCTTGCCAAAATATACTTACTACTGATTATTATTTTTACTAGAGGCCTGGTGCATGAAATTTATGCACCAGGCGGTGTCCCCTCAGCCCAGCCTGCATCCTCTCCAATCTGGGACCCCTTGAGGAATGTCCAACTGCTGGTCCAGGGATCGGGCCTAAACTGGTAGTCAGACATCCCTCTCACAATCCGAGACCACTGGCTCCTAACTGCTCACCTGCTTGCCTGCCTGATCACCCCTAACTGCCCCCCCTGATGGCCTCGTCAACCCCAACTGCCCCCCCACCGGCCTGGTCGCCCCTCACTGCCCCCCTCTGTCAGCCTGGTCGCCCTTCACTGCCCTCTCCCCCCCACCCCCGCCAGCCTGGTCGCCCTACACTGCCTGCTATTCTGTCGTTTGGTTGTCCCTCACTAACCCCCCTGCCGGCCTGGTTGCCCCATGTAGCCTGCTGCTCAGTCGTTTGGTTGGCTCTCACTAACCCCCATGCCGGTTTGGTCGCCTCATACAACCTTTTCGGTTGTCTGTTCAGTTATTTCAGTTGCGACGGTTGCTTGCCTTTAAAATTGTTCTGTCATTATGATATCTGGATAGAGTGCTAAGTCATTTATGTGACAGATTCTCCCAGCATCTAAATATTGGTTTAATTTGACTACCACATAAAAACTTATTTGTAACAATTGCTGCTTTTTCATTGAGGTTTATATGACCTCTAAATAACAGTTCCACAGTTACAATTTCTTTGAAGTGGTTAAGGAAAACAGTTTAGGAAAAATATTTAAATACTTGTCCTAAATTAAAATAGAATTTCTTTATACAGGAAATTCTTGTCTAAGAAAATTCTAAACTTCCTATGTGTTCTACCATGTACTGGAAGGAAGATAGCAACAGAACATACTGCCTGATAGAGGCTGTGGAATTGTCTCTAGAGATTTTTGGGATGGGTGTGGGCAACTGTATTGTTAGTATTAGTAAGTGGAAGGATGAGAGGACCTATGTGTCTCCCTTAGAAGAAGCACCAGGGAACAGAATCAAGTGACATCACCAGCTTGTAGGTGTACCTGGAAAAACCCGTCAAGGACTGCCTGCGTACCATGAGGTTCCCTGATTTATCCCAAATTGTAACAGGAATGTCTCTTAAAGAGTGAGTTTGGGATGCCGAGGGCACCACAGTTGCTTGAAATGTAAGATGATTCTTCTTTATAAAGCTTTGTAGAAAGATTAGTCTTTATTTAAAGCTTGAGTCTGAGATTCATGTTCTAGCTTTTTCCATTTTCTATAAAATTTCCAGCATAGTTTTAGCGTTATCTTTGGTTATTTCTGAGTCATGTCTTTGACAGATCTATGTAATTTAAATCATGTAGTCCTAAAAGACAGGGCCTGAGCCTGTGGATACCCTGTATGATGTCTGTTGTGCTGAGATCATGTGGTCTGTTCCGTGTCTTTCCTACTGCCTCAATTCTGGGTGGATACTTGGTTTTTTCCCTTTACTTCTCATACAGATACAGACATTTTAGGGTTTCCTGAGTGCAAGTTGTTTTTATACTCCTTTACTTTTCAGGAGTGAGGCTTATTATAGTTACGGTTTTGGGGTCAGGTTAACATGATTATTTTTGGCTATAGGAGGGAGACTCAGTAAACTCTGATTGTCATAAAGACTATAAAACTCTTCTATGTTTTAGCAAGCCTTTTGACAACATGGGTTACCAAGGCAGCATAATTTTTTTGAAAAATACCCTGGCTTGTTGAAGAGTGTTCTATGAGGTGTTGAACGTGAGTAAAATCGATGTAGTCAAAGTACATTTTACGTTGCGATAGTTTTATTGTTATGTGAACTTGTTTATTCACTTGTGAAATAAGAGTATGAATCAGTAAGATTCTTTGTTGTGTTAGAATATGATAATTGTACTAAAGGGAGAGTTCTAGAAATTTACTAAACTGTTCTCATATATTTGATTTCCTTAAAATTCTAGATGATTGGAAATCTAGCCTGAAGCTGATTCTGTCTCCATTACATTGAAAGATAATAACAGGTTTAGTGACACTGATTCATTTCACTTGCCACCAGGTCTCTTAGAGAAAAGGAAGAGTGGTTGGGTCTAGAAAGGAGAAAGAGGAAAATTGAGCATTGCTAGCTCATTTTAGCATAATCCCACTCTTTGGGCATCTTAAGTTAATGGAGAGGGGAAAAGTTATGAGAAAGGCTCATGAGTACTTTTGAAAACACTTTCAGAATCATGAAATTACAGGTAGGAAGAATGTTAGAGGTCTGGCTGTCCTCATTTTCCAAGAAGCTTAGTAGCACGCAGAGCCGAGCCAGGCTCACAGAGCAGCATAGCTCGAGCCCTGTCAATCAATACATTTTTTGACTCAGAAAGAAGAATATCTAGGATTCTTTGATATCACCATCTTTTTTTGAGGTTTTGGGGGAAAAATCTGGGAATTTGTTTTATTTTCTTAGGGAATAGTTTATTCCTCCCCTCTCCCCCATCACTAGTACTGCTACACTTGTGCAGAATAAGGCCACTGGAAATTGCAAATGTAGAATGTAGTGGGGGTAAAGGGGACATGCATGGAAACTTAACACTTGGGTGTTATAAGAAAAATATTTTGAAAATTGACAAAACAGTGGTAGAACTTATCTTTTAAAATGTTTCTGCTTTTTTTTTAAGATTTAAAAAATGTAAGGTAGGAGTTTAAAGGGATTTCTCAGCTTTACCATATTTTATTCTGAAAATAGCTTCACAAACTTATTTGGTCTTTATTTCTATAAGTTTTCTACTTTTGAAGTTAGTCACATCTACTGACTAGTCGCCTGGTGTTTGTAGTAGCTATTGTGTAGCTTTATATATAAATCAGTATTCTTGGTTTATGTTTAAACTTTTTATATAGATTTTGCAAGTAAAGCAGTTTTAGAGAAGTGCTTTTGACAGCCACACAGCCTCAGGCTTCTTTTTGGCAATTCAATTTCAGGGTATATCTTTACAATTTTAATCTAAGAATTAGAATTAGGGCTAATGTATAATAATATTCTGCTAATAGGGAATATTCAGACACTGTGGCAGTTCACATTCGATGCAGTATGTTGGTCATTATCTACCTGTTTTAAGGACTCTGGCAGAAAATTGCGAGGGATTTCAAAGCAGATAAAACCAATGAACCCAGTTCTCAGACTCCTTAGTTGAGCAAGTTCACAGAAATCAATAAAGGAATATACCTTGTCTGTCTCCTGAAGTGCCTCTCAAACTTTTCTACCCAAGTACTTCTGACTGTAGAGGCAATATGAAATGGGTACCCCAGGGGACTAGTGAAATATGATCCTGAAGTTCCTTTGAAGTCTTTTATCTTGCAAATCCATGTAAATTTTACATTCTGTTCCATAATAGATCTTGGTTTCTTTTAATGGTAAAACAATATCCAGCTCCCTTCCACACATATAAAAGGCTTTATGCTCAGGAAGATGTACTGTGCTTATTTGGTAGTTTCAAGTACCCCCCCCACCCCCTCACACACATTTCATCCCCACCCCCCCACCCTCTCACCCCCAGACCCACTCCCAATCCCAGCAGTGATATGGGAAACTAGCATAACATATCCCCTTTGATGGTCTAGGCTGCACTGATAATGGCACTTGGACCTTTGGCTGAATTTAAAAGGAGCTTTATAAATTGCTAGCCATCGATTACATTATGGAGCTTTATCTCAATGACCCTCTGCTCAATCCTAACAGGAAACCTTTCTGAGCAGAGTTGGCATATGGCTTTAGTCTAGAGCTTTTCAGGGCATGCTAGACCCTATAAAACCATCTTATTAATTTTCACTTTTGATTGGGTCAGATGTTCCTCTTTTCCCAGGGCACCCAGTTACTATAGGCTCCAAAGGCACCCTACCCAAATAAGGTTTCCATAAAGTTGCTTGGAAATGTTAAATAATGCATGCAAAATATTAGACATAAGAGTTCCTTACATATAGTAAGTAGTCAGTAAACGTTAACTGCTATTTTAGTGTTGCAATGATCATTATTGTCGTGTGTGCCTACTATGAGCACAGCAACACAGAATGTGAGACTTATTGGTAGCATATTCAAAACAGATGACTGACCAATGATTTTGGATCTTGACTAGTGAACAGATATCACATTTATTATAAAACTAAGTGATATGTACTACTTGCTGTACAATTAAAGAAAATGGAATAACTTAAATTTTTGAGCAAAAACACTAAAAGACAAAACCACAAACTATGCCATTGGGAAAACTGATTTTAGTTTCACATTATTTAACATGTGGCCAGCACATGGAATTCTATGGAGGGTTAGTGCCTAGTGCCTAGCATAGAGTCTAGTTTGTGCTGTTTATGTATGCTGGTTGAATGACTAATAGGGTGAGACCTCATTGTGGAGGCCTAATTGTATACATGCCTGTTTAAGTTAGACATGTGAATGTTATTTAATGATCAATGAGAAGCCATTTCAGAATTTTGAATAGGAAGAGGATGCATTGACTGCTTAAACTGGAAGGAAATGTGCAATGGGAGGCTTGGGAATGGGTGTGGGCAGTGTATTTGAATCTTGGAGGGATACTATAAGCACTTTGAATGAGAGCCCCAATGAACTTTTCTTAAAATCACTATTTTAGGAAATCCTTGAGTGTCCAAACTATAGAATGTAGAGCTAAATTTAACATAGAGACTCTCAGATCTAACCTTATATTATGAATGAGATCAAGTGAATTACTCAAAGCTCTTAGTCCAGGACTTCTGATTCCTAGTCCATTGCTCTGAAATGTATAATAACATTCAAATTGTGGGGGAAACCATATAGCCAGGAGAGTCTCGGGCAGGATTGACCTACATATAGCTTTGTCATCCCTGCTCCAACAAGCCTGAATGTTTTCATGTAATCTGGTTATACATTTAAAATTGTACCACTTGTGCTGGCTAGTGTGGCTCAGTGACTGAGTATGAACTCATGAACCAGGAGATCAGTTCGATTCCCGGTCAGGGCATATGCCCAGGTTGTGGGCTCGATCGCCAGTAGGGGCGTGCAGGAGGCAGCTGATCAATGATTCTCTATCATTATTGGTATTTCTATCTCTCTCCCTCTCCCTTCTTCTCTGAAATCAATAAAAATATATTTTAAAAAATAAAATAAAATTGTACCACTTGGATATTCATGTAGGCTAACAAGCATGGAATGAAAGCAAAACTCTCATTACCACAGAGGCAAACCACTAAAACATTTTGTCATATTTTCTCACTAATCTTTAAAAAAAACCAAACATGATTTTAAAATTAGAACTCTGTTGTTTTATAGCTTTTTTTTTTAAATTTAATATATCCAGACGTTGACTTATATACTTAAACCTTGCACGAATACATCATTTTAAATGCTTATGTAGTAGTATTCCATCATAAGGATGTGCCTATATATATATATATATATATATATATATATATATATATGCACACACACAGATGTGTGTGTGTGTGTGTGTGTGTGTGTGTGTGTGTGTGTGTGTGGCTTTGCAACTAATTGAATGTCATTATGAAAGGGTAAAAATACATCAAACATGACTTAAGAGCTAAAAGCCTCAGAAATGGTGAAATGAGGAGTTTTTGCACATTTGTGGAGAAACCTGAAAGATGACACCTGAGAATTCCTATTACATTTAAGGAAGTTGTGCTGATGAGAGAGGGATTAACACAGATAAAATTGTAATTTGTAGACACTCTAAAATCTCTTATCTTAGCCAATAGTTTCAGTTGTGGCTTAAAACAACATATCTCTTTGTACTTGTAATCAAAAAGTGGGTATATCTTCATTGCACATGCTCCTCCTTTAGTTGAAAACAATTATATAGGAGAAGGATGATACTATGAACTAGGTCTTAGTTCTATTACTGATTTACTATGTGACTGACATTGGACAAGGCGTGTCACCTCTGGTTTCTATTCTGTGCAAGGATAATTAATACTGCTTTAAGTGATTTTTGCAGTTCCTTCTGAACGTAGAGTCTTTGTTTTTAAATCAAAATATGACCTCTTAGGTAGAGTTGACTACACTTTATCAAATTGGAAAAATTAAGCAAAATGCTGATATAGTATATTCATGTAACTTTTAAGTATAGTATCTTGAAGGTGTCCCTCTATCAACTAAAGAAAAAATGTCTCCATTTAACATATGACTGCGTCAAAAAAAAAAAAAATGCAACCACAGTAGGTGATCAAAGGGATAAGTAACTTTCAGGGATTTTGAAAGCCCAGTAGTATTTAGTATTTGCTCTCTCAGCATTAAAAAGGTCACCTTGCTAATACATGTTAATTTTGAAAGTTTAATTGACCTTTGGAATTTTAATATCAACCTTTTTTGGTGTGTTTAGAGGTTGGAGCAATCACTGAAGAAACTGAAGCCTGTGATTGGTGGAGTTTGGGTGCTGTCCTCTTTGAACTTCTCACTGGCAAGGTAAGCAGTGACCTGGAAGCTTAATAAGTTTACCCAGGTGCTACCTTCATTTCAAATTGAGACCATTTAGCCTTTGTCTATAATTTTTAGATCACAGACAAGGTAAGAAAAACTTTGATATACATATATATATGTATGTATATATATATGTGCAGTAAATTTATCAAGATTTCAGATTAAAAAAATAGAGTTGTATTGCACTGAATAAATCAGTGGTAAAATTCTGTATGTCACAATGTCAGTACACAGTAAGATATAAGACTAAACCTTTTTTCTCTTTATTTTCTGTGATTCACTTTTAAATAGAGTTAAATCTGTAAGGTTCATATCAGGATGTATTAGAATTCTTTGGATGTTTTAAACATTTTGTTTGAAATCAGGAGGGAATTCTCATTTTAAAGAAAATTAATGTAGATATGAACGGTAACCTTTTTTTTCTCAATACTGTAAATTTTTCCTATCTGTTCTAGCTTTAGGACAGAATTTATGCTCTCTCTGATCAATAACTTTTAAATAAGATATTTGAGGTTAGTAGACTTTAATAGAGTACTGTGCAGATTGCCTCCTGGGAAGAAAACAGAGGAAATGAACAGTCATAGTTTTATAAGTAGTCCTCTACCTTAAATATGTAGATAATACTGAATTCCCAAGATAATTGTGGAATTTACAAATCACCTATACATACATTTAAACCATAATGTAAGACTATATATATATATATATATATATGTATTTATATATACATATATATATACACACATATATAATTAATTTTGAAGGTTTTTAATACATTAAAATTTTTTAGTTATCTAAAGTCCCTTTTTAGTTTTTATGTATAAATATAAGCTCTTCTACTTATGAGCCACTTTATAACTAAGGTAAAAGGGCTAGAAGCATAAGCTTATGATGTGATTTATCTGATTGCCTTCATTCCAGTTAGAAGTTCTGTAGGCTTAGAGCCCTCGTCCTAAACTGCTTAGGTAGCACTGCTGATTGCTACCCCTCCAGTTTAGACTATTGCTGAGTTCTCTGTACTTGCTGTCCATAAATCCTGGGTAAGAAGTGTACCTGATTGATTGTTTCAGACTCTGGTTGAGTGCCATCCAGCAGGAATAACTACTCACACTACTTTGAACATGCCAGAATGTGTCTCTGAAGAGGCTCGCTCACTTATTCAACAGGTAATTTAATTGACCTATTGGCCAAGTATGTCAAACGTGCAAATTAGCAGAGCCTGCAGCTCCAAAACCTTAAATTAATTTTGGGCAAGAAAGACCCATTACTGATTGCAGATTCAGAACTAGCACTGTGTATCTTCAGGTTTCTGCTATTATCTAAGTATTGGTGAGCTTATTGGTATTAAAAAATTTTTTCCTAAAAAATCTAGGCTAATATTTAATATCTCTCTCTCTCTCTCTCTCTCTCTCTCTCTCTCTCTCTCTCTCTCTGTCAGTCAGTCTGTCTATCTATCTATCTATCTATCTATCTATCTATCTATCTATCTACTTACCTACCTACCTACCTAATATGCAAAGTGTCCCCCTAGGAGTTTGACCGACTGGGAGTTTGATTGCTCACTATGATGTGCGCTGACCACCAGAGGGCGGCGCAGAATGAAGGAAGGCCCCGGTTGGCAGCTAGCAGCCGTTAGGGACCCTACCCGTGCATGAATTTTGTGCACTGGGCCTCTAGTTCTATATATTTATGTAGGTGTAACTTTTTAAGTATTGCGTTTAGCTTGTCTGGAGCTGCTTTATTTTTGCTATTACATTTTGTAACTATATATGAATAGCTATTTTCAATCTTTAATTCATATTTATAAACTTAGAAATGGGCTCTTCAGGTTGCATAGGGGAGAAGTGGTGTTAGAAAATCTTGCCCAGTTAGATCATTCTTAATTAGCTTCATCCATTGATGGAACTTGGGCATTGGTGTCAGTGCATTTTTTCATGGCTTTGAAGAAAAAGATAGTTGATAATTAAAGTTTAGTATCCCAGAAGTAGGCTTGAAACTCTGGTGAGCTTCTTCAATTGATTCCTTATACATTTAAAATGCTCCTCTAGTTTTGAATAATGGATTTGGTGAGTACACTGAGGATTGTCAGTGTTGTGGTATGATAGGCTCACAGCAAATCAGCAATAACGGTCAGGCCTGGGATCTGTACACTTGTATGAAAAATACAAGGGAAAAGCTATTTGAAAAACATAAGAACTAAAGTTTTTGTTTAATGAACCATGAATTTTTTTTAATCAGGGAAAATAAAATTTTTTAAAAGGGAGGAAGGGCTAATATAACATATTAAAAAGAGAAATACCTAGTATCCTCTTGAAGAGTGACTTTGGTTCCATTCAACAAATGTAGGCAAGGCATAGTGCTATAAGCTGTAAAGGTAAGACATAAAAAACTGTATCACAGATGGATGTGACAAAGGCTGCCAAACAGGTTGAAAGAATACTTTGGCAAGTGCAAATACAGAGGGGTTATTGTTGACACAGTGGTAGTATTAGGAACATTTCGTGTAGTGGGTGTTATTTTTGTGGAGCCTTAGGTTTTCAGCATGACAAGGTGGGATGTGGGAGAGTAGCTAGCTGGAATAAATAAAGAAGTCTGAAAGACTCAATTTGGTTTATCTAAAGTGGAGGGATGAATATAGTGATTGTGGAAAGATAAGTTGGGATTCTTTCATGGGGTTCTATTATCATGATTACATGGTAGAGTGATAGTATTTAATTTAGAAAAAAAAATCATGAGATTTTTGTACAGAAGAGTGAAAGAATCAGAACTGTACTTCATGAAGATCCTGAAAATATAAAGCAGCATTATCAGGTTGGAAATACTGAGATGAGAATACCCTAAGCATTTTGCAAAAGAACTAAGAGATAATGCAAAGATATATAAAACATTTCATTTCAATGGGAAAAGGACAGTTACTCATTTGATTTCATCTTATTTGTTGTGGCACAAAAAGGTAAATTTAAAGTGAGGTTTTTTTGTAAATAATTTAAAGAAGGCTAGCAACTGCCAATTTTTGTTTCTCTTCTTTAAAGAAGTAGTCATTATTATACATTGTGGGGCAAAAGTAGGTTTACAGTTGTTCTATGAAAAAATAATGCAATAATTAATAACTAATAAAAGAATAAACTATGTTTTACCTACTCACAACTATAAACCTACTTTTCCCCCACCCTGTATAACATCTAGAATAGAATTCCCCACATTAATTTATAAAGACCTGTTGCTCCCATTTTTATTAGAAATTATAAAGGAGTTGTAAAGGAGTCTAGGCTTAAGGTATGTTAAATCCCCAAATGCGGATACTTACTGCTTATATCGTAAATCTGCATTCTGTCATTGCCTGCCTAAGGAAACTACCACTCACGTTGGGGAAACATCATCAGGAAAGGGAAGAGGGGTCTCTTGGCATGATTAGCCATTTGTCACTTTGACTTTCCTCTTCCACTACATCACAGGTCATAGAGGCCATTTAAAAAAAACCCTCACAAAATGATTTATATGGAAATAATTATTCTGCTTTGGGGAGATTTACCCTCTTTGGTCTGTCACCTTCTTGCTTTTTTCCTAACTTGCATAAAATCCATGGTTCAGTCATCTTAGTCAAGGCAATGGTACTAAAGTAAACATAGTAAATGCAGTTTTTAAAGAAGATATTTATATTTTACGAACCCTCAGAGCATGTATGTTAGTACTTTACAGTGTACATTTGGTTAAGTTGCTTTGTCAGTTGAAAGATTATCTTGGATTTGCCACTGGTTGACATATTCTCTTAAGCAATGGAATCTTTGCATGATCTCTCTTTTGGCCTGGTATAGTATTTAAAATGGCAGAATAAACAAGATAGTCATGAGTAAAACAATTATACTTTTGCCTATAGATTTATACTTGCAAATTTATAGAAGAATCCACGAACTAAGTAAATTGACTTCAGTAAAATGAAAATATGAACCTCTATTGGAATTTCATAATGAGGTCATGCTTTAGAAAGTATGAGGATGGACAAGCCAATTGTAACAAAGAAGAAATAATTTACATTTTCCTGAAATATTAAAAAATATGTGATAGTCATAGTTAATTTTTACCAATATTTGATATTTTATGCTGGGCTGGTGTGGCTCAGTGGTTGAGTGTTGACCTACGAACCAGGAGGTTATGGTTTGATTCCCAGTCAGGGCACATACACGGTTGCGGGCTCGATCCCCAGTGTGGACTGTGCAGGAGTCAGCCTATCAGTGATTCTCTGTCATCATTGATGTTTCTATCTTTCCCTCTCTCTTGCTCTCTGAAATCAATAAAAACATTAAAAAAAAAACCATTTGGAAATTAAACAACACACCTATGACTCAAATAACCTATGAGTCAAAGGAAAAAAATCCCAAGAGAAGCTGGAAAATGTTCTTAAATGAACTAAAAGCAAATACAAATGTACAATATATAAAAATTTATAGGATGCAGCTAAATTAGTTTTTGAGGAAACTTTATGGCTTTAAACACCTATGTCAGAAAAAGAAGATCTCGAGTAAAAATCTTACCTTGCACCTTAAGAAGCAGAAACTACAAAAAGTAAGCAGAAGAAAGGAAGCAGAAATCAATGAAACAGAAAAGAGAATAATAAGAGAAAAATCAAGGTATTTACAAGTTGGTTCATTGAAAAGATCAGCAAAATTAGGAAACCTTTAGCTGACTCTAAAATGTACATGAAAAGGAAAGGGACCTAGACTGTCCAAAATAATCTCTTTTTTTTTGAAGTTTTCAATTAGCAATAATTGCACCTTGGATAAACCTCATTGGCTACGATACTGCCACTGCGCAAAGCTGCAAAATAATTTTAAAGAGAACGGAGTTGGAGGACTCATACTACCTGATTTCCAGTCAGTATAAAGCCACAGTAATTACTTATTGTGTTATTAGAGCAAAGACAGGAATATAAACCAATGGAATGAAATTGAGAGTTCAGAAATAAACCCATACATGATTGTCAATTGATTTTCACTAAAGATGCCAAGATAATTTGATGGTGAAAAGGTCTTTTCAACAAACAGTGCTGGGAAAATAAAATATTCACATGTAAAACCAAAATGAACTAAGACCCTTCATATCATATGTAAAAATTAACTCAAAATAGCTCATAGACCTATGGGAGCTCAAACTATAAAAATTGTAGAAGAAAACTGGAAAATCTTCATAACCTTGGATTAGGAAAAGAGTTATTAGACATGATAACAAAAAGAAAAATTGGTAATGTGGGCTTCATTAAAATAAAAAACTTATACTTGAAGACATTAGTAAGAAAAGGAAGAGACAAGCCACAGACTGAGAGAAAATATTTGCAAATCATAGAACTGTTAGTGGACTTGTATTCAGAATGTATAAAGAACTCTTAAAAACTCAACAAGCAGACAACTCAATTATAAAAATGGACAAAGATTTACCAAGGAAGCTATATGAAATGCTAATAAGGACATGAAAAATGCCATCACTAGTCATTAGGGAATACAAATTAAACCCATAAGATACCACCAATACCCACTAGAAGGGCTATAATAAAAATGGTAGATGCTAGGAAGTATTGGTAAGGATGTAGAGAAACTGGTGGGAATATAAAATGGTATAATTACTTTAGAAAAGTTTGGCACTAAAAGCTAAACATGACTCTGTGATTGCACGTCTAGGAATGCCCATAAGAGAAATGAAAGTCCACAAGGAGACATATACACAAATGTTAACAGCAATTGTATTCATTGACCTTAACCTGGAAAGTCACATGTCCATTAACCTGATGACTAGATTAACAAAACGTGTTATAGCCAACAGTGGAATACTGTTCAGAAATAAAGGGAATGGGTTATTGATACCTGCTACAACATGGATGACTCTAAAAAATATTATGCAAAGTGAAAGAAAGCAGCTGCAAAAGACAACGTATTTTATGATTCCATTTACATGAAGTATCCACAAAGGCCGAGTTTACAGACAGAAAACAGATGAGTGGTTGCCTAGGTGCGGGGCATAGAAGTGAGGATTAACTGTAAACAGCATGAGGAAACTTTTTAGGGTAATCTAAGTGTTCTAAAACTGAATAGTGGTAACAGTTGCGCAACTCTAACTTTACTAAGAATCATTGAATTGTACACTTACAATAGGTGAATTTTATGCTATATAAATTATTCCTTAAAACTGTTGAGACAAAAATTTGAAGATGTGTGAATGTCTCAAAACACATTCTTCCAGCATGCCTATGGTCTACAATAATTGTATATGACTACTTGTTTTTCCCACACTCAACAATTCTGTTGCATATAATATTATTAACTTATACATAAATTCTAATATTGGATAAGTCAAAATATGTTTTACTCATTGGAGCAAATTATTCTATGTGAGTCAGTTATTCCAAGGAAAACAATTTTGGAATACGAATTGGCCAATTCAGACTTTAGGTAAAGTATAGACCCAGTACACATATAATCCACCAGGGGTTGAAAGACTTACTGTGCTGCCCAAACTTTCAAGTCATGAAAGGAGTAACTGGACCTCTCAGAATTTGGTGCAATATCAAAATAATGTCTCACTGTACTTTTGGAATTGGAAATTCACAAGTATAACTATATGAGGATGAGAGAAACAAGGTGAGCCACTCAAGATCATGTTTCAAATCAGTTGAAAAGCCACCACTAGAGTGAAGTTAGACACAGCTCCTTTTCAAGAAAAGATAGTCAATTGGCTATTCATTTGTTGCTGGGGTTGAATTTACAAGTACTTTCCTTTCATATATTTTGTTTTCCTTTAATTTGCTCATTGGATTCCTGTTAGTCACTAAATCCTCTTTCTCAGCTCTTGCAGTTCAATCCTGTGGAGCGTCTTGGTGCTGGAGTTGCTGGCGTTGAAGATATCAAATCACACCCATTTTTTACTCCTGTGGATTGGGCAGAACTGATGAGATGAACATAATGCAGGTTATCTGCATGCATTTTGATCTTCTCTGGGCAGGCATACCCAGCACAGAGGCAGCGCAGCCTCGGTCACTTTGGAAGCACCAAAGCATTGGGATAAAGCCCTTTCAAGGAAATGGAGAATACAAAGGCTAAAAGAGAACAATTCCTTACAAGCTGGACAAGTTATCGGTACATTTGCAAGAGGTGGTTTTGTACAAATCTTTAACGAAGGTGTGACCTTTTTGTATTGACACTTAGTGTTGCAGATGAGTTGTAAACCCAACTGAAAGGAATGCCCATCAAGAACTTCTTCTGGTATGAAACTCCAAGTGTACAATCAAGTGTTACTTGAAAGGAGGACCTTTACATGGCAGCTAACCACGCTTTCTGCTAACCAAGATTGGTTTATATGACCAAATTAATATGTGTTGAATAATATATAAAAAGTGCTTCGTGAATAATGTCATCTGTGGAGATTAAAAAGTGAGAGAAAAAAGAATATACTCATCATGTCTGATAGGAAACTTGCACCACCATACTATATAATTAATATATGTTGAATATGATCCCAAATTGTTTCATGCTTTCAGAAGTCCACATGGAAAGAAAACACTTCATGGGGTCAACTTTGTACTTGGTTGGTTGGTACTGCTTATGGAAGGATTCATATAAACACTCTCTTCTCTTTGACTCTATCTTTCCACTTCCCTGGCCTATTCTCTAATATTCTGTTCTTCCTACCCCTACTAACACATATGCAACAAAAAAGGGAAGAGGGAGTATTTATGTCCCCAAATTGTATCAACTTAATAAGGACTAAGGAATCATGATGTGAAATAAATGTGGTAAAAATTTAAATCTGTCTTTCATTTCATTGCTTAAAAATTTTTTTTTTTAAAGAAAGGCTTCTCTTCCAATCATATTGAAAGTTAGCAATTTCTCTGTCTTATGCTTGACTTCATTTTAGTTTTTGACTTGGTATACTAAGAACCAAAGGATCTCATCTAAATGGAATTGAATGGCAATCCTATTTTATTACTTACAGTGACAGGATTTCCAGATTTGACCTCCTAATCTACTTGACATTGTGTAGAAAGAATCTGAGTATTTGAACATCTCCAAACATTTGTATTTTTTCTTTATGTTGCTAAGATAGGTCCTGTGGTTATGCATTGTTTACAACTTACAAATGTTTTAAAAGTGTTAATGCATGTTTTTTTTTAACTTTATTAAAAAAGAGAATAAGTCACTATTTCCAAGTTAGCAGTTACCAGAAATAATGAAAGCTTTCTGTATGTTTTAATCCTTTGTATTTTGAGATATGTGTGATATTAGACACCGCTCACCCCTATTCCAAGAGCACCTGCCATCTGCCCTTGGCTAGGTCCTCCCATCAAAGTAAATGGAAGCAGAAAATGCTTTAGTGAAACAAAGGAAATGTGCAAGCATTTTTCCTTCTTCTCTTATCCTACTCCCCCTTTTTCCTTTTTGGTCCCCTTATAACCTGAACCCCAGCTGAAGGGCTGCAACAACACCAGGATGGGGAACAGGTCACCAGGATCATAGCTCAATCAAGATGACATCACTCCCTGGAACTGGATTTCAACTCACCAGCCCCCTGGCCTCATAACAGGAACTCATGCAGGTGAGACACAAGAATGACTTCCTGGTAGGACTAGTAGGAAATCTGCAAGTACTTAGAGCTGGCCATTACAGAGCTTCCTTCCAGAAGTGCCCTATGACATGAAAGTAGGGCTTCACAACTAAGGTGAAGCTCCCAGCCCTACCACATGATTTTGGTCCCTTGGATTCAGAGGACAGTAATGTCAACAGATGGTTGCTGTGTCAGTGTGTTGACACAATTGCACTGCTTCCATTTCTGTCTTTCTCTCTGGTTGGTTGGAACGTGTGCTTAATGTAAATGCAGTATTCATAGTCTGATTTAATGGTGAACATTAATTATCTTAGTAATGAACACACAGGATAAATGGCTTTGGGTTGATGAACCCAAGTCTTTTTGTTTGATGGTGTATATTAGAAATATTAGTATTTCTAAGGCTGTGGGGCCGATACTGCTTTTTTGTTGTATTTTTTTTTGAACATGTGTCTTATGGGCCAAGATCATAAAAGAACTTGCCACTTAGTATTTCTCATTAGATATATTTTTTTATTGTGGTATGGTATACATACGATTAACCACTTTTAAGTATACAATTTAGTGGCATTAAGTACATTCACATATTTATTTAAACATCACCACTATGCATCTCAGAACTTTTTAATCATCCCAAACTGAAACTTTCATACCCATTAAACAATAGCTTCCCATTTCCCCTCTCCCAGCCCTTGGTAACCAGCATTCTACTTTCTGCCTCTATGAATTGGACTCTTCTAGGTCTCTCATATAAGCAGAATCTTACAATATTTGTTTTTCTGAATGTAATATTTTCAAGGTTCATCCATGATGTAGTGTATATCAAAATTTCATTCCTTTTTGAGGCAGAATAATATTCATTGTATGTATAAACTACATTTTGTTTAGCCATTTACCTGGCAATGGACATTTAGGTGTTTCTCCCTTTTGACTATTGTGAACAAGGTCATTATGAATGTTGATGTACAAACATCAGTTTGAGTCCATGCTCTTATTTGATTTTATATTTTATAATTTTAAATTACCAATGTTATTTACTATTATTTTACTATGCTCTTTATAAGAGAGCTTTTTCTAACAGGTTGCCAATAATATGGTGTATTGTCACCTATCTTAAGATATGATAGGAAAATCTACCATTTCTATTTCACAGATGGGTAAGTTAAGCTCTTTAAGATTAAAAAAGAATGCCATAATTTTAGCAATTTGTTTTAACTATGACAAGAGTTAAAACTTTTTGAGGCAGATTTTTTCAACTTGTTATAATAACTGAACTCTCGGTAATCTCTTTAAACCTGCCTTTTAAAATTTTTAAACAGCTACAATTCCAGCTTTTCCTACCCTATTTTATTTCAGATTAATTGTGAACCAAGTTTGAATTTTTCTTTCAAATAATGCTGGTACTGAAGAGTATTAAATTTATAAATAATATTCATGCTATGACCAGTAACACTATATTAGGACCCCACACATAGTATGCACTGGTTGAAATCACTTGCTCATAATTTATGAATCCAAACAAAGAAATCTGACTATAGTGTTGAAAGGCTCTTTGCCTCTCAAGGGGCCCCTTATAACATCTTTGTTGGACTCACCTAGGAATTACTTTATAGCAAAGGCCAAGCCTTAAGGTGGGTCATTTTACTTCTCACAAGTAGTTGATTTAACCTCTGGCATATCTAAGTGCTCTGGGTAACAAAGTCTGGTATTTCAGGCTCTTTTTTGAGGATTGTGGAATATAATGGAAAGTCTTAGAGTGTCCTGATCCTATCTGCCTGACTAACTAGACTTTAACCTTAACCAAATAACAGTATTCCAGACCTGTTCCTTACCTATAGAATGAGAAGGAAGGTGAATTCCAAGCTCCATAAACATATGATGAATTTTCTATTTTTCAGAGTGAACTAATTTGATAAACCAACATTGTAGAAAGACAAGGTTAATGAAAATCTAAAATTGATACTTAACTGTGTTCTTATAATTATTTTTCTAGTAATCTCAGATACTTGGGTTGCTGCCATATACCCACTCAGTAGCACAGCCCTTAGTGGTTATGTGGCTATAAAAATTATAAATAGAACGAAATATTAAAAGGTTATTTCTAAGTCAACTCTACACTGGAAAAGGAGAGTTGAAGGTCCAAATAGAAGTATGTAGAGGTGAAAGGAGGTTAGGACACACCTACCTTTGCCCACTTCTTAGACCTTTCTCAATAACTGTGATGGTATTCCTACCCTATTGCCCTCATCTATCATATTTTATGTGTTTATTTGACTCAGTTCTTTGGCAGGCATAATCAGAGTACAAAATTGATACTTTCTGTTTGTATTTAATGCAGAACATTAACCTCTACCAGTCTAGGTAATTTGGACTTTTGAGTATTTGATGTCTACTCAGTTCATTTTAAGGATTTCATATTAGGTCCTTATGTTGAAGGGTTACTAAATGGCAAAAGCTGTGAAGTCAGCTATTTCAAAATAAAGTTGTAAATAGAATAGCTGTAGGGAAATGGGAAGCAAAGTACTATGGGTTTCTGTGACTTGGCATCGCTTACTCTCTCAAGGACAGCAAACAGGAAACCAGAGCATAAGCTTCCCGTTGGGGAAGATTTATGATAGTGGTGATGCATAGTTAGTATAGCTGTGCATTTTTTGTTTCTATCACCTGACTTCTTTCCTTGATTCAGGGATCTCATTATAGGAGAAAATCGAGGCAGAGAAAATTTGTGGAGGTGTAATAACGAAAGTTGAGTGAGGTGGTCCAGGGTAATGCACTTGTCAGGTGTGTTGGCCCAGGTGTCTGGTGCAATAGAGAGCCTTCTTTGTTGGGCTAGGTTTTAAAAAAAGTTATCACATTTATTGGAGTGACATCTATCTATCTATATAAAAGGCTAATATGCTAAGTGTCCCTCTGCCCTTCTGACCCATCGCTATGATGCGCACTGACCACCAGGGGGCAGATGCTCAATGCAGGAGCTGCCGTGATGTGCACTGGCCATTTACAGCGAAATGGCACCACGGACCTGGTGCCCACAAAGCAACACTCAGCTTCCCCCAAGTGGGACACATGCCCTGCCACCACCCCAGAGAGATAGCCCACCAAATCAAATCTGACACTGCTATGGCACAAAATGCTGCTCATAGCCCAGCCCAGCCTGGAAACGGTTGCTGTGGGCACCGGGTAATGACGTCACATAGCAACACCTGGCTTCCTCTCCCTAGCGACTAGCCTCCTTGGAGTTTCTTCAGCCCAGGAACATGATTTGCTTTATAGCCAGGTGCAGATATTTTACACTTTAACCAAATGTTAGTGAAGCGTTTTCCCATGACTCATCTCATTTGATCCTCACAGATGTCCTGGAGTAGGTAGATAGGAGACTCAGTGGAATCCTATTTTCTTTTCATTAGCTGGAAAACAGAGATTTATAAAGTTTAGAAACGACCTGACTGAAAAGAAGTAAGGAATGGTGGACCTTGAAAATGACTTCAGGTTTTCTCGTTGCGCAGAATATAGTAAAATACTGCTGCAGTTAAATATTTTACCCTTTGTTCTCCCTGCATGATCTACAATAATAATCTGCTTCATGTTGATATTTACTGCTGTGTTGCTGACAATTACCTGAAAGAGAAGTTGGGGTGCTTCACTAGGCTGGAAAAAGTTTAGCTAAATCAGAAAGCAGATCTAATTAAGCAAATTTATTCTCTCTATATATAAAAGGCTAAGTTGATGCGCGATACAAATAAAGCTCTCGCATGCGCGATACAAATAAAGCTCTCGCTGGCGCCAATCACACGCGTGTGTTTTGATCTGTCATTTTCGATGGTGAATTTGGTTGACACTTCTATTATAGAGAAAGGGCAAATAGCTATATTAAAACATTTCTTCTAATTAAATTCCTTTCAGTGTGCACAAATTTGTGCACTGGGCCACTAGTTGGTTAATAAAATGATAGAGGTTTCAAGTGTACAATTCTATATCATTTGTATATTGCATTGTGTGTTCACCATCCAAAGTCAAATATTTTGTCACCATATATTTGACCCCTTTTATCCTTTACTATACTCCTCTCCCATTTTGTTTGTCTTGTTCATTTGTTTATTTCAGTTTTATATCCCACATATGAGTGAAATATGTTTTTTAACTTTTTCTGTAGTGCAAGTCTTTGTTCTTCCTCCAGGAAGAGTTAGGCAGAAATTAAAACTATTTCTACTATCCCAGGAAATAAGATGCTGTCTTTTTGGAAAGATTAAGTGACAAGCTTATCTAGAGTCACTTCTATCTCCACCTCCTTGGTGAAGACAGCTGTTGGCAAAGGAAGAAGCCATGAGTGTCTGTGAAGAGCTGCTGATTTCTTTGGGCAGAAATATCTCTTATTGAATGTGGTAAGGAAGAATGACAAAGGAACCAGGTTTTGGTTATACTTAGAGTTGCAGGCATTCTGCTTTTGTAGATCTTAAGAATTTATATCAGCCGAGACCGGTTTGGCTCAGTGGATAGAGCGTCGGCCTGCGGACTCAAGGGTCCCAGGTTCGATTCCGGTCAGGGGCATGTGCCTTGGCTGCGGGCACATCCCCGGTGGGGGGTGTGCGGGAGGCAGCTGATCGATGTTTCTCTCTCATCGATGTTTCTAGCTCTCTATCCCTCTCTCTTCCTCTCTGTAAAAAATCAATAAAAAATATATTAAAAAATTAAAAAAAAAGAATTTATATCAGAAAGGTAACTCTTCGAGGAATGTGAATCAAATTCCTCCTAAAGCTAATCCACAAGGTAAGAGTTTGACCAACCCCCCACCCATCAATATAAAAGGAGATTTGAGAGATTGAAAGGAATCTGAGTCAGTATCAGTGGCAAAATAATGACCGCAAGGTGATGTGCCCTGGTTTGACTCAGTAGCAACATAGGTAGAAAATAAGAAGAAAGGGAGGTGTAGTGTTGGCAAAACAAAAGAAATATTGTACAGCTACTCAGTGTCTTGGGTTTGTTCTGGAGAGAAAATGTTAGATATTTGGAGGATCTGTTTTCAGCCAAAAGTTTCTGAATGACTAAGAAAACTTTAAAACTGAACTTTCCCCTCACCACGCTCTCCTACTGTTTTCTCATTTCTTCTTCTTCCTCTCTTCATCTTCCATTTATCTACTCCCCTCCCACCTATGTGCTTCTCCGGTCACTGAACAAAAGACATGGTGCCTGCCTCCAAGGACCTTAGAAAACCCAGGGGAAAGAAAGCATAAATAATAAGTAGGGCAGACTGTTGTGTTACAAGGAACAAATAGGGTATGGTGAGCACACAAAGGAGAGATCTGAGGAGCTGCAGGAAGGCTTCCTGTATTGGGCAAAACCTTGAAGTTAGATTCATATTTTTAAACATAAGGGACCCCCCTCCCCCCGCCCCAAGATTTTGTTTGGGGAGAAGGAAAGTATCCAGGGGAACAAAAACCCAGTTGTGTACAAAGGCATGGAGGTGGGCAAAGGTAAAGCTGAGCGAATTCTGTTTCGGCCAGTTCATAGGGACAGGGATTTGAACGATAAATTGGGGCCAGATTAAATGCCATACTGCAATATCTCTAGGTTGTGGGGAACTAGTTGAAGGCTCTTAGAGAGCTGACAGTATTGCATCCTGCTGTTAAAAAGGTAATTTTAGGGTTAGAATGGAGAATAACTTGGAGAGAAAGCGATAGCAGCAGAAAGATAGTTAGGAGTTATTACAGAAATTCAGGCAAGAGATGAAGTCCTGAGTTAAGGTGGGTGTAGAGTCATCCTCCCGTCCAGGTCTCTCAAGTGTACAGAGTAGTTTCCCTATCAAATAATTGCTTTCCCCTTTTCTTGAAGCCATTTTATACCAGGAGATGATGGATTTGTTGTTTTTGTCAAATCTCCCTCCCGCCCCCCCGCCAAGGAAGCACCGGAGAGACAAGCCAGGAGAGCTTATACATTCCCCTATTGACTGATAATGATACTTACTATTCAGAGCTTAACTTAAAACTCCTGGCTCCCAACTCACATTCTTCCACATTCGTGACACTTCTTCCCACCTCTTGCTTTTTTTAGTTGGTTTGCTTTCGAATTGGAGAGTGTTCCGCTCTCGCTCTTAGAAGGCATTGCGTCCTGCCAGGTGATTGTTCTCTTCGTACCAGACCTCTGACATACTTTGCTTAGCTCAGTGGTTCTCAAAAAGTGGTCCCAATCTGGGTCAGAAAAATAAGGTGGTTTTTATTCTTCTTGCAACTTTTCTTTAGGTTTGAAATTATTCCCAAATAATAAAGTGTCAGGGAAATAAGAAGAAAAAAAAAGTGATTCCCTAGACCATTAAGGTTAGCATCACTTGAGAACTTGTTGGAAATGCATATTCTTGAACCCTGTCCTGAATCTATGAATCAGAACTCTGGGGCCTGCACAACAATGTTTTTCTAGTTCTTCTAGGTGACTCTGATGTACAATCAAGTTTGAGAACCACGGGCTTAGTTTAATGTCATCTTATCACCTCTGTCTTGTATGAGCATGAGCATCCTTCCCTGTGGTGTTTTGAGTTTGAAGACTTAGCATATTTCCCAGGAGGCTGTCCCAAGGAGTCCTTGTGTCAGTGGGAACAAGTGACGGGAGAAGGTAGATAATGAGGACAAGGAGGAAGGGGAAAGGCAAGGGGAATAGCCAGTTGGATAAAGAGGAAAATCAGAGGAGGGGCAAAAGGAGAACATGGGGGGCGTGGTTCTCTTCCCCCAAAAGACTGGCCACTTCTGTCATAGTTCTCTGGGAGTCAAATAACCCATAGGTAGAATAAACATCAGATTACAATTACAACTATCTTGATTACTTGTATATTGTTGAGTTTTTCTCCTCAAGCAGAGCCACAATGGAAATTTAGTATTTAGTCCCTGCATTGTTCAAAATCTGAACTTAAAGACTCTAATTAACTAAGTTTGGGAAAGATACCAGGATGTTCTCCTTGGATTCTGACGTGCAGCAGAGCTGCTCTGTGTTCTCTTTGTAACCGAGGGACTCAGCTGGGGGGGTGTCTGGGTAGACTTGGTTTTGCCTTTTGAAAATGGGCATCAAACTTCAGGGAAGCGAAGTGAAATGTACTAGATGTTCCCTGAAGTTTAAGTGTGTGACCCATTGTCTTCTTATTTTCCACTTTTGTTTATAAGGTCACAAGATTATTAGATGAGATTATGAATGAAATAGATTTTGACTATATATATATATATATTTGCCTTCTCTGTGAGCATCTGCAAACCGTGTGGATACTTTTACATTTTCAGTGGGTGGGATTTCAGTGTAGTTGCTTCCTCTCTCTGTGCTCTTGCTATGCCTTGACTCACCCTCAATAGTCACGTGCTTCCTTCCTTTTTTTTTTTTAAATGACATTATTGCTTAAACCACCACCAATAGGGGCATGCTTTGCACAATTTTTTCTAATGGTGGGCAGAGGCTCCCACTAACATCCACACTGATTATGACCAGAGGCACACCCACGTGGCTTGGCTAGGGAATACAGTGTCTGCCGAACAGAGAGAAGCCAGTTTGCCTGCCGGTAAATGACCGTTGAGGCTGTTCCCTCAGTGGTCTGACTGCAGAGGCCAGGACTCTTTGACCATGCAGTCTCTCATTCTCTTGCTCCTGTAATCTGTCTTTCAAGTGTAAGGCCCTGAGCTACTCTTGTCAAACATGCTGTGGGTGAGGGGATGGTGGATGAACTTGATATTTTGAGAAAGAACTGCTGCTTGCTTTTCACTGTCTCCTTTACTTCCAGCCCTTAATTCCTTCAGTTCAACTCACCCCACCTGGGCCGTAGTCCACCTAATATGCCTCCAGCAGGACCCGAAGCCTTACTTAGGCTGGTATGGCCTTAGTATTTGAAGGCACTTCCCGGCACAGGGCTGCCTTTTGCCTGTACCCTGTCACACCTGGTCACACCTGTCTCGACTGTAAGGATTTCCGTGAGACTGCTGGTCCGGGTCTCATCCTCACCATTTAGTTGGCCTTCCTGGTGCTGTAAATCTAGGCACCTCCCGGTGTGGCCACTCTCCGTCCCTCTGCTGCAGATTTCAGCTCTATCCAGTAGCTCATCTCCTCCGTGGGCTCTCAGGGCTTGAGGGAGCGGAGAGGGAGCAGGCGCTGCCTGCTGCAGCTGTCTCCTTTTGAATCAACCACCCCCACTGCCCAGGTGCCAGAACAGCTCGCTGGTTTCCAGTGCTCCCCATCTCCACCTCTCCCGCCCATTGCAGCACTGGTAGCAGCTTTCCAACCAGTCTTTTGTTGTGGGAGCTCTAAATCCATGGTCGGGAAATTACCAGGAGACTCTTCCGCAGGCTGCCCTCCCTCCCCTTGCTCCGTCTCTCTCTTTCCTTCCTTTGTCTCCTTTCCTAGCGAGGGTCAGAATCCCTAGCCAGACTGAGAACATGGTTGCTATTCCAGGACCCAGATGCCAATATGTGGCAGCATCTGGCTTATTGGCAAGCGTCGCCGGCAGTTGTGCTGGCTGCTCCTAGGCCTGTCATGTGGCTGAGCCTGCTAATGGGGCCCTGTCACAAAACAGAGTTTCTTTGAGAATATGGTTTCAACCAAGGAGCCCCCCAGAACACAATGAGCGGCACGGAGAGGACATGGATTTGCTGGACAGGGTGGCTGCAGGCTCCGACTTTGATGCTGATCCGGGGCCTGTTTTGCAAAGATCCCTGTTTCACGTTGCTGGAGTCTGCCCCTGCCATAACCTCACCTTCTTGTGCTGTTAGTGTTTCAGGTGCCTTAAGGCATGGAGCTCCTTGAAAGAAAAACACAAATCACTAAAAACGCTGAGATAAAATCCTGCTCCTCAGAGGCGCCCAGTTGGCACGGAGAGCGCATGATAACAGCTTGCTTTAGAAAGGTGACATTTCTGCTGAGGGCTGAATAATAAAAAATGCATTTTAAAAACTCAGCTCTTCCGTGTCTTCTGATGACTGACACTTGGAGTGAAGGCCACTTCTTCGATGTGAAGGGTCTCTTTGCGGCTCGCCTCTCCAGCCCCCACACATGGGCATATTGACTCTTGTCATCACTGATGACGCTGAGGAGCTTTTAAAATTAATTATCACATAATAGGGCTGTTTGTGCTTTTTTGAAGGTGCAAAAAAGAATGTGTGCTCAGAATGTGTGCGAGGCATTGAGGGGGCAGAGACATGAAGAACGCGGGGCTCCTGCCCCCAGGACGCACACAGGTCATTGCCCCCAGATGACGCATGCTTCCCATTATCTCCTTTCCTCTCCACAACCGATGCGGATGGACAGGGCAAGGGCTGTGCTCTGTGCTTTGCCGGTGGAGGGACTGATGCCCCAAGAAGTTGACTCGCCCAAGCGGCACGGCAGGCTAGTAAGAGCTGGGACTGGCAACTGGGTGGTGCAGGCCTGCCTCACTGAGCGACACGTGTTGGCTTCTTAGGTTATAAGCTCCCGAGGCAAGGACTGTGTCTGTCTCACTTTTTGCAACTCTGTCCCCAATTAGCAACCTCACCCTTGACCCCCTTCCCACACACCTCTCCCAACCACACACAGACACACAAATATATAAACAGTACAGGGACTCTTGACAAGCCGGGGCCAAGTTCTTCCTGGGTCAGCTGAAGGACGGAATCAAGACAAAGTACAGAGAAAAATCAGCTTGAATTAAAAGATGCTGATCCTGCCCTGGCCACTTTGACTCAGTGGATAGAGTGTCGGCCTGGGGACTGAAGGGTCCCTGGTTTGATTCCGGTCAAGGGGCACATGCCCATGTTGTGGGCTCGATCCCCAGTAGGGGACGTGCAGGAGACAACCAATCAGTGATTCTCTCTCATCATTGATGTTTCTATCTCTCCCTCTCCCTTCCTCTCTGAAATCAATAAAAATATATTTAAAAAGATAAAGAAAAAGATGCTGATCCTGGGAAGGTGGTGATGGCAGTAGCATGCCACCCACATAGACGGCAAAATAAAAAAATCCATAAACAGCATTACAACACAACGAGGTGACAAGATGACACGAATCCCCAAATTCAAGCCGTAGGGGACAAAATACCAACGACCACAGGACTTGCATGAGATAGGCATCCGTGTGGGAGACGAAAAGAAGCAACAGTGTGGCTTCTGACTGAATCTGAGCACAGGAGAGCCCCAAATAGCCATCCGGAGCACTGAAGCCCAGTGGGCCAATTTGAGATCAGCAGCCGAAGGTGAAGGCGCTTTGCCCACTCTAACACCTGGGAAGTGTAAAGAGCTCGAAATAAGAGGGATTAAAGGCTCTGCCCCTTTGAACTCTCAAAATTGACCTGCCAGAACTGCCTTCTAGGACAGGGCCCTGCGTGAGGAGAAATTGCTGGGAATGGATCAAAATTGAGCAGGGTAGGGACAAGGAAAAGGCACAGTTCAAAGGAAGGGAGAGCAGCCGGGAAATCTCAGAAAGCAAGATGTACTTTTTTTTTTTTTTTTTTTTTTAACACTTCACAAAAACAACAGAAGAGGGAGCTCTGTGAAGTTAGAGCTTTTTAAAAATTTAACCTGTTTCAATTCTCACAGTTTAGGAAAACGAATGTCACATAAAAATGCACCACCGATAAGAATCCACATCACAGTAAGTCCCATACACAGTTATTGAAAGAAAAATAGAATTAGGAATGAATAGAGTTATATCCATTAAAGCATTCCAGAAAAATGTGCTCACAAAACAGATCAAAACTAATTCACTGTTTCCAAATGAACCGAAAGACATTAAGGAAATTATATAAGACATGAAAGAACAACATACATCGTAATTAGAAAACTCAGAAATGAGGTGACAACTCAGGGAAGAATTAGAAATAAAAGAAGAAAATGAAAGTGAAGACTAGGAGGAACAAAAGAGTGAACAAACAACAGGTAATGCCTTCAGAGAAATACAAGGTGAAAAGGAAATATTTTTTTAAATTTTTGCATCAAGGCTTTTAGTGCAATTTTAGGTTCACAGCAAAACTGAGGGGAAGGTACAGAGAGTTCCCACAAACCCCTGTCCCCACACATGCACAGCCTCCCCTGCTATCAATATCTCCCACCAGTGTGGCACCTTTGTTACAATGGACCTACTTAGACACATAATAATCACCTAAAGTTCATAGTTTGCATAATGGTTCACTTTTTTTTTAATCCTCACCTGAGGCTATTTAGAAAGAATGGAGGGGAGGGGAAGGAGGAGCGGGAGAGAGGGAGAAGGAGTAGGAGAGGACGAGAGAGAGAAAAAGAGAGAGAGGGAGGGAAGGAGGGAGAGATCAAGATGAGAGATACACATCAATTGCATATACCCTGATCAGGGTCGGTGATCAAGCGTGCAACCAAAGTATGTGTCCTTGCCTGGGAATCAAACCTGTGACCCTTCAGTATGCAGGTCAATGCTCTAACCACTGAGAAAAACTGGCCAGGTCATAATGGTTCACTCTTGGTATTGTGCATTCTATGGGTTTGGATAAATGTGTAATGACATGTAATCATCATCCTATATAATAAAAGCCTAATATGCTAAGTGTCTGACAGTTCGACCATTTGACCAGTCGCTGTGACATGCACTGACCACCATGGGGCGGACGTTCCCACAGATAGGTTAGCTAGCTGCTGGGGTCCGGCCGATCGGGACTGGGCGAGACTGGCAGGAAATTCCTAGAACCCTCCTGCGGTCCCTCCCTGGCTCCAGTCATGCACCTGTGAGGTCCCTCTGCTTGGCCTGCGCCCTCTCGCAATCCGGGACCCCTCAGGGGATGTCAGAGAGCTTGTTTCGGCCCAACCCCGCAGGCCAGGCCGAGGGACACCACTGGTGCATGAATCCGTGCACCGGACCTCTAGTTATGGTATAAAGAGTATTTTCACTGCCCCCAGAATCCTTTGTGCACCACCTATTCTTCTCTTCCTACTCTGCCCCAACCCTGACACCTGGCAACCACTGAACATTTTATTGTTTCCATAGTTTTGCTTTTTAAAAGAATGTCATATAGTTGGAATCGTACAGCATGTAGCCTTTTCTGATTGGCATCATCCACTTAGTAATATGCATTTAAGCTTCCTGGGTGTCTTCATGGCTTGATAGCTCTTCTTTTTAGCACTGAATAATTTTCCATTGTCTGGATGTACCACAGTCTGTCATCTGCGAAGGACATCTTTGTTGCTTCTGAGTTTTGGCAATTATGACTAAAGATGCTGTAAATATACATGTGAAGGTTTTTGTGTGGACATAAGTTTTCAACTCATTTGGGTAAATACTAAGCATGATCGCTGGATTGTGTGGTAAAAGCATGTTTAATTTGGTAAGAAGTTGTCCAACTGTCTTCTAAAGTGTCTGTACCATTTCACATTCCCACCAGCAATGAATGAGAGTTTCTGGTGCTGCATATCCTCCTCAGCATTTGGTGGTGTCAGGGTTCTGGGTTTTGGCCATTCTAATAGGTGTGCAGTGGTACCTCATTGTTGTTTTAGTTTGCATTTCGTGATATGTGATGTGGAGCACCTTTTCATATTTTCATTTGCCATCTGCATATCTCTGTTGGTGAGGTGCCTGTTAAAGCCTTCGGCCCATTTTTTAATTGGATTGTTTATTTTCTTTTTGTTGAGTTTTAAGAGTTCTTTCTATATACTGGATTAACAGTCCCTTATCAGATATGTCTTCTGCAAACATTTTTCTCACAGTCTGTGGCTTGTCTTCTCATTCTCTTGACATTGTCTTTTGCAGAGCAGAAATTCTAAGTTTTAATGAAGTCCAGCTTATCGATTCCTTCATGGGTCATGCTTTTGGTGTTTTATCTAAAAAGTCATTGCCATACCCAGATTTATTTAGCTTTTTTCTTATGTGTTATCTTCTAGGAATTTCATAGCTTTCTTATTTATTTTATATTTAGGTTTGTATTCTATTTTAAGTTAATTTCTGTGTAAGGTGTAAGGTCTGTGTCTAGATTTACTTACTTATTTTTGCATGCAGATATCCATTTGTACCAGTGGGTTTAATTTGCTCTTCTTTTTCTAGTTTCCTAAGATGGAAACTTAGATGACTGATTTTAGATCTTTCTTCTTTTCTAATATATGCATTCAATGCTATAAATTTCTTTCTAAGTATTTTTTGGTGCATTCTACAAATTTTGAATAGTTGTATTTTCATTTAGTTCAAAACATATTTCTCTTGTGATGTCTTCTTTAACCCATGTGTTACTGAGAAGTATTTTTGTTTGCTTAATATCCATGTATTTTGTGATTTTTTTTTTAGTTATCTTTTTGTTATTGATTTCTAGTTTACTTCTATAGTGGTTTAAAAGTAGAAATCATATGATTATTAAGATGTGTTTTATTGCCCAGAATATTGTGTGTCTTGGTGAATATGTGAGCTTGAGAGAAATGTATATTCTGCTGTTGCTGGATTAAGTAGTCTATAGATGTTCATTATACCAGTTGACTGATGGTGTTGTTATGTTCAACAGTGTCCTTACTGATTTTCTGTCCATTTCTTATAGAGGGGTTTTGAATTCTCCAAACATGTTAGTGGATTTATCTATTTCTCTTTGCAATGCTGTCAGGTTTTTTTCTTTTCTTTTTTTGCCTCGTATAGTTTAATGCTCTGTTGCTAGGCACATGCACATTAAGGATTGCTATGTCTTCTTAGAGAACGGACCACTTTGCCATTATGTAATGCCTCTCTCTATCCGTGATAACTTTCCTTGCTTTTAAGTTTGCCTTGTCTGAAATTAACATGGCTACTCCTGCTTTCTTTTAATTAGTGTTAGCTTGGTATATTTTTTCCACTTACTTAGTTTTAATCCATATGTGTCTATGTTTAAAGTGGGTTTCTTGTAGACAACATATATAGTTGGTTCTTGTTTTTTTTATTGACTTTGGCAATTTCTGTCTTCTAATTGGTACATTTAGACCATTGATCTTCAAAGTGATTATTTATATTAACCATATTGATTACTTTTCTATTTTTGCTCTGGTTCTTTATTTCTGTTTTTGTCTTTCACTTTTTTTTCTGCCTTTTGTGGTTTTAATTTGGCATTTTATGTAATTAGATTTTTCTCTCCTTTCTTAGCATATTGATTATACTTTTTAAAAACCTTTCTGAGTGGCTGCCCTAGAGTTTGTATTATACATTCACAGTTAATTCAAGTCCACTTTCAGATAACACTGTAGCACATCACAGGTAGTGTGAGAATGTTTTAATAACCAAATAATCCTAATTTCTCCCTTTGTCCCTTTCATCATTACTGTTATTTATTTCACTTATATATAATCATAATATGTAACCTATCCATAAGCATGCATAATCACATACATTGTTGGTGTTATTTTGAACAATGTGTTGTCTGTTAGATCAATTAAGAATAAGGAAATAACTTTTATTTTTACCTTCACTTATTCCTTCTTTGATGTTCTTTGTTACTTTATGGATATCTGAACATCTGGCTTATGTTGTTTTCCTTCTCGCTGAATAACTTCTGTTAGTATTGCTTACGAGACAGGTCTGCTGGCCACAGAGTCCCTCAATTTTTGTCTTAGACAGCCTTTTTTCTTCTTGAATGCTAATTTCTCAGGATACAAAATTCTAGGCTGGTGGGTTTATCCTCCACACTTTAAATACTTCACTCTACTCTCTCCTTGCTGGCATAAGTTTCTGAGGAGAAATCAGATGTGATTCTTACTGTTGTTTCTATGTAGTGAAGGTATTTTTTCCTCAGGCTTCTTTCAGAATTTTTCCTTTATCTTTGATTTTCTGTAGTTTAAAATGATAACCCTAGGTGTAGTTTTGTTTTGTTCTTCCCCCCTTAGAACTGTAGTTTGATGTCTGACATTAATTTGGGGAACGTCTCAGTCATTATTATTTTAATTATTTCTTTTGTTCCTTTCTTCTCCTTCTTGTATTCCTGTTACATGTATGTACCTTTTGTAGTTACCCCACGGTACTTGGATATTCTGTTCTGCTTTTTAAATCTTTGTTCTCTTTGCTTTTGGGTTTTTGAGAATCCTATTGCCATATCCTCTAGCTCAGAGATTCTTTCCTCAGCTGTGTCAAGGCTGCTGATAAGCCCATCAAAGGTATCCTTCATGTCTGTTAGACTGTTTTTTTTTTCTTCACTTTTATTTCTAGCATTTCTTTTTGGTACTTTTCTCAAGATTTCCATCTTTCTGCTTATATTCCCATCTGTTCTTGCATGTTGTCCCCTTTATCCACCAGAGCTCTTATATCAGTGATGGCGAACCTATGACACGCGTGTCAACACTGACACGCGTAGCCATTTCTGATGACACGCGGCCGCATGCCGAGGATGAAACATTTGCTGCTCCTGAGGATGAAACATTTGCGACTAGAGTCTTGGAGTTAGTTTTTTCCTCAAAGTGACACACTACCCAAGTTATGCTCAGTTTTTTGGCGAAGTTTGACACACCAAGCTCAAAAGGTTGCCCATCACTGTCTTATATTAACCATAGTTGTTTGAAATTCCCAATCTGATAATTCCAGCATTCCTGCCATGTCTGTTTCTGGGGCTTGCTCTGTGTTTTCAAATTGTGTTTTTGCCTTTGGGTATTTCTTGAAATTTATTCTTTATAACTGGACATGATGTGCTGGATAAAATGACCTGCTGTAAAAAGACCTTTAGTAATGTAGGGGTGAGTTGTGGGCGAAGGGGAAGTGTTCTACAGCCCTGTGACTAGGTCTGACCATTTCAGCGAGACATCCCTTGGACTGTGAACTTCACAAGAATTTCTTAGTTTCTTCCTAGCCCCTTAAGTAGGACAGGTTGGCTGGAGTGGGCTGGAGTTGAGCATTTACTTTCCCCAGGTCAGTTAGGCTCTGATAATACCCTGGAAGTTTAACTAGTTTTCCCTGAGGGCAGATCTTGTCAAAGAGAACAGAGTGCTCTCGCATATTTCAAAATGTTTTCCCCCCTTCCCTTGTAGGAAGCATGGAAGCACGAGGGGGATTTTTCTCCAATATTGACTGTGGGAACCTAAGGTTGAGCCCCTGGAGGCAAATATCACAATACTGTGGGGCCCCCTCATGACTGAATTCCCTGGAGCTTCTAATTCTCTGATATGTCTGCACTGAGCCTTCATCAATTTGTCAGTTACAGTTCAGGTTTTCCTACTTTAGCCTTGGTTCCCACATGATTTTGCACCTGTGAGTCTCAGTTGCAGTAAACCACAATTCCCTCCGGAAGGCGCGACTCCCTGTACTCTCCTGTTTGTCTCTCCAGTCTTGGGGGAAGTGGTTTGCCTTGTGTTTTCTTCACTCTTTATGGATCCAATCTGTTCGGAATTTTACTTATTGTTAGGATAGAGTAGCAACATCCAGGCTACTTATATGCAGACCCGGAAACTAGAAGTCAGAAAGTTTTTAAAAATAAAAAAATTAAGAAAGGAAGAGATAAAAAGGATTCAATAGAAAGTGCCAAATATTGAAGTAGGCAGAGAAAAATCAAACATACGATTGGTAGGAGATCACAAAGAAACCCAAAGCAAGGCAACTGACCTATAAAAATAATTCAAGGAAACTTTTCTGAAATTAAAAAAAATATTGAAGCTACAAGTGGAAAGAGCACACTACATTTTTAAGATTGTTGACAGTATGACTAACACTAAGAAAAGGAAAAAAAAAGCTTTGAGGTAATAAAAGAAAAAGTGCATATGACTTACAAGGTATAAAAGTTTATCATGCTATCAACATCAGTGCTGTCTTGAGGGGGGATGAATCAACATGTTTAAAACAAGGAAAGAAAGAATGAGCCAAGGATTTTATACCCAGCAAAGCTAACTTCTTACCTAATAGTAGAGAAACATGTAAATTGACTGTACCTCTACTACGCCCTCAGCTAATCAGAGTGAGTATGCAAATTAACCCAATAAAGATGGCGGTTAATTTGCATACATACCTGGGTCCCAGGAACCTCCTCAGCACCCAGGTCACTCCCAGCCGGCCATCAGAGGTGCCGGGAGGTCCCCCTTCCCAAGCCTAAAGCCTGGGGTGGAGGCTTTAAGCTTGGGAAGGGGCCAAGCCTGTGATCAGAGGGGTGGGGGGCTGTGCCCCCTTCCTAAGCCTAAAGCCTGGGCGGAGGCTTTAGGCTTGGGAAGGGGCCGAGCCTGCGATCGGAGGTGCCGGGGTGGGGGTGGGGGGGGACCTTTTCCCAAGCCTAAAGCATGGGGTGGAGGCTTTAGGCTTGGGCCAGGGCCGAGCCTGGGATCGGAGGGAAGGGGAAACAATCAATGGAAACATATCCTCAGGTGAGGATAAAAAGAAAAATAAAGAAATGTCATATCCTATGAAAGACACATCTTGAAAATGCTTAAAGAAAGTTGTCATTTTTTCATGGTGAAGGGACTGGAGTCTGTGTTGATGAAAATACCTTGGCGGCTGCAGTGACTGGCAGTGGCTGCAGCAGCGGGGTGATGGGGCTGGTGCCTTCCCCTGATCAGCCTGGTCGCCTCCTGCAAAGGGAGGCCAGACTGGGGCTTAGGTCCACTCCCAATGGGGAGCAGGCCTAAGCCGTCAGTAGGACATCCCCTGAGGGCTCCCAGTATGTGAGAGGGGGCAGACTGGGCTGAGGGACCCCTCCCCAGTGCATGAATTTCATGCACTGGGCCTCTAGTTTAAGTATAAAGGGCACAGATAGTTATCAACATGTAAGTATTCAGGCAGTATTGTTCCCATGAGCTCTTCCTGAGAAATCTAATAGAGAATGAATTGTAGATGACTCAAGTGATGAAGAAGCCACAAGCATAAGAACATAAAGATTGCTGTAGAAATAGGACTAAAGGAGTACTAAGGGGGTGAGAGTGTAGTGTATAATGGCTATATGCTCTGACAGTGCAGATGCAGTGGGACTATTTTTTTTTTTTTAATGGAAGGAAAGCAGGGGAGAACATGTGCAATTTTTTTTAGATATCTTTGATGATCATATTGGTGGTGATATGAGTATTACAATTTTGAGATAGTTGCTGTGTAATGTCAGATAAAACAAGTAGTATTGGAATGTTCCAATCCTGTCATCCCCTCTGCTTTTAAGAACCATGATTCTCAGAATGGAAGAAAAGAGGTTTTGATGTTATAAGGAAGTGGCTAAGTAAAAACTCTCTAGTATTGAATTTGAATAGAAAGTATCATTATGCATTTATGAGATGTTTTTGTCTTGGAGTTAGTAATATTTCCTAGTTTATTCCTAGAGCATATAGCCATTATACACTACACTCTCTCCCCCTTAGTCCTCCTTTAGTCCTAGTTCTATAGCAACTAATATTTCATCCTTATGTTCTTATATGCTGGTAGCTTCTTCATCACTTGAGTCATCTACAATTCATTCTCTGCTAGATTTCTCAGGAAGAGCTCATGGGAACAATACTCCCTGAATACTTGCATGTATCTGTGCCCTTTATACTTAAAAGTCAGCTTTGCTGGATATAGAAACTCTGTCTCAGTCAAGAGAGAGCATCTTTAGCATCTAGATTGTGGTTTTTGAAACACTATTTCTCTGTAAGATAAATTAAGGCTTCTTGGAGAAATAAG
This sequence comes from Cnephaeus nilssonii, assembly GCF_951640355.1. NCBI lineage: Eukaryota > Metazoa > Chordata > Mammalia > Chiroptera > Vespertilionidae > Cnephaeus > Cnephaeus nilssonii. Next base: position 29,092,958 of record NC_137092.1, on the reverse strand, counting down.
TCTGAGGCAAGAAGTGTAGGAAATGAAGCTGGAACATCTTAATTAACAAGGGAACTATGAAAGATTTGACTTTCAATAATGATAAGAATTGAAACCCTCATATATTTTTAAGCCATGATTTCATAATGATATTAAAAAGACTTGATCACCTCCATAAAATTATAGGGAACCAGTTTATTATATTGGAAACTGGGAAATAAAGGAAAGAATCAAGCATTTATCCTGATTTTTATGTGAACTGTACCACTGGGTATCCAAATAGTAACTAAGGGGCAGAGTCTATTATAAAAGTATTCCAGCTACAGAATGAAAAAGTGACAGAATTAGAATACCACCATCTTGTTCTTTTATTACATGTATGCATATGCTTGTCTTTGTTGATATTTTTGTGCAGTTTATAAAAAGGTAGCCTTTCTTCACTTATTGCTACTGGCCAGTAAGTGACAACTTCTAATGCTGATGATAATATGAAAGGTGCCTCTCTGATGGACAACCAGCACAACTTTGTGAGATGACCCTGAATCTCTACATTGGTTCAAGCCCATCTCTGTTTGATGTTATTAAGGAAAGGGACTTTTTTTTTTGCAAGCACCATTTTGTCCTTTGAGGAATTTCACTTCAATGCAATTTATCAATTCAGTGGGATAGAGAAAGTGCTATTCTAGGTACTATTTCTCTCACTCATTTTAGCATGAAGTATTTTTGAGGTAGAATTAAGTACTTCCTGAGATGTTATATAGTATCAGGAATGTTTAAGAGGACTGGCTGGCCACAGAGGCAGGAAGTTCCATGGCATTACGTCCCTGTTGTAGCTAGCACAATTTGGGTCCTTGATTAGGTCCAGAACTTGATTCACCATAATTCATAAAGTTCAGGGGGTAGACCCACATTAGCAAAAGTTCAAAAGACTATGGTATAAATCAGAATGTCAGTTTGTTAACTTTTCCGTAATTAGTAACTGCTAAATCAATGAGAGCACTCACTTTAGCTCTATTCTTTCCCAACTCGGCAGGTACCTTTGAAGCCAGAAGGTTGTACGGTTTGCAAAGGGAGGTGGATGATTCTAATGGTTGGTGACATTCTCATCACATTCTGATCCACCCATCTTCACTCCAGGGAGATACCTGCCAGCTGGACCAAAGCACTTGTGTCAACCATGTCAACATCTTGCAATATACACACTTCCAAATTCTTGCTTTCTAGCTTATCTTTTCCAGGCTCCACATGCATGGAGAAAGGGAACACCTTCCCAGTCAGCCAGAGCTTCTGGGTCAACCCTAGTGATGAGTGTGTCATGACACTTGAAGCAGCCAGCTCACCTCACATGCAAAAAATTTCAGATAAATGAATCTAACAAACATGGAGCACCATCCATGGACTAGACACTAAGAGTAATCAATCACCAGGGATGCCTGGTCTTAAGTCACGTACAGCCTGGTGGGGCCAGATTTAAACATTCTTTGCCCACTCCTACTAGTAGTTATGCATAGTATGACTGAATCAGAGAAAGCATCAAAGTATGAACTTCAACTTGTCTAAGAGGGCTGAACTATAACAGAACTCATTCCATAAATTTTATTAGGTGGGATTGGAGCTACTGGATGCAGCCTTTTCAGGCAAAAGCCTCCTGTTTGGTTGTGTATTTAGAGAAAGAGCTGTGACTTCCTCTGAGGGTGGCTAAGTACTGAGAAATGGGACTACATCTCTCCAGTATCCCTTTAATGGTGTAGGTCTGGGGGGTTGTGTTTGGCTGGTTCATTCGTCCGTTTTCTTTAGTCCGGGATAGAACATGAAACGATGGCTGCTGCTTCAGGTTTCCGGGCTCGCCCTGCTGTGAGTTCAGGTGTGTGAGCCCCTGCTGTTCCGCAGGCCCGCCAGCCACACAGCCACTGAATTATCTTCTCACAGGCCTGGTGCCAGGACCGGAAGCATAGTGTCTACAATTCAAGACTTCTTTCCATTCTGGAATTTTGAACTTATCTTTAGAACTCAAATGAGAGTGTGGTGATGACAGCGAAATAGTTAATCTGGAGAGTTGGCTACTCAAAAAGAAGACTTAGCCCTGGCTGGGTGGCTCATTTGGTTGGAGCATTGTCCCATACATCAAAAGGTTGCCAGTGCGATTCCCAGTCAGGGCACATAGCTAGGTTGCGGATTCCATCCCCAGTCGGAACGCGTATGGGAGGCACCTGATCGATGTTTCTCTCACATTGATATCTCTTTCTCTCTCTCCTTCCCTCCTTTCCTCACTCTCTAAATCAAGAAACATATCCTTGATTGAGGTAAAAACAAAAAAAAGACTTAAAGGCCTCATCCCTTAAATATATTGGACTTGAAGTAGAAACGATTATGTGTATTTTGGATTTAAAAGAGTTTTGGGAAGGAAACTCCCCCCACCCCCTCCCCCCACCCCACAAGTTTTTGGTTTAATTGCCTGGCAGGGTGAGAAATCCCAACACAACAGTGTGGAACTGGGGCATGAAAAGCAGCAAGTGAAACGGATTTATGAAGCCCATAAATAAAAATGAAAGTCATTTCATTGTCCAAATTGAGTGGAAAGGCACAATCTATCCCAATTCTGATAAATGGAAGAGTGGGACACACATAAGGGTAAGGTCTTTCCATTTTAATAAAGCCAGATAATGGGTGTAACATAACTGAGGAATTTCAGAAAAAGGGACGTTTCATTTTGCCAGACTTGACCAAGGAAGCATGTTATCATAACTACTCTATGGGGGAAAATGCACACTTTTCCAAAAAGAAGTACAGTCAATTGCATGCTTACCCCGTGCCCAAATGAGTGTTTTCCTATAAAGCCAACAGCAGTGAAAGGAATGACAAACAAGGTCAAGGTTGCAGCCATGTTCCACAGGAGATTTCCATACTTCTGGAATTTGGGGGGTTGTCAGCCTTTTACTGTTCTTGACTAAGAAGAGCATTGGTACCTTACTCTTCTTTGAAACTGTTTATTCCTGTACAAATGGATCAGGTAAGACTGAGGTGGGTGCCGACAGTCAACAGCTCTATTGAAAGAAAGGGATGCCTGCAGTTTGAATGGTGGGATCTTTGTGCTGTGGCTCCTCAGGTTTGGGCTACTCTCTGCTTCCTACTCCTCACTGATTTCCAGCCCCACCTTCTCGCGTGTGTCAATTCAGCCTGTTCTCTTCCCAACTAAATTCTTGTTGTTTTCTTCAGAGTTTTGTTTTGTTTTGTTTTTGTTAATCCTCGCCTGAGGATATTTTTCCCATTGATTTTTAGGAAGAGTGGAAGGAAGAGGGAGGGAAAGACAGAGAGAAACATCCGATGTGAGAGAAATACATTGATTGGTTGCCTCCTGCACGGCCAACCAGGGCCCGGGCCTGGGAGGAGCCTGCAACCAAGGTAAGTGCCCTTGACCAGAATCGAACCCAGGACCCTTTGACCCACAGGCCGATGCTCTATCCACTGAACCAAACCAGCTAGGGCTGTTTGTAGTTTTGTTTTGTTTTGTTTTTGCTGATTCATTATCAGTCTGTTCCTGGAAATACTTGTGAAAAGGGCAAGTATGCAAGTTGATTGGTCCAAATTAATAGCACAGTCACTAGTCATGAAACTAGAGAGAAGCCAGTGGGCTAATAAGAGAACCAAAGCCAGGCATGAATTTTTCATCTTTAACATGGAACTAAAAACTCACTTGACATTCATTTAATAAACATGTTGAACACTTGTCTTGTCCTACTGATTCTCCTAGGCACTGTACATGATTTAAAGATAAATTAGACCTGGGCCCCAACCTCTAATCTCACAGCAAATGGCAGTCTTTCCTCCCTCCTTCAATTTTCATCAGCACCCCTAGGCCACCCCAAGATACAGCCAATCTAGATAAAAATGACATGTTTGCTTTACAAATACAGCTTTCAGACAAGTTTTTTAAGCCCCTTCCAACTGGATTGCTCCCTAAATCTGTCTCAAATAGATTTTCTGAAGCTACCACAGCCTCCCGAGTAGTCACTGAAAATGTGCTCTGGCAACTAAAGGGCCATATAATCAGACCATCTCTTCATCCAACTCTTTATTCATGTACCATTCAAGGTTTAGACTAGGGCTAAGAAGAGGGTAGAGTCCCTCCCACTTGTTTGTGTGAACTACTGGAAGCATCTCGCTGTCTCTTCATACACTGAAGTGAAACCAACCCATTCTCGGAGATGAAGTCTCTTCCACTGCCTCCTCCCGCCCTTTATCTTCAAGAGTTAAGTCTATGGCACCTTGGGAAACTTGACTTCAAACATGCCCAGTGCACATCCTGGAATTGATATTTCTTGTTTGGTGTCCTTGGATCATTAAAGACTGTGACTGTGAAGAGCTTCTCCTGTGGTGAGAATTTGACTAATTAAATTACCACAACTGGAGGAACTTCACTGCCTGATAAAGCAAAATATATCACTGAAAATTGGAGTGCAGAGAGAGTAAAGTCATTATGTTTGCAGCACTGCGTAAGGGAGTGGCACTGTGTACAAGGGATCGGAGTGCTTTGAGCACACAAAAAAGGTTCCCTGTTGTGTGGAGGGGCAATTCCATTGGGCAGAACCCTCCCACACCATTCCGCCTCCCTGTCCTGATTTCAGGTTCACCAAGGAGGCTTCTGATGAACAATTCAGCTTTCCCTCTTAAACAGTTTTATATTGGAAAGGGGATCACCTAGATAGGGGGCACGAGAATTCCAAGCTCTAGGAAGGAATTTCTGAACTCCTCCATGATAAATTATGATTTATTGGTCAATTGTATGTTAATCTGCTTAGAACAAGAACTTCTCTGGAACTTGTTTCCTTGAGGTGCTTGAGAACCCCTTTCCTGCGAGTGACCACCCTATGGCATCTTCCTAGATGCCTCCCCAAATTCCAGCAACCCCCCCCCCCCCCCATCCAACCCCCATCACTTTTCACTCAAGGATAAGACCATCCATCAGACCATGTGCTACTTAGGTTGTGGGTTTTAAAGATTTTATGTCTTTCTGCTTCTTACCACCTTATGATAGACAATAATTTTCTAAAAGGAAGTAGAGTAGAGGGAGTAGGATTATGCAAATTAACATGAGTATTAAGAAACAAAGGAAGACCTACAGGCCCTCTTCAATCACGATTGGGCAATTGTTCTGATTTGCTGGTGTACACTTGAATAACACCTCTCTGACAATGAGTGCTCCCCAACAATGCTCCCTACAAAAGGGGGAGAAAGAAAGAGCAGCTCACCAATAAAATCAGACTAGCCTCCTCTTTGAATAACTCTGACCTGGAAGAGGGATGAGCCCAGAAGGAAAAAATTTGAAAAGTTTACTTCAGGTTGAGAATTTCTAATGCCACCACTTTTGTGTGTGTGTGTTGTTGTTTGATAGACATGACAGCATCTCCTCATTATTATGGAAAATATAGGGTTGGTGGTAATTACTATCTGAATATGAATGGGAGCAGAAGTGGGCATAGCCTGCACTGGCCTTTCTTTGACAAGGTATAACTTTCTTCTGAATTTCTGTGTTAATTAATGCTTATTTAAAAACCACTTTAATTGGTAGTAAACACCTCAACTTTTTGTACTCATTAAAATGCAGCCATTGATGTGTGATGGGTTTTTTTTTAAAGCTTAATTAACTTTCCTTCTGTATATGTAACCTATAATAATGACAAACATATTGGGAAAAAATCACCCCAGCTTTTTTTCCCCTCTCCCTCCCAACCCCCATTATAAAGACATTTTTGGCTGTGGCTGTCTCACTTTGTTAGGATCAGATGCCATTAATTTGGCATTTGGGAGAGGAGTAGGTGGCAGGAAATGAAGGCTTTTTGAGACATTGGCCATTTCTAAACCAAATATTCATGCCTCTTTGGGAGAAATAGTAAATTTTTTTTAAAGTAAAGAAAAAGTTTTAAGAAACCATTACCTCATGACTCAAGATATGTCTTGAGTATCTTAGTGGAAAACATCAAATTCTTAAGATGTTCTTGGAAATCTTTTTTTTTGGAGTGGTTATAGTTGTGTGGGAACAGAGTAATGCATCCCTCCCCTTTTCATTAGGAGATATAATTACTACTGAGGTCATAGAACTAGCTTAGAGAAAATTTGGAAAATAAGAAACAATTCTTAATAGTCTCACTACCCTAACACAACAACAGTTTTTCATTTTTCATAATACCCTTGCATTCTTTGTCTATAGTGGAAACAAAATTGTTAATGGTAAAACCAGTCAGCAGGTATAGAAGGAAATGGATCAAGGCACAGTTAAAAGGTGGAATTGAAGGAATGAGGAGGAATTGATCTTGTGGTTTAACAGTCATTGGATAGGAAATTTGGGTTTATCAAGGGGGAGTGCCAAGGGGGTGTGGCTGGTGGAGGGGAATAACAGCTATGGGGCCAAGTCATACCGGTACAAGGGAAATTTTCAGTCTTAAAAGTCCCTAACAGCCCCTCCTCTTGATCAACAGGGAGACCAAGTCTCATCATTTGATACACAGATTCTGATTTATTTTTTCCTTCAAATTATATAACTTAATGTCCATTCCAGTCTCAGACTCACTGGTAAGGACTACTGTCAGAGTTTTTGTGTGTGATTTTTGTCTTAGAAGTTGAATTAAAAAAAAATTTTTTTTAGCAAGTGGCTGAACTAGGGACATTTAAGACTGAAGAGAACACAGGGAATGACGGTGGAAATAACACATACTAAGAGAATTATCAAAAGGCCTTGGATAGTGGATATCGCTCATGAGTCCAGATCCTGCCCCACCTGGGATCAGCCAGAACAGTTCCATCCCAATCCAACGAGAAAGGAGGTTTGATATCAGTAAATGAATACAACACGTTCCTCCTTTTGAGTTACCAAGATTTAATCTTTGGTATCCAGAATAATATTATTAAGGAAAGGAATTTTAAGAATCTTATTTTAATGCATTTTTAAACAAACAGAAGGGAAACGATGGTTATGAAAAGAAGGAGGAACAAGAGACAAGGGTATGGCGGTCAGTGGCTCCCTGTGTCCTGGGGTCTTGATTTGGAGGGCATGAGCTAAATCTGTCCATGTCAGGCTGTCTGCTGCTTGATCCGAGATTCCTGGAAAGCTGTCTCCTTAGCCCCAGTTTCAGATCTCCTGTCAATAAGGGAATTCCTATTAGCTAAGTTTGGGACTTTTTGAGTGATAAAAAAATACTTTTCTTTTTTATTTTTTTTTGAAATTTCTTTAGCTTAATGTCATTTCCTATTGAGTTTTCTTTCAGCAGTCACTTTTTTAATTTTCCAGAATCTTGTTCTTTGGATATACCTATTTTATAGCATGCCATTCTTATTTTATGAATGATATATATTTATCTCTCTACAGAGAGAGGAATTATAGTTTTTGTTTTTCCTATTTCCAGCATGATTCCCTCTGTTCTGTCTGGTGCTGGGTATCAAATTCCGCTGTGTAAACTAATTTGTAATGAACTCCAAATCGGTTCCAGGATGGGAGGTGAGAGAAGAAGATAAAGAAGTCCTTGCTTTGTGCCTGGCAGCTTTAACCTATTTGGAAGCCCGGTAGCAATTTCTAATGTTCCTTTCAAGACTCATTTTAGGATTTTCCAGACAGAAACTGACCTTTGAGAACACCCCATTCCTAAAGAATCCTGAAAATTTGACACCATCCCAGACTCCTCCAAGCTCTGAGGTGACGTGGACATTCGAGCAGATTTCATGCCTGTTTGGATGCCTGGACCCCTGGGCCTATGGTGCAGGGCACCCCTACGACTGGAACGTGGGGCATGGCTCTTCCCGAAACATGGCCCACACTCCAGCTGTGCTTGCCCTGAGAAAGGCAAGTGTAGGATATGGCATAAGCCTGGAGAATCCAGCATCTTCCTCCCAGCATCTTCCAGCATCTTCCTGCCGAATTATTTTAAGAATCACTGGATTTCAAATTAGCTAACTTGAAGATAGCTTTATATTACCAAAAGGTATTATAATTTAATAATGAGGCTCTGAATAGTGTTATAATATTTTATTTAATTAATATATCAACTGAAAAGTGTAAAAATAAAACATCCCTTCAACAGAGTCATGATGTTGAACATTAGTGACCATTGTGCAGGATTGCATTAGGACAGTGGTCAGCAAACTGCGGCTCGCGAGCCACATGCGGCTCTTTGGCCCCTTGAGTGTGGCTCTTCCACAAAATACCGCGTGCGGGCACACACGTACAGTGCGATTGAAACTTCGTGGCCCATGCACAGAAGTCGGTTTTCGGCCTGGGCCAGTGGTCGGCAAACTCATTAGTCAACAGAGCCAAATATCAACAGTACGACGATTGAAATTTCTTTTGAGAGCCAAATTTTTTAAACTTAAACTTCTAGCGCCACTTCTTCAAAATAGACTCGCCCAGGCCGTGGTATTTTGTGGAAGAGCCACACTCAAGGGGCCAAAGAGCCACATGTGGCTCGCGAGCCACGGTTTGCCGACCACTGCATTAGGAGATGGTTGAGCCAAAGCTTTCCTCACCTCAGAATATCCTGGACTAATTAAAATCACTGAAACCATGTTATATATTTATTTTGTTTAAAATAAAAAATTTCCCTTTATTTAAAGTAATATATTTATCGAAGAGAACTTGAAAAAATGTAGACACTTTCAAAAAGAATTAAAAATCATCATTATCTGCCACTCAGAGATAATCACTGGTAATATTTTTAACATATTTTCTTCTACTCTCCTCTTTTTTAATCCTCACCTGAGGACATATTTTGATTTGTAGAAAAGAGGAAGGGAGAAAGAGAGAGAGAGAGAGAGAAAGAGAGAGAGAGAAAGATCTGTCAGTTGCTTCCTGTACACCCCCTGACCAGGAAATGGAATCCACACCTTTTGGTTTATTAGACAACATTCCAACCAACTGGCTGGGTAGCCACCCAGCAGTATTTTCTTCTAATATTTTTATGCATGTTATGTATTGTTATGTAAAGTTGAGATTATTTTATCTAGAAATTTTGTATATTTTTGTTCACTGAATATTATATTGTAAGCATTTCTGCATCTCAGTAAATACTCTTTAAAAACACCATTTGCTTTACCCATCATGTTCTATTACATGGATATCCCCTGATTCTTTTGTTTGTTTTTAAGGATTCCTCTTTTGCTGATCACTTAGATTCTTTAATGTTTGCAGTTACAAGCAATGTCACAGTCTCCTTTCCTGGAACCTGTCTTTGGGAAACAGTCTGAAATTCATGCACAATCTTTATTGTTGGATCAAGTTGGAATTTAAGCTTGAGACTCTTGCTATATACTTGCCAAACTAGTATTTGGAGTAAGGTTCCATGCTGCTCTGGTGTTTTGAAAATGCAGTCTCAAAAACCCCAGCTCCAATCAGTGCAGTGTTCTGCTTCGCTCATTTTAACTGGGTGGAAGGGACATGTTGCCCATGGCTGAGCTTGAGGAAGGCATCGGAGCATAGTGTAGGGGAGTAAGAAGAGTCAGGAGCGACGGCTGGGGGCTCCCGTAGATGGTGTCTGTGTTTCTGGTGTCTTAGTTAAGGACAGATCCCACGGCCACAGATTTCCTGGGAAAGGATTCCTCTGTCTATCTTTGTCCCTGCCAGCCCCTCCCTCCTGAGTCCTCTGCCCTCCCCATCTCTGCCTCTTTTCTGCACTGGCTGCTTTGACTCTGTCCCTTCTAACAATCTGGTCACCACTCCAGACTAGACTGAGGTCAGGGGACAAGTATTCCATCACAGCTGACAGAACTCATTCAGTACTGTACTAGTCAGGATAAGCCAGGCAATGCTGTGGTAACAAACTGCACAATGTCTTAGTGCCTTTACCCAGTCAAGTTCATTGTTCATTCGGGTAGCTGTCATCCAATGGGTCGTGATTCAACCATCAGGCAGCTTGGTTTTCATGGCACTTTGATCTTAAGGCATGACTTCAGGATGGCCATGGCAGGTGATGAGTGAACAGAAAATTGAGATTCAGCCTTTGGGTCAAATCTAAGAATGTGACCTCACCTAATTGCCTGGGGTCAGGGAAATATGATCGTCTATCTGGAAATATTGGTGAGCATTATGATGTCTACCTAAATTACAAAAACAACACACATCCCAAAAGCAAAAAAACACACACACACAAACAAACCTGATCTTCAAATATACTCCAAACACAGTAATAAAGAAAAATATCATTATTAAATATGTGCAAGCAGCATTGTAGTGACTTACGAGTGCATCCAGTATGTCGGCTTTGTATTTCAAACAGAATTTGTTGTGAAGCTCTATGCCTCATGGTGAAAACAATTGCATCAAATTAACCTTGATTTCATGATGGAGCTCAAGGTAACCCAGGAGTCTACCCACATTTTTAGATACAAATTGCATCACTTAAAGCAGAGGTGGGGAATGTCTGGCCCATGAAATCATTTGGTCTGACCCTGCCAAGGCATTAGGGGTGAGTGAATTAAATGTTTGACCAAGCCCTAACAGGTGTGGCTCAGTGGATAGAATGTTGGCCTGTGGACTCAAGGGTCCCAGGTTCGATTCTGGTCAAGGGCATGTACCTTGGTTGCGGGCACATACCCAGTAGGGAGTGTGCAGGAGGCAGCTGATTGATGTTTCTCTCTTATCGATGTTTCTAATTCTCTATCCCTCTCCCTTTCTCTCTGTAAAAAATTAATAAAATATATTTTAAAAAAATGTTTGACCAAATATAGCAGGCTAATTTTTAAGTTGATAATTCTGTATGGCCCACAAATGATATAAATATCCAAATGGCCCTTATCAGAAAATAGGTTCCCCACCCTGACTTAAAGGAAGAGTTAAGATTTAGTTCATTGAGAAGGGATGGAGAGCAGGTTTCAATTTGTGAGCCACAGCTGCCTGATTTGTTAGTAAACCCTTGGGACTCAACTGCTGTGATGAGCAGGACTCTCAGGCAGCATCTAGGCTCAGTGTGGGGAAGAGGTCAGTGATTCATTCACTCAACAGGTTGTACAAAGCACTTACTAGGTAGAGGCGCTGTACCAAGTGTTGATGCTTGCAGCTCACACGGAACTTACCACTTAGCGATGCATGTCATGGGATGCCGGCGTGTGTGTGTGTGTGTGTGTGTGTGTGTGTGTGTGTGTGTGGTGAGGAAAGAGGAGGCACATTGTTTTCTTCATACTGCCATCACTAAGCTAATGGGACTATTCAGTTAGTGCCAGATTAATTCAAGCAGTAGAAGTAACTGCTAATTGGCTGTCTCTCACATGTACTCTTACAAGAAGGATGTAGGTTTTGAAGTGTTTTCCCCTCATCATGATGAGTCCTGCAGAACTAACCATATGCTTCCTCCCTGTGACATGTGTTTTCAAGGAAACTAAAGGTGTTAATGGAAGACCATCTCCTTTTATGTCTCTTTCCCTGCCTCATTCCTCCGGCTGCCATGGGAAACTTGGCTTATTCTTGTTAGGCCCCAGATTCCATTCCCTTACACCGAATTTTCTATTTTCTTAAACAGCTTAAACTAGCAAATGGGAATGATATTAATTCTCCTCCTCCGTTCCTATAAGTGTTTGAATCCACCCAGCACGGAGCAGGAGGATGCCACCTTTCCTCTTCAATTGCTTCAGCGGAAGTGATTGATATAAAGATGAGCTGGATTTCCAGAGGGGCTCATTCTTAGCTGGGGCTCTGGGTTGGTGTCTCCGTAGACTCAGTACCGTGAAACTCAAGTGAAATGGTAAACAGCACAAAGAGACCAACATAGTCAACTCACTGGTTTCTTGTCTCTGTGAGACATATTGGGCTACTGCCAAAATTAACAAGAAAAAGAATTTATTTCTAAAGAACAATAGGAAATAGATTGTTATACATTTTCTTTCTTCATTATCTCTTGTCTATGTAATAAATATGGTAAATCTAGGACCAGGTTTCCAAAATATTTTCTCTGGGGGCACATCCATTGAATATTTAGTACTCATAATTATAATGACATATACATAATGATATATATCATACATATGTATAATATATAATACATAATCCTATCTAATAATAGAGTAACATGTAAATTACCATCACTCTGCTACGCCCATGATTGGGTGGCGGGAGGCTGGGGGGCGGGACTCGGGGTGGCCTATCCGGCCATTGAGAGGCACGGATCCGCTGCCACTGAGGGGGGCTACCCTGCTGTTGAGAGGCGCAGGGGGCGGGACTCCCGCCCCCTGTGCCTCTCAACGGCCAGATCCGCGGCCGCTGAGGGGGCCTGCCGTGGACACGCAGGGTAGCCAGGTGTCCGCGGCAGCCCCCCTCAGCGGCCGTTGAGAGGTGCAGGGGGCAGGAGTCCCGCCCCCTGCGCCTCTCAACAGCAGGGTAGCCCCCCTCAGCAGCCGCGGACCATCAAAAGCGTGGGAGCTGGGTGCCTGTCTGCTCCTGCACCAGGCCTTTCAGAAGCCTCCAGCTGGAGGCTTCTGAAAGGCCTGGTGCACCAGCGGACAGGCACCCAGCTCCACCGCGAAAAGCGAAAGCGTGTAGGGGACCCTACACGTGCATGATTCAATCATGCACTGGGCCTCTAGTATAATATATAATATATAATATATACACACACACATACACACACATACACTAAAAGACATTTCATACTTTCATATCCATTATGGGAAACTTTTTGAATCTGTGTTATTGGTGTAAGGATCCTTTCATTCTCTGAGTATTCATTATCTGAGTCTCCAGTTGCATAAGGAAGGAAAAGTCATTCTAGCAAGAAAATTCTCAGTAATAATGTGACCACTTTTAAGATCAGTCTCCACTCAAACATGCCTCCCTGTTTAACACTAGGGCTTTAACCCTGCCCATTGGGTCAATATCATTAACATTTTTGGCTTTCAGTCCATCTCCGCTAATTTCAGGGTGTGGGAAACATTTGACAACACTAATGAAAATAAAATAGAAATCGATGGCACAATGAAATCGGAAATCTTGCAGAAGATCCAAGTTTTCATAAAGTGTTGATAGTGATATGGAGAACTGCTCTAGTCACAGGCAATGCCTTTCACAGCTGGGCACCTGGCAGAGCTGAATTAATTAGACATGGAAGAGGAGACCATTTAGATGACAGGTATTTGAAAAGAGAATTGTTTGAATCCCAAGAATGCTGATGTAATACCTGAGTATTTAAACAGTGATCTGATTTATAATCTTACTTCATGCCAAACATGAAGTGACAAATGTCAGTGTCCATGAGAACTGGAGAATTCTTTAGTCTGGCCGTCTGGCTGCAGGGATTAAGGAGAACCAGAGAGGCTGAAATGTTGCACAAGGTCACGTTGCTGGTACGGGAGCGGGACTAGAGCGGGATCTGCCCACTTTGCCAGTTCTTCTGGCCACTCCAGCTGCAGGGGTGTTTGACTCCTCTCTTCTCACACCTCACATCCCACCCACGAGCAATTTTTGCTGGCCTCACATCCAAAGCATCCCAGACTCTGACCACTTCTTCTCGTCACACCATCCCATCCTCCAAGTCCCTCAGCTGGATTTCTGCAATGGCTTTCTCACTCGTCTCCCACTCCCACCCTGTCCCTGGGTTGTCTGCTCTCCACATAACAGTCATTGTGATCCTTGTAAAGCAGGCCAAACCTTATCCCGCTCCTGCTCAAACCTTCCAGCAGCTTCTCACCTCCCTCAGTATAAAATCCCAAGTCCTCCCTGGGGTTATTCGGTCCAACCAACTCTTGTTCCTGTTGACCTCTGTGCTGTCATCCATTCACATCCTCGGCACTGTGCCCCAGTTGTCTACTGTCCCTCAACTCCTTAAGCACACTCCATGCTCCAGTCCCCTCTGGCTCTTGCCCCAGACATCCCACTTCTTTCTGGTCCTTTGCTCATGACCTGAGTCCTTGTTTAAAAGAGCACTCCAACTTATCATCCTTTCCTACTTAGTTTTTCTTCGTAAGAAAAACCATCAAGACCTGACAATATCTAGCTATACCTTTATTATCCACCTTCCCATATCAGAATATATGTTGTTTTCCTTGTATGTTTTCATTGTATTCGTCAGGCACCTGTATCTCTTGTTGGCAGGTACTGTTAGGGCAACAACACTGTTAGTAGATGCTAAATAAGTAATTACTGAAAAAACAAAGAGATAACATGAATGATGAAATGGGTAAGATGTATTAGCTATAGAGGTGTGTCAGGTAAGAAATTGTTTTAAAAGTCAAAAGGTTTTGTCAGATTTCTTCCCCTAAATTCATTTCATCTTGCTGTGCATCGATCTCTGTCCCACCCCCTGTGCTGTTTGCCAGTGTGAAGCCTCACTGGGGAACCAGAAGACCGTTTAGGTCTCTACTTGTCACTCAGTCTCTTGGCAATTCGATGGGGGCAAAGTCCCTCATTCAGAGCTTCAAGGCCACAGGCTTCCAAGGGTACTGGGAGTCCTGCTCATCCTGAGCCATTGGGGTTGGGAAGAAATTTCTTACGTGGGTGAAAGGCATTGTTTTTAATTTTTAAGTTTAGAATGGAGGCAGCTCTCATTTGGTCAGAGATTAGTTATTTGTGCAGTTTCTGGGCGTTTGGCTCCTCTGTTTACTCCTGTATTTTGACCAGAGGAAGGCGGGAAATTGCACCTACATTATCAGACTTGTAGTGAGAATAGAGGTTGAAATCCTGGTCAACATCAGCTTTCTTGAATGTTTTCTTTTTGCTGGTGGGTGTGGGTCTGGAGGTATACCAGTGAGTTGGGCGGAAGAGGGAAGCTTCTGTGTTAAGGTGTATGTACTGTTTGAAATCATTAATGTCCAAAAAAAATAAAAACTTTTTATTTATTGATTGATTAAGGTATTACATATATGTCATTTAAGGACTTTTTAAATTGTTATCAATTAGCACTGAAAAAGGGCACTTTGGGGGGCAGGTGAGGTGAGGAGATGGGGACTCAGCAGAGAATAAGAGCGGACATGATGGTGGAGGGGAGTTAGGCCAAGCACCAGGAAGGAGTGTATTGTTTTCCACAGAGAGGCCAAGGCATCACCCAGAGCAGCTGCCTCCCTGGGAACAGCTGGACGCTCTCTTCTCAGGGGCGTAGGTGTCTGTGAGCAAGCAGACGATGATCCAAGGTGGCCTTCTGTCTATAACCCTTGCTTCTTGGTTCTTCCCCTAAATTTCAGGGTCAGCAATACCTAACTCATTTTGGTGGCAGTTGAGCTGACAAGTTGGCACCTAGAAGGTTTGCAATGTAGGAAGAGTCTATGTCTCTGCAGCCCCCTCTCCCACAATAGAATCGACTTGGTGAAGTTTGGAAAGTGGTGGGAAAACTCATTCTCTTGCCCTCGGCTTTGCCCCATAAACACTTGCCTGTAATGTTCTCCGGTGTGGAATTTCCCTTCATTATAGAATGAGAGCGAGCCTGGCCCTTTCCTCAAACCTCAGTCTTGATTGAAAGACGAGTGAGCCTACGAACTGCCATCTCGAGCAGCTTCCCCAGCCCCACAATGTGAGGACAGGGTAATGATGTCCAATTTTGCACACTTCAGATCCATTAGTAGCAATTACCTTCCTCGAGGTGTTTTGAGTTAGTTTTAACATAGCATTCTTACAGTTGGTGGATAATGACAGTAATAATGTACACAACATTTTCAAGTCGCTGTTTTTAGCTACAATAACACCATTAGTAAGTCTATTTAACAGATGCATTTCATGCTAAAAGTGAAGGTTCTCGTGATTCCTCTCCCTTCCCCCACGCAAACCTTAACTGCTATTTTATTCAACAGAGATTTTTACTCCAAAGTTTCAGAGATATATTTTTAAATTCTGGGTCTTCCCATTGAAACAGGATGGTTGTGTAACTGGTCTGACCTAGAATTATTGTGTAGTTATTCTTATTTAGCTCTTCTTTTAATGATATGCACGCTGACCCAGAAATCCAAAGCTCGCAAAAATGGAAAATACATGTACACTTGGGGATGTCTGTGAGAGGTTACCGGGTTTTACATGATGACTTCAAGACCAATGGGTGACCACTGAGCTGCCCAGGGAGAAATCTCTCAGTGGGGAGGTGTCAGTCTATTCTAGTGACTCCATCAAATTGTGTGTGTATGTATGTGTGTGTATGCGCGCGTGCGTGCATGCATGTGTGTGTGTGTGTGTTTAACTCCCCCAATAATTCAGAAGATCTGTGTTGCTCCTCCCCACTCTCCACCCCCCTCTGGAAGCCATTGCTGACAGCTCTTCCCTCTCAGGCCCTGTGTCTTTGTTTTCCACTCACGTTTGGACACTTTTCTACATGGCTTCCTTCCATCCTCAGCTCTTGTTGTGTTGTTATTCAGTCCGCATTTTCCAGTCAGTCATTCGCATATCTCACCATCCTAGGGAATTAGTGTCCTAGGGCTGCCATCACAAAGTGGCTTAAAACAACAGGCATTTATTCTGGCGACTAGAAGTCTGAAACCAAGGTGTCGGCAGGGCCACGCTCCCTCCGAAGCCCCTAGGGATGCTCTGTCCTTGCCTCTCCCAGCTTCTGGTGGTCCCAGGCTTCCTTGGTTTATAGCAACATAACTCCAGCCTCTGTCTCTGTCTTCATGTGTCTTCTCTTTGTGTGTCTCTGTCTCTTCACATAGAATTCTTTTTTATCAGTACACAAGTCTTTTTTATTTTTTTGTTAATTCTCACCTGAAGATATTTTTCCATTGATTTTTTTTAGATACAGTGGAAGAGGGAGAGGGAGAGACAGAGAGAGAAACATCGATGTGAGAGAGACACATTGATTGGTTGCCTCCCGCACATGCCACAACCAGGGCCAAGGATCGAGCCTACAACCAAGGTATGTGCCCTTGACCAGAATAGAACTTGGGACCCTTCAGTCCACGGGCCGATGCTCTATCCACTGAGCCAAACCAGCCAGGGCCAGGACACTAGTCTTATTGGAGTAGGGGCCCACCCTAATGACTGCATCTTGACTTGATTCCATCTGTGAAGACCCTATTTCCAAATAAGGTCATATTCACAGATAACAAAGGTTAAGACTTCAACATATCTTCTTAGGGGACTCATACAATTTAGCTCATGCTATTCCTCAAGTAAGTTGTAACTTTCTTAAAGCCTGGAGTGTTTGGTGTAGCCCCTTGAAGAATGTTTCCTAAAACCTTGCCTATGGAACAGGAATCCTTATGTTCTTGTTAAAAAGAATTGTCACACACATTAGAGAAACACGGCATGTGTCCCTGATCCAGAGACCTGAGATGCCTATTAGCATATTAAAGGCTTTTAGAAATCTTGCTATAAAGACAGTTGCTTAAATCAAACTTATTTTCATTAACTTTTTTGACCACAGAGGCTTTTTTTTTCCTCCGAGTTTTCTCCATTAATAGCAATGGACTGTGATTTGGGGAATATAGACCCATTGACTATTTTTTCTGCCATATGAATTGTCCCAAATGACATCATCAGAATACTATGGCATTCAGTGGGTGGTTTTTTTCTGTATGGCATGAAATGGGCACTGAGGAACAGGAGCAGTTGTAGACTCAATGCTGAGTGACACTCGAACCCAGCCCAGAGTTGGGCAGAATGTCTATGAGTTGCCTCCACACTCAGTCTGCTCACCTGACCCCTGTGTGGTTTGGGAACAGTCTCCTTCTGGCTGTGCCCTCACACGGTGGGGAGGGAGATAGTCACAGTCTCTTCTTACCAGCACAACAATTCTGTCAGATCAGGGCCCCACCCTGAAGGCCCCATTTAACCTTCCCTACCTTTAAGATGGCTCCATCTCTAAATACAACCACACTGGAGGTTGGGGCTTCAAAATATGAATTTTGGGGGCACACAAACATTCTGTTCATACAGGAGGAAGCGACAGTTTAAGAGTTTAGTTCTATTTACCAGAATGGAGAGTAATTTAACTGGAATAGAGTCTGTCACCCCTCTCTTAGGAGAAACCCGAAGTCACCTTCATTTGTCATACTGAGGCATAACCTCTCGAAGTTGCCCCAGATATGGGAACACCTGCCAGGGCTGTATCCCAGCAGCCTCTGAGGGGATGACTTGATCAGATTTCACTTGAACTTGAGAAGCTTGAGGAAGAGACAGTCACCTGCATCTCTTCAGCAGGGCCACCCCAGGGATTGTGCAGGCCATGTTCTGTGCAGGATCCCACCTGAGGGGGCCTGGGAGGGCCGACATCCAGCCGGGCTCCTCTCACTGAGCCCTGTGGCCTCATGGGCCGCGTTGGCCTGGAGAAGGGCATCCCTTTCTAGGTCACACGGAAATACCTGTGGGCCGACTGCAGTCATTTGTCATACTGAGGCATAACCTTACTGTGCAGGTGGGACTGTGCACTGAACAATGTCTAATCTGTCCGCAGAAGAAATGTCTCTCTAGTGAGTGTCAGAGAGAGTTGCTCTTTCCCGGGGCTGTGGTTAGTTTTATCGTATGGGTGCTTACCACTGTGCTTTCCTCTTCCCATGGCCCCTGAGAAAGCCTAGAATCAGGCTGGAGCCTCCCCTCTAGCAAGGAGATGGGATTTCATGGTAGGCACTCAGGTGTCACTGGTCTTTACCCGGGACTCCTGGCCTCACTGAGTGCTGTGGGTGCGGTGGGATGCCTTGTAAATTCAGTAATTTGAGAACATGTTTCAAGCACTGGTTAGACTGCGTCATACACTGAGTCTGGTGTGCTTACTTTAGGCGATTATTGTAAGTTTACATTCATTCCATAAATATTTGTTAAGTATCCTACTCTGTGCTGGTCTCGTAGTAGGGCTGGAGAAGACAGGCTAGAGCTCTGCACTCAGGAACTTGCATGCTAATTAGGGAGCAGGCTGGTAAACAACGGAGCAAGATGATTCCAGCAGGGACAGTCCCACTAGGAAGCAAGCAAGGTGGTTTCTCATGGAGAGCAGTGCATGGGGGCAGGGGTAGGAAGGTTCTTAGGAGGAGTAAGCGGGGAAGGCTTGAGCATTAATATAGATAATGCAAGTAAGTTAAGTCCTGAACTTGTGCCTGGCACACGGTGAGCTCTCAATCCATGATAAATGCTGCTGTTATTATTAACCGTCCCCTCTCTCTCATCGTATGCTGCTCATGTGTGAAGGCAGAGGAATACACTGCCAAGTTTGAAGAAAAGGTGAAGCCTTTGTGGATGTGCCGGTTCTGGATGGGCGGGGAACTCCAGTTCATAGCTGAACGTCTCCTTCCCTCTTCCATCTCAGAAGGCGGGCCTTCTGGCTGGGTGGTACCGAGCAGCTTTGCTGTACGTCTCATCTTGGGCTTGTCACATGAGCCCTCTCTCCGAACCATCATCTCCAACCATTCCTCTGTTGCAGTGGCCTAGTAAGTGGGGAAGGCTTGAGCATTAATGTAGATAATGCAAGTAAGTTATGTCCTGAACTTGTGCTTGATAGTTATCATGGTGCAAGTTTCAATTCGTGCCCATTTAGAACTGAATGAAATGAAATCCTGAATTAATTCAAGGGCAGTGAATAGCAAAAGGCCTTCCTTGCAGATATAATATTCAGTGGATGGGGTGCCGCTAAATGGATTGAAATACATCCCCTCTAACTTCGGGTTTTTGAGCACTCTTTGATCTCAGGATGGTCGGCCTAGGTGGTGGAAGAGGAAGGAAGGATTGGGAGTTTGGGTGAGCAGAACAATGATGTCACTGTATTCCCAGGAGGGATGCTGGGCCAATGCAAGTACTGAGCTAACCTGGTGGAAGAACAGGAAAGGCGGGAGGCCTCCATCTTGCCCACAACTCCATGCCTTCCCTTGGCTACCTAAGGGAATCTACTTACAACTCTATTACCCGGTAAATGAGCAGAGCGATTCAGTCAGGTGTATTTATCATGAGGAGGACTGAAGATAATTAATACACGGCATTGAATGCAAATTGCACCCACAGCACTTATCTCATTTTCAATTAGCACAAATGTTACTGCGCTGCAGGCTTGTTATGGTTTTACCATGGGCTGGGTAATTAATTTCTGTGAGCCACGTAGCAGGCACCTGGTAATGCCATTTATTAATAAATGTCACCCTAGGTATCGGTTTGTTAGAAGAGGTAATAAATGGAATGCGCAGTTGTCTGCCCTGTGCAAATCTATTTTTACACCTCGCTGCATCTTTTCACTTGTTTGTTTATTGACTAGAGTGACTACCGAGATTACAATGGCAAGCAAAGGAAAGCCTACTCCTACTGTGGCTCAAAGGGGGATTCCTTTTCCTTCCCCCTCAGGCTGGGTCAGGCCTGCGAGTGGAGTTGTCACACGCGAGTTTCTGGTGCTTCCCAAAGCATCTCCCGTTGCCCCACGTGAGAGTCAGAAAGGGGGGCCTTCTGGAGCACCGCCCCCATCTGACCACGGACACAGCCCTGGCCATGCTTCCCCAGCGTGAATCTTTGGGGAGCGGGAGATCTTACAGACCCATCTCATCCTGCCTCCTGTCCTTGCTCGCCATCTCATCTGGACTCCTAGCTACCTCCCTCTGCCTCGTGGGCCTCTAACATGAGAAGGCGGAGGGCGGGGGGCGCGGGGATTTGGGAGCTTTGGACAAGGGTGAGCAGGAAGAAGTTCCTTATTTCTGTGAGCTTGTCATCTTTCTCCATATTAGGAGGGGACTTAGATTTTTTTTTTTTTTTTTGGTAAGAAAACCCAATTAGCAGATTCCGACCACATGCCTACGACGGGTCCGGTGCTTTCCTGAGCTGGATGGAGGGTTATCGGCTCCGACTCCATGTTACCAACACCGTTGTGATGACATCAGTTTTGCCCAGTAAACAGTTTTCTCTTTTGCCCTGAGCCAGCTGGGACCTTAATCAAAACTCAGCAGTTTGCACCCTACATGTGGAATGTGGTTGCTCCTTGAGTTCCCTTGAAGACCCTGTGTGACCAGCCACTGAGTTCTGAGTGACCGAGTGGCTACATGTAAAGCATTTACTACAATTCCTGGCACTTAGTAAGTACCCAGGAACTTTGATGTGGTTAGTGTGCTTGCTGTTTAAGCACTAGTTATATTGTCTCAGGGGCTCCTGAAGGGAAAAGCTGGCAGAGAGTTATCCATTTAGGAGATATGTATTGAGCACCTACTATGTGCCAGGCATTGTTCTGATGCTGCAGATAAAGCAGATCCAAATCCTGGTCCTTATGAAGTATGCATTTTTTTTGGAGACAGGAAATAAGTACATACTAGTAAGTAAAACATGTGGTATTGTCAGAGAGTTTGAGCACCCCAGAGAAACCTCAGGAAGGGTGGGTAGGCTGGGAGTGGAGGGGGCTTTCAGTTTTAAATAGGCCCTCAAGGAAGGCCTCACTGAGAGGATGCCATTTTTTTAGGGGGGCGGGGGCGTTAATCCTCACCCGAGGATATTTTTCCATTGATTTTTGTGTGTGTGTGTGTTTTTTAGAGAGAATGGAAGGGAAGGGAAGAGACAGAGAGAGAAACATTGATGTGAGAGACACATCGATTGGTTGCCTCCCACAAGTGCCCTGACCAGGGCTGGAGATTGAGTCTGCAACTGAGGTATGTGCCCTTGACCCTTCGACCCTTCAGTCTGAGAGCCGTTGCTCTAACCACTGAGAAAACCAGCTAGAGTGAGAGGGGCTGGAAGCTGGCCCTTCCACGTCTGGGGGAAGGAGCCGATAGACAGAGGGTGGAGCAAGCGGCAGGGCTCTGAGATAGGAGAATGCCCAGAGCCCCAGGAGACCAGGGTGGCCGGAGTGGAATGAGTGGCAGGAGATGGCAGGAGAGGAAGCCTCAGAAATTATGATGGTGAGCCCAGGCAGGACCACATGGTGATGATAGCAAGGGCCGGCAGGACCTTGTAGTGATGTTTAAGAACTTTCTATTTACTCTGAGACACAAGTGCCACAGGAAGATGGTGAGAGGAGGAGGGACATGGTCTGTCTTAGGTTTTAAAAAGGTCGCTCTGGCCTTTGTGTTTAAAAATAGGCTGTTCTCATGACCAGGGCAGAAGCAGGGTGGGCAGGGCGCAGAGTGCATTCATTTCTTAAGGCTACTGTAGAAAATTAGCACAGATTTACTGGCATAAAACAACACATTTACTATTTTACAATGATGGAAGTCCGAGTCCTACAATCAAGGTGTCAGCAGGGCTGCCCGCCTTCTGGAGGCTCGAGAGGAAAATCCCTTTCTTTGACTTGTCCATCTTCTAAAAGATGCCTGCCTTCCTCGGCGCATGGCTTCTCCCTCCATCTTCACAGCCGGCAGCACGGCATCATCCCATCTCGCTCTTTCCCTCCTATCTCTCCCATTGTCCCCTGTCCACCTCTAACTCTGACCCTCCTCTTTCTGTATAAGGACCCTTATATTAGGCCCATTTGCATAATCCGGGATCATCTCCCCCATCTCAAGAGCCTTAATTTAATCACATCTGCAAAGTGCCTTTTGCCACGTAAGGTGACACATTCCCAAATTGCGGGGATTAGGGTGTGTTCATCTTCGGAAGGCCATTAATCTGGCCACCATCAACGTGGGAGAAGGATGAAGGTGGCTTGGGCAAGGGGGTGAGAAGCAGTTCGATCTGGGTGATGTATCATGCTGCCTCATATTTTGGGCCAATTTCAGTATGGAAACCTCTGGCCTGTGGCATGGGCATCCCCTTTTTCATTGTCATTCCTTTTTTCTTTTTAACATTTAAAAAATTGTTTTAAAATATATTTTTATTGATTTTGGAGAGGAAAAGAGAAGGACAGAGAGATAGACACATCAATGATGAGAGACAATCATTGATTAGCTGCTTCCTGCATGCCCCCACATTGGGGATCAAGGGTGCAACTTGGGCATGTGCCCTGGCTGGGAATGGAACTGTGAATTGCTGGTTCATCGGTCAATGCTCAACCACTGAGCCTCGCTGGCTGGGCATCATTGTCATTTCAACAGATTTGAGGTCCACTTCTTAACCAAATAGTTTTGTCCACAAACTAAGAAATCATCAATAGTTGTAGTGGCAAGGGATTTTGGAAGCTCTCAGGTCCCCATTACCAATTTGTAAATTCCGGCTTTGACCTGGGCCCATTGAAAACATCTTGGGTCATTTGCACCAACTTTATCTGTTTATTCTTTTGTCCATTCATTCAGCATTCCCTGGGCATCTGTTAAGTGTACTGCTCTGTGCTATCTATGTACAAGTAGACACAGAAGATGTAAGAATCACCATTCTTATCCTTGGAAGATAGGGATCTATTTGCAATTTCTTTAGAAAGAATCAAAGAACAATTAAAGAACTAAATATAAGTGATTGGAAAGTGAAATGCAAGATGTAAGCATCAGTACCAAGGGTGTGAGGAAAATGAAGAGGCTTCTTGGAAGAAGCCGCAAATCATGGATTTTTGTTTCTTAATTGGGGGCCAGTCAAAGAATTGCCAGCTTTTCATTTTACTAAGAGTAGACATTAGGAACATGCTTACCATCTCTTATTTTTTTAAAAAATAAATCTTTATTGTTCAGATTATTACAGATGTTCCTCTTTTCCCCCCTCATAGCTCCCCTCCATCTGATCTCCCCCCATGCCTTTACCCCCCGCCATTGTCCTCATCCATAGGTGTAAGATTTTTGTCCAATCTCTTCCCGCACCCCTTCCCCCCGAGAACTGTCAGTCCAATCCCTTTCTATGCCCCTGATTCTGTTATATTCACCAGTTTATTCTGTTCGTCAGATTTTTTATTGACTTGATTTTTAGATTCACTTGTTGATAGATATGTATTAGTTGTCACTTTGTTGTTCATAATTTTTATCTTTACCTTTTTCTTCTTCTTCCTCTTCTTAAAGAATACCCTTCAGCATTTCATATAATCCTGGTTTGGTGGTGATGAACTCCTTTAGCTTTTTCTTGTCTGTGAAGCTCTTTATCTGACCTTCAATTCTGAATAACTTTGCTGGATAGAGTAATCTTGGTTGTAGGTTCTTGCTATTCATCACTTTGAATATTTCTTGCCACTCCTGTCTGGCCTGCATAGTTTCTGTTGAGAAATCAGCTGACAATCGTATGGGTGCTCCCTTGTAGGTAATTAACTGTTTTTCTCTTGCTGCTTTTAATATTCTCTCTTTGTCTTTTGCCCTTGGCATTTTAATTATGATGTGTCTTGGTGTGGTCCTCTTTGGATTCCTTTTGTTTGGGGTTCTCTGCGCTTTCTGGACTTGTAAGTGTATTTCTTTCACCAGGTAGGGAAAGTTTTCTGTCATTATTTCTTCTAATAACTTTTCAATATTTTGCTCTCTCTCTTCTTCTGGCACCCCCATAATTTGGATGTTGGTATGCTTGAAGTTGTCCCAGAGGCTCCTTACACTATTTTCATATTTTTCGATTATTTTTTCTTTTTGTTTTTCTGGTTGGGTGTTTTTTGCTTCCTTATATTTCAAATCTTTGGTTTGATTCTTGGAGTCTTCTAATCTACTGTTGGATTTCTGTATATTATTCTTTATTTCAGACAGTGTATGCTTAATTTCTGACTGGTCCTTTTCCATTTTTTTGGCATTCTCATTAAGATCCTTGAAGGTCTCACTAAGTTCCTCAGAGGTCTCACTAAGTTTCTTGGCGGTTTCTAGAAGATTCTTGAGTAACCTTATAACTGTGGTTTTGAACTCTATATCCAGTAGTTTGCTTTCCTACATTTCTTTCATTCGTGACATGTTTCTTTGTCTCCACATTTTGGCTGCTTCCCTGTGTTGATGGAGTGGCTTTGTGTGGTAGGTGATACATAGGGCCCAGTGGCTCAGCCTCCCCAATCACCTGAGGTGGACACTCTTGGTGCACCCCTTTGTGGGCTGGGTGCACAGTCTTGTTGTAGGTAAGCCTTGATTGCTGTTGGTACACTGGAAGGAATTGACCTCCAGGCCAATTGGCTGTGAGGATCAGCTGTGTCTATAATGGAAGGACTGCTGTGCTGGGGACATCCTTATGGGGCAGGACTTTCTTCATTGGGACTTTGCTGCTCACTGAGTCTGCCTCTTGAGTGTGTCACTTATGTATGTGAGGAGTTGAAATCTGGTGTCATCTCACACTGACCTCTAGGTACACTGGTTCCTGGATCTCCAAGGAGGTGCAAGTCAGCTGCTGTCTGAGGCCACCCAGCAGGAGCTACAGGGAGATCTGCAAATTCTTCCTCTTTGCTTGGGGTTGGAAGTTTTGGAGCTGTCTGACCCAGCTGCAATTTGTTAGGTTAAGCTGTGAAAGGGCAGGCTATTCATATGCAAAAGCAACTGCGCACAGCTCGGGCGGGTTTGTAAATTGGGTGGGGTGGGGTCTCAGAGAATCAACAGGGCATGGCAAACAGTGATGGCTGCCAGTCAGCCGTCTCTGTGTCTCCGTGTTTCCGATTCCCGCATCCCGCACCCCAGCGCAGTAAACAATGATTCCTGCGTGCACCTCTGTGAGAAAGCCACCCTCACTTTCCAATCCGATGCCAGACAGTCCAGTTTCTCCACGTATGAGTCTGGGTCCCCAGAGTCTCACCAGAAACTGGAGTTCAGAGCAGTCAGGAGCTTGTATCTCCCTTCCAATTGGAAAAAACAGCACACCCAGTCGCCAGCCCGATTCGCATGCGCCTCCGTACCTTTGCTTTTCCAAGCCTCTGCACCTCCTACACAGTCTCAATGAGCTTCTTTCTTTCCTTCTAGTTGTAGAACTTCTACTCTGCCAGCTTTCCCGTGGTTCTGGGTGATAGTCGTTTTGTCTTTTAGTTGTAGTTTTAGTGTGGTTGTGAGAGGCAGCACGTACAGGTGTATACCTTATGCTGCCATCTTGGTTTCTCTTACCATCTCTTATTGCCATCATTTCATAATAGGTAGAACATTTAAGCATCCGAGGTATACAAATGACATGATCTCAGAATAAAGGGGAGTTCTTTGAATTAAACACATTTAGCTTTATAAAAACTCAGTGCTCTGGCTTTACTGTTCTCATTTCACCGACGGTCATTAAAACTCCATTGTGGATTGGCACAGGTCTCCACACCACAGCCTAGAGACAAAAGGCTGTTCGGGTTGTTCATACTTTGGGATTCTGACTTTGTTGAACATATATTTCTTTGGGCTCCGACATCAGAAAGCTGGTGACCAGAGGGCTAAGAATCTGGTGTCTTACTTGTAGATATTCTCAGATCTGTCACTGCTCATTGGCTCCTTCACTAGAGGGCAGTTTGGGAAGAGAAATGCAGACCAGCTAGTGTTGGGGCATCTGTGGGCATCTTGTGGTGAGCCAGTGGTTGGCTCGAGTGATAATCTAATTCCACATGAAGATTTTGGGATTTTCTGTGGGTTTCAGTCATTGTGCCTGTGTTAGTTTCCTGTGGCTGCTATGACAAATGACCACAAAGTAGGTGGCTGACAATAACAGTAACTTACTGTCTCACAGTTCTGGAGGCTGAAGTCTGGAATCAAGGTGTCAGCAGGGCCATTCTTCCATGGAAGGCTCAAGGGAAGACTTCCTTACCCCTTGTAGCTCTTCCTGGGCTTGTAACGGCATCACTCCGATGTCTGCCTCTGTCACCATGTGGTGTGTTCCCTGTGTGTCTGAGTTTGTCTCCTCTTTTATAAGAACACCTATCATTGATTTAGGGCCCACTTGAATTCATCTTTACTAATTACATCTGCAAAGGCTGTATTTCGAAGTGAGGTCACATTCTGAGGTTCTGGTGAACGTGCATTTGGGGGGAACCCTGTTTTGTGCTGAATTATGTTCCCTTAAATTCATATGTTCAGAATATGGCTGTTTTTGGAGACAGGGCATTTAAAAAGGTATTTAGGTTAAAATGAAGCCATTTGGCAGGCCCCAATTCAGTCTGACTGGTGTCCTTATGAGAAGAGGAGATCAGGACAGATAGACACACCAGGGATACGTAGGCACAGGGGAAAGAACTGTGAGGACACAGCAGGAAGGCATCCGTCTACTCGGCTGGTGTTGCTCAGTGGTTGAGCGTCAACCTATGAGCGTGACCAGGAGGTCACAGTTCTATTCCTGGTCAGGGTCACATGCCTGGGTTGCAGGCTAGATCCCCAATGGGGAGTGTCCAAACGGCTGCCGATCAATGATTCTCTCTCATCATTGATGTTTCCATCTCTCTCCCTCTCAACTTCCTCTCTGAAATCAATAAAAATATATATTTTTTAAAAAAGAAGGCAGCCATCTGCAAGCCAAGTAGAGAGACCTCGACTGATCACCTTGATCTAGGACTTCTAGCATCAGGATTGTGAGAAAATTGATTACTGTCATTTAGACCAGCAGTTGCCAACTGGTGGTCCGTGAGGTCTGAAAGGTTGGCGACCACTGATTTAGACCACCCAGTCTGTGGTATTTTCTTATAGCAGCCTGAGCAGACTAATACAGACACTGTTCAACCCAGGACAATGCCCAGTAGCCTTTATTTTTAGCTTAGACAACCCAGTGTGTAATGGAGGGATTCCAAAATGGATTTCCAGATGTCTGTGTTATACCTGTTCCTTTGGTTGCCATTTGCTCTGCATTGATTCTGACATATGGAATAAGCATGCTGTACTTGGAGGGTGGGTTTGGAGCAAGGGAGTGAGTGAGCACTTTTACACGAGATGCTGTGAGATGGTGGCACCCAGATAGATAAATGGAGGCCACTGTCTCAGAAGAAATCCTGCCTAAGTAAAGTATGGATTTGCCACATTGGGGGTTCTCTTTAGTCCCAGGTTCAGCTGACATATGTACCCAATTGGTGGTGGGGGGGGAGGATGGGTATGTGAGGGGAGGGCTAGCCTGGGGGGCTGACAGCACAGGTTTCCCTACTCCCAGTCTCATTATGGCTCTCCAGGGACCTCATTCTCAGCCAGGCCAGCCCTGCCCCCCTCTCTGCACCCAGTAAACAGTTGCTGTTTGCTTCCTCATGAATATGGATTTCCATCATCCCTCCCTGTAGGGATAGATGTTGGGGGCAGAGCTGTTGAGTACATTTCCAGCCAATCACTGCCCATTAGCAGGAAAGAGCGGTGGGCATTATGCCTCTTCAGTGAGGAGCCATTTGCATTTGGTTGGGCCCAGCTTTCTTTCTGAGCATCTCCGGACCCTCAGTGCACTCAATTACTCCTGTATCCGGCTCTTCCTCTGCAATGTTCGCTCGCTTTCTAAGTCTCTTGATTGGATCCGCCAAATAGCTTGGTGCTAACTACAGCTGCTTAGCATAGCCCTGGGTGGTGCGTGAGAAGGCCATCAAGGCTTGGCGTGGCCGTACCAGCAGGAAACAAATACTGTTCCCTTACTGCCCATACCTTTCCCCACCCCCCCCACTGAAAGAACCCCCAGTTTGGAGGCAGCAGCCCCATCAGACAGTGGGTACATGCTCATGTACTTTGCATCTTTGTAGAGGAGGCTGGAGGCTCTTCTGTGCCCAGTGACTGTGTTGGTTTCTTGACTGCTTTGCAGGGATGGGGGGATCTGTGGGGTCTGGCACTGATAGAAACTGAGTTTCCCTTACCACGTCCACTGCTGAGAAAGGGGAGAGGTGGGTCTGAGGATAGCCCATTGGGAGAGTGCTCTCCCCTCCTGTCCAGGACATGCCATGGAGTCACTGGGCCATGAGGGAAAAAGAAGCTGACCTGGGAGCAGGCATTTCCACATCCTGGCCACAAATCCTCCTAATCCTGTGAAGAAAACGTGGGAAGAACTGAGGGTCTCTCTCTGGCAGGATCACATTCACGGGGAGCCCCTCTGCTGCCCACCGTCCTCTGGAAAGCCCTTGCCCAGGGTCACAAATATTTGTTTGCTCTTGTTAAGGTTGGAGCCATTCCCCCTCTGTCCTCTGGGCATCGCCTGTGCACCCCTCTCCCCTCTGCTGGGTTGCCGGCATGATGTTTTGTTTTGTTTTCCTCTTTCCTTTCTCCTCTTTAAGAAAATGAAAGTGAGCACCTGAGAAAGAGAGAGAGAGAGGGAGGCAGAGGGGGGGGGAAGAGGCTGTGAGAACCGAACAATCCAAGAACCATAAAGGAAGGTTACCTGTATGTTTGTCAACAAGACAAAATAAATAAGAGAAGAAGAAGAAAAAAAAAGGGACAGCAGTCAAAGGCAATCAAATATGTATTTAATTAAAGCAAACATAAAAATAAAAGTTGCATGTTGAATCAATAAACAGCACTTTTTTCTACATGCATTTTGAACAAGACAGATCAGAATCTTGCATGATGAAGACATAATGTGTCATAATAATTAGGAACACAGACAAAAGAACAGCTAATCAGCATGCAAATGTATGCAGTTGTGGTGATTCAGATGAGGCAGATTTCTACCTCTTTTTTGCTTGATTCATCTTCATTGCTAATCATCTGAAGGCTGCCAAATGTTCACTGACACTAATGTATTATAGGTCAAGAGAGGCAGGTCTTCACCTATTACCCCCCCGAACAATACGCTTCCCTTCCCTGTTTCCTCTTCAGGATTCTCAGCAATCACTGCCAGATGCAATCAGACTCCTTGAATAGGAGCAACTGAGGCTTGTTTGTGGCTCGGATTCATTAGAATCAGGAGGCTGAAGAAAGGAATAAATTACTTAATTGCACAAAAAAGTTGCAGCCAAAGTGATGGTGAGAGAAAGTGATTGTGTAGCTACACATTAGGCCACTCTTGGAATGGGGCGTCTTAGAATAGCTGGTAGTTTGGCCTCACAGATTCAGACAGATTTGGGTGTCCTCCAAAACAGATGGCTCCTCGTACCGTCTATTCTTCTCTTTGTCAGGTTGCACCATTTATTTGATCTTGGTCCCTCTCTGATGCTGGTTGTATTAGTTGTAACACAAATATGCATTCAGATCATACCCATTTAGTCTGGCCTCTCCCAACTTTTATTCTTCTTCATCCTTTTTTTTTTCTTCCTTTTTTTAATTTTGAGGAGATGACCAAGTTGAATGAAAGCCTTGTTATCACCTCTTGAATGTTCCTTCGCATGAGATGCTGGAAATGGGAAGATCCCACAAGGCTGAGTGCAGGGACATGAAACCCAGTCTGAGCCGAGGAGGGAGGAGCTGGCCACTGGGGCAAAGAAATAAAGAAGTCTCTCTGTTTTTCAGCCACCAGGATACCTTTCTTGCCTCAGACTAACTCTTAATCTGTGTAGTTTTTTGTTTTGTTGTTGTTGTTTTTTAAATAAAAAGCTCACTATTCATCAGCGCTGTTCACATAGAACTGGGGAAGAAGAAACAAAACCACACGGGACAGTCTCACAAACGCGTCCCCCCTTTTCTCTGACGCTCCGGCCTGTGTGACCAGCCCTGGGGCCTCAGTCTCAGGCCTTCCACTCAGGTTGCTGGTCATGTGCCCGGCTTGTGGGTGGTCTGAAGGTCTCGAAGAAGGAACTTCCTTTTCTCTATGAAGTCCCTGCATGGCGAGTAGTTGAGTGTCTCTGTGTGTGTCTGTGTGAGTCTGCGTGTGGGTGGATGTTAGGGGAAGAGGCCCTGGCAGGAAGAAATTGGGAAAGAAATCACTATGATTGTTCTATTTGGGAAAAAAAAGAATTCAGAAAGAGAGGGGACTTTTCTGGTACTGAGGAAAAAGTAATTAGCAAAAGTAATGGGCTAAACCCAGGTTAGTTCTCACACTTCTCCCTCAGCCTCCTTCGCTCTGCTGTTCCCTCTGCCTGCCAGTCCCTCCTCCAGATCTCTCTGATCTGGCCGTCTCATCACTTGGCCTCGCATCAATTCCATGTCCTCAAAGGGGCCAGCTCTGTCCTCCACAGGTCAATTAATGGTCGCCCTTCCACCTCCACCTCTGTCTTGTTACCATGCTTTTATTTCCTTCGTAGTTTTTACTATTATCTGAAATTTCTTTGCACAAATATTATTTACTTTTATTTACCTGTATATTATCCATTGACTCCATAAGAAGGTGGGTTTTGTGAGGGTAGAACTATTATCTCTCTCTGTTTTAGTCCCATATCCCCAGTGTCTACAGCTGGATCTGGCCTTCAGAAGGCATGTGATCCAGCCTGGCTGGTGTGGCTCAGTGATTGAGCATCGACCTATGAACCAGGAGGTCACGGTTTCATTCCCAGTCAGGGCACATGCCTGGGTTGCAGGCTCGATCTCAAGTAGGGAGTGTGCAGGAGGCAGCCAATCAATGATTCTCTCTCGTCATTGATGTTTCTATCTCCCTCTCCCTCTCCCTTTCTTTCTGAAATAAGTAAAAATATATTTAAAATAAAAGAAGGTATGCGATCTATATGCTGCCCAGAGGTCAGAACACATTAACTGTCAACTCCAAGAGGTTGCTCAAGTTATCTTCCTGAGCTGTGATATAGCAAACTTTTCTGGTACTTGTTTTTTTAATTTTTTGTTAATCCTCACCTGAGGATTCCATTGATTTTTAGAGAGAGTGGGAGGGAGGGTAGGGGAAAGAGAGAGAGGGAGGGAGGGAGGGAGAGAGAGAGAGAGAGAGAGAGAGAGAGAGAGAGAGAGAGAGAGAGAAATATCAATGTGAGAGAGACACATTGATTGGTTGCCTCCCTAGGCTGCAACCGAGGTATGTGCCCATGACCAGAATCGAACCTTGGGACCCTTCAGTCCACAGGTCGGTGCTCTAGCCACTAAGCAAAACTGGCGAGGGTGCCCAAACCCCTTTTTAAGTCTAAGGCTCCTTTGATGGGTAAGCGAGACAGTGAATTCCTGGAAAGGAAAGCCATGTCTTTTCCCAAATTCGTCCTCTGTGCTGTGTCCACTTTGTACGAGCCATCTCTACGCTTCTGTGCTGACCTCTGGGTGGGAGTGGGACTGGCTGGGAAGTCTGGGAGATGTGAGTAGAGTGAGGAGGAGGGAGAGTTGAGAAGAGAAGGGAAATGAGGAAAGAAATCCATTCTAGACGGGGAGGGTTAGAAGGCTCCTGGAGGCTTGCCTCACAAACCTTAAGAGACCACGCGAGTTAGGGACACTGCCCATGGACCCCACAATGGCCAGAGTACCGAGTGAAGTGCTGGGTTGATTTCTGTTAAATACTAGTAAGTGGACGTGGGCTAATTGCCTTTTTCCAGGAGCTGAATAAACCAAGACAGTCACATGGAAAGGCATTTCCTCCCCTGCTTGGATCACGCCCTTTAAAAATCTGCATGACACTGACCAGGGTCCAGGTGCTGAGTCCATCCCTCAGCCCTGACCCCGGGCGGACCAGGGCTAGCTGTTGCTTTTCCGAGGGAAGTGGAGGAGACATAATTTTCTGCTCGTTTAGAGTACCACCTGGGCCATTCAAAGCAAAATAAGTTCCGTGTGTGTGTGTGTGTGTGTGTGTGTGTGTGTGTGTGTGTGTCCGGGAACCTGCCATGACTGATATAAATGGAAATTGGATTCATCTTGGGGCTTGTTTGTCTTTTCTCCCTCATTCCAGTTGGAAGGATTCCTTTCTCCCAGGAAGCTCAGCAAGGCAGCTCCCAATGGCCTTGATCTCATTTCCAACTTCAGGGAGCCCATGGGGTCACAGATTTATTGGGAGTGGGGAGTGGCATGGGGGGCGGGTCTGCCATGAGCGGCTCAGCTCCGGGCATTTTAATTCCATGTGGAGTTGGCAGGGAGAAGGCCAGAGCAGGCCCCCAGCCATCTAATCCCTTATCGCGAGGGCCCCAGCTCCATGCCAAGAACTCGACTTTCTGAGAATGGCTGTCGTCTTGGGGGCGGCTCTCATCTCTGCAGGAAGCCAGCAGGCAGAATGGACACCACCAGATCGAGCCTTCTGTAGCCAGTCCAGAGGCATCTGATTTGTGTGGTTTTTTTTCGGGTCCACATAAGCCTCCAATCCCTTCATCAGAACATAGCTGAACTTGCCCACTCCCCGGCTGGCGGAGATCGCTGTCTTAGGCTCCTTGGAAAAAGCTCCATGGTTACCTTTCTTTCCCTTTTCCTTAGATCTTTTTGTTTGTTTGTTTGTTTTCTTTCTCATAAAGTAAGAAAGACCTTCTTCTATTGGGGTCTCCCTGTTGGAGCCCCGGCCTCTCCCTCCTGCCTCGCCTTTCACATCCGTGTCTGAGGGAAGGAGCCGATCTCCGTGCCAGCGAGTGAAACCTTGGCACCCTCTCAAAGAAACCTGAAGAGAGAAGGGTTCAAGAGGGAGGTCACTTTGTGCGGAAAAGCGCCCGCCACAGAGCCCTCCACCAAGCCTGTCTGAGGGCCCCTTGTGGGTATTGTGTCCCCCCCGCCCCCCCCCCCCACTCCTTTACCCATTACTTTAAACGGACCCAAGGAGAAGGTTTCTGTGGGATATAGGAGCAGCCTAACCCCACTCCCCTCCCACTGTGTCCGCTCTGGATTTGGGATTTTAGTCTCAGAAAGCCCCATTTCCCCTAACGGCCACATGAGTTCACCAAGCCTTTGCCTGGGAATGCCATAACCAACTGGCCTCTCTGTTCAGGTCTCAGGTTAGTGTTGCTTTAGCACAAATACTATTTGTTTTTCAAAAAATTGAAAATTACTTGTTTAATTTTTTTTTTTTTTTGCCAGACACTGGGGAATCAGATAATTAAATCATTAGCCTGTTGGAGTCCAGCAGGGAAGAAACACATAAGCAATTAACTTACAGTATGGCGTGCGAGGTGGCTGTCTGTCTGTGGCTTAGACTGGAGGTGTCCAGAGAGAAGCTCTTTCTGTCCAGCGCCTGGTCCACATGCAGGTGGGGTGGTTAAGGGCTCACGGATCCTGGGGATGGCTGGCCCCACCCTCCTCAGACTCGGGGGCAGGGCAATTGGTGGTGCTGAGGCCCAGTGGGTGTGACTATTGTAAGAACAGAGATCTACTCCGAACCCCTTCTGATTCCACGCATACAGGGTGGTGACCAGTTTGGAGGGTGGAGAAGGAAATTTCCATGACGTCATGGGTACAGGGTGCTGTCTACTCCCCCCCCTCCTTCTCTTGAGAAGGTGACTGGTGAGGACTCCATGGCTTAAATGTCCAGCTCTTGTGTTTGAATGTTTTCATTTTCTCCTGGGAGTAGGAGAGTTTCTTGTGGCATCAGCAGCTACTTTCAGAAGTAATTGCTAAAGCGAGAGGAGATCAGATTTCTGTGGAGCAGTTCACAAGCCAGGGAGACTACCGGGGCAGCTGAATCAGAAGGTGACATTTTCTCTTGGCACCTGGAGGGAGGAACAGAGATGAGGTGGTGGGTTGGAGGTTGGCTTTTTTGTCATTTGAAGAAAAAATTAGAGAAATAAGCATTTAGCCATTGCTATGCCCATGCAGGGAGGTGAACCAGTGTCCCTCTGTGGGGGTAGTGGCCTGGCACAGGTGACTCATGAACTAAAGTTTCTCTGTTTTAAAAGAAAGTTTCTCTGTTTTCACGATGGATGGAGGATTCATGTCTACGAAGAAGGTTGGACTTGAACTCTAGGTGCCCATCCAACTCTTAACGTTCTACTTGTCCATGAATTAATCAACGACATTGACTGGGCGCCCACTCCATGTAGGAGGATCCTCTGGGTGCTGCCCCTCTCAGCTGTGGGTGGGCACTTTCCTCTGGTTGGAGCTGAAAACTTGGACTAGGAAATGAGAGCGATGTGGTAACAGTATTGGGTGGTGGGGTCAAAGGCATCTTAAATTCAGGCTGGGCAATTATTAATCGAACAACCAAGTATCATGGGCCTCGCCCAGTGTTATTGAAGAGCGATGGGGATGAAGGAGACGAACGAGGGCCTGCGGAGGGCCTGTGTGATGAGGCTGGGCAGAGTTAGAGCAAGGCCTCTGCACCTGAGTCCCCGCCATACTCTCCCGTGTCTGTTACTGTTTGGGGGCTGGTATGTCAGCCGCTGGGGAGGGAAGGTGATGGTGTTGCTGTTATTTGGTTTTGAAGGGGGCCATGACTTTTGTGTAAAACGGAGGTGAAAAGGCTGTGGTCCTTTTGTGTGGCCCTGGCACTACGTCACCCTTCAATTCTCTAAAGGCTCCTGAGGAACTCCTGCCAGCAGACGACCCCGTGGCCTCTCTCCTGGCCCCTCCCTCGCAGCCCGCCCAGGCTGCCTTTGTTTTGACATCTTTTTACTCTCCTCTCCATGTTTCCTGTTTTCATGGATCTTCCCCTTCTGCTGTATTTTTCCTGTGTCTGTTTGGTCTCCCAGATGTTGTAGCCACTGGTTATTTTGGTAGCTATGTGGGCATCACAAGATCTAAAAAATAAAAAAGACAATGGAAAAATTTTGTATTGGAAAAAAAAAATTTCCGTACATGTGTCCCAGGTTGCATAATGGACCATCCCAAGGTTTCCAATGCATAGCCTGGGTGTTATAACGATAGAAACCAACCAACTGAAGTGCAGTAAACTCAATGGAAACGTTCACAATTCTTTCACATTATGCTGCTTTCTTGAAGCACATACAGTACCCCGCACATGGTTGGCTCTCATTAAACATCGGCTGAATTAAATTTATTAGGTATCCCTGGAGTTATATAGTTAGGTGTGGCAGTTCACAGACCTTTCTAACACTTCTCTCCACTCGCTGTCGTGCAGGAGAAAACCTTTAATGCAGCGATCCAGTCAGATGGCGGTGGAGGCCGTGCTTGTACGAACATGCAGAATAAAGGCAATGCCACAGAAGACATATGCTGCTCTGATGGGGACTCTAATAGGTCTCTGGCACTGGGACGGCCAACAGCGCCTGGGAATCTGGCCTGAGAAAGGCCTATAGGAAGAGTCTCATTAGTAATTCTGTGTGGGCCAGCTCCTGCAGGTAGGTGAACTCTTTCCTCAGACACCATTTAGTCAGCTCCTCTGCAGGGAGCTGTGTTGGTGGCATGGCTGGCCCGTGAACTCCTCTCTGTGTGAAGGGGTGTCTTCTCTCTGTCCTGACCACAGACCACATGCCATTCCAGAAGGCCGGCCTCCGATGGTGTGGCAGGACACCTTGCTCCTTACACCCCACTCTTTCATACCCACCGTGGGATGGATCCAGCATAGCAGTTGGCATGTAATAATTGACAAAAAGACACCAGTCCCTCTGTAGATTTTCCACCGCTCCCTGGGCTAGGTAGGGGAGATATTTTATCTTGTTTGGTTGGAAAGAAACTCAGGGCTCCAAGGGGCCAAGGGACACAGCTGAGAAAGGGCTGAAAGTCAGGCCTTGGGAGTTCTAACTGGGTCTCTTCCTGTTCTTGAGCCCCTCACCTCACTTCCAATCAGTGGGAAAGTCTTATTCATTCTATCTCCCAGGTTATTTCTCTAATCCATTTCTTTCTTTCCATTTCACAATCACAGGTGACCCTTACTTAGGCCGATAGTTACATAGTTAAAGAGAAACAGCTCTTCTGTCATTGGGTGTAGATCCTCAAGTCTCTACAAGGAGACTTTCCCAGTGATTGGAGCCAGCCCACTGGTCCTGCACATTTATTGTCATACTAGAGGCCCAGTTCACGAATTCGTGCACTGGTGGGGTTTGGCTGGCTCTCCCCAAATGGGGCTGATGGGGGCCAGCTGGCCAAGGGGAGGGGCCATGGAGGTTGGCCTGCTAGCCCCACCTCCAATCGAGGTGGGGGGCCGATTGGGGGCTGGGCCAGCTGGGGGAGGGGCCGTGGGAGGTTGGCCTGCTGGCCCTGCCCCTGGTTGGGGTGGGGGGAGTGCCGATCGGGGGCCAGGCCAGCCGGGGGGAGGGGCCACAGGAGGTTGGCCAGCAGGCCCCACCCCTGGTTGGAGTGGGGGTGCTGTTGGGGGGCCGGGCTGGCCGGGGGTGGTGCCGCCGGAGGTTGGCTGACCAGCCTCGCCCCAATTGGGCCCATTGACCAGCACAGTGCACGCCATAGTGACTGGTCATTCTGGTCATTCCGGTCGTTCTGGTTGCTTGGCTTTTATATATATATACATTTGTGACCATAATTCCTGGTATTTTTTCATTACATGGAGATCTACATTTCCTAAAGGTGAAAAGCTGAAGTTGGTGGAAACAATGCCATGAATTAAGGGACAAGCGTGATGTGTCACTATATTAAGGGTATAAGACTTACCAATGTGGTGATGGTCTCATGTTTAGTGAAAGCATCCATGTCTGTCATCTCATATACATAAGAGACTTCAGTTGATCTGCAGAGTAATCAACCTCAGTGAATTATCTAGCTGTGTTGAAATATCTTGTGAGGTGCTCAGGGTGAGAGTTTCAGATGTGTGTGCATGTGGTTTTTGTTTTGGTTGCTTGGTTTTCTGCAGCTTCATGAGAAGTGTAGCTGTGGGAATGTTCCTGAGCTCTTGTCCTACGTCCCTGTGATGCTCCATGTTGCAGATCAGGGACATTTTGACAACAGAAAGGACTGGCTTTTTAATGGTGAATAGGAGACACTTGCTGGAGAACTTCAAGAGCAGGATTGACACACCTCTTGGGCTCCAAAAGGGAAGCAGACAGAACACTCTTCCAATTTCAGGATGGTAAGAATAGCGGGAGCATTTACTGAGGTCAGGCCCCTGTTCCTATGAATCATCTCCTTTCATCTTTACAACCACTCCATGAGGTGGACTCTATAATCTTCATTTTATAGATGAGGAAACTGAGGCACAGAAAGGTTGACAGCTGGCCCAAGATCACACAGGTGGTGCTAAATTTTCTCACATTTGGGAACACATCGATTAAGTTTTTCTCATATATGATTCTTACATGCTCTATTAATTGAGTATTCCTGGCAGCCATTCCTACACTAGAATCACTAGTAGCAAGTGTACAGGTGTCACAAACCACACAGATACACCCTACAAAACCCAGACTAACTGTCGGAAGGTGTCTGATGGCTGTCTCTGCAGCCAGTTCTTTGGATATTGTTCGAACAGGGACCATCTTCACTTGAGATAACATGAAAAGGCTACATTAGAAAACATTTGTGAAGTTATGGATTGGATCAAATGACTTCTGCATCCCACCTCTCCTTCAAACAATGTTAGACAGGGATTATTACCCCATCTTGCACATGTGGGAGCTGAGGCTCAGAGAAATGTTGAGGGTGAAGAACTAGCTCAACAGTCACTTTTTACTCAGATGAACTAATGATGGCCTCTATCAAAAGCACAAATAAGGATCACATTTCATGGCCTCAAGAGGATGGGATGGCAGAGAGCTTATTGCTCCTTAGGGGGAGTTAAATACATAATGATAGGTTGTTGTATTAGTTAGGATTAGTTTTGGCTGCAAGTGGCAAAAAGTCCCTAAATAACAGTGGTTTAAATCAGATGTATATTTATTTCTCACTCACGTGAAGGTCCAGGTAGGTGGTCCACCAGCGTCAGGACTTAAGTTCCTTCTATTTAATTGCTCTGCCATCCTTCACATGTAACTTCTAACTCATGGTCCAAAGTGGCTGCTAAACTCCAACCAGGAGGTCCATATTCTAACCAGCAGGAAGGAGAAAGGGGCAGAAAGAAGACAGACTTCTTTTTAAGCACACTTACTGAGAACTTTGTGTATACACACATGCATACAACTTCCACCCTTACCTACAGTCCCATTGGCCAGAACATGGTCATATGACCACACCACGATGCAAAGGAGACTGGGAAATGTAGGTTTTATTCTGGCAAACATGTATACAGATGACACTGTGGAGGAAAGGATGGGAATGAGATCAGGGGACAGCTGTCATATCATAGTTGTCTTGTGCTGTATTTTATCATGTTTTGCTTTTTATTTTCTCAAGAAGATTGGATTCTCTTTGAAGGGCAGGGATTCTGTTCAGTATTCATCTAGAATCAGAGGTATTTCAGTCGGAGAGGGCTGTAGAGATCACCCAGTTCAGTGATTTTTATTTTTATTGATTTCAGAGAGGAAGGAAGAGGGAGAGAGAGATAGAAACATCAATGATGAGAATCATTGATTGGCTGCCTCCTGCACGCCCCCCACCTGGGATCGAGCCCCTAACCCAGGCATGTACCCCTGACCAGAATCGAACCTGGGACCCTTCAGTCCACAGGTCGACGCTCTATCCACTGAGCCACACCGGCCAGAGCGAGTTCAGTGATTTTTAAACTTGTATTTATCCAGTATATTTTCTTTTTCAAAAGAAATTCTTTATGGGACCCCAATATGTAAGTCATAAAAGCAATATATTATTAAAATAAATTTCTTAAGTTCAAAGTGATAAGATTTTATTTTAAAATCAATAAGTAAGGTAAAGTATCAAAGGTGTCTAATGTGCTAATACTTGATGCATGATAGATTTGAGTGTGTTTTTTTCCACTGGTTTATAAATAATAAAATTCCATTTTATAATGAAATTAAATTCAAGGTTTCAGAACCTTTTCAAACTTGAGCTTGAAAATGACCAATCTAGCCAGACTTCTCATTGTATAGCAAGTATTGTGAAGCTCAAAGTGGTGAGGTGATTTGGTCACATCCCAGAACTAGGCAGTGGCTGAATTAGACTAAAATCAACAAGTATAGGCTAAGGTGCCAACATGGTGCCAGGTGCCAAGTACTTGTTATTAAATCCCTTGATATTGCCTAGGAGACTATTGGGCACAGAGAGGCTATGTGATACATATTTGTTGTAAGAGAATAACCTATTCTTACAGATGGGTTATGTCCAATTAAGGAAAGTGGAGACCCCCAGGATCACAGTCATTCTTCCCTGTGAAAGAAATAACAAAACCTAACATTTGTTTGGCTCTCTACATATTTACAAAGTGCTTTTACATACCTTTTTCTTATTTAATCCTCTTCAAAACCTTTTAAAAAATTAGGGAAAATATTATTTCTTCTATTTTATAGATGAGGAAACGGAGACTCAGGCTGTTGAGTGACTTGCCCAAGAACACAGGGCAAGTGAGTGATGGAGCCAGGAGTGACATCCATATTTTCTGACTCCAAATTCAAATCTCTGTTCGTAGTTATCACCCTACTTGTTTGTGGAGTTTTTCACATACTCACTGTCTTTTCCTCTGTTGCACAACTCAGGTTACCATTCCCACTGCAGTCCATGGAGTCATGGTCCAGTATTTTTACATAGACTACATGGTATCCTTACAATGCACAGGGATGAACCTTGCCCCCTGCCCCATTTAAGTCCTGCCCTCCTCATTCTCCCCAGCTTAATACAGGGTAGGGCTCAGAGTGCTCACTCAGCCACTCCATGTATTGCAGCAGCAAGTGTGGTGGTAGGATAGGCTCTGATCTGAAGCCAAAGACCTGGGTTTGAGTTTCACCATCATTAATGAGTGAGGTGGCCTTATCTCTCTGAGCCTTAGTTTTCTCCTCTGTAAAAGTTGAAGATGCTCTACCACCGTTATGGTTAGGTAATACTTTATGTATCCAGCTCTGTGTCTCCAGACAGCATTGTTTACATGCTACATGCACCCCACCCTGCCAGCCCATAGAGGATATAGGTGATAGGACACGTGAGTGGAGAAGGAGGCAGGTGATAGGAGCAGTGAGCGGGGAAGGACGCAGGTTGGTGCGGTGGGTTGATTCTGTAATGCACTCAAGGAATGATTATGAAAT
This sequence comes from Cnephaeus nilssonii, assembly GCF_951640355.1. NCBI lineage: Eukaryota > Metazoa > Chordata > Mammalia > Chiroptera > Vespertilionidae > Cnephaeus > Cnephaeus nilssonii. The sequence continues at coordinate 29,052,609 of NC_137092.1, read as the reverse complement.
ATGCCATTTCTCCCAGTATCTCGTGATCACTACGGTTATTGCTTTTGATGCTGTTCCTGGTGAAGACTGGACTCAGATGATTGGCTCCTGGCATATAGTGTACATTACTTGTATCATTGATTCAGTCTGCTATATGCCAGGTATATTCAAGTGGCTGGGGATGATATAGCTCCACACAAAATAGATCAAGTCCTTGCTCTCATGCAGCTTACAGTCCTGTGGGGGAAAGGACAGATAGATGGGAGGCAAAGACACACAGAAGTATGTAATATGGTATAAGGTAGTGACTGGCAGTTTCTGAAGACAGTAAAGCGGAGTAAGGGATTAGTGAGGGGGGACCTTTTGTGTATGAGTGATGTGTGTATAAGTGTGTGTGCACATGTGTGTGCATGTGTGTGCAAGCGTGTGTGGGACAGTTGGGAAGACTTCCCTGAGAAGGTGACCTAAATTAAGAGGAGTGAACTGTGTGGTTAACTGAGGGAAGGGCTGAGTTCTTAGGTTCTTGGGAAATGTTTGCTTTATGTTAAATAAATAATTACAGTATTCATGGATCTGTTCAAACCCACTTTGCCTTCCCATAGACCCATATCAAGTTCAAAAACTGCCAAGGGCCTTTCCAGCATGAACCTCACTCTCTTCTTTGTCTGATTGTCTCACTGCTTCCTACATCAGGTCCATTCTCACCACCCTCCTTGGGCCCGGCCTATGGCTGCCTCCTCCCCTTGACTGCTCCAGTCCTGCCTGCTCCACTGGTCTCTCCCTTCTGAACGTTTTTATTGACCCCCTCAGTTTGCACATACTTTGTTTCGGTTTCATTTATGTTTGTTGGCTTTGCCCCTTCAACTGCTGTTCAGTCACTTGGGAGTGGTCTGTCTAAAAACTCTGGGTCCCCTGTGGGTTCTCCCACAATGCAAAGTCCATAGCAGATACTCACTAAACCTTTGGTTATTGATTTAATTGAAGATTTAATTTTCTTCTAGGAAATAGATTGGAGGTCAGCCTGGAATGATACATTGCAAATGGCACAAACTCTTCCCAGTGGGGCGTGGTGTCTGTTTCCCCAGCCCTCGAATCTGGGCTGGATTGGTGAGGTGTTTTGACCCATAGAATGTGGTGGAAGGGACACAGTGTAAGTTGTGGGTCTAGAAACCTTGTAGAGTTTGATCTTGGGCTGGAAATACTTCCAACACTGAACATGCCAAGGGCAGCCTGGTAGAGGACAAGAGGCCACGTGGAGAGAGGTCTTGGTCATCCCCGTGGTGGTCACGGGCCTGGGAGTGAGCCTAACCAAGGACAGCTGAGTCTGGTTCAGCCCGGAAAGATCACCCAGCTGAGCCTGGCCCAAATTGTCCATCCACACAATTATAAATTAAATAAGATGGGGTTGTTTTAAGCCACTGAGTGTGGGTGGTTTGCTCGGCAGCACTGAATAGCCAGTGCATTCTGTGAGACCACTCAGGTAGCAAGGCAGAGTCGTTCTAGAAAGAATCCCGTGTGTTCATACAATGCATTCATTCTATATTTCAGATCGCTCTCATGTCCATCACCCCATCTGATCCTTGAAGCACTTTTTGAGGAGACAGGCAGTTGTCATTGTACCTATTTTGTGGATCAGGAAACCAAGACTTAGAGAGCTTGCCTCCGACAAGGCTAGCCGGAGGAGGAGATAGGACCAGTGCTCAGGCCACTGTCGTGCACAAGTGCCAGGACACCTGGTGGCCTTCCCTGCTGAGGGCAGGTTAACGCTGAGGGCAGTAGTCTGAGTCAGACAAGGAAGCTGAGACCCGAGGGCCTCACTCTGAGGCTACCTGTTCTAATGAGCCCTGCCAATCCCTGCTCCTCTAACCTCCAGGTAGGAAGGTTGTATAACGAGAAACTCATAATGAGGCTTAGCAAGTCCTTGTTTTTTTTTCCAGTGTAGCTCTGAGCCTCTGCTTTGCTGCTGGATTCTGCTTGTGAAGGTTTCTAATTTGGGGTCTTACTTTTTGTAAAGCGTGAATTACAAGAAGTCAGAAGAATGATGCAAAGAGCATTTAATAATGCACATTCACAAAAGAAGTGGTGTAACTACATTAATTAGGCAAGTCTTGCGTAAAGATGCAATGTAATTATATATTTGAGACAGTTAATTAGGGAGCTACTTGGAAATTTCAGTGAATATTAAGGTAATTATACATAAATACTATAACCATTAAGGCTGCACCCATAATGAAAGCAATAACTAATTACATAAATAACAGCATACTTATGTTTTTACATTACCAACACCTAACAATGCTTCCTCTCCCCCGCCTCCCTTCACCATGCAAATGACAAATCTTCCATTTTTATCTCAGATATTCTTGCAAATGGTGGGGAACAGTGACCTTTCCTCTTCTTTCCTCTGTTTTGACAAATCTGGGCCCATTGTGGGAGCTCCCAGTGAATGGACAGGAAGGTGGGATGGGAGGGCTGGTCAGCCCTGGCCGGCTCCATCTGAGTGGTGGTGGATGGGGGTAAACCAGAGCCATGACTGGAGAACCCACAGACATTCAAGCTGTGGGCTTGGGAGACCTGGATTCCACCTTGTCCCTACCCTTCATCAGTTGAACCACCTCAGAGAAGTCACTTAGCATCTCTGAGCCTCAGTTTCCTCATCATAGCAAATGGGATGATAGTAACCCCTGCCTCCCAGAGCTGTGCTGGAGAGCAAGTGTGAAACTGGGAAGCGCCATTCTGTGAGGTTGGCCCAGGTTTGCCGTTGAAGCTCCTGATTGCTGACCTGTGTGCCTTTGGCTCCTTTCAGCATGTCCCCTTTATCTTCAGGGCTCTTGGGTAGTCCTCAAGCTGCCTACACCCCCACTACCAACCCCACCCTCAATTAAGAACTGCTTTTATGAAAGATCTGGAGCTCATTCACACTTAAGGGTGATAGACTGATGATGTAAAGTGTGGGGAGGGTCTGGGGATGGGGGAGTATAGTTATATTTTAAAAGAAAGCTACACCTTCAGCTTTGTAGAAGCCCAGTCACCAGGTAGTTCCTGAGATGTTTGAGCAGGAGCACGTCTGGGCCCTCCAGCATCTGATCATGTAGGCATTTGCTGTTCCACTTGAGAGGGGCCACCCAGAGTAGTGGGTCAGAGTGGATTCAGGTGTCTGAGATATCTGTAATTAACATCTTTCTTCCACCAGCTTACTACTTAGCCCCTCTAATAATAATAAAAAATTTAAAACCCACAGATCAATTCGTGTTGTTCAAGGGTCAACTGTATTTTTGGTCCATGGTTGGGAATCTGAGTATGGGAGGGTCGACTAGTAGTTACACTTGGATTTTTTACTGCATGGGGGTCAGTGCCTCTAACCCCTGTTCAAGAGGTAACTTTCCTGTTTATTTTTCAAGAATAAATTATTTTATTGAAGTGTAATCTATATTCACACATCGAAGGATACAGATTGATGAATATTATTACCAGATCAAGAAGCAAAACACTACTAGCATCCTAAAAATGTCCCAATCACTTTCTCAGTTTGATGAAATAGATCTTTTCTTCTCCTTTCTTGAACATAAAAAGAATAGTTATTTCAAAGTTCTTATCTGAAACTCCAATATTTGGTTTTCCTGTGGGTCTGTTTTGTTTCTTTTTTGGTTTGTGTTTTTTTTATAGCCTATTTTTCACTTTTAGGTTCACACCAAAATTGAGTGGAAAGTACAGAGAGTTTCCATATACCTTCTTCCCCCCAATACCCACAGACTTGCCTACTATCAACATCTGGGACCACAGTAGTGCCTTTCACAGTAGTACATTCAGTGAACCAACAACGACACATCACCATCACCAACGTTCATAGCTTACAGTAGGGTTCATTCTTGGTGGTGCTTGTTCTGAGTTTTCACAAATATTTAATGACATTATGGTATTCACCATTATAGTATCATGTAGAAGGGTTTCACTGCCCACCTATTCATCCCTCCCTCCTTCCCTCCCCACAAGCCCCTGGCAACCACTGATCTCTTTACCATCTCCATAGCTTGGCTATTTCCAGTTATTCTTAGCAGGAGGGTTGATCTGTTATAAGCTACCATGACATGGCTGGAAGCAGAATTCCTGTTTATTGTTCTTAATGTTTTAAAATTAACCTGTAGATAAGGCACAGGAGACTTCATATTGAATATTTATTATTTTAAAGGTAACCGATAAAACAATGAAAAAATATAACCAATAAAACTCTGGGAATACATGTGAGGTAGGAGGTAGTATAAGGGAGTTAAATGTTTTCATTTTTAATAGATAAGAGTAGTTGATACTATAAAATTCATGTCATGGCACAGAATTATAAGAATTATGATGAAAATGATTAAAGAACAGAAAATAGAAAGAATTGGTTATCTTTGAAGAATGAGACAAAGTTGTGAAGGCATAAAAATTAGCTTTTTTAAAAATTGAAGTTGACTTGCTTAAAATTGTTCTCTCCTTAAATCATATGGAGTAGAATCTATGTATACTGACAGTATAATTCCTATACACAGTGTAAGTGGAAAAAGACAGTAAGCAATAGACAATGTATAGTATGATATTCTAGATGAAAACTATGTGCATACAGATGCATATAAAGGGGTGGGCAAACATTTATAGTTGTAATACAAACAAATAATACAAACAATGAATAATAATACAAGAATAAACTCTGTGTTTTTATCCACAACTGTAAATGTACTTTTGCCTCATCCTGAATATGTGCTCTTGTGCTACTTTCATTCCCATTAGAAGAGCATGTCCAGGTTAGCCTGCTGGTCACGGGAGCAGGATGAGAGACACATGGGGCAGAGCCGACCTACAAACTACCTACAGGAATTTGGTCTGGATCTGAATTACCCAGTCCTTCATTACCAGTAGTGGAAGTCCAGAATGACAAATACAGTTGTTATAAATTTCTCATAACTAATAACAATAAATACAAACAGAGATAATATCTTGTGCTAATGACAATAGGTATTGACCCAGATTTTATAGCCAAAAATCCCCTAAGATTTAAGATGGTGCATTCACCTGTTCATACGTGCAAAAATCAAGGTAATTAACTCTCCAAAACCTGTCCAGAATGAACTCAGAAAGTCTGTACTTCAAAAGAAGAAAAGTGATCCCAGAGGGAAGGAGTTAGACAAAAAGAAGGTGGTTAAAAATGAAATTAAAATCATTTGATAATAAGATTAATTATTGTAAAAAAAAACTTTTTCCTATTTACCAAAAGGTCTAAACAAGAAAAATTAAGGTTATTGGTTCTCAGGAGATAGTTAAATAGTTGTTTTATTTTGGAGGAGATTAGAGACATGGAACAACTTTAGTATTAGGAAAAATATATAGTTGTGTATGTATATTAAAATGTATGGGTAACTAGGATGATAGAAATAAAAGTCTAACTTTCAAAAACCAGATGTAAAATAGAGGAGTAAAGACAACTTTTTCAATCTGTGGTGGTAGGAAATGGGAAAGAAACATGACTTAATCGTAGCTGCAAAGTCCCTTAATATGCCCACAGGTGTGGGCATAGACTATGCACGTGTCCGGGGAGCTGTTATTCAACCTGCCCCAGGAGCATGAATGCAAAGGCCCGGGCTGAGAATGTGATTGGCGTGTTGTAGGAGGCCGGTCAGTGTAGCTGGAGGAGGAGAAGAGTGAGGAGGGCAGGTGGGAGCAGCCTAGGAGGGCCTGGTAGGCCACACTAAGGACCTGAGTCATCTCTCTCTAGGTCTGAGGGTGGACTTGAACATTCTCAGTCACCAAACCTGAGAATCAACTGCGAAGCTTGTTAAAATGTACATTTCCTAAGTGAAATAAGTCAGTCAGAAAAGGGCAAAAAACGTATGATTTCACTCGTGTGGACTAAAAAACAAAAAAGAAACAAATGAACAAATGAATCAAAACAAAACAAACTCGTAGATACAGACAACAGATTGGTGGCTACCAAAGGGTTCAGTGTATGGTGATAGGTAGAAACTAAACTTTTGGTGGTGATTACCCTATAGTGTATACAGAGTGAATTATAATATTGCATATCTGAAACTTATATAATGTTATTAACCAATGTTACCTCAGTAGAAATAAAATAGCCGTAACTGGTTGCTCAGTGGTTAGAGTATTGACCCTCGGACTGACGGATCTTTGGTTTGGTTCTGGTCAAGGGCATGTACCTCAGTTGCAGGCTCGATCCCCAGACCCAGCAGATTGGGGTGCATGCTGGAAGTAACCAGTTTATGGGTCTCTCTCACATTGATGTTTTTCTCTCTCGGTCTCTCCCTCTCCCTTCCTCTCTCTCTCTGAAAATCCATGAGGAAGAAAAAAAAAATCCTCAGGTGAGGATTAACAAAAACAAACAAACATAAATAAAAACAAAAACATTTCTGGGCCCAAGAAATTCTGATTCCAGAGTTCTGAGGAAAAGCCCCAGAGATTGGCACTTCTAAAGCATCCCAGAGGATTTCAACAATGGTTCCAGGGACCAACCTACTTGCTCCCATTGAAAACATCACAGAGGGTTGTGTAATAAACTCCCTCCGTCTAACTCTTCCTCCTCTTCTTCATCTCCAAGGTTGCTTTTGTTTCCACTGCCAGTGACGGGTTTTAGAAAGGACGGTGACCTAATTCTGGCCTAGGAGACCTGGGGAGAAGTCTTTCAAAGGTGCTTCCACAGAACTTGTCCTTTTCTTTTAAGATAAAAGAAACACTGCCTAGATATAGCAGCCACCATTCTGTCACCTTGAGGATGAGGCCAACCCCAAGGGCGGTAGGAAGGAGAAAAAAAGAACCCACACTTGGATCTATTGAGCTGCTGAATCCACCCATTCCAAGTGACTCTGCTCCTTGGATGTTCTGCGTGAGAAATAATACATCCCCATGTTGCATGAGGCAATTGGAGTTGGTAATTCTGCAACTTGCAGCGGAAGTATTCCTTGCTGATGTAGCAGGATCAGGCTTTTCTCAGCTGTTCCATATTTCTCCTTTTGGGAAGGATAGAAAAGCTATAGCCTTTTGCTTCTCTTCCTCTTGTATAGAACAGTAAACCCTATTGGGTAGGCTTACGAGAGGATGTAATGAGAGAATATCTTTAAGGTGCTTAGCACAGTGTCTGGCACAGAGTAAGTGCTTGAATTGACTGAATTTGTTGAAGGCTTTAAGGCTGTTGCATAGAAGTAAAACCACCATACACTAGTTTTCATTCTGAGATTCCTTCTCAAATCAGGATTGAGATTACTTTGGCTTTATTTGGCAAACGTCCTGTTGTACTCATGACTCTTTTTTTACTTTAAGTATGTGTTTGTTGGTTTCAGAGAGGAAGGGAGAGGGAGAGAGAGATAAAAACATCAAAGATGAGAGAGAATCATTGATGGGTGCCTCCTATACTCTCCTACCCCCCAGGGGGATGGAGCCCACAACCCGAGCATGTGCTCTGACAGGGAATTGAACCGTGACCTCCTGGTTTATAGGTCAACGCTCAACCACTGAGCAACACCAGCCGGACACTCATGACTCTTATAACAAATTTTCTCTTAGATTAGAAAAGGTTTATTAACCAGGTGCAGGTCTTGTGGATGTTTTTACGTACTAACTCTCTGCCCACACCCTGTGCCATTCATTGCCACCAGACTGACCTATTGGAGAGTAGCACATTACCGCTGGGGTGAGCTGGGGTGAGCAGAGGTAGGATGGATTTAGGCCATATGATACTTGGGTGCATTGTCAAGATGCTTATGGAACAAGCCTGTTTTTCCACCCTAGGTTTCTCCAAGTTTCTGAACACTTCGCTGGCTTTCAATAGTCACAGCAGGCCAATTCAGCCTGAAGCCAGATGCTACGTTTATCAGACCTTTTGAAGGATCATAGATTGACTAGATCCTAAGGACAAAAGGTGGGGGGGGGGGGGGTGTCTCTTAGGTGATTCACAGTCATTTCCTGTTTGAACCCAAATTTGTAAAATCTAAAAACCTTCTTAAACACAAAAACAGAGACCGAATGGGAACAAAACAGTATTGTATTTCAGTATTTAAAAATAAAATGGGAAAACAGGCCTCCTGTCTTTTAGAGTAAACTTGCTGAGGGTTAGCTGTGCCCCTGGACCTGACCATGATGACTTGACAGGGCCACCAGCATGTGATGAAACACGATGTTGTTAACAGTTCTGTCCCCAGAGACAGAGAATGTCATCATGGGAAAGATAAACGTTTATGTTCATGGTTAGACTGTTTTCTTATCGAAGGTTATGACTCTATACTCCACCCTTACCCAGATCCTCACCCAACTCCTGGCTGACCTCTGGGTGGTTTGAGTACTCTCGTTAGTCCCCGGGGATTTGGGAACAGGATAACTTGGGGTGTGTGGATTTAGTCCCCCAGAAGTTATGGGATGGCATGTTACTTCACCCTGCCTGGCTACAACCTTGATCCCGAGTCTCCAGTAAGCTTGGGGATGGCATGATGACTCAGGGTTTCTCTCCTTTGTGTTCCCTCTCTTTTTCCATCATTAAAGTCCTACATCTCTAGGGTCACATGTGGATGGAAAGTTAATCAGAGGTCAGTTTTACAGCTTTGCAATCAGAACTGACCTTGTTCTTTCTTTTTATCGTGTCCATGTGCACTGTGATATTTTCATCTGGGTGCAAATAGAGCATTCTCAGTTATCAGCAAAAGAGCATGGAAGGGTCTTGGTAAGTAGGATGGACACTTTGGGGGGAGAAGGGCGAGAGAGAGAGAGAGAGAGAGAGAGAGAGAGAGAGAGAGAGAGAAATAGAGAGAGAAAAATGGAGAGAGAGCTGCTTCTGAGAGTGTAAGAAATCAGATTTGCCCAAAGCAGACACCTGGAAAACCCTGTGCCATATTGGCTACTGCTCCTTAAGAATGACATAATGGGCTGGAGGAGAGCCAGGAAAGGGTAGCTGAATTAATTGAAGAGTTGGAATGGTTTTAAAAACACTTCTATTTTCAAATTATAAAAGTAATATGTATTCGTTATAGAAACTTTGGAAAATATTCAAGGCAAAAAGAAAGCAAAATTATATAGTATTCTACCACCTAGAGGTAACAGGGTTTAACATTTTCTTGTATTTCCTTTCTGTCTTTTTTTATGTACACAGACATACATCTAACAAAATTGGTATATACACAGGATGGGGCAAAAGTAGGTATACAATTGTTCATATGGAAAATAATACAATAATAAATAATAATACAAGAATAAACTCTGCTCTGTGTGCTCCCAACTGTAAACCTACTTTTACCCCACACTGTACATGTATTGTATATCTGTATCTATACCTATATCTATACCTATATCTATACCTGTATCTTTATCTATACCTATACCTATAGCTATATCTATATCATCTATATCTATATCTATATCTATATCTATATCTATATCTATATCTATATCTATATCATCTATACATATATCTATCTATAGTTTTTGAAACATTTTCATGGCTGTATAATACAGCAATTAATGGTTCTACAAAATTGAATTTGACTACTCCTAGAATTGTTAGGTTTAATTTATTTTTAGATTATATGTAAAAATTAATTACATATTTCCTTTCTTAATGAAATGTTTTCCACCCAATCCTTCATGGGCATTTCTGATTATTTTCTTAGGATAAATTCTTAGAAGTAGAATTATGGGGCGAAAAGTTTTGAACATTTTTAAGGTTCTCGCCAGATTGTAGTACAGACATATGAAATGAAGTTAGAAGTTGAGGACTTGTCAGCATGAAAAGTTAAGTGCCAAGTGGAGACACGAATGAAGCCATAAAAGCACAGAGGGTTTCAATTGGTCAAGTAGAGATTTGCTAACCAAATTCTGAAATATTGCAAACATACAGCAATTCTGGGAATTCAGGGAGCATAGCTTTGGAGCCAATACAAAGAAGGTATGATTTGCTCAGCAGCTGTGCAATTCTTTGCCTTGGACAGTGGCTGAAAGTATAGACTTCGTAAGATTTTAGATGATGGTTATGGGAGTGGAAAAGAGTATTGGTGGGCTTGTCATTTTGAGGTAGTGTCGTCAGCTGTCATTAATGTGTGTTTTGACTGCGTGGCGCGCTAGGTGAACAGCATGGAGTCTCTGTACCCTTGACACCTGGAAACGCTGTAGAGGGCTCCTAGACCCCCGCATGGCTTCTGGAACTCTCAGACTGGAAGCAGAAGCGAGGATTTTCCTCTGGGAAAGATTCTTTTCTTTACTCTTGGGAGTGGGTCATTTTTGAGCAGGTGAGATTCAAGTTATCTACCCTATCTTTTCAGGGAGAAGTGATCAAAATTTAGATATTGGCATGTTAAGTATTCTGTTTGTTAATATCAATCTATCCCAGGCTGGGGCTGATGCTAGGATACTTCAGGTTTTCTTCCTCTTTTTAATATGAGGAGATTGGTGGTTTTCCCCTTGTGGTCTGGGAGATAGAGATTTTGGGTAAAAGGCTATAAAGGAAAAAAGTAAGTCAAGAATCAGCTCCAGCCTGGCTGGTGTGGCTCAGTGGTTGGGCATTGGCCTATGAACCAGGAGGTCATGGTTTGATTCCTGGTCAGGGCACATGCCCGGCCCGGTAGCAGGCTTGATTCCCAGTAGGGGGCATACAGGAGGCAGCCGATCGATGATGTCTCTCTCTCTCTCTCTCTCTCTCTCTCTCTCTCTCTCTCTCGTCGATGTTTCTATCCCTCTCCCTTCCTCTCTCTCTCAAATCAATTTTTAAAAAATCAGCTCCAAATTTGTTGAAATTACTTTAGCATTGGACACCAATTTCTTCCGTCCCTGTTCTTCTCCCTCCCTCCTTTTTTCCCTATCTTCCTTTTTTTTTTTTTTTTAGTGCAGGTACAAGGAGAATTTTCAGTGTAATGAACAATATATGGAAGTATGAAAGAAACAGAATGTGCATGGAAGAGGTGCAAATGAACTTGGGTTATCTTCAATATTCTTTACTATTATTCAGAAACATGAAAACTTTTTTTTCAATTAAAAGACAATTTTAGAGAGAAACCAAGATGGCGGCATAGGTAAGCACCTAAACTGCTGCCTCGCACAACAATTTCAAAACTACAACTAAAAGACAGAACGGACATCATCCAGAACCACAGGAAAGCTGGCTGAGTGGAAATTCTACAACTAGAAGGAAAGAGAAAAGCTCACGGAGAATCAGAGGAGCTGCAAAGGACTGAGGTACGGAGACACGCGCGCAGAGAGGAAGGGCGGCTGAGTGCCTGGCTGGCCTTCTTTGGCGGGAGGGAGAAGGAAGCTTCCGATGCACTGAACCCCAGTTCCGACTGCACTGAACCCCAGTTCTGGGCGAAACCCTGTGGACCCAGGCTCATACGGGTGGAGTCTGGACTGTCAGGTAGAGAGAAAGGCACACGGAGACTTGGAGACTAGGGGGAGCCATGGCGGGAGGGGTCTGGAGGCGTGCGCGCGCAAGTGCGTGCAGAGAAGACTGACTGCTGAGGTTGCCGCTGGCTTTCCCTAGTGGGAGGGAGTCAGAAGCTCCCGACTGCACTGAACCTCAGTTCCGACTGCACTGAACCTCAGTTCCGGGTGGGCCCCTGGGGACCCACGCTCTTACGGGGGGCGGGGGGGGGGGAGGATCTGGACTGTCAGGCAGAAACTCGGGAGCCACAAAAGGCAAAAGTCTGGAGGCGTGCGCGCAAGTGCACGCAGAGAGGACTGACTGCTGAGTGTGCTGCAGGCTTTCTCTAGCTGGAGGGAACCGGAAGCTCCCGAATGCTCTGAACTCCAGTTCCGAGCGAGAATCTGGGAATCCAGATTCATTGGGGGAGAAACTGGACTGTCTGGCAGCGGGTGAAACTCGAGGGCGGCTTTCTCTCAGAGGTGCTTGCAGCGATTACTGAGGGACACTGAGACCCAGGGGCCTCATAAGGCAGGGCTGACGGGAAACCCAGACTGTCTGCTCAGCCTAGAGATTCCGCCCCATCCAAGCTGAGCACAGAGGCTTTTGCAATTTTGCAAGTCTGGTCCCATAAGGCTGTCTCCAGCACAGAAGTTCTCCCGGCATAGACACAGCTGATACTCACAGCCAATTGGCCTGGAGGTCAATTCCTCCCAGTGATACCAACAACAATCAAGACTTAACTACAACAAGGCTGTACACACAGTCCACAAAGGGGTGCACCAAGAGTGTCCACCTCAGGTAACTGGGGAGGCCAACCCACTAAGCCATATAGGACACCTAGCACACAAAGCTACGCTACCAACTCAGGGAAGCAGCAAAAATGTGGAGACAAAGAAACAGATCACAAATGAAAGAAATGGAGGAAAACAAATGACTGAATATAGAGTTCAAAACCATGGTTATAAGGTTTTTCAAGAATTTCCTAGAAAAGGCCGATAAATTTAGCGAGACCCTTAAGGATATGAAAAAGGATCTACTAGAAATTAAACATACACCGATTGAAATAAAAAATATTATACAAAGACCCAACAGCAGACTAGAGGAATGCAAGAATCAAGTCAAAGATTTGAAATACAAAGAAGCAAAGACCACTCAACTGGAAAAGAAAAAAAGAATCCAAAAATCTGAAGATAGTGTAAGAAGCCTCTGGGACAACTTCAAGCAAACCAACATCAGAATTATGGGGAGCCAGAAGAAGAGAGAGAGCAAGATACTGAAAACCTATTTGAAGAAATAATGACTGAAAATTTCCCCCACCTGGTGAAAGAAATAGACTTAAAATTCCAGGAAGTGCACAGAACCCCAAACAAAAGGTATCCAAAGAGGACCACACCAAGACACATCATAATTAAAATGCCAAGGGCAAAAGACAAAGAGAGAATCTTAAAAGCAGCAAGAGAAAAACAGTTAATTACCTACAAGGGAGCACCCATACGATTGTCAGCTGATTTCTCAACAGAAACTATGCAGGCCAGACAGGAGTGGCAAGAAATATTCAAAGTGATGAATAGCAAGAACCTACAACCAAGATTACTCTACCCAGCAAAGTTATTCAGAATTGAAGGTCAGATAAAGAGCTTCACAGATAAGAAAAAGCTAAAGGAGTTCATCACCACCAAACCAGTATTATATGAAATGCTGAAAGATATTCTTTAAGAAGAGGAAGAAGAAAAAAGTAAAGATAAAAATTATGAACAACAAATACATATCTATCAACAAGTGAACCTAAAAATCAAGTGAATTAAAAATCTGAGGAACAGAATAAACGTGATATATAATAGAATCAGGGGCATAGAAAGGGAGTGGACTGATAATTCTCAGGGGAAAAGGCTATGGGGGTGCAGGAAGAGACTGGACAAAAATTGTTCACCTATGGATGAGGACAGTGTGGGGGAGGTAAGGGCAGAAGGTGGGGTGGGAACCGGGTGGAGGGGAGCTATGGGGGAAAAAGGAGAAACAATTGTAATAATCTGAATAATAAAGATTTATTAAATTAAAAAAAAGACAATTTTATTCACATAAATGCAAAATAAAACATGGAAGACCCTCCTTCCCTCCTCTCCCCCCTGTAGCTTCCATCTACGGCCAACACCATGGTACTGATAAGGTGAGCAAAGTCTGTATTGTTTGATCGATACTCTTGCTCTCTATTTAAAAATCAGTCAATCGATTTATGTTTAAGTTTCGGACCCCAGGGTGACTGCACTGGGGGGAAAGAGAGGAGTGTCAATGAGGGTGAAATGGGTGCAGGGGGTCCAAAGGTACCAACTGCCAGTTATGAAATAAGTACGTCTTGGGGTATAATGTACAGCCTGGGAAGTAAAGTTAATAATACTGTTTTGTATATTTGAAAGTTGCTCAGAGAGTACATCTTAACATTTCTTACCACAAGAAAAAAAATGCAACTCTGTGTGGTAATGGATGTTAACAAGACTGATTGAGGTGATCATTTTGCAAAGCAAAACAAAAATACCCAAACTACCCAGTGTGAAATGAGAGGGCCAACAGGAGCTTCTAAAGTAAACATTGGTCTCTGCTCTATTGTAGAATCTATGTATTTACTATGTTTATTACTCATCTCCACCTGGTAGAATGTAACTTCATCAGGATAAAGATCTTTGTTTTGTTACCACCAGCCTCTTGAACCGTTGAGTTTGTGGTCAGTATCTGTGGAATATCTATTGAATAAATGAATGCTCCTCCATTTATATTTATAAAAATACATTTATATCTCACTGAGAATGTGCCAGACACTGTTCCATCCTTAAACGTGTACTAGCTTGTTGATAATCCTCTGATGAAGGAACTAGTATTCTTACTCTTATTTTGTAGATGTGGAAACTGAGGCAAAAGAGGAGGGTGGAAAAACTTATTAGTACCTAAAGGACACCTAGCCGGTAAGTGTTGAAACAGTGATTCTAACCCAGGCAGTCTGCCTCCTGCGTCCACCTCTTTGTTCTAAGTTCATTTTCTTTCCCAGGAACTTGGGTCCAACGTGTCTGATCAGCATTAAGGGTGGCTGTGCACTGGGGTGAAATGAACTGGCCATGTCCTTACTGACTCTTCCTACCCAGGAGGTTGCCCTTCAGGTTTATTTCAGCCCAACTGAATTATTAGCATCTCTCGGTGTTGGCTTTTATGAGTCAGGCGTGCATATTAGCTTTTCATCTTGTAGGGAAGATAAAACACAAAAGCAAGCAAATTTGTGTGACTTGTAGAAAGCGGAGTCACCCTGAGAAAGGGACAGAGAGAATGTTACGGAAATTCAGAGGATGGTGCTGTTGTTTCCATAGTTTGGGTTGATAGACATGGGAAAATGAGATGGAAAGGGGATCGGGGCAGAGGGAACAGCATAAGCAAAGATGTGCAGGGCCAGCTAAGAAGACCTCCTTTTAGTTGCTGTCAGGGTCCCTCACAGCCAGACTTCTTTCTCTCCTGGGCTGACAGAATTCCCTTCGAGTCTCAGTATGTCTTAGGTCTGTCTTTTCAGCAATTCAAGGACGCAGTCTAACGTATTGGTTAGGAGGCCCTTAGCTGCTGCCACCACAGGCACCTGGCATTTGATGGGAGTGCCGTAATCTGAGATGCTCTCTTCTTAGGGAGTCTTTTTTGTGTGAGAAGCAAGTTATATAGCATTTTGAAAAAAATCATGCTCTGGTGTAGACTTGCATAAATGAATGTATTGTTTTTTTTTTTTTAAAGAAACCATGAAAACTTTCATTACCTAAACTCTAATTAAACTTGTTCCTTGTAGAAAACACAGGATATTAGCTTATTTTGTACTTGGCTCAACTTTTTTGTTTTCATATATTGAGTGATCTTCTACATAGCTCCCAGTTAAACTCAGTGGAAACACTTCAGAAATGTTTTCAATCCAACAAACATTTTATTGAGCACCTACTATGTGCCGGCATGGTTCATTGTTTAAGAGTAGAGGACCTTAAGATCCAAACTGCCTGGGTCCGTTCCTAGCTCTGCCACTTACTAGGTGTGGACCAGTTAACCATCTTCTGCCTCAGTTTCCTTATGTGTGAAATAGGTATTACGATAGTATCTACCTCATAAGGTTTTTATGAAAATTAAATGAGATAGTGCAAATATAGCATTTAGAACAGTGTCTACATACAGTAACTACTCAATACAGGTCAGCCCTTAATATGTACTAGACCCTGACCAGGAGCTCGGATGGAGCTGCAATGGACAATGTCCTGAAATCTCAGAGCTGCTGTCCAGTGGGGAACCCAGAGAGCAGACACATACTCAACAATAAGAGTGATGCACAGTGTAAAAGGGGCGGGCAAAGGAATTATTCATTACTAGAGGCCCGGTGCACAGATTCATGCACCGGTGGGGTCCCTCGGCCTGGCCTGCGGGGATCAGGCTGAAATCGGCCCGATGCATGGATTCGTCCAGGGCATGTCCGGCCCGTCTTGCCCTGTCCCAATCGGCCGGATCCCAGCAGCAAGCTAACCTACCGGTCGGAGCGTCTGCCCCCTGGTGGTCAGTGCGCATCATAGCGACTGGTCAAACGGTCGGACACTTAGCATATTAGGCTTTTGTTATATAGGATAGGCCTCTGTAGATACTCTTATTTTCTTACATTATTAACATAAACTGATTCACTTAGCATCATAGATCCTCAGGGTTGAAAGAAGCTTTCAAAAGTCTCTCGTCCATTTCAGTGACCCAGGTAAAAGCTTCCTTCAAAGGACACCATGGCCATGCCTGCCTCCTTCTCCTGCTCCATCCCTGCACCAGCAGCTTCACTGTAAAAGGGAATGAGTGTGTCTCCCATGCGTGGAGGGACCCGGGGCGGCCTGCAGGAGTAAAGGGGCCTGGCCCCGAGGGTGTTACTCAACATTGCCCCTCCCTCTCAGGGTATCTATGAAATCCGCTTGCCCCAGCCGCCCTTGGGTGTTGGCCCTTTTCTTGCCTAGCCTGGCTTCCCCGACGCAGCTCAGCTCAGAGATGTCAACTGACAGTCCTGGGTTCACGTCCACATAGCTTGGAGGGAGAGAGCAACCCTCACCTCCAGGTTAGAACATCCTTGGGAGGACTCTGATTGGCTGCTGGGTGCAGGGGGATGTGGTCCTCGGACTGGGCCTCCTGAGGCTGTGCACCCACCCTTCTTCCTGGGAGATGGCAGATAAGGATAAGGTGAAAGGTTGGGTATGAGAGGATGTCCCCCACCTCACACAGAAAACAATGTGATAACCCAAAGAAGGGCGAGAAAGAATGGTGATCAGCAAAAACCAGCGCGACCACAGTGTACTATGGCTTTGCAGTTAGGAGTCTTCAAGTTTGCTTCCCTGTGGTGACTGAGATGATGTGTTATTATCGCCATATCCAGGGAATGACATAATTGATACAACCTACATGTATAATAAAGGCCTTTTATTGACCTACACTTAATAAAAGGATCAATATGTACACTGAGTGGCCAGATTGTTATGATCTCTGAATGCATAATAATCTGGCCACTCAGTGTATATCCTATATAATAAAATACTAATATGCAAATTGTCCCCTCAACCAGGAGTTCGACCAGCAGGCAGGCCGGCTGGCCAACCGCCCATGTCCCCTCCTCCTGGCCAGGTTGGCTGGACCCCACCCATGCATGAATTCATTCACCGGGCCCCTCTAAAAAAATAATAATTAAAAAAAAAAAATATATATATATATGTATGTGTATATATATATATATATGTATGTATATATATATACATACATACACACACACACTGAGTGCCAGATTATTATGTGTTCAGAGATCATAATAATCTGGCCACTCAGTGTATATTTCAAGTCACAAGTAAGTATAAGGCACTGTGCTAATATGGACCCCATAATAGGTAGAATGGTTCATATTCTTTGGGAATTATTAGGGAGATTAAACATGTAGTACAGCAATGCCACGGACTATGGGACTTTGTGGGAAACATGAGAAGAAAGGTACCAAGTCCGCTGGAAGTTCGGTGGGAGAAGTGAGTACATAATTCCTATTAGAGGCCCATTGTGGAATTTCCTTTGGTTACTAGAAAGAGATGTGGCCTCGGTGGCTTAAACATCTCTGGAGGCTCATCTCATGTAGACAGCATGGCAGCTCCAACAAAGTCATTGGGAGTCAGGCTTCTTGCTTTTTCCTCCTATATCCTTAGCACCGGTTTCCAGCCTCAATATCACCTGATGGCTGCTAGAGTTCCAGCAATCTCAACCGCATTCCAGGAATGGAAGGGAGGAAGAGGGGGAGGGGGTAAAAGGGACTCTTTCAGCGCAGTCAGCTCCTTGTAAGCAGTTTTTGCATTTGTCTTATATAACACTTTGCTTTCATTTTCTTGATGAGAACTTGGTTATGTGCCTATACCTAACTATAGGGGAGGATATAAAATGCAGTCTTTTAGCCATCTATAATAATAAAAGCATATTATGCAAATCGACCGAACGGATGAATGGCAGAATGACCGTCCAGACAACCGCGCTACAACACGCACTGCCGCCAGGCCCGCCATCGCCCCATGATCGCCCCACAGAGGGAGGTCCAAGCCACCAGCCGGTGGAGTGATTGATCGGGGGGCTCTGTGGAACCAGGGAACCCAGGGTGTTTGGCGGTGGATGCGGGCAGCGCCAGGCCAAGGTGGTTGCATGTGGGACCAGGGCTGTGAAGCTGGGGCTGTGAAGAAGCCGGGGCTGGGAAGCCAGCAGCCGGGGGAAGGAAGGCATACCATTGCACGAATTTCGTGCATCTGGCCTCTAGTATTGAATAAAATCTGTTTTGTTTTGTTACCAAAGAAGAAGGGAAGAATGATGATCTGGGGTCAATTGGCAATGTCTGCCAATCCCACACATCTTCTAGAATATTGGGCTTTTACTGCCATTACCCATGTAAGAGAACTTATTAAGCATTTTCTGTCTGTGCATGCTGACATAGACGCAGTGGAGGTGGAGAGCAAAACTGTTTCCTCTAGTGGCTTATGGTTGGGTCAGGAGGAGGGAAGAAACACGGGAGTGCAGTTTCTACAAGCCAAGCTCTTTGCTGGATCCATAAAACAACAAGGGAGTCTGAGAGCATAGATACACTTTCATATTGCCTCTCCTACAAGCCATAGGAGAGGCTGAGTTGCTTTCTGGCCTCTGTGGTAGAGGAAATCAAACCACAGGTGGGTCAGAATGTGGGTATTTTGTGAGGCTCCGCAAACTTTTCTGAAAAGGGTCAGAGTAAATATTTTAGGCTTCGTGGGCCATATGGTCTCTGTCTACCATTGCAGCATGAAAGGAACCACAGACAATAAATACATAAATGCACGACTGTGACCTCAATAAAACTTTATTTATTAAAATAGGCAGTGGGCTGGATTTGGCCCATGGGCCATGATTACCAACCCTGGTTTAGTGATTCAAACTACAATATCTTCTGTTGGGCCCAGATATTTCAGCCAAAATGTGATCATCACAACTTGGGGTGCAGACATCCCTGAAAGATGAGAGTGGAGAATGGATCGCGTAAGATGATCTGGTGATCCAGGGTTGACGCCGCGGCTGATGACCTTGTAGGGTGGCGCATCCCTCCTGCGTTACTCACTGTGTGTCCCTCCCCCAACCACAGGGCTGGTCACAGAGATGACCGACAGCCACCCCACCTGGGGAAGAGAGGATGGTAAATGCTGTAACTAAAAGTCTGAGGTTTGAGTGGGCCGATAGGATTTATTGAGTGCCTTAACTATGTTTTCATATTCTCGAGCTCTTTGGTACCGAGAGAATAAACTAACAGCAGATGTTTGGGATGGGGGTTAGAGAAAGCGCCTCTAATTTTCCTAGCCTCCCAAACTTTCACTTTTGTACTTGGCTTCACCTTTGCTAGAGTAGAACCAGCATTGAGACAGTATGTGTAATATAATCTCACATCAAACCTTCGTGTTTATCATTAAAAATATGGCAACATCATTGCGGTTATACACAGTTACCAAGGAAACCAGTTTATCATAATTAGCTATTTATTCCGTCGTCTTTCTCTCTCTCTCTCCCTTCCACCTGAGCTTTCTTCGGGCTGAAAGGTGTGATAAGCTGTTATCAGCCTAGGCTCAGTGGCTAATGAGGGTCCTAATATTGACTCATGGAATTACACTGTTCTTTCCCATAACTGTGCTGTAGTGCATTGTCTGTACTTAATTACAAACAGACACGGCGATGGAACAATTGGTTTATTCTATGTGTTTTAAATAGTCATAATAGCTGTCCCCAGAGCAGTGGTATATCAAAACCCAACAGATGGAAGATAAAAACTTTGGAAGATAAAAACTATAAAAGACCTGTGGCTCTTTTCTTGCATTAGGAAATGGTTTTAAAAGGAATTGCTTCCTGGATGGGGCTTCCCAGTCCTGCAGGACCTTTCTTATGTTTGTTGTTCATTACAGTAGAGGTTTGTGGGTTGGGTCAGGAGGAGGGAAGAAACACGGGAGTGCAGTTTCTACTCCACGCTGCTGTCCTAGAGCAGGGGTTGGCAAACGTGTTCTGTACAGGACCATGCAGTAAACATTTTAGGTTTTGCAGGTCTCCTGCCTTTTAGCAGGAAAACAGCCATGGACAATAGGTAATGCATAGGCGAGGCTGTGTTCCAATAAAACTTTATTTACATAAACAGGCTGGGGGCCATATTTGGCTCACTGATGGTAGTTTGCGGACACTGGTCTAGAGCCTCAGTCCCTAATGCAGGGAATGAACTTCCAGTTGGATCTCTTAGCGTGAGAACAACACCTGGGTGAGCCACCAGGAGCCAATGTGCTCCTACTCAGCTGTCCTCTGGCACGCCTCTTCCTGCTTGTCAATCTCTCATTGAGAGGGGCGGTTTCTCATAGCGACCTCCTCCCCCCCGACAGAGGGGTCGACTAGGGATCAGTAATCTGGGGTGCGTCCTGACTTAGACACTTAATTGGATGACATCTTCTCATCTGTAATCCATTCTACCTGCCCTAAAGAGCTGTAAGGGTCAACAGAAACAATGAGTGGTCAACTCCAAACCGAATAGCCATATCAGGGGTGACTGTTAAGACTTTGCTTTAAAGCAGATGTCACAGATATGATGGGAATGACCCTCCAGGTTTTATTCCAACTGTCATTTTTGAGCCTTGAGCCCACCCTGCACTGCACTTCTGGGAAACTGTCCAGCCCGAGTTTTAATCCCCCTAGCAGCTGAGTTCAAGACCTTCCAAGATAGCCTGCTCCATTTAGAGATACGCCTGGTTGTCAGAAATGTCTTGCTGATATTGAGCACGAATCTGTCTTTCTAGATCTTCTACCCCTTGATTCTGGTACTATGCCTTAGCATTTTCCAGAATAAGATTCACCTCTTTTACTGGACAGCTTTTTGAACATTTGAAGATAGAGGTCATGGTCTCCAAATTAAACATTATGTCAAATGAAAACTATATGACATGGTTTTGAAGCTTTTCACCCTTCAGGTTACTCTCCTTTGCACAAGTTCCATTCCTCAATGATCCTCCTGATTGGTATACCCACAATTTGACATAACATTCCATGCATGTTCTGACTGGTACAAAATAGAGTAGCATTATCATCTCCTTTGTTCTAGATTTAATGTTTCTGTTAATATGGCCTAAAATCACATGCGACCACATAACAATGTTGGATTTTGAGTTGAAGTTGACTAAAACCTTTGTGTATTTTCCACATATTTATGAACTCATGGCTACCCCGTCCTGACTAGTACAGAGTAAGGTTTGCCTGGATTTCCAATAACTTTTTTTGGGGGGCTGGATTTGGCTCTTTTAAACACAAGGTCAGAGTCCTTTGAATTGTGACTATATTTTTCAATTTGGGTAGTGTGTTTAAATGAATATGCTGACTGGGATGTCAACCCTGTCTTCACACAGCCTACTAGGGTTCTGCTACAGTCAGAGATACGGCCTCTGAATGAGTATTCTTCAGTTTTTACAGGTCTGTGAAACCATAAGGAGCTTATTCTAGAATGCAAATAGAAACACTGCATCAAGGAAGTCTCAGCTGAATGAAACACCATGCTTAGTGACAGAGTTGATTTGCAGTTTGCAGATAGGCGGTCGTCTTTAGACCACACTTTGACTAATGTGGCTCTAAGTGACACTCTTGGATCTTGATTGGAACCCTAGAAGCTGGTTTAAGGAGGGTTGATGAGAAGAAAAAACATCTTCAGAAAGAATAAAAAGGATCACGATGATTAGATGAAAATTATCCTTGAGATGCAGTCTAAGTTAGGGTCCTAATGGAAAACCTCTTCAGCCTGGATTTCAGTGATTATTCCATGCACATTTGTTGATTTCTCAATCTGTGAGAGGCATTGTGCTAAGCACTGGGGGTTCCAAAATTTAAATAAGATGTGGGCTGAGCCGTGGTAGGGTAGCCTTCAATGCAAACAAATAACAAATGGTGGCATAAGCTGCTGGTGGCCCCCTCCAGTATTCTCTCCTTTCATCTTAGTGAGATAATTTTTTAGAATCCTGATTTTTTTATTTATTCATCGCAGCAATGTCCTCAGGTAAAAGACCACATTCCCATCATCCCTTGCAGTTATACTTGTGATCATGTGATTTCCAGCTATGATGGATCATAAGGGGACCTTAATGATGGGAATTTCCTGCCATAGGGATATTGGAGCAGAAAGACAGAAGGGATGGGTCTCTGATGACTTCGGGGAGCTCCCAGCCCTACCTCACTGTGGACTTCTTTTACAAGAGAGAATAAATCGTCGTGTGTTCCAGCTTTTGCTACATGCAGCTGAACCTCATCCTTAGTGGTAGAGAGTTAGACCCTCGGAAGGTGGTTGAAACAGCATTCAGAGTGCACTATTGACTGAGCGGAGGAGGTGGGAAGACAAATATTTGGAGCTCAGATTTCTGCAAACTGGAAAGCCAGAGTCTAGTTATGCATTGGTAGAGCATTTGATTGCATTGCTCCTGCTCTAACCCAGAAAACAAATCACACGTTGACCGAAGCTCTAGCTGTAGGGGAAATGGCAGGAAAAATCCAGAGTGCTGGTTTGCTGTCTCCTTGCCACTTCCAGCAAAGCCCTGCGAAGGAGAGCTGGCCAAGCAGGCAGAGGGCCGATCCGGAAAGACACGCCACTTCGCTTAGGAGGTGCGCTCTGCCCAGAGGCCTGCAGTCTAAGTTGATTGAGAATCAACTATAATATGAAACTTGGCTGGCTCTTTAGAGTGGCTACCAAACCAGCACCTTCGCAGGATATAAGGCTGCTGCCGCCACAGTGAAGACGAGATGAAGGGTGCTGTCTTCCATGGTGTGCACTGCCTGCGTCTGAACTTATTTCTGTTAGAGACCGAACTCATGTCTGTAAGCTTCTGAGATTTTGCCTTCTCTGTTTATTTAGTGGAACTTAATCTTATTGATACTCCCATAGTCTGGGGGCCGAATATGGGCGTTTCCTCTGGTCGTGCTGAGGACTTGGTACATTATTATCCTCTGGGCAGGGCCAGTCCTAACAAGACCATGGTTTAGAGAGGTAAGGAGCGGGCAAACACTAAGATGCTGTAGGCTGGAGGGTATGGGCAAGGCCTGCTATTTCATGTCTTCCTGCACCTCGGCTTGTAGGGCTCCTGGCATCGACCTAATATT
Organism: Cnephaeus nilssonii; assembly: GCF_951640355.1. NCBI lineage: Eukaryota > Metazoa > Chordata > Mammalia > Chiroptera > Vespertilionidae > Cnephaeus > Cnephaeus nilssonii. The sequence goes on along the minus strand of NC_137092.1, from coordinate 29,029,562 downwards.
ACACTTTTGTTCCTTTCATTCTGAAGGCATTTCCAATGTTGAAAGTCTCTTCTTAATGACTTTCAAAAACTCAGAGTAGGTATGGACACAAGAATGCCACAGCCCCTGGCAGTTGCCAAAGACCTTGGCCGAGCTCCGGGAGGGAGGCAAAGATGCTGGGAGCGAGAAGGGAATGGAGAGGGTGTCACAGGGAAATGTGGCCATGCTCACCGTTCTGCTCAAGGCCAGTGCTGCCTGCGATGGGGGCACTGGGACCTGGTTTTCGGTGAAACCCATTCTCTAGTCTAGGCTGAACCTGCGCTGCACCCGGGAAGTGGAATTGGATCCACGTAGACAGCCGATCTGGACCTTGTGGGCCTGGATTATTTGTTTGGCTGTCTCCACTGATCAAATTGACGTGATTTTTGCCAAATCTCTTCTCAGGTGTGCTCCCCGAGGCAGCTGGTGCGGCCAGCAGGAGGGGTGGGCCTCCAAGGACAAGCCAGATTAGAGACTTAGCACATGCTTGCTACCTGATCGGCCCAGGGAGCCAGCCATTTAATCAGAGCTCAGAAGGGAGGGCCCGGGTGGGGGAAGTGGGGATAGATGGGCCTCAGCTCTGCTGGCTTCAAGAAGATCTAACAGTGATGCAGCTTGCACTGCCCCAGGCAACCCTCCAGACCAGCAGATAACAGGTGCCTGATTGCTTGTAGGAGCCGCCCAGTTCTCTCCTTCTCACTGAGGTGTGCGTGTTGAGGGTACCACACAGTCTTATCTCAAAGCAGTTGTTGTGTGGGGAGGTGAGTTTCTTAAACTCCAGGGCCAAGAAAAGCTTAAAGGAGGCTGTGAAACAGACAGGGAACGAAATCCTTCTCTTATCCCTTCTCGGGATGTTTGGGATCCCCAGCACCCGCACGCTCTGAACCTCAGCGGTTTCTCTGATTACTTTGCGTGCCTCGTCTCCTCAACCAGGATATGTTTTCTTTCTTTTTAAAAAAAAATATATTTTATTGATTTTTTACTGAGAGGAAGGGAGAGGGAAAGAGAGTTAGAAATATCAATGAGAGAGAAACGTTGATCCGCAAGGTACATGCCCTTGACCGGAATCGAACCTGGGACCTTTCAGTCTGCAGACCGACGCTCTATCCACTGAGCCAAACGGGTTAGGGCGGGATACGTTTTCTTTAAGAGCACGGTTCTTTATTGGTTTCCTTAGCACCCAGTAGAGTGTCCAGCATATGATCAGTGCTCAGAGAGCTGTTGGTCTTCACATAATGCCATAAGATTTACTGAGCGCTTATGATGTGCTTGTGCACTTTGGGGAGAACAAAGATGGCCAAGGTTAATTTATGAGGAGCCCCCTGGTTTCAGGGGGTGACAGTGCAGTGATCATTTGGGGTATAGAATGCATTGGACGCCAACACACTCTCACTGAGCCGGAGCCCTGTGAGGGCTGAGGAAACAAGGGCGGTGTTATTAGCCCCATTCAATAGAGGACAAAACTGAGGTTCGGGGAGATAAATGACGTGCTCAAGATTATGCACTAGCAAGAGCCAGAGCTGGATTGAAGCTCAGGTTTGCTGACTCCCCTTGCATCTGTAGACTGGCCCCCTTTTAATGGATTGCAGCTTAGTCTTGGGGGATGGGGGCAGGGGCATTGGGTGCCTGGGTGAGGCAGAGATCTCGAACTTGTGCCCTGTAGCTCCAGGCAGCCTGCAGATGGGTTTGTTAGCTTCAGGCAACATTGTTCTTTTAAATCAAACCAATATTTAAAAATCAGGATATTTCAGATAAAGATTCAGATCTCTGGGTTCGCTTTTAAAAATGAGAATCCTGACATAATACTCCTGCATAACCACAGTTTGCTAGTGCCCAGCGGTGGCTGCTTGCCCTGAAGTGGGACACGGCTTTCCATTAGCTGTGGCATATTCCCCCTCTCCCCCCTGGTCCCCTCTCCCTCCCGCCTGACCTCTTCAGGCCTTTGAATTTGGGAGCCTGGGGTTGAGGGATCAGAATGCCAAACCCACCCGTAACTCTTATCCCTGAACACTCGTAGCATATTCCAGTAGAAAGAGCACTGGACCAGGAGTCAGAGATCTTGGGCCGTTGTCCCCTCTGTGATCATTTTCCTCTTCCTCATTGCAGAATGAACACCAGCTCTGGTCTGCGTAGCCCCCTGCATTTCTGTGTAATGCTGACAGGCAGCGGAGGGAAAGCTGTTCACAAACTGTGGACCAAGAATAAAGGACAAGCAGGTGGTTGTGATGAATGAATAGTTGGGATTTGTGAAGGTGGATGCTGCAGAGACAAGGGGGTGTCTGCCTGCACCCCCACAACCCCTGGGCCAAGGCCTCCAGCCTGCCTTCAAGTTGGGTACCGGGAAGCGGATGTCGACAAGTGTAGGCACAGTTTCTGATCCAATGACCCAAATGTTGCATCAAACCCACTGAGAAACCACCGGCCAGATGGGCAGGTGGGTGCAGGAAGCTCCCAGGGGCCTTTGCCCACAGAATCCTTGGTCCCCAGGCCCGTGCACATGGGCCAGCCCCGAGGGCCCGGCCTGGCAAGGGGGAGCAGCTGGGTGTCTGCCCGTCCATGTCCATTGCAGCTCTGTCCCCTTTCGCCCTCAGACCACTCCCGTTGGACTCCCTCTCTCGGGAACTTCTGCTTTGTCATTTAAAATAGTTTGGGAACTTCAGATGTAGCTGGGTGTCAGAGCAGTTTATTTGGTCTGTAGGCGTTTTTGTTTTTAAAATTCATGGCATGTTCCTTGCAACATGTTTTATTATATTTTCACCACCTGTTCTACCTTGGGGGTGGTTTTAAAATCTGGGACTATCTATCTATCTGTCCTTTTTTACGTTTCCTTATTTGCCATTTGTATGTGTCTTACACACACACACACACACACACACACACACACACACACAATGTGAATTTAAATATGGGTATGGAATATATTATCTCTCCTCCTTTGTGGCTCGATTAGCTTTAAACTCTGGTTGTAATGTTGAAGGTGTATGTTTTACCAGGCTAATTATGGAGTTTTAAATGATACATTTGTAAAACAAATAAATACTTGGAAAACCCTTTGCCAGTGTGAAGTGCTATTTCTCCGAACATTGAGAGCAAAAAATATATCACAATATTTAATCCTCTAAGGAAAAAAGCCTTTGAAAGCTTTACAAGTTCTTCCCGCTGAAGTGGGAATGGGAAGTAATGTGCCTGTTTTTACAGATGGGAGTTAAATGCCTGTAAGAGTAGCTGGAGGACCAGTAGTGAAGTTGGGGAGTGGAGGAGTATCCATCCTCAAACTTACAACATCCATGTAATTATTTGCAGTATTTCTCAATGCCAACAGGACAAGGGACCAAGGTATATTTGTAGTACTATATCCCATTTCCTTTCTCTAAAAATACAAGTCCCGTACGTTCAGTTTTAATGATGGTCTCATTTGAGCCCCTGGATCCCGCTGTGCCTGAAACCTGGACTTTTTAAGTTATGTGAGCCAAGAAATTATCTTTGGGCTTGTTCTACTTGAAACTAAAGAGAAAAAAATCTAAAAATAAAAAAAAAACAACCTATGCAAATCAATTAAACTCTGAACATATTATGACATTAAAATGTAAGATGGTCATTATTCCTCCCTCCCTTTTTAAAAATATTAGATTAAAAAAAACCAACACCCATATATCTATGTGGAATATCCTATTGCTTATAAAACCAGGTCCACAGATATATAAGACTCAAATGAAATCAAGCTTCTTTTAGGAGAAATAAAAAAGGTGGTGTACTGTATTTTCCATAATATCATTGGAAAATATTTACTAGGGTCCCTGACATGGTGCCCTTTTGCTGAGATTTTTCCAGAAGGATTTTGTTTGCGGCATTGAGATAGTGACTCTCTTTTTGTTGCCATGGAAACAAAAGCTCCCCATGGGCAGTCAGGAGCCTCCAAATCCTCTGTGGGCCCACTCTTCCTGTTGCACTGGGACGTGATCTGTAGACCCACATGACTGGTCAGATGGGGAATAAGTAGAGCAATGTGCACAAATTCCATAATTTATGCAAGTGGAATTTGCAGAGTAATGTCCTGGAACTAATACGAGGCTAGGATCTGGTAATGGATAACAACATGGACTTTGGTGTCATAGAAACCTAACTTAAGCGAGTTATTTGACCTCTTTACGCATCAATTTCTTTACCTATAAATGGAATACTATGATTGATAGTATATGCTCAATAATTGGCAGCTATTCCTATTATTTCCTGAAAGTCTGACCAAATGAATCTGGGATCCACTGCATGCTAAAATCCTATCTTGAGATTCATAATGTTCATTAGCATATTAAAGACTTAGAGGAGTCCACCAATAAAGCAAACTGATTGCTTTTATTTATCCAAGTGTTTTTAAACCGAACTAAGGCATAAAATACTTCTCTTCTGTTTTCCTGCAGAACCGGGATCCCATGGAACACACTTCGAGAAACCCCAGGGGTGAGTAACCTATAATAATTGGGGGGGATTCATTAGGCGACCACTAGGGGGTGTGCCAGCCAAGTTTTCTGATTCTCAGTCAGAAAAGAGGGTTTGCTTTGGGCTTCCAAAGAAGAGAGCTTTTGAAGGCTCTGCTGGGGAGGAAGGAGAGACCAAAATGGCAATGGTTTACGGAAGCAAGGGGAGAGAAGCCGTCATACCATGTGGAAAGATGGCAGAAGTTCCCTGCCCTTCCTTTCTGTTAAGACGTGCAAATGGCTGGCCTTTGGAAAATGGACCAATAGAGACCCCAGAGTGGCTGAAATGGGAGGCGTGACTTGGAGGCCAGGCCAAGGCAGGGGTGAGGACAGTGAAGGCTGCCCCCAGCAGAGCAACCGAGGCCTCCAGGAGGGGGGCGTGTCATTTTCCAGGATATTGGATTCTATGTCTAACAGGAAGATTTTTTATATGTAGATATACACACATATGTAATCCATAGATCTTATATATACACTGAGTGGCTAGATTATTATGATCTCTGAATGCATAATAATCTGGCCACTCAATGTATTTGTATCTCAAATGGGTACCAAAAGTATTCTACACTTTTGCTGGAGATCAACCACTTATGTGCCCCGAGCTTTCTATCAGCCAGTGCAAAGGGGGAAACTGACCAGGTGCACGATTTATAGTATCTTTGATATCAAATAAAGGAGGTACTCGAGAAGTACACTGAGTGGCCAGATTATTATGCGTTCAGAGATCATAATAATCTGGCCACTCAGTGTATATGTAATATAAAGATTAGACATAGCGTATATGTTTAGTACATATATATTTTCTGTTAACTATACGTTTTTCCTTAACCCTGTGCAAAGTATGAGCTTCTGTGTAGGTGAATTAGAGTGGCGGATTTGAGCTGGACACTGATGATAATAATGTTCCTAGTGGAAAATCTGGGAAGTTCTGAAGAGCCATCAGACACCCCTCCCCATAGCATTTGGAGGTATGTGGGTGGATGTCTAAGTAATTGGGTACCTGAGGAGCACATGTTGGTTAGGATTCTTCTGGTTACAAATGACAGAGATCCAATCCCCATGGCTTGGGTGAAAAAGGAGGCTTTATTAGGAAGATTGTAGCCTCTCCAGGCCTCAGGAGCAATGAGACCCGCAGGGACTCACCTGCTGTCAGGACATCCTCTTCCTCTTGTTTCCTCCTCGGTGCGTCGGCCCCTCCAGCTTTTCTCTCTGGGGGTCTGTTGCCGGGGTCTCTGGCCCACAGGGCAGGACAAGTGGGCCCACATCTGCAGCTCCTGGGCACACTGTCCTGTTGTTTCTGCTGCTGGAGGTACCGAGTCCCTCAGTTCCAGATCCAGAATTACTGGGGAAGGAGAGGCTTGTCCTGGCTGGGTCAGGTGTCCACCTGGACCAGTCAGCTGTGGCCAGGAGCCAGCCATCCTGTGCTCATTGGTTCTTCTGTGCAAGTGTGTGTGTGTGTGTGTGTGTGTGTGTGTGTGTGTGAAGTCCCCAGAAAACCTGGAAGTGGGAGGAGAGAAGGAGATACTGGCAGACAAAACATTATCTAGTACCGTGTATATTTTCTATATTTACATAGCTGAGATGAAACCTAATGTAAATAAATCCTGTTTTGAATCAAACATTCTGTCACCCACATTTCCTTAGTCCTCAAAATCTTGGTAAATAGCATGTTAAATTATTGTATGGTATTCAGTTATTTGGATTTACTTAGCCAATTTCCAGTTGTCACATATTTAGATTATTTCCATTAAGATTTTTTTTTGGGGGGGGGCTATTATTAGTAGTAGAAGGAAATCTCCCGACTTTATGCAAGGATTAGCTACATTATTGTGAATAAAAATAAATAGGATTTGGCCCCACTGTCCCCCTCCCCATTTCACGGGTGACGCAGACTGTTCTGGATCTCACCTTCTACTGGGCTTCACGTTTCCTTTCTCTTCTTCCCCCAAGTCAAAAGTGGTGGAGGGAGTTGAGGGTTGCGCAGTGTGGAGGTGAGAGGGCAGGAACACCCTTTGCTGGCCCCTGGGGCCTCAGGTCTGCCTTGTCCCTGCCTGCTCTCCTCTGGAAGCCGGTCTAGGTAAAGTGACTAAAGTGAATAAACCCTTGCACTTGTCACCCAAAAGGTCACCAGTGCCCAAGTCAGGCATCTCAGGAATGAGGCTGCACTCCGATGGGGCTGGGCTGGCCGGTGCAGGAGAATCAGGAAGGCGGGCATGCGGGGCACCTGAGCGAAGGCTGGCTCCTCAGCCTCTGTGGAATTCACAGCCTCCCTGGTCTGGGGAGCAAACGAGAGTCGCCCAACCGTTAACCTGCCACGTTCTCCCCTGGGAAGGGCAATCTCAGAATGGTTGTGGTTTTTCCCATCCCGTGGTTTTTCCCAAGTTGGAGTTAAACATTTGCTCGGGTTGAACTGGGGCTTTAGAGGCCACTTTGTGGAATAATGAGATTTCCTGGTCCTTGGATGCTTTCTCGTGGAGAGCAGAGAATGCCTGAGTGTGGTACCCTTAGCTGGAGAGCAGACTATTTGAAGGAGCACCACTGAGATGCCGCTAGGAAGGCAGGGAAGCTAAAAGTGATGTCCTACTGTGTTGGGCACTTCTGAGGTTGTCAGTGGGGTTAGCCTGGCCAGTCCTCTCGTGCCGATTTGCCTGGCCGTTTAGAGCTGCTCTATTTTTTCAGGTGACCGCTGTTGGGGGGAAGGTTCAGAATGTCCTCTGCCATTGTTTTTCTGCATTTTTAACACTTTCTATTTGTGGAATACTATGATCTTTTTATTAGACATTCTAGTTCCTTCTGTCCTGGGGTGGCTCCAACTGATGTTTTATCACTCCTATTTGTTTTGAATAATAATAAGCGCATAATACTACTAAATGCTGTGACTCCAGGAGATGGAACATTTTTCAAGCTAGGGCTGTATTTAATTTTGTTTTGGAAACTGCTGAAATCATTCAGTGCCAGAGGGCCAAGAGACACTACATTTCTGATTGGGGAGCAGGGCCCCCCAATCAGAAATGTAGTATTGGTGCTTCATTTGGGAGGAAGGGAGTCTGATACCTGAACACGAGGCTGACCTCCATAGTGAGTCCAGACCTGTAAGTCTGAGAACAAATCTGGAATGTAAAGGAAAATCCCATTGATTTGGACTTTCTACTATAAGTTAGCATTTAATGACATTGCTCTGTACTTTTATACAATGTAAGGAGGAAGTGTTGGTAAGCAAAGAACAAATAGGATACTAGGAACCATGTTTACCTGCTAGAAAATAACCACATTCACAGCTCCTGTTAGGGACGGTGGCTCCGCCAGGCTTTCTGTCTGGTGAACCCAGGGGTTGCTGCCTGAGGTTAATTGAGGGGTGCTGTTTCTGACCAATAAAACTTAATTTCCTACAAGACAACCCCACTATGACTCTCTCCTAATTCGGTAAGTAACTCTAGCCAGTAAAACAACCACAGGGTTCTCTGTGTTAGTTGGCTTTGTTCAAGGCATTACAGCAAGTCGCTTAAACTTTTTAGTCTCGGTTTCCTCATTGATAAAGTAGGGATAATAATGGGCCCTCCTTATGGGACTGTTGGGAGGATTAATTGAGATAATTAGTGTAAATTGGTTGCACAGTGGCTGGCATAAAGTGATCAATAAATGCCATTTATTTACTTACTTAGGTGACGGTAGGTACATAGCGTTGTCTGCTGCCTTGTGTGGGTGTTCTGCCTGGACCAGTATAACCATGAGCTGTGTTCTCTGAGCAGACAGCCATGATAGTGGGGAAAGTTCAGAGGCATGTTGAAAAAGGAAAGGGGACACTGACATTTATGGACCCCCAACCATGTAGCATGTACTGCTCCTCCCCCCATTATTTTACAAATAAGAAATGAATTCTGAATACTACATGAATGAATGCTCACAAAGCACAGAGTGTTTTGTCTCCTTTAGAGCCCAAGGGAAGCACCTCTTGCCAAGCAGGGGCAGCATGTGCATGAGAGAGCCAGGCTCCATGCAACCCACTCACCTCCCACGTGCACGCACAGACCACCTGCCGTGTGCACTCTGGAGAAAGCGTGTCCTTGTGAATGATTATGTTAGCCTCGAGGGAACCACGTGATCCCAGGCCAGGCTCCTCCAGGCCCATCAGGAAAAGGCCGAGGGGAGACAGACCCATCCCCGGTCCTAGGGGAGAAGTGTGGCCATGGCCGATCCCAGGTTCTCAGCAAAGGTTGGGGGGTTCCGTTCGATGGCCCTCTTGTCGTCTATCTTCCTGCAAGTCCCCTGACCTTTTGGAGTCCTACCTTCATTCTCTGTAAAATGGGGGCGGTAACATCCGCCTTGCAGGATTGTTAAAGGGTCAGAAATAATACCTCCAAGTACACTCCATGCACATAGTAGGTATCCAGCTGTTGTGGAATGAGTTGTGTCCCTCAGTTGCATATGCTGGTCCTAACCCCTAGCTCCTCAGAACGGGACCGTCTTTGCAAATAGGGTGGTTACAGCTGTATTATTAAGGAGAGGTCACAGTGGAGTAGGGTGGGCCCCTAGTCCAATATGAATGACGTCCCTATAAAAAGGTTCCCCCGTATTTGTCAATCACAGAGACAAATACCAACCTGGGGAGAATGCCACGTGAGGATGCAGAGAAATCAGGGCTTGGCTCAGGCACACCGGGGAACTCCAAAGAGTCCAAGCAAACCACCAGGTGCCAGGAGAGAGGCCCGGAGCAGCCTCTGCCCCGCAGCGCTCAGGAGCCACCGCTGACGCCGGGCCCCCGGACTTCTCGCCTCTGGGACCGGGGGACAGTACATTTCTGTTGTTTAAGCCACCCAGCCTCTGGGACGTTACAGCAGCCCGAGACAACGAATGCGCCCACCCACAGGGTTCCCAGCATCACCCGTGATCACCGTGGCTCCTCTCTACCCGCCTTCTGTGCTTCCTCCGAGGCCTCCTCCGGCAACCAGAGCCACCGTTTGGAGGGATGCACAAGGGACACGCAGTGAGGCGGGATGATGGGTGCTGAGACCAGAGAAGTGACGACTCTCCCTTTGTGTCTAAATGTCTCCACCGCTCACAGCCTAGCTGGGCAGCGTCTACCCCACCTCCCGGTCCTCCCGTGTCCCTGTGCTCATCTCCTGCTCCTCCTCTGCCCGCGTGCCTGCTCCATGCCCGTCTGTGCGGTGGGGTCTTAGATAAGACCGTTTTTCCAGGTCTCAGCAAGGCCCCTGGGTCCGCCCAATAGGGGTGGCTGGCTTGGTGGAGGGATCACAGAGGATTGTCATGACAACTCCCTGCGCTTGGAAAGTGCGGCCCTAAAGTGCTCTCTTCGCTCTTGGCTCTCGGGGGCGTCCCACAGGGCAGGGCGGTACCTGGACCAAACTGGGCTTCTGGGAACCTGGGCAGGGGCTTGGCAGGCGTGAATCACTAGAGTGAGGGGCGGGAAGCAAGATGGTGGTGTCCTGGTTCCTTTAAAATTCGGTGAGCCCAGGGAATCAGAACCGGGTCTGGTCAGGCGTGGGAGTGGTCCTGGAGCACAGGGTCTCTTTCTCTTTCCGCCTTTCCCCCTCCTTCTTTGCTCCCTGTCTTCTATGCATTGCTTTCCTCTCCTCCTATCTGGGTGATTCTGGGGCCAACCTTCTGTTGCACCCCCCCTCCCCCCGAGTCCTCCCATGAATCTGGTCTGGTTCCCAGCGTGTGATTTAGGGGGTGCTGCGTGCCCCGAACCAGAACAGGGGGGTGGCGGGAGGGGAGGAAAAACATCATGATCTGCTAACACGCACCTTAAGAGCAAACCTATGCACATGACGGAAGGTATCAGCTGGGTCCTGCCTACAGTTATGTCAAACAAAGTGTGCTGCGAAATGCCAACTCCCCCTTTGTGCTGTGACACCGCGAGCTGCCAAAAGATATTAAAAAGCTTGCATGAACTAGGTGATGGCAGCTGTAACTATCTAAGTTATTGCCTGGCAGCTGCAGCGCTGCCTCACTGCTGCTGGCCGCCTTTACGGCTGGTTCTCCATTTGTTTGCCCTTTCTCTAGCAACCAGAGCGCAGAGCCCGCGGTGGGCGCGCGGCCGCCCCGGCCCCCTCGCGGCTGCAGGACAGGAGGCTTGCAGCTCCTGGCCCTGCAGACACCCTCGTGCAATTCCTAGGAGAAGTTGTGTTTCTCTTGGCCCGGCCCCAAGCCTGGTTTTGTACGGGGTCAGCTCGACTCCAAGGAACCTTGGACCAGTGGATGGCACAGAGAGGCGCGAGCACGCACACCCAGGCGCACACACCAAATGCAGCTTTTTGTGTTTGTGTGCGTGGCTTTTTTCCCCTTCCTGTTGGCTCCGGGTGAGCTAGAACACTATCGCCAGCTCCAAGCCCTGCCAGTCCTACATCTGCTCCCTAAAACCTCCAGCAAATAAGAATACGGTGGGGTTGTTTAACCAGCACTTACAATGCACACACTTTGCAGCCTCTCTCCCCCTGGGTTGCCCAGGCTCAGAGATCTGGATGCTGGTGGCAAAGGGTTGAGAGATAAGGAGCTAATGATCCCTGTGGGCACCTGTCTCCGAAGCCTCCTTCTCTGGCATGTTGAGTGGTGGCATAAAATACATTTCATTGTCATGGGCTTCGGGGAAGGTGTCTGTACCGAGCTGGTTTTTTGTATTCTTCTGTTGAGTTTGGTCTTTTCAGCTGTCTGTTAAATAATTCATACGGCTCATGAAAGTAATATTTCTGGGATGTAGGGGGTTCCATTTTTCCAATTCCCTTTCATTCTATCTTTTTTTTTTTTTTTAAGTGGTTGTGGGGAGAACTTGGCAGGCGAGGCCTGAGTGGTATAATAAAACCGTCTGTCTTTTCTTCTCACCTCTCCAACTCGGGCTGGGAGGGCAGGAGGGGTTGCTGACCTTCAGTAGGCCAAGTCAAGGTCAAGGTTGAACTTTGGGGTTGGTTTTCATGTCAGAGTTCAGCTGTCAAGGGGAACCAAAGGCATGGACCATTTTCATTGCCCTTAGAGTCATTTTTCTGCCGGGAGGAACTTTCTTTTCAATATTCTCCCTAATGCTTGCCCAGTGCCTAGGGTGGGGCTTTGGCCCTGGTAGAGAGTCAGCGAGTGTCCAGCAAAATGGACTGAACTGAGGCCATTTGCGAGGAAGGCAAGGACTCGGCATTTTTCAACTCTGCTATGGTCAAATCAATCAAATAACTGGACTGGCCATTTGTTTATCTTCACCTGTCAGGTTGGTATTGAGGCGTTGTCACTGCAAAAGCAAAGCCGCTTCATCCTAGCCCCGCAGAGCCCCAAGCCTGGGCTCTGTGCCCCACACCGTGCTGGCCCATTTCTGCCGCTGGGCTATGGCGGTCTATTCATCTGTAACCCCCAGGTGCACTGAGAGTCTCCAGAGAGCGAGGACCAAGTCTACTTTGTTCACGTGGATGGTCGGCATCAAACATAATGTTGGAAGCATAGCAGGTGTTTGCTAAGTGTTTGTTGAATGAATATGTGAAAAGGTATTTTTTTTGTAGACAAAACAGGTTATTTTGGTGTCATGTACAACCTTCCTGAAAGTCTGAGATGAAGGGCGGTTTCTCGGAGACCTCGCATCCCACCGGAGCCCCCCTTTATACTGGGTCTCCTCAAGGGGGCTCTGGGGGGTTCCGTGGCTGGGTGCTGTGGCCCGCAGGAGGCCCTACTCTTGAATGTGGACTCTAAGACGAGCTCTGGAGGAGGATGACCGCTCACTTACTGAGTACGTGACCTGGGCAAGGACTTCATATCCTCATCGGTAAATTCTATACGCACCTCAGAGAATCAATGGACAGTTGTGGACTGAATGCTTGTTTCCTCCCCACATCCATTTGTTGAAGCCCTAACTCTCAGGGTGGCTATATTTGGAGATGGAGCCTCCAAGAAGGTCATTAAGGTTAAATGAGGTCCTAAGGGTGGGGCCCTGATCTGATAGGATTAGTGTTCTTATAAGAAGAGACAGCAGAGAGCTCCCTCTCCCTCTCCCACCCCTTGCTCAGAGGAAAGGCCGTGGGAGGACACTGTGAGCATGTGGCCACCTGCAAGCCAGGAAGAGGACTCTCCCCAGAAACTCAGTCGGCTGAAACCTCGATGTTGGACTTCTAGCCCCCAGAACTGTGAGAACATAAATTATGTTGTTCAAGTCACCCAGTCTATGGGATTTCGTTATGGCAGCCTGAGCAGAGGTTAAATGACATAAGAATAGAAACCTTGGCACAGAGTATGGCACACAGTAAGGAACCTAATCAAGGTTAGATGCTTTTCTTTAGTATTTGTGGTCTAGAGGTCAGGGCACATGGCTGGGAGGGGGCGAAGGGGAAAGAGCCCGAGGAACCTCCATGTCTGGGAAAGGCTGGGTGTTTTTAGATGGATTTTGCAGGGCTTGTGGAGGAGGTGGGATTTTAGTGGGTCTGAGTGATGGTTAAGGCGTCTTTGGTTGGTGGAGGCGAAGTGAAACCTCTCTGATCTGAGGTACAGACAGAGGAAGGCGTGGGGGAGGGAGGGGACTGCCACTTAGTGGGGGCTTTCTGTGTGCCAGACCTGGGCTCTGCATGTCTCATGTCACCTTGCTCAGCTCTCCACTGCCCCGTCTCCCCTGCAGGTACTCTTCCCCCTCACCCCCGTATATAGACTAGGAAAGTAAGGGCAGTAAGAAGAGCTGGCATTTACTGCCACTGTGAAGTGTTAAGGCACACATGCCCTCCCTCACTCCTCTCAGCAATCCCAGGAGGTGCCTTGTGACATCAGCCCATTTTACAGACAGGGCCACTAAGGCAGAGCATTGTGAAGTGACCTGCTGGGGTCACATGGTTAGTGGTGCTGGTGCAGGGACTCAAACCCCGCAGGCAACGTCTGAGCTTGCGCACTAAGCCACATGCTTTACCGCCTGGGTCGCGCTTTACACCTCCCGGGTTGCGCTTTACACGTCCTGAGGGCTAAGAAACAGGTCCAGATCCCTCATTGGCAGGACTGGGATTTGAACCGGGTTCTACCTGGAATCCAAACCTTCCCGCTATGTTGCACCGCCCTGGAGGCAGAAACGTGATCCCTCAGTAGCAGGATCTGCCCCAGCAGCAGCAGCAGCAGCAGCAGCAGCAGCAGCAGCAGCAGCAATATTAACACTGGTCCAGAGAGGTGACGAGCGAACTAACAGCATCTGGGCTCTGTGGAGTGGGGCACAGGAAAACAACTGTGGTGTTTGTGGGACAAGGTGGTGGGTTAATCCTCCCAACAAGCCTGGGAGGTGGGTCTATTATCACTCCCCTTATATAGATGAGGAAACCGAGGCACAGAGAGGCTAAGAAACTTGCTCTTGGCCACACAGCTGCTAAGTGGTAAAGCCGGGATGTGAACTCAGGCAATCTGGCTCCTGTCCCAGTCCTGGCTGTGGTGCCACATGGAGATTGGGTGATACTCTTCTGATAACTCTGAGCTGGTGGAGGACTTCAGAGGTGAAGTAGACAAGCATCTCTCCTGGATGGCTGAGGACCTGAGAGAGGAGATTTGTGGGGTGCCTGTGTCCCCTGTGTCAGGGAAGCCGGTGGCCCCATGGCCTGGGTGCTGCCTAGGGCAGCGCTCTCCTTGGCCCTGTGCTGGACAGACGGCTTTGTACCGAGGACAGCAGAGCTCCCAGGACAGGTGCACTCCGGGGACGCCTCGGTGTTCCCACAGGCCCCCCTCTCGCTTGCTCACGCTCTACGGGGCTCTGTCACTGCTCCTGCCCTTGCCAGGCGCCGACCTCCGCTGGGGCTTCCCTAACCCACAGGTTCAGAGCAGAGCTGCCAGGTTTGGAACCCAGCCAGCTGGTCACCGGCCGTCTAACCGCGGGCAAGCCATTAATCCCCGGGCCTCGGGGCCCTGGGCTGGCAGTGTGCACAGTCACTGTGCCCCTTGCAGGTTGGGGGCAGGATGGGATGAATGTAGAGCTTAGAGCCGTGCTTCCTGCCTGGTGCCCACCGTTACTCTTCTCGCCACTGTGCCTGTCCCAGCGGCTCTGTCTCCACGCCCACGCCCACTCATGGGGTGGCACGTGGGCCTCTGAGGCCCCTCCTCAGCCGGCCTCTTCATCGCGATGCTCAGAGCCTCCGGGAGGATTTAGCAGGCAGCGGGTGGACTCCCGGGGCCGTCTCCGCGGCTCCACAGAGCTGAGATCTGACCAGCCGAGGGCTCAGTGGGTAATGGTCCTGAGTGCTGGGGGTGGGGGGGACACTTGGCCTGGCTTGGCCCTTTGGTTCCACCTCTGGTGCTTAATGACTCCATTGCTTTGTTTTCTCTGGTGTCAGAAGGTGTCACTGTCTCTCTCTCTCCCCCTCCCCACCCCCCCGCCCCCACTCCCTGTCTCCTTAGATGTTGCAAGTTTAGTCCTCAGACAAAATGACGGGACGAGATCTGAGGGCAGAGCCAGTGCTTGTATCCTTCCCCCCAAACCACCTTCGGATTAGACAACCATTACTGGAACACCTTTCTGCAAGGCCCCAAGAATCAGACACGAACAAGCTGGGCAGTCTCCACCCGCAAAGGGCTCTGAGCCCAGGAGGGGCAGTGAAACGCGTATGGAGAGGGTCTGCTGTGAGCTTCATCAGGCTGTCCCAGGCGGAGCTCTGCTGACGGCACATCTGCAGCCGGCTGGCTAGAGGGCTTTGCACCCAATGTGATAGGCTGACCAATGTTTGAGGGACTCTCAGAGCATTTCCTGTCTTGGTATTACGAAGGGCATTGCAAAGTTTAGTAATAGATTTATGTTTTTCATTTTTATTGCAATTGTCTGGCTTCGGTTAGCTGCAGGTGGATAATCTGCTTTGTAAATTGCCCACGGGCAGTTTTCAGTTTCAGACTGACCTGTTCCTGCCACTTGAGTGTTCTCTAGTCACTTGTGCCACCTCCCCAGCGACCCCACTTAGCACATCAGATTTGTCCCATGCAGCCACCATGACCCACGATGAGCCTGCTGTGTGCCAGGCACTGTGCTAGGCCTGGGAGCTGAAAGTGGAATCAGACACAAACCAGTGAACCGGTCCCATTCAGGCCAAAGAATTTGCAGTCTTTTCCTGAACAGTGGGGCATACGTTGATTTCTGTAAATCTGATGTCCGCCGTATTAAGAGTGTTTACCTTTTAAAGGAGCCTCCAAATTCGCTGTTTGCGTTTCTGTTCATCGGTGTCTTTGGAGTGGGGCGTACTTGACCTCGTATAGGCGGAAGCTAAAGACCACGAGGAAGGCAATGGCACAGGCTTCTGGGACTGAGGGGACCCAGGCAACGGTCCAGCTCAACTTTAGGGTTTTTACAGATGAGACCATTCAGACCCTGAGACGCGACACGAATGTCTCTGGTGGCTCAGTGGGCAGTGACTGAGCCTTCTGATGCTGCTAAGCCAGTGATCCAGGCTTTCGGGGTATCTGCTGGTTTGCACTGTCTGTTCCAGATTCCCTCCCCCCATGCAAAGAACTGGCTATATAACGTGTCCATAAAGCTGGATGGGACTTCTTAATCTTGGGCCAAATTACTCCCCCAAAACATTTGTCTTTGCGGGTCCAGGTTCAGGCCCTCTCCTTCCACTTGGAGCTTGTGTGCAGAATGTCAGCCCTGCCGCCACATTTGGCTCCTTGCATTCACTCCACTCCAAGAGCGCGTGCGATGCTGACAGACCTCCTCGTGCCCAGAAGCCCCACTAAAGGAGCAAGGACAGATGCAGCCATCACTGCCCTTGGTGGGGAGTTCCATCGAACAGAAGGGCACGGGAGCTGGGACATGGCACAGGAAGCCTATTGTCCCGGCCACGGCAGCCCCGGGCACGTCCGCGCCTGTTCTCCTGGGCCGCCACCGTTTGGGGCATGTGGAGCGAGGACGCGGGATGGGCATGTGGCCTCGGAGGCTGCCCCTGCCAACAGCGGCCCTGGGGGGAGCGGGAGCAGGCCGGCGCCCGGCATGTTCTCCATGCGATTCCTCGTGTATTCTGAGTAGCAAAGCACTGACTTTGGGAGAGTGACTCTTCTTGCAAAGGAGAGCCTGAGGGCTTTGGTGAGATGAGAGATGGAGCAAGATCCAGGGCCTCTCTTTGGAGTGGCCCCCATCTTAGGGGGCAGCTTGGATTTTGGCCTGGTCCTTGTCACCTCCCCCAATTGTCTCCCTGGCTGGAATCCTTTGCTGGTCCTGGGAAAGGCGGTGTCCTTACCACACACATTCCGAGCAGAACAGGGGGAGGGGTCACCCTGGGAAAATCTCGTGGTCATCGGGAAGATGCTGATCTTCAGCCGAGCACCTGGGGCGGAGGACGGGGGACCGAACCGGGTAGAACACCCGAACAAAGAGGGTGCATTTCGACTCCTCTCACTTCTTGGCGGGGGGTGGGGGGGGGCGTGCGGACGGACTACACGATCACTGTGAACTAGAGTGAGGACCACGGGGACTGCAACATTCTCTGCTGATTTCTTTTTCCTCTGTTTACACGGAGGGGTGTGTGGAGGAAGAGTGGGCGCCGAGAAACTTGTTGAAGAGGGCTGTGCAAACAATGGCTGGTGACTGCCAGGGCCGGCAGTCCGTGGTTCTTAATGTTTGAATGGAAGTGGCTGGAGCTGGCTTTTTTTTCCCTCCCTCCGCAGTCGGTGTTGCCAAGAAAACAAGGAGTAGCTGTTTTAAGCATTTACAAATGTTAATGTACCAACAGCTGGTCTCAGTCCAACTGAGCTATTGTAGGGGCATTAAAAAGACAGGCCAGAGTTGGAGACGGACTGCCAACCTCCCTTGCAGCGCTGGGGAACATTTTCCTTGGAAAAAAAAGGGTCTTATATTCCTGCAGAGATCGACAGGACGGTTCTCCCGTGGAGTCAGTGCCTCGCTTGGCAGAGGAGGCCGTGTGGGCTGGCGAGCCAAATGCTTCAGCGACAGGGAAGCGTGGAGTCGGGGGGCTGAAGGCGGATTTATCAGCGCAGCCATGCCACCTCCCCGCCCGCCCGCGACACGGCGCACGCACATGCACGGGGACGTGGCCGTCCCGCGTGTCTGGGTCCCTGTGTCCCCCGACTGCCGGCTCGTGCACGAGATGGGCAGCCAGCCGCTAGACCGGCGTCCCTCTCCTGCTCTGTGTCTCGGCTCTTTCCTGTCAATCCATCACTCCTTTCCTTTCCCTTTCACTCAGGCCAAGAAGAGGAAAGAGAAAAACCTCCTGACAACCTTGCCTTCTCTTCCCTCTCCCCTCGTCCCCTGCCCCTCGATGGCGCCGAGAGAGAACGGTCACCCCACTGCTTCCTCCTGCTCTTCATCTCAATCCCCAGTCTGGGGTTTTGTTCATCTCAGGAAATTGTAATACACAGAGCATGCTTCTTCGCTAAATGCAATTACCCGCGGCCCTGTGTT
Organism: Cnephaeus nilssonii; assembly: GCF_951640355.1. Lineage (NCBI taxonomy): Eukaryota > Metazoa > Chordata > Mammalia > Chiroptera > Vespertilionidae > Cnephaeus > Cnephaeus nilssonii. The sequence goes on along the minus strand of NC_137092.1, from coordinate 29,011,715 downwards.
TATGGAAGAGGCATGGTGGAAAGTAATAGAAAATGATTATTTTTCATTCTGAAGGCCTTCTTTATTAGTGGTGCGGCAGGGACGTCAGCTGCCTTCTCTGAATGGCAATGCAATGTTTTGCTTTCCCCAGCAAGATAAACGATCTTATTTGTTGATGTTTGGTGCTTGAGATGACATTTATGTGAAATAAAAGGGACCAAATTAATAATAAAAAAAATGATTAGCCAGACACAAATGAAAAATGTACATGGCTCCCCCACCCCAGTTAAGTTGTTTGTATTTACATGCTATTCACAAATAATGGCAACATGCCCAACACTGGGACGGCGAGCCTTTTTTTCTCCCCCTTTACAATCATATGGCTTTATTCCGTTCTCCAGATCTTGTCTGAGAGCTGCTATTTGAAATAAAAATGTTTGCATCCATTTCCTCATTAATCCTTCCGTTGTAATACAACCTGCTGCAGAGAAATGGCAAAACAGATGCAACAATGAAAATTAAAAGGGATGGACACTTATCTTGGGCTATAAAAGCTGCTAACCATGTAGGAACGAGAGAGGCTTTTTTGGACAGAAAATATGGCAAATGATAGAAACAATCATCGGACTAAGAGTTTGCTATTTGGAAAACTCTGGTGGGACATTTCCCCGCTCGTCAGCGGCTGGAGGATCACTCCTGAGTTTAGAGCACACCAGAGAGCGCGTCTGTCTGCTTTGCCTTGAGGCCTGTCTTCAATATTTGGTGCATCTACCCATCTGGTTTCTCACTGGGCTGGAATTTTCTCGACACAAACAAGCACTTTGCAAAGAATCTATGGACCTCATGTTTTGAGGGCTTGATATTTTGCTCGGAAATACTGCTTCCTGCCCTCTGGGAATCATGGGTTCAGGGAAAAGCTACAGTGACCTTGATCTTTCCTTTTTTTGACAACCAAATACATTCTATACTGAGGGCGTAGAGCATGTGTGTGTGTGAGGGGGAGAAGGGTGGGCTCATTATTCCATGTTGCTCAAACAACTTGGGAAAAAGGAAAAAGAAGGCTCAAAAGCACCTTTTGGGAGCTATATGGTGCAAAGCTCTATGTCGTTCTAGGCTTTCATTCCAGTTTTTTTTCCTTATAATTGTCTGATGCTCTCTCATGCCTATGCTCAACTCCTGAATTCACTGAGATGTAGGGTCCTAAGTAAATTCAGCCTTTTTTTTTTTTTTTTTGGTGTGTGTGTGTGTGTGTGTGTGTGTGTGTGTGTGTGTGTGTGTGTGTATTTAGTGAGCCTCACCTGCTTGTAGTCTGGGAGTAATAAAGAGAGACAGAGAAAGGCAGAAATGTGGTTTTTGCCCTTGGACAGATGATCGACTTCCTGAAAGAGATGGGATTGGCCCAATTAAATACACGTGAAGACTAACAATCAACCAGAGTCATCCACCTGGAGTTGATGGGTGGGGTGAGAGCATGACTTGGGGCGGGAGGTTTATTGTGCTGTAGAGTCCATGCACGCAGTGCTGCTTGCTAATGGCCTGATCAAACAAACCCTCAAAAGTGAACTCACAAGCAAAGGAGGTGGGCCCATGCACATGGAATGTTTGTCCAAATGTGTCAGACCTCTGGTGACTGGCTCCTGGACGAGTCCCACATGGAATTCCTCTTTTGGTCAGTGCATGTCAGATCTGTCTAGCAGGTCTAGCAAAGGAAGACTAGTGCTGGAGGGTCTGAACCTAAAGCAAGTCTTGGCTCTGCCATCTGTTAGCCCTACACCCTTGGCCTTAATACTTTAGTGCCTCAGTTTTCAAATCTGTGAAATAGGTAGATTTTATCGCGCCACTTTCTAATAACATTATGAGAATTAATTGATAGAATATAGCACAGTGCCTAGCATCAAATACATGTCCAATGAAAGTTAGCATAAACAAAGAATTATTTTTTATTTTATGTATACTTATGCTTTATTTTTCTTTCTATTCTGTCTAAGATGCAGGGCTGAGTGTGTATTAACTGTTCTACTTAGGATCATCACTGGACAACGAAGATTCTTATCTTTTCACTATAAAAGCGGCCCACTCCACATTCTGTAGCTAAAGGCAGGAAGCCGGGCTAAACGACCTCTCCTAGTCACTTCTAGGAATTTGACTCTCAGACCTTGTGAATTCTTCTGCTTCAAAAGCCTTAGCAGGGCCTGGCCACGGAGAGGCATGCCTTTTGGTGAGTGGTGGGCAGGCAGAGGTTAATTTGGCACTGCCCCCAGTACAGAAACAGCCCCACCCATGCTGTAGTTTGGATTCTATGAAGCCATTGGATTTAGACTTTTAAGCAGTTTCATCCCCAGCACCAGTGATCTGCTCACGGTGCTGTGGAAACTCACCGCTGCTAAGCAGGCAGCACCGTACACCCGCAACTACTGAAGTGGGGTGGCAGGGAGGGAGGAGAAATAGTAGCACAGTACCTGAAGCCAGTCTCGAGATGTGCAGGCTGGCAAACAGTGGCAGCAGAAGGACCAAGCTGACACGGGGCACACAGAGATGGACCGGGGTGGGAGGAGGAGGTTCAGGGCTGGGGATACTGCCCTTGCCCAGCTAAATCTTAGGTGGCTCAGAGGGAAAGGACCCGAGTAATGTCCTCGTCTATCACCAACATGGACGTGAACATGAGCTGGTTACATAGCCTCCCAAATGTTGGTGGGCACTAACTAATGAGCTAGCTCCTCCAGGGCAAAGGCCACAGCCTACGCATCTCTGTATTTATTTCAATGCCACTTGCAGTCCTGGCCCAAAGTAGGCTCTTGCTGTACATGTGATCAGATGATTGCCATGTGAGCATCACACACGTGTAGGGTGCAAGGAAAAACAGCTTCCACAAGCTGACATCATCTTGCCAAGTTTGGATGCAATACCAATGGCTTCCACCGGCAGAAAGAAAATTCAGGAAGTCCGATTTGGTTTTCATTTCTTTGGTTCAGTAACTCATTTCTAGAGCAAGTGTCTGTGCCTCACGTGTGGATGTCCGTGTATGAAAGGGCTGGCTGGGTCTTTCTCTTCCTTCTCGAGAAGGGAAAGATATGTGAAATTCAATGACATCTGCTGAAATTCAAACATATTTTTATTTATTCATGGCCATGATCAGGGCAGAACCTCTAATTTCAACCAATAATTAGACTTGACAATGGATGTGGAAATAAAACATTTTTGCTGAATTCACTTGTCATTCCTCTCTGCTGTAGCCGGTGTAACCCAGATGTCAGCTGTCCCCTTATTTTTCTCTTTGAGCTCCCCCTCCCTCGTCCACTCATATTAATGCATCCGTGAGCCTGTGGCACTTACCGAGGGTTCCATGGGGGAGATGGGGTGAGGACCAACATTGCATACTTCACAGTCACCCACTTAAGTATCTCCGGAGGCCCAGGAACAGTTTCCTGGGGGCATTTCTATTGTTTCTCCACCAAGAATCTCTTTTTCTTTCTCCCCCTCACATACCCAGAGCAGTCGGTTTCAAACTGCCCCTCTCTCCCTCTACTTCTGACCTCAAATTCCTGCCTTGCTCTTATGCAGGCTTTGACTGCCTTCTCGATTTAATGCCGTCCTACCTGCTGCTGTTCGCAGCTGATTTAAGGGCCTCTGAGCCAAAAGGTCCACCAGCCTTTGCAGCTTGCCTAGCATTCCTTCTGGACGTTCTTGGGTCACTGCCAGTCTCGGCGCCAATCACACACGTGCTTGCTTATGCTTTTTGCTATTTGGTCCGTGGAATGAAGGTAAGGGTTAGGAGATGGTCAGATCTGCAGAAAAGTCCTTGCTGGACTTTCCCTGAGCTTTTGGGGGGTGATGGGGGCAGGAGGTAGGGAAACGGGGAGTACATGGCGATGAGGAAGGACAGACAAGGAGAACAGACAAGGCTCTCAGGAAGTTTGCTTGTGAAGGAGAGGAGAGATGGGGGCGGGAAGAAGGGCCAAGAGAAGTTTGTTTAATAGAAGAGGAAGGTGCCCGGGCATATTCAAAGGCGGCAGTAGAGAGGGAGAGAATGAGGTTTAAGAGGGAGACGGCATACTCATGGACAACTGTCCCTGAGCAAGTGGCAGGGCACAGGGTCCAGAGCACGGGAATTAGACACAGCAGAAGACACAGGTGATGGAGGAGAGAGGGTGTAGGGGGTGGGCTGCGGACAGGTTGAGGGCTGAGGCGGGGTGGATGGTGACCTCATGGAAGGCCATCTGCGCGCAGTCTTTCCAGGGAGGGGCTCTGCTGGTGGTGGTGGTTGTCACTGCCCACATGCCTTCCTGGATCCTGGCTACAAACCTGGCCTGCAAGCTCCCTTTGGACAAGTGTCTTTCCAGGGGTCTGCTGGATCCAGCTCCTGCTGGTGCTGATTGCTAAAGCTTAGGAAGTTTGCAAGACAGTTGTCAAACCATTGGTAGCTTGGAATCAGCTGCGGCGAGAGAGTGTGTGCACTCCAGAAACCAGCCATGGCCACAGTCAGGGCCTTTTCTTCTTTGGAAAGCTGGCTGGTCAGCATTCAGCAGCACACCATTGCTCTAGACCCGTGGTTGGCCAACTGCGGCTCGCGAGCCACATGCGGCTCTTTGGCCCCTTGAGTGTGGCTCTTCCACAAAATACCACTGCCTGGGCGAGTCTATTTTGAAGAAGTGGCGTTAGAAGAAGTTTAAGTTTAAAAAATTTGGCTCTCAAAAGAAATTTCACTCGTTGTACTGTTGATATTTGGCTCTGCTGACTAATGAGTTTGCCGACCACTGCTCTAGACCTTGCTCCCCACCGTGCTCCATCTAGTGTGCCGCTTGCTTTCGTCTGCCTCGTTGGGTGCACTGCCCCCCCCCCCCCCCACTCCTCTGCTGGGGGCTTTGCTCTGCTGGGCCCAGCTTCCTCCTCTGTCCCTGGAGGATTTGCAGCCTGCAGGGCCAGGTAAAAACAGGACACGTGTAGAGCGGAGCATGGCCTCTGAGAGGCGCGGGTGCTCGTTGCTGGGGGAATGACTGCACTGGGTGTTCGTGATGGTCCCCTGCGAGAAAGGTCCCTCTGCGGAGATGCTTCAGCGAGTCTGGCAAACTTTGGTCTTAATTATTTATTTCTGTGCTCGCAGGCTGGTGGGAGAGGGATTTCCCCTCCTTCCCGGCTCCATAAAACACACACACAGAAGCGAGCAGTGCAGCTGCCCCTCTTGCCGAGGACGAGGGCGTGAGTGCGGTGGCAGCTTGTAACTCACCAGCAGAGCGGCTGGCGAGGCCTCCAGGAGTGGGGTCTTCTTCCCAGTTCTCCAGCAGAACAGCTGTGCCCGTCTCCCCACCCCCTCCCCGCCACAGCGTCTCCCAGCTGCTCCCGCTCTGGCTGCCACTGGCCAGGAGCACATGCTGGGGAATTGGAACCCGGGACCTGACGTGCCCTGGGTGTGGAGTCCAGGGGGTATGACGAAGTGGGGAGAGCCCGAGGCCTGGCGGCTAATCTCCCAGTGACCTTGCTATTGAACCATCCCGCCTCAGAGTTCTCCTCTGTGAAGGATTTAATGTGATCATGTTCGTAAGGAGTCTGGCACATGGTAGGGTCTCAAAAAGTGATGGCTGAAGGGACAGCGTGGGACTGAGGAAGATTTATTATGGATTCCATATTCCCTTCCTGCAGCAAACCTTCCTCCTCTGGTCACCGGTCACCGAAACTTCTGATGATGTCTGTGTCTACATGTCTCAGCGCGTGCTGCCACTCAGTATGAGGATGGGCACGTTTTATGGTGCGAGAAACTGGTCGGGGAACGAGGTGGCGAGCCAGGGCTCCAGGCAGCGGCGTGCTGCGGACATTTAACAGTGCACAGACACCATTTACATCTGAGAGGTTCTGAGTCAGGGCTGGCAGTCCAGGTGAGAAAGACTTTGGTGGAGGGAAGGTAGGCCTTTCAGAGCAGGCCAAAGCCATTGGTAAAGGCTCAAAGGAGGAACTGGAGGCAGGCTCAGGGGCCAGATGGGAATAGCCCAGCGGAAGAAATAGGGTGAGCTGGTGGCTTGGATCTTAGACTCTGCGGCCTGAAAGAGGCGATTTTGAATCTTGGTTCCACCATTAACATAGGACCCTCCTCCATGAAGTGGAGACGTGGTGAGGATTAAATGAGATAACGTGGGTAAAATGTTGGCGTAGTGCCTGGAGTTAGTGAGGGCTCGAGGAACGGTAGGCGCTCTTGTTACTGTGGGCCTGGTCTCTCTTTCCATGCTCCAGTGTCCTTGAGAACAGAAAGGTTGTTCTCCACACTCAGCAGAGGGTGTGGCATATTCTGGGTGCCCACCCTCAGGACTCTGTTTGACTGATAACATGTCACTGGGCCAAATACATGTTTCATACATGTTTACCAAGCACCTGGGCCTGGCACTCTGCTAGTCACCGCGAAGCAAGATGAGAAAGACTGTGGAGAACGGCTACAGTGTTTGGACAGGTTCAAGCCTCAGACTAATGAGAGGGCACAGTCCTCTCATGGCCACGTGCAAGTCCCAGCTTGCGGGGGCAAAGCCATCCCAGCACAATTATAGCCAACAGCTATAGTTGTAAGCTTGAACGTATGGTCTGAACACGTGGCCCCACATGTCTGAGTGATGTGGGCTTGATAGAGTTCAGGTGCATGTAATTGAGTAGGATCTAAACCCACGGGAATGTTGTAAACATCTTGACCATGCCCTTACTTTGCCTTGTGGACTCTGGCTATAAAATAAAGACACGGCTTGTAGTCCGTGGTGCTGTCGCTAGCTCTCCGTCAGAGAGGACAGCGTTCCACCCAGACCCAGCTTTCTTCTCTTGTCTGTCTTTTCTCAATCCTTCACCGCCCCCTCTCAGGCTCACCGAACCGGGCTGAGCTGGCATGGCACATAAGGTGCCCAATGTGGGGCTGAGTATGCCATGGCCGTGCTGGTTCGCCACAGAAGACATAGACCTGCCCCCAGGTCTCAGCTGATGTTGGTGGGCGGGGGGAGGGGGGCACTCAGTTATAAGTCAGTGTTACGTGCCGTGATGGGGATTCAAGCAAATCAATGGATCATCTACCTTCATCATTTGGAAAAGGGTACGAAAGTGTCCAGCACATCAGATACGATGTTGGTGCTATGAAATGGTTGAGAGTTGCCTTGGTACAGCAGGTCCCCCTCCCCGGCCTGCCTTCCCTTCTTCTCATCTCTATGGACTATTCCGCTGAATGGGAGGCTGGGCAGCCCATTGCTCAGATGATCCAACTCCGCCCTCAGTTAGCATTTTGCGGAAGACTATACCCCTACTACCCCTACTCTGTCTTCTCATCTCTCCCGCTTTTCTCATTTTTGTCCTACTCCCCTTCTTTCTTTTTATCAAAATTTCTTCTCCCCACAAACCTTCAAAGGGCTCCACCCAGTCCCCAGTGGTTCTAGGGTTAAAGAAATTGTTCATTGCCAGTTAAAAATGTTTGTACTGCTTTTGAGCCTGTAGAACAAAGCATTGGTTCTGACTTACTAGAATTCCACTGGGAAGGGTGGTCCGTCAGCACTCAGGGAAGTCCTAGAAGGGCAGGGAGTCTAAGGTTGGAGGAGTGCTGAGGCTCAGGAGTCAGGATCGCGTGCGTGCACACACACACACTGTCTATGTCGTCTATGTTAGGGCGAGTCAGAATCCAGGAATTCTAGCAGCTGATCTGAAATTCTGGAGGTCAAGGCAGGGAGGTAGCAAAGAAGCCAGAAAGGCATCTAAGAACCAAGCTCCGAAGAGCTAGGCAGGGTAAGAGCTAATGGGTACTGAGGAGTGAAGGGACAGGCCAGGGGAAGGAGAAAGAGGACACGCTGTGCTATGGGGAGACTTTCATACCAGCCCAGGTCCCCTCCCAACAGAGGTTCCTCTGTGCATCCTGCTGCAGTGGGTCTGCTCAAGGCCACCGGGAAAGAGGGCCATGGGCAGTGCTAGGAGAGAGGGGACACAGTGGCAAAAATCGTCAGGTGTGCAGAGGAACTTTCATCAGCCTTTTGACTGTTATTCTGACTCACTTTTCTTGGTGGTCGACTAAACATTTTTTTTTTTTTTAGTCATGACCTGCCATGCTTTCAACAGAGATAGGAAGAAACCCTCTGTCTCATGTTGGCAAAGACATGCACTTTGACCTCTGTTTCCATTCGTGGGAATGAGTGGTTTTGCTGAGCCACTCACGCTTCCCCCTAAGATGTGTGTTTGTGACATTAGATTCAAAGGACTGCAGTTAAGTATGTATGCATGGTTGCATGGATGTGTTTATTTATTTCTACATTTATTTATTTGATGTTTGGACTTTGAAATGTGTGTAATTGTCCATGTTTTCTTCTTTTCTTGGCAATTCAGAACCAAATTATAGCCCATTTCTTACTGTGTACCTCCTAGGGTACCATTTATTTACAATTCACCCCTGGCTTCATTTTATTTTCCTCCTTTATATTTTTCTCACCCTTATTTTTCTTGATCCCTTTGTGTTCATAATCACCCCAGTTCTTTAAGAAATCAGATTTAGAGTTGAATAAGAGTGATTCCTATAATATTCTGCCTCTGTATTAAATAAGTGTCTGTATATTGAGAGTCCACAGGATGATTCGCTCATCAATGCTTGAAAACTCAGCAAACAACATTGAGCCCCAGGGGCTGTATGCTAACGAAAAGATGAGTACCTGCCTCAGGGAGATGCTAGTCTGAAGTCGGAGACAAAACACAGAGATTCAAGCTAACAGGACTGTTTAGCTACAAAATCATAGAGGCATTATGAATGGAAATGTTTCACTTGGTCTTTCATTCATTCAAAAGACATCGCTGAGTCCCTAAAATGCACGAGACAGCGGGCTACTCCCTGCTGTAAAGCCGGTGGTCTGCATAGACAGGATGAGCTCATGCACGGAGGGCCTGGCGGGCTTGCTGGAGGAGGTGGCTGTGAGGTCGTCCCTGCAGGGATGGAGATCCCTGGGCACCTTCTGGAAGATGTGAACCTTAGTCATTGTGCTTGGCGTGAATCCAGCATTTTCTTCTTCCCCTCCCATACATGGCTTCTTCTTTTAGTTAAGGAGGTGAAAGTCACTTCAAAGACTGCCTAAACTCGCAGACTTCTTGTCTTTGGTAGGCAGTACAGCTTTCCGAAGTTGCTCTGACAGCCTTTCCCTGTCTCTGCCACCTCTTCCCAAATGATGTCCAGACTTCCCAAATGATGCCAACCCTCACCTACCCATCACCCTAGAAGCCCATCGGGCGGCACTGAGATGCCCCTCGCTGTTGGGAGGAGGGAACCAGGATGGGCCAAGATGGCAGATGGCTGAGCGGGCACGCTGCTTGCAGGCCCCTCTACCTTTGCTGCCCGTGCCACTGGAAGCTGCTGGTAACTGTTTTTAGCTCGGCTGTCCCTGGGCTTGAGGAGAGAGCTTTTGTAGCTACGCAGGAATGCGGGATATTTTTAGCGGAGAGATTCTGCTTCAGGCACGTGCGTTGTGGTCTTTCAGGCTCAGGCATGGCAGGGGCTGGGGCCTGAGAACCTGGGGTGGGCTGACTTGCTAAGAAAGTCTTAGGAAAAAGAGGCGGGGGCAGGGGTGAGGAACCTGGACATTCTGGTCCCATGTGTGTTTGTTTTGGTTTTTTAAAATATGTTTTTATTTATTTCAGAGAGAGGAAGGGGGGGAGGAGAGAGAGAGAGAGAGATCAATGATAAGAGAGAATCATTGATCTGTTGCCACTGGGGATGGAGCCTGCTACTTTGTCATGTGCCCTAACCGGGAATCAAACCATAACCTCCTTGTTCATGGTCAGTGCTCAAGCACTGAGCTATACCAGCCAGGCTTTTTTTTTTTTAATCTTGTCTTCTCATTCCTCCTCAGAAGCTGCTGCCCAGGTGACAGGGAGGTAGAGCCAGGAAGGAAGGGAGGGTGGAGGGCTGTCCTGAGGTTGAAAAAGTACCAGAGGCACTTCTGAGCCCTGGGAACTAGTTATTGGGCCTTATGTCACCTCAACAAATTTAATAAAAGAAGGAAAAAAGAAGAAAAAAGGAGGTATTGAAGTGAAAACTCATTGGAAACTTTCCCTTGAGTTTGAAATAAATTTGTAGTCATTTATTTTTTTAAATCACAAGAAAGAAAGGATGAACAAGTATTTGCCCATCCGTTTATAACTCATGCTATAGCAACATACACTTTTTAGTCTGGAAAATTTATGAGTCAGCTAGCTTAATCCATTACCTTCTCTTTCGTGCCAGACACTCCCCGCTCTCTGCCCTTTTCAGAGATGAGGAAACTGAGGCCCAGAGAGGTTAAGTGACTTGCCCAAGGTCATACTAACTAGCAGCAGCTTTGGGACTGAAACTCAGCTGTCCCAACACCAAATCATCTGTTTCCTATATTGTTTCTACATTGTCTGTATTTATCACATTGTTGGAAACATCTATGTGCCCATGTTTTGTTCTTATTTTAATGAACAAATTAAAATGAGAACTTAAAAGACTATTTGAGATAAGGGTAGGCAGGGGCCATGCCTAGAGTCTTGGAACTCTGAGCATTTTTTTTAGCTTCCTTCCAGGCTATTCTTTTCGTTTTCCTTCTGCTCAGGTAGGTCTTGTTTTCCTGAGCATGTACTACCCAGAAGGCACGGTGCTGGGTACATTCACGTGGATTATTTTGTGAACTTATCAGCCTTCGAGGAAGGCATCAGACCCATCTTTTCAAATCGAAAGACTCAGATGGAGAAGGGTTAAGTGGTGTGCTCAAGATCAGATACCAGTAAGTGATAGAGCCAGAACTAACAGCCAGGTCTGTCTGCCACAAAGACCAGAGCTCTTTCCGTGACCCCAGCTGCTTGTGCGGCACCTCAGGTGCTGTGTTATCCTGCGTGTTGGGCACGATGGTGGCCGCTGATCAGTGGAATGAGCCGTCCTTGCTCCCATGCAGTGTGGATTTTCATGGACATGTAGGAGGAGATGGAGCCTGTTCCTTCCCACTCTTACATCACTAATGAATGGAAGGTCTCCTTCCCCCCCGGGAAGTCTGTCCCGAGTGAGCCCAACCTGTGTAGACCATCTCTTTCCTCGGACCCTCAGCTTTGCTTTACAGCTGCTTTAGAGAGCTACCTGAACTCTTCCCTTTGTTCCAGAGCCCCCCCTTTTTTGTGTGTGTTTTGTCTCCCCGGTGGATAATAAAAAGGGTTAGTATAATTGAATGAATGGTTATTGAATGCTTCCCAAGGAGCTCGGAGGTGGGTCACAGAGGTGGCTTTGGGCTTCAGATCTTATGACAGGACTGGGCCCTGAGCCATTTATCCTTTTTACAAATACAGTGCCAGACAGCCTCAAGGGGCGAGCAGTCTAGTAGGGAAGGAAGACAAGCACACAAGGTACCCTGAATGTCCCAGACACCTCCAGCTTTAAGGGTCAATGGAGTTCACACTGATATTGACGGCTCAGTGGGACCTAGCCCCACCCTATCTCCTGGTGTCTGTCTCCAGGAGATAGCTCATCTGACCTCTCAGATGAAGCAAGCTTCCACCTTAGGCTGTCTTGCTCCTTAACTTACCCCTGCACAGAGATTTCAGTCTCCATTTGGAACACTGAGGACACCAAAGGCCCTCACATGACATGAGTAATAACAAGGAGAACTGAGGATCTAATTTCTCCCAGGTGGGCGAGGTTCCCAGGTTGGGCAGGAGGAGGGACAACATAAGCTCCATGGGTTCAGAGACCTATTGGTCTTGTTCATCTTTGTGTCCCCAGCTCCTACTGTGGTCCATGGCACATCCATGTGATGCTGAATGAATGAGTGGATGCATGAGAATGGACTTATTCAGTTACTTCCTCCCTATATACTCATAGGGAGAACTGATGATTGTCTGATGAGTTGAAACTTGACACATCAGAAAAGAATAGAATAGGCCTGGGATCATTCTGCATTGAGAACAGATCATGGGCCAATTAAAAATATATTTTTTAAATTAAAAATATTTTTGAAATATAATTTTTAGAGACATGCTGCATGTTTCCTGTTTATTCTTCCAGATGCACTGTCACCATTTTCAGCTCTGCCTCTCAGCCCTGGGAGGCCCACCTTTGTACCTCCCCAGTGGCTCTCTTGCCCTCTGGCTTCTCATAGGGGAACCCTGGTAGGAGGCAGAGAGGGGAAGAGGGTGTTTCCCCCTCTGGCTCTCTCTGTGAGGGGTGCCCTTGGTCTGTCTGTGTCTGTGACTCTTCTTTCCTTTTGTAGCCATCCTCCCCCTGTGCATGTTGACACCTGTTTCTAGCCCTGGGTACCACACCTTGTGATTTCCCTACACCTTGCCCACACTTTTGAAATGGACCCCATGTTATTCTAGTTTGAGTATACCACCTGTTTCCTGTTTCCAACCGGATACATAGATGCAGCTCCCCAGATCTTCAAAAGCTGTTTAAGGTTTCTTCCAGCTCATCCTTGTTCGTGTGCCTTTTCATTTCCTTTATTTTCGTAATAGGTATGAACTGGTTGCTTCTACCGAGTCCGTCAATCGGGATGGAGATGCTAGTTTATTTTAATCGATGTGTAAACACTGACCTGGGAGAAGGGGGCTGTATGTCACCCAGACACTGCCGCACAGAATTACTGATGTTAGTAATGACCAGTGTCTGGGGCAGCCTTGCTCTGCATCTCAAGAGAAAGCTAAACTGGAAGAGAGAGAGCTGTCTGGTCTCCCCTGACCTGGCCTCTCTTATTTTGGATTTCCTCAAAGCAGAGCTAGAGATAGGGGTTTGGTGTCTGTGGCTTATGGAGGGAGAACCCTCGGGAGAAAGGAGTCAGGAAGGTGGGGTAGCGCTGAGAAGCTACAAAGCAAGAATGTGGTCCCCACTAGAGTCTGGCCTCAGCCCGGTCCATAGAGAGCTCTGGGTTTTTAACCTGCACCACAGAGCTGGTCCCACTCCGAGGCTAAGGGGCTGCCTTTGGACCCCTGGGTGGGTCAGTTATTGGCTGTAGGCCGACTTCAGGGTGGTGGATGTCACCTGGGGGTTAGGTGGCTGCTGTTCTGCTTGAAGGCAATTCTTTGAAGAAGGGGGGAACTGTGAGCTAATATTAGGGGTGCTGGAAACACCTGCCTGGTAAAGGGCATCTAGGTGGGGCCCCAATAATGGGGACACTACCCTCCCTAGTCTGGTTCAGTGAGTACATAACTACCACTGCATTCATTTTGCTAGTCAACACACACTTTTATACCCTCCCTACCTACCTACCTGCCTTCCTCTATTCCTCCCTCCCTTATTTCTTCCATAAATGTTTAGTGAGCCCTGCTATGTCAGGACCAATGGGATATTCAAGACAAATATGACACAGGCTCCCTCTTGGAGGCTCTTACTCTCCTACTGGGTTGAGCTGACCTCCACATAAATAGTGTATGAAGTGCATTTGATTGAATATTAACTCATATAGGGGAGGGAAACGTTCCCTAGGAGTCTAGAGACAGTAGTGATCAGTGAGGACTGGGATCATCAAAGAGGATTTGAAAGTGAGACCGCAGCACCCAAGGCCACCGGTGTACTGACTGGAGCCAACAATGGGGCCCGGGGTCTCTCACCCCCCTCCCTGGGCTATCCCCTTCTCGAGCGATACCTGTGGAAACCAAATGCCGTGTTCAGTTCACACCTCTACTTAATTCCCTTCCTTTCAGGCCACACAAAGTTTCTGTTTCAACAAAAGCCTCCGTAGGGGCAGCTCGGCAGATCCCCTCTTGTTCTGCCCTAAAACAATGGGGCTGGGACGGATTGTGGTGGATGAGGCGGAGGCCGCAGCCGCCCAGCCCGAAAGGGACAAACGCTGCCTTTCAAGTCCCTGGTCGTAATCCAATCCCCCTTTCAGTCCTATTTGTGGGATGAAACCAGGTGGAAACCAGGGGGAGGAGGCCGTGGTAGTTGTGACCTATTCAGAGTGTGTGGAAAAGGATTCCTTCTTCACCTGGGAAATGAATGTGCACTTTTGATGCTCCCCATGTTTATCTCTGTCCATCGCTCCCTGTAGGGCCACCCCTTTGGGCACCAGACCTCAGGCCAGGTTGATAAGGATCGGGATACGGAGGACACAGTCCTTCTGCGAGAAACAAGACTTCTCTCCAGGTTCCCTGGCTCAGTTCCGCTGAGCCCGAAGTCGGCATCTCCAAGTCCCAAAATGTCGGGTTGGAGCTGCTGTCATCGGAGAGAAGGGAAGCTGGCACTTGGTTCTTGTCCGTGGCAGTGATCCCGAAAGGTTTCCCGTTTAACATTTTCTTTGCATTAAAAGAAAATAGCCAGTCTTTCCGAGCTGGAGAGGACTCAGGGTGTGCGCATGTGCACTGTTCCGGGGTGAGGGTGGTGTGGGATCCTGTTCGCACCACCCCAAAACCGACTCCTCCACAGCAGCCATTTTCAACACGATCCTTGTGTTTGCTTGGCAAAATCCAGGATTGGAAAAACAAAAGATTTCCCTGCCAGTTTCCATTAATTTCAGCAGTAGCAGCCGTAGCAGCGGCAATCTGGTTTTCTCGGATAAAGGTTGGACAAGAAGGGCCCGGGTGAAAGGCTAGGCTGTCTCTGCCCACCTTTCCTCTTCCGTAAGAACGTGTGGCCAGACTGAATGACGGGCAGAGGAGCCGGCAACACACCATAGGTCGGTGGGAGGGAGGACAGGGGCCTCTGGAGGGAGTGAGGATGGAGAAGAAATGGACAGTGTGGGTCATGGTGGAGTGCCTCCTCTGACCCAGATGAGGGACGGGTCAAGGGTCACTCCTCACCTGCTGGGGCTGGAGAGCGTCCAAGGGGCCTGATGCTGGCCTGTGAGACCAAAGGATAGGTCCTGAGGTGTCTGCCGTCTGGGGTCGCTACACCCGGCCTGGAAAACAGGAGCTGCCCGGTTACAAAGGATGACACAGGTGGAGGGGCCAGTGACCCAGAGGGAGCAGGCATGGGGCTGGGGAATTTCCACTGGTTTGTGTGACCCGCCTGGAATTTTTTAGGAATCCTGCAAGTAGACTGGAGACGCCCCACTCGGGTGCGGTCCTCATAGCTGGTGCTGCAGTTTGACAATGATAGTGGAAAAAGGGCTATTTGCTTAGTTATTTTTTAGTTGTATTTTTTTTCCCCTCTCCTTAGATTTGACTATCTGGGAAGCAACTTTATGGAATTGGGAGGGACATGTGACCAACAGAGTGAGCTTCTCAGATTGGTCACCAGCCTTCCCCAGCCTTCACTTGACCTCCCCTAACCTCCTAAGGTCAGAGGAAAGGTGGGTGGTGGCCCCTAGAGAGTTAGAACTGCTCACTCTCCTGTGTAAAGAGCCCATTCTCATCCCAGTATGCAGGGCACCACTGGATTAGATCCTTCCCTGAACTAGCTGGTTAATCACAGCTCTTCTATGTGGACTGCAAGTGTCCAGGTGTCCAAGGGTTAGTTAAAACCAGACAGCCATCAACAATAACCACCCCCCTCCATCCCCTCAGACATCTCACAGCCTCTCACAATGCACTGAGTCTAGAGGTGACGGCTTAGTGGGGGTGACGAAGCAGCTCTGTTCACGAGTCCTCACCGTGGAGCCTGGGCGGAGTGCTGTCACCCACTGTCACACGCAGTCTGCTGTCACTCCTGAGAAATGCGACTACCTTCATTTTACAGATGACAAAACAGACGGGAAGACCCTAGCTTGCCAGAAGTTATATAGAGTTGGGACCTTAACCCAGGCTCGTTTACATGCAGGCCCTGCTGGAGTAGCCCCAAGGGTGAGGGGGTCCTGGCACTGAGCATTCTCTGCTCACCAGAGAGGGAGAAAAGGGTGGCAGTCCCAGCCCTCAAGGTCCTTCCTACAGGCTGACATCCTAGAGGTAGAGCTCAACCTACTGAGTGTCATGTCAGCCTTGACGCTGACAATTCCTCACCCTAGCTGGGCTTCCATGATATAGATTCTGTGTGTGTGTGTGTGTGTGTGTGTGTGTGTGTGTGTGTGAGAGAGAGAGAGAGAGAGAGAGAGAGAGAGAGAGAGAGAGAGAGAGGTTTTTGTTCATTTCCTCCACGTAACTGTGGAAGTGAGGAACTCCAGAAGGGATGGAAAGGAACTGAGATTGAGTAGAAACCAGCCCTGGCAGCCATAACCAGTGTCTGGAATCTGAAGACCTAAGGAATAGCCTGCTTGTTGCCCAGCACTTTGACATGCATCAAACATGGAACAGACCATGGAAATGTATTTCCTCTGAGACACTGAAGATGCTTAATAAATACCCTTTGATCATTTGACTGTTACTTACGTTTATGGCAAACATGTTGCCCATTTAACATCACCATATATATATATATATATATATATATATATATATATATATATATATATATATATTTGCTCTAGTATTTTAATGTATTCTTTGTGGACATTCTTTTTCTCTAAGTAGGAGTCCTCCTTTGCATTGAGTTGGTCAGTGTGCGTTTGACCCTTGAAGATGAGTATAAGAAGCCCTGTGGGCTGCATGGAAGAGATACGATGGTGCCTGGACTACGGAGCTCATGCATTTCCCAGCACCCTCCCTGATAGGCAGGCACATAGGACGAAGCCTGTCCAATGGACGGTAGCAGAAGTGCTGGATGCCACATCCAGGCCAGAGCACATCAGAAGGGCTGCGAGTCCTCCTTTGCCCAGCCAGGCTGGAAGCCGCGTGTTGAGATGTTGGTGTCACAGATGGAGGTGAGACCCACTGATCTACAAGATACTTTGAAGGAGCAAGAACCAATGTGTGAAGCCTTTGAGATTTCAGGGTCTGTTACCACCGCATAGTCTAGCCTGATTTTCTGGAAGAAAATTCACCACCGGGTTTTCATCTATACTTTTATTTTCAAAGAGGTGGGAAGAAGAATTAAGGTGAGAGAGTGGAAAAGAACACACTTGTGGCATTTGAATGTACGTCCTACTTGTCTAACACTGCTATCCCCCCTCTCCAATGGCTCGCTTCTTGTCACCAGTGGGTGTGGGATTTATGCCTCTTTGCATCCTCCAGCTACATAGCAGATGTTTGATAATTGGAGGTTGAACTGAGATGCGTGAAACTCGGCCTGCTAGAATATAAGCCAGGCGTCCTCAAACTATGGCCCGCGGGCCACATGCGGGTGTTTTTGCCGTTTTGTTTTGTTACTTCAAACTAAGATATGTGGAGTGTGCATAGGAATTTGTTTATAGTTTTTTTTAAACTTTAGTCCGGCCCTCCAACGGTGTGAGGGACAGTGAACTGGCCCCCTGTTTAAAAAGTTTGAGGACCCCTGATATAAGCTCTCCGAGATAAGGAATTTGTCAGTTTAGAGTATTGTCTGACACATAGGAGATGCTTAAAAAAAAAAAAAAAAGAAAAAAAAAAAGGCGGGATGCAGATTTGAAGGGGTCAGAGTCCACGGAACAGAACAAGGCAAGGAATATGAGGATGCAGCCTGGGAGGGTTGTCCTATCCACGAAGGCTCGCTGGGTGATAGTGAGACCAGGATGGAGGGTAGGTGAGCCAGATAAATGAGGGAGCGTGACAGCGATGTCAGAGCACATCACTGCCCACCCTCCAGTGCTGCCGTCCACTGACCTCTTTCCCACCCCTCTCATTTACTGGCTGTGTAACCCAGTCCCACTTTTATGGAAAACATTTTTATGTGATGGCAAGGCCAAATGGCAGAGCGCCCAGGGTAGTGGTGAAGGAAAGTCAAATGGGGAGGAAGGCCAAGGCAGGTGCCTGGCAGAGGTGAAGGCTCACCTGGCCGAGAGGGAGGAGCTGTGGCAGGAAGGTGTTCTGAGTTGCTGCAGGCCCCTGAGAGGGTGACACCCCTTGTCTCTTGTGGTACAGTGGGCCGTTGGGCCTTCGCTGAAAGTTCCAGAGAGACCATTAGAGACACTGCTGCGGGCCTCTGTAGAGGGGTTGTTGTGGCTTGAAACTGGGTGGGAGACACTGGGGTTCTCAGTGCTCTCTGACCTTGGCCAAGGCCATCCCTGAGCCCAGAGGGAGGATGAAATTGGCTTATGCCCTGATGGGAGAGGTGGGCACTCCTGGGCATCCAGGCTGGTAGAGGTTGCCCCCACGTGACTGAGTGGGTTAGTTGATAATACAGCAACTCTTGAAGGTGGCATTCATCAATTGCTGACGTTGGTGGCACCAATGGGAAATGCAGTGGGCTATCAGGCTGACGTGGTCAAAGGGGAGGCCCTGGGTCATTAAAAATAAGGTGCATTTCTGCAACTCTCCTGGGAGTGGAGGTGGAATTGGGCTGAGCTCTGCAGGAGCAGTGATTGAGAGAGGTCAAAGACTGGGTCAGATGAAAAGGCCTCTCAGCTATACCTATAGGCATGGGTAAGAGAGTGTGACAGGCATCTTCAGGAGAGAGCAATGGGCTTGGGGAGTTGATTCCTTGGCAGATTGGCACAGTCTGTACTGGCCTCTTCACATGTTTTGTGGGTGTTCAGAAGCCCTGTTGCTCAATACCAGTGTTTCCACTGGTTTTCACAGCAGGTGAATTATATTAAGCGAATGATGTTATAAATATCCAAATGGCCCTTGGCAGAAAAAAGGTTCCCCACCCCTAAGTTAGAGGAACCTGACCCAGAGCCTCTCATCCCAGTAAACTTCCCTCATCGTTTATGATTGCACTAAGTTCTTCTTTTGCTCTAAGAAGGTGGAGTTCATTGAATGTGCCCCTCCCAAAGTTCCTGTCTCCCTGGAACCTCAAAATGTGACCTTATTTGAAAATAAGGTCATTGCAGATATAATTAAAGTAAGAATTGAGATGAGAACATACTGGATTAGGATGGGCCCCAATTCCAGTGAAAGTGTTCTTATGTGAGACAGAAAAGGACATAGACACAGAGAAGGAGGTGATGTGACAATGGAGGCAGAGACTGGAGTGATTCATCTACGAGCCAAGGGATGCCAAGGATTGCGGGCCAGGAGAGAGACATGGGTGATTTCTCCTTCAGGGCCTCCAGGAGGGACAGTCCTGCCGGCACCTCACTGTTGGACTTCTGGCCTGCTGCACTGTTGTTCTGAGCCACCCAGGTCCGGGATGATTTGTTACAGCAGCCCTAGGAAACGAATACAGAAGGAAAGAGCAGATAAGATCTTTGGAAGACCTTCTGAGGCTGAGCATGGCTCACGGTGGGAAGGAGGAGGGGGTTAGGCAGGTGCTCTGTGGGGGATGAGGGTTCTTTCTTCCTAACGGGTAAAACCTCAGTGAAGGTCGTTCACCTCCGGCTTTAGGAGCAGACATTCAGCTGCCTCCCCTCACCCGATGGTGCTCTGCCTGGTGGGGCCTTGGGATTGTTGATCCTTTGGGGTGTGGTGAGGCGCTCTCCCTCTGAAAAGGTGGAGTGGCAAAACAGGACCTGTGCTATCCTGTAGAGTGGCCCATTCATTGACTTAACAATTCATGTATTGATTAATCCATTAAGTAAATTGTTAATTCCAGGCTGAATGGGAGCAGAGCTGTGCCATTGTTTCTGCCCTCTCCTCTAGAGTTTATTCCCACACCCCACCAGGAATCAAATGCCTTCCCTAAAACTGAAGCCCTTCCGTGAGGTGGGAAGAAGCCGCTGTACTAATTCATACCCACTTACTCGTACCATTAGTGATTTAATGGATTTTCTCTCAACAGGGCGTTTGCATTTATTTTTATTATTTTTATTTTTTGTTATTGTTGTTAATCCTCACCCAAGGATTATTTTTCCATTGATCTTTTAGAGAGAGTGGAAGAGAGAGGGAAAGACAGAGAGAAACATCGATATGAGAGAAACACATTGATTGGTTGCCTCCTGCAGGAGCCTTGATCAGGGCCGGGCTGGGAAGGAGCCTGCAACCAAGGTACAAGTCCTTGATTGGAATCGAACCTGGGACCCTTTGGTCCATAGGCCAAGATGCTCCATCCACTGAGCCAAACTGGCTAGGGCTAGGATGTTTGCATTTTAAAAGTGAGATCTGGAAAACTCAGTAATGCCTACCCCCTCGGGCCATTCTCCTTGTGTTGTAATCAAGGTAGGTCTTCCTTTGTCCTACAGCTCACCCCAGAGCAGTGATTCTGCCTGAATTCCTGGGTGACAAGCTCAGGGAGTGGGCGTCTCTGTGCAATGAAGTGGGATAGGACTGGGGCTGGGGGCAGGAGAAATCGAGGGACCCCTCTCTGTTCCTGGGCAGATCCAACCCCAGTCCCTCAGGAGGAGGTTGGAGGTGGAGGTAGCTTACTTAGCCCACGGCTTCCTCCTTGGGGTAGCGTTGACCTTGAGAGGGGCAGTGGCGTCCCCCATCCCTTCCTCTGGGGCCCTTTCCTGCCAATCTCAACAGTCTGGAAAAGGAATCCCTGGGACCCTCCCCATCACCATTATTATAATAAACTCCAGAACTGTAGCCGCAGAGCCTCGGGCTTCAGGAATGCAGCCTGTAATTACCTCGCTTCTAAATGCTCATGGTAATGGATGATGAGGCCCCGTGTATCAAACCCGTTAAATTGCGACTCAGTCGCAGTTTACCTCGGCAGACAACCCGCTCAAACCTGGCACATGGAGAGAATGTGAACTCTTTGGGAATTGTTAACTTTCAGAACAACCCGCAGAGTGCCAGGGACGCCTGTGGAAGGGAGAATGTAAGTCAGTGAAGTCTTGGACCTCGAGTCGATTATCCATGACCACTTCCTTTTACTGCACACCTGGCCCCTAAAACCGGGATTAGCCTGGAGCTGCTGGATGACCCCGTGATCTGATTACACAGTGTGCCAGGCACTCTGCTGGATGCCTGGGTAAAGGAGGCTGAAACCAGACCCCGCTGGGGCTCTGTCCCCAGGAGTTCACATCCCTCTGGCAGGGTCAGACCCACGCCCAGCTGTTTCAAGGGCCACGTTGGGGTGCGTTCTGTAGAGATACAAACTGAAGATCTAGGGCTTAATGGAGACTGAGTCATCTCTCGTGGGGTGTGGGGAGATTGTGGAAAGTGTTAGAGGGAAGATGGTATCTGAATTGGATGCTGAAGAGTGCGTAGGATTTGGGCATGCTGAAGGGGGTAGTTAGGGAGTGGCCCTAGGCAGGGAAAGGAGGCTGTGGCAGTGTGGCCGGGTCCTTAGGTGAGGGGGCAGGTGAAAGGGGAGGGAGAGAATGAGAAGGGGGCACTGTTTTCATGAGGTACGGACGGGCTGTGAGGCCAGAGTCACTGTGCAGGCCTCATCGGTGATCATTCGGCCACCACTCCCGATCGCTGAGGCCGAGCCTCGACTGGGACTGAATGCAGGCTGGTCCAGCCATGGTCCATCTGCATGTAGGCCACCGGGCCAGGGGTAGCTCAGTGCTAACTCAGTACTGCTGCAATCCAGCTGGTGGCTCAGAGCGCCAGGCACTGGTCGCCCACTCCCTGCCTACCAAGTCCTTGAAGAGGGACTGCGGTTGGTGCTCATGCCCACCCCTGGTGTGAGCTTCTCCTCTCCTCCCTGCTCCCCTTCATAGCTCATGTTCTGAATGGGTCAGCCCAGCTCCAGAGAACTTGACCTTGGGGTGAAGACCCGTGGGCAGCAAGGTTTGGGGCGGGCTGCAGCTGGCCGTGCAGGTCTGGGGCGCAGCTCTCCCCAGGGCCGGTTCTGTCTGCCAGGACGGATATAGGATGCGGCACTTCCCACCACCGGGGACGGGCTGCCGAGCCTGCGCCCAGGGGCCACGGGCTCCTGCCGACTTCACTCCCACTGTCTTCCTCCTCCAGCTGCCTTCCTTTCATTTCCCAGGCCCCGCTGCCTCCAGAGCGCCTTCTCCTTTCGCTGTGAATCTTTATTTCCAGATTAGCCTCCATGCACACAAAATGGAGCGTCCCTGATTTGAGGAGCAAAAACAGTGATTACTAGATTGGTTCTCTCCGGCGGAACGTGGGGGAACAAACAATGCCTCACAATTTTAGTTTGTACGGCGTCTTTCAAACCACGCGACGCCCGGGGCACCGAGAGGAGCTGCTGTAAATAATGCCATCGCCCACATAAACATTCTCAACATCTTTGCATCGAGCTGAGCTTCGGTTTGTCCTGCCGTCTGGGGCCAGGGAGGCTGGAGGAAAGAGATGGGTGGCCGCAGCCCCCAGACCCAGGGGGGGAGGCCAGCAGGGGTGTGGCTGGAGGGGCATCAGTGGAAGGGAGGTGGGGACTGAGGACAGGAACTGCTGCATTTAAGTGAGGTCAGGAACAGGCACAGTGTGGGGAGAGGTAGGAGGGGGTCGCCGAGAGGAAGCGAGCCAGAACATAGTAGGTCTGCTTCTGTGGGGGCCCCTCCACATGGGACAGGACTAGGAAGAGGCTGGTAGGTGGAGGACAGGATGGGTTGCTCCTTTTATGGAAGTCTCCAGGGCATCATAGAATGAACACAGGGTGGTCTGGTCCTGGATGTTTTACTAGCGTCTTCTGAAAGTTGGTTTTTCTACGAGGGGCGTGGTTATGGGTCATTAGATTTCCCTCCTGACCTCATGGTCTGAGTCATTGATTCTGTGGCCCCCACACATCCCCCTGGTGTGGAACCATCAGGGGTCCCAGCCACTTACCCTCTCCCCTCCCCTGCACCTGGGTCCCGTCTCCCCCTCCCCCAGCTTCCATTGGAGTAACCCCACCCCCCACTCCTGGGCTGAATCTGGAGAAGGGGAGGGTGGGCCTGAGGAACTAGACTTTAATCGAATAACCAGCCTGCCTCTGAATCTTCCCAACTATAAATAGGCATAAAGATACCTATTCAGCCCTAGTCGGTTTGGCTCAGTGGATAGAGCGTCGGCCTGCAGACTGAAGGGTCCCAGGTTCCATTCCGGTCAAGGGCACATGCCCAGGTTGTGGGCTCAATCCCCAGTGAGGGGCGTGCAGGAGGCAGCCAATCAATGATTCTCTCTCATCATTGATGTTTCTATTTCTCTCTCCCTCTCTGAAATCAATAAAAGAAATATATATTTTTTAAAAAAGATACCTATTCACAGGGTTTGGGTGACGATTAATCGAAATAATATGGACAAGGCACCTACTTCATTTTCTGGTGCATAGCTAGTACACAATAAATGGTTCTTAATATTCTATTTCTTGGCGATGGTGATTTCACCCACTGAGAGGACACATGCGTTGCCCTGGGGGGAGCATCTTGGGATTGAGGGGGCGGTGAGGTGCAAGGGGAGGTGTCGGACACCTGCCCTGCTGGACTGCTGGGCGCCCTGCTGGGGCTGCCTCTGGGATGGGCTCCGGGAACTCGCTCTCGTTTTCAAGTTGCCGGAGTTTTGTTCACCAGTTCCTCCTAATGTGGGTGAGGTTCGCCATATGGAGAGCAGGGAACAGTGTTAGAAAAGCTTTCACACATAGATAGCACAGCACTTTCTCTGCTAAATGAGGACTCTCTTCCCCGTGCAGATTTCACACGCCGATCTCCAGGGTGTTGAGTTCCCTCCTCAACAGGGGTGGAGTTGTTGAGGCTCGTGGAGCCATTGTCTCCCGCTGGCGGGGTCCTGTTCCGACCCCAGGAGAAATCCCATCTTCTTTTTCCTCCCTGGGGTGCGGGTTTTCCAGCCCTCTCAGGTGACCCAACTTTGCTTCCAAGACCAGGCCCAGTGTGCTGGCTCCCCCGGCCCCAGGCAGCTCTGCGGGGCTGCCAGGCCTGCGCGCCATGGTCTCCCGGGATCCCCTCTGGATGCTGCTCTCATTTCCCGTCTGGAAGGGAGCTGAGCTGTTCTGAAATGAGCCCAAGCCCCCTGTTCCCCAGCCCACAGCGTATTTTCTAGAACTTTCTCTCCCAGCCAAGGCATCTGCCGCTGTGTGACTCCCTGCCTCTCCTCCCCCTACTTCTCGGGGCCTGACTGCTCCACTGAGCCTGTTTCAGTTGTTAAAAATAAACCTCTCCTCTTGTCTATGGGAGGCTGAAATGTGCTGCCCTTCACCTCCCAGGGGGCACCTTCCTGCAGGAGTTCCTGGGGCTCTCCCTCAGCCAGCAGGACCTCGTCCCTCCCAGCTGCCTCATCGTCCAGCTTTGTCTGCCCAGGTGGGGCTGCAGTGAGCTGGGGGTACATGGGCAACCTGTTTAGCCTCAACTCCTTTTTTTAAAAAAAAATGTATTTTGTTGGTTTTTTACAGAGAGGAAGGGAGAGGGATAGAGAGTTAGAAACATTGATGAGAGAGAAACATCAATCAGCTGCTTCCTGCACACCTCCTACTGGGGATGTGCCCGCAACCAAGGTACATGCCCTTGACCGGAATCGAACCTGGGACCGTTGTGTCTGCAGGCCGACGCTCTATCCACTGAGCCAAACCAGTTAGGGCTCAGTTCCTTTTTTAGGGATAAAAATGGTTGTAGTCATCAGCCATTTAATGTGCTGGTCTTATATATTATTATCTCATTTCCTACTTACAATAACCAGGCAGGATCTGTGTGATATCCTGACTTTAAAGAGGGGGAACCTGCTGCTCAGAGAGGTTAAGTGATTGGCACAAAGTTGCACAGCTAGCTATTAGTGACAGAGCTGATGTTCAAGCCCAGATCTACTGACTTGTACAATTTTCATCATCTTCCCCCCGACTACCCCCTTCCCCTTTGTCTTAGTGCTAATATCCTCCAAGGATACCCCACACGTGGGTTGGGTTGGGGCAAAAACTGCACAGCAATGCAGTTGAAGACTGTACCTGAAGGGCTATGGGAAGAGAGCCAGCATTTTGGTAGGCTGGCTGGCTTTATGGACCGGTGTCCTGGGTGAGGACAGAGATGCAACCCATCAGTGTCTAGGACTTCGGTGGAACTTTGCCACCCACACGGGTTTGGCTCTTCTTGGGGCCCCTGCACAGCCCTGTAGGGTCCGAGCTCATCTCACTGACCTTGATGGCAGGAGCTTTGCATTTCTCTGGGTAACTCCCCCCTCTCACCCCTCAGCCAGCCCCTAACACACTCAAACCCCAGAGGCAGCAGAATGGGAGCTGAAGGTTTCTTTTCATTTTGTCAGCTCTTCACTCAGATTTGGCCACCAGTTTTTTTCAAATATATTTTTGTTGTTTTTTCAAATATATTTTTATTTTTAAAAATATATATTTCTATTGATTTCAGAGAGGAAGGGAGAAGGAGAGAGAGATAGAAACATTAATGATGAGAGAGAATCATTGAGCAACTGCCTCCTGCCAGCCCCCTACTGGGGATCGAGCCCTCGACCCCGACATGTGCCCTGACTGGGAATCGAACCGTGACCTCCTGGTCCATAGGTTGATGCTCAACCACTGAGCCACACCGGCCGGGCATTGGCCATCAGGAGAGAGGGCAGCACTGGGGGTTAGCACTGGGAATGAAGGGCTTCGAGCTGCAAACTTGACCTCCTCTCTCCAGGTGGGTGAATAAGAAGCCAGTGCGAGGGAGGACATCTTTTCTCCAGCACACCTCTGTCAGATCCAAATGAAAGGCCATCTGGAGGCCCAGTTTCTTTCTCATTTTGCTGTTTAAGTGGGAGAGTCGGTGGGTGAGTGGCAGGGGTCTGGGGTGGGGGTGGTGGGGGAGGCAGACCCAAAGGAGAGGCGGCGGGGAGGAGGGGCGCGGGCTCGGTGAATAGCGAACTCAAGAGCTCTTCTGCACAACGAGATTAGCACGATGTGAGCATTTCCATGCCAAGGTGCTAACGCAATAATACACGCGAATTTGCCAACTTTTCAAATTGAATGTATTTGATTATTTGCTTTTAATTAGTGTGAGTTTTGGAGTATGTACAGGATTGTCAGGGATACACGCAAAGCCTCCTCCAGCCCGCGGAGCCTCCCCCCCGGCAAAGGCGGTCTGGATTGTTCTTTTTGAGCGGTGGAGAATGAGATTTAACTGCTCTGTGAGATGTTTTAGCCCATTGCCATTGTGCCTCTGTTTCAACCTATTGGCAAGACCAATTGAAGTGAGAAAATAAACCTCTTATCTGATCTGAATGCCGAGAGCGGCTCCCAAGAAGGCTTTTCCAGCCCAACTTTGGTTTTCCCCAACACCCCTGTTTTGTTTTGTTTTGTTTTGTCTTTTCTTTTTCTTTCTAGAGCTGGCTGTTACGCTGGGCTTTTCTCTTCTCCCTTCGCTGTAAGTGCGTTTTAGGAAACATCTATACACGTGGATAAACAAGTGGGCCCTGAGAGGCGGAGGAGATGAAGTTTGTTTATGTAACTTGGAAGCGTTTTGACGGCTCTCTGTCTGCTGGGGATGTGAGCATCCTGGGTTTGGTGCAGCCACAGTGGGCACTGCCCGGCGATTGGAGGCCCTGCTGCACCAGGGACAGCGAGGCCCGGGGGGGTGGGGGGGCTGGTCTCGCCAGGCCAGTGCGGGATGGAGTTAGCTCTGTGCCTGTGCTCCCCTTGCACCTTGGGGACCATGCAGTCCCGGCTGGTGTACCAGCTACCGCTTCTTTCATGTTGTTGTTATTTTACCCAGAATGCTCCCCCTCCTTCCCACGGGAGTTTTGCAGGCTGTGGTCACGGTCATTTACAAAAACAAAACAAGCCTTTCCCTAACCGGTTTGGCTCAGTGGATAGAGCGTCGGCCTATGGACTGAAAGGTCCCAGGTTCGATTCCGGTCAAGGGCATGTACTTTGGTTGCGGGCACATCCCCAGTAGGAGGTGTGCAGGAGGCAGCTGATCGATGTTTCTCTCTCATCGATGTTTCTAATTCTCTATCCCTCTCCCTTCCTCTCTGTAAAAAATCAATAAAATATAAAAAAAAAAAACAACAACAACACAAAAAAACAAGCCTTTCTTTAGCCCTAAACTTCAAGAAGCAGAATGAGGTGGAGAACGCAGTACAGCTGATTCATCTTCTCTCTCTCCATCTTTTTCTATCTGCTAACAAGGAGGGAGAGGTGGGGTGAGGCATTTTCCATTGGCGTGGCTCTCTTCCCTGCCTTTTTAGGCCTGTCCCTCGGCTTGCCTCTGCCCCATGACACCGGGGACATGAACAGACACGGAAGCCTACCTTGGCATGGCCATCCACTTTGTCCCTTGCTGTCCCAGCAACTCGCCAGGGCCACGGAGGAGCCGCCGTGTAGCAGGGAAGCAAGACCCCTCATAGGCATTCTGCGGACAGCCGCCCGTTCACCCATTACCTACACAATCTCTGTTACATTAAAAAAAAAAAATCTTTCCCCCCCTTAACAATAGAGAGGAACAAATGGTTGACAAATAACAATAGCAGCAGCTCTCCAACAAAAGCACGCAATTATTACAATTATACTATCCTTGATTAGGCTGCCATGCATTGCATTTCAATGTAATTGATGTTGTAGGTTGACACATCGGACACCAAATATTCTCGCCTGTCCCTTCTCTCTTTTGTTTCAGAAGCTGATTTGCATTTTCTATGCTTTTAGTAATGAAGACTTAGCACTTTTCCTCCATTAGAAAAAAAAAGAGAGCTACAATAATCTGCAACTCGGCACTTGTTTAAGGATTCTGACCCTCGCAAATACCACTTTGCTTCACACATTAGCTGCTTACAAAGAAGGAAGCTAATGTATCATCTAATTGGGCAAACCACTGCATCTGATTTCTCTCAATCAGACTATTAGCTTCGTAATTACCCATCTGCCTCGTGTGGAAAAACGGCAAGGCGCGCACCCAGCTAATAACGTTCTCAAGAGCCCTCCACCACAATGAGAGGAGGCGACGTGGAGGGAGATGGTCTCTAACCATTTCGGTGCCAAGGTGGTCACACAATGCAGTGGGGCTTTGCCAACCTTCCCCCGCCTGAATGTGCTTCATTATCTGTCTTTAATTAGTTGGAGGTTTGGGGGTCTGTTCAGGATTGCCGGCCTGCTGCTGCTGCTGCTGCTGCGGTGGTGGCTGTGGCGGATGCTGAAGGATGGTGACCATGGGAAGGTGAGGAGGAGGCTCCCTGTGGCCTCTGTAGGAGACGCTTGGGTTGAGGGAGCAATGCCACCTGGCTTGGCAGGTGCCCTCAAAAGGCAATCAAGATTCCTCCAAGATCAGAGCAGGGTTTCACTCATTCTTTTCCCCCCATTATATTTGTTATAGATTTCAGAGAGGAAGGGAAAAGGAGAGATAGATAGAAACATCAATGATGAGAGAGAATCATGGATCAGCTGCCTCCTGCACGCCCCATACTGGGGATCGAGCCCGCAACCCGGGCATGTGCCCTGACCAGGACTCATAAACTGTGACCTCCTGGTTCATAGGTCAACGCTCAACCACTGAGCCAAGCCGGCCGGGCTCATTTTTTTTTTTTCCTTTTCTTCTTCTGGGTTGGGTTCCTCACTTTCCCCTCGTGGGGGAAGAGGCTCCCTTTGGGGCCCATCCTCGCCCCCGCGGGCACTTGCCTGGGGACAAGGACATCAGGAAGGGGCCCTGGAGCTGCCAGTCTGTGTGCTCTGACCAGCGCAGTGACCGCTCTGACCTGTCACGATTTCTCCTGGCTCACGTTCACCTGGTATCATGTTCTAAATGCTCTTTTGTTCAGCGCAGGCCTTGCCGATGGTCTGAGGATTGTGTGACCTTGGGAGGGTCCCAGGACGCCCCCTTCCCTCCTCCTCTGGAACCTGGGAGAGGAGGCTGGCCAGCTCATGTCCTCAGGGACGGGGTGGTTGGCATGTGTCTATGTTTGGGAGGGCAGGTGGGGCCGATTTTGGTGCCAACTGGAGTGAGTTGTTGGCTCCCGTAACCCGTCAACTAGAGAAGCTCGGCTGTTTTTTGTATACCCTTCTATGTCGATTTTATTTGAACAAAAGGTTCCAGCTAAAAATTCTGAGACCAACTGGACACACATGGCTAATAATGTCTAATGACTTAATGTCTATCTCAAGTCAGTGAAATGTGCTTGTGCGATACCAGGCTTTACCATCTAACAGTTGGTTAATTTAGCCCATGGCTGCTGCTATTTAAATAGGAGGTTAGCATAACAAAATGGAATCTTTTAAGGCTAACACAGTGATGAATTTTGCTTTTGTGTACTTTTTTGTAGCCAAAGTTTAAATGCGATATGATTTTAAAGACTCACTGATTGTTAATATTGAAGTGTTAGGTTGAGAACAGAAATTTACATATTCATTCTATCCCCCAGAAAAACATGGTGAGAGGCCTATAGATAATGTTTATATTGGGCATGGTACCTGCGTAATGTAACTTAGAGTGGTAAATGAAAGATAAGTTTATCTCCTTTACACAAGTAAGAGACAAAGTCTCTGGATTCATCTTGGTCTTGCCAAATAACCCATGGAGCTTGCCCGGGTGCTTCATGGTGGAGGCTTAATATTCATTCATTAGCCCACCTCAATCAGACTACTTCATTTCTCACCACCAGTTCTTCCTCTCTCTCTCTCTCTCTCTCTCTCTCTCTCTCTCTCTCTCTCTCTCTCTCTGAGGTGGAGAGACACACAGAGAGAAACACTGATATGAGAGCCAGGGAGCCTTTAGCCTGCAGGCGGACGCTCTATCCACTGAGCCAAACTGGCTAGGACACCACCAGTTCTTTTTAACGTCCCAATATCTCATTGAAAGAGGTGGGTTGATCTGTGATAGCTTTCCTATTCTGTCTGTAGGGCAGTAGTTCTCAACCTTCTAATGCCGCGACCCTTTAATACAGTTCCTCATGTTGTGGTGATCCCCAACCATAAAATTATTTTCGTTGCTACTTCATAACTGTAATTTTAGGCTCTACAGCAGCGGTTCTCAACCTGTGGGCGACCCACAGGTTGAGAACCGCTAGCAGGGTCGCCTAAGACCATCGGAAAACACAGATATTTACATTACGATTCATAACAGTAGCAGAATTACAGTTATGAAGTAGCAACGAAAATAATTTTATGGTTGGGAGTCACCACAACATGAGGAACTGTATTAAAGGATCACGGCATTAGAAAGGTTGAGAACCACTGCTGTAGGGGAACTGGGTACCTTCACTACCACATGTGTCTCTTAGGGTTTAGGAATTCTGTGGAAGATCCTGTTATTGGATCATATAGAGTCTCATTTATAAAGATCTTCTAAAAATTCCTTCCAGGTTGGCTGTTTAGAAGCTCAAAGGCCAAATTTTAAGCCTATCTCTATCGGCAAATTGGACTAGATGTCTTATATTTTGTGAATGCCACTGAACTTTTATTATTTTGCTGTTTATAATCACATTTTTTCCCTTTGCTCTTACTCCTGCAAATATTTATTTCTCTTAAATCTTTTTTGTACAATATCTAAATAGTTGGTGGGAAAAGGTTCTGGTAGAAACAGAGACCAGTTATGTCAGGTAGTTTGTCTAAGTTACATAGGAATGAAAACAGTTATGAAATCGTTCTGGTGTCAAGAGCATGCTTTTCCAGATGTTTTGACGTTAGCTATGACGTCTGCTAAAACTACTTTACCTTGGGATCCGCTACAACTTATTAATTTTTCTTTGGCAAGGTTCACCTGAGCATCCATCACAGCTTTCTTCGTCTTCCCTGAAAGTCTGGGATGCTAAGCTGTCTGAATGCCTCAAGCCACATCCAGGGACAGAGGTGAGGGAAGACATGCTCTGTGCGGTGGGCTTGAGTTTATGATCTTCACAGTTGTGGTACCAGCCTCCGTTCCATCATAATCCGAGCTACCCGGTCAGGGTTCCTCCTGTGAGAAGTCCCTGTTTGCTGCAGCCTCTGCAGGGCCCTGAGTCCAGGTGAGAAGTGACTTGTGTATCACTCAGGCCGTGATACCTATCCCATGCAGCAGCCACTAGTTTCATTTAGCTACTTACCTTTTAACAGCTTTACTGAGGTGTAATTGACATGCAGAAGAGCAGGAAAGAGATTGTCTGCCCAGATTCTCAGAAGCCTCATGTAGGCTACCT
The DNA here is from genome assembly GCF_951640355.1 of Cnephaeus nilssonii. NCBI lineage: Eukaryota > Metazoa > Chordata > Mammalia > Chiroptera > Vespertilionidae > Cnephaeus > Cnephaeus nilssonii. The sequence continues at coordinate 28,980,986 of NC_137092.1, read as the reverse complement.
CCTCACAAACCACGTTCTGAGAGAGTCTGGAACCTGTGAAATGTGCTGACAGGGACATACTCTCATTTTAGCCCCAAATAAGATTCACCTGTTTAGCAATCACTTTAATTTTTCACTTGCCTCCAATCATAGTGACTTATTCTCCGGAGGCAGATAAGGGGGTCTTTTCTCAAAGGACTCCCGCAGGGAAGGAGGTTCCATGATGCTTGGACTCCTAACCTTTTTAGAGTGGAGACCCCTATGAATTGTTTTGAATATGAATTGTTCATATCTTCCCTCCCTCCAGTTTCATTTAAAAACGTCACATGACCTTGAAAATAATTATAATTCTTTGGAAAATTTGATTACCACCTCTTCCCCATCAGCATTGACTTGGGAAAAACGGAACAGACAGGTTAGGCCCAATAAAACAGGGTCTATGTGTGAACTCTGTAATGAGTTCCAGTTTGAACAACTCTCAGGAAGTTCTTCCCTACCTCCAACCACAGTTCCTCCCATCGCACTCTCTCCCATTTCCTCTAGGTCTTTCCTCAGAGGACGTGAGCTTCATGCTAATACCCAGATAATTAGAAATACAGCCAACTTTCTATTGATTATAAGTAGATTATGTTGCAGTTTATCTCTGGCAAATCTTGCTTTCGTCTCTTGGTTAACATCTCTGTTGCTTACTTAATTTCTTTATTGCTTTTATAACCATTGCCATCTGCTGCTGAAATTGGAATTCAACAGGAACTAGAATGTTGAAGCTTTCAAAATGAAAATAATGACTTTGAGGCCAATGAGAGGGGTGGGGGAAGGTAGAGATCTTAGAGGAAGGGCGAATGCTATTTAGAGTCGGGTTGGCCGAAATCAAGACTTTGATCAGGTTTGAATCCTGTCAAATGTCACAGAGCTTCTTGGAGGAAGCTCTGATACTAGGATCCAGGTCTGGGTGTCTTTGTAGCCGACCAAGTTCTTATTTATCAGCCTGAAAGGTGACATTGCTCATGTTCAACATGACATGTATAGCTGGGCAGAATTGCATATTGGGACAGGTCTTAAAAATGGGATAGTTCTCAGCTTCCCAGCTCCTTTGGAATTTTGTCTTTTTGGTGCAGTTTCATGATTTTGTGTGCAATATCGTGAATAACTAGGACGTCAGACATCCCCATAAGAAAAAGCAAGCAGAAGCACAGACGGCAACACATAGACTCCAAAGTAATGCAACATGCAGAAGTTATTTCATATTTATCTAGTGTTTGGATTGCCTTGGTGAGGACTCTCGAATTTCTGTGGACGATGAGGAACGATGGTGTTATTTATGCCTTCATGTAGGAGTCGGAATATGTGCAACATCTTCAGCATCTGGACCAAGTCCAGTCTGTATTTTTCCCCCCATCTGCTCCTGATATTTTAAGTAAAAATGTTTGTATCTGCATCCCCCAAGCCCTGTTGTAAATTGTAAATCATGCCATTATATGTGGTAAAACCACAATGTCAAGCAACAATTCACAAAGCCACAAAGATTCTCCGGAGTAATTTTCTTGTTCTCGTTGATCAATTTTATATTTTCCCCTTGGCCACATGCACACATTAAATGGCACTAATTCAGTGAGGAAACTCATAAGGGATAATATTTCAAGTGGTGCAAATGGCAGCGATGCCTTCACAAGTACCTATTTTGTAATTGCCTCTGCACTCTACCTGAATCCGCTCTTCACTGTCTCAGTTGAGTGAAATGGACGCGGAAATGGGGAGGGGTGGGAGCAAGGGAAGGAGGAGGAGAATGTTTCAGTTAAATTAGGTGTAAAAACAGGGAAATCTCAAGTCAAAAACTGTGCGGCTGCAATTATTTCTTTCTTCTGGTGAGGACATTTTTAATCTGATCTGGAGAGCTGACAGGTGGGGAGAGCAGGAGGATGCTGGCTGGTCAGGATGGGTGCTTACAGTTGAATATCTCCCACCTGTTTCTTGATGGAGGCCTTGATTTAGGCCGTTCATGTCCTTAAAATTTTTTTAAATGATAATATTTAGTAAACTTTTAAACTCAGGTACAATATATATGCATACATATATTTAATTCAAGTACAACATATATACCATTCTATCATGCCATTTTATCTTCTAGAACTTCACTATCCAATGCAGTAGCCACTAGCGTCATTTAGCTACTTACCTTTTAACAGCTTTACTGAGGTGTAATTGACATACAATAAACTACACATTTTATTTTATTTTTAAAAATGTTTTTATCGATTTCAGAGAGAGGATGAGAGAGAAACATTGATTGGCTGCCTCCTGCACGCCCCCTGCTAGGGATCAAGCCTGAAACCTGGGCATGTGCCCTGACTGGGAATTGAACCAGCAACCTCCTGGTGCATGGGGTGATGCTCAACCAACTGTGCCATGCTGGCCAGGCTAAACTACACAATTTAAAACATACAATTGGATAAGTTTTGACAGATGTACAATGTGAAACCATCACCACAATCAAGATAAACATATCTATTAACCCCTCCCCCCAAAGTTTCCTTGTGCCCCTTGGCAATATCTCCCTCCCACCCCTCTCCCCGTCTTTAGGCAATCACTGATCTGTTTTTTATAACTATAGATTAGTTTGTGTTTTCTAGAATTTTACATAAAAATAACCACACAGCATGTACTTTTTTTTTCTTTCCTTTTTTGACTTGGCTTCTTTCAGCATAATTATTTTGGAGATTTATCATGTTGAGTGTATCAATATTTTACTCTTTGTTTATGGCTGGCTAATATTTTATTGTATGCATATACTGCAATTTATTTATCCCTTCATCTTTTGATGAACATTTGTTTTGTTTTCAGTTTGGCGCTATTATAAATACAGCTTCTATGAGCCCGTATTAGTTTTCTATTGCTGCCATAACAAATTATCTCAAACCTAGTGGCATCAAACAACATAGTTTCATTGTCTTATAGTTATGTAGGTCACAAGTCTGACATGAGTCTCACTGAGCTAAAATCAACATGTCAGCACGGCTGGGTTCCTTCTTAGAGACATTAGAGAAGAATCCATTTTCTGGTCTTTTCCATTTACTAGAAACTACATTCCCCCCCCCCCCCCCCCCCCCCCATATTCAAAGCCTGTCTCTGACCTTCCTTCTATGGCCACATCTCTCTTTGACCCTAGCTAGGGAGCTTCTCTGCTTTTAAGAACTCACGTGATTGAGTGCACCTGGATGATCCAGGCTCATTTCCCCACCTGAAAGTCAGTAACTTTAATTGCTGCGAAGTCTCTTTTGCCTTATAAGGCAACACATTTACAAGCTCCAGGGACTATGGTGCGGGTGTTTTGTCGGGTGAGGTGGCCCTCCTCGTCTGCCTATTCTGCTGATGTCCACATGCTTCAGTTCCTCTTGGGGAAATACCTAGGAGTGGAATGCCTGGATCATATGGTAGGTGTGTGTTTACATTTTTTAAAAAACTGAAAACTGTTTTCCAAAGTGGTTTAACATTTTACATTCCTACCATCGATTTAGGAGCGTTCCAGTTGCTTTCCCACGTACTCACCAACACTTGGTATTGCTTATCTTTTTCATTATAATCATTTTAGTTGGTGTGTCGTGTATCTCATTGTGGTTTAATTTGAATTTTCCTAATGACTAACGATAGGGAGCATTTTCTTGTGCTTACTTGTCGCCCATAAGCAGGCATACCTCATTTTATTGTGCTCTGCTTTTTTTTGTGCTTCATAGGTGTTGCAGTTTTTAAAATGGAAGGCAAGGCCCCCACCAGCAGGAAGATCTCAGCTCCCTTTATTGAGGTACAGTACTCGCTTTATTCCGGCCCTCTGGAACCAATCCTGCGGCATCTCCCAGGTATGCCTGTGTCTTCTCGGGTGAAATGTCTGTTCAGTTGTTTGCCAATTTTTAAAATTGTTTGTTTTCGTGTTATTGAGTTTTGAGAGTTTGAAAAAGATATTTTGGTCTTAAGTCAATATTTTCTTTCAGCCCGTGGCTTGTCTTTTTCTTCTCCTAACATTGTCTTTCAAAAGCAGATTTAATTTCACAAAGCCCAAATTTATCCGATCTTTTATATGTCTACTTTTGTTGTTGTACCTAAGAAATCTTTGGTCACAAAGATTGTCTCTGATATTTTGTTCTTGGAGTTTTATAGTGTTCAGGAGTCTGTTGTTAATAGATATTTTTATCTTGTTTCTGATCTGAGGGTAAAAACTTTCAGTATTTCACCATTAATTATGATGTATGATAGAATTTTGGGGTAGACACCCTTTCTCATATTAAGGAAGTTTCCTTTTTATTTCCTGGTTGATTAAAAAACTTTTTTCTTTCTAGTATGATGTTTGAAATAATGAATAGGTGTTGGATGTTATGGAATGCATCTATTGAAATGAGTACATGTTTAGTTTTTATTTTTTTGTCAATGTGATAAACGACATTAATGTTCAAATTCTAAATCAACCTTTTATTCTTGGGTTAAAATAAGTTGCTTGCGATGTATTTTCCTGTTTAGATGTTGCTGGATTCTGTTTGCCTATGTTTTTGCTGAGTAAGAATTTTAAAACATTTTTTGAGTTTATATTTACTAGAGACATTGGCCTGCATTTTTTTTTTCTTATGATGGGCTTGTCTGGTTTTACTATCAAGGCCATGCTGATTTTATTTGTTTGTTTATTTATTGAGGTGACATTGGTTAATAAAATTATATAGGCTTCAAATGTACAGTTCAATAATACGTCATGGGCATATTCTATGGTGTGTTACCCATCCCAAATCTTATTTCATTACCATTTATTCTCCCTACCATTTCTCCACCCCCTTTTCCTCTGGTAATCACTGCACTGTTTTCTGTGTCTATGAGTTGCTGGTTTTATTTAATGAATTTGAAAATGTCGGTATAAGGTTGGTGTTACTTTCTTAAATGTTTGGGAAAATTAACTGAAAATTTTCTCACAGTTCATAATTGTAAGCTTTCAATTATGAATTTAATTTATGAATAGATATAGGCTATTAGATGTTTGTCTTTGTGTCACTTTTGCTAAGTTGTATTTTTAAATTAATCCATTTGTTGAAATTTTCTTTTTTGTACTTTGTGTTTAACTTGCTGTTATTTTTTTAGCTTCTGGAGCTGCTGGATGCTAAGGTATTGTCAGCCTTCATTATTTTCTAGTTTGTAAATTTAAAGTTTCCCTCTAAAGACTCTTTAGTTGTATTTTACAAGTTTTGATAATGTATTTTATTATCTTTCATTTCCAACTGTTTTCTGATTGTCATTTTGAGTTCTTCTTGGCCCATGGGTTATTTATAATTTTTCCCTTCTGTGTGCCTGTCTTTCTATTTTCTGCATCTCTGTCTTCCAGTTGAATAATCTTTGCTTCTGATGTATTAATCTGCTGTTAAATTCATATTTTTAGTTCATGATTTCTGCAATTACATTTTTTTGGTATTAGAAATTACATTTGTTTTAATAGTAATTCACTGATTACATTTCCATTTTGTCATACATTTTTTAAAAACATACTTATCACAATGATTGTAAGTTGTCTGATAATTCAGATATCTGGATCATCTGTGTTTTTGTTCTGTATTTTTCTCTAGATTTTTAATCTTTGGCCCTACCTCCCTGCATGCTTCATAACGTTCAACTAAATGCTGAACATTGTATTTGAAAAATTCTAAGGGACTTGATGATGTTATCTATCTTCAAAGAAGATGGATTGGCTTAGCCATCAATTGGGCTAAGGGCAGATCACATTGATTCAATGATTATTAAGATTGTTCACGACAGTTTTTGGTTCTATGTGGGCTCTGTCCATATGGATGGCTCAAATTCTGGTTTCTGCTATTGGTGTCTTAGCCAGAAGGCTGGTGCATAATCAAGGCTGCTCCTCCTTGGTGGACCCATATTCTAGTTTTAGTCTTTGCACTCCACACAATGGGTAAAAGTTAACTTTAAAAAAACACATACACATTTGTAGCCACTTAGCTGCTATTTTCTGCTTGATTTCCCAGCTTGCCATTCAGGGTTGCTTATGATTCAGCAAATACTTGAAGAGCAAAAGTTGCATGGAATTTTAAGCTTATTTTGCTGAGGTTCTCTCTTCTTCAAGATCTTGGTTTCTTAGGTCATAACCGCCTTAGTATCCCGGGATCCCCAACATAAAAGTGGGGGATCACCTGGGACTCAGCCCCCTGATGCAAACTGGCAACTGCTCTTACAGGAAAGAGCAGCAGAGAAAAGTCTCGCTCACTTCAGCATGTGTTTCAAATTTCTCCAGGATTTTGGACCCTCAAATTCTAATTACCTTGATTTCCTCTCTGGTGCTTCTAAGTATTTTGTTACCCTCTCCCTCGCCCCCTCCCACCCGGTTTTATAATTCTCCCTGGCAAGCAATTGGGTTGATACAAACTACTCTATCACAGTAGGATTCATGACTGATTCTCTTAATAGAGCTGTCTGTTCTTATTGCTGGAATTCAGAAGTATTTATTGGTGTGAGCACTGCCTCCAAGTAGTGGGTCCCCATGGCCAGCAAAATGCTGATGTGTTGTTGGGAGTTGGGTTTAGTGGAACACACACTGAGGGGAAGGATGTGTGTTAAGGATTAGCACCTGACAAGCAAACCGAGGCTCTGGAAAATTAAGAGAATTCTCCAAAGCCACACATGTCAAAGGGCCAGATCCAAAACCCTTGATGGAATGACTAGAAGCCCAGTGGCTCTTCACCTCTCCCGCTTTTGCACAATTCTAAGCACATACTGCAGCTCAGTTTGTTTGGCAAAGATGTTTCTGCCATTTTCTGCCTGGCCCACTCCTCCTCCTGTGTGGGCCAGACACCTGCCCTCAGGGTCCCAGAGCCCCACGAGGCTGCTTGTCTTCGCCTTTCCACACTGCAAGTCCCCGAGGTCCAGATAGGCATGTGCTCGCTGAATGAATAGAGCAATATATACTCTGCGCCTCTGAGACGAACCAACACCCCTTGAAGGGTGAAGACGGTAGTTTTTGGTCCTAGAAAGGATGGGCTGTATTCCACAGGGAGCAAGGCTTTGATGCCCTGTGAGTAGCACGAAGAAAAATTAGAATTAAAAAAAAATACTACATTTAAGGTCAATAAGTTAGACCTTAAATGGGTTAGATATGTCCTTAACAATGTCTTTAACCTACCTGTAAAAATGACATTATGGAAGTCGGAACCACATCACAACTTCTTGGAAAGTTACTTGTTGCCCATGCAACCGCCCCTGATAGAACGGCAAAGTTTGGCATTTCCTGCTCTTCTTTGGGCTGGGGGCGGCTCGTGGTCTTGAGATGGTATACAGTGTTCTGACATGTTTCCCCATGGGAGACTCTCTGACATTAGTTAGGATGGTACCCACTACCTTGGCTTCATTAGCTGATGTTTTTCCATGGGCCTGGAATAGTGCCTGGCAGGTAGATGCTCAGTGATAACTCTTGAATGAATGAATGAATGAATGAACGAATGAAAATACCATGTTCAAAGTGGCTCAGCTGTGTGTATTGGCCCTAGATCTAGGTATTGCAACTCCCCATTTTACTAATGAGGAAACTGAGGCCTAGAGAAGAAAAGGTCACTCAAGTGATGAACCGTTTCTCTGTCTATAAACGGTTACTGCCCGCTGTCCCTCCCAACACTACTGCCTTGTTGTGTGGTTGGGTGGGGCCAGTCAGTGGAAAGTTGATCCTGGGAAGGAGTGGGCATGTGCCTGCCCTTGGGGCATGTGTGGTCCATGAGGGTTAATGGAATGAACACAGGCATGAAAAACACACACTGTGGATAAACTCATCAGAGCTGTGAGGACCAGAGCCCTCACTGATCCTCCTGAGTCTCATCATGGTACATTTCACCCACTTCAGTCTACTTTTCTCGATGGGTGTGCCATTCTTGCCTTATTTATCATTACAGGGGAGGAGTGTCCAGGGAGAAACGCTGGTGAAACTCGGGAACAAGGGCAGGGGACTGGGGCGTGGGAGAGCACGGCGGGGCCAGCCTGGCTGCCAGCCTCCTGAGGGTCAGGCTCCCGAGAGAGAGGAGCAGGCGAGCCCGTGGCTTTGCTGGGAAGGGAAACACAGCCCAACAGGCATCTGAAGTTGCTGAGGAAGCCACACCCCCGTAGTTGTGGCCCACACCTCCTCCTGGAAGGGTGCTGACCGGGAAAGAAGGCAGCATTTTGCTGCAGGCTGACGGCGCAGGGGCCTGTTTCTGGCTCCGAGTGCCTGGGAGCCCTTCGCATTCACGGTGCACAAAGCCCTCCAAGCCTTTCCTAATGGGAGGTGTTATCTCCATTTTCCAGGCTGAGAAGCCCATGCAGAGAGGAAGCTGGGTCTTGCCGCCTCCACGCTTCCTCCCACCTTGGCGGGCAGAGGGTGAGTGGGTGGTGGTGGCACACACACGGTCCCGGTCTTCTGCTTCCAAAGCCGAGCTTTATCTCCCAGACCCTGCTGCCTCTTGGAGCCTTCTGGAAAGGATTGTGCTCCGAAATGAGCATCATTCCAAACTTCGGAGCCTGGGCTTGAAGGGCCTGTGCGACTTCCCACCCGGCTTCCAGCCACCACCATTCCTCATGTCTTCCCCTCACAGGGCTCCACGGCTGCCAAGGGAACTGTGAGTGACCGACTTGCTTCTGTGCATTCGGGCAGGCCTTTGCCCACACCCCTAGTTTTCCTTTGCTCCCTACTTTATTGTCTGGGAGGTATTTGAATGAAAGTGTATGGATCCTGGGCATAAATACTTGGGGGGTGGGGGTCCTTTTATACTTACCTGTGTGGTATATAAAATTTGTCAACTGGATAGCCTCTTCATTCATTCATTCATTCACTGTTGATCCATCCTTAAACATACATTTATTGAGCTCCTACTATGTGCCAACAACTCTACTAGGTCCAAAGGACTCTTGCCCTTTACTAGACAGTTGGGGGAATAGAAATTTTTAAATATGGACCAAGTATTTCTCTAGAACACACAAGTCCACGGGACAGTCAAGGATCAAAGTGCTGATAAACCGTTTGCACTGTAGCTCAGGCCCATCTGAGGAGCTGCCACACACGAGCTCCCACCAGCAGCCTCCGTCTGGTTCACGATGCAGTGGTGGGACTTGTAATCACCATCCTCTGTATCATGAGTGGCTTCCTGGGCACGTGCAGTGTCCAAGCCCTCCTTCCTGTCAGGTGCTGGGCACTAATGCTCCTGCCCCAGGAGCGCAAGGATGGGGCCTTTCAGGGATGCTTCTTACCGCCACCTTCGGGGGCCGTTCTTCTCTGACTGGCTTTGGTTCTGGGCACTGAGGCTGAGTCTGCAGAGCGACGGTGTCCTCTGATGCGTAGCAGACACCTTCCTGAGCAGTGCGACTGCCCAGCCGGAGCCGTGACCAGCACTGTGTCCCACGGCAGCCGGGGCGGATCCCGCGGGACGTCCTCAGTGTGTTATGCCTTCCCAGTGCCCCTCACCCCACTGCCCTCTCTCTGGGAATGTGTGAACGTAGCAGGTGAAAAGATGGGATTTGGATCCCAGAGATGGGTGCCTGAACCTAGCTCTGCCACATATTGGCTGTGAGGTATTTGGTAATTTCACTAATCTCAGCTATAAAATGGAAGAAAACTGCCTCCTTATATCAGCCAGGGTCCTCTGGAGAAATAGAGCCAGTACTATATATAAAATCGTACACATATGTGATTTATTTTAAGGAATTGGCTGACACAATTGTGGGAGCTGGCAAGCACCAAGTCTTTAGGGCAGGTCGGCAGGCTGAAAAAAGGGCAGGAGTTGAATCATGCTGCAGTCTTAAGACAAAATTTCTCCTTTGGGAAACCCCAGGTTTTGCCTTTAAGGCCTTCACCTGATTAGACGAGGATCACCACATTATCCAGGATAACCTTCTTCACGGAAGTCAACTGACTGTGGATGTTCATCACGCCTATAAAATGCCTTCGTAGCAACACCTAGCTTAGGGTTTAATGAAGTAGCTGAGTACTTAGCCAAACTGATGCAGGAGAGTGACTATCACTCGCTCTCATGGAAGAGCTGGAGGCTTAAGTAAAATGATGTAGAACCTGGCATGTGGTAAGCATTTAGTCATTCCTGGGGTTGCAACTACAGCTGTTATTTTTATTTTCCACTTATTTGGGTCTGCTGATGACTCAGCGAAAGCCCTGTGCTTTGTTCCAAGGTGTTTGCTACTCCGATGAGGTGATGTTGGCTGTGAGAGCCGAATGTGGGCTGGGGCACTCAGAGACGGGGGTGGACAGACAGGAAGCTCATGGAGGGCAAGTGGATGTCAGGTTTACATGTAGCTCAGAGCAGGTGCTTAATACGTATGAGGAAATGAATGTTCCAATGCAAACAAAGTCCTTATAAGCCTGGCTGTCCAATGAAGCCTCATTTGTGATAATTTTTTTCTAGTAGCCATATTTAAAAAGCATACTCATATCCAAAATATTCTTTTAAAACAGTGGTTCTCAACCTTTCTAATGCTGCGACCCTTTAATACAGTTCCTCATGTTGTCGCGACCCACAGGTTGAGAACCGCTAGCAGGGTCGCCTAAGACCATCGGAAAACACAGATATTTACATTACGATTCATTAACAGTAGCAAAATTACAGTTATGAAGTAGCAACAAAAATAATTTTATGGTTGGGGGTCACCACAACATGTGGAACTGTATTAAAAGGTCGCGGCATTAGAAAGGTTGAGAACCACTGTTTTAAAATGTAATCAATGTAAAAATTATCAATGAGACATTTTACGTTCTTTTTTTCCACACCAAGTCTTCAAAATCCGGCACGTGTGTTATACTTCCAGCCTATGTCCGTTTGGACTGGCCACATTCCAAGTGCTCAGTGGCCACACGTGGCTGGTGGCTACTGCACTGGCTGGCACAGACTTGGGGGGACGGCTCTGCAAGGCCCGCTCCTGAATCACTGCATCCTGGGGCTGGGGATGGAGTAGGTGGCATGTGGATAATGGGCCTCTCTCCAGAGGAAGCTCTGAGGACGCTTTGCTGACGGACGCCTGTCCGTTCACAGACTGCTGATGACCAGTCCTCGTAAGGTAGGAACCGAGATCGTGCGGCAAGCCTTTAGGAAGTTTCGTAGCAATTGGAAAGTCATTTTGCATCTATTGAATTTTAATAATAATAAATTCGGGATTGTAGTGTGCATTTGTTTTTTATTTATTTATTTTTTCTATGCACTTATTTGTAGTGGATTTTACACAACTCTCTGTGACAGAGTGGAAATAAATGAAAAACGGGTCCTTTACCCAGATAGTGTGGGAAGCGCCGCTCTGGTTACTCAAGCAGAGCCTCTGGGGTGGGGATTTGTGCTTGTAACAAAACTGACGATTCCCAGACACATTTGAATTTTCTGAAATTAGCTCCAAACCCCGGGAACTGTAGATGTGATTTAATTTTAATTTTATCACTCCCCTCCACCCAAAAATTAACAAACCCCCAAAAAACAAGTTGCTGTGTGTCCAAAGGCAGGGCTCAGGCCTGGGAGGGTCTTCATAACCCGGACTGTGCTCACTTCAGGGCACTGTCCCGGGCCTGTGGGAGCCGGTGCTGCCTGACACCCACTCAGGCCCACACGGCCCTGCTGCTGCTGGGACCCAATGTGAATCCTCGAGAGTCCTGGGATGTTGACGGTTGTCTCTGATCCTTCACACAGAGAAGATGACTTTTCTGTCTCCGTCTCTTGGAGCAGACAGGCAATCTGTTTTAAAAAAGGAAGAAAAAAAAAAAATCCCTGGACCCAAAGGAACTCTATTTTTTCTTGTCCTCACTCAGAGCTTTTGTAGAACATCTTGAGCTTTCAAAGGCTGTGCATGGATTGATTCTTTGTCCCTGACCCCAGGGCTTGCTGCCGCTGTGTTTTGGGCTAAGGCTCCCTATAGAAATCCCAGTGGCCTCAACTCGGCAAGTCTTAGTGATTGGATGACTTTGGAAGCAGTTTCCTTATATAACTCATCACAGATGTCCTTTGTAATTTGTCATCTTCTCTTTCTGTGAGGCTCTCCTCGAAGGATCTTTCTGGTGTGGCTTGAAACTTTTAAATCAGCTTTCAGGCCAGAATTTCTGCCAGGAAATGGAGGCCTTTCCCTCTGCTCTGCCAGTCTCTGGTGGAGTTGTTTTAGTAACGCCGGTGGGTCTTGATCCGGCATCTAGAAGGGTTCAGAAAACCTGGAGAAGGGGCTGTGCATAAATTAAATAAGAGTCCATAAATTTGAAAGGCATTTGGGGGGACAGAGGAGCTTGGCTGAAGAAACGAAGTTCTCCTTGTCTCAGGACCCCTTGCTTTTTATTAACACAATTTGTCCTAAGGCAAGGTGGAGATATACACATCAAAGGGTAGGGTTAGGTACAGAATCCATTGTCAGATTGGGGAATTGCCCTCGGCTGTTCAGGTGTTTGGCCAACAGGAGGCAATAACATGTAGATTAAGATGCTATGAGCTGTCTGGCAGCAAGCAATCATCCTTTTCAGGTTTGGGGAAATGCCTTTAGCCATTCCCAAAAGGCAATAACATGTGACTCAGCCCTTGTTGAGTCTCCAAGTTCCATCAACCTTTCGATGAAACTCTTGCAATTATGACATGCTGGAATTGGCTTCCCGCATTTTAGGTTCTGGCTTCATCCCACCAGCCCAATACTCACTTAGAGAAAGATTTGTCTCTTCCCACTAAATCTCAAAATACTACTGTATTAGTCTGTTCGGGCTGCCATAAATAAATCACCACAGCCTGGGTGGCTTAGGCAACAGACATTTATTCCTCACAGTTCTGGAGGCTGGAAGTCCAAGATCAAGGTGTCTGCAGGGTTGGTTTCTCTGAGGCCCCTCCTTGGCTTGCAGGTGGCTGCCTTCTGGCTGTGTCTCCTCATGGCCTTTGTGCACGTGATTTCTGATGTCACTTTTTCTTCTTGTAAGGACCTTCCTATTGGATTAGTGTTCCCCCCCCCCCCCTTCAGACCTTATTTAACCTTAATTGCCTTGTTAAATCTATCTTCAAATACAAGTCACATTGGGAGTTAAGGCTTCAACAGAAGGATCTTGGGGGGACATAATTTAGTCCCTGACAACTACTAATTGGTTCTGCTCAGTGCCCAAGCAGCTTCTTCTTAGATCCCCATTAGCTGGTGATGTTCCAAGATGCAAGATGGGATTTCCTGGAGTTTGTCTCTCAGGGGGCCAGGTAAAACTGAGGTAGGGCGAGAACCCATGCCTGGAACCCAGGCCTAGAATGGACCGCTGTCCTTTACTGGCCCGGCGCCTCGCATCCCCTCTCTGGCAGCCTGCCTCTCAGCCAGGGGGGTGCCAGCTGCCCCTCAAAGAGAGGGGGAGGCCTGGAGAGGAATGAGGCTCTTTAAAATCACCAGGGCTGACGGTGCGCTAACCACTCAAAAGCGTTAACAGAACAGCTGCAACATATGATAAAAATCACTTGAAAAGTTCATTGATTTTTGCAGCAAAACTGCAAGTACTTCGCTTTATAATAATTGTTCCCTCACGCTCTCGAATCTTGTACTTGTGCTACAAGGGCATTCGGGTCGGGGTGCGTTCAGCGAGCAGGCCTGGGAAGACAATGGCACGTGGCTGAAGAGACACTTTAATCATGAGCTAATTTACAAACCAAAGCAAACAGAGTCGGGTTTTGTCTAAGATTATTAGAAGATGTTAATTCTGTGCTTAAATTATTTCTCTCACTCTTTTCCCCTGAGCTCATAACTAGGAAAAACAAAAAAAAGGAACCATCAACCCAATCTCATTCCCCAATTCTTATCTTTCTAATTAAAATTTGTGACTTGGCATCTGTGGGTGTGTGGGTTACTTTTTCCCCCTTCTATTTTCTGAAAACAAGGTACTTGTTATTAAAATTCTTATTGCTTCTTGGCGTGAGCTCCTAGCACCCAGACAGAACGGCTGTGGATCCTTTCTCAGTATTTTTTCTCTTGAGTTGAGAGAAACAATGAAAGAACTTAGTGCAGAGTGGGTCCCTCATGGGTCCCCGGCCCAGTAGATCCCAGCGGGCCACTCGGTGGCCAGCATGGTCCTACTCTCTTCCCTACAGGACCTGCTCTGCCCTGCCCTGTCTCACTGGCCTCTCTCTCCTCCCAGGCTGGCCAGATCCCATGGCCAGGATTTAAAAGTACACAAGCAAACAGACCTCAAACTGGACTAACTCTCAATTATCCGCATGAGTGGAGGGCTAATCCAATATTCATTTCTACTCGGCTTTGCAACGCCTTGTACGATTTGCTCAGGACAGATTTACCTGGCCGTTTCCGCTCTGCTTGGGTGAATAGCTTTAGCATTTCCAATATGCCCATGGACTGGGGGTGGGGCTTGTACCCCAGTGACATTCTGGGGTGGAAGGGAAGTCAGTTTGGGTAGGAGAATCTGACGGAATTGACCCACATAGGGAGTCCCTGAGCTGGCTGTCCTACCACCCTCTGTCTCCGGGTCATTTCTTCTAGCTTTTTATTTTCATCCACTCAGAGCATCTGGGTAGAATACAGTATTTTGACTTATTTCTACTCTCTGGTGGAAAGGAGAGGCATTTATGAATTGGTTCATGTATTCAACAGATAGTTATTAAGTCTCTCCTACGAGCCAGGCACTATGTTAGGGGCTGGGGGCACAGTGATTGAAATCATCGTGGAGCTGATGGAGCTTACGCACCTATGAGAAAGATAGTCGTGCCCACGGATGCTGGAACATTTTCCTTTGCCAGCTGGTGCAGTGTTACCCTCTCCAGTAGGAGGGCGCTGAAAGGGCACGGCAGCAGGCAGGGGCCTCTCTTCCTGGTTCTGGTGTGCTTCCTCCTTCTTACTCCTGCCCTGTGGTCAGCAACTTGAAGGCCATCTGTGGTACTCACCCTCCGGTGAGTTTCCCTGGCACCCCCGTTGGCAACTTCCCAGGAGTCTCACTGGTGTCCTCTCTGCCCCTTGCAGAGTTTTCTGCCCTTTAGCCCCAGCACCCCAACCTCTCCACCATCCAGTGGGCCACAGCCAATCCTCTCCAACAAGGTCTCCCCCTCCCCCTGGGGGTGGAGTTACTTCTTTAGGTGCTCTGCCTCGGCCCTGGAAGAAGTGACTGCTCCCTATGCCCGTCTTCCCTGCATTCGGAGTTCTCTGTATCCTTTAGCCAACTCCCTGTTACCATGAGGAATTCTTACATTAGACTTTCCTTGTTCAAGCTACTGTGCAGATTGTCTCCTCACGAATCCTGGCTATAGCAGAAGAAAGAACACTCGCTTGCGGGCACAGCCTCAGACTGTGCGCTTTCTTTAGTGGTGAGACATTGGAAAGTCATTTCCTTTTCTGAACTTAAATTCCTCATCTGCAGTATAAACTGGGGATGGGCTACCTTCTCTACCTTCTACCAGGATTGTTCCAGGAATCACACTGGATAGTGGACGTCACTGATTAAGGGGTCGAATACAGGATATACATTCAGTCTAAGTCCAAGTAGGGAAAACTGAAGGCTTGGGGGAGAATAAAAAAAAAGATAAAGTAGAAAGTATTGGGCCCTAACAGGTTTGGCTCAGTGGATGGAGTGTTGGCCTGCGGACTGAAGGGTCCTGGGTTCGATTCCGGTCGGGGGCATGTACCTTGGTTTCGGGATCAATCCCCAGTGGGGGTTGTGCAGGAGGCAGCTGATGGATGTTTCTCTCTTATCGATGTTTCTAACTCTCTTTCCTCTCCCTTCCTCTCTGTAAAAATCAATAAAATATATTAATAAAGTATTGGGGGGGAAGACTCTGGTTGGCATTTATGGCTTCATGTCATCTGAAGCCTCCTCTCTCTGTTCCCTCCGTTTAGTGAAGTGAAAACAAGACTGAGAACAGGGAGTTTGAAAAGAACACACTAAGTTCTTTCCTTTAATGATCTTAGAAGTCTAGAGAGAAATGGCTTTATGTCAGCCTCCCTGGAGCTGAGTAGCTGAGGGGCATTGGTGCCAAGGAGATGTAGGAGCTGAGAATAAACCAACCACAGGGGCCTTTTGATTGATCTAAAATTCAGAGTGAACTGATACAATTACAGTTAAGGATCATAGAGAAAGATGCTAAATTGTACCTCAGGATATTTTATTTTTGGCTTTAAAAATAATTCTATATTTGTTGGAGCTGTGTTATAGTTATAAGTTTTGATATCAAATTTTATGGTTTCACCAAAAGAGGAAATGTTGGAACCTTGTTGTTCAGGATGTGTCTCTATGGCCTGGCACCTCGTGGCCAAATGTCTAAATTGCAGGTTTAGTGTTTTGTTTTGTTTTCATGGGCAAAGCAGGTTGCAGGGTGTAGCTTTAGTAACATATTGAGAGGTTATAGGCTATAGTTAGCAACCAAATAGTTGAGGTTTTTCTGAGAAAGTCATGTTCTTTGGGCAGATAAGTACAATTTAAGTGCCCAACAAGAATGTAATTTTATGTGATATCTATTAAGAGGATTCATAGAAAGTTATCATGAGTCCTGAGGATTTTTGTTTATCCAGAGAGCATGGCAGAAGGACTCGGACTAGGCTGTTCCTTTTGTGGTCTCTTCCCCTTCTTGGACCTTAATTTACTTGCCTGTAAAGCAAGAGGGGTTGAGTTGTTCAGTGACTTTATACTTCTTTTTCAACTGTGACCCATAGTGAAAATTACTATTTTTATATCACATTATCTCTCTCTGTCTGTTTCTGTCTCTGCCTCCTCCCCCCCCCCCCACACACCCCAAATAAATTTCCATAAAACAGTGCCTAGCCTTACTAAATGCAATGCATTTGGTTCCATGCCTCCCCCTCCCCTCCCCCCAATCACTGACTCCACTACATTTCATTACTTTCACAACAAAACTTAAAAACTGGGTTGGGAGCCATTATTTCACCTACAAAATGGGTCTCAGCCCAGAGTCCACAATGCACTGAATACAATAATCTCTAACAGACAATCTATGTCTATGAGATTATTTGCAACTTGATAAAATCTCACAATGGGTTCCTTACAACTGCTACCACCTGCTTCAGACCCAGTGAGCATCTGCCATCAGCAAATCCATAGCCAGTGAGAACCAAGTCTGAATATAGACTGGGCGCCCCATGCCTTCCAGGACGTGGCATTTGGAATTAGTTTTGTGCTCAAACCTTGGCGGGCAGTGTGCCTCCCCGAAAGGATGTCTTCTTGCTGAGCTTCTGCCTCCGTCTCCTGTGCCTGGAGGCCTGGCTTCCTGTTCAGTTGAGGAGTATGGACCCTACCCTGTTGCCTGTGTACCAGCTCCTGGCTGTGTCTTGCTTCATTTTAGATAAACCTTCCAGGAAGCATAATGATACCACCTGTTTGGCAATTGGATGTTTCTGATTCTGATGTCTGTCCTGAACATATCTTCATTCATCACCTTTCTTTGGGTGTTCTGATTCTGACTCCTGGGCCACGTGAGGATCCCAATAAAACTCACCGTCTAGCTCGGTGGAGCAGGGAGTGCTAAACCTATGGATTTATGCCTTTTCATGATTTACAGATCCCCAGCGGGCAATGGGTAATTTAACTTTCAATTTAACTATTAAACATTTCTCTGAAGCAGTTGCTATTCTATAAACAATCACTAAAATATACCATGACAATTCACCTTCAAGAATCATGAAATAATTCCATTTAAAAATAATCCCCATTGTGACATGAAAATGTATCTTCTCTATCTACCGCTTGTCCCCACAACTTAACTGTTTTATAAGGACACAGATTCTGTGTATAGTTTCTTAACGTCAGTGCAAATCTCTTTTTAGCCCAATGAAGTTTGTTGGCACATTTTTGGGAACTTGCATTTCAGCTCTAACTCCTCTAGGGATAGAAAAGAAAGAAAAAAAAAAGGCCAAGGAGAATTTGAGCTAAGGCTCAGGGAGAACTTCCTGATAGAGGTGTAGAATGTTTCCTTTAAAATAATAGTAATTATAATAAAAGGGGGTGGGGAGGTTGTCTAGTCTGTGAGGGCCGCAGGGGGAGAGTTAAAATGATTTCCCAAGGTCAAGGTCTGATCCAGCCCCAAGATTCTTTGATGTGGCTGTCCTGTCCCTTCCAGCTGTGTTTTTGATCCAAGCCTTGCCTCCTGGAGCCCTGAGCTCTGAGTGAGAAACCTCCAGCCCTCCACCACCCTTGGCAACGCAGGACCTTGCACCAGCTGGCCGACCTGTGCTCTGGGGATTGCAGACCCAGACCGGTGGGTTCCTCTGATTTGCTTTGACTGCTGGGCTTCCAGGGAAGCCCACAGGCACTCGGAGCTGATGAACCCCTTCCAGGGATCTCCTGCCTCCATTTGTTAACTCATTTGGGGCTTCCCGGGCATCCTCTCATACTGAGCACAGAGAGTCTGCCTTTCACCTTGTCATTTTTGCACTTCACTGGTTATGTGTGGCTGACTGATGCTACATGGTTCTGCGACCAACCATCTCGTCAGAGTTCAGCCTAATGACTGAGTCTCTAGTTGTGGTTCAGGTTAACTAGGAGCCCGGTTAATCCCTTTTGGAATACAGTAGTTCCCGGTTATCTCTGGGTGATACATTACACTCCAATCCCCCCAGTGGATATACGGAACCCTGTATGTACTAATTTTTTCCCTATGCATATCTTTTCACTTAAGCTCTTCATGGCTTCTTTTTTTCCACAGCGTCTTCCTCTTTGAATTTCTGCTCCTTCGATTTCAGTCACTATGGTGACCATTAATGCTGTTTCCTCCATCTAGTGAGCTAGACTAGATGAAGTCAGAGAGAGAACAGGGGGCTAGATTGTGGTGGTCCTTGTGAAGCATTTAAGCCACCGTAGGACATTGTAGTCATCGATAACATAAATAATCAGCGTTATAAATGGGTATTGATTTTTGAGGGACATCTATTGAAATAATTATATTGACTTTTCATTCAATATGTTATTGCAATAGGTAACATTAATAGATATTTAAAGCTTGAGCCTTTTGTATATTTATAGGATAAAATTATCTTGATTATGATTATTTTTAATATGCTATTGATAAGCATTTATTTAGGACTTTTACACGTCTGTTCACAGGTGATATTGGCTTAGAGTTTTATTTTCTTGGGTTGGATTTGTGCATTTTTGGTATGAGCACTATTCTAGCTTTATAAAATCATTTTCCATGCTATGCAGCATTTGGTATAAATTGGATATTTTCTGTAGTTCTTTGAATGGCAGAAATTTTCCAAAGATTATTGGTTCATTGATGTTTATATTTCTTCTTGAGACTATTATAATTTATAGTTTCCTATAAAGTCATTATTTTTAATCTGTTTCAAATTTATTGGCATAATATTCTATGTATGATTTTCTTATAATAAAAAAAGCCATACTTACCCTAACCAGTTTGGCTCAGTGGATAGAGCATCAGCCTGCAGACTGAAGGGTCCTGGGTTTGATTCTGGTCAAAGGCACATGCCCGGGTTGTGGACTTGATCCCCAGTAAGGAATGTGTAGGAGGCAGCCAATCAATGATTCTTTCTCATCATTGATGTTTCTTCTTCTCCCTCTTCCTCTCTGAAATCAATCAAAATATATTTTTGAAAGCCATACTTAAATAATCTTTTTATTTGTAGCTTTCCTTCTTTTCCTGATCAGATTCACCCAGTGTATTATTTTTTCTCTTTTCAAAGAATTAGCTCTTAGTTTTATTGACCAATACTTTTAAAAATATCTTTCATTAATTTCTGGGTTCATCTTAGTTTAATTATCAACTAATTAGTTTATTTTTACCTTTCTTGATTTTAATTCATTTAATTATTAACAATTTTATTGCCTATCAAATGTATGAAGGCCACAAATTTTCTTAAATTTATTTTGGGTACATGCCGCTGATTTTGGTATATTGTATTCCATTTGCTATTCATCTCTAAAGAGTTTATTTCCACATTATCCTTTAATCAAAGATTTTTTAGAAATGGGTTTAAATTTCTGGCTGCATATTTTGGGGTAGAGGGGTGCTATAGTGGATATCCTGCAGTGCCACATAATTCTTCCTTTAGGACCAGGACATTCATTCTCGGGGCAGGAAATGTTGACTACTAATGGGTCCCAGCCCTTCTCTCATTGTCTTCAGCCAAAAGGAGCTAGCTGCTCACCAAAGTCACAACCCTGCTAGGGGCCCCAGTGCAGCTCACAATCATTGCCTGGCCAATGAGGGCACAGAGGCCTGGACTTCTTTCCTCAATTTGGCACAACTTTGAGGGGCAAATAGTTCCCAAGGTTTAATCCTTACCCCTCCTTCCACCATCCTCACCCCACCACTGCCTACACTGACATCAGACCTTAGGGGCCACCTTTCTCTCTTCTCAGAAGAAGAAAAACCTTTGCTTTTCCTGATGGTCGGGGGCTTAGGTGAGTTGAAGTGGGGAAGATTGGATGGATTTCTTTATTCTCTTTGCTTTTTCACCCCCACCCCTACCCCCAGTCTCCACTTAACTCAAATGCTGACTGACTTCCCACTTACTGGCCTAGAGGCAGTGTTCATGGATTCTTTTTAATAGTTTTTATTTAGTGCTACATTGAGATATCTCACAAAATAGGTAACAAAGACATGGTCCTTTAAAAGTTAAGGGCTTAAGAGGGATCAATATTTATTGAAAAGTATTTTTGATGCTGTTTTGGTAGCTGTGGGAATGAAAACTGAAGGAGACTCTGTCTCTCCCCTCAAAGCACACGGCCTGGCGGCAAGATCTGGCCCAGCAGGTGCATGCTGAGAGCTCCAGGTGTGGCCAGGAATGGAGGACTGTCAGTCCAGGGGTCGCCAAAGGCCTAGCAGCCCTCACTGAGGTGGTGCCAGAGAACAGGAAAGGGAAGGGGGCGACAAGCCCATTGGATCTATTGTTCCTGTAGCTGTGCACATTTCTTGCTTCTTCATGTGGAAAAACGAATAGAGGTGAAAGTCACAGTCAGCTTCTCAGAATGCTCTGAGGCTCTTTGAGCCTGCTCTAGGTAAGGCCTATGTCTCCGTTAGGGGTCATTATCATCAGCAACATTGTTCTGGATCCCTGTTTAAGATCCTCCCTCCTGAGATTTTGGGGTAGAGACAGAATGTAAGGAGGGCCTGTGTTAGGAGCTCTGGTTTCCTCTGACATTGATTCCATACATGATGACCAATCAGCCATGACAATAAATGACCACATATTCCGTTTACAGACCAGAAGAAACCAGTCCAGAAATTTAATAGAAAGCATACCCAAGACTCTTAAGGAAATGAGTCAAAATCTTTTAAATTTTTAATTTTTTACTGGTGTCTTTTAAACTTTTGTTTTTATTTGTGTGTATGTGTGTGTTTATGTGCAAAATTCCATATTGGCAGCAGAATTGATCGCCTCCGGGCAGATGTCCCTGTGCCTAGAGCCTACTGATAAAGGGACAGGAGGAGGAAGCAAAGATACTGGAATTGATGAAGAAACATATGGGAGGAATCAATACAAATTATACCAACTGAGTTGGAATTTCAGTGACCAAGCAATGTTTAAACAAAATGGCTGGTCAGTGTTCATCTCTGATGGAAATGCCATCTAATAGTCCCCCTTCTGGGACTAATGCCACAACCAATTATAGAAAATTGACTTTATACCTGAATTCCCAAATGCGAGGGAAAAATTCCAGGCACCTGAATTTTCAAACAAACAACAAAAATACTCAGGTGAAATGATGTGGAACAATGTATGAGCAAATTGTTTTTCGAAGCAATAGATCAACATGTGTGAGTTGCAACCCAAGTGGAGTGACCAGTCTGGCTGGGGTCCATAGGGAAGAAGGACTAAAGTTGAAATTTACGTGTTTTTAGGCATATGAAGACATAGATGGGGGTTGAGGACTGGGCGGTAAATTCAGGTGGTGGGATCTGCCCGCTTTGGTGATGGTTTCAGACCATAGAGATCCCAGCTGACAACCTCTCCATCTTCATCTACCTGTGTTTCCTGCACCCACAGCCAGTAGGTTACAGGCAGAGAGAATTTATTCCAGGTTATTCTTTTCTGGAGCCCTACTCCCTTGAGTTGGAGAACAAAGCTTCTTGGTGTCCTCTTTAGCATTTGTTTCCCCAAAGGTTTACATTTCATTCCCAGCATTAACATATCAATGCCACAATATGCATACATTTTCATTAAATTGCTTTCAGTTGGAATAGCCAGCATGCCCTTGCAATGCCATTAAATGTGAACAATTATGAAGAAAGAGAACACTCTACTTATTCTCTTTCAAGACCTCAAACTAGATTACCTTGTTCTTCTAACAGGTGAAAGTCCTTTTGCCCAGCATATGAGACATGGACAAATTGCTTCAATTTCAGGCTATTTTGGAAGCCTCTGCCTTCAGTCGCTTTTCCCATTCACTTGTTTTTTGAAGTGTAATGTTAACTCTTGATCATGGGCAGTAAATGAGGGGAACTGTATCATAAGTAATCGAAAATGGCAGATAATCCAAAAGGCATTTTTATTTGGCTTTGAAATATACATATATGCTTACCTTTGGATATGAGGATGTTTGCATTTTCCAGAAACTTATTTCACATCAAATTAGGAAGCCAAACTGGGAAGCCTTCATGCCCCTGGTACTGAGAGGCTATGCCCAATTTCTATTCCTGCCAACCCCAATTATTTCCACCTCCCAACTCACTTCAGAATGTGGAAAAGCATAAAGGACTCTCAGATTCATTGACGTTTTATTCTCAGCCAAACCTATGCAGAAGCAGGGAAGGAGTTAAATAGGCCAGTTTCCACAGTTGTCCAGAAGTAAACAGAGGGTCTTGAGAAATCAACAGAACTGTGGTTTATACAGACGTAAGAATTAACCCATAAAGAGCCTATGTCTGAGGTCATAGCAGAGCAACTTTTCAAATATAGAAGGAGTGATCCAGATCAATATGTTGATTTTATTATGCAGCAAACACTCTTGATTGTTCTAGTGGATATAAGATTAAAAAGCAACCATCTTATTGTGCCTCTAAAGACTTAAATGATTCAGTCCGTTCCCATCTCTTCATCCCCATCTGCTCCTCTCTGCCCCTCGCTCACCACGTACCAGCCCCACCAGTCTTCTCCTGTTGCCTTGGACATGCCAGGTCTTCCCTTGACTTAAGACCTTTGTGCACTTGGAACCGCTGCCTCTCCTTGGGGTTCTCCCATGTCTCCTCACATGGCGACTCCTCCTCTTTCTTTAGTCCTCAGCTCCAGCAGCCCCACCTCTGACAGGCCTTCCCAGCCTCCTGTCCTCAAATACATCTTTTGTGATGTTCTGTCTCAGCAACCCCTCCCTTTTGGGTCAGGTTGTTTCTTCTTGCCCCTTTTACTAGGAGGTAAGTGTCCTGTGGGCAAGGACTTTCTTGTTCAGGGTTGCATCGCAGCTCCTAGCAGGGAGCCTGGCTCACGGAGGTGCACAGTACATCCGTCAAAGCTGAGTGGGAAAGCGCTCACAGGCCAGTGCTGAGCAGTAGTAAACCTGAAAGCAGTAATTACTGACAGTTGTTTCAAAACTTAATGTCAACTGAATTGCTTTCAAACAGTGTGACCTATTTTAGGGATTTTTAAAAATTGTATTTTTTGTTATAGAAAGTTTCAAATCTTGTTTTATTTCTATTTCCACCCATCATTCTCTCCCCACTATTGTTGTGTTTGTTTTTTTTAAAGCAAATTGTAGATATCATATGAGGGCCAAGGGTGAGGTAGGTGAGGAGTCTAGGGTACAACATTGTAGGGGACTTCGTCCCAGGTGCTAACTCTTTACAGGACCTGAGGACTCAGTCCCAGCCCTGGTCCTGCATCATATCATTTCACTAGTAAATATTTCAGTATGTATGTGTCTGTATAAGCCAAACAACCTATTAAAAAATACCCCACACATACTTCATACTTGAAAATAACAATTCCTGCCCTAATCGGTTTGGCTCAGTGGATAGAGGGGTTTGGCCTGTGGACTGAAGGGTCCTGGGTTCGATTCCAGTCAAGGGCACATGCCTGGGTTTCGGGCTCGATCCCCAGTGCGGGGTGTGCAGGAGGCAGCCGATCAATGATTCTCTGTCATCATTGATATTTCTATTTCTCCCTTCCTCTGAAATCAATAAAAATATATTTTAAAAAATATATTTTAAAAAATAACAATTTCTTAGTATCATCAGATGTCCAGTCTGCATTCAAAATTCCCTGATTTATTTTATAATATTTTTTTTAGGTTTGTTTGAAAGAGAATCCAAACAAAGTCTACACTTGGTTGATGTGGCTCAGAGAAAGTCTCTTTCAATCCATTGGTCTCCCCATTCCTCTTTTTAAATTTTTTTCTTGTGATTTATAGATTTACAAAAAACAGGTGACTTGACCTGTAAACTTTTCCATTATCTTGATTTAGCTCCATGCTTCTGTGTGAGGTCATAGAACATGTTCTTCTGCCTCTGGTACATCCTGTAAACTGGTGATTCAATCCGGCAGCTTGATCGGTGTCTTAGTTCAAGGTGCTGTGATAGAGTATGATAGTCAGGGTGGCTTGTAACCAACAGAAGTTTTTCTCAGTCCTGGAGCCTGGAAGTGTGGGATCGGGATGCCAGCATCGCTGGGTTCTGGTGCTGACCCTCTTCCGAGTTCCACTGGTCTACCAGATCTGGTTGGTGTAGGAATGGAGTTGGGTGTAGAGAATTGACTAAAGGACCACTGAGAAGAAAATACCATTTTTCCTTTTTAAAAACAAAGCATTCTTTTCCATCTATATTTCTCTGTCTCCGTTTTCCTTTCGGACTACACATAATACTTTTGTTGTTGTTTGATATGAAAGAAGGCATGCAGACGGCAGAGACTTGTGGAGATAGTGAAGGGTCACAGTGGGCTTTCTCAGGGCCCCATGGGGGACAGAGGACTGAGGCCACTGGGATAGTTGTTCCTTGTGACCTGGAGCTGAGGTTTCCGATGGATTCAGAAGAACCTGGGGCTCTAACAGGCCCTCTGCGCCGTGAGCGTGCCTGACAGCCACAGCTGCACTGCTCCCTGGGGTGTCATTACCCTTGGGGTCAGGAGCAGTGTTTCAGAGGAACAGAAAACACTGGTCGCCACCTCGCCAAGCTGCCTGGGATTATTTTTGTTGTTACTGTCTCTGGGGAAAGCCATAATAGCATTTCTGAAAGTGGAGTGGTTGCTTCCCTTATTGTTACCTGATTATTTCTTAGTTGATATATTTTTTTCTAGTATGCTTTTCCACAAAACTTATTGTTCAGGGGGAGAGACAATTGAAATCAATTGCTAATTAAATTTGCGTCTAAATTAATAAATCACAACTATTCAGATCATATCTGTCTGAATAATTTCTATTATGGGGAACATAATTGTTAGACTCAGCATCTAATGAACCATATTGTTAGGTAAAATTCTTATGACAATCGGGACTAATAGAACATATTAACCTTTATTCTTCCCAGCTTGACATTACATTGGACCGTGTTAATAGGAGAGCACCTGGATGAATTCCATCATTAAGTAGCCATCGTGACTCCGCTGGCCCTTCTGAGGGAGCCCGCAAGGCTCTGGGAAATTAGTGCTGTTTGATGTTTGCCAATGGGTGTCCTCATCTACAAGCAAGTTTTAGGGCATTTGGTTCTGTGTGTGCATGTCTTTCTGAGGTGAAAACTGTACTAAACTCAAGAGCTTCCATTGAATGTCAATACCTGTTGGGAGCACCCGTCCATAAGGCACTCTAGGATAGGTAGGTAGTGAGGTGCTGATAGAAGAAATAAATATTATTCTTTTCTTAGGGGAATACACAGTCTAATGGAAAAAACAGGAGAGCTTTATAAGAAAGTATAAAGGACTCCCATTTCAGAGAATTTGAAGTATATTTGACTAGAAGAAGTTTTGTGGACCTATATCGAGATGTGACTCTGAAGTTTCCTAGAGAGTATATCACAATTTATACATTATCTCCTTGAAAATGTCAGCACAGCAATCCACACACCTCCCCCAGTGTACTCTGGGAGATGTCGTCAGAGTTTGAAATGCCTAGGATGGAATCTCTGCTCTGCCTTTATAACTAGGAAAATAACCCTATTAACAGAACAAAGAAATATTGAGCAATGTTACAGTTCCAGGTGCAGGCCAGACTCCCTTATCAGCCTGGGACACCAATAAAGCTGGAAATGCAATGGCCGGTGACAACCAATCTATCGCTGATCACTGATACCCAGATCCCCACTTTGTGCAGAATCCTCTATCACTGAAGGGCACCCATGGGCCTTTCTCAGTAACCACAAAACTGGTTTTTGTTTTTTTTTTTGGTCTTGCAATAGCCATAAAATTGGCCCCAATAAATTGTAGAGGCCACTTCCTCTCACCTTAGTTCCTAGTCCCTTCTTGCCTGTGAGAGGGGGTGGGATGGGGTGGGAGGGTGGATCTAGAACATCACTGTGTAGCAAGACTGTCTGTCAAAATCACCACAAGTTGGCACCCAGTCCTACTTCTTTGTTTGTTTCGTTTAAAAGTAATGGACCTCTTGTGAGGGACAGGTGGTCGCATCATTACTTTTGGCTCAAGCACATTCCTGAGAGGAACACTGAACCCCAGTTATCTATGGTGCAGGGAGGAGGATGCATACCCGGCCCTAAGAGATACACCCTCCCAGCCCCAGGCCTACCAATCTGGGGATATGTGCCCAAGTCACACATGACTTCGATGTACCACTTAGGACTTGGAGTCATCTGCTCCATTTGACCATTTTAGACTATGGTTTAAAGATTTGAAATCTTCCCAAACCGACCAGGATTAACGTAGGGACATTGTCATAAAGGATGTGGGAGAGTTCTGAGGAGTTGGACAGGAATTGGTAGGAAGAAGCTTGAAGGGAATCTCACAGGGAAACATCGAACTGGATCTTCTGAGTGGAGAGTGAGGGAGAAACTGACCCCAGTGGATCCCAAGATTCCCAGGTGGCTGCCACCCAGGGCGAGTGGCCACCCAGGCTGCTCTCCTGTTCCCTGTTCTTCAAGCAGTCGGTCTGTCCCCAGGCCTCTGAGTGATTTTAGCCCAACTAATACTGGGCTGGGGTAGATGGAGCAACTGCACCCATCCCTCTGCCTGGGGGTGCTCAGTGGATGCCAGCCATCGGCAGGGCTCTCCTGGGCCAGGGCCCAGTCCCAAGCAGGGCGGAGCTTGGAGACAGCCCTAACTCCTCTCCGAAGGTGGCTTCTGAGATGGACACTCGGATATTTCATGGGGTGATTATGGGAGGGGGAGAAGGGCGGGATACATCTATTCCTGAAAATAGCGTGCACGGCTTGGACAATGACGTTCTCCCGGCTGCCTTTTCAAAGCCACCGGAAACGACATATGGGAGTGGTGAAATGAGCTGTAATTTATCAGGCAGGCTGCAGGGGCCCTTTCCAGGACACGGCAGGTATTTCTGTTTGGGTGCAGAAATATTTAGTTTTGAAATTATTAAACAACATGCTCATCTTCTTGGCAATTTTGCCCGTTTGGTAATCTGAGCAGAGTGGGTATGTATTTGTGTCTGCAAATTACTTTGGAAAATGCATATTATTTACTTGTTCTGAAGAGGCTCTTAGGCTCCGTGTCTAAATAGGAAATTTGGATCTAATAAAATGGGACTATTATGGGCTCCCAGACAAATAATAACAGTGACTAATACCTTTAAAAATGCAAAAAAAAATTTTTTAAAAAGGTCATTTTGGTTAGATATCAGGACCAAATTCAGTATAAACCTCTACAACTTATTTCTTTCTTCCCCATGTCCTCCCTTTTCATATAGTCAAGGCAGACCCCTGGAACAAGAGGAAGTTTCTCCCTGGGCTCTGAGACACAGCTGAGGCCTCTGAGCCTCCTCAGCAAAACTCTCTCCTTTGAGTAGCTGGGCCCTGGAAGCTATTGGTTATGGTCTGAGCATGGCCTCCGGGTGCGTTTGCTCTGGCAGAGGGGGTACTTTATTGGATGGGTACCTCGGGAAGCTCGGGTCCATGGCATCTTGGGTGAACATCTCACCTCTTTTTTGTAGGGGTCTGCGCGGCAGGCATGTGGGGCCTTCGAGTTGTAGAGCATTCTGCCATGGGTCCCATGACGCCACTCACAAACTTTGGTGCCATTTTTCAAATATGGTCACCAGTCTATCTTGGGGTCCAGAATCTTGACTTTTCTTTGCTCATCTCCCTTTTCAAAAGTGTATTAACTAAGGGGGGCTTTGAGACCCCCTTGGCCTACCAGTGGTCGGCAAACTCATTAGTCAACAGAGCCAAATATCAACAGTACAACGATTGAAATTTCTTTTGAGAGCCAAATTTGCTAAACTTCTTCTAACGCCACTTCTTCAAAATAGACTCGCCCAGGCCGTGGTATTTTGTGGAAGAGCCACACTCAAGGGGCCAAAGAGCCGCATGTGGCTCGCGAGCCGCAGTTTGCCGACCACGGGCCTAAACCAATCTTTTTTTCTTCCTTAGAAGTCCTACAGTATTGAAATGCCTACAGTGTGGTTAGGTACCATGCCTGGCTGTTCTCTGAATCAGTTTCATCATCTGTAAAATAAGCAGAGGCAGCCTTTTTCCAAGATACCTTATGCAAGATGTCAGTGGGTAGGATGTGTTCTGTTTGAACTGCTTTGCTGGAAACAGTGGGGAGCCCCACCGGCCCCTCTCACGCGCCCTCCCTCAGTCCTCTGGTGGTCCCCAAAACACCAGAGATACTGCATCCCCAGAACTGGAAGATTGCTACGTTTTTCCAGCTCTAGGCTTGGAGGCTTTAGGTATTTCATGGGTAGATGGTCCTCTCGGGCCTCCAGTGTTGGAAAAAGGAGGGTGAGGCCATTGGTTTGCTCCCTTACTGATCTTCTCTCTTGAGAAGGAAAGGATTCAAAACTTAGGGTCTCCTAAGTCCCTTAGAAGTGCACACGCGGAGGGATATTCCTATTGAATTGGGGTTTCCCAGGGCAACACTCATGGTTTCCCTGGGGAAGAACCATCTGAGGAGCACAGCCGGGCGTGTGGGTGTGTGACTGGTCTGCTTTGAGGGGTGTCAGGAACTGAGAGGCCCTCGGGGATCACCCAGCACAGGGGCAGGCCTCACATTCTGGAAACTTCCCCAGTGGTAAGTCCCAGGAGTCCTTCTCAGGGGATAGGAAAGATCAGTGGTCACTGTGCGGTCTTGGCTGGGCCTGCCCTCTTCTCTCACCTCTGAGTGCCTGCCCCCTGGTCACATGACAAGCTGCTGCTTTCTTCTGGAGCCCTTGGCTTCCTAAATGGTAATGGATGAAAGAACAGATCTGTCCCACGCAGGTAATCTTTGCCATCTTAATATTTGTTAAGCCTTTTGATTTACTGAAGAGTTAAAGTCACGTCAGGTCACAAAATTGTGCATTAGATCTGCTTCATGAAACACTCAGAGTGAGTGGTGTAACTCATTTATCTCGCCATCTTTAAATCAATGTAGCAGAAGAATTGCACCTCCCCTTTATAAATCTTCCCATTTATTTCTGACTCAGGTTTATGGGAGGGTGCAGACCCAGTCTGCTCTGGGTTTTACGTATGGCCGTGGAAACCTGACAGGTACTGCTCAGAAGAGTGAGCAAACCCAGCTCCCATGTGATAAATTAGCCAGAGAAAATTTCCGCCCCGGAAGCCTGAGGCATGTGCTGGTAGGACCTCCCTTTGGCATTTGAGACTCGCCAGCTTCTTACCCTCCTGTCTCCTCTGAGGTCACCCTGTGTTCTCTTCCCGTCGGCCTCTTTCCCTCCAGAAGCCCAACCAATTTGAAGGAAAATTAAACCAGCATCGGATTCACAGAGAATCATTGCAGGTTGCTCCACCAGGGAGGGTTTAGAGCAGTGATGGCGAACCTATGACACGCGTGTCAGCACTGACACGCGTAGCCATTTCTGATGACACGCGGCCGCTGAGATGGCCGCATGCCGAGGATGAAACATTTGCTGCTCCTGAGGATGAAACATTTGCGAAATAATGTTTTTTCCTCAAAGTGACACACTACCCGGGTTATGCTCAGTTTTTTGGTGAAGTTTGACACACCAAGCTCAAAAGGTTGCCCATCACTGGTTTAGAGGCTGTGATCTGTGACTTAACGTAAATCGGATCAAGAAGAATCCACGTTGTGACTTTTCTCCATTTAATTCAGTCCTTTCTACCTCAGAAAGGGGATTTCCAAAGAGGGACACAGTAGCTGGGGGCCCCTTGGCCACCCTGTAGGGGCTGTGGGGAGACCTGGCCCCGAGACAGAGTGAGTGTTGGGCTGAGCCACTTGTGCTGCTGAGATCGGCAGCCTGGCTCCTTTCTAATGTCACCTACTGTAGGGCAGGACACGAAGCTTTCATCGTTCTGTTTTCTAGATATTTCAGGTTTCATTTGTAGTCTAATATATACTGAATTTTAAATGTTCCAAGGATATTTGAAAATAATTTCAAATGTGTAATTCAAAATATGTAATATGTTGTATAGTGCCAAATTCTAAATATATTTATTAAGTAGGAGTTACAATGGTTTCTTCATGTCTGTTATATCCTTATTTATTTATTTTTATCCATTAATCTATTGATTTTTTTATTTTGAAAAGGCAAGTGAAAATCACTATTATTGAGGTTTTCTCAGTGCTTCCTTATGTTTCTAATAGATTTTACTTTATAAATTTCTGATTTTTTAAGAAGTGTAAATATTTATGATGGTTTTATCTTTGTGAATTGTACCTTTTATCACTATAAAATATTCATCTCTGTTTTCTTTAATTTGCAGTTGCTGAGATACATTTTCGATCATTTTTTCCTTTAAAATACTTTGTTTGAAAATTAAAAACAAACAAAAAACCCTATAAAGACAATATAATAAAACCTAGATATTTCCTACCCTAAATGAATAAATGTTATCATTTTTCATGAATATTTCAGATTAGAAAACAACTTTATTTTCTAAAGCAGTTTTAGGTTCATAGCAAAATTGGACAGAAAGAAGAGTTCCTAAATTACCCCAGGCCCAGCTTGGACACACAGCCGCCTCACTCACCATCAACATCTGGTACATTTGTTCCAATCAGTGAACCAACATGGACCCATAATTATCACCCAAAGTCCATAGTTTATATTAGGGTTCATCTTTGGTATTGTATGGTTTTAGCCAAATGTGTAATGACATGTATCCACTGTTATGGTTTCATTGCCCTGACAACCCTCTGTGCTCTGTCTATTCATTCCTCCCCCCACTGCACTCCTGAGAACCACTGATCTTTTTACTCCATACTTTGCCTTTTATAGAATGTCGTGTAGTTGGAATCAAATGGAATGTTGTTGTTGTTGTTTTTCAGATTTGTGTCTTTCACTTAGTAATAAGGTTCCTTCGTGTCTTTTTATAGCTTGATAGCACCAAATAATGTTCCACTGTCTGTTTGCACCAGTTTGTTTATCCATTTATCTACTGAAGGATATCTTGGTTACTTCCAAGTTTTGGCAATTATGAGTAAACCATGTGTAGGTTTTTGTGTGGATGTAAGTTTTCAACTAATTTGGGTAAATACCAAGGAGTGTGATGACTGGATCATATGTTAAGAGTATGTTTAGTTTTTTAAGAAACTGTCAAACTGTGTTCCAAAGGGTTGCACCATTTTTTAATTTCCACCAGCAATGAGTGAGAATTCTTATTGTTCCACATCCTCCCCAGCATTTGGTGTTGTCAGTGATTTAAATTTGGGCCATTCTAATAAGTATGTAGTGGTGTAGTTGTGGGTTTAATTTGCATTTCCCTGATGATGTATGATGATGAGCATTTTTTCCTATGCTTTTTTGCCATCTGTGTATTCTCTTTGGTGAGGTGTCTGTTTAGGTCTTCTGTCCACTTTTTAATTGGTTTGTTTTCTTACTGTTGAGTTGAAAGTGTTTTTTTAAAAAAAAAATATTTTGGTTAACAATTTTTTATCTGATAGGTCTTTTGCAACTATTTTCTTCAAATCTGTGACAGATTTGATTTTAAAGAAATAAAACATCATACTTAAAGTTTATATCTCCTGTATTTCCCTCTTTAATCCAATTGCCTTTTGTCCTTCCTGAAAGGAAACAATGATCATGAATTTGGTATATATTTAGTCTAGACTTTTACATATTTTCTACATGTATTCATTAATAACACATAGTAATGTTTTGTGCATTTAACAAGTACTTAAAAGATCTTATACTCTACCTTAAATTTCAAGACCTTCCCCACCTCAGTCTATGTTTAAGTCTATCCATGTTAATACATATAGATGTACTTACTCTGTTTAACATATAGAGTATCCTCACACATGAACATGCCACATTTTATACCCATTCCCCTAATTATTCCTAATTTTGTTCTTATGAACAAAGCTTCGATGTCTCATTGTGTTTTTGTGAAAGAGTTTTGCTAGAGTATGAAACTGGAAATAGAATTTCTGAGTTATAGCATGTGCAGGATTTTTTTTTTTTACTGTACTAGATATTGCCAAATTGCTTTTCCATGTGATTTTGTATTGTAATATACACAAGGAGTCCATGAGGTTTTCATCTTTCCATATTCTTAACCAATAATCAGTGTGCTCAGACTTTTAAATGTTTGTCAGTTTAAAGCAGCGGTCGCCAACCGGTGGTCCGCAGACCACTGGTGGTCCATGAGGTCCGAAAGGTTGGCGACTGCTGGTTTAAAGGATGGGATCTAGTATGTCGTTGCTTTGTTAGTTTTATTAAACTGTATCTCCCTGATTGCTATTGAGATGGAACACTTTTCATACTTATTCTCATTTGTCAATTCCCTCAATACCCTTTTCATTCCTGTTCATACCCTTTAAGAGTATGTTCATACCCATTTTGTAGTGGGGTTGTGGGCTCGATCCCCAGGGGGGAATGCAGGAGGCAGTCTATCAGTGATTCTCTCTCATCATTGATGTTTCTCTTTCTCTCTCCTTCTCCCTTCTTCTCTGAAATCAATAAAAATAATATTGTAAAAAAGATATGTAGCTGAGACCCTTATTTTCAGTGATGTGACAAGATTTTCTTGTACACTGAGTTGCCTTAGGGAGAATTCATGAGTGAATAAAGGGAGGAAGACAGCCCATGTTATAATTCTCTCACCATCTTCATAGATTCTGTTCTATTGCTTGTATTAGTTATCTATTGCTGCATAACAAAGGACCTCAAACTCAACAGGTGAAAACAACAAACGCTGATCATCTCTCACAGGTAAGGAGGCATCTAGGTGCTGCCCGGCCAGGTGGCTCTGGCTCAGCATCTTTCACAAGGTTGCAATCAAGGTGTTGGCTGCGACTGCAGTCATCTCAAGGCTGCAGTGGGGTAGGATCTGCTTCCAAGCTCACTCACTTGGTGGTTGGCAGGCCTCAAAAGATCCGCTTCCAAGCTCATTTATTTTGGCTGCTGGCAAGCCTCAGTTTGTTGCTACGTGGACCTCTCCCCAGGGCTGCTTCGCAACATGGCAGCCGTCTTTCCCTAGAGAAAGCAAGGGAGAGCACCCAGAGAGGAAGCCACTGTCTTTTTTACAGCCTAATCCCGGAGGTGACATCCCATCACACATACCATATTCTGTTCCCTAGAAACAAGTCAGTGAGTTCGTCCCACAAGCCCACATTAAAGGGGTGAGGAGTACACAGGAATACGAATACCAGGGGTCAGGGATCATACAACTTCTTAGTTGTTTGTTTTCTCCTGTCTTGGTTTAGGTTTTCCCAGAAGCAGGCCCTGAAGAAAGGATTCAATGATAAATCGTTTATTTGGGAGATGATTTCAGGAAAATTTGGTAGCAAATGGGGATGTGAAATCAGAAGGGCAAGGATGCCCATAAAGGGAATGTTGTCAAGCTAGTTACTACTCCGGGCAGCTGGAGCTCAATCTTGCTGGAACTCTGGGAAGCAGTAAAGAACAAGCCTCCATGCTATCCCAACCAAGGTTCGAGGAAGCTGGAGTATTCATCCACACACTCTCCGTCCGTCATTGGTTAAGGACTGTTATAGGATAATTAATTCTCTGGCACTCCAGCGTGTCCTGCATATGCTACGAGTGCTCCCCTTCCCCATCCCACCTCACCCCACTTCTAATCCTACCTTTTATGGAGGTAAACGCTGAAAGGATATGGGTGGGACACCAACAAGACTGCTGTACCCCATCTGTGTAAGCTGTGAGCTTCATGAAAGCAAGAACCATCTGCCTATCATTTCCCCTCCATTGCACTGTCATTATCTAGGATGCCACTTAGAACATACTGTTGCTCAACAAATTTTGTTGAAGGAATGCAGGTCACTGATGATGGCACCATGAGGGAGCTCACAGTGCAGTGAGGGAGACAGGCTCACACACCGCTGTCTACAACAGGATAAGTGATATCCTATGGGTATTCACGGGGTCCTGCAAGCACCGGCTCTGCCTGGAGGTGGAGAAGAGGCTAGGGAAGGTTTCACACAAGAGGGGAAGTCCGAGCTAAGATCCTCTCCCACCCTTATCTTTATCCCCACCCTAGAAATTTTACTCATTCTGAACTTTTGGCGCGCTCTCTGGCACGCTATCTTGCCCACGAAGTTGTCATCAGCTTGATAGTTTAAATATGTGTTAGTTCACTCTCCTCTCTCCTTCCCAACAAACATGCACACAACACAGTGGTCTAAAGTCCTTGTGGCAAAGATAATCTTTTCTTGATCTTTGAAAAGGCAGGTACGGTATATATACACACATGACAAATATTTTCTTTATGTATTTACTGTTTGTAGGAAGTCTAACCCTAATCCAGCATTTATTAAAACGGGACAGGATTTATTAAATTGGTTCAAGTTTATCAAATATGTACAGATCTTTACATAAATTAATTCACTAGTTAAATATTTGTAAAATTTATTAAGACTTTGGAGGAACTTAAGTAATACCTGAGCTGTCCAGCTTAGTTTGGCTTAGTTTTTTTTTTTTTTTAATCTAAGGGATGGATGAGGCTATGAGGTACAGACACAGGACTCTACATGGTCAGGTGAGGGAGAGCCCGTAGGCAGGTGTCACCAGGTGGCCTGAGAGGTAGGCAAAGAGAGGTGACATCTGGCCACTTTTGGGTGATCCTCTCTGTTCAGTAGGCCTGGATGATTCTGATGGTGCTCTTTGGGGACAGCAGCACCTGACGCTGTGTGATGATGTCATAAGAGGCCATATCAGGGCAGAGCTGGAGCCCATAGGTGCTTTTCCTTCTGCTCATTGAGCCCCTGCCACGTGCCAGGCATTGGCCTCAGGGCTTGGAATACAAAATGAACAAGATGTGGGCCTTGTCCTCAAAGAGCAGGAAAGATAGACCTATATTCATAAGTTTCAAATCCCATCCTCACCATTTAAAGCCCCTCTGACCTTCAAATTACCCATTTCTTTTTTTAAAAAATATTTTTATTGATTTCAGAGAGAAAGGGAGAGGGAGAGAGAGAGAAACATCAATGATGAGAGAGAATCATTGATCAGCTGCCTCCTGCATGCCCCCTATTGGGGATCAAGCCTGCAACCTGGGCATGTGCCCTTGAACAGAATCGAACCTGGGACCCTTCAGTCCACAGACCAATGCTCTACCCACTGAGCCAAACCAGCTAAGGCCAAATTACCCATTTCTTTATGTCTTTATGTCCCAATGCAAAAAAGTAGGATAAATATATAAATTATTGGAAATACTGAGTTAAGGCATCTGAGAACATCTAGCTGAATGGTAATTTCTGCCTTCTGGTCCTATCCAGTCAGTAAGTCAATGCTGACATTTCTACCAACTGATTCACCATGCTGGTCCCAGCCATCATCTCTCCTTCTCAGTGGTCTCCTGAAACTCCTCTTTGTCTTCTTCCAACCCATTCCCAAGATAGCAGCCTGAGTGATCATGTCATTTCCTGGCTTACAACTCTTCAAGTTCCTTTCGTTTCTCTTAGGACAAAATTCCACAGGGCCCTGCCCGACATGACCTTCGGTGGGGCTTGGGGCATCGTGGTTAATGCATCTGCATTCAGGCTGCCTGGGTTTCAAGCATGGCTCTGCCACTTTGTGCTATGGGCTTGTGGGTGTGACATGTAACTTCTATCTAGGTCCTCTCCCTCCTGCTTTCCCTTTATCTCCTTTGACTGTGTTCTATTAATCCTTAGGTCTCAGGTTAAGTCATACCCCAGGAGGCCATTCCCTATTTTCCTCCCCTTCAACCAGCACCCCTCCCTAGCTGGACCAGTTCCTCTCTAGTACATGTGTCCATAGCACCTGGCATCTTCCTTGTGTAACGCTCATTGCACTTATGGTCACCTAAGCATTTCCTGTCTTCTTGGAAAGATCCAAGCTCCCTGAATCGGGGATTCCATGCAGCACCTTGTTTACCACCAGATCCTCAGCTCACACGCGGTATCCCGATGGCTTAGCATTGTGAATTAGCCTAATTTCTTCAAAGCAAGTTCAGGGTGGCTGGAGCTTTCAGGGGGCAGAAATGGGAATTGTCTGGACAGGAAGCTGGACAAGGAGTTTAGAGCCACATGGAGACACTCAGCCTCTATTCTGAGGGGCGAGGGTGGAGGGGGTGGGGCTGGCTGGGATCTCAACAAGGGAGCAACCTGATTGCTGTCAATCCAGGATAAGAGCTCTGGAAGCGCTGTGAAGGACAGAGAGGGGCCAGACAAGACCTGGGACAGGGCCTGCAGTGGCAAAACGTTTTGTGACACTCCCAGCCACTGAGGGACAGTGGGGACCCGGAGAAAGGGTTATTTCTGAAGCCCCTCTGCTCCGTGTGGTTTCTAACTTTAGCAAGAAAGAAGCTCTTTCACTACTATTTCCTTTAATGTCTCATCGAATGCAAACTCGGCCCCTCTCCTTCAGCCTTCACCCCTGCTCCCACTGCAGAAGTTGAAAGCTGCTTAATGTGGCGATGGACACAATGACTTCCACTCTGAGGGGAAGACACACTGAGGTGGGCTCTCCGCAGTGCTGGCAGCAGAGCCAGCGCTAGTGCATGTTTGACCTGCGAGGAGGGGCTCTCGGGGCCAGTCTTTCCTCCTGGCTCCACTGCGGGCTCATGTGCTTGGGCTTCAGACAATGGCTCTGTGGCCAGCGCAGATGGCGGCCCCTTGGAGAAAGGCCTGCAGCTCAATTTGGTCATCAGAGGAGGGAAGACGCATTGGCCTTTGGCCGCCTGGACAAGGCCAATGCTTGACCTCTCTGGCTAGGATGGGATGTTCAAGACGCAGGATTGAGAGCTGCAGAAGTGCAGTGAGAGAGACAATTAATTGCTCTCTGGGCATCTGAAAAGCAGTTTGTTTGAAACAGGACCTTAAAAGGTGGTGAGTCATCCTTGTCCTTGCAGTTGGACGGGGAGCGCCCTCTAGAAAGGGCGGGGCTACAGAACGGCTGAGGCTATGGCCGGCTGGGATGGAACCTCACTTTTTGCTTCTCTGGCCAAAACTCAGTGTGATGTGATGGCACATAGGGCAGAGTCAGGAGCTGTATCCTTTGAGGAGGAACTGAGATGTTCCTTCTCACCCACCACCCTTCACTTCCCAGCCTGATGGAGAGGAAGCATTGAAGGTAGCTGTTAAAACGCCACTTTTATCTGGAACAAAATGCATCTGTAGTCTGGCAAGGAGATGGAGTAAACTGCCAGCGGCCATCAGTGCATCGAGTAGATTGTTTGACTGGCAAAACCAGAGTCCTGAGGGAAGGCACCGGAGTCAGAGGCAGGGGCTTCCTGAGGGGTGAGACTCAGAGCTGGGAGAACAGGCAGCTAACGTGTGCAAGAGCAGGTGCAGGAAGGAAGACAGACAGACCTCCAAGTCAGACTTCCTCTACTCCTGAATTTTGCTAAGACCCAGCCCAGGCGACTAAAGGCCTGGGTTCCTAGTCGCACTGTGTACACGGGGGCCCATCTACTGTTTTCTCCTGCACGGTGGCTACCCGTTTGTGGTTGTGACACAAGAGTCGCTGTGGGTATCTGTCACCTGGGTGAGCTCACACTGACACGTGAAAAGCAGCTTTGTTTAGTGTCCCTGACACAACTGGCCACACACTGACAACGGAGCCGTGGCGTTGAGGGCTCCCTGTTTGTTCGGAATCTTATCAGTGGGCTTTGTGCGCATGGGTTTCTAGTGCTGCTTACCCTGTATTTTACGTCAAAGTGGGTCTTTGTGTGGAGGATTCTCCACCTCCTTTTCCCTTTCTACAAAGGAGATGAGTGTTTCCACTCACCTTTTGTGACTTACAAGTAGCTGTAAAGCACTTGTGGTGTTTGAATGTCATACAATGGCATTGTCGAGGGCCGAAACGTCCTCTTCCATGTTTCTGAGTGCCCCTGGGCTTGCTGTCATTCCGGCGTGTGTGCCCTCTCTCCTGCTTTACAAAGTGGTTGCGAACCCTTCCTGAAAGTGTTTGTCCCTCACTCTTTGAAGCATACAGGTCCACCTTTGTGATGCTGTGTGGGAGCTGCTGTTCCCCTGGGAAGCCGTTTGTCGGCAGGGCTGCCCCGAGCTGGTGGACATGCTTTAAGAGTGGTCACCTTCTGGAGGAGTCGGGTGGTGGTTGGGGGGCGGTGGTAGAGTGACTGGTGATGCCGTCTATGCTGATACTGGGACGCAAGAAGAGACACTGTTTGTAGGCATAGGCAAATGTCCTGTGTAATCGGAGGGGGAGCTGGTTCCATAGGAACATTTTGCTCCATTTCTCATAAAGGATTACCTTCAGTCGCTTCACATTTAAAGTTAGTGGCAGTTTGCTCTTAGTCTCAGAAATCTTTGCTTGAATGAGCTTTGTGTGTTTGGTTTCCCATTAATGTTATGGAGTCAGGCATTGGGATAGATGTGATTAACGTTATGGAGTCAGGCATTGGGATAGATGTGATTAATGTTATGGAGTCAGGCATTGGGATAGATGTGAAAGTAAGAAGTCGGGATCCATGAACTTGCTATTTTACTCAAGCTGTGCAAAAAAAGTGTTTGGGTTCAAATGAATTCTTAGTTCAAAATGGTGCCTGGCCAATAGACCCCGAGAAAGCTTTCGCTAAAGATCTCCTGAAGCATTTATGAACATTATAAATGGAGTGGCAGACTGCCAAGTGCCAAATTTTCCGATGAAGCTATACGAACAATAAGAAAGAACTACATAGATAAAGACCAACACTTTCTTGGCTACATGAGACAGAGGTGACATGGAAAGAAAGGTAGATAGGCACTGAACTCCTATATCTCCTGATTATGAGGCACAAATTTATACAAATATCAATCCCAAATTTAGACACGAGGGGAGTTGATGTCTTCTCTCCCATTGCTCTCCACCCGCCATCATTTTTTATAATTACCTGAAGTCAGAGATTCATAGAAAATAACTGAGTAGAAAGTGGAATGAGGGATCGTGGAGGCACATTGTATTCAAGAATCCCCAAGTGAAACACTGTAAGGCCAAGCATGTCAAACTCAAAGGCTAACACGGGCCAAATAAACAAGGTTTAAGTTTATGTGGGCCGCAAAAAAAACCCAAAAGCTTCAATTTTCAGAGAAACGTAGGTTTCTTTCGATAGAGACATGCTGAATAAAAGGGCTGAAATAAATGAGTAATCGTTAACATAAAATAATAGCATTTTAATAAAAATTAGTACTTTTTCTTGAACATTAACTTACCAGACACTGAATAACTGCACAAATTAATAAGTGTAACACAAATAAACCTCTTTGTCTTGTTCTCCGAAAGCGAAATATTTCCTGTTGCGCTCACCAAACAAGTCAGTCCAAGACTAATGATGTGGCAATTGGCTGTTAAAATATTCACTGCTAGTATTAGTGGAGAGAAATGGTGCGCCTGCACGTAAGGCACGTAAGGGAAATGAACGCAACACGATTATAGTAATCAGTCATCAGTGAATATTATAGTTTGTTATTAATAATTATGTATAACAGGATATTGTAAAAATTAAATTATGAAATTTTTATTGAAACATTTTTTACATACCGTTATATTGGCTGGGCCGCAAAAATATTGGTTGTGAAAAAAAAAAATTTGTTGTGGGCTGTGAGTTTGACATGCTTGCTGTAGGCCCTGCTGAGAGAGGAAACCCCGAGAGAAGCATGAGCTAGAAATCATTGCATTTCACGTACTACCTCATTTCAGAGGGTAGAGGACCAAACAGTGGTTTTATAGATCAGTGGTCCTGGGCCAGAAGCATCATCTTAGGACTTGTTAGAAATGCAAAATTAGAAATCTGAGGGTGGAGGTCAACTATCTGTGGATACATGCTAAAACTTGAGAACCACTGTAGTAACTGATACTATTTCAGAGAACAGAGGTGATCTAGAAGTGAACTTACTATATTTGGGAATTAAATTTGGAGATATGCACATTAGCCTGCTCCCCAGTTATAGAAATGATTGGGATGAGATTGCCAAGTGCATTTAGAAATGAGACTAATGCAATCAATTCACCATGTCTTTTGACAAATTCTAAAGGTGAATATGGTTCACATTGTTCAAGGATAAGTAAGAACTATTAAAACACTGTGAATAAAGGAAGATTTAAGGAACTGAATATTGCTAAGAATTATCAATATCGGGATTCAGGTTTAAGATTTAGAAAATTCTTTGACATCTTTAACAGAGGTCAAATCAACATGGATAAAAGAAAAATGCTGTAGGTAAAAAGAAAGCTGGACAGAGATGGACAGGCAGACAAAGAACCCCTAAAATTTTAGATATAAAATGGAGTCAGTGAAGAACACTAAGTGATATATTGGAAAATCATATTGTTTTGAAGGACGTATTTTAAAGGCTGTCTAACAATGCATAGGGAAAAATGGATAAAAATTATGAGAGAAGTGGTGGACAGAATAAAAGAGCCAACACATAAATAATTGGTGTCTCTGAGGTAGAACATAGAATAAATTGAAAAGAGCAAAACCCCCCAAATATAAATATGTAATGAAAGAAAATATTTTTGAGCTGAAGAAAGGCCTGTAGGTAGATTGTAAAGGCTATTCCTGACAAAACTAATGAAAAGAAAATACCTGAGAGGCTAAGTAATTTTACCCACGATTACATGACAAGTTGATGGTGCGATCAGTGTTTGAACTGAGGGTGTTTGATGCCAGAGCCCTTCCTCCTCACCATTATGCTATGTATTACCTTCCTATTCTAAAAGGCTGGTAGGCAGCTCCAAAATGATTTGTTACAGATAGTAGCAAGTAACAAGTAAATTGCTTTTCATGATTATAAAATGTGATTATAAAATGAATGCAAATGTTTTATTCTTAAAAAATAATATAAATATAAAAAAGAATATAAATATAAAAAATAATTAAGGTAATTATAATCTGGGGTTAAAAGCTTAGATAATATAATTGAGCATCTAGTCATTTGTGTGTTATGAGTCCTTTCTCTTGCAGCTTTCTAAGAAATCACAACCCCTCTTTGGGTCCTAAATTTCTGATCTTAAATATGAGAATCTCAAAATGATACTTTTTCAGTCTTGAATCTTACAATTAGAGAAATATACTCTTCAAATTGCTCTTGAAAAAAACTTAAAGGTAACAAATACTAGACATAAAAACTAGGGAAGTAAATATGAAATATATAACAAATGATAGAAAGCAAGACCAAACTAAGAAAGCAAAAGAAAAATAAAGCTTAAAACAAACAAAACAAAAAAATGTAGGACCAAATATTTCAGCAAAAACAATAAATATAGATATGTTAAACCTGTCTATTATAAAGACTCTCAGAATGGCTCTTAATATATGGTTCCCAAGAGACATTGCTGTTAAGAAAAAGAGACATAGTATGAATAAAAATGAGTGAATGGGCAAAGAATATGAATATCTTCTTGGTATTAAAACAGAGTCCAAGTCAAAGATCATAAAACAAACGTACTTTTCTGTTCAGTGGTGTGTTGGAGTTGGCTTGTGCTGGCTTGCGAGAGCTGCTTGTGTCCATCTCGTCCCAACTCTGAGTTCAGTGACCCTCCCTCAGCAGGTTGAAATGTGCCATGGTGGGAGCATTTACAACACAGAATTGGCATAGGCTACAAATCAGGGCTTTAAATTTTTTCTTCAGAGAGCCAATTTACCAACGCAATACTTGTTACTTTATATTAATAAAGAGTAAAATCACTAAGGAAATATGCATCATAGATTTCTATGCACCATGAACATTGTATTGAAATATATAAAGTAAAATTATTGGAAAT
Source organism: Cnephaeus nilssonii (assembly GCF_951640355.1). Taxonomy (NCBI): domain Eukaryota; kingdom Metazoa; phylum Chordata; class Mammalia; order Chiroptera; family Vespertilionidae; genus Cnephaeus; species Cnephaeus nilssonii. The sequence goes on along the minus strand of NC_137092.1, from coordinate 28,938,847 downwards.
AATTTTATCTTTTTCATTAATTTTTTTCCTTATCTCAAGGCATAGGGAAATCAACAGAAAAACAATAGTACTAAGTAACTTTGATGTTTCCACTCATTCTTTTGCTGACAGTAAATATGTAGAGAGAATTTAAATTATAGTCTGCAAACAATAAATATGTAGAGAGAATTTAAATTATATAGAGAATTTGGTTGATTTAATAAGTATCTATTTATCAAACAGTGTATAGTATATGTTATTTCTTTTCCAGCATCCATTCAATCTCTAAGCCTCAACCAAAAATCTCAACAAACTCCCTCAAACATAATATGGTACAGGCTAACTTCTCTGGTTATAATGTAAATTATTAACAAAAGTTTAAGTTCAGAAAAAATATACTCAAACACTTGGAAATTTGCCCCAAACAAACAACAAAAAGCAACAATTAAAGCTCTATTGAAACAAACAAAAAAAAACACCAAAAAGAATAAAATAATATCATAGCCTCCCTCAATAGCTTTTAAATAATATGTGGATATTACAATTTTAATTACATGTAATTTAGGAAATAACACAAACACTACATATCAAATCTCATTGGATGAAACCAAAACAATAACAGAATTAAAATTCATTGTCTTAAATGCTTTTACTGGTAAGTAAACATTAATGAAAATAAATGAATTACATTTCAGCTCATGAAATTAGAAATAAGAGTTAACAAAATAGTCCCAAAGAAAGCAAGTTGATTGAATTAATAAAGTTAAAAGCAGAGATTCATAAATTCTTTAATGGTTACAAGGTAGTGTAGTTAGTAAGTAGATCTAAGATCTAAGACTTTTAAGACCAAAATATTATTAAAACTTGGAAAATATAATAAGTGAAAAAACTCATAATGTAGGAATCAGAATGGAATGTAATTAAATATATAGGAAAATTTTAAAAAATTAAGAGCCTGTTAGTTAAAATTCTATACTAATTATAAAAATTATGTCAATATAAAACTGAGTAAACTAATGATCAAAAAAATTGAAAAAGTTTTCAGTTACCTTGATTAAAGAAAGTTTCAAGGCCTTTTTATGTTGAATATTTTCAAGCTGTTAAAGAATAGATCATTTCTATATTTTAAAAGTACTTCTGGCAATGAAAAAACTGTGAGTGTGTAATCTCAATTCATGAGTGAGCATAATCATATTCCATAATTTGACAAAGGTAATAACCAAAATTAACCAATTTCTCTGAAGATATATATACTATGAACATCTATGATGAACATATTCTAAAAGAAATATTTAATACTAGAGGCCCGATGCATGAAAATTTGTGTAAGAGTAGGCCTTCCTCCCCCCGGCTGCCGGCACTGGCTTCCCTCTGGCACCCGGGATCCGGGCTGGCTTCCCTTGGGCCGCCCACAGACACGTGGGACCTGGGCTGGCTTCCCTCCAGCCCTGGCTTCGTCAGGAAGGACATCCGGAATGACGTCCGGTCTAATTGGCATATTACCCTTTTATTATTACAAATATTAGCAAATAAAATTGACCAGTAAGTTAAGATACACTGTAGCCAATAATTTTTATTCCAGTTACACAGGGTTTTTCCATATTGAAAAATTTTCTATAATTAATCATAATAGTCCAGAAAAGAAAAAATATACATCATTTTAATAGATGCCAAGAAAGACTGATAAAATCAAGCAACTCTAAGAGCATAGTGTTTTCTTTATGTGCTAGAGATGACTTATTTTATGTCACCATTTAGCATCATAAACAGTGTTGCAACCCTTGAGGAAGGCCCATTAAAGTTCATTATGCCTGTTCCCTCTTCTATCTTGTCATTTTCTAGTCATACCAAAGTATAAGACAAGATAAAGAGTTATAAGTACAGAACTGGAATGGACTTGACAAAATTATTATTTTCAGGTAATATGTGGTACATCTAAAATTATAAAATATCAGATGAGACATTGTGGAATGAATTACGGAGTTCAGGAGGGTATCTCTATGTAAAGAAAACAAAAAATCATTTGCTTTTATATCTACCATAGAATCTATTAGAAAATTGAAAAGCATCCTATCTAATAATAGAGTAATATGCAAATTAACCATCACTCCGTGACAAAATGGCGGCGCCCATAGACACAAGATGGCGGTGCCCAGTCCTCTCAGGCCCGCAGGAGTCCCCCAGTCCCAGGGAAGGCTGCCGCTGAGAGCAGGCAGCGAGCAGCCCAGCCTGTTGGCCTAGGAGGCGGCTTTGCCATCCGGCCAGATCCTCTCCTAGCCCTGAACCTGGCCATGGGTCTGGGAGGCGCCCTTGCACAGCCGCCATGATCAGCTGCCTGGCCCGACCTGGGCCGTGGGTCTGGGAGGCGCCCGCGCACGGCCGCCTCCATCAGCTGCCCTCCGCCACCCGGCCGTGGGTCTGGGAGGCGCCCGTGCACGGCCGCCTCCATAAGCTGCCCTCCGTGACCCGGGCCGTGGGTCTGGGAGGCGCCCGCGCACGGCCGCCTCCATCAGCTGCCTGCCCAGACCCCGGGCGTGGGCCTGGGAGGTGCCCGCGCCCGGCCGCCTCCATCAGCTGCCTGCCCGGACCCGGGCGTGGGTCTGGGAGGCGCCCGCGCACAGCCGCCTCCATCAGCTGCCCTCCGCGACCCGGGCCGTGGGTCTGGGAGGTGCCCGCGCCCGGCCGCCTCCATCAGCAGCCTGCCCAGACCTGGGCGTGGGTCTGGGAGGCGCCCACTCATGGCCTCCTCGATCAGCTGATCAGCTGCCTGCCTGACCCGGGCGTGGGTCTGGGAGGTGCCCGCACACGGCCGCCTCCATCAGCTGCCTGCCCGACCCGGGCGTGGGTCTGGGAGACGCCCGCGCACGGCCGCCTCCATCAGCTCCCCTCCGGGACCCGGGCTGTGGGTCTGGGAGGCACTCGAGCACAGCCGGGGCAATCAGCTGCCGCCCTAACCCAGGCCGTGGGTCTGGGAGACGCCAGTACTGGGCCGGTGAGATCAGCTGCCCGCGGATGCCTGGGCTGTGGGTCTGGGAGGCGCTTGCACATGGCCGCCTCCATCAGGTGCCCTCTGCGACCTGGGCTGTGGGTCTGGGAGGCGCCCGTGCAAGGCGTGCACAATCAGCTGTCTGCCGAGGCCCGGCTGTGGGTCTGGGAGGCGCCAGTACCGGCAGGCAAGATCAGCTGCCCGTGGAGGTCCAGGCTGTGGGTCTGGGAGGCGACTGCGCAAGGCCGGCGCGATCAGCTGCCCACAGCGGCCCGTGCAGGGCAGGAGCCATTTGCTGCCTGTCCCAGCCTGGGCTGTGGGCCTGGGAGACCCAGGAGCTGCCTATACACCTCCCTCCCCACCCCCCCACCCCTCTCCCTCTGAGATCAGCTCCTATTTGCAGCTGGGGGGTGTAGGCCTGGGAGGCAGCCGTGCCCCCCAGAGCTATTCCTTCCAAGAGGCAGCCTGGGGTGTCAGGCTGCACCCCATGGAGTGATCCCCCACATACACTATAGCCTTGGAACTTCCCTTGCCGCCAGCAGAGTGATTCCAGATGGGTGGTGATATCTGGGAGATGCTGCCCAGCAAACCTCTCCCATTGGGTAGAAACTTCTGACCAGGTTAGGGAGGTAAATGGGTTTTGTTTAAAATCTTTAGGAACCACATGGAAATGTCTGAGGTAGGGTTTCACATGGGAAGTAACTTACAACTAATTTCTGAAGGCAAACCTGGACATTGCAGTTACATTACTGGAGAGTACCCCGAGGTCGGCGGTGCAGAGTGCTACCCACCCTGGTTCCTCAGTACCTTGGGCAGGGCTTGAGCCCACCCAGGAAGGCCTTTTCCCCTACAGTTTTCACCAAGGCAGGGATGTTTTGTAGACATGAATAAGAAGTGCCCATGCACAAGTCCTGAAGATGCCGGGGCCGGAAGAAATGACAATCAAACCGGGAAAAGAGCAAAACCAGAAACACCACCAATCCCATCATAGATCATCTTTTTCTTCAGATGACTGTGTGTTTCCCTCTTCTTTGTCTTCTGGAAGCAAGACAGATTCAAGTACTGACAATTCTACCAACGGAAAAGTTAAGATAAAGAGAGGACAGAAAAGGAAAAAAAGGAAAAAAGAAAGAAAGGACAAAAGTTGAAACATCAAGAAAAAGAAAGAAAAAAGGAAGAAACAACCACATCATATCACCTTTCTAAGGAAGAAACAACCACATCATATCACCTTTCATGAAATTCCTGTTTAAGTTTATTTTATGACACTTTTAGTTTGGGTTTACATTTTTACTGGTTTGTGAAGACCACGGCAGGTACACTGTCCAATATGTTAAAGAAAACAACCCTATCTACTAAAGTGGTAATATGGAGGGGAGAGCATTTGGGGGTGACCGGGCTGTCAGGGGAAGGCAGTTGGGGATGACTGGGCTGGCAGGGGAACAGTTAGGCATTGATCAGGCTGGCAGGAGAGTGGTTAGGGGGTGATCAGGCTGGCAGGCAGAAGTAGTTAGGGGCAATCAGGAAGGCAGGCAGGCAAGCAGTTTGGAGCCAGCAATCCTGGATTGTGAGAGGGATGTCCGACTGCCCGTTTAGGCCCGATCAGTCGGACATCCCTTGAGGGGTCCCAGATTGGAGAGAGTGCAGGCTGGGCTGAGGGACACCCCACCCCCGTGCACGAATTTCGTGCACCGGGCCTCTAGTTATATCAATAATAGCAACAAAACCTAACCTATAAAATACCTGGGAAAAAGCTATTGAAATAAAACCATAAAGTATTATTGAAAGACATAAAAGAAAATCTTGAGTGAATGAATGAAAATAATAAATGATTAAAGATAACAATAATCTTTAGATTTAGTTGAATTTCAATGAAAAAATATCAAAGCATTATGGCTGCTCAATCTCTTTTCTACCTTCACCTAAAATTAACAGGAAAAGAAAACCAAGCACCTGGCTTGGTTATTTAGGTAAGCAGGGAGGTGCCCTATTTCCAATGTAAGTTGTCTTATATGGTGCACAACATCCGCCTGCATTGTGGAATCTACCTCATTCCTAACTCCATGAAATTGAGGTAAGGTTGAGGCTTCCAAGTCCCCCAGAAGCCAGCCTCTATCTGGCCCACAGTCCCTGGATTCTATAAATGAAAGTCAGTTACCATCCGGGAGTGGGGCTGGGAGACTTCCTGCCTCTCTTCACCCTGCCCCGGTACTTTGTTCACTTCCACCCATCCCCCCTTGTCTCCCGAGGTCCTGCTGTGTGTTCTGCTAGTGCAGCTCACCCACCCAGTTCAGACCAGTTTCAGTTTTGCTCAGGCTCTTTTCAAGGGAAGACCTCCTGGGGCAAAGGGAGGGGAGTGACTTGAGTTAAAACTAAGTCTCTGGCCAGAGCACCTCCTGAGAACGCTATTTCTCTGTCATGGGTCATATGTCCTCCCTCGGATGGTGTCTGTTCTTTTTCTGTAAGGCTGCTTAGATGGTCTGAACTCAAATCCCAGCCTTGCCACTTGCCAGTTATATGACCTTGGAGAAAGTACTTAACTTCTCTGTGCCTCAGTTTCCTGATCTGCAAAATGGGGATAATTATAGTGCTTCATAGGCTTGTTGTGAAGATTAATTGAGCTAAAACATGTAATTGTTGAGAACACTGTCCGGCATATTCTAAGTGCTCAATAACAGTCCCTAACTTGCAAACACATACATGGTGCTTACCATGTGCCAGACACTGATAGAGAGGTGCTCACTAGCCCAACATAACACTGCTAGAGAAAGGATGAACTGGGATTCAAACCCAGGCAGTCTGGGTTTGAATGTACACTCTTGACTACTTCCCTCCACTATTCTTTTGGTTTTTCTACTTCCTAGTTCCTGCTTCTATATAACTGTAATTTGCTTTGATTCTACCTCATGGCTTCTCTCTTTAGGTACATTTCTGCCAAAAAAAGATTATATATATATATATGATCAACCCAACTCAGGCCATGCTGTAGGTTGTTGCCTAGATCCTGCATATATTGTCCTTGAATCATTGCCCTTGCCCTTATTCTCAGCTAGGGCCAGGGAGCAGCTACTTTAACATTGGCTGTGACTGGAGCAAATTCTCTTAGCAGGGCGGTCTCAGGGCAAGATGGCACCATGATTGACCTGCTGAATGCACTGTAAGAAAGGCTCTTGGCCCTACTGTCCTTTCTTCTGATAATGGATCTCCTATTTTGGACCTGGTTTTGAATAGGTGAGTAACAGGATGAGACAGTGGCCCTAGGAAATGGGTTTTATACAGGGAAGAATGTTGGTAATGTCTTCAGAATTTCAGGATATGGTTGTGATGGAAACTCAATTTTAGCACGCCATTCATACCGGATGAGATTAGCTATTTGCAGAAACGACACCATTTCTTAATGGTTTGGATATGCAGTGATTGTCCAAAGTGTCCTACCACGCACCAGGCTGTATTCTCAGAAAGCAATGTCTAGCATTAAGTAACCATCATTTGAGGTCCCTTTAACCTTTCACTCGGTCACTCATTCAACATCTGTGGGGCACCCAGCAGTTCTAAAGGGAGTAAGACCGTCCTAGTGACTGGTGCAGGTGATTCACTGAAAAAGGAGTCAGAAAGTAAACACCTGTCCATTTTAATGCAGCCCAATCAGAGAGAGAGAGAGAATGAAATATTAATGTCTTGTCATTATTGTTGGTCATCCATATGATGATTAGTTATGATCAAATTATGTGACTTTAGTGCTATAGCTCATCAAGGATGTGGCCATAGACCAGGTCCTTGTATTTAAAGGGAATAGATAACTCCTGGGGGATTTTGTAAGAATTAGAGATAATAGATGTCTGGCTTGGCGCCTGGGTGCTCTTATTTTTTCCCCCTGGAGTGGGAAGTGGCAATTCATCCCATTTCTTTGGCTCTTACTTTATGTTCATTAAGCAACTTTCTTGACATGTAATTGCTCCTCTGAGGCAATAATTCCAGGTGAGTGTTCTGAATGACCAACGTAAATTATCCTCTGAGATGTATTTCCCATGGTAGATTGATAAGTCAATGAACATATCAGTGTTCTGGTTGGCAAATGAGGCTCCTGCAAATATGGCTACAGGAGTAACTTCCCCACATAAGACCTATTCCAAGTGAACAGGTTCAGTCACATCTTAGGATCCCTAATTTTGAGGACTTGAGTACTAACACCTACCAGGTATTGCCTGCCCCTGAGGGTGAACCTGAGCCGGAGCTGGCTTGACTCTAGAGCTCCCACCTGAAAAGAGACCATTGATTTGACGATGTGATGTGGGCGGTTGAAACAGGGATGCCCTGGAAACCGATGCCCACGTTAGCCCTCATGCAATTGACCAGGTAAGAGGTAAAGCTGGCCTGAACTGAGATGGTAGCAATGGGCATGGAAAGAAGGAAAAGGCCATTGGAAAAACGGAGGTAGATTTGATAAAGTTTAGAATCGTAACTTTGTAAAATCTCGCAATGAATGGTTATCCAGGTCAACCGCCTTGTTTTTCACCTGTGAGTCCGGAGCCGCAGGTGATGTGCTTGGTTCTGTGTCAGGTACCGCTGCTCAGGGCTCTGGTGGACACACTGCAGACGGGCCCCCTGAATGGCTCTATTATGGCCTCGAGTGTTTTGCTAAAACATGTTGCATAATAGCTGTCTCAAGTACGCCCGGGCATGGCTTGAGCTATGGATACATACGCTGGGTGTATTAATCAAATTTAATAGGCCCCAGTGTTTGAAACAATGCTTTGAAATTTGCAGAGACGGCACAGAAGTGTGGCATTGTACAGCAAATAAAAGTGTTGCTACAATGCCTGTAAATCAGAGCTTTAAACTATGTTTCAATTATCCTTCTATTATCCAGCTGGTATTTAAGCATGTTTATTATTCAAATCAGCAGCGAATGTGCTGCTGTTGTGTAAACAACCGTCACTTGCCGAAACAATGATTAGGAGGCACCATCCCTTTCAGGTGTACTCAGGAGTACTTACACCCCAGCCTCTTGTATTTAAATATCATGTAAACACAATGCTTGAGTGACTACTTCCACTCCTGTTCCCAGTGCCTCATGCCAATTCTATTACATTAAGAGGGAAATCTATTAAATTTTTCATTTATACACATCCGTACACTGTTTTTACCCATTGTATCATTAAGGCTTAGATTAATATAATAGATAGGCTGAGAGATACCGTGTGCATTGAAACAGCCTGCTCAAAATAAAAGCCAATTTCTCTGCATTATGTGGGGGTGTTGGAAAGCTTTTGTGAAAACAATGCAAAGAAAATTATTTTCTGAATAAAAAGCGTGACCATGGAGAAAAGAAAAATTTGGCCCCCAGGAAGAGCAATCTTGAACCTTTATTAGCTCCATTACCGGTTCAGCATATAAAAAAGGTAGAGCACCAGGAAATAGGACATTTGTAGAACGAATCTGTGTCTCTTTTGAAGGTTTTCTGCCATTACTGGGAAGGCGTGTGTGTGCGTGTCAGGGCAGTGTCTGTGGGTGATGTTTGCTGGGCAGAGCTTGGAATTGCTGCCAGGCTATGTTTCCAGTGAGTTTTTCCTTTTTATATTAAGCCTCAGTTTCCACATATAAAGCTCAGTTTCTACATATAAACCAGGAAGACAAATTTTCGAACACGGGGCATTGTAAAAAATGGTCAGGAATTATAATCGGATCCACTGATGGGTACCACAAGGATTTTGCATTATCTGAGGCAGGCGTCCTCAAACTACGGCCCGCGGGCCACCTGCGGGTGTTTTTGCCGTTTTGTTTTGTTACTTCAAAATAAGATATGTGCAGTGTGCATAGGAATTTGTTCCTAGTTTTTTTTAAACTACAGTCTGGGCCTCCAACGGTCTGAGGGACAGTGAACTGGCCCCCTGTTTAAAAAGTTTGAGGACCCCTGATCTGAGGTATATTCTGAGGGCTCAATGAATTCTTGTTGATTGACTTTATTTGCTAAGCTGCAAATGACATCTCCTGTGCTTAGGGAGCCACTGACCAAAGCGGGTGGGTGCTAGAGAGAAAGGGGTAACAATCGTTTTTTTGATTTGGGATAGGAAATGCGCACTCAGCAAATTCGTGGTTTGGGGCTTGAGTACTTAGCAAAATCATCCAAGTGGTTTTGAAAAGAGCTGTGAGTTCATGTTGGGAGGTAATGTGAATAATATTCAAAATATTGCCTGAACTGATTTTAAAACACAACTAATTCCCACTTCCTTAGAATCTGTTCTCAGAGGGTAACTATTGCATTTATCACACATGGGACATTTTGAGAACGGGGTGTGATAAATCGTAATGCCTGCACATCGGGTGTGAACCACACATTCTTGGGGAAACTGGTACATGTGATTGCTCTGTAATCACATGGCTAAAGACTACATCTGGCTTAAGAATGAAAGCAAGGAAGCTGAATGAAAAATAGTGACTCAACAGTCTCACCAAACCCTTTTGAGGTTGGTTACTGTTTTGTCATTAGAGAAAAATAGTTGATATTTTTGTGAGTCCCTGGAGCCCGCACAGGCAAGTAATGTCAACTTTCAGAAAACCCAATAAGCAAAGTCTATTTTTATGCATTTGATAAATGAGCAAGTAGGTGTTCACTTTTCTTTTGTTTTCTTTACTATCTACCTGAGGACATGTGTGGAGAGAGGAGTGTGCGTTTCCTCTCCCATGGGGGAAGCAAACCAACTTGTAGGCTGCGCTGTGGCGTTCCCAGAAGCACGGGGGAGACCATGGATACAGGAGTGGATTCCTTCGCTCCTCTGCTCTGAACCCTCCAGCTCTTCATTCCTCCGGGAAGAAAGGCCACAGTCCTAACAGCCTAAAGGCGCATGTAATGCAGACCCTGTTGCTCTGATCACTTCTCTCTCTTCCCCAGCTACAGGGACAGCCATACTTCTTCTCACTGAGCTACAAACTGTCCTGCCTCAAGGCCTTGGCGGCCCCCTGGATTTCCCCCTGCTCCCCTCGCTCACCTTTCCAGACTGTTTAAAAGTCACCTCCTGGAGGAGATGGCCCCTTCACTGCTGCCCTCTCCCAGCACTCCTGACCCCCCTTCCCTGGCTCTTTTCCCATGAACGTGCCCCTTGCTCCTATATAAGTTACTCGTTTTGTGTTTCAGTCTTTCCACTCATAGAATGTAAATCCCATAATGGCCCGGAGTTTTCCCCATCTGGTCTCTGAGGTTCTCGGGTGCCTAGGTCACCACCCACTACGTGCTCGCTAAGTGTTTCTTGAATGAGTGAATGAGCAGCGGGGTCTTGATAAGTGGTATTGCTAGTCATAGCTGGTTACGCTTGGGGACATCCACATTACAATCGTAATGAGGCTCCCTCTTCATTTCTGACTGGTTTTTAAACCATAGGTCTTAAGGCTCCACTTCCACGTTTCTTTATTCTGCAGTGTCTCTGCAAGTAATTCATGGTCTATAAACCAACATTTACATGCCCGGAGGAAGAACCTGGCGGGGAACTTCAGAGTGAAAATCTTTATAAAGGAAGAAATTCCTCGGAAACGTGAATAATGGCTGCCCCCATGTTTGGAGCCAAATGAGCCAACCTTTAGGGAAAACAATTCTTGTCCCAATATAGGGTCTTTTGTAAACGGAAAAGACAGCTTGCTCTCAGTGTCCCTAACTAGTTGCACAGCTTCCCCAGCCTGCTACTTAAGAAGCTGTTAATGGCCAGCTTATTAGCCCATTAGCAACTGCATCAGCTCATTTGTAGACATTTAAGTGGTACAAATGGCTGGGAGTTGCAGCAGGGTGTGGGTTGGTTGACTTTAGTGCTTTGGCAAATTATCTGTGTGGGTAAGAGCAGGTTTCCTCATGTGCCGTTTACTTGTAATGAGGCACACCTGTGCTTCACTGCCCAAGGGGTAGAATTCTTAGGGTGGTCATTTGGAAAGGGGTGTTTGTACACTGCACTCACTCAGCTGCTGCTGACCTGACCATTAGCCGCCTATCTCTAATTGTCACCCCTCTGCCCTTGGCAGCTACTTCCAGTGACAGAGGAACTAATGAAAAACCCTGGTGCCTGAGCCTGAAGGCATGGCCTGTGTAGGTTGCAAGGAATTAGCTTGCCTTGATTCTTGATCTGTTTTGTTCCTGTGGTAGTCAGCATAGTGCCCCCCAGATATGACCATCCATGCGCATATATTACCTTACAAAACAAAAGGGACTTTGCCAATGTGGTTAAGTTAAGGGACTTGCGATGGGGAGAGTAGCCCGCATTACCCAGTGGGCCCAATATAATCACAAGGGTCCTTAAGTGGGAAGAGGGTGGCAGGGAAGAAGGTTAGAGTGATGTGATAAGACCTCCCTGTTTTTGCTGGCTTGAAGATGGAGGAGGGGGCCGTGAGCCAGGGAATGTGGGCAGCCTGTAGAAGCTGGAAAGAGGCCAGTAGACAGCTTGATCTTAGCCCAGTGAGACACATTTCCAACTTGTAACCTCCAAAACTGTAAGGTAATACCTTCACGTTGTTTTACACCATCACGGGTATGGTAATTTGTCACAGGAGTAACCGGAAACTAATGCTTTACCGAAGGTGATTGGTGGACTTTGTGGCAGGGCAAGTAGAGTGTCCGAGAATATAATTCCTTTTCTTAACATGTTAGGGTGGCAGGAAATGGGCACAAAAATCAGGTTTTCTACAACAATATTTGGAGAGTACAAACTTTAATCTTCACCCCATTCTAAATACATTGCATTAGCAGGAGCTAAAAAAAAAACTACCAACACAAAAACAAAAAGCTCCCAAATTTGCCATCCCAGACCCTGTGGCATGCATAGCATTGTAACAGGGGAGAATAAATACATTCACACCTGAAATAGCTTGAAACATGAAACTACGTGGTCAAAAGCAACCATCACCAGAACAAAATAATATTGCATGAAGTGCATACGATGACACGTGCACTTTTTCAGCAATGTGCATCAGTCCAGACGTTCTAATAGCCATCAACAAATAGACCCCATGATGGCTGTTGCTCCCAACACCTTGCACTGAAGTCCTCATGCATATTGCCAGTGCTGTGTCCTCCACGCTGCTTATGGCTTGGCAATTGTTTTCACCCATTTTATTAGTTCTCATCTGTTTCATTAGTTCTGAGCTGTTTCAGCGACCTTCTCAATTCCAGTCTTTCTTCTGTTTCTTCACTCTCCTCAGAATGCCTTTCATGTTTGGAGTTTATTTTGGTCTTTAGAGCCATTTTGAAAAATCCTAAGGTATGTCATTAGGATGTTTTATGACGTCTCGGCAATCTTGTACCTGACTCGCCAATTGAAAATCATACTTTTTACCTTTGATTAATAAATGCTGGGGGAAGTATCTATATTTGTAAATACTCTTTAGGCTTGTATTAAGTTCAAAACTGGTGACAAGTACCTGGCATTGCTCATACAAAAATCCCAAGCTTCACTGTATAAAACATTCAGAAAATCATGTTGTTATTGTAGTGGGTTGAGTGGTAGCCTCCCAAAAGACATATCCACATCGTAACCTCCAGAACGAATAGTCCAGAATCCAGACTCTGAGACAATGACCTTACTTGGAAGAAGTGTCTTTGCAGATGTAATAAGGTTCTCAAGATGAGGTCCTCCTGGATTACCCAGGGGGCTCTAAATCCAATAACGAGCCCCTTCAGAAGAAATAGAAGAGGAGATACCCAACAGAAGACTATGCGAAGATGGAGGCAGGCATTGGAGTGCTGCAGCTACAAGCCAAGGAACACCTGGGGCCACCAAGAGCTGGAAGAGGCAAGGAAGTCTTCTTTCCTAGGACCATGGCAGGGAGCACTGCCCTTGGCCTCCAGATTCTGAGAGAATTCATTTCTGTGGTTTTAACTCACCAAGTTTTTCATTTGTCATGGCAGCCACTGGGAAGTCAGAGTCCTAAAACATTCAGTCCCTACAGGTTACCTATTGAAGCCAACATTTATAAATTACCAGGCATGGTTTTCATGAGATCATTGAGTTACTGGACCACACTCATTGGCTTAAACGATTATATGAAAAACGCACCCAGCTGAACCTATCAGAAAGAGTCTAAGTGTCTTTCGTATATAGGATGACTGATATCAGTAAAGATTATAGTGTGTTTTCACATACATGTATTCATATATGGCCATGGAGTGGGTTTGAAGTTATTTTAAGAAAGCATCATTGTAGCTGAGTTCTGAGTGAGACCTTCATGGCTCTATCCCAGAAGGAGAAGAGGGGAATGGGAATTGCAGCTGATCCATTCATTTTATAGGAAAATTTAATTATTAGCCCCAGGAGGCATTTTATTTGAATTTTATGTGACCACTGCATTGTCAGCGGATAGGGGGAGAAAGACCTTGGGGCAAGGAAATGGGAAAAATCCTCTTAAAGTATGTTCACAAAATATAACTGTCATTCCATCCTGGAACTTAATAGAAATCCTCCGACTGTTGTTCTGCCGTCAACAAGACTCATCTGATAATTGGTGACCATGGTAACAAAATCAGGTCATAGGGAGGTTCATGCTGAGATCAAGCATATGTAGATCTCCTAGTTCAAACATACATAAAGATAAGAACCTGTTGGTAAGAGTCCGAAATGTTATGTTGAAGATGGGCTCTCCTACCCTGAGCTTATAATACTGAGAAAATGATCGTTTGATTGCAATAGCCATGCGTTTGCAGAAAAGGAAGAGATTTGTTGGATTCACTGGGGGGGAAACAATAATTCAGAAATGTGAGACCAGAATGAATGCAGAGATGTTGCTTCATAGATCTGTGTAATTTACTCCCCGGGGTTTGTAGTGTGTCTGACTTATATTTTAGACATAATTAAGTAATCAGCAGTGTACATTGTAAAATGAATGTTTAGGCTGCTTGAGGTTAAATTTTCACAGCCATAGCAGCTGCGTGGTACTAGCGACCACCCCTCCCCACAGCCAAATCCTCTCCCCTGCATACAGTCAGTTATTTAAAATCTGTGAATGGGACTAAAATTATTTCCACAGTCACCATTTTTCTGCAGATCTAAGGAGCAACCGCCTGGTAACCACTGGATACCGGGATTACTGCACTCCGTGCTAGTGAGCATTCTCTGTTCTGGCTCAGTAGCTGAAGGGACAATAATAATATCAATTATAGAATGAATAATACTTTTATTTATGTGGGATTTCATTTGATCCTCCAATAGCCCAGCAAGGTAGGAAGGCGTCCCCATGATGCAGGTGAGAAAATTGAGATGCTGAGCAAAGTTACTGTTCTGGGAAGCCATAGGGCTTCTGCTTTTTATTTTATTTATTTTTTAAAATTTTAACATTTTCAATTACAGGGGACATTCAATATTATATTAGTTTCAGGCATATAGCATAGTGGTTAGATTATGTAACTTATGAAGTGATTCCTCCTGTTAAGTCTAGTACCCATCTGACACCATATACATTTATTACAATATTATTGGCTATATTTCCTAAGCTGTACTTTACATCCCTGTGACTATTTTGGAACTACCAATTTGTACTTCTTAATCCCTTCTCTTTTTCACCCAGTCCCCTCAACAATTCCCCCCGCCCCCCGGCAACCATCAGTTTACTCTTTGTATTTGAGTTTATTTCTCTTTGGTTTGTTCATTTACTTTTTGTTTTGTTAGATTCCACATAAAAATGAAATCATACAATATTTGTCTTTCTCTAACTGATTCACATACCATAATACCCTTTAGGTCCATCAAGGTGTCACAAATGGCAAGATGTCATCCTTTTTTATGGCTGAGTAATATTCCATTGTGTATATGGACAACATCTTTATCCAATTGCTTATTTATGGACACTTGGATTGCCTCTATGTATTGGCTATTATAAATAATGCTGCAGTAAACACAGGGATTCTCTCTCTCTCTCTCTCTTCCAAAACAAACAAAAATATAACATTTTTTTCATTTTTATTAGCAAAAGAAACAGTTGTTTATTATAAATTTAAAAATTCCAACAACACAGACATATAACAAGAAAAAATGTGTCCTCCATTCCTACTCCTTAGTAGTAACTATTGTTAACATTGATGTGGATAGTCTTATATTCGTGTATACATTCTGCTCTACAATTTACTTTTTTCATTTAACATCTTTGCATGTTAGTACATGTAAATCTAGAACTAGTAAATTAGTATACATGTAAACCATGTAAAGAAACATTTTTAATTCTACAGTACTGTTTTAGAGAAATGCAATTTTATTATTTTATGAACAGGGGCTAACAAATGGAGCTAACAAAGTGTTTCCTAGTAGAGCTTTGGCTTCAGTTCATAAATTACCTTCACATCTGTCGTATCACTGTCATAACTGTCCTACGAGGTGGGTTATGATCCCCGTTTTATAGATGAGGAAATGGAGACTCAGGGAACAGAGGTGACTTAGGTTCACACAGTTAGTGTTTGAACTAGGATTTTGGACGGCTGTGTCAGGACTGTTTATAAGCTTTTATTCTTACTAACAGATTTCATTCTTTGAGTATATGAGCCTTCATCTTCCTCATCCCCGTCTCCCTCCATCAGGTTTGCCTGGCAAAATCCCAGCCCTAGTTCATTCAACTCTCCTCCCCTCCCATACCTCAACTAGACAGCTCCAGCCCACTGGAGAGAAACGTGGGCCACACGAAGTGTGTTGCTTTATGTTCACGATTGACCAATCTCAAGTGGGCCCTCAGTGCTCCCCAGAAGTCCTACAGTCCAACACTTCCCACATCTGTCACCCTCCCTGTCTCCTAGCTGACAACTTTACCTTGCTCTTATCTTTCCATCTTCCAGCAACCAGAGTGATCTTTCTATAACCCAAGTTAAAATAATGATCATCATAGCAAATATTTGCTGGGTGCTAAACATTATATACACTGAGTGGCCAGATTATTATGATCTCTGAACGCATAATAATCTGGCCACTCAGTGTGTGTGTGTGTGTGTGTGTGTGTGTGTGTGTGTGTGTATAAATTAGAGGCCCAGTGCATGAATTCGTGCATGGGTGGGGTCCGGCCAGCCTGGCCAGGGGGAGGGGACATGGGCGGTTGGCCGGCCTGCCTGCTGGTCGAACTCCTGGTCGAGGGGACAATTTGCATATTAGCCTTTTATTATATAGGATATACACTGAGTGGCCAGATTATTATGCCACTCAGTGTATATTTAATTCTCACAACAATCCTACATGGTAGGATTTATTATTATACGTGTTTTACAGATGAGAAAACTTTGGCAGAATACAATTATATAACTTGTTCAAGGCCATACAGCTAGTAAATTAGGAGTAAATTTGATGAGTGATAATTGTGAGGGGCTCAAAACAGGGGTTGTTAGCTCCACCTTCCTAAAGTGATTGATTTTCCTTGCCCACACCTTTCAACTTCATGGTAATAGCCATGCCATTGACCCTATAGTGAGTGAGTGTGTGAGGCACTGCATGAAGTGCTTTACACACATCTTTTATGGCAGTGGTCAGCAAACTCATTAGTCAACAGAGCCAAATATCAACAGTACAACGATTGAAATTTCTTTTGAGAGCCAAATTTTTTAAACTTCTTCTAACGCCACTTCTTCACAATAGACTCGCCCAGGCCGTGGTATTTTGTGGAAGAGCCACACTCAAGGGATCAAAGAGCCGCATGTGGCCTGCGAGCCGCAGTTTGCCGACCACGGTTTTATGGGATAGTCCTGTGAGTGGGTGGTATTAGCCCCATTTTACAGATGAGGAGACTGAGGCTTAGTGTATTAAGGCTGGTAAAGATGGGATATTTACTTTGGTCTTTGGGACTTCTAAGCCCAGATTTTCCCCACTGGACAGATTCTCAATGAGTGAGGGAAGAAGAGCTCCGAGGTTGCTTCAACACTCCCTTCTCTCAGAAGGGAAGTTAGTGGACCTACTGAGTCAGGGACTGGTGCCACTGGGCTGGGGCTGGAGTTGGCTCTTCCTTTTAGGGCAGTGGGAGACCTGGATGATGAGAGCCGAGTAACCCTCTCAGGCAGTCAGAAGTGAGAACAGCACAGAGATGGCTGGCCTGGGGCAGGATAGGCCTCTGCCTCCTGGGTGAGGGGCAGGGAGGGAAACGGACAGTTCTATTTTTTCCCCAGGCTTGGCAGCGTGCCCAGGCTCTGCTGGCACTTAGGTGGCTTATGAGGTTCAGGTCACAGTGGAGCTATGCTGGATGTCCCTGGCAGCCATCAGCCTGCTGTGGGCAGAGAATCTGACTCTCCCAAATCTTTTCTCCACCTCACCTCAACTTAATAATAAGGACCATAGTTCACCCTTTTCTCACCTCCTGAGGCTTCCTGTTTCGGTCTGTGGTCTTTGGAAATTACCACGAATCCCGTGGAGATCAGCGTCTTGCCATGACTTTGTCTCAGGGACTTTACACAAGCAGTCTCTCCCCTACCTGGAACCCATGCTCGCCCACCTGCTCACACTCCCTTGCTCCCTCTATCACAGTTGACACTTAAGCAGCTATCACTTCTCAGCTTCAAGGTTAGATCTCCCTGACCAGGTCAGGGCCCCAGGGCCCCAGGCCTTTACTTTCAAAGTACCATAAGAGACTATTGCTTATGTGCTTATCACTTAACACTTATCACATTTGAAATGACATTTTCTGTGCTTATGTTTGATTAATCTCTGTCTTCCGAACTAAACTGTGAAATTAATCTATATATATAAAAAGCCAGCGAATGGAACGCCGGAAAGACCGGTCGCTATGACGCCCACTGCAGCCAGCGAACTGGCCCAATTAGGCGGTGAGGCTGGCCGACCAACCTCCCATGACCCTTCCCCCAGCCGCTGACCCCTGATCAGCCTCTCCTACCCACAGCCCCTCCCCACGCCGGCTCCACCACCAATCAGCTCCACCACCCCAATCAGGGGCGGGGCCTACTGGCCAATTGCCTGCAGCCCCTCCTCCCAGCTGGCCTGGCCCCAATCCACCCCAATTGGGGCCGGGTGGCCAGACCCCACCCATGCATGAATTCGTGAACTGGACCTCTGGTAATAATAATAAAGATCATGGTAAAGGTTACAGTGACAACAATAATACCAGCTGACATTTATTGAGCCTGTGTTCTGGGCACACTGCTAAGCTTTTTCATGTGCTACCTGATTTAATTCTCACAACAACCCTGGGGATATGTACTACTTTTATTCTCATTTCACGGATGGGTAAGTTGAGCTTATGTAACTTGCTCGGATTCACCCAGCTCCTTGGTGGAGTTGCTTGGCTCTGAACACAGGCTTCTTGACTCCAGGGCTTGCTTTAACCTACATGAGGGTGGGGACTGTGTTTTAGCTCACCATTGGTTCCTGGAAAGAGACTCAGAGGAAAATAGTAATGTCTTGTGAATTGAGTTATTGCTTTCTTGTGGGTTGATTCTTCTCTGGGTGTCCAATGGACATGAACTCCAGATTCTGCTTGGGATTGGGTGGTACATCCCATCCACTCTGTTCAAGCACCTGTGCCCCATGGAGCTTTAGGGGTCACACTCCATTGAAGGCCCCGAGGCATCAGGAATAGCCCCTACAAGAATTCTTTTCCACTTCCAAGACTTACTCCTCCACTTTCACCCCTTGGCCCATTCCATCTCTCCTCTTTACCTGACTGCCCTGCCTTGGGAAGTAGGTGGGGTTTTGCCTGTGTATTTTCTTCCAGTAGTTTTCTGCTCTTCCTTTCTTCCTCACGTAGCTCATCCAGCATGGAGGGCAGGTCTTCGGGGAAATCCCTTGGGCATCTCTGGCAGATCTGAGCATTTGTCAGGCTTTCAGCTACTGACTCGAGATCCTGTTCCTACACATGGTGTTCCAGCATCCAGGTCTGTCACCAAATACGTCACTCAATCTTCAAGTCCAATGGGCCACCACTGGATTAAAGTAATGCCGCAAAAAACCAGAGGGGTCAGAGCAGCCACCCAAATAAACTTCTCATGGCCTCTCATAGTTTCTGATGCAAACCAGGGTCTCTGGGTCAGCAGGACCTCCCATGATGCCCATGCTGGTGTGCCTGTGGGCCCTCCTGTCGAGGGCCTAATGGCAGGAGGCAGGTCTGACTAATGAGGGCTCAGGAGCACCTGCTGAATGTGGAGGGCATCTTTCCCTGAGCTGTTGGCTTATGTCTCTGGTTGGTGCTTCAGTCCAGTCTGGCTTGTTTAAGGCTTATTTGAGCATATTTCTGCCTCCTTTATCGAGAACCGAAAGGGCAGGACTCATGCCCATGTCATCCTCACTCTGCCCAGCACTGCCATTGACACACTGCTGCCTCATAGAATAGTGAAGGAGAGAATGTCAAGGGCTTGGTGTAGGAAGGTCCTGTGTGCATAGGTAGATCCTTTAGAACAGTGGTTGGCAAACTGCGGCTCGCGAGCCACATGCGGCTCTTTGGCACCTTGAGTGTGGCTCTTCCACAAAATACCACAGCCTGGGCGAGTCTATTTTGAAGAAGTGGCGTTAGAAGAAGTTTAAATTTAAAAAATTTGGCTCTCAAAAGAAATTTTCAATCGTTGTACTTGGCTCCGTTGATATTTGGCTCTGTTGACTAATGAGTTTGCTGACCACCGCTTTAGAAGATGATTCTGGAGGAGTGGGAATGAAGGAGTGGGGAGATACTGGTGAGCTCAGGTGGGGATGGAGCGCAGAGCAGGGAGGAGCTGTGTTAGAATGAGGTGTTGGCCGGGAGTAGAGAGATGGAAGGGCCTTTTGAAAGGAAATCCCAGTTTCTTCCTCTCCTCTTTCCATTTCTTTCTCTTCCCTTTTCTCTCCCACTGTGTTTACCTTGGAATCTCTTTGGCTACTTAGTCCAACATAGACTGGCATCTGTTATATCACTTGGCTCCTGAAACGCATTCCCTATTTGGAATGGAGAATGAAGACAGGGAACAGCAGGGCAAAAAAAAAAAGGGGGGGGGATTAATTTGATGAGCACTTACTATGTATCAGATACCACATTAGGCACTTAACTTAGGTTGTCCCATTTCATTCACATAGCAATCCAAGGAGGTGGGTGTGGTTACCCCCATTTTAGAGATGAAAAGCCTGAGGCTCAGGTACAGTTAGTAACTCACTCAAGAACACTTGGCCAGTTAGTGGAGCTGATCTACACAACCAGGTCTATCTGATTCTAGAGCTGGGCTCATGTCCCAGCTAGGAAACAGCAATCCTCTAGGACAGGTAGAGGAGAGAGGAATGGAGGCCTCCAAGTGGGTGGGACATAACTTCTCAGGGTTCAAAACATTTCAGGCTATCAATGGAAAAGGCTTTTCTAAACTCAGCCTGGCCTTCTCTTCACCCTCTTCTCGACCTTGGAGAGAAGGCTCTGTCTGTGTTGAATTGTGCCTGTACTATAGTCATCCCACTGGGTACCTTGTCCTTAGTATTAGAGAGACATTCTCGTGCCAGACACAGGTGTGGTTCTGGGTCTGATTGACCTCATCCTTCTGGGTTCTGTCCGTCCCCACAAGGAAACCCACAGAGGCTGGTGCTCTGAGAACATCCTCTCCCCCCACCCTTGTCCCCAGCTCAAGTACGCTTTTCTTGGCATCGGAGAGTCAACAGGTGTGACCAAGTGTACGGAGACCTGGCATGCCAGGGCTGGCACTGCTGATGGCCTTCACTCACAAGAGATGGCAATTGCCACCTTCCGCAGGCTGCCCATCAAAACACATTGTTGCCTGGCACCTCCATAGGCTCCCACCAACTTGTGAGCAGGCACGGTGCCATCCCGGCAGATGGGCAGAAGGGGTGGGGAGCAGCCCAAGCAGGCCCATCCTGGAGGTGCATAAAGTGGAGGTGGTGAGGGTTTGACTTCCAACTGAGGCTGTGTCAGGATGACTCCCTCCACCTCGGATGTAGAGGATGGAAGTTAGAGGGGGATGAGGTCTATGGTTTGGACTGCACCTAATTGGCTAAGGTTGTTTTTTTTTTTTTTTTTTTTTTGGGGGGGGGGGGGGAGGGCATGACTTAGAACCCAGCAAAAGATTGTGACTTTGACTTTAATGGCCTTAAAGGGAATTAGGGAAATCGGGGGAAAACACTTTGAATACAGGAGATGAAGGAGGACAAGAGAGGATTCTAAAGAGATTTTTACATACTGTATGACCCCTTTGCCAACCCGATCTCCACTACACCCAAGTATCCTAACAGCAGGTAATAGAGCCCCCGCTGCCGCCAGGCCACGGCCAATCAGGTTGGGGTCAGGGTTGGAGGAGCCCTAGCCATGGGTGGTTGGTAGTGCAGGCAAGGGGCTCCCAGGAGGAAGGAAATCGACAGTGCTCCCATTGCCCAAGGAACGGTGTCATGATTTTGGAACTCAGCGGGGTGATTGTCAGCACATCCAAGCATCCTGGAGGGCCATCTAGGCCTGGCCTGCAGAGTCCATGGGAAGGGCAACAGCCAAGCACAGGCTCCAAGAGGAGAGAGTGCATCTCAGAGTTTCTAGGCTGTTTGGGGTGACAGAGGGATGGAGGTGGCAGCAACGAATCCTGAAAGGAGGATGGACAGAATGCCAGGCTGGGAGCTTGGGCTTCACCTGACAGGCAAGAGAGCCATGGACAGGTAGAGTGGAGGAGTGCTTGGACAAGAGCTTCCCCGAGAAACCTGGTGAAGGGGGTGATGGGCAAGAAGAGCCCAAGCCAGGAAGTCAGGGCCAGGGGTTTCTTTGCCCCAAAGGAGGGCAGGCAGGAGAGCCGAAAAAGAAAAGGGTGGGAAGGCCCACTAGGATACGCTAATGATGGGATACAGCCTTGAAGGGAAAGGGAAGAGTGGAGGAAGAGAGCGATGGAGATAATGGAGGGAATGGAGAAAGGGAGGTCAGCAGGAGGCTCTGGTTTGATGGGCAGGTCTTTGAGCTGGGTTATTTTATAAACACGGTACATATTAGTTTGCACTATTCGTGGATAACTAAGAATTAACTTTCTGTAGCAGCTTATTATTCTCACAGGTAAAAGGTCCCTCCTCCCCGCCCCCCCCCCAGGTCTGAGCTTCAGCTACCCCTTGCATTTCTGCCCAAAATACGTTTTTCACTTTTATGTGAGGTTGTTCTTGACCCAGCCTGTCTTCAAAGCCAGCCTCGTTTTCCCTGAAACCTTCTCTCCACTTCCACACGCCGCTGTAATCTTTTGGTTATGGTGTTGAAAAATGGACAGACTCTGCCAGTCTGAAATGACATGTGGGGCTCTGTTTGTGGCCTACCTGGCAATTAGCCACACACCATTCTATCTCTGCAATTTTACTGCAAAAGGAGAAAGCAGGCCAGTCACCGTCCTGGGGGAAGCTGAGGAGTAGCAGCGTCGAAAGCTGTGTGTCTGGAGGGTTGGTAATCAAGGCTGTCCCTGGACCGGCCCCGAAGCTTCCGTGCAGGCTGATTCCTTTCCTTTCCCACGCCTCTCACCCCTTGCTCACATCTGTTCATTAAGAATGACAGAATCTATAAGATAATCCCTTTCCAGGGTAGCAAACAGGTTTCCCTTTCTCGTGTTAACTCTGAAAGATGTACAGTGACCGCCTGGAGTATTGCCCTGGGAAAGAGTTTAAAACTCTGGATGGACTCAGTGGGAGAGAGTGCTGTGATCCATTAGCAATGTCTGTTACAGGCGGAGAATAGAAAGTAGAGATGCCTGCTGCATAGCCGACATCTCTCATCATGACGCTTATAACCTGACTCTTGAGAGGTGTGAAAATCAAGGCTGAGAAACATTGTGACTTATTCAAGATAATAAAAGCTAACGTGAATGTTAGGAAGTATTCTAAATACTTCATATATGTAACTCATTTAATCTGCACAACACCTCCTCGCTGTTCACCCTCATTTTACAGAGGAGGAAATAGGAAGCACAGAGAGGTTAAATGACTGCCCAAAGACACAGAGCAGGAAGAGGAGCCAGTGTTGAAATCCAGAGTCTGATTAAAGCTGCATCCTTCAACTGCTGCCTTCTGCTCTGTGCGAATCCTTAATAGTGGGGCCCAGAGCCCAGGTCTTCTGGTTCCCAGCCCAGAGGTATTTTCTGCCATGGAAACATGATATGCTCCCCTGTGTTCAGTCAAATGCCTCAAAATTAGAAGGCAAACAAAGAATACCACTAAAAGAGGAACAAACACTTTATTCAGTATCCAGGGCATGCCAGGCACCGTGCTAGGAGCTGAGGAAGGGAAAATAAATAAGTGCCACCCAGGCACTGTCTTTAAGCTCACCCCTCAGAACAGAAACGGTCCATCGGAAGTCCCACTTCATTCACGAAGACTTTGCCTGCCACCGCCTGCCCTGAATTTGGGCTGGTCTACATTCCTGGGCAGCTGATAATGTTCTCTTCTATATTCTAAGCACCATTGCCACCCCCAGGCATGGTTCATCCGATGGGTTAAGTTTACACAGAGGACATAGATGTTGACACAGTAGAGTTCTACGTGGTGCCCTACTAGCCCTGAAAACTGTTTAGTGGCTTCACTTCATGGGGCTACTTTGCTTTGAGAAAGCCAATCAACTTAGGTCAGCAAGCTCCATCTGGAGGTTCATTGTATTAAATCCTCTTTAGACACTGGTTCTCTGGCTGTGTTATCAGTTAATTTATTTATACCTCATCTCTTTCCAGGAAGAATCTAAAGTGGCCATGTGCAATACAGTTAATGGAATAGAATAAAAAAATAGAAAATCTTGATTGAGACAAAGAAGGGAGAGCAAATATCGCCCGTCGTATCAGTTAACACAGTGGTTGTGATGAAGCAGTAAGTTCCATGTTGTGCTTCCTGGCAGCCAGAGGAAGGTGGAAAGCAGATCAATTCATCTGTTATTATCAGAAAGGAGAAAGCACAGTAACTTCTCAGAGGGTCCCCGACTCATCTAAGTCAAGGGAGATGCTTGATCACACTTGGCTGTTGTGGTTTAATACATATTCCTGGTTCTTGGCACAGAGCTCCTAAAGCCCTTGGGATTTCCAGAGTGATAGGAAGAGTGCTTTTTGTTATTCATAATGAGGCTCTTTTGATTAGACCTGAGTTTATGCTAATAAGGCGTCTTAAGGCCAGGCCTGCCACCAGAAAGACCAGGTGATTAGAGGGTCGGAATTTTTAGCTTCACCCACTGACCTCTGGCAGGGGCTGGGGTGAGGAGCTGGGAATTAAGCTCTATAAAAACTCCTGAACAAGGAGAGTTGATGAGCTTTCAGGTTGGTGGACATTGAGGTGCTGGGAGGGTGGTAGGCCTGGAGAGAGCATGGTGTGTGTGTGTGGGGGGCCTCACCCCCAAAACACCTTGCCCTCTGCATCTCTTCTACTTGGCTGTTCCTGCATTGTATCCTTTACAATAAACCTGTAACAAAAGGAAAGTGCCTTCCTGGGTTTGGTGAGCGGTTCAAGCACATGACAAACCTCAGAGGGGGAGTGGAAAGCCTGGGTTGGTAGCCAAGTTGGACAGAGTATATGGAGTGTAGGTAACCTGGGGTTTCTACTCACCATTGGTGTCTAATGTTTTTGGGGGCAGTTTTGTGGGACTGAGTCCTTAACCTCTGGGTCTGCACAACTTCTGGGTAGCTAGTGTCAGATTGAAATGACTTGTAAGACACCTAGGCAGTGTCCGCAGAGAATGGTTGTGAGATGACTTGAGTCTTATTGGGGTGGATCCATCTGGGGCAAGGGAACCCAAGAGGATGGGGAGGGTGGCCACATCAGGGGGGATTTTAACTCCCAGGAGCCTCTCCCCTAGGACATTGGACGGTTACAAGGGACTCTCAGCTCCCTCCCAGGTTCTTAGTGGGAATGAATTAGTTCCTTCGGGAAACTCCTTGGTTCCCAGGCTTGGAGGGTTAATTTAATGAGCGTCTGCATGGTGAGGCACCTGAGCAGGAAGGAAATGGCAGCGCCTTGGCAGCTTGAAGAAGAAGTCTTGGGCCCAGCATCTCTTTCCATCCTGGATGTTTTAGGATTTTTTTTATTATGACTCTTCCATTCTAGGACATGCTCTCCTGTTCTTGGTGTGAGAAACATGTCTCTTATTAGGGAATACAGAATTAGAGCTGGATGGAGAACTACAATGGATTTAGGAGGACAGAGAAAACCTACCGAATGACCCCACCTCAGGCCAAGTGAGGGTGCGTGTGACCGTGGGCTGTGGGCAAAGAGTTTAATGGTGAAGAACTTCCTGGCGAAGGAAGTTTTTAAAAGGATATAAGAAAACAACTTGATAGAAACAGTGAGACTTGAAGTGGCCTTTCAGGGAACGGTAGGGTTTAGACGGCTGTAAAGACGAGTGAAGGTGTTTTGGAGTGAGGGAACAGCTTGAGCGGAGGTGTGAGGTAGGAATGAGTATTCCGTGGGGAGGGATCACAGGAAGATGACAGTACCTACCCAGTGTGAGTTCATTCTGTGTAACAGCCACTGTTCCAGATTCCTGCCTGAAAGCTTGCATTCTACTGGAGGGGACAGACATGAGAGGAAGCAGCAACATAAAATGCTCATGGATGATTACAGAGGTCAGGAAGGAAATAGGGTGCTGTGATAGAGAGTAATGGGTTGTAGTTTGCAAAGTGCTCTCTTACCCACTATTTAATCCACATCACGACTCTTTGATGGAGGCAGGGCAGACATTATTGTCCCCATGTCACAGATAAGGGGACTCAGCCCTCATATTTAACACAGGATAGCAATGCACACACACACTCAGAGAGGAGGAGGAGGAGGAGTTGGAGAAAGAAAAAGAAATAAGGGAGAAAAGATGAGTAGAGGAGGAGGGTAAAAGGAGAAGGTGGAGGAGAGAGAAGGATGAGAATTGAAGTTTAATAAAAACACACGTCGCATAAGGTTAGGTGGGAGGATGGACTGACAGAGGCCTTGGGGGAGTGAAGGGAAGGGAATCCTTCATCCACAGGAGGAGCAGAGGAGGGCAGGGATGGTGCCTGGACCGGGGACGGCAGAGTGAGGTCAGGGAGGGAGACAGGACAGTCTCCAGGAGATCCCCGGGCTAGGACAGCAGCATAAACAGTGTTAGTCCACTGATGACTAGGGTGCACTGCCTAGAAAATCTTCTCTTAAGGACTTTAAGGGTACGGCTTTTATTTTTAAGTTTTGTTGATAGGCAGGGTTTGTCAGAAGGATCAATGCCTCTAGTAACACCCCTCCCCCGTCCTCTTTGTGGGTTGCAGCTGCAGCAATAGGAATGTGACCTTGGGCCAGTCCCTGACTCTCCAAACCTCAGTTTCCTCATCTGAAACAAAGGAGGCCAGCATGGCACTCCTGGCACTGGGTGTGAGTATCACGAAGCACCCACCTGAGCCTTTGACTATGCCTCAGGCTGTTCCCAGCTTCACAGAAGTAGGAACCACACCCAGGTTTGCTTCCACTTAAGCTCCTGGGTGTTCAGGCCAGAACAGAGAGGATAGCGGACAGGGGGGTGCACAGTGGCATGCACAAGCCTGAGGTCACGGTTGTTTTCCCACGAAAGGATTCTGATTGTATGCCAAGTTATCACTTAAACAGGTCTCATTTCTTCAAGTTCCATTTTAGGACCTATGGCAGGGGTCCTCAAACTTTTTAAACGGGGGGCCAGTTCACTGTCCCTCAGACCGTTGGAGGGCCGGACTATAGTTTAAAAAAAATACACTGTGAACAAATTCCTATGCACACTGCTAAGTCGGCTGCTAAGCAGGACAGGCAGCGGCGGCAAAAACACCTGGCGAGCCGGATAAATGTCCTCGGCGGGCCGCATGTGGCCTGAGGGCCGTAGTTTGAGGACCCCTGACCTATGGCATCAAAGCCCTAGTGTTGCCCAGTCTAGGGTCATGGCCAGAAGCCATGGGAGACACTTGCATAGATGCTATGAAGTGAAATGCATGGGCAGTATTGTGGCATCCGACCCAGGGGAAGAAACACTATAAATATATTTTTCATTTGTTTCTTATGAAATCCACTCATAAGAGATCTTTCCTCAAGCAGCTAAACACATTATCTTCTTAATAGGCTTTTTCCCTGTTCCTACCACGTAGGCCACTCACTTTGGAGAGGTCCTCCATTTGGAAGAAAGCCATTAAAGGACATTAATTGAGATCATTTCAATATGTTAATCCACCGTTTCCTCTCGCGGTGCATCCTGAGACGAGGACTCCAGCTCGCCTCCCACTCTGTATGCGCCAGACCTCCACACCCGAGGCTTATCACAAGCAATTATCTTACCCAAATAAAAAATGAAAATGGAAAAGTTAAATAAATAACGGGACATCTTGATGGAATCGCAGTAATGCTCGTCTTGGTTAACATTAGCCCTGACTTTTGGACAGCGAGATTTGTTAATGCGTGTGTCCTTTGTTTAGGCATCTCTCTCTGTAAATCTCATGACTTTCCAAAGTGATGGATGGCAGCCATCCCTGCTCTCCCTACAAATACGTTCTCCGGGAAAACGGAGGAAGCAAGTGGACACTGTCGCCCTGACCTAAGTACTGCTTAGAAGGGGGTGTGGGGGGAACCCTCCACACGGGTTTCACCTAACGATTAATGTGGTTTACTCCACAACCAGCAGAACTTTCTGTTGTTCCTTGCTTTCCTGCTGTGTACGGAGCTCTGCATACCTGTGTCAGTCAAGTTCAATGAACTTGAACGGGAACCTGTACCTATGGGTAGCAGTTAGGATGACCCGGCCTGGCCTGTGGCAGTAAAGAACCCTAAACCTTGGGAGTTAACACAGCAGATGTTTGAGTCCTTCACGCCAAGCCCGCTGTGGTTTGTCACAATAGTTGCCCTGCAGATGCTCTGGAGTCCTGGACTGCTCTGACCTCTTGGCATTCTCCCCGCCAATGTGCGAAGGCTTCCCCCATGGTCTCAGCAGGGGAAGAAGCCTGGAGATTCAGGCACCGATGATGATGCTTTGGCAAGGAAGTGACAGGCCGTTTCTGTTCACATTTCATTGGCCAGAGCTGGTCACATGGCAGCCCAACCACAGGAGGATGAGAAAGTGCACCAGGAAGTCAATGAGCAGTCGATGACAGTGAACCCGAGTGAGGTCGAACTCTTCAGGAGCTTTTGACCTCTGACAGTTGTTTCTCTCTGCCCATCCCTGTCTAACTGGGTGTCTTAACCCAGGTGTCAGCCATCTGGGAATTCTTGTGTCCTACCAACTTCTGCAGTCACCATTCATTCACTCATCCATCCATCTATCCATTCATTTATTTAGAAATATATTTGACTTATACATTGTGTAATTTAAGATGTACAACATGTTGATTTGTATTGTAATGTGATTGGTAGTAGCGCCTCCATCACATAATTTCTTTGTGTGGTGGGAATAATTAAGATCTAATCTTAGCAAGTTTGATGATTGTAATACAATATTGTTGTCTGTAGTCACTATACTGTGCATTAGGTCTCCAGGACTTTTAAAAAATCTATTAGCTGCAAGTATGTACCCTTCTATTATGTAATTACATATGTATATAAATTATATGTGTCATTTAAAAATAGACTATTTTTAGAGCAGTTTTAGGTTATATCAGTGATTTTCAACCTTTTTCATCTCATGGCACACATAAACTAATTACTAAAATTCTACAGCACAACAAAAATACATTTTTTTTTTCTGATCTGTCAAAAACAACAACAAGGTATAGTTTGATTGATTGTGATGAAAATTATGCAGGTCCCTGAAGAACATAGTGTACAATAATAAAGTGCTTCAGGTGCCTATACTTGTATATAAGGATTTCTGGTATCTAAAATTAGCCAATCAGACACAATCTTATGTGACGTGGCCAATAGGATGCAACTCTTTTATATAACCTATTTATGTATGGTTCATGACAGGACATTCATACCTCAATGGCTATTGCTGTGTTGGCTGTGTCATTTTTTTATTTGACATTATCAACATCCCTCACAGAGTGGTACATTAGTTAGAACTAATGAACCTATATTGCCACATCAGTATCATCCAAACTCCCTAGTTCACATTCTGGTTCACTCTTGGTGTTGTATAGTCTATGAGTATTGACAAATGTGTAATGACATGTATCCATTGTTATAATATCATCCTCTCTAATAAAATGGTAATATGCAAATTAACCATCACTCCGCTACATAAGCCATGCCCACCAGCCAAGCCACGCCCACCAGCCAATCAGGGCGAGTATGCAAATTAACCCCAATCCAAGATGGCTACAGCCACAGAGAGCAAGGTTTCCCAGGTAACAGAGTAAGCCAAGCTTTCCATAGCCGTTGCAGGCCTAAGCCTCCACTCAAGCTACAAAGTTTCAATTATAGAAGGTAAACAAATTCAAACAAATGGCAGCAGAATGGAGCTTGAGAGAGTAGGCCAGGGTTGCCGGCGGCAACAGGGGAAGCAAAGCTTTCCGCACACCCTGGCCGGGCCCACCCGCTTAAGGCTACAAAGTTTCAATTGTAGAAGGTGAATTAACTGCCACAGAAATGGCTGCCGGGGCCCCAGGCTTGGCTCCACTCCAGGCTACAAAGTTTCAATTGTAGAAGGAAAATAAATTCCAGATACCAGGGCCTCCCCTTGGGTTGCCAGGGGGCGTGGCCGGCCTGCAAACCACCACAGGCCCCTCGCTCAGGCTGCCCCACGCCCCAAGGGAATCCCACCCTGATCTGGGACACCCTTCAGGGCAAACCAGCTGGCCCCCACCCGTGCACCAGGCCTCTATCCTATCTAATAAAAGAGTAATATACAGATTGATCATCACTGCAACACACAATATAGCTGCCCCCATGTGGTCAAATATCCTGCCCCCATGTGGACACAAGATGGCCACCACAAGATGGCCAGCAGGAGAGGGCAGTTGGGAGGCACCTGGCCTGCAAGGGAGGGCAGTTGAGAGGGACCAGGCTTGCAAGGGAGGGCAGTTGAGAGGGACCAGGCTTGCAAGGGAGGGCAGTTGGAGGTGATCAACCCTGCAGGAGAGGGCAGTTAGGGGTGACCAGGCTGGCAGAGGAGGGAAGTTGGGGGCAAACAGGCTGGCAGGGGAGCAGTTAAGCATCAACCAGGCTGGCAGCAGAGTGGTTAGGGGGTGATCAGGCTGGCAGGCAGAAGCGGTTAGGGGGAATCAGGAAGGCAGGCAGGCAAGCAGTTGGGAGCCAGCAGTCCTGGATTGTGAGAGGGATGTCCGACTGCCTGTTTAGGCCCGATCCCACCAGGATCGGGCCTAAACGGGAAGTCGGACATCCCTCCAGGAGTCCCAGATTGGAGAGGGTACAGGCTGGGCTGAGGGACAACCCCTTGCCGTGCACGAATTTCATGCACCGGGCTTCTAGTCCTATATAATAAAAGGCTAATATGCAAATCGACCGAACCGGGGAATGACTGGTCGCTATGACGTGCGCTCACCACCAGGGGGCAGACACTCAACACAGGATCTTCCCCCTGGTGCCCAGTGCGCTCCCCCAGGGGGAGCGCCACTCAGCCAGAAGCCAGGCTCACGGCTGGCGAGCACAGCGGTGGCAGGAGCCTCTTCCGCCTCCATGGCAGTGCTAAGGATGTCTGACTGCCGACGTAGGCCCACTCCCCACGGGAAGTGGGCATAAACCAGCAGTCAGACATCCTGGAGGACTTCTGGACTGCAAAATGGCGCAGGCCAGGCTGAGGGACCCTCCCCCCCCACCCCGAGTGCACGAATCTCATGCACCGGACCTCTAGTATAGAATAGTTTTACTGCCCTAACAGTCCTCCGTGTTTCATCTGTTCATTCCTCCCTCCCTGCTAAACCCTAGCAATCATTTACCTTTTTATACTGTCTCCTTCCTTTGCCTTTTCCAGAATGTCCTATAGTTGGAATCAGACAGTATGTAGCCTTTTCAGATTGGCTTCTTTCATTTAGTCACATGCAGTTAAGGTTCCTCCATGACGTTCATAGCCGGCTAGCTCATTTCTTTTTAGCGCTGAATAACACCCCGTTGTCTGGATGCACCACAGTTAATTTATCCACGCACCTGAAGGACCTCTTGGTTCCTTCCAAGTTTTGGCAATTATGAATAAAGCTGTTATAAACATCCATGTGCGGGTTCTTGGGAGGACATACGTGTTCAAGTCCTTTGGGTAAATACCAAGGAGCATGATGGCTGGATCGTATGGTAAGAGTATGTTTGGTTTTATAAGGAACTGCCACGCTGTCTTTCAAAGTAGCTGCACCATTTTGCATCCCCACCAGCAATGACTGGGAGTTCCTGTTGCTTCACATCGTGGCCAGCATTTGGTGTTGTCAGTGGTCTGGGTTGTATTAATTCTCATTGTTTTAATTTTCAGTTCCTTGATGATTTATGTGGTGGAGCATCTTTTCCCACTCTTATTTTCCACTTGGTGAGGCATATGTTGAGGTCTCTGCCCCCCCCCCCCCCCTTTTTTTTTTGGTCAGGCTGTTTTCTTTCTTATTGTTACGTTTTAAAAGTTCTTTGTATATTTTAGATAACAGTCCTTTATCAGATATGTCTTTTGCAAATATTTTCTCCTAGTCTATGGCTTGTTTTAAAAATATTTTAAAACATGACTCAGAGTCCTGTCCCTATATGAAACCCAATATTCCCGTCAGTGGCTCTGAAGATTCTTGGAAATGGAGGGGCTTCTATTTTTCTTCGTCATCTTTAGCTAAGGTTTTTGTATCCACAGAATTTTTTTATTTCTCTGAGTAGAGGAGATAACACACATGAAATGTAGCTTTCTTTTTCTTGAAATGCCTTTCATCTGCAGGGGCACTCCCTCTATTCCACCTCCACGCACCACTGATCCCCGGGAGGTCTGGGGCAGAGGGAGGTTACCACATGGCTCTGTGTAACCATTTAAAGTGCAGTATTAGATGGAGACACCCTGCGAAGTTTCTCAGCCGGACCCAGCACCTGGAATAGCTCAGTGGCCACCTTTTCTTTTTCCTGCACATCCCCCTCCCACCCACCCCCCGTTTCCTTTCCCCTAGATTTCTTTATCTCCTGCCTGGTCTCCTCTTGTCTTCAGCCTTTTCTGATTGTAGGCCCCAACATTTTTTTCCCTTTTTTTAAAAATTTTCCTGACACAGAGGTATTCATTCAATCCTTCCCTTTTCCTGGTCTCTCTTCTAGAACATATTCTACGATCTGTCTTTTCATACCCATTTTGTCCATTAGGCATGTCATGAAAACATAATACATTTTCCCTCTTTCAGAGTTTCTACTGCTGACTTTGAAAATGCCCCTTCATTCATCTTTGTAGGATAATCTTGCCAAGTGTGATATAGGGGTAGGGTAAAAAAAAAAAAAAGTGCAGAAATAACCCACCGAGCAAAGCCGAGTGGGCCCTGGGTGTGCAGCTTTGGGGGCAGGGAGAGGTATGTTATCCATGATGGCCACTCATAAGCACATGCGTTCATGGAGGAAATCTCATCATAAAATCAGGTGTTCAGCTTGTTTTAGGGACAGTTTGCCCACAAAGTCTAAGATCCTCCAAAGGGCTGCTATACACAACGTTTTAAAATGTTGCAACTTGAAAGGGTTATCGAAGAGTCAAAACACACTGGAGGCCATGCCCCTCATGCCGCCCCACCACCTGGCAGTAGATGTAACAGCACCAGGTAAAGTTCTGAGGAAAAGCTGCTGACGTTATCTAATTGTTTGGAATGGGGGCACCACTCCGTTTGATACACTTTGGAACTCTGCGAAACTCTGGGAGTTGCTTCAATTATCTTATTTTTGCTATTTCTTACCAATGTTTATCAACATGTGGTTGGTTACTCATTGTGAATGCTAATATTTCCCCTTTGCTATCTTTCAACAAGTCCTGTGCAGTGTGCTTACTCCTAAGTGTATTTAGAAAACCAAGGAGCTCCTATTTTAGATTTTACATAAACTCATTCCACTTAACACTCTCACAGTGAAATCAACAGTTTCTTTCCACCCTACCCCAACTGGTTTCTCTTGAGCTGTTTTTCCTCGTCCCGCCCCACCCCCAGCTCCCTGTCCTGCACCCCGGACTCTGGGATCCCTGGGAAAGTTGGCTGCGGCCAGAATAGGATGCAAGACTGCATGTGTTCAGTCTCCCCCCCCCCCCATAATTAATCTCCTTCCGGAGCCTGAGACTGCCTGGTATTATAAGAAGTCCTCATTATTTGTGACATTTATTCAAGACTATTGGGAGAGGACAAGGGTATCTGACAACTTACAGTTCACAGGTTCACTATCGAATGCAAATAGTAGGAATGAAAAATGGGGGAGAGGTGTGTAGAAGATGGGGGTTATCTGTATTTGTTTTTATGTTTCAACCTCTTAACGAGAAGTGGAGCGAAATTGAACAGTAATAGTAAAAATAAATTCTTTAAGTGTCTGCTACATAATAAGCACAACGCTAGGCTTGCACGGGCTGTCACACAGTCTGAGCAGGTAGGGAACAAGAGCTGTTAGATTTATGCAGAGGGAGCAGGCCTGGCTGGGCAAGGCAACTTGCATTGGAGAGAGGGAGCTTACACGAAGGCAGATGTTAGGAATCTAAAGAAACCGTCAAGCAGTTGGCTTTGTCTGACCATCCATGGGCCACCCTGGCGGAAAGTGACTTTCCAGCTGCAAATTTAGGGGTTTGTCCTAAAGACAAAAAGCATGCCAGACATCGTCACCGTCTAAAAACATCTATCAAATTTTAATAATTTTATGATCAGAAAAATGTAAAATATAATTGTAAAAGGGCATTGAATAAGTTTCATGATCCACATCGAGCCATGCTAGGGAATGTACTGTGGGAATGTCTAGAAAGTTCTAGAAACTCAGGTCAGATGGCTAACTCTGAGACAGAGAATGGCATCATTGTCACTTCTCACACATCCATTTCAGATACCCGGGGGCCAGCAATGGAGCCCAGGCTTCCCCTAGGCGGGATGGGGACCAGGGAGGGTTATTTCCTCTCCAAGAACGGGACACTCTTCTTAGATAAGGTGACATGTTTGTGATGGCCTGAGCAGCAGAAGAGAGGCGCACGCTTGGGTAGGTGGGAGGTAGAGGCCCACGGGTGGAAGTAAGAGGTGGTGCTCAGCACCGCCCTTAGGCACAGCCTGGGGGGTCCTCGCTCTGAACTTTTAGGGCCCTGCTGTGTCCCTCTTCTGCCTGTGCGCCTCTCCCTGAGGCGGAGGACCCGTGGGACGGGGGGATGTGTGTCCATTCTGAGTTCATGCCTCTCCTCCCCTGCTTTCCAGTTCCTGTGCTGGGTTTAGAAACTTGGAATTCCTTGGGCTTGTAGGGCTGGCGTAGCCTCTTTCCTGGGCTGGCCCCTCCAGAGCACAGACACCGTCCTCCCATGCACACACTCGGCCTGTGGCTTGCTGGGCAGCGGTTTGTAGGGAGGCCTGTGTGTGGTCTGGAGGCCTGTGCTGTGCAGCCACAGGTGGGAAGGGCCGGAATCCTGGGACTGGCTGTCTCTGCAGAACTCCAAGGAGTTCTGAGAATTGTCAGTATGAAACCGGCCTTCCAGGATGAGCTGAAGGTGTATTTGTAAGGTTCGAAGATAGAAAATGTTTTATCTAACCGTTTGTTAGCTTGGTATATTTTAGACATGTCGCGTGTGGCCTCTCATTTGCACCACTGCCCTGGTTTGGGAATGTTCCTTTTCCTCCTTGAGATTACCATTAAGGATTTCCCTTTAGATGTAACTGTTTATGGGGCAGAGAACAAAGGTAGCGGTGATCTGCCCTCCTCTTCCCACTGACCAATCAGATTCATTCTGGGTCCTAACAAGAAAGGCTAAACCCAGTGGATTCTTTCCTCTGTGCTTGGGTTGTCACGAGGTGCAGGCCCTTGTGGTGGAGCCTGTGTCGGAGAGGCGTGCTGCTCATGTTCCCAAGTCCCTCCAACCCTCTCCCGCAGAGGAGAACTTTTAAGGATGAAATTCAAGAGAGATCTGCCTACACGCATGCACGCACACACAGATGCTCACACACACACAAACACACACACACACACACACACACACACTCCGAGGAGCCCCCTTCCCTTCTCTTCCCTTCCCTGTCCCTCTATACACTTGGGAGATTCTTCCACCTGTTTGCATCGGCCACCGAAGGGGCTTGCAAAGAGAATTGCTAAGACACATCTTTGCAGATAACGGGAGTTGGCAGATGTTTTTTAATTAAAGAAATGCAGGTTATGAAAAAGGTGTCGTGGGTAGAGGGATTGGGAACTTGCCAGCCGCAAACCCCTGCTCACATCC
Organism: Cnephaeus nilssonii; assembly: GCF_951640355.1. NCBI lineage: Eukaryota > Metazoa > Chordata > Mammalia > Chiroptera > Vespertilionidae > Cnephaeus > Cnephaeus nilssonii. Next base: position 28,903,737 of record NC_137092.1, on the reverse strand, counting down.
ACTCTGCCCCAACTCGCAGCATCTGCTTCTGGATTCCATGAAATGCCAGTGTCAGGAGTGGGAGGAGGGGGAGCGGACGTGGGCATCAAGATGCTGCCAGCCCTTGATTCCCTAGCATTGGGGTACAGGGCCAAAGCAACACTATTGCTGAATGTCTCGACTTCCCACTTTGACAAACTATCCATTGGAGTTTCTTAGGACTGAGTCTGACTCTTGTCTTTCTCTGGGGCCAATTACAGGGAGGAAATAATGTACAGAGGACACAGAAGCAAGTATCTTCAGTCCTACTTTTCCATGTAGCTCTCTCTGATTGGCTTAGCCAGAAAAAAACATCCTATTTAAACCTTCAGAGGAACTTGGAGGACTTCTTGTTCCATCCTTCACTTTGCCACAGAGGGGAACTGACTTGCTAAGGGTCTCCCAGTGAAGTCAGCGACAGAGCTGGGTCTAGAACAGGTCTACTCATGGCCCCCACACTGCCCAGGAGGACTCCTTTGTCCTAAAGCTCTTACAGCTCTGGATAAATGCGGTTTTTTTTTTGGTAGCCCTCCTATGTTAGTATCTTTTAATATGCCAAATAGAACTATGAATGTGACTACAATGGTCACAAAATTTAAATGCGTACTGAAGCCAGTTGGATAAAATAAATGTGTAAATGGGCCAGGTGAAAACCAGTGGGGAGAGGTGGGGCCTCTGGCAATCTAGAAGACATTTGTCTCTCCTAAAGGCATCTAAAAATAATTTAAAAAATTTGAATACTATGTTGATCAAACAAAACATCTGTAGGACACGGTATCTGGCTCTTGTACTGCCAAATACAACCCCCGACAAAGGGCTCAGGACTTCACTAGTAATTGGGCATACAGGCCAGCACTGTCTAATAGAAATATAATGCAAGCCTCCTTTATGTGTAATTTTCATTTTTTTCTAGTAACCAAAATTGCAAAGTAAAAATAAACAGGTAAAATTCATTTTAATAACATACCTTAATTAATTGCATATATCCAAAATATTATCATTTCAACATGTAGTCAAACTTAACAATTATTAAGAAGATGCTTTACATACTGTCTTCAAAATCCAGTGTGTTAATTTATGGCAGGCCCGGGACTTGACTTTACCCTTCTTATAGGCTGCTCATAGTTATTTCCTGGATGCTGGCGGAAGAGAGGAGGTTCTCGGTCAGAGATGAAGGGCTTTATTGCTCATGGCACAGCAGCAACCTGAGCATCTGCATGCTTGCATCCATTCCCTCGGTCCCCTGTAATAACAAGAATTCTAAGGTAGCCCCCGAGATTCCCAGCCCCTTCTGTGCACACACCTTCTGCTAGTTTTTCCACCAGACACTGCTGTGAAGAGATTTTGCAGGTAGAATTAAGATCTGAAGTCAGTTGACCTTAAACTAGGGAGGTTAAGCAGGTAGGTATGACCTCTTTTAAGTCTAGGTCCATAGGTCAGGACAGAGAAGTCAGAGAGATTAAAAACATTAGAGGAGGGCGGGTGGATGGGTGGGTGGGAAGAGATCAATCAAAGAACTTGCACAGTGTGGTGAAGGCCTACAGCAGGGTGTGGGGGTGGGCTAGAAGGGGTCAATGGGGATAAAAAGGGGACATATGTAATACTTTCAACAATAAAGATTTTAAAAACAAATAAATATAAGCTAAAAATAAATAAATAAAAACATGAGAGGAATTTGACAGTAAGAAATTCTGCATGTTGGCTTTGACATGGGGGGCCCTGTGGGGAGGTATGCAGGTGGCCTTTACGAGCTGAGTGGCCCCTGCTGACAGCCAGCGAGGAAAGTGGGGACCTCAGTTATACAGTCACAAAGAACTAAGTTCTACCAACAACCTGAATGGGGTTGGAAGTGGATTTATCCCCAGAGTCTGGTCACTAGACTCATACTGAGGGGTATCATCTTCTAGAGGATAATCGTTTCATCGTTTTTCTTTTTATTGTTGCTCCTTATGGAGCCTTTTGAGACATCTCCCCCCTAATTGTCCTCCCTCCCCAAGACATTTTATTCGTATATATTGTATATAGTTTATGTGCTGTGGCCCTTTGGAAGGCCGATAAGACGTTATAATATTTAAGTTCCCCACACCCCCAACTCCAGCATCAAATTTTGCCTCCTTGGGGGCAATATTGCCCTCACTGAGTATGTACACTCTAGAGCAAGCATGTTAAACTCGTGGCTGGCGGGCCACATGCCTTGTTTATCTTATATAATAAAAGGCTAAAATGCAAATTGACCAAACAGCCAAATGACCAGTCACTATGACATGCACTGACCACCAGGGGCAGACACTCAACGCAGGAGCTGCCCCTGGTGGTCAGTGCGCTCCCACAGGGGGAGTGCCGCTCAGCCAGAAGCCCAGCTCACGGCTGGCAAGTGCAGTGGCAGTGGCGTGAGCCTCTCCCGCCTCCGCGGCAGTGCTAAGGATGTCCAACTGACGGATTAGGCCTGCTCCCCATTGGCTCCTGGACTGCGAGAGGGTGCAGGCCAGGCTGAGGTACCCCCCACCCCCAAGTGCATGAATTTCGTGCACCAGACCTCTCTTTTAAATATAAGCTAAAAACATTTAAATGAGGCATGTGGCCCACCAGCCATGAGTTTGACATGCTTTCTCTAGAGGACTAGAGTTATATGTAACAGAGGCAGCCTGATGATTAGGTTCCAGTATATTTCATTTAAGGTGGAGTAACTTACTCCAACATTTATGCAGGGATGTCCTCCGGGTATGTCACATACTCAGAGCAAGGAGATGCTTACTTTGCAGCCTTGCATTTGACCAAATTTTGTTAGTGCTTCATGTGTGCTTGAAAAGAGTATATCCTATAAAATTGCCTGAAAAGTTCTTTGTGTCTTTAGATAAAGTTTATGTTGTTGAATCTTCTGTCTTTACTTATTTTTCTATGTGCTTGATTTACTAATTTGGCACAAGTGTATCATCTGTCACCCTGATGATGGATCTGTCAATGTCTTCTTTAAATGTCATTAATCTTTGTTTGTATATTTCAAAGCTTATTTATGTAAAGTTTATGATTATTTTATTTTCCTGATAAATTGTTCTTTTTATCATTAAAAATGCCTCATTTATCTCTAATAATTCTTGAAGTTTATTTCATCTTATCTTAATACAGTGATACTAGCTTTCTATTAGATAGTATTGCTCTAGTATGTCTTTTTCTATCTTTTAACTTAAAATATTTCTATGCTCTTATATTTTGGCTATATCTTGGTAAAAGACAATAAGAAAATCTGTCTTTTACTTGGGAAGTTTATTTCATTTATATTTATTGGAATTACTGATAAATTTAGATTTATTTTTCCAAAGATTTTGTGTTTTCTATTTGCTGTGATTTATTTTTTTCCTCTTTCCTCTCCATTCCTACTTTATTTTGTATTAATCAAGCTCTCTTTATTCTCTTCTAATGATTTTTCAGATTGTTCACTTTATTTTTTTGTTCTTTAGAGACACCCTTAACATTATAGCACATATACTTGATTTAGAAAGTGTCATCCAGAATTGTGTTGTACATTTCCAGGGACCACCAATTATGTTGTTTTCTGGATTATTAAGTGATAAAACTTTGGTCTCTATTCTCCTCAAAACACAAGGAATAGAAAACATTTTCACTGATCATTTCTTCCCATCTCCCATGTTGTTGTCCAATATTTTGATTATCTTTTGCTTTTATACCATAAATTAGTTATTTTTATCATTACTGATTTATACTGTCCTTTGTTATTTACATATGTCCTTTCGTTATTTATTCATAAGTTTACTAATTTCTTTGCTTACCATTTTTTTCTTGCATTTTACTTCTTCCTTCTGGATTTAATTTTATCTTTCTTGAGGGGAAGCACTTTAGTAGTTCTTGCATTGAGGATCTGTTCATTTATTCTCAGTTTTTGATTGCCTTAAGAAGTCTTAATTTACCTATATGTTATATATTTTCTCTTGCACATATTATATAAAGCATAACAAAGAAAAACCTTTTTAGTTATTGTTGTGCCTTCACTCTTGCATGATAGATTAACTGGGTATAGAATTTTAGGTTCACAGGTATTTTTTTCTTAGCACTTTGAAGATATTTGTACCTGTTATTAATTTATTGCCTCTTGGCTGAATATATTTGTGCCTGTTATAAATTTATTGCGTCTTAGCTCCAAATCTATCCTTTTCTGCCATACTTTGTGAAGAACTCTGTAGATTACAGTTCTCCCTTGCCAGAAGGCTTAGTGTTAGGCTCTGCCAAGAGAGGGCACCAGAGGGACACTACAAGGCTGGAAGAGGAAGAAGGAAAAAAGAAAAAAAATTCCCCTTTTCCCTTCTGGTTCCTGATCTGCTCACCGCTGAGCCAATAAACAGAACACCAGAAGGCCAATTTCATTGGCACAATATCAATGAGTATCATATTCCTATGGCAATAATGCCCTCTCCTCCAAGGTCTGGATTTCTGCTTTGCAGGGTTCTTTCCTCTAAGATTTTAAATTTCTTTCTTGCTTACTTTCCTCTAATCTCTAAGGGTAATAATCTCTTGCTGTCGCATCTACCTCTCTACACCTTAGAGTTTGTTTTGCCCATTTTAGTTGTTAACCACCTTTTAATTCATCATATTAAATTTTCCCTTTTTAAATTGCTGATATGATTTCAGTCTCCTGACTGGACCCTGACTGACAAAATATTATTCTCTTGTTTTCTGTTTTATTTTGTCGCTGTGCTAAAGACTGTTGTCAGCAAAATATTTGAATAGGCACTTGATAAAAGAAGATATACAATTGGCCAATAATCCCATGAAAAAATTCAACATTAATGTTCAATAGTATTAGCCATCAGAGAAATGTAAATTAAAACCACAATGTGATACCATTACACACCCACCAGAATGGCTAAAATTAAAAAGACTGACAATGGTAAATGTTGACAAGAATGTGTAACAGCTGAACCTCTTATACATTGTTGAGACTGTAAAATTGTACAACCAAATTGGTAGTTTCTTATAAATTACACCTATCCTATGACCCTAGCAATTCCACTATTAGGTATTTACCCCAAATAAGTAAAAATATGTTCACAAAAAGAATTTTTCAAGAGTGTTCATAGCAGTTTTATTCATAATCTCTAAAATGGAAAGAGGTTAAGTGTCTAACAGTAGGAGGACAGATGCATTCATATCATGAAATATGACTCAGCAATAAAACGAAATGAACTTGCCCTAGCCGGTTTGGCTCAGTGGATAGAGCGTCAGCCTGCGGACTGAAGGGTCCTGGGTTTGATTCTAGTCAAGGGCACACGCCTGGGTTGCGGGCTCAATTCCCAGTAGGGGGCGTACAGGAAGCATCCGATCAATGATTCTCTCTCATCATTGTTTCAGTCCCCCACTCCTTTCCTCTCTAAAATCAATAAAAATATGTATTTTTTAAAAAAGAAGATAAATGAACTACTGATGCAGGCAACACAATGGATGAATAAGAAAATCAGTTAAAGAAGCCTTATAAAAACATGTATGATTTCACTTATGTACAATTCCAGAACTGGTAAAACTAATTTGTGACAGAAAAATCACAATAGTGGTTGACTTTTTGGTAATGGAGGTGGGGTTTGACTGGAAAGGTACATGAGGGAAATTTCTGGAGGTGATGGTGCTGTTTTATATTTGCTAGAAGTTTGGGTTCCACAGCAGCTTACGCTTATGATTTGTAAATTTCATAGTATGTAAATTTGACAATGAAAGACAGCGCCCATAAACAAATATTGAACTCTATTTCATGATACCCTTGCTAAAGCATTTAAGTATGTAATTTGCTTTCAAATGCACAATACAAAACACCCCAAAATAACACAAAACAACAATATAAAAAAGCTAATGAAGGATGAAAAAAATATGGGTAGAAGATAAATATGTGATAAAACAAATGCAATAAAATATTAATGGTAGAATCTAAGTAGTGGAATAATAAGGTGTTCATTGTAAAGTTCTGTCAACTTTGGTTTGTGTTTGCAAATTCTGTGATAATGTTGGGAAAATGGGCTGCTGTCAGTCTTGTATTTGTTTTTAAGTATTCTGTGTTTTTTCTATGGCTTTTTATAAACATCTTTTCTTTGTGTGTGTGTTCTGCACTTTCACTGCAGTGTGTTTAGGTATGAATTAATTTTTATGGCACTCGGGATGCATGAGCTTACCTCCTTTTTCAATTCTTTCTTCGGGAATTTTCATTAGGGCTGTTATGTAATTTCTCATCTTTATCCTTATATCTTAGAATCTCTTTCATATTTCTTCATCTCTCTGCTACAATTTGGGTGCCCTTACCTGGCATCTTCTGATATTTTATCCTCATGTCCATTTTCCAGTTTACTGACTCTTTCTTTAGCTATATCTAGTCTGCTGGTTAAACTATGACTATGTTTTTCACTCCTAGAAATTCTATTTAATTCTTTTCCCAATGTAATTGTCATTTTATGGTGTCATCTTTTTGGTCCTTGTATGTATTTTAATCATTTTAAGCATATTTAGTTTTTAGTTTAATTCTGGTAGTTTATTTTAAGTGAGTGATTTCAGGGTTAAAATTCTGCTATTTGCCGTATTTGCTGACTCTTGCTTATGGTGAATTGCTTCCTTGTGTGCTTCATAAATTTGGGTTGTAATTTATTGTTGGTGGACAGTTATCTGAGGAGTTATATCCCTCCAGATAATGTTTCCTTTTGTTTCTGCCCTAGAGAAATCAGAGTCATAGGCCCTGACTTGATATTAATGTTTTATATCATGCATCGAGAGCAAAGTTGAACACCAAACCCATATGAAGGCAAGCCTGTGCTCATGAATTACCAGAGGAGACCTTCTTTTTTTCACCCAGAGCCCATTAGGAGACAGTTAGCGTCTTGACCATCTTCCTGAGGCTGAGTGTAGATTGTGTTTACTCCATCCTATAGCTTCAAGGCTTCTGGTTTTCTATGGTGGGAACTGACGGGGTGCGGGTAGGGTGTCTGCCTTCCACTTCCTTGCATCATGTGAACTCAAGACCTATCTCCTGCTCCCAGGTGGACATTCACACCCAGGCCCTTGCATTACCAAATCTGGCAGCTGCAGCCTCTGTTCGGTGCTTCTACTCTGGTCTTCAGTTCTCCCTTTGTTTTGGGTCTCTGGAAATTTCCCTCATTTTCTAATAAAACCAGTTATTGCTTATAAAAGAGTGTTCATTTTAATCTATTCAGCACTTTCTAGGTGTTTCATATAGGGATGGTCTTCAAATAATCTGGTCTTCCATCATACTGGAGATGAAAGCTGTGTTAGGCATTTCACATGCATTATTTTATTAATAATTCACAAAAAACCTATAATATGTTATTATTAGTTCAGGAAATCTAGGCATAGAAGGATTGAGCAGTTTCTCCAGGTCTTACAAGCTGGTAGGTGTGGAAGTTGGGATTCTCCCAGTGTCTACATGATTCCAGTATGCAGGCTCTGGTTCTCCTGCGTTATAAGGGTAGAGACACCCTTCTGTGGCCTGAGAACATTGCTTGGCCTGGGTCAGTAGGGCCAGTGAATTAGTACTGGAACAACCTCACTTCTCAGAGTGTGCTTGCTATCTTCTCATTCAGCAGCAAGGCCTGAGGAGTGTTCTTTGTACCAGAAGAAATAGGTAGCTTTTAGATGTCCCTCATTGCCTGTTGTGTCCAGATGGTGGGCTGACAGGAAGAATGGTGTTCAAGGTCCCATATGGGGCCACTCTCAAGGGACCCTCTGCTGCTCGACAAGAACACTCAGCCACGGGATCATGGGACTCGGGTGTCTCATGCTGAGTTTTGGTTGAGTATTTAAGATGCTTGCTCTCACTTGCAAATCTGAGAAGTGGGGAGCTTCCTGTTGGTTTGTCTCTGAGACTGGCTTGCAGATAGGCAGGGCGACCAAGTGTCCTGGTTTACCTGGAATGAGGGGTCTCCCGGGATGCCAACTTTGAGGATTAAACTTGGGTGACTTCTGGGAAAACGAGGATGTTAGTCACTCCGTAGATCCTCTTGGGGTTATTGTTAGCCAGATCAATGCCAGCCCTTTGCCATAGAGGCCAGAGCATCTTCTGGTTTCCAGATTTCCCCAGATATGAAAGGGAGCAGGTTTAATGGTGAGAAGAGGAGCACAGAGGACAGAAGATTCATTTCAAGGACATATGGAATGAAGCAAAACCTCACCAGGTATCTCCCAGCTGGTCCTAGTTACACCCAGGCAGAAGATGGGGCAGGTTATACGGACAAAAAGTAAGAGAGCAGAGGGGGAGGGCTGAGATGGATAGAGCATCGTCTCCTGCTCCAGGTGTTTGGTTGGATTCTTTGTCTGTATCGTGTCATTTAGTGCTGACGGGAGCTCTGTGACACAGACCACATTGTGCCCATTTCGCAGAGGAGGAAACTGAAGCTCTGCACGGTTAAGTCACTTGCCCAATATCACGTGTTTGTAAATAGGCCTGGATTTAAACCCAGGTGGGCCTGACCCCAAAGCCAGGGCTGCTTCTCCTCTGCACCTCAAGGCGACGGGGAGCAGTGTTCTTCACGCCAGCACTGATTTCAGGAGTCGTGACCCCAGGAGGGGAGATGAAAAAGAGGCAGATTCTGCAAACTGTCATGGGCCTTGCAAATAATCCCTAGTGGCGGATAATGGCCACTGCTCCAGGGACACCATCAGGTCTGTGGGACTCGGGGAAATGGGCAGAGAGCGTGGGGTGCTCTCTGACGGGACCCAGCTCCATGTCCCTTTCCCTGTTCCCCAAGATACTTCTACACACTGTTGGGTTTGGGTGCAGTGGACAGGGGTGCTGGACTTGGAGGTGAAGATTCCTTTCTGTGGTGTTTGTAGACCATCCTGCATGCAGTTCTAGCCCTCTGGTGCCTGGGTCTTTTTCTTTTGTTCTTTTTTTATTAAACCCTCACCTGAGGATATGTTATGTTTTTTATTGATGTTAGAGAGGAAGGGAGAGAGACAGAGATGGAGAGGGACAGAGAAAGAAACATTAATGTGAGAGAGAAACATCGATCCATTGCCTCGCGTGCACGCCTTGACCAGGGATCGAACCCGCGAGCTTTTTGGTGTATGGGACGATGCTCCAACCAACTGAGCCATGGACCCAGGGCTGGGTCTTTGCTTCTTGCTGTTGGGAGCCTTGGCCTGAGTTGAGAGTTTGGTCTTTCGTGTCCTCACTGTCCATCTTCAGAAAAACAGCTTCCTATTGCCTGTCTGTTGCATTGTAAATGCTGTATCAATATTGAACATTATTAGGACATCCTTGCCTAACAAACACATTCTAAGGACCCAGTGATCAGAGCTGCTTTTAAAGGCCTCTTCTAATATTTACCTACCCAGCTTCCTTCTATAGTCTTAGCCGTGTTTTTCTGAAACAGCTGTGTCTGGAACAGAAGGCTCTTTTGTGTAAACTCATAAGTCACCTGTACTTATTTTGTGTATCCAGGGCTGTTATGCTCCGCAGCGAGCTATTTTATTAAAAATAGGAGTGGGTATTTGATATAATAGATTATTCCAGGCTCAGCATATAAATTACTAAGTCTTAGAAGCAAGAAACAAGTAATTTTGCCCTGAGGTAATATAACAGGTACTGTGGAGTCACTAAAATCAATTAAATAGATCATTTGTGGTCAGGGCAGAAGCAGGAATTACTACCTAAATAGCATTTAGCAGTCTTTTCCCTCACTTAATCATTCAAGACACAAGAATTGAGAACTCGAGGTGAATTGGAGACATTATCTAAGTGATGGGCAAGGCTACCAAGAAATGCAAAACAGCCCAGCCGGTGTGGCTCAGTGGTTGAGCATCAGTCCATGAACCAGGAGGTCACGGTTCAATTCCAGGTCAGGGCACATGCTGGGTTGTGGGCTTGATCCCCAGTAGGGGGCATGCAGGTGTCAGCAGATAGATGTATATCTCTCAAGGATGTTTCCATCTCTCTATCCCTTTCCCTTCCTCTCTCTAAAATCAATAGAAAACGTATTTTTTTTTAAAAAAGGAAATGCAACACGCAAGTCTCAAGGAGACCAGAGATTTTCTCAGTCCTTTCTATACACAAAAGCTCTTTTCTATATTAAAGCTCTTTGACGGATAAACCTAAGTGCTCGGGGAGGGGGCTCTTAGAAACAGCTGGTCATGGAAGCTGAGTGTGAGGGCAAGCCACAGTTTTGTTGAGGGGGGCGTGCATTGAGGAAGAAGAGGCAACCTGACTCAGACCCCAGAGACTGCCTCAAGAAGACCAGTTATAAGGCAAGATGCATTCAGAGCCAGGGGGTCTGGGTACTAAGCCCAGCTCTCTTGCTTACTTGCTGAATGATTTGGAGCAAGTTACTTATCCCCAGTGAGTTCCAGTTTCTCATCTGCCAAAAGAGGTAATTGTACTATTTACCCCAGGATTACTGGATGGATTAAATGAGATATTGTATGTGAAATGGCTGGCACGTAGTGGACACACACACACACAAAAGAGTGGCATGATGATTACAGTCCAGGCCCACGGGCAGGGGTGGGTACTCCTCTCACCTTGGGGACCACCCCCCCACTTCCTGCTCAGAAGAGCAGGGCTCTGAGGGTCTTATCCTGCCCTTGTTACTGACTTGTGTCCCAGCTGAAAGAGAGACCCCCGTTTTCTCATGGTTCCAAAGAAGAATCCAGCTTTGTGTGAGAGTCGAGGAGATTGTCACATTCTCTGCCCAGGAGAGAGGACCATTTGCTACCAGTTTTCTTTTTCTTTTTCTTTTTTTTAACGGGAAATACTTCATTCTGTGCCAGGGAGGAACGTTTCCTTTGCCTCTGTAATTGAAGTAGGACCTCTGGGTCGTTGGGTCAGTCCCGTCTGGCCTGTGAGTCACCTAGGGCAGTTGTCCACTTTTCATCCCGTGAGTCAAGAATGTGCTGACCCAGGTCAAATGGTGTGGAGGGCTGAGACATTATCTAATGAATCTGAGTGATCCGGTCCCACCCCTGTACCTCTTCACGGGGCACAGCAGCCTTCGACCTGATCCCGCCCGCTCTTCCTGGTCACTATAAAACCAGTCTAATGAGAATGGGTGGGCCAAATTGGACCTCTTTTCTTAAAGCACCAATGCGTGAGGGGTACTGTAAAATAACTCTTGTCAAAGACCAATGTAAGCTAATGTCACACTCTGATAATTTATGCTATCGGGCTTGACAGCAGAATATGCTAACTAAATTAGTCTTTAAATACTTACGTTTCTTCCAATTATAGGTTTTTGGTCTAATAATTGCTTTACCGAATAGATGAATTCCCTCCATATTCTGCTTGCTTGTGCTTGTAAAAGATGTGGCCTCTATAAACCTATACTCGATAAATATATTTAAAAAAAAATTTCCCTGGCCTCTGTAAAACGAAGGACTTGTTTTGAGTGACAGTTAAAGGAACTCATGGCAATGACGTCAGTGAACCCACTTTCATTGGGCATCTTCTCAGCGTAAGGACGGCGTGGACATGGGGATGGAGGAGGGAGGAGCTGTGATGCTCTGAGTGCAGTGAGAGGCACCAGGGGCCTTGAGTTGCCGCCTCAGGGGAAAGCATCCTTTTCCAAATGCCTGGTAGTTGGCCGGGCCTTGGAAGTAGAGAGGCTGGTGGGGGAGAGTTTTCGGGGAGGGACAGGGAAGGAGAGGAGGAAGTCAGTACCCTCAGAGGGGCCTTATTCCATGTAGTTCCCTGAAGGCTAAGACTCTCTGTGTCCCTCTGGCTGGTGTATAACCAGCTCCCGGTCACTGGCTAGTAAGTGAAGGAGCCCACATTGCAGCTCAGGTCTGCCTGGTGCTTTTGAGTGTCACGACTGGTTCAGAGCGGCACCACCCGGGCACACTTTTGAGATACAGAATCCAGCTGGCAGCCCAGATGTGCCCAGCGTGGGAGCCTGGGCATGTGTATATTGAAAAACTGTGTGCACACAGGGTCCCCGAGGAGCTTGTCAGAGTGCAGATTCTGGTTGGTTCCGTGGGCCTGGGAAAGAGCCCAAGGGTCTGCATTTCCTACAAGCGTCCAGCAGGGGCCAGAGCTGCGGGTCCTTGGACCACTCTTCGCCTGGCAGGGAGCTGGGTTTCTGAATCTCACCCAAGGTTGGGCATCATCGCCCTGGTCTGCTGGGTCTCCCTTTAGGCTTCTCTCAATGTGGATAGCAACTGTTTACAGGGGACACCAAGCTGAGAGGCCGAAGGGAAGCAGGAGGGGCTGGGCCCTGCAGTCCAACCTGGCGGCGAGCTTCAAAGCAGAGGGACACGCAGAGGGAGCTGCCTACCCCACGGAGGTCCCAGGGCCACCTCTGCGGAAGGCGGGCTGGACCTGATCCCGCCCGCAAGACCCTCAGAGGCCCCGCTGGTCACATCAATGGAAAGCCCCAGGTTTCACACTAGTTTTCTTCTGTGGGGCCCGCCCTTCCTCCCCCAGTAACACACAGACGGACGCTACCAGAGGAACCCACCGGATCCTTGGAAGGAAACCGCCTGAGGGAGGCACCTACAGGCTTTGATAGCAAGATGCTCTTCCTGACTTTCCCTGCCTCCCAGGCCGGGGATGTGATTATGTTCCTGTTACATTGAAATGAAACACATTTTAAAGTTGTTTTCCTTTAAAGAATGGAAAAAGCAGGTAATCCAAAGAAGTGGATGTAATTCCTTTAAACAATTAAAAAAAAATAAATGAATTGAGGTGTTTTTTTTTTTTTTTTAGGAAAAAGTCAGGAAATAGCTTCATTGTTTGAATTTAGATATGATTACACCATTGATTTGACCTCATTAGAAAGTGAATGTTTATCAAAGAAATGGACCCCGTGACAGGGGTATGGATGATGAGGAGACGCAGACTTTATCCAAATACCTACTGTTCATTTCTTTATAAGAAGATAAAAGTTAGGATTAGCGAGCGGCCTCGACAGGAAGTGGAGTGAACGTCTTCTCATTTTCCTAAGAGCCCCCATCTTGGCAATATTGTGTTGCTTAGGAACTAACAAAACACGTCTCTCTCTGTGTGTGTCTCTCTCTTTCTTTTTTTTTAATGGTCCCCTCGTGCCCTGATATTTTTCCAAGTTGGCAGCTGGGAGGAAAAACAATGTGATTTGGTGAGATGCAGCCTCCCTCTCTCAAGTCTGGAGCAGAATAGATAAGAACTTGTATGTCAGAATGCAAAGTTTACTCAGCACCCGTCGCAGCGTTTGATGTTGCCTGCCCAATCTGGCCTCGCATCTTTGAAGTTCTGCTCCACAGGCTGGGGTCCCGTCAATAAGAAACAGACCTTTCTTTCCCCTGCTAGTTAAAACATCTGCCTCCTGGAAACGCCCCGCATGGAGGCAGGTTACAGTCGTCCCAGGCCTCAGCGAGAGCCGGGCTTGGCCCCATTAGTGACAATTAGAGAAATGTCTAAGGAATAAAAAAGCCTTTTAAGAGAACCCTCCGGGACCTGGGGATGGCAATATTTCCCGTCCCAAGATCGTAAGGGAAAAGGTTTAGCATGGTTGGTTCTCTCGAACGCAGGGGGACCGACCAGGGTGGCTTTTCCGGGCGGCTCTTCACACAGTGATGTACTGACGTTATAAGTCACATGTGATCTGTGCTCTTTATCTGGGGCGTTCGCTGTTTCTCGGTGAATAGGAGCAGAGAAAACGGGCTCATCGGGTTGTAGTGTCACCCTTTGCAATGTCATTTAAACTGCCTGGCAAATGGCTTATTTGTCAAAGATACTGCTTTTTCCTGGAATAACACCCAGTAGATTGCTGAAGCCTATCAGAAAGGATGTCGTGATGTGCTTCTGATGCTCTGTAGTAGTGCCCTTTAAGGGACAGAGAGGTGGGAGTGGGGCGGCTTTTGTTCTTGGGGATGAAAGCATCTAAACAGTGAATTCTCTGAAGGACCCCAGAAGCTGGGCTCCGTGCCCCTAACTCAGGCCTGCAACTAAAGCCTTCACCTCAGAGTCCAGTTCTGGACACGTCAGGGGTGGGTGAAGGTCCAAGGATGTTGGTGAAGGCCAGGTGGGCAGATGGGCTGCAAACCAATGGCCGGTAGTCCCAGTTGCAAGCCCCAACTCTGGCTGTATACCTATTATGTCAGCTCTTAGGCGGGGAAGGGGTGAAAGTCAGAAGGAAAAACACCATGAACCCACGTGTGAGATGATTTTTGCCAAATGCCATATGTTATCATGTAAAGCACCTGCTGTATGCCTAGCACCTCGCAATACTGTGTCAGTGTTAGTGTTTGTCACTGTTATCCAGATGTGAGGAGGGTCCCCAGGGGTGATGCTGGTGAAAGAGCCCATGAGACCTGCAAGTGGGTCTTCGGACCCGTCATGGGACACCCCATGGATCTGGCTGAGGAGGGGCATGCCTGTTGAAGCCTGATGCAGCCTGTACACCATCACTTTGTCCCCCGTCACTCCTTGACACCTTGTCCAGGATTTTAGCACCAAACTCGTAGGAAGATCCTCACATCCCCCCGCTTAGGGAGAATGAAGAGGAACTGGACCTGGCCTTCAGTTAGACACAGGCTGTAGGATGCTCTTCCCAGGAATGAAATGGGGACGTGACCTCCAGTCCCAGGGTGGAAATGGACGTGGTGAGGACTTGCTGCGGGGTGGGGTGGGGTGAGCTGGATTGCCTCGCACACCTGCCTGGGCCGCATTTCCCAAGGCAGGCCATGGCGACAGCCTGGGCCCAGAGCACACTTTCCGCACCTGGAGCCTTGCCTCTCTGCTGCAGCTCATCGGCCAGTGGCTGGAGGCCAGCTGTCTTCCTCTGAAAGAGAACTAGCCCCGTGGCATCCCCTTCTGCTCTTCTCTGCTGCCCCTCCCCCTCCTCTTCCTTCAAACGCCCCATCACACCCCAGATGTCATTCACGTGACAACTTAATGTAGCATTTTTCCTTAGTTGCCAGTTTCCGTCTACTTTCCATGCTGTTTTGGTCCACACGGCACGGCTTCTCATGGGGCGAAAGGGCTGGGGAAGGAGCCGCTTGCCTGAGGGAGGAAAAGAGGGACGTTGACTGGCACAGTTGTCCCAGGCGGGGAGAGAGGCTTGAGGAAGAACATGGATGTGCGGAGGTCTTCCTGGTGTTTGCTTGCTTAATAACAAGTAGTGCCATTGGCTGGAATATAATCGATCAAGTACTTAAAATTGACCTAGCCTTTTACTTCTAGCTTGTTCATCCTCAGACACCACTAAAGATAGAAATTTTATTTCCACTTTATAGATAAGTGTACGGAGTTACAGAAAGTACCAGTAACTGGTCCAAGGAGACACATGCCCCCAACTCTTCCACCACTGAGCCTCTCCTCAATGGGAAGTATGCGGGTGACTCTGGAAAGATAAACTGTGGCAAGATTGAGAAAGGACTGGCGAGGTCAAGTCACCATTCTGAAGGCAATAGGGAGCCAGCAGAGGTTCTTGGGCAGGAGAGGGACGTAGCCACAGACGTGCTGTAGAAACGGCCGCAGGAAATAGTTGCGTGGAGAGCAAGAGAATGGGCAGAAGCTAAGGCTCAGCCGGGGTCACCAGTCCTGCTCTGTTGGCAGGACAGAGGGACACAGCAATGGTGGAGGACCCCTGGAGCTGAACCGAATCGGAGAGGGGCCAGGAGCTGAGGAGCGAGGAGGCAGAGGTGGGAAGGAGGGAGGAGCAGTATCAGGAATCCCCTGCAGCCCGAGAAATAGATCTGTCCACAGAGAGATGGCAATCAGTCCCACTCTCATGTGTAGGTGACTCATTTCATAGATGTTCTTGTGTTCTCTCCAGAGTGGGGTCTGCAGAGTACACAAATGAGGGGAACATGACAGAAAACCAAAAAACCAGTAAATGCAGGCAGCCCTGGGCCGTGAGGGGCTGTTTTGCCTGGACACTGAAGCTCAGGCTTCCTGGCTTGGATTCTGAGGCTGGGTCTCCTTCGAGCAGCACCTGAGATGGAGATTCTAGGTGAAGTGACTTAATGAGGAGACACCTGTCTGGGTGAGAAGGAAACCCAAGATGAAGTTCCAGGAGCCGTGCAGCCCCTGTCAGACCCCAGGGGGGCGCTCTGGAGCATGAATTGCACGCAGGAGGCTATTTTGCAGGAGTGGGTTGAGGGCAGACCGTACAACTGCTGTTTAGGTCGCCATTGGCTGGGGGCCTTCTGGAGGGTGGATGGCGGGTTTAAATGTCCAGGGATGTCTAGTTGAGATGCCTGCCAAGGACACCCTCTAGCAGAGAGTGCAGGTGTGAGCCCCTAAAAGCCAGTATCTGCAGCAAGTAGGGAACGGAACATCCTGTAGAGGGTGTCTCCCATCCTCACACAAGGCCTTTACCTACTGAGGTCCACTTCAGTCTTCATGCCCACATCAATGTTTTGCATCCCTGGCCTATGGAGCCTTTTGGGGGCCTTTTTACCGTTCCACGTGCTCTTTCCTATGACCTCCCCCCTTTTCTCCGTCTGTTGTACTCAAAGGCATCTTTTCAGATGCAGCTAAAATGTCACTTCCTCCGAGGAGCCTTCCTTACTCCTCCCAAGCGAGAGCTGATCCTGACTTCCACTGTGTTTTTGCATCTACCTATATATCATGGCATCAGGACAAGTTACTTTTATGTTTTTCTTATGTATCTGTGTTCTGAATACACTTCATATTTTTAAAAAAATCGTTTTGAACACCCACTCCATGGCTGAGTGCCTGACATGTAGTCTAAATATGTGATGAATGAGAATGTATTGAATGTATGAATGAAGGGGCTATAACCGTAGGGTGCGACTGAAAGATAAGGGAGACCCCTATTTCCCACATGGGGTGCTACTGCACGTGTGATGAGGTGAGTGGGTTAATTGCACTGTCTGTAAGTATGTGAGCCCCTGGGTAACCCCAGCTAAACCCTGCTCTCCAATGGCTTTGGGGTCCTCCTGCCAAGCAAAAGTGAACCCCAAGCAAAGATGGCCTTCACCTACTGTTTGCCAAAAGCATCCAAAAGCCTTCCTGACTGCGTGTGATGTTGTGCTAACCTTCGTCAGCCAGGATCACATTATTGATGGCAAACGTGTCCTCAAAACACTAATGGCATTTAAAAATGTATATAAACATTGTAACTCAGACACTTATTTGTTTTAAAAGACAGCTTTATGTAATGAATGAGGCTTCTAGACTCCAAGTAGGAAGGATGGTTTTGAGGTAAGAGGCACAACGGAATAGTGGAGACTGCAGCAGGAAAGAGGGAAATGAAGTCATTTGGTTAAGGTCAGGTGGCTAATAAATGGATGGGAATTATTTTTTACTTTAAAAAATATACAAAACTTGGCTTTATTGAGTTACAATTTACATACAATAAAATGCACTTACTTTAAGCGTAGAGTTTGATGAGTTTTAACAAATACACTCACCTTCATAACACCTCCAAAATCAATATATAGCACATTTTCCTCATCCCCCACCCCCGACCTAGGCATCAGTGATCTGCCTCGTCACTGCAGATTGGATTTGCTTTTCCTAGGATGTCATTTAAGAGGAACCGTATCATACGTAGTCCTCTGTGTCTGGGTTTCTGTCTTAGCATATTGTCTTTAGGAGTCGCCCTTGTCGTCGATGTATCGCTGGTTTGCTGGATTTCATTGCCAATGCTCCATGTTTGTTCATTTGTTCACCAGGTGATGGGCTTCGGGCTGTTTCCAGTCTGGGGCCACTGTGAATAGAGCCACTGTGAACATTCGTGCACAAGTCTTGGGGTGAACACGTTTTTATTTCTCTTGAGTGACTAGGTTGTGTAGTCAGCGCATGTTTAATTTCATAAGAAACTGTCAAACTGCTGCTCCACGTGGTTGAAGCCTTTGGCATTGGGAGCAGCAGTGTATGGTTTGGGGTGTGGAACTCGGTTCTGAGGTCCAGGTCCTTTCCCCAAATAGACCGAGTATATCCCCCAAGCTGCGTGTCTGTTCAAATCACCCAGTGAGTTTGTTAAAAAACAGAGTCCAGGACCTGCTCCCCTAACCCAGTAGTCCTGGAGTGGAGTTTGGGAATTTGCCTCTTTAACGAGCACCCCGGTAGTTTTGGGTGCTGGTGATTCACAGAACACCCTTTGCAAAGCTGCTATGTGGTTCACCAGATTTTCCAGAGAAAATCCCCCCAAACACAGACATCTGGTATTTTAACAGGGAAATGGCTGCAGTTAACAAATGCCAACATCTGGCTCGTCCAGCTGTTTCTATATCACCATTATCTATGGATGGTCTTAGATGAAGAGATAAATGACATCAAATGGTGGATAATTTCCAAATCGTTCTGAAGCGACTTTGAAATGTATTTTATACAGGCATGCCTCGTTTTATTGCGCGTTGCTTCATTGTGCTTTGTGCATATTGCGTTTTTTAAACCAAGGAAGGTTTGTGGCAACCCTTCAAGTCGATTGGCGCTGTTTTTCCAACATCATTCGCTCACTTCGTGTCTGTGTCACATTTTAGTAACCCTCACATATTTCAAACTTTTCCATTATTATGAAATTTGCTATGGTGATCTGTGATCAGTGAGCTTTGATGTTACTATTGTAATTGGTTTGGGGCACCAAGAACCGCACCCACATAAGACAATGAACTTAATCAAATGTTGTGTGTGTTCTGACTGCTCCACCGACAGGCTGTTCCCAATCTCTCACTCTCTCTTCAGGCCTCCCTATTCCTTGAGACAACAATATTGAAATGAGGCCAGTTAATAACACTAGAATGCCCCTAAGTGCTCAAGTGAAAGGAAGAGTTGTATAGTCTTTCACTTAAAAAATATAAATATATATTTTTTTATTGATTTCAGAGAGGAAGGGAGAGGGAGAGAGAGATAGAAACACCAATGATGAGAGAGAATCATTGATCGGCTGCCTCCTGCATGCCCCCTACTGGGGACCAAGTCCACAACCCAGGCATGTGCCCTGACCGGGAATCAAGCTGTGACCTCCTGGTTCATAGGTCAATGTTCAACCATTGAACCACACTGGCCGGGTTAGCCTCTCACTTTTAATCAAAAGCTTAGAAATTACTAAGCCTAGTGAGGAAGGCATGTTGATAGCTGAGATAGGCAGAAAGCTGGGCCTCTGGCACCAAGTTAGCCAAGTTGTGAATGTAAAGGAAAAGTTCCTGAAGGAAATGAAAAGTGCTACTCCAGTGAGCACAGAGATGATAAGAAAGTGAAACAGCCTTATTGCTGATAGGGAGAAGCCTGGGTTGTGGGCTCAATCCCGAGAAGGGGGTGTGCAAGAGGCAGCCGATCCATGATTCTCTCTGGCTAGAAGATCAAACCAGCCGCAACATTCCCTTCAGCCAAAGCCTAATCCTGAGCAAGGCCCTAACTTTCTTTAAGTCTCTGAGGATGTGGTAGAAATAGCAAGAGAATCAGAATTAGAAGTGGAGCCTCAAGATGTGGCTGAATTGCTGCATCTCATGATCAGACTTGAATGGATGAGGGGCTGTTTCTTAGGGATGAGCAAGTAAAGTGGCTCCTCGAGGCGGAATCTACTCCTGGGGAAGATGCTGAGAAGACTATTGAGATGATGACGAAGGGTATAGACCAGTGGTCGGCAAACTCATTAGTCAACAGAGCCAAATATCAACAGTACAATGATTGAAATTTCTTTTGAGAGCCAAATTTTTAAAACTTCTTCTAAGGCCACTTCTTCAAAATAGACTCACCCAGGCTGTGGTATTTTGTGGAAGAGCCACACTCAAGGGGCCAAAGAGCCGCATGTGGCTCGCGAGCCGCAGTTTGCTGACCACGGGTTTAGACTATGACATCAAGTAAGTGGGTGAGGCAGCGGCAGGGTCTGAGACTGACTGCAATATTGAAAGACGTCAACTATGGGTGAAATGCTACCAAACAGCGTCCCATGCTACAGAGAAACCGTTCATAAAAGGAAGAGTTCACCGAGGTGGCAGACTGCATTGTTGTCTTATTTTAAGAAATTTCCACAGCCACCCCAACCTTCAGCAACCGCCCCCCACATCAGTCAGCAGCCATCAACATCAGCAAAATGATTACGGCTTAAAAGCAAATGACAAAAAGGCTACCAAAGACTTAGATGATGGTTGGCATGTTTTAGTAATGCAGTTGATTTTAATTAAGGTATGTACATTACGTCTTAAGACACAATGCTGTTGCACACTTCATACACTATAGTATAGTGCAAACCTAACTTTTATATGCACTGGGAAGCCCCCACAATTCATGCAACTCGCTTTATTGCGGTACTCGCTTTGTTGCAGGTCTGGAACAGAACCCACAAACACCTTCACGGTACCCCTGCACTTACTTTTCTAATAATAGGAACCAGTGTCAAACAAACAGAGGCTGCAGTGTGGTGAGGAGAGAAGGCAGGAATTACTGGGAAACTGTATGATTTCCCTTGTTGCTTAGCTCCTCCAGGACCCCAACTCCTGCCTTGAAGAGATGAGTGGTCCTCGAATGTCTTGTGCATAGAATCTCCCAGGGCCTGTGCGAACATGCAGATCTGGGAGGGACTCCCACCAGGAAACTGCGTTTGATTGGCATCCCAGTTATAGCTGATGGTGACGTGGACCATGAACCACACTTCGAGAAATTCTTAAATAAACCATTGCTTCTCAGTTTCTCTCCAGGGCAGGAAGAAATGGTCAACTATCTGGGTTCCAAAGGGTTATAGACACACACACACACACACACACACACACACACACACAAGCTGGATTTATTTATTTATTTATTTATTTATTTATTTATTTATTTATTTTTGTAGTCTTCTTAGTTAGAATTAGGATGTGGTTAGTAAGAAACTGGGCTTAGACTCAGACCTGAATTTGAACTTCAGCTCCACTACTTCCTGGCTGTGTAATCATGGGCTATTTCTGTAGTGTCCTCAGCCTCATTTGCTTCATCTGTAAAATGGCAGCAATACCATCCATTTCATTCACCCTTCTTAATTGTCAATGGCTGTGAAGATGGACTGAGATCCTGCTCGAGCCTGGTATATATTTAGCACCCCATGAATGTCAGGTAGAAACAGTAGCATTACCTGCTCTTATTCCCTGGCCCATGGTGGCCCAGGGTTGTGAAGGGTTAATCCTCTTTATACGACTTTCCTGGCCTTCAGAGACTCACAGGGGTTGGCCTTCCTCCCCTTCTACAATTGAGTGCTCGGGAGAAGCATTTATTCCACCCTCCCTCTTCTCCCAGGGGAGTGGAAAGCTCTGCCCCCACCCCAGCCCTCAGCCCATTTCCCTAGTGAGCCAGAGCTTATTGCTACTTGTCACTTCTTATCTGATCTCTGAATAACACAAAAGGCAACTCCTGCCCAGTGAAGGTCTGATTGCAAGTGACCTTCAGACACCCAGGCGTGTGAATGTGTGAGAACAGCCCAGGCTGGCGCAAGGAATTTGTCTTCTCACTCTCAGCTCCGCCCCACTCCCCCGATGGAGTCCCGCGGGGCTCGGAGCCTCACCTCTGGGGGGCCCTCGCACCCCTGGGCAGATGTGTCTCCCCTCCTGACATCTCCAACCTCAGGAGACTGTCTGCACCTGGAGCATGGGTTTTCGGGGTCTCTCTACCCAGACAGCTCAACTTGCCCTTTGCAGAGGGTCCCATGGGAACACAGAGTGGGTGTCCAGGATGAGCTTCAGATGAGGGGCCCAGAGCTGCTCCAGCTCAGGTGGAGATGGGGTGCGTCGAATTGAGAGCAGGGGGTCCCACCATCAGAACGTGACTCCACCTTCCCCTCTTCTTCCCCCAGATACCAGTGCTGGGCTTCCTTTCTTGACAGTCAACCGGACTCTTTCTCTGGAAATCTTTGCTCCTGCTCAGAAGTGCGTCCCCCCTCCTCCTCTCCCTCCCCTCCGCCGTGCACAGTGACCTTGGCATGTCTGCCAACACAACACCGTGAGGCTCTATAAACCTCATATCTCAGAAGGGGCTGACATTACATTACAAGAGGATCTGTAAACCTCCCCGAGATGACTGATGTCTTTTTTAAACAACAGACCAAGACTTCATTTAAATTAGTAACATGGAGATTAGAGGCGCGCGCTCAGCCCCTGGCTCGGCCACGCTGAGACACGGGGAATATCAGTCACATGAAAGCTGTTAAGTTTGAGATGGAAATAAATCTGGGAGCCTGTAAAAACTGTCAGCAGGTCAGGGAAGTTTATGAACTCTTGCTGTATCTAATCATAAATCATCAGAATAAGCTAAAACTAAGAAGAAAAATGTCCTCTTTTGTAATCTAATGCTGTCTGTTAGGGCAATAAAACTCAAATGAAATGCATGCATTGCAATTTTTAGCTGATACTTTACATTATTAGTAAAGTGAAGGAAGAGACTCCAACTTAAAAGAGCGAGACAGATGAGGGGAAGGCCAGCATCCTTAAGGCTCTCAATCCTGGGCTTGGTGGCTCTTTCCTCCCCTCCCACCTCCTTGGGCCTCAAATCAAGGAAGTAGGTGCGACAGGTCCCAGGGACCTGGGGGGCTGAGTGACAGGTAGTGAGAGTGTCCAGGTGATGGCCTTGAGAGGCCACATGGCCTCCTTTCCCTGCTCCCAGCGGGGGTTCCCACACTGCCCGTGTTGACCCAGTCAACATTCCCACACTTGGAGGCTGCGGAGGGGGGAAGGTGGATGCCAGCTTCCCTTGTTCTCATCAGCCTGGACACGTGCCCTCATTCTCCAAGCTCTTTGGAGGTGACTCACCTCCCAGCCCAGGTTCTTAGGCTCTGCTCTGTATCCCCGCAAACCCTCGGCAATAACTCAGCATTCCACACCTTTCTCCCATTGTCTGTGGTGTCTGATGCCAAGGACCACCTTTTGCCTTGATGATTTTCGGGACCTGCCCAGGGACTGACAAAGCCGCAAGTGGGCATGGGAGTTGTGTGGGGAGCAGGGCTGTTTTATTTATATCAATTGTGTATTGAGTGCCAGATCTATGTCAGGTGCCAGAGACCCAAAGGGAAATGATGCTCCACAAGAGGATGGGGGTGAGGGAGGAAGGTGGGGCAGGCTGAGTTCCTGCTCTAAACATCATGGCTGAATCCAGCTGGCTGCTGCGTCTCCTTGGTCTTCCTAAAGGCCTGGGTGGAAAGCCTCCTCCAAGTAGGTGGCGGGTTTCCCATATCCTGTGCCCCAAAGCAGTGTCTCCCTGGGCTCGTCCTGATGCTCTGGGGTCCTCTTTCCCCAATGGAAACCGAGTGAAGGGCGGGTCACTCTGCAGATGTACGTACACCCCAGCTTGGTGTGGGGACCAGAGGTTGAATTCCTCCAGAAACCTCCTTCCTCAGTGAATCAGCTGCTTGGAGCAGAGAGCTCAGGCCTGAGTTTTCTGTGAGCATCCGGGGAGGCCGGGGCCCCCTGAATTATACTCACCTGCACTTGCTTAAATGTAAGGTTTCCTTTAGGCAGCATGTACATCAGAAGAGAAAATTCAAAGGGAATTGTGCCTTTATGGATACATCTTCATTTCCTATTAACTTCCACATAAACATTTTTAGTTTTGCCTCGTGATAGACCTAGGAGGAGGGTTGCTTGGTCTAGCACTACTATCTTACTTTTATAAGAAGGAACCAGAGCTTGCTTAAGAACAGCTAACCAGGGGCATTCTCATGCCTTAAACCCAGGTCTCTTTGCTCACAGACCACTCTGTTTTCCATTATATTATACCACCTGTTAGTCTTCTAAGATTCTGTTGGTCATATGGGCCCAGAGAATTATTGTGAGCTAAAACTGGGAGTTGGCCCAGGGGCTGGAGGTTATTAGGCAATGGGCTGAAAGATGGGCAGTAAGATGGGATTCATGTGTATTTTGTGGGGATGTGTTTTTGCCTTATCTTTGGGATAAGAGTCGGTGTGTGTGTGTGTGTGTGTGTGTGTGTGTGTGTGTGTGTGTGTGTGTACCAGCAATGAGGAAAAGGGGATAACATTACAAAATGTAAATTTTTGCAGAACCCTTAGTACCCTCCTGACTTGGATGACCATTTGTCATGCATATCACCCTCTGGTATATTTCCTAGGAGCAACCAGAGGCACTGATGCTGGGCTGTAGAGAATGTGAGAAGTAGGGGAGCTAATAACACACACAAATCCATTTGTGCAGGTGTGGGCTTAAGTCTTCTGCTAGTAGGTGGCACCCTGTTATCAGAAAGTCTCCTCTTTCAAGGAAAAGTGACTAAAATAAGCTACATTGCCCGTAAGGAATGGGAGGAAGAGGAGAGTGTCTGAGGTGAAGGCGGAAGCCAGAGGGAGGCAGTGGGAATGCAACATGCGACAATGAAGGGGGACTTCAAGGAGGAAAGGCAGCATCTCAAAGGTTCAGTTTCTGGGAAGCAGATCCTAAGAAGAAGATTCACACCCAAGAGGCTTTTAGGGCGTGTTTTTGGAATCGACACGAGTAGAAGAGAAGGGAAAGAAGCAGAGCCGGGCAGAGGGAGACGTTGAGCTGTGATGTAACGGGCTGAGGCCTCAGATGACCTACACGTTGGAACGATAATGTTTGGGATACATGGGTAAATAAAACGCGTTAATAAATGAATTTCACTTTTTAAAATGTGATTACTACAAAATTTACCATCGGATATGATTCCCATTGTGTTTCTGTGTCTAGAAAGCCAAGGTGAGGAGCTCCTATAATTTCTCCTCTAATAATTTCGAGTTGCCTTTTAGTCAATGTCTTTAAGTAGTGATTGCTTATATCACCCCAATTTTCATAACGATAACAAAACCCTTGAACTAATCACCTCTTCAAGTGCTATCAGTTAACATTTATACAATGCTTATTTGTACAGAGGTGTCCTAAATACTCTCCATATACATATAGATGCATGTACATATGTACATTTAATCCTCCAAGCCACATACAGACCCGTTAAGGCATGGACTCTTTGGCATGGTTGACCAAATGGGATGAGTGAGTCCTGGTGGGAAGGGCTCAGCAGGGCCAAGGACACGGTGCTGGAAGGCAGAGAAATGCTGGCACATGAGGAGTGAGGGTGGGAAAGATGTCCCAGTGAAACCCATTCTGCTGGGGAAAGTGGCCTGGGGCTAGATTTTGTTAAAAAAAAAAAAATCTTGGCCCCTCTTGGCCTTTGGGGTGGGGCAATACATTAGAAACATCACATGGAAGAAGGAAGAGAGTCATTCCAGAACAATACTTTTTTTATGTCCCATCTTAAGCTGTGAAAAGAGACATTTCCTGTTTATAAAAACAAAACTGGGCTCCGCTCTGTGGCTGCAGTGACACCACAAACACCAGGTCCGAGACTCTTCCTCTTCTTCGCCTTCCCTGGCAGATAATGCTGCGTCGCGATCTCCATCATGTGCAGTGATACAAGTGTACACATGCGACCTCACACACAGACCCCGACACCAGCACGTGGGTCAAAGAACTCCTTTTCCTTTCCTGCTAAATTTCCACCTCCATCCATTGTACCCCAGAGGGAATGACCCATGTTGGGTTAACTAATGACAGCAACTTCCTCTCACAGCCTCCAAAACACAGCGGATCCTTGCTCTCCAGTCCCCAGCGGGGCATCGGGGCAGAGGAAAGGTGATGGAACAGCCTCTTGTCCATTTCTCCTCATTGTTGTGAGAGGACATTACAACTGCGTTTCCTCTGCAAAGGGCAGGCAGGAGAAGGACCAGACAGGCACTCAGGTGTCCCCTTCCTGAGGGTGAATAGCTGGGACACAGGCCACCAGTCTCCCCACATTGTCTTTAGCTGCTTGCAGAAGCCAATGGCTTTGTCTTGCCAGTGCCCCCAGTTCATGCCTTGCTCGGGACACCATGAGGCAGCTCCACGGACTTATTGCAAGATGTGTACCAAGCCTTTCGCTGGGGAGTCATAGTGAAGCCACAGCTGAACCATGGGACAGTCTCAATATTCAACCATTTCTGATCTACCCAGTGGTAATCTCACTGACTTGCAACCTGGTGATACCTGCAGCTGTGCGCACCTTAACTTAGAGGGAGCACCCACATTTTATAGTGATCTCAGCATGACATGGCACATGCCCAATTCCCCAAGAATTTTGTTAGGTTAAGGGTTTTTCTTTTTCGTTTTTATTTAGCTTTTAAATACTAGAAATAAAGGCAGAAGTGTGGAGAGAAAAGGACATGGGAAATTAACTGTAGGAGGTAAATGAATTATAAATGTCAGATTAAGATAGATCCCGTTTCAAAGATGGTAGGAGTTGGCAAAGGCTGGCTCCATCAGAAGGATGAAGACAGTGTCACACCGTAGGCTGAAATCCTCGTCAGTTAGGCACGCTAGAAAGAGGGGATTGAAAGGCTTAGGGCAACTCTGTAAAAAGGAACAGAGCATTTTCTGTCCCTCTTTGGTCATGAGCTGGGTGACCCCGGTGCTCTCCCACGCCTGATGGGGTCAGTGTGAGAGTGCTTGTCCTGCCTGGTGGTTTGGTGGCCCCACAGGCTCCTGTGGTCCCGTGGGAGTGGTTGTCGTTCCATCTCTGAGGGGCTTTCTCCATCAGCATTGAAAATGGGGTCCAGTTGAGGAAGAGCCCAGAGTAAAACCAGCCACGGAAAGAACTGGTTTGACATGGGTTCGGCTCTGATGGAACAAAGACCCAGCTTTTCACTGTGCACGTGTGTCAACACGTGTCCCCTTTATGAGAAAAGGCACCCTTGGGTGGGAGCACCCTGCTGCTCAGCTGGAGGGCTTTTTCATCGCGCATGCTCTTTAATTATTTTGGCTAGTCATTCCTTAGCATTGAAAATGGACAGCTGATCATAAAACTGTACTTCTGCAGAATTTAAATCCTTAAGTCCTTCTCACTTGGGCCTCATACTTTTCATTCTCTTGTCTGTCAATTATTTAGCAAGTGTTTCTCAAATACAGTCTTATGCCATGAGCAGAAGACATACTTTTTGCCCTTGAAGTCAAATATTGAAATACAGTTGAGTAAAACAATGAGAATTATTGAGGAAGATGATGTACTTTTCCTGAGTTTGACACTTACGTTGGACACCCTGCCCCTGTCAGCCAGGCTGGCCATGTGGACAGACCTCAGTGACTAGGGCTGGGCAGAGACAGTTCTTGAAGGGGAGCCAATGCCAGTGTCAGGATAGGCAGTTCAAAACCAAGTGGCTGATTCAGAGGCTGCACAGACTGAGAGCCAAGGAGGATAGTATATCTGAACAAGGAAATGGAGGCATGTTATGTAATTTAAAAAATATATATTTTCATTGATTTCAGAGAGGAAGGGAAAGGGAGAGAGAGAAAAAGAGAAACATCAGTGATGACAGAGAATCATTGATCGCCTGCCTCCTGCACGCCCCACACTGGGGATCAAGCCCGCAACCCGGGCATGTGCCCTGATGGGGAATTGAACCAGGACTTCCTGGTTCATAGGTCAACGCTCAACCACTGCGCTATGCTGGCCAGGCTATAATTTTTCCCCTTAATATATAGATGTTTAAATTACTTATGATTAAACCTATATTCCCTTTGTAGTTTTTTTCCATTGTTTTTATAAGTTCTTTCCCACTCATATATTTAGAAGACATACATGAATATTTAAGAAAATGTAAAACTAATATTTGAGTCCAAATAGTATCCATCCAAAGACATGGAGAGATGGAAGCTGGTGTTCAGGTCTGAGGCTCCAACAGATTCGCAGGTGTGGGCCGCATCAGCCAGTGTAGGAGTGAGAGAAGCAGGGTCAAGGCCACATCTGGGAGAGGGAATCTTTCAGAGCATCTAGACGAAGATGAGTCAAAGAAGAAAACAGAGATAGGTCGTGCAAGCAGACGCACGGAGAGAGCAGAGAGCATTGAGAAACCACGAGGAGGGGGTTAGAAGAGAGCAGGGTAAGTACCCACGCCAGGTTTGGCAGGATGATCCACTTCTGATGAGATAGGAAGGGGAACCGACGATCAGAGGGCCTCTGAGCAGCTCAGAGGCCGGCAGCCAGTTGGGACCAGCAGGGTGACTGAGCAGCTCTCTCAGCTCCATGCTTCAGGAGCTCAGTGGTCAGTTCCCGCTGGGCCAGCTGAACATTGAGAAGCCAGGCCCTGGCCTTGTTGTTAA
The DNA here is from genome assembly GCF_951640355.1 of Cnephaeus nilssonii. Classification (NCBI taxonomy): domain Eukaryota; kingdom Metazoa; phylum Chordata; class Mammalia; order Chiroptera; family Vespertilionidae; genus Cnephaeus; species Cnephaeus nilssonii. The sequence continues at coordinate 28,875,711 of NC_137092.1, read as the reverse complement.
CTTGGAAATATGCTCCTAGGACAACCCAGGAAGTAAACAATGTACGAACTAAAGGATGGGGTTGGGCCTGGGTCTAGTGGACCTAGGGAGCATTTAGAGAGGCACTTGCCTGCCCCTGGGTGAGCGTCTCCGCAATGCCTGCCCCGCCATGGAAAGGAGTCCAGAGAGAGACTGCTAAGCAATGGCCGGAGGCCCAAGACTAAAGGGAAGTTAGGCTGTAAGAAGTCACCTTTCAATTGCAAGGTTGTTTGAAAAAGCATAGTGCAACATACAGATCTTGTATCAGAAATCTAAGCCGGAAACCTACACGGTCCTATTAGCCAATGTCACCCCCATCCATTTGATTAAAAAAAAGAGCACAGGTGTCAGCTTGTCCCAAGATGCATGAAAAACAAACAAAAAACCTTTTGAAGAAATACAGTCTTACCTGTGCCAGGAGAATATTCGTGAGAGGAAGTGTATCTTTGCCCTTCGGAGGGACAGATACTGTTATGACCCGCCTTCTGTGTCCCCTAGAAATGGATGGGAAGTCACCAGCTAGCTTAATGGGTACACAGTCTCATGTTAACAAGTAGAACTCACCAAGTGCAAAGCCACTCAGCCCATCCAAAATAATGGAACCAGCTTTTAACTCGCCTAACGGGGGCATTGCGCCACCTAGAGTTCTATCTAAGTTCCAATCCCAGCTCTGTTTCTGGCTTACCCAGATGGCCTTGGGAAAGTCACTTCTCTCTTTGGGGGCCTCAGTTTTCCTAGCTTTAAAGTGGGTGGGTAGGACTAAACAATTCCAATGTCCCCATTCAACTTTAGCAACCTACAGTTAGGGACATCAAAAGATGAGGAAAAATCAGAACCCCCCCCTCCCTCCCCCCCGGAAAAAAAACTAATTTGGGTAGTCTGCATTTCAGTCCATCAAAGCAGACTGCATCGTACATTTAGAATCCTGTGACATGTTTAGGTGCTCATGATTCCCCGGATTTCATGTGAGCAAAAACGCCATGGTGTTTCTGCGTCCGGCAGTGGGTACGAAGCTTGGATATGCGAGTGGCATGTAATTGCCTCCTGTATTTATGATCACTGGTTGTATTTGTTATAAACAGCTCTGTTCTATTTAGGGAGCTGCTGATCAATAAGGCAGATAATATTCTCATATTCAAAAAGACCAGTGCTGTGCAGACAGCCTGTGTGTGTGTGTGTGTGTGTGTGGGGGGGGCCTCTGTTTTCTTAGCAGCTTCACAATTTCCTGCAGACTGTCTCCCATCCAGCTTCTTTCTTTGCTGAGTCTGTCCTCCGTCCAAGCTCCAGCAGAGTCCTACCCAGGCATTTGTTAACGCTGGAGAGGGAAGGGGGAAAAAAAAGTGTCACTTCGGGTAGAGCGAGGAGAGAGAAAAAAAAAATCATGGCAAGATTTTCTTTTTCCATATTTCCAAACAGTGGGGGGAAAATAATGGAATGTTTGCCTTGAATTTTGTGTTGCTTTGGCTGCGACGAAGAGAGAGTTTCTTGAAGGCAAAAATCTGTCTTTTGTCTTATTGTTGCCATCTTCAATCACAGGAAAATCTGTTCTAGCTGGCGGTTTTGCATTATTACTTTCCCCTCAAATCTGTCATGGGTACCAATTGCGGAGTTTCTTGACTCAAACGTGGACTTGAAGGACACGGTAAAGAAAGTGGCCGTGACTCACAAATCAGGATTTTCTGCCCCTCTCTTCCCCTCCCCTCCCTTCCCTTCCCCTCCCCTCCTCTCCCCTTCCTTCCCTTCCCCTCCCCTCCCCATTCACAGCGAGGGCTGGGGAAGCCTTGGACTGGGCAGGTGCTCAGGATGGCAGCTGGGGGGCTGACGAAGCTCAGCCACATTGCAGAAGCTTGGACAGTCCCTCTCCACCCCTTTGACCTTCATGAAAACCGCTTCGTAAATACACGAGTGGGCATGAGTATCATTTTGGAGATTCTCTCCTGGGAAAATAATTTGTTTTTCTTCTGAGGCCTAGAGCGATTGGGCAGCTGGAGACAGAGTGAACTTGAATTCCTTCTCATAATCTACCTCCCTGAAGCCCTGGAGTCTCCTCTTTGCCTTTCTCTCTCTCCCTCTTCTCCCCGCCCCCCCCCCCCGTAAGTTTATAAGTTTAATTTAATATTCTTTTTTCCAACACCATTTATCCCCTCCATGCCCTCTTCCACCTGCACCTTCACCTTGCCTTGCCTTTCTTCCCTGCAAAGCCCAGTGATGAGGTGTCTGTGTGGGGAGGTGCAAAGGAAGGGCTTTCCCTGTCCATCTGCCCCCTAAGCTCATTGGGAACCACCCCTCGGTTCCCCCACCCCACATCTCCCTGGGAACAAGACACACACCAGAATTTTGACTTGTGTCTCTTGTACTTTTAAAATAAACAAGCATTGTGTATACCTTTTCAATAAGAGGACTTGATGAGATAAGCTCAAATATAGTGGCTGGTACGTGCAAGTGCTTCAGTAATGTTTATTAAGTGAGTGAGTGAATGAATGAATGGATAGATGGATGGGTAGTAGGGCGTTATGTGATCCCAAATATTGCTGGGTTTTGTGGGACCCTGGGACAGATTCACCCCAGGCAGGGAGGGAGCATGAGGCAGCAGGTCTTGCTGTGGAGCACTCTGGGTGAGCGTGCATGACGAGGAGGAAGGGAAGTACGAGGAGAGAACGAAGAAGCAGCGAGAGACTGATAGATCCCGATTCCTCAGGCCCTGGCCCAGGGCCAGAGTCAAGGCTTTCAGAAACAGGTGAAAAATCTCACAGAACGAGTTGATTCCTTTTTCCAAAACAAAAGTCTGACTCGGTCCAAATGAATTCAGTTCGAGGCAGTGGTTCATATTCATCTTTATTTGGCTTGAATGGGTTTATAAAACTAAAAGTCCTTAAGGCCCATGACATGATCTCAATAGTCAAGGACTAAAAAAGTAGCTACAGGATCTTGACGCCTCGGAAGTCAGGAGTCAGGATGGAGAGGGAGCTCCCTCCATCCAGGCGCAGGGGCGTCTGAGCTCCCGCTGTTCCCACAGTGGGGACAGCCTGGGGGTGGGGACGTGGGGACCGGGCTCTGGGCTGGCTCCACGTGGTGCCTGGGTCAGGCAGTGGCCAGTAAAAGTGGGCCGTAGAGGGGTTGGGGGAGGATGGCTTCGGAGGTGCCTTCTTCTTGTAACTGGGCTCTTCCTTTGTTCATTGTCATTGAGCCTCAGCCCTGGGCCCCATTTCTGGGAACCGTGTCCCTGCCTGGTTCCTGCTCAGGGCCTCAGTTCCTTCCAGGGACTGGAGGACCGTCTCTGAAACCCTGTATCTCTCTGGCTGGCTCTCCGTCACCTGCTGCCAGACCTGCCATGTGGGCTGCCGGGCCCTCCCCCTCCCCCCCCCCCCCCCCCACACACACACACACACTCTTGTCTGCCACCCGACACTCCCGGGCAGCCATCTGCCTGGCTCCCCGCCAGGAAGTAGGCTTGTCAAATCCTTAGGTCTTGATTTTCCCTGCTCAGGTGTGATCCCAGGCCTGGAGGCCTGAGAATAGGAGGGAAGAAGGTGGGGCAGGAGCTTGGGGAAGTGGAGGGCTGTGCAAGCGTCTGAGTGGGTGGGCGGATGGATGTAGCCGTGACTGCGTGGGGTGGCTCCCTTTGTGGGGGCAGGAAGACAGCGCACCCTGTTCTTTCTCATCGCTGGGCCTTAGGGATCATGTTACTTGGTCTGGAACATTCTTTCCCTTTCTTTCAGCCCAACTAACAAATCTCCATCCTTCAGGGCTCAGCTGAGATCAGAGATTCCCAACCTCTCTCTGTCACGGTGCTCTCAGTGTCTCAGTATTTTTTTTTTTCTTAAAAAATGTTTTTACATTTTTTAATTACAGTTGACACACACTATTATACTAGTTTCAGATGTATAACATAGCGATTAGATGTTTATAAACTTACGGAGTGATCCCCTGATCAATCTAGCCCCTTTGACCCCATACATAGCTACCACGTTATTACTGACTGTGCACTGCATCCCCAGCTCTGTTGTTACATCTTGCAAGCTCGAGAGCTTGTTGTGATGGTCTGGGCTCCCACCCACCATTGTCTATGGACGCGTGTCTTCCTGTTCCACTCATCGTAAACCCTCTGAGGCCAGGGAACAGACCTGTCCCGCTCACCTAGAACAGTGCTTCGCACAGAGGGGGTGCTCTCGGAACAAATGCTTGCGGAGCGGAGGATGGGGCCCAGCCCTTTCTCATGCCTGGTCTCCTTTCTGAAGCCAGGTTGGAATATTTGGAAGCAAACCAGCTGAAGTGCTGTGTTTGGGGAGAGCAGGACGACACTCCCAATTTCAGAGTCTCTGGGAGATGATGAAGGGAAATAATCAAGGTTATAACAAGGAACGTCTACAAAGGACACAACGCCAGGTGCTCAGAAGGTTGCTGCCGATTGCAGAATGAGGTGGAGGAAGTGCAAGCCATGATAAGAAAAGCCCAAGGAGAGCATGAAAAGAAGATTGCACCGGAGGTCAAGACCGATAATGAGAAAAGCTTCCCGTACAGAAGGACTGTCCGCTCCGGAGGACGGTGGCTGCACCCCCTCCAAGACGGCGCAAAAGCAATTTATTGACAGACACGGTTTCTGAAAAATTAATGGGTCTTTGCCTTGGGAGGCTCACAAAAGGAGGGCAGAGGACAGATCCCACGAAGACACAGCTTTCCCCAGGGACCGAGAAGAAATATCAGGGAAGGGCCGGAGGGTGAGTGGAAAGGAGAAAAAAAGCTTATTTTCATAGCAGGGCTGTGACCTTCTGGGGCTGGCAGACGGACATCAATTGAGGAAACCAATCTCTTATCACTGGCCCTGCTGGCCCCACGGCTGCCAAGGGTTCGGTGCCCACATCAGCCCACAGGGACTCATCTGGTCACATTCTGTTCCCGGGTCTGGAGTGAACGGCTCCAAACAGGCATCCCTGCCAAGTCGGGGCAGTGAGAAAGCTGCACTTTTGAAGTTGCTCTGAGTGTCTTCCTCAGTAGATTTCTATAAGGTATTGTTTTCCGGCGAAGGAGGAATCAGGGAAACGCTCAAACAATCGCTGCTCTGAGGGAGTGTGCACAGGGAAGCTTGGTCTCCTACGGTGCCAATCAGTTTCACGGCAACCAGCCAAGGTGTTCTCACGCCCATGGCGCCCGCCCGGGCTGCAGTCTACATCGAAGCCCGCACCCAGCAGGGAGCTTGCACAAGCTGCCTCCTAGAGATGCCCCTCCCAGGGCGGGGGTTATGGTTTTAAATTCTCACAAGGATGATAAAGCGTACGAGCTGATGGTACTGAGCCCTCCTTCTGTGCTAGGCGTTGTAATAAACACTTTGTGTATAATCTCATTTCATACAAATTAAGAGATCGCCCCCATTTACAGATGAGGAAACTGAGAGCAGGACCCAGTCCAGCCAGCTCGTTTGCAAAGCTCAGGGTTTCTCGGGGAAGTCACGCTGAGACCATCCAGTCGGCCCAGTTATCTTCCTACTTCCTGAGCACCTACTATGTGCTGAGCAAGGGAAGAGGCCACAAAAGAAGAATGACATGCTCTCCTCTGTGCTCTCACCACCAGAACTCAAAGAAACAAGCGTCAAATTCGGGGCTAAGCTGGAAATAAATACAATTTCAGTGGAAGTCTTAGAGTGTGACAATATTATCACAAATTGGAACAGTCGATCTCAGATTTTAGAAAAAAGGAAAAAGAAAATGGGAGATAAGCCATTAGAACGATATAGTCTTAAAGGAATAAAGGATTTGGAAATTTAGTATAAGCCTTCTTCTATTTTTTTTTTTTTTTAATGGCAGAGGAAATTAAGGGCCAGTTTCCCTGGCAGGGGCCTGTCACCTGTCTCTTGTGGTCTCTGTTCCAGCACTTACAGTTCACTTCCAAACGGACCCATGACTCCTGCCGGCCATCCTAGGACTGGAGAACGGGACCAGAGAAGTCCTTTCTACCACCCCAGGCCCTGTGTGTGATGTAGGGAAACTCGGGGGGGAAGGCCATGCCAGTGGAAGTATTCAGGCTGCTAGTCTGTTACTTGGGAGAGTTTCCAGAACAATGACAATAGCGGCAGCAATAATGGCAATACAGGTAGCTTTCGTCTCCTCCCAGCTTTTAGAAACGCTGTATACACGTCGAGGGCTGGCAGCTCCCAGTAGTTCTTGTCTGAAACTGCGCGCCTTACTTCTAGCTAGAAGAAGAGGGGTCTGGGCTCACCCGGCTTTCCTTCTGCTATTTGATTTTGGATACTTAGGAGAGGTCTTCTCAGTCCTTTATCCTCCCGGTCTTAGTGGGCTTTGTTGAAAGGAGGTCATTGACTTGCTTCCCGCGGCCATCCCCAAAGGTCTTCTACATTCAGACGTCACGTGGGGATGGCTGCCTTTGGAGATGCCTCCGCTGGGCTAAGTTTGCCATCTCCCTGTTAAAAGTCAAGACCCTTAGAAGGGGAACATGTTTGCGTCAGAGAGGTTCGGATCAGTCAGGCAGGTGCCCAGGAAGCCAGAGAGAATGAAGTGCCTGCAGGGTGGTGGATGGGAGGGAGGTGATGACAGTGGCATGGGGAGCTAGGATGCAGGAAGTGGGGTCTTCACAGCTGATGGAGGCCAATCCCTGCAGGGGAAGGCAGACGGGTTTACTTGGCGGCTTTTGTCAAAGCGTCTGTGTGGCTCCCTGGGAAGCCACCCCCCATCCCTTGCCCCCCAGTAATCCGGTAAAGAGTTGGCTTCAGGTTAGGGTGAGGCCTCAGGGCTGCTCTAGAAACCCAAACATCAGGAGGTACCGAAGGGAAATAGCACTTGGAAAGCAGGATTCCCCAGTGGTGACCGGACGGGGGCCCATCTGTGGATGACGTCAAAGGCCACCAGGGTATGGCTTCCTCATGGAAACACAAACCTGGACCAAAGGACAGACATGTCTGGGTTTTTAAACAAGCTTTTCCTGATTATAAAAGTAATTCTTAATCATTGTAGGAAAAAAACCCCACCAAACCCAAAAATATGAAGAAAGAGAATCCTCCTTCAGACTTCACTGAACATCAACACAATTAAATATCTGATTATTTTCTATCTTTTATGTATGTCAGATATATTTATACTACATTATATAATATTTTACTTTGATTTCCAATTAATATTGCATTGGGCATTTTTATTTTTTTTAAAAATATATTTTTATTGATTTTTTACAGAGAGGAAGGGAGAGGGATAGAGAGTTAGAAACATCGATGAGAGAGAAACATCGATAAGCTGCCTCCTGCACAACCCCCACTGGGGATGTGCCCACAACCAAGGTACATGCCCTTGACCGGAATCAAACCTGGGACCCTTTAGTCCGCAGGCTGACGTTCTATCCACTGAGCCAAACCAGTCAGAGCAACATTGGGCATTTTTAAATAAAATTCTTTGGTAACATAATTTTAAGGTATTTATCCATATGGTATGGATGTACCATAATTCATTTCTCTATTTCCTCATTGTGTAGCATTTAGGTTACATTCATTCTTGGTTTACAAATAATTGTCAACATTTCTGATCTTTTTTTTTAAAGATTAGATCCATAAATGTGGAATTGTTAAAACAAAGAATATTAATTTGTTAGTAGATGGCAAAAAAGAAAAGTGATAGAAAGGTAAGGTGACAGAGAGGAAGAGGGAGGGAAATGGAGGCTGAGGGGAAGGGAGAGAGAAAGAGAGTTGAAGTTATCCTTAAATCTACTATCCCTAACATTTCTGTGGTCTGAGGCAAGTGTAAGTGATAGCGCACGTACCAAATGTCTAGATATTCAGAAGTTATAATCCCACCAACAAACTATTAAATGAAATACGTTTTGTCCTTACCTTTGTGACAAGTCTACATTTAAATTGAGGGTCCTTGGACTCCTTGAAGTTTTGAGCCAGAATGTGGTGGCATGGGGAGGCTGACCCCAGGCACCTGGCTACCTCCTTCCTTGTCCTGGCCATGGCTCCAGCCTTCACCACCAAGTCCCTTGTATTCCATGTGGACACTCTAGTCTCCTGTAAGCACCATCCATACCCTTGTAAACAGCTTCCTCCTGACCACCCTTCCCATATGCGGGATGCACGCTGGCCACAGGGTGCACCCTCAGGGAAGGGGACCAGGAAGAAGCTCTGTTGTCCTGGAGATGGGAATTCCAGGCCTTGGGTCCTCGAGTGTGTACCAGAAGGAGGCGGGCTAGGACTGTGGGCAGGTTCTTCCCTTTGACCTTGCAGAGCCCCATGGAGAGGGACAGGTTGGAGGAGAGCCAGAGGGAGGCGTTCTAAATTATGGGGCTCTGGGGAGGACTCAGATCCAAAGAAACTCAGAAAAAAAAATTAGGGTTTCTTTAAGATGCTTTTCTATACACACATATATACATACACACACACACACACACACACACACACACACACACACACTCTAAATAAGATGATTTTATCCTTACATGCTATTTTATTATCATTTTTAAAAACAGAGATGCCGTTAACATATTTGACAGCTAATAAATATACATGCACGAGCTCTTTTGTTAAGATTTTATAAAGTATCTTCCAGTAAAGTGTTCCATGCTGGTCAGCAGTACCTTGCTTTAAACCACACCCTTGCTCCCAGGGACGTAAAGCTGAGGGTGCTCACCCACCCACTGCTGGTGGAGAACTGTTCATTGCTGGAGAGCACTAAGACGTGGACACCAGAGAGACCTGTGTCTTGTGTAGGAGCGAGGTGACTCATGGGCGGAAGTGTCAGCTCTCAGGGATCCAGGACCTGCCTCCACATGGGAAACAACAGCCGGCGTGGTTCCTGACCTCTGGCTGTCTTAGGGCTTCCTATATAATCATGCCGTCCTTCTCCCTCAGGAAAATAGGATTTGGCTTGTGACCTTGAGTTTTATTGGGATCATGGGAGGTGATTATGGTCTGGAATGGTTTAAGTGCTTCCCTCATCCTGGATTGCAGGAAAACAGTACATGACTTATGTCGGCTGACTACCACGTGCGAGCAAATCAGGTGGGACATTCTCTGAGGGTTCAGCTGCGGCGGTGGGACATAGTTGTTTGTGCAAGGACTCAACAGAGCAAGTCGGCTGGAGTCGCCTGCGTTTGCCAGCAGGAGTGACGTCCACCCTTTCCTGTTGTGGAGCCTGTCTGCTGGGGAACATACATCAACACAAGTGACATCCAAATGTGTGAAGCATTTCCAGTGTACGATGGCTCTTTTCTTGGGTTAACCGCAGTGGCTGACACCATAAATGCTCTAATGCCTTGACTCGCTTCATGCATGCATCTTCCCTGACAAGAGTAGAGGCTTGCTGGGGGCAGGGCTCTGTCTTGGTTCTTGCTCAGTCCTGTTGCTGTAGGGCCAGAGGGCTTGCTTCGGCCCCGCCTTGTGTTCTTCATGCCAAGGGAGGCCCATGTGGGTACGAGTCTGGCCTCCGTCTGCCTGATCACTCACTCTCCTCCAGGGAGGAGGAATGACCCGCCTGCTGGGTGAACTTGAGAGAAATTCCTTCCTCCTCCTTGGATCTGGCTCCCCACGTGAAGCACATGTTCTGCTCTGCCCTCCATGGTGAGTTCTCCAGGACAGGCCCCCCTGAGGTTGAGGAGTAAACTCCAGACTGAGGAATTATCCAGCCAACTCCATAGGACCTGCAACTCACGCCTCAATGGGGTCTTTCCTAATGGGCGTTCATCAGCATGCTTTCACCTCCTGAGATGGCAGGGAGTAAAAGATTCCATGATGGTGATCTTAAAGGCAGGGGACTGTGTCAAACAAAGTTAAACTGGTTTATATCCTGCAGGACTTCTCAGAGCCTTGAATGTACTAATGTGCATTTTGGATCTTGTAAGGAGGCTGTGGGACTGGGAGGTGAGATGGTATTGAGGCCCTGGGGCTACTTAGCAAAGTTGCCGCCATGGTGAAGGCTGACGTTCCTCATTTCTGTCTTAAAGTCTTTGGTGTTTCTCAGAACCCACAGTGAAAGGCAGGGATTGACCATCAAAGCCGTCAAGTGGGAATCTGACCACAATGGGGAAATGTCATCACTTAGTGTAGATATGAAGTATGTGGCAGGGGAGTAGGCCACTGGCATCCACAGTTCAGGCTCCTTCCCGTGGAACTGCAGCAGCAGAGGGGCTGGGAGGTGCGGTGAAGAGGAGGGAAGACCTGCCTCTGTCTTTAAGGTGCTTTCCACTGAGTGAGAAAATCCCTAGGGCAGTGGTTCTCCAGGTGTGGGCCTGGGTTAGAAGCAGCAGCATCACCTGGGAGCTTATTGGAAATGCAAATTCTCAGGCCCCAGCCCAGACCCCTGTATCAGACACGCTGGGGTGGAGCCCGGCAATGCGGTCTCTCAGCCTCCAGGGATTCCGACACACATCCCGTCCGAGGGCCACTGGCTTATGTGGTACCCAACTCTGCATCCTGCTTCTGTAAGAGCCCCTGCCTCAAGCATCTCTGTAATCAATCTTGCTCTGGTCACTACCCGTTTCAAGATGAATTGTGTGGATGCAAGTTGAGAGATCACATGGCATTAAGGGAAACGCTGAGGGCTTGCAATAGGAGACCTGAGTTAAAGCCTCAGTTGCTGAGGGCCCTTCAATTCATTTTGTTCGCCTCATCAATAAAGTGGAGGGATTAGGTGCTGCCCTCCGAGGCTCACGGGATTGTATGGAAGGTGGTTGAAAAAGGTGAATAAAGTTTCTAGACAAACTGTGAGGTGCTTCACATGTGTAGAGGTTGATATTGGGTCGCTGCTTTTTGAGTATGATTTTGGCAAAATGCAGCCTCTCTTTTCCAGTGAATAATTATAGTCTCAGGACAGTTCTTTTGGATTCAGGTGTCACTTTTACACTCAGACTTCCCCTTAAAATAACCACTTGGGTTTTAATGAGGATATTGGGAGATCTTTTCCTCCAACATCTACCATGAAGTACATTTGCTTTGGCAAGGGAAGGTGTAAAACATCTTTACCAACGTATTCCTGATGTAACCTTTTGCTTCTCCTTTAGAGAATAAAAAGAAAACATAGTGTCTCCCTATTAATGCCATTTTCCAAACTGAACCTTCTGTGATGGGAACTGAGGAATGAGCACACCTTTCCCCCGGGATGGGGATCTATCGCCACTTTACCTCCTGCCATGGCATCGATTGCTCATGTTGTCAGCAGTTATAACTGACTCTCCCAACCTGCTCACCCCAACTATCCAGGAACCCACTTGTGGGGTAGAATTCATTAAGCTTTCAGCTCATTTTCTCTCAGCCAGTCATTATTACGAATGGCAGGAGAGAACCAACCTGCCTTATAAGTCAGGGGAATCGGTGGCCCTGGGTAGAATGACTTTTGAGATCATTCTTTCTGTCCCAAAATGAACCACCCACATCACTGTGCTGACCTCCCCGCTGCCAGATCGCTGCTCTAGGTTAATCCTGGCGTCTCTTACTGTCCACTGTGAATATAGCTCAGCCACTACCCGCCTTCTCCAGGTGCTTAGAGAGCTTGGAGTGAGAGGATGGGTCAGAGGAAAGGTCCTAGAGCAGGTGCAGGCTCTAGTTCAGAACAATTGGGACAAAAACACTGGGGGAAAGGCCCACAAAGGGGAAATGGTGAGTTTGAGACACCAGCCTTTTTCAACTTCATGGAAGACTATCTCTGGCTTCAGGACACAAATAATAATACAGCAGCCAGGATCACAGAAAAAAAATGTATCCATCAGCCACCCCTTGGTTAATCTAGAGATTCCCTCATGATGATCTTTTTTAAAAAAATATATATATATTTTTTTATTGATTTCAGAGAGGAAGGGAGAGGGAGAGAGAGATAGAAACATCAATGATGAGAGAGAATTATTGATTGGCTGCCTCCTGCATGCCCCGCACTGAGGATCAAGCCCACAACCCAGGCATGTGCCTCCTGACCAGGAATCAAACTATGACCTCCTGGTTCATAGGTTGATGCTCAGCCACTGAGCCATACCAGCTCAGCCCTCATGATGATCTTAAAGGCAGGGGATCTTGATCTGCAAACAAGAGCTTTAGAAGGAGCTGTAAGCTTGTTGCATGTGAAGCCACAGGGTCTCTGTGTTGGAATCCCATCTCTGGGCAAAAGGCAAGCAGGCCAGGTGCCAGGACAGGAGATGCCCACCCTACTTTGCCCAGGTGGGATTGCCCCCCCTCCCGCACCTTATGAACATGGGTTCATATTCAAGCCAGTCGTGCGTCATCATCCTTAGTGTTTCACCAGATAACACGTTTTTCACAGCTACAGAAATAAACGTCCAAGACAGCAGGGAGTTGGCTTTTCCTGTGCATGGGTGGCAGAGATCTTTCCGTTTTATAGGAAAGACCAGTGAGGGTCTGTTCAATCCTCATTCTTTCTGGACATGAGTCTGGACAAGTTCACCAAGCCAGGGGACTGGGGATGGTCACTTTTGTCTATAGTCCACCACCATAGCTAAAGATATGCCTCCCAGAGAGAAATGGCTCAGTCCAAGGGATAAGTCAAGTCTCCCGATCACGTTCTAGTTTTCCTAGGAATTTCATGGAGTATGGGTACCTAGAGCGGGAAAGACTCCCTCCGGCTTAAAGGGGCACCGTTTGAGAGCCCTGCAGTTTGGCTTTTACAGAGGATGGGCCTTGGTGGGCTAATAACCCAGCCTTGGGGACTCTAGGCATTTCAGAGGCAGGTTAACAGCACACCCCTCATTCTGAGAGCCATGCCTTGGACAGCAACGGCCCTCTATGGCAAAGCTTTCTGAATACATTGGGTCAAATCAGAGCTCCGAGGGTCACTTCGGCAGTGGGAATTAACGTATCTCTCCAACCCCATTGTGAGATGTGTATCTTCTTTTGGTCTGCCAGCCTTGTTTCAGCATTGTTCCCAGTTCATACTCTTGGAGGGCAGACAGCCATCGCTTCATAGTCATTTCTCAGTCTTCTACATCCTTGTCCCTGTGCCTTGCTCTCGACAGGTGTTTCCTCCGGGGGTGGTGGTGAGGGGAGGGGGCTGGTCAGTTTTGAAGAGGTATCCCACGTGACCCAGCAGGTCACCATGCCAGAACCAGGGGCAGGGGTAACACCTGGCTCCTCCAACCTATGGAACAAGGGCTTACAAAGCTTTGGGGTGTGATCCATAGGGGAAATTGCACTTTACATCTGTGTGTGTGTGTGTGTGTGTGTGTGTGTGTGTGTGTGAGTGTGTGTGTAACAAAAATGTAACACAATAATACCATTTCTATGTGTAATGTATTTATATTTCTGTTCCATTCTATTTCATTGAAACAATTGCTAGTGGTGAGTTGATTTTACATTCCACTGATGGGTCATAACCCCATGATTTGAGACCCACTGCCACAGAGAACACACCTCTCTCTTGCTCCCTCTGAAGCAGCGTGGGAGTGTGGGAGGCTGGGGGTGGAGCTGGAGCTCTGCACAGCCCAGACGGGCGCTTTAGGGGCCCCGGAGCCAGGAGCACATGGAGGAACAGTCCAGAGGCTCTTGCATTGGCCAGTGTCCTCGTTCTGTGGATAAACAGAAGACACCAGCCTTCAGTGCCTGCAATCTGCTACCTTTCAAGAGCTTTCCAACTCAGCCAGAGAGAGGAAGGAAGGAAGGCTGATTAGAAAGAAGAAAGCAACCTCCTCTGCCCAAAAGGCCTCCGGCACTGGCAGGCTGGACATGGCCAAGGCGTTCTCTCGCCATCAGGATGCCTGTTAAGAGCAAGACATCTTGCAGAAGGGCCAGGATGGAGGGACAAATGATTTGGTGGCACGCAGCCCCCAGGCTGCTCCCCTCTCTAGTTGGTCCCTCCCCCGTCACCGCATGCTTCTCAGAATGTGCCATCTGGGGGCCTTGATGCTGGAGATGCCGGGACTTTGGGAGCCGATCGAGCTGCTGCTAAGACAGACTGTGTCCCTGTGAGAATGTACGCCGAGTCCAGGGGAGGCATCCAGCCTGCTTCCCATGGTTCTGCCAGTCTCCATGGGGACTTGGGAGAGACAGAGAGCTCGCTTCTCTGCAAGGGGTGACTGTCGGAGGTGGGGTGGAATGCCATCCGTGTGACTGTGGGGGGTGGTGGTGGTCAGATCATTAAGAGAGGTTGGCTGGTTAGTTGACCACCTCGGGTCCATACCCCAAGTGAGCAAGTGCCTCGTGGCTCAGGTGCCCAAAGGCATCCTTTTATGTTGTGTACACTCTCCATTCCACCAACACAATAGGCTGGAGTTTGGTAAGGGCAGGACTGGAAAAGCAGTATAAACCGAGTGCAAGGCATGGTCCCAGCTTCTAAGGAGCTTACGATCCAATCAGGAAAAGGATATTAAAAACAGAAGCTATTCATGCGCAGGGCATGAAAGCATGCAAGCGGATGCTAAGCGGGGCAGAATGTAAAGGCTGCAGGAGGTCAGGGAAGGGGAGGCCTGTGCGTGCGTTTGGGGGAGGCTGAGCTGGCGAGAGAAGTGAGAAGACCAGGGAGACAGGCACTGCTGTTGATGCAGGGAGGGAGGAAGGAGAGGTCACGCTGGAGGGTGAAGCAGTCACTGGAGAACCCTTGATGCCGGGCTGATAAATGTTCTGGGGGAATTTAAAATCCAGAGCCTTAATTTTTCGGTGGCATGTATGGCACATGCAGCAGATCCACATACCATGAGGTGGACACCCAGGGCAGGAAGTGGGTGCCTGTGGCAGGGCGGCCACTGTAGGATAGCTGATGGGACTGGCCGAAACGTCCAGAGCCTGAGGCCATGGAGGGTTCCTGACCCCAGGAGGACAGAGCCATGAGTTGGGGGCAGGTCATGAGGAGCAGGCGTGGTTCTGGAAGCAGACAGGCCTGCATTCATCCTCTTGCTCTCCCTGCTTCGAACCATGAGATGTTGGAACCTCTGTGAGCCTCAGTGTCCTCACTGGTAAGAGGAAGGCAGCACAGTGGTGCATGAAGGTCACTCGTCAACTGCCAGTGTGATGGGTCTGGCACAGTCTTGGGCCCTTGCTGTGGTCTGAATGTTTGGGAGTCCCCAAAGGCATATGTTGAAATCCTAATGGGATGGTGTTATGAGGTGGGGGCGTTGAGAGGTGATTAGGTCATAAGGGTGGCGCCCTCGTGAATGGGATTAGTGCCCTTACAGAGACCCTGCAGCGCTCCCTTGCTCCTTGCATTCTGTGAGGACACAATGAGAAGTCAGGCTGCCTGTGATCGCAGTGGGCTCTCACCGGTACCTGGCCATGCTGACACCCTAATCCCAGACTTGCAGCCTCCAGAACTGTGAGGAATGAATTTCTGTTGTTTACAAGCCACTGTCTGTGCTATTTTGTGTTAGCAGCCCAATGAACTAAGCCCTCAGCTATTGTGATGGTCACTACTCTACTTTTACTTTCTCCAGCCTGGCCCCTACCTCCTAATGCAAAATGACAGGCTACTGCAAAGTTCACCCTGTGTTGGGGGGCAGGTACCCAGGGGTGTGTCACATGAGATCACCACATGGTGGCTGCCTGGTACCATTTCCCTTCTGTAGCAGGGGGGCCACCCCATCTGATGGGGACAGTAACCATATTCTGCTGGGTTCCACTGCCAGGCACCACCGCTGGTCTTACTAAAGTAACTCGAGCCTGTGTCAATCAAATGTATGCAACTGACACCAGAGGACAGGAGGGGACGGGGCAAGGATTGACCTGGAGATGGAAGGAAATTGTCAACCTGGCCTCATTCTGTTCAGTTAAAAAAATGTATTGAGTGCCTTTTCTGTGATTAGAATGTGCTATTGCTCTTTGCTCTTGTATCGGGACATAGCCATTCAACACTTGATCGAGTAGTTAAATACTGAAAGCTCATTATGAGAGCGTTAAGAAAACATAAATATTATGTTTTAGATAATCTATGAGAGGAGGATTTTGGTTTTAAGGGGAGTAGGAAAACTCACGTGCTCTTGCGAGAGATGAAAGCGTGTCCCCACTGACTCCCTTACCTGCAGGCACGGGCAGTACCTGCTCTGCCTTCACTTCTAAGGGAGCCGTGGAGTGGCTGGTGATGAGTGCTGACCGCTTGGCTCCCAGGAACAAAGACATTCCACGCCCTCGAGCCTGGGATGGGGGCACAGATATGCTCTAAGGACTGAGGTTCCTCTTACTGCGCTAGCTTCATGTCTCCATCAGAGAGGCTTCGGCAGAGGGGTCTTCTCAGAATAACAAATGTGAGAGGCGATGGAAGTTAGGGATCTGCTCTCTGCCGCCCTGTTTCTTTGGCGAATTGGTTCTGCCTCGTGATTTATTTTTCCACTTTAAAATATTTCATTCGTTCCTTCCACAATTCATTCATGGCATTTCATCAACATGCCACTATGAAAAACTGGGCCAACTTATTATTTTTTTCTCCTTTAGCACTGAAAAGTTCCCCAATCCCAGCACATTAGGTTATTTTCCCTTCTCGAAAGTGGTTTCCGTACTCGAAAATGGAATACTGTAATATCAAAGCAATGTGGCTGATCATACCTTCAGCTCCTTTGAGAACACAGTGCAATCTTGTGCACAAAAGCACTTTGACAAGAATGCAGGGCTCAGAAAGGGATTTTGGGGGAGCAAAATGGGAAGAGTCCAAGCTTAGAGGTCAGATGCCTGGGTTCAAATGTGGACATTATTTACTGGACCTGTGACCTGTAGGAAGTCATTTATCCCTGTTTGTTGGGGATTATGCATATAGAGATGTGTTTGGGATATGGTGGACTCGGCTAATGGGAACCATTATGAATTATTATGCAAAGCCAAGACGTTACTCTAATCATTATAATGATTTTTTAAAAAATTCAGTCTTAGTGTGAGTCATGTGGCCTTTCTGCAACCTTCTTAATGATATTTCGTTCAGGTTAATATACAAATGAGATTATGTGCCAGGACTACTGATGTTAGTGAGAGGGGAGGCCGAGGAGTGCAAAGCATCAAGAGGCAGTTCTTCAAAGGTCAAACCTTGACAGGGAAGAGTACCTGGAGTGGCTGAAGGTAATTGTTCTCAAATTGAAAACCCTTGGGTGAATTCAGTTTAGTGCATAAAAGTATATATCATTTGCTCTATACTAGGTGTTGGGAATGCATAGAGAAACCTCAAGAGGTATCTGACCAAAGGAGGCATACATGTAGTCACAGGATAATGTGGAGAGTGCAGTGATAAAGAGATACGTGTAGCTTACGGGTGGAAGAGAGCTGGGGCATTTGAATCCACAATAAGATGCTCTGGGCTTAAAATGGCTTAAACAATAAAGAGATGCATTGTCTTCCATAAAAGAAGTACTATAGGCAAGGCCAGAGTACCGTATTTTCCGGCATATAAGATGACTTTTTAACCCAGGAAAATCTTCTCAAAAGTTGGGGGTCTTATACGCTGGAAAATATGGTAGGTTAATTTATTGGCTGGACAAAGACACAGGCTCTTTTTATTTTTTCATTTTGCCATCTCACTCAATATATTATATACTAGAGGCCCCGTGCACAAATTCATGCACAGGTGGGGTCCCTTGACCTGGCCAGTGATTGGGCCCATAAGGGACCATCTGGCCCAGTCCTGATGGGGGCGGGCTGGTCCAGGGGAGGGACTGCAGGAGGTTGGCTGTGGGAGCGCATTGACCACCAGGGGGCAGCTCCTGCATTGAGCGTCTGCCCCCAGTGGTCAGTGTGCATCATAGCAACCAGTCAACCAGTCATTTGGTCGACCTGTTGTAACAGTCGCTTAGGCATATATATATATATATATATATATATATATATATATATCCCCTCATGATCACAAGATAGCTGCAGTTGCTCCAGACATCAACAGTATGAACAGGCTAACCCCCAGGAAAAGGAAAGGCCTGTTTCTTCCATATGCATCTTTTTAAAAATATATATATTTTATTGATTTTTTACAGAGAGGAAGGGAGAGGGAGAGTTAGAAACATCGATGAGAGAGAAACATCGATTAGCTGCCTCCTGCACACCCCCTACTGGGGATGTGCCCGCAACCAAGGTACATACCCTTGACTGGAATCGAACTTGGGACCTTTCAGTCCACAGGCCGACGCTCTATCCACTGAGCCAAACTGATTAGGGCGCATCTTTTTTTTTTTTTTTTAAGAGCAAAGAAAACTGTCTGAAAAGTACCTACTCCAATATAGTAGACTTCTAATATTCCCTAACCAAGGCACCTGACCAGCTGTGAACATTCCCAGCAAAGAAAAGGGCAACACCAAGAATGGCATTTAGATTTATTAAAATTTATCAACTCATGGGGGAAGAAGGAGAGCTTGACATAAAACTGGGGCTTTACCAGCACTGAAAAATAGAAAAGTTGGTCTTTTGCTGGGTAACAAAAACAATCTTCAGCAGCAGCTAACCCAGCCTTGGGGTGAGGATGTGGGAATTAGGGAGAATTTCTGGAGGGGGTAATATCTGAGCTAAGACTGAAGTTTTGCTACTCAAAGTAGTGGCAACAGCATCACCGGTGGGCTTATTAAAACTGCAGAATTTCAGGTCTGTCCCAGATATGCTGAATCAGAATCTGCCTTTTTACAAAATCCCAGGTGACCCATGTATGCATTGAGGTTTGGAACCACTGATATAAAATATGAAAAGGGATGGTAATGTAAAAGCACTTGAAAGTTGAATGGGGCTAGGAAATAGAAGAGGAAATTGAATGAACAGGGGTAGTAGAGGAAAAAGTAATATAGTACATTTGGTTCACTACGGTGAGCTCAGCACTGTGGATTTCTAGATACAGGTTCCAGTGTTTTAAAGTACCGTACTTTCCAGCGTATAAGACGACTGGGCATATAGATTTTCCTAGGTTAAAAAGTCGTTTTATACGCCGGAAAATACGGTATATTGGACTATATTGATGGGATTAGATATAATGGATTAGATATATTGGACTACCGTATTTTCCGGCATATAAAATGACTTTTTAACCCAGGAAAATCTTATATGCCCAGTCGTCTTATACGCTGGAAAATACAGTATTCAGAAAATTTAATCCACCTAATATTACCAAAGTGAGTATGTCCCTGAAGAATTTGGAAGAGCTAACACTGAGTGCCTTCAGTGTTGCAGGTGCTGTCCGCTTTTCTGTATAGGTTGTCCTGGATAGTGTTATATATAGATTATTCCATTTATGTGTGGCTGCTTAACAAACTACTTTAAAACTTAGAACAGCCATTTTATTGTATCGCATTGTTTTATGGTTCAGAAATTTGGGCTGGGCTCTGCTGGGTGATTCTTCTGCTTCTGATTGTGTCAGTCGGGGTCCTTCAGTGGTATTCAGCTGGAGGTTGAGGTGGTCTTTGGGGCCCAACATGGCTTGACTCGCATGCTTGGTGGAGTGGCAGGAAGACTGGTTTGTCTGTGCCCCTCTTCCTCTCCTCTAGCCTTTCTGCCTCTCCCTGTAGCTTCTCCAATGAGGTAATCATCCAGAGGTGACCATGGCCACTACCAGTTATCTCAAAGGTTAGGTCCAGAACTGGTAAATTTCACTTTTTTTCTGCTCTTATTAGCCAAAGCCATAATAGACCAGCCCAGAATCAAGAAGAGGAGGAATAAAATCTCACTTTTTAAGGGGAAGAATGTCAAAGAATTTGCAGCAATCTTTAACCCACCAAATACTAATTTATTTATGCCCCAATAACCCTGAGGTAGTTATATATTATTAGTTTGCAGATAAAGAAATGGAGACACAATGTGGTTATGTAACTTGCCCAAGGTCAATGCTTAGTAAGGGAAAGTGTCAAGATTGGAACTCAGTCTACTGTGCTCAACAGGGTATATAAATGTCTAATCACTATGTTACTCATATAATATCGTATGTCACCATAATTGAACATTTTTTGAAAATCGGAACCCAGTCTGTCTGACTCTGGAAACCATACTTACCCCCTGTACCATGACTGCCTCTCCCAAGGGAGGAAACACTAACCAAGAATTAGATAGAGTCTGCTTCTGTCGTTTTAAACCACATGGGAGGTTATAGCTCCTTTCTTTTGAAGAACTATTCCATGGGCCTCCTGTTGGCTAACTCATTCTCCACGACACATGTGTGGAATAGCCCACTTACACTCTTAATACCCTGGTGTGGGCCCCACATTTTTAAAGAGCTTTTGATCTCTTCTTTCTATGTCCAGTAACCCTAGCCTGGGTGTGGAGGATCCAGCCGCAGATTAAATGCATTTCAAATAATGAGAAGGCAAAACCCTGCCTTCGCTGCCCCCACGGCGCTCCTGGATTGTTGGAGGATTATTTACTGTGTTTGCCTTGACTTGAGCTATTTCATTTTTTCCAAAACAGATGCCGCCGGTTGACTAATGGCATTCCCCACTAAAAGTCAGAAATGTCAGCAAGACTCTTAGAAGCCAGTGTCACTCTGGACGGGAACAATAGATACGGCTGAGAAACGGGGACCCGTGCCAAGTATTCTTGAGGCTAGGAGGTCATGTGCCACTTTTCTGCTGAGAGAGAGATATATAAGGGCAAGGGAAGCAGGAGTTTGGGGGTTGGGGATGGCCGGGCATGTGCTAATAATAGGATGGATCACATGACGCCTAAGTCACCTCGAAAGAGGCTTAGCTGCTGGAGGTGAATTAAAGTGCTCGGAATTAAGGACATTTCTTCAGATGTCCCCTGATGTCTAAAAATAGACCGAAGGAAATGCGTGTGTGATGAAGAGAGAATTGCCAGGTTCGACGGCCCTCCCTCCAGAGGGCTTTTGTGTGGTGTGCTGGGCAGAGTTCGGAGCAGGGCCAGCTGCATAATTGGTGGGGCCTCTTACTTAAAAATGTTGAAGCATTTCAAGATGGTGACAGCGGAGCATTAGAGAAAGTGTGGTGCCCTTGAGTGTGGGGGCCTGTGACACTGTGCAGGTCTATGTACATATGCCGCCTTGGTTAGGAGAGCCCGGTGCCTGATTTCTTTTATGAGCGGGCAGCGACGAGTGAATCTGACAGTGGTCTGCAGGGCTGGCCCCCGGCTAAACCATGAAGTGGGGGAGGCAGTTTGTTTAGAAGCTCATGTCCACTAGATGCTCTTTTCTCTGCTCCTCCCAGCTCGGTCCCTCCTCAGTTACCCACAGCTCCCTGGCTCTGTCACCCTCTCCGTCCCCGCCCCTCAGAAAACCTGCCTGCAAGGAAGGCTCCAGAGAGGTTCCAGACATAAGGTGTAAATGACAGATATATCGGGAGTGCACCCCCCCCCTCCCCCCCGCCCATGTGTTTGTGTTTTTATAGACAGTGAGACCTCGGGCAAAGCTATCATGGAATTTCAGGTGTCAACTGGCTCATGGGAAAATGAATTTCTTTTTAAGCTGGAGGTTTGCCTAGAGCCCTTGGGATCACACTGCCATTATAGACTCCCACTTGTTTTGTCAGTTCTGAAGGCGGAGGGGCTCTTTGCTCTGGAGGGGTGTTCACCCTGAGGGTACAAGTTGCGGCCTCTTCCTTCGCCAGTGGAGTTGAGGAGACCCCTTCTCCCCTGTCCACAGGCTGCACAGTAGGACGTGCTCAACTCTGTCCGCAGGAAACATCTGCAGACAGAACTCCTTTTGGTTGCGCTTCTGCCATCTCAGCCTCTCACTCCATCCCGCCCGGGCCCCTCCAAGCCCCCTCCCTCGGCCCTTTCAGAGTGCCAAGCTGCCCTTCTTTCCTGGACACTCTCTCTGAAAACCACAGACACCCCAGAGTTGGCCGCACATGTCTGAGGGTATTCGCTCCCCTTAAGCCCCAACAAGCACTTGCTCGGGTGGGGGTGTTGCTGTTAGAAGGCTTGGGGCTGGGACGTTCTCCCCCCCACCCCTCCGGCCCGTGACCCCCAGCCAGCCTTTGCTCCCTTTCTCTTTGGCTGTGGTGGATTGCTGCCCTTCCCCAGGCTTAATGTCAAAGGAAACGCCTTCTACAACCACAGACCACCAGGGCCTCCCTCCTTTCTCAGATGCACTTGGCTCCTAGGAAGTGGCCGTGGTCTGCAAAGCCACGGCATGAGTCCGGGGAAATCATTTCCCTGGGCCTCAGGGAGGGGGCTCATAATGGAGTCCTGGAGGCAGCCGGGAAAGCTGCGGGATTTTCTGCCTCAGATGTGCCTCGGATGGAGCCATTCAGAGCACTTTCTTCTCCAGGCCCTTCTCTGTGCAACGGGCCCTAGAAGGAAGGTGATTGCAGTTCTGGTTTTGAAACCTCGGGGGCTATGACTGCTTTAGGGTTTGAAGCCAAAACATATTGAGCAAATAAAACCCTGTGACTCACCAGGAATCTTCCCTCTCCATTCTCAAACACATCAAAGTCTGTCAACAGTGTCGACTGACGGTCTGTTCTGTGAAGAGCCGTGGACTGGGCACTGTGGGGAGATCTGCGGAACCGTGTATTAATAGTTTTCATTCATCCATTCATTATCCAGCAATTCAATTTAGTGCATTGAGTCAAATCAGAAATGCCCACTGAGCCTCGCCAGCCACAAACCCCTGCCTTCAAGGGATGCCGGAAATATAAAGATAGTAGTGTATAAAGTCACCTCAAGAGGTTACCGTCTAATGGGGGTGGTGGCAAAGGCAAAGACATAAATAGATTAGACCAGGCAAACTATGACAAATGTGGCGAGAGGAGCTGACCACAGGTGTTGCGGAGGTTCAGAAAAGGGACCCGTCCCGCTGAGTGGGAAGGATTACAAAATGCCGTTTCTCACAGAAACTCATTATTAGGCTTATTAGGTATTCAATAAGTATGTGTTGAAAACTGCTAAGTGGGGCGGGCTTGGGTATGGGCCTCGGAGGAGTGGTAAGAATTCTTGGGCAGAGGCAATGGCAAGGCGAGGGCATCGTGGGTGGCCATTGCCACTAGCAGCAGGTCTGGTGAGGTGGAGGGGGACAGCAAGCTGTTCTGTTTACCCCTCCATCATCTTTTCTTCACACGATGTCACACTCGCCAGTGAGGCGGGCAATTGGCATGAAGAAGCCGGAGTCGGAATTAGAAAGTCTTCACAAACTGAGAAGCAGTGGAGCAGGTGGGGCCAACAGAATGGAGGTCTGAGGTTGACGGACAGATGAGAAAAGAGCCAGAGGTAGAACCCAAAGTATGGATCAGGGGTCAGAGACTGCAAGCAAATGAGGTGACGGCATATAGGCACCCCAGACATGGTCACGGAGTCCCGGAGATCCAGTCTCCAAATGGGCACTTGAGCCTGGTGCTAATTATATATGACGTCCTTGCTGAGTGCTCAGCATTGTGCCAGGTGAGAAAAAGACCCAAGAGAAAGACACGAGATGGTCTTTGTCCTGATCGAGCTTATAATCCAGTTGAACAAACTAGAGGACAGAGAAAAGAAGCAAGTGGAGCCTAATCCGAGAACCACTGTGAGA
Organism: Cnephaeus nilssonii; assembly: GCF_951640355.1. Lineage (NCBI taxonomy): Eukaryota > Metazoa > Chordata > Mammalia > Chiroptera > Vespertilionidae > Cnephaeus > Cnephaeus nilssonii. The sequence goes on along the minus strand of NC_137092.1, from coordinate 28,852,360 downwards.
GTACTTTTCTACACAATAATTGTAATTATTAGGTCATCAGGTAGAGATAGTTAATATTCTAATAGGTAATTTTTCTTTTAAAATGATTTACCAACCTAGTCTCCCATCAGCCGTCAATATTCCCCATCCTCTTGCCTTGATGAAGGTTATTATCAACTGTGTTAATCTTTGCTAATCTGATGGGTATGAAAATGAGATCTCACTTTTCTTTTAAAATAAAATACTTTTATTTTTTAAAATGTTAGTTTTGAAGATAGAAGAGGTTTTCTTTGCCCTGTAAATGCTACTCTTAAAATGATCAGATAGTAAAATTGGCTTCTTTTAAGTGTATAGTTTTATGAGTTTTAACACAGGCACAATTAAGACACCCTCACCCCCTCCCTAGCACCTGGCAACTGCTGAGCTGTTCTCCAGCACTGTAATGTCATCTTTTGGAGAATGTCATATAGATGGAATTATACAATATGTAACCTATTAAGGTTGGCCTCTTTAGTCAGTGTAATGCGTCTGAGATTCATGAGACTTGCATAATATCAATACAGTTTACCCTCGAAAAATGCAGGTTTGAACTGCATGGGTCTGTTTCTACATGGATTTTTTAAAATAAATATAGTTGGCCTTTCACATCTGTGGATTTTGAATTCACAGTATTTTCAATCTGCTATTGGGAATCTGCAGATGATGCAGAGGGCTAAAAATATGCATTGTTCTAAGTCATCTATATATATAAAAGGCTAATATGCAAAGTATCCCCGCAGGAGTTCGACTGGGAGACCAGGAGTTCTATTGCTGGCTATGATGTGTGCTAATCACCAGGGAATGGTGTGGAATAAAGGGAGGCCCTGGCTGGCAGCCGGCAGCCAGGGAAGGGAGGCCCCAGCCAGCAGCCAGAAAAGGGAGGCCCCGGCTGGCAGCCAGAAAAGGGAGGCCCTGGTCGGCAGCCAGAAGACCCTGATTGACCCTGATTGCCAGGCAGGCCTAGGGACCCTACCCGTGCATGAATTTTGTGCACCGGGCTTCTAGTTTTATATAAGGGACTTGACCATGTATGGATTTTGGTATTTGTGGGGGATCCTGGGACCAATCCCTCATGGATACTGAGGGCCTACTGTAGTTGAGTTTTGAGAAGTCAATAGTTACACAAGGAGCAAATCTACCAGTGCCATTTGTCCCAAGTGTTTGCTCACTTTGTGTCTCTGTGTCATGTTTTGGTAATTCTCACAGTATTACTCTATTTGCTGTGGTGATCTGTAATCAGTGAGCTTTGAGTAGCTATTGTAATTGTTTTGGGGCACCATGAATCATGCCCCATAGAGGGCAAACAATTGATAAATGTTGTATGTGTTCTGGTTGCTTCACCAACCAGCCATTCTTCCATCTCTCTCTCCTTGGGCCTCCCAATTCCCTGAGACACATCAATACTGAAATTAGGCCAATTAATAACCCTACAATGGTCTCTAGGTGTTCAAGTGAAAAGGAGAGTCGCATGCCTCTCAGTTTAAATCAAAAGCTAGAAATTATTAACCTTAGTGAGGAAGGCATGTTGAAAGCCGAGACAGGTTAAAAGCTAAGCCTCTTGTGCCATTTAGCCACGTTGTGAATGCTAAGGAAAAGTTTTAAAGGAAATTAAAAGTGCTACTCCAGTGAACACACAAATGATAGGAAAGCAAAACAGCCTCATTGCTGATATGGAGAAAGTTTTAGTGGTCTGGATAAAAGATCAAACCAACAACAACATTCTTAATTCTCTACAGTTCTATGAAGACAGAGAGAGGTGAAGGAGCTGCAGAGGAAAAGTTTGAAACTAGCAGAGGTTGGTTCATGAGGTTTAGGGGGGGGGGGGGGAGCTGTCTTTACAACATAAAAGTGCAAGTTGAAGCAGCAAGCGCTGATGTAGAAGACACAGCAAGTTATCCAAAAGATTCTGTTAAGATAATTAAGGAAGGTGGCTGCACTGAACAGATTTTCCATGTAGTTAAAACAGCCTTCTAATGGAAGAAGATGCTATCTAGGCCTTTCATCGCTAGAGAGGAGAAGTCAATGGCTGGCTTCAAAGCTTCAAAGGACAGGCTGACTCTCTTGTTAGGGGCTAATGCAGCTGGTGACTCTAAGTGGAAGCCATTGCTCATTTACCATTCCCAAAATACTAGGGATCTTAAGAATTAGGCTAAATGTACTCTGCCTGTGTTCTAAAAATGGGACAATACAGCCTGAATGACAACACATCTGTCAACAACATGGTTTACATAGTATTAAGCCCACTGTTGAGACCTACTGCTCAGAAAAAAAAACCCACTTCTTTCAAAATGTTACTGCTCACTGACAATGCACCTGGTCCCCAAAGAGCTCTGATGGAGATGTACAATGAGATGAATGTGCTTTTCATGCCTGATAACCCCACATCCATTCTGCAGCCCATGGGTCAAGGAGTAATTTTTAATTTCAAGTCTTAGTAAGAAATATATTTCAGAAGGCTACAGCTGTCATAGGTAGTGATTCATTCCTCTGATGGATCAGGGCAAAGTAATTTGAAAACTTTCTGAAAAGGATTCACCATTCTAGATGCCATTGAGAATACTCGGGATTCATGGGAAGAGGTAAAAATATCAGCCTTAACGGAATTTGGAAGAAGTTGATCCCAAACCTCGTGGATCACTTTGAGGGATTCAAGACTTCAGTGGACGAAGTAACTGCAAGATGTGGTGGAATCTGCCAGAAAACCAGAACTAGAAGTGGCTGAATCACTGCAGACTCATGATCAGACTTGAATGGACGAGGAGCTGTTTCTTAGGGATGAGCAAGGTAATTCCTTCTTGAGAAGGAATCTACTCCTCATGAAGATGCTGAGAAGACTGTTGAGATGTCAACAAAGGATTTAGACTGTGACATCAACAAAGTTGATAGAGCAGCAGCAGGGAGTCAGAAAAGGAGATGTGACGGCAGATGCAGATGTTGGGGGTCATGTGGTCGTGAGCCGATAGTACAAGCAGCCTCTAAACGCTGGAAGAGGCCAGGACACCGAGATTTTCCCTTAGAGCCCATAGATGGAACACAGCCCTGCTGACACCTCAATTTTAGTAGAATAAAATGGATTTTGCACTTCTGTGGGGGGGGGGGGGGGGAAAGAAGCAGCAGCAGCAGGGTTTGAGAGGACTGACTCCAATTCTGAAAGAAATTCTACTGTCTGTAAAATGTTATTAAGTAGCTTCACATGTTATGGAGAAATTGTTCGTGATAGAATCAATTGATGCATCAGACTCCATTGTTGTCTTATTTTAAGAAATGTCCACAGATGCTCCAACCTTCAGCAACCTCCATTCTGATCAGCCAGCAGCCATCACCATCAAGCCAAGACCTCCACCAGCAAAAAGATTATGATTTGGCTGAAGGCTTGGAGGTGATTAGCGTTACTTAGCAAGGACTTTTTTTAAAGTTAAGATACCTACATTGTTTCTTGAACCGATGTTATTGAATGCTTAACAAACAATAGTATATTGTAAACATAACTTTTATATGCGGTAGCAAACTAAAATATTCGTGTGACTTTCTTTATTTGCGACATTCATTTTATTGCAGTGGTCTGGAACCAAACCCACAATATCTCTGAGATAAGCCTGCAATTGAACTTAATTTCTACCTCGTTCCTCAGTTCTAGAGATGGCAGAAACTTTGTCCTAGTGAATTGAGAGTAAATCGCTCATTTATCTTTTCTTTCTTGGTAACATGTGGTTTGGGAAGTGGAGTGGGGAGTGGGCAGGCATTAGTTAGGGGTCATCAGGTCCTGGGGACAGTGTGACCCTCAGTTGTCACCTGGTCACCCTGACACTGCAGCTCCAGGCTGTTTCCTCTGCTCCCCAAACCCCAGCTCCATCCTGCGGGCAGCTGGGGGGACACTCGCCATCCTGGCTGGTCACAGGCCTACACTCGACACCTGTCATGCTCCTCTCTCACACCCCAGCTCTGAGGCCACTTTGGGTCCCTTGGGACCTTTTTCAGCCCCGAGTCTCTCTCAACGACAAGGGAAAATATCTACATCGATCCAAATCCCAAACCTGACGTTTAGAACTAAATGCAAGTTTTGGAACTCAAATGTTAAGAAAAACACTTTTCGGTTTTGATTTTAATTTTTGCTGCACCAATCCTATTCCAAGTGATCTGAATGCCAGGGTGTATTTGGGGGGCAAGCAGAGAGCGACTAGGTAAACAAAATCCATTCCAGGTGAAAAACCCATCGGTAAATATTTCATGAAACGATTCTGACGCACAGAGATAATAATAGTAGTTAGCTTTGAAGGCTGTTGTGAGAATTCAATGAAACGGTGTATAGAAAGGGTTCTGGACAAAAGAGAGGATTTTCCAACTTTATCCACGATTACTGTCATTAGCCATTGTGCCTGGGGTTGTAGCTCCACCTCCGTCTGTGTCATCCACTGGCCCGGACGATGTATTAATGGTGGTGATGAAGTGTCAGGGGCGGAGGGAGGGGCTGGGAGCCATGGGCTCACGGCAATGGCTCCATTTTCTTAAAGGCTTCGGTGCAAAGCCTCTGATGCAATTTGTTGGCCCACCCAACCCTGCAAATCAGAAATTGAGTTTGTATTTGATCAACGTGGCCGCGCCACTGAAGCTTCATGTGTCAACAGCTCCAACTTATCGTCACCAAGCGCTCAGGCGCCCGCCCTGCTGCCCCAGCCTCTGGTTCACACGGCCCACGAACTTGAACCGGAAAGAATTAGCCCACACTTCTGGGTGTCGTTTCTGGGCCTGAGACTCACAGACGCCGGTCAGTCTTTGGAAACAGTGGCGCCAGTAGCTTGAGAGAGAAAGAAATGCAGCAGCATCTGTCTGAAGCTGGAGTTTTAAAAAATCTTTGTTTTTCATACATTTAAAAAATATATATTTATTGATTGACTTGAGAGGGAGGAAGGGAGAGGGACACAGAATGAGAATGAAAGAGAGAGGGGGTGAAAGGGAGAGAGAGAGAGAGAGAGAGAGAGAGAGAGAGAGAGAGAGAAATGTTGATTTGTTGTTCCACTCATTTATTCATTTACTAGAAGCCCGGTACCCTCTCCAATCTGGGACTCCTGGAGGGATGTCCGACTGCCTGTTTAGGCCCGATCCTGGTGGGCCTAAACGGGCAGTCGGACATCCCTCTCACAATCCAGGACTGCTGGCTCCCAACTGCTTGCCTGCCTGCCTTCCTGATTGCCCCTAACTGCTTCTGCCTGCCAGCCTGATCACCCCCTAACCACTCTGCTGCCAGCCTGCTTGATGCTTAACTGCTCCCCTGCCAGCCTGTTTGCCCCCAACTTCCCTCCTCTGCCAGCCTGGTCACCCCTAACTGCCCTCTCCTGCAGGCCTGGTCACCCCTAACTGCCCTCTTCTGCAGGCCTGGTCACCCCTAACTGCCCTCTCCTGCAGGGTTGATCACCTCCAACTGCCCTCCCTTGTAGGCCTGGTCCCTCAAAACTGCCCTCCCTTGCAGGCCGGGTGCCTCCCAACTGCCCTCTCCTGCTGGCCATCTTGTAGTGGCCATCTTGTGTCCAGATGGGGGGAGGATCTTTGACCACATGGGGGCAGCTATATTGTGTGCTGCAGTGATGATCAATCTGTATAATTACTCTTTTATTAGATAGGATAGAGGCCTGGTGCATGGGTGGGGGCCAGCTGGTTTGCCCTGAAGGGTGTCCCAGATCAGGGTGGGATTTCCTTGGGGCGTGGGGCAGCCTGAGCGAGGGGCCTGTGGTGGTTTGCAGGCCGGCCACACCCCCTGGCAACCCAAGCGGAGGCCTTGGTATCTGGAATTTATTTTCCTTCTACAATTGAAACTTTGTAGCCTGGAGCGGAGCCAAGCCTGCTGCTCCCTCTGGGCGGCAGCCATTTCTGTGGCAGTTAATTCACCTTCTACAATTGAAACTTTGTTGCCTTAAGCGGGTGAGCCCGGCCAGGGTGTGCGGAAAGCTTTGCTTCCCCTGTTGCCGCTGGCAACCCTGGCCTGCTCTCTCAAGCTCCATTCTGCCGCCATTTGTTTGAATTTGTTTACCTTCTATTATTGAAACTTTGTAGCTTGAGTGGAGGCTTAGGCCTGCAACGGCTATGGAAAGCTTGGCTTCTTCTGTTACCTGGGAAACCTTGCTCTCTGTGGCTGTAGCCATCTTGGAAGGGGGTTAATTTGCATACTCGTCCTGATTGGCTGGTGGGTGTGGCTTGGCTGGTGGGCGTGGCTTATGTAGCAGAGTGATGGTTAATTTGCATATTACCATTTTATTAGAGAGGATTGCTTTAATCTTGTATTCATCCTGACTGGGGATCGAACCCATAACCTTGTTGTATTGGGACAACACTCTAACCAACTGAGCTACCCAGCCAGGGCCATACATTTGCTTTAATCTTATAAAGAATAACCTCTAACATGGCAAGTTTTGAATAATTTAAAGCAACGCTGTTTCATGATTTGGGGGTAAATAGGAAAAATGGACCTTGAAGTGGGTGTCGATACCTTGATTAGTTTGGGCAGGCCTCTTTGGTTGTGAGAAGCCAGGAACCAGGGCTAGAAAGGTGAGCTGTGACAAGAGGAATACATTCTCCAGTTATCTAAGTGAGAGCAGCTTGGAATTTTCTGCCTGGGGCTAGGGATGGATTTGGGAAAAGAAGATGGAAGAAATGGTCAAGAGACCAGGGGAAGATGTGGACGATGGTAGGCGGGAGCCTGGGAGACCAGCACCAGTGAGAAAAGCCTTGTGGGGAATAAGGACTAGTGACTAGTTCAGACGGTGATTCCTAACATTTAAATTCTAGTTGATTCCTGTTCTGTGCCATCAGCCCTTTACTATGAGTCTATGTCTCACATAGGTGTTGCTTTCGGGAATTAAATGAGAAGAGTTGTGCTCCAGGCTTGGGACCATCTGGGGAGACAGGACAGCAGAAAGAAGCAGAGTGGGAGGCAAGATGCAGAGAGCATACAACCAGCCCTTCCACCGAGCAGGAGGAAGAAGCAGGGGGGAGGGAACAGAGACCCTCCCCTGCGCCTCCCTGAACTCTCCCGGGAATCACCGGAGATCTGGGGAAGGCACCAGTGCGTGGGAAGGGGCTTAAATGAGTTCCTCTGGTTATAAACAGCCACCCTAGAATAATGTGTTGACATTCGGTAATGTATTTCTGAATCGCAGTATGGAAGGAGCCACAGAGCCGGGGTGCAGGAGTGTGAGTGAGCCCAGCTGACACCGTCTGTGTCTTGCGGCTTCGTTACTCTCTGCTCGCTTGAGCACGTCATATTTTTAACACTGTCCGAAACTTGGGGGGAATAGGAAAGTTTGGGGAAAGTCGCCCTCTACCAGAATATATGGAGTTGGCTGATTTTGTTTCCAGAATTCAATCTGACTTGGTCAAAAGAGGCTGCCTTGACTCGTTCGTAGGGTGGGGCAGTGTCAGCAAGTGGAGATATGCCGCAGGTAATGGGACCAGATATCAGCGCTGGCCCACACCAGGGAGGGACAGCCAGCACGTTCCTGAGTCACAGTGTGTATTTCGCTTCTCTAAGTAGGGTTCTTGAGAGAAAAATGATATTCCATTATTATTATTATTATTATTATTATTATTAATTATTACTTTTCCAGAAATGACATGAATGAATTAAGGCACTTGTTTTCAGCAGAAGGGGACCTTCGGCTCTAGTTCTTGTTCTAGCAACAGAGGATGACCTTCGGCAATGCCCTTAGCCTTGCTTAGCTCTGTCCTCAGTAAAAGCAAAGAGGTTGTTCTAACTGCCTATGATTTAAGGAAGTTATAACAGAAACCCACAGCTGGACAATCCATTAATCCAAAGGCTTCCAACTTTCTCTGCTCACCGCATCCCGAGCACCTTGGAGATTCTGTTCATGATGCCCTGAGGCCAAAACCCCCCCGCCAAGTTCCATCTCAGTGGTCAGGTCCACACAACTTCGTAAGTGTTTATGTCCTAATAACTCCCTAGCCATCCGAAGAAATAACGCACATGAGTTGAAAAGAAAACGTGATGTTTTCATTTCATTCCCACAGAGCCACACTTACCTTCATTGTGTGACTTTTGAGCACAGTGTCTCAAACCCTGGCATCAAACCGGACCCCAACACTCTCATTTCCTGTTCCACCCGGTTTCCCACTCACTACTTGGCTTTTTAAAAACATTTTAAATTTAAGTATCAGTACTTGCTTTTATATCACAGCATCCACTAAAATCTAGCTTTGCAAATATCCAGTATCATCCAAATGAACGTAGCACCGTCTATCCTGAGACTGTGAGCAACCTTAAACCAGTAGCTTGTGTAGCGTCCCACCGAAGTTACTGTGCTGCCTAGAAAGTTAGACATACCCCGTAGCTCCTTGTGAGTCTGCAGCTTTGCTCCGGGGTGCCGAGGTACCCAGTTTGGGAATCATGGTTGTAATCAGTGTATAAGGCCTTACTCCCAGTTTTAATGGAGCCATATCCCCCTCCCTCTTACAGGGAACCCATGGGCCAACCGGTTTTCGAAAACTCACTGCCATGTTTCTGCTGACACCTGCCCTGTTAGCGAGGGATCAGTCATCCAGGTGCTGGTCTTCAGTGTCAGCCTCAAGTTTGTCGGGGACATTCAGGGTCTAGCAAGTTGCATCCTTTCTCCACTGCGGGCCCACTCTGGGCTTTGTCAGCCCTGGGGACTCTCACCCCCTTTTCTGGAACCCCAGTATGTGACTTCTCTCACGTCCTTCTACCCGCCAGTGGGCTCGGTGCCTTGCTCCCTGCCCCCTTGCTGTTGGATGTCATGGAGACTGGTCGGTGGACTCCTATTTCTCTGATGAACCTGCCCCGGGGCCTTCCCTTCTCTTGCCAGCCCTGAGACAGTCAGTCTTCTCCCCAACTTCTCGGTGTCTTCATATCTTGTCCTCTCCCACACAATCTACTAAACCTCACCATTAGCCTCACGTCTTCTCTCAGCTGAGTTCAGAAGAAGTCTTCCCCAAATGGGTGTCTTGGGGTCCCCACAGATGAGTGAGCTGTGGTCCCAGCTGGGCTCTCATGTTCCCGGGTAACTGATTAACTCGGCGAATTAAACTCTCCCAGCTCCCAGCAAAACATTCCACAGTTTCTCCACTCTCTCCTCTCCTCCCAGCCTCTCTCGCTCAGCAGAGGAATTGGAAGCTCTCAGGCGGCAGCCTTAAGGCCTGGCCCCACCCACAGACATTCCCTCTCCCTCTGGCACCTACCTCTTCCCTTCCTCTACCAGGCTTGGAGGAAGAGGCATCACCCTCCGTGCTGAAGGCTCACCCTTGCTCTGGCCTCTTGGTCCCATCCCTTCCCATGACCTCTGGACTGCCATCTGGCCCCACTGGGTAGTTCCTCTTCCAGCTTTCACCTTCTTTACTGCTTCCTTCTGTGTGACCTATGAAGGTGTTCAACTCTCCTACTTAAAAAAAAAAAAATGTCCCCCACTAACTGATGCCTCATCCTCTTCCTCCCATTGGCAGACAAATTCCCTGAAGACTCCATGCTCACTGCCTCCATTGCTTGACCGCCCCCTGCAGGCAGCCCAGGCCCCCACTCTCTCCAGCCTCAGTCTCCCACTTCATTCTGCCCCACCTAGTCCTCTGGCCACAGGAACCAGCTGTGATTCTCAGAACAGGCTGTGCAGTCCAGTCTTTGTTCCTGGACCTTGCCTTCTCATTTGTCCACCTGGCAAGCAGACCTTATTTCTAAATGTCCTCTGAGCAGCCTTTCTGGAACTTTCTCCCCTCTCCACCCACCAGGGAGAAATGGTCCCTCCTCCTTCGTGCCCTGAGCTGTTCTTTCAGGCACAGTGTCTGTGACCATTTACCTTCCACGTTTCTGTGCTTTTCTCCAGCGAATATTGTCAGCTCCTGGAGAGCTAGGACTGTGTCTTAATTACCCCGGTGTTTCCGGTGCCCAGCAGTCCTGGCCCCGCTCAGTAACCGCGTTCAGGGAGTGAGTGAATGAGGCTGGAGCGGGCAGAAACAGCCCTCAGCTACTCCTGGAGCGGTGGGGTCGGGGAGCTACCTGGTGGCGTCCCTGCAGCAGACATCTGATCCCAAATGATTTCGTCTAGATCTCGGCACTCATGGATCCTTCTGGATTCGCTCTCATTCTTCCTCATAGCAGCTCTGACGTAGGCATTGAGGAGGAGGAAACAGGCTCAGAGAAACTACGTTTGCCCCGATCATACAGCTGATAGTGGTAATAGCCGGGTTCCAGACCAGCTCTGGCCCCTTTTACACACCCAGGCCCCCCTACATCACCTAACCAGTGTATGCTCACTGCTGGGCACCTCCCTACATCACCTAACCAGTGTATGCTCACTGCTGGGCACCTCCCTACATCACCTAACCAGTGTATGCTCACTGCTGGGCACCTCAATGTGGGCACCTCAGTGATTGTCAGCCTGCTGAAACATCATGAAGATGGCAGGTCAGAAGCAAAAGCATTAAGTGCCGCATTCAGAGCCCAGTGGAGCCGTAAATGCTTGTGGGTTACCAATGATTGGGGCCGGGGATTGGTGCTATACACAATGCCTGACCACTGGCTTTATTTTTGCAGTTTAGCAACTATCATTCCCTTAACTAACAGGTCAACCTCAGCGAGAAATTAGCCTTTAGCATTACTGACAGCAACGAGGGCCCGAAAAGCCTTTTCACGGAAATGGGAGCAACCCTCCCTCATTTTTCCCTCCCCTCCCACCCAGGGGCAGCCCAGGAGATCTACGTTTACCCCACCCCCACCCCCCTGCCAGCCTCCCACCTGCAGCGCACACTCAGGTCCCCACCTGGCTCCCTCTGCCAAGAGCTCCCGCGGAGCTGACACCTGGGGCTGGGGGTAGAGAGGTGGGGGGGGGGGGGGCATCCGTTCAGGAAACTTGGAGAAGTCTGTCTTGCCTCCTGCGCCCATCCGTCCGTGTCCCCCTCCCGCCCCCTCTCCCTTTGTGTTTAGTTTGACCTTGGTCACTGGTGACAAGGCTCCTTTTCCTGCCAAACCAATCAATAAGCTAAACAGACAGAAGATGAGTATTTAGAATATGGGAAGCCGAACTCAAACACAGATAGGTTATCAGTCTAGCCCAGAGCAGACTTCTGAGCAAATATTTCATTAACAAATTTTTCATGGCAACTTGCATGTTAAAAAAAAGAAAAAAAAAGAGGGGAGAGGGATAGAGAAAGAGAAACAGTGGTGGGGGGTGGGGGGTAGAGAGAGGAAGGCTGGCTGAATTCTTGGAGCTGAGCTGCTCTGAGAGGGGGTGTTTCAGGACTGAGGCGTAGAGAGTGGGGAGAAGGGCGGGATGGCAGAGAGAAGCCCCCAGGGAGGGGCTCTCCATCCCCTTCAAACCTTTCGACTTCAGACCTCCCTCTCCTTGCAAGGCTGGCCAGTGACTTACCTCCGGCCATCTGCACGGGGCTGGAGCTGATACAGACCCCAGTTAAAGTGTCAACAGCTGCGCTCGGAGTCCTGAACTTGTCACCAGGGAGGGGCCTTGGGAGGGGAGATCCCTAGTGAGTCCCACGGGGGACTTGGGGAAACCCAAGGAAGCACTAAAGGTAGCAAAAATAACAAGAACAACTTTATTGGCTCCCACTAAGTTTCAGGCATCCACGAAGGCTCTCCAATATCCATCCTTTAATCCTCACCACCAGGCCTAAGACTGTGGGAAACACTGGTACACATGCCCATCGGTGTCTGTCCTGATGGCTCAATATTTTCCTGCTCACAGCAACCCTAGAAAGTACTTTGGTTTTAGTCCGTAGACGAGGAGCCTGAGATTCAGAGAGGTTAAGCAACTTGTTTGAGTTTGCACAGCTGGTCAACTATAGGGACAGAGCTGGGCACCAGGCCTGTCTGATTCCAAAGACAAGCCATTTTCAGCTCCTTTTCACTGCTTCCCTGATAGCGTCACAAATACTCTATGAAGGAAAGGTCTGCAAAATGTAAAACTACTAATCACTTCTTAGAAGCAAGAGCCAAGGGAAGAATGAATAGGGTGAATTTTTGGTTCCTTGTTGCTGTGCCTATTCCCACCTTAGCTTGTGAACACGCTGCTCCTGCCCCTGGAAATCCCTCCCGCACCTTATCAGGACCCATGTGCGTCCCATTCACTGACGGTCACTGGACAGGGGGGTTCCCCACTCACCCTGCACCATTTCTTCTCATTACTCTCTATTTTCCCTTCAGAGCACTTAAGTCAATGCTAATTATCAACCTTTGTGCGCAGTTTATTGAATATCTGTCTCCTAGATAAACTGGATTGATCACGATGATGATGACGATGATGATGATGATGTCAATGATAACAGCTAACCTCTATTCAGTGCTTACTACAAGCCTGGCACTTTCTTAAGGGCTTAGCATAGTTTAACTTAGGTAATCTTCTCAAGGATCCTGTGAAGTAGTAATGGTTAATATTCCCAATTTATAGAAAAAGTAACTGGAGCGCACAGAGGGAAAGGAACTCGCCCGGTGCTCCTTAGTGAGTGAGCGATGGGCGAGTGAGTGACTGAGCAAGATATGAACTCAGGTTCCAGAATGCATGCTCTAATCGTGATGATATATATGGCCACACATTCCTCCCATCTTGGTAGATACAGGCCTTAGAGGTGGGATCTGCTTCTCCACCTCTCGAATCGGGGATGCTCATGTGATTTGCATTGACCAATAAAATGCAGAAAAAGCAATGCTCTGGCCCTGGCCAGTTTGGCTCATGGATAGAGAGTCAGCCTGCAGACTGAAAGTCCCAGGTTCGATTCAGGTCAGGGGCACATGCCTGGGTTGTGGGCTTGATCCCCAGTGGGGGGCATGCAGGAGGCAGTTGATCAATGGTTCTCTCTCATCATTGATATTTCTGTCTCTCCCTCTCCCTTCGTCTCTGAAATCAATAAAAATGTAAAAAAAAAAAAAAAGAAAAAAAGGCGATGCTCTGTGACTTCCCAGGCTAGGCCTTCAGAGGCTTTGTAGCTTCTCCTTTCCCCCTCTTGGAATGTTGTCCTGGGACCAGCATGTATGGGAGCCGGTCTGACCGAGGCCTGCCTGTGAGGGAGGAGGACTGAGCCTCCCCGGCCAACCGCCTGCACCAACAGCCGGACCTGGACATGTTGCCAGAGTGAGGCCATCTCAGACCTTGCAGCCCAGCCAGCCCTCCGCAAGCCCATGACTGAGCCAGGCAAAATCAGCGGGGCACCAGCCAGCCAACCGCAGAGTCATGAAAATGAATAGATGATGGTTGCTCCGAGCCACTAGGTTTTAGGTTCTGTTGCACAGAGAAGCTAACTTAGCTAGATATGTCTCGTTCGTGCTGTATCCCCAGTACCTAGATGTCCAGACACGTTGATGGTAAAAACGTGTCGCCTGAGGGAGCAAGCAGAAGTGGGATTGAACCGGGGCAATGCCTGGGAGGGGCTGGCCAGGCCTACAATTCATTATGGAACCCACTCGGTGTGACACACCCGGAATTCCAGAACAGATGACAATTTAAAAGTGCTGGCACTCACAATTCTATTGTTGCTCTCAAGTTCTTATCGACCTAATTTCAGAGCATGTGAAAAAGTCCTTTGTTGACATTGAAATTTTTTCTCCTTTATGTTTTCTTCTTTTTTTAGGCTCTGTCAACCATTATCTTGATATAAGTTCATATTAATTTGTATGATTTGGGGATCCATGTCTATCTCCCCTCTGGAATGGAAACTCAGAAAGGGCAGTTCATGGTTATAACCCTCCTTCTGGCTCATACCAGGGGTTTAATATGTACTGATGAATGGACTGAGTTTAAAATGTGAATGTATTCATTTTTTTTTGAATGTATTCATTTTAATTTCCACTTTCCTTAGGCCGGTATTGAGCTCTGATCTGCATTTTTCAGTTTTCCTATTTAAATTCTGAATTGTGGAATGCTAGAGGTGGTAGGCAGCTCTTTTACAGGAAAATGAAGTTCGTAGGATGGCACGTTGTCCGTTGTCACACAGCTAGTTTACAGCAGAGTCAGGAATTGAGGTCACATCTTTTTCATTTTGCAAATGGGTAGACTCTGACGCCCCATTACACAGATGGGCAAACTGGGGCAGAACCAGCACCAGACAGCATATTACTCATCTTTCCCCTGAAGACTGTCTTCGCCAGTCCACACTGACTCTAGGGTTAAGCCTCTGACAGCTCCAAGCACTTTTTTCTCTTTCATGTTGCTCTCAAATATATTTCTATCCTTGTCAGACCATCCCCCTTGTTCCCATTTAACCTGAGAAAGTTAAACCCACTTTTGATCATCATGTGAAAATCTGTAGCAAAGCGCTTCCTTCGAGGCAGATGTTTGGAAATACTGAGCTGCAGGCGCTCAACTTGTCAAGTAACTTTTCAGATGATGAAAAAGGGGGAAATGTAGGTCAGAAAGCAATAAAGTATATTCACATCCGATATATCCTCCTGGTTAAGGAGCTGACTTTGAATCTCCACCTTTTACTAAAATGAAACAAAAATCCAAATCCAACCCAAAGCATTACAGCTTTAAGTACTGAAAGTATTTATTATTTCGAGTCAAGTAATCCAAAAGCATAATCTCAAGAACATCTCTGCTCCAGGAATGTCTCCAGCACCATGGATTTGACGTGATTCCTTTATCCAGATGTTTGTAGAAAAGGCTGGATGGCATGCGGGGAATTAAAGATTTATTTTTAATATTTGAGAAAAGTCATATTTCTAATAACAGCCTTAAAATGTGTCCTCAATCTTTCTCATTATTGTTTCCTTAAGTAGCAGTTCTATTCTTTCAAATTATGGGACTATAGGTTTCCAAACCTTAATATTTAGATAATGGAAGGACACGGTCATTGAAGTATTAACTATGGCATTGATATTTACATCAACTTCATTTGCAGAGCCACTTTTTACCCATGAGTAGTTATAACCAAGTCTTACAAAAGATCACTTTTCATGGGGTAAAATCTCCAACAAATTGCTCACATCCCCCATAGAGTAGACTATGCAAGACTTGCTTTTGAAGACTATGGTATGTTTGCAAGTGTCCCTTAAAACTAAATGTGTCCCACCAAAGACCCCAACAGTTATCGTGTCCCTCCTGTATCCAGGCATCCAATAAATTACCTGGGGATCTGAGCACCTTATGGGTAGATATCTCCCTTATCTAGTACCCCCCACCTGGAGAAAGGACATTCTAAAACATGCTAGATGGTCTGAGTGGACTGAGTTTGCCTGCTGGAGAAGACCCATCCAGGTTCTAGTGGCAGAGAGAGATTTAAAATTAGGTCATCTCATAGTTATAAGTTGTATCTATAACAGGCACTAAAAGGTCTCAGAGATCATAAATTCTCTGGTTGGGAACCCAAAAGGCACCTACTGCGAAACATTCTTTAATTGGTTTGTTACACTAAAAAAATATATATCTACAGACTCTTTCTATGGAAACTCAAGTTTTGATATAAAATGATGCAGCTGGGTTAACATCTAAGACCTGAGCCCTAACATCAGTCCCCACAGGGCTGGTCTGTGTGTTTAGGGGATGCCAGCTTCCTTGTGATTTTAGGGAAACCCAATGGTCCTCCCAGCCTCTGCCTTTCACTTAGTTTACTGTCTCGGAGGCTCTAGGATTCAGTTTTTTATTTCCAGATTTGGAGACTTCTAAAACACACAAATGCTTCTTTTTCTCAACCTTCCTATGATGCTTCTTCCTGCCAGGTCATCTTCCATTGCCTTCTCAGTATTAATGTCTTTCACCCTCTCAGAAACCTCTGACTTAGGGATGGATGCTGTCTCATTTTGCAGATGAGGGACAGGGGCACAGAGAGCCCAGGTAACACATCAAAGGTCACAGGGTCATAGCTGAAATCAGGAAGTCCGCCCCCACGGCCAGTCTACACTAACAGGGCACCCATGTGACTTCCAGGGCCTTCCTGGTCCTGGAGAGGTTGGGGAGAGGAGGGGTGCATACAGACAGGATCGCTTTGGTGGGGATGAAGTAGGGTGGGGAGGCCTAAAAGGGTGGAACGAACCAAAAGGAGGGTGTCAATAATGAGGAGGAAATCTGCTTATGTCTTACTTATGACAGCTGCTGAGAGAAAATTGTCCCAATGGAGTTGTAGGGGGGGCCCCTTAATTATGGAGCCTGACCCCTCATTTCACAGATGTGGGAGACTGAGGCCGAGAGAATGGACTGAAGACGGGAGAGAAAGGTGCTGAGATTTCCCAGCTAGTTAGCAGCAAAGCCAGCACGGGGGCTCATTGCCCCGATGCTGGGCCCAGGGCCCTCTCCTCTGAAGACGGCCCAGTGGGCTCCGAGCACGGAGGGGCTGGAGGAAGCTCAGCGGGAAGGAGCCCTTTCTCCTTGGTTCTCCTTGTAAATGTCTGCTTTGTGGGTGGCACATGGTTAGCACCACACAGAAGGGCATTTCCGTCCCGCTGTTCACATGCATTATTTTCTCACGGACACGCTTTCTGGAAGAGAAGAGCGCCTTGTTCCCTGGCTCAGGTTGCTTTTGGGGAGCAGGCCGTGCAGCTGAGGGGAGAGGCAGGGTTCACTGTCACTCTCCCGTCGCACTGAGCCGTCTTGCCTATCCAGGTGAACCTGTGTGGGCTGGCGTGAGGGGAGAAACAAAGAACGTGGTTGGAAATGAAAAGGATTCACATATAAATTAAAATCAACCCAGGGGTCATCCTGCATGGAGTCCTGGCAATAACAGAGTCCACAATAGGGGTGAACAAGTGAAAAAAAGTAATCAGAAATAAGAAAGAGGCATATGCGAGGCATTAAACATCAGGTGCGGACGTGGCCAGAGAGGATTACAGAACAGAGTCCAGAGAGTGCAAAAAACAGATAAGAAAGGCAAAGGTGGCGAATGAAAAGGAGATTGCACTCTTTTTTTTTTTTTTTTTTTTGAAGGTTAAGAGGAATCTCAGGAAAAATTTTCCAAGTGCACAAGGAACACAACGGTCATTGAAGGAGACAGTTGGATGGCTAAGACCTGGGAAGAGTAATTTATTGAAAAAAGAGCTGGATGTGGCTAAAATATGTTCAGTAAATTTTTTGCCTTGGAACTCTCAGGAGGATGGTGAACAAATGTTAGAAACGGACATATCTTATCTAAGGGAAACCAAACAAATATCAAAGAATAATAGCAAGAACAAGCCAGGAAGAGAGATTCAGAAATGAAGAATAAAAAGCAGGAAACAAAACAAAACACCATTAGAGACTTCAGTCCAAGGCAGAACATATGCGAACGCACTTGGTAACAAGTAACAGGAACTTAAGGAGTGAGAATGTAAAGAACTAAAGTTTTGGGGGTACAAGTCCTATGAGTAAATGTTTGCTGGTGCCTCCCCGCTGTCTTAAGTGTTAGCTACCCTTGCCCTCTGTTTCTCTTCCTCCTCCTTCCTGTGTCCCTTCCCAATATATATTGGAAATCTGCTCAATGCCAGGCACTGTGCCATATTTTGGGAAGCACGCAGATGAATAAGATGCTGTCTACTCGTATGTCTCTCCTCAGTGCAATTTACCTTTGGGAAGAGCAGACACGCTCTGTAAATAGTTGTATGATGCAGCCATACGTTGCAGAGCTGAGAGGGGCTGAGTGGTGTAGGAAGAAGATGCTTGGGAGGTCATCTTAGATTGGGACCGCCAAATGCCACCTTTATGGAGGAGATGAATTAACAGTCAAGCTTGTTAGACTAATAAGGAATAATCATCCCAGAATTTTTGGTTTTATTTTATATAATCTTTAAAGGGTTCCCATAAAGTCAGGTATCAGTGGTGTGAGGTGTTCAGGGGGAGATATTCTAGGAGCCCTTACATTTTGTTGTGTGGGGGAAGGTCTACAAACCCTGGGGATCTGCTTGTGGATGAGGCTGGAGAGCTGACTGTGCCGTTGATCCTGGCATCCAGGGCAGGGTGAGTGTTTGGCCCCCAGGGTAGGGGCGTGGGGGCTGAGCTGAGCACACTTGTCTTGGGGAACCCCCACTTCTCCACATAGAGTGAGGGATGCCTGTGGGAGCTGAAGAGCACTGAGGTGTCCGAGGTAGGAACAAGGGTGGGCAGTAAGGACAGTAAAACTCGAAGTGTCCCCCAGGAAAAGCGGGTAATCTGATTATACAGTTCAGTGTAGTGACAAATAAGGGAATGAGGCTCGGGACAGGAAAGTTAGAGGAAGGACAGGGCCTCCCCTCACAGGCTTAGACTTGAGAGGGAGAATCCGAGTGCAGATAAAATTGTAATGTCTTTGGCACCAGGATTGGAGCAATAAAAGAAATTTGAACGTTATTTTGGATTACATAAATAGGAGAACTGAAAGTGTCAAAGGTAATTAGCTCAGAGTTATAAAAGGGGATGGTGAGTGGTTCTTGACCAAGGAAGCTGAGGGAACTGTCTGCTAAGGCTTCCTCATTCCTTGTCACTCTTCCCATCACTGCTGTTCACTGAATTTAACCTTGACCGTGGTTCTCAGCCCTGCACTTGAGAACAAACATGGATTAGTCATAGTTGCTCCTTTTCTGATATTCTTATTGAGAGGCAGGCCGGTGGGGGGAGTGGGAGAGGGAATCTGTATCATTTGAATCCTCCTCCGACCGTTGTGATTCTGATATGCTTTCCTAGGTACCCCTTTCTTTCCAACGCTTTCCAATAATCTATCTATATAAAAGACTAATATGCAAAGTGTCCCCTCGGGAGTTCGACCGGGAGACCAGGAGTTTGATCACTCGTTATGACAAGCGTGTGCTAACTACCAGAGGGCTGTGTGAACAAAGGAAAGCCCCTGCTGGCAGCTGGGGAAGGGAGGCCTCAGCCAGCAGCCAGAAGGCCCCGATTGGCCCTGATCACCGGCCAGGCCTAGGGATCTTACCTGTGCATGTATTTTGTGCACGGGGCCGGGCCTCTAGTATAAAATATAGATGATTGATTTCTCCTTCTCATACGGTGTTCTATGACTTCCAGGTGCCAAAGAACAGTTTCTCAGAAAGAAATTCGTTATCATCAGGTACAACTGTATCATTAATGAAGGTTGCTACATTCTTTTTTAAATTCAAATAGGAACGAGTGAGTTCACTGATTTAAAAATTTGTTCCATTCAGGGGTTTTTGACTGCTTGCTGGGATAAATATTCAATTTTCGATTTGTGACAATGCAGCTCTCTTAACCTTTATTCTCAAAACAATAATTATATGCAAATATGCTGGAGATACATATGTACCTGTAAAAGCCTAGTTTTCACAGCAGAAACTCAGAAATAAATACCTTTGGGTACCTTTGGCTCAATCAAGTTTCAACAACAACAAAATATGAAGGGGAAAAGGGAAGTCGTATATATTACTCCAGGCAAGTTATCTCACCATGTCTTGTTTACACCTGATAGTGCATCCAGCAATTAAGCATTTAGCTTATTTCTTTAAGGTCAGGCTGCAAAGGAGTCAATTTAAGTTGGGGTGTCCGGGCCAATTTCACCTGGGAAATCCACTTTCTACCTACAGCAGGTGTGTGTCTTGGCTGGGAGAACACGCTCTCCCAGGTGTGGTGGCCCCGAGTGCTCTCTGGGACATCGGGGTGTTGGTTTAATGTTAGGTGTGGGCACATCAGCCGCGGCTACAGGAGCCCTAAAGCTACTCTGTCTCCAGGGGGGAGAGTTTACTTTGAAATGGTTGGGTGTGCAAGGGACATGTTAAGATAATTCATTTCGTCGGAGTGACAGGGAGGAGGAGTGGGAAGGGATTGAAATTTACAAGTAAGCCAATCTCTCTAGAGAATGTGGAGAATGTCAAGTTCAGAAGCCCTGGGGGATTTGGATGCCTGTGAGCACAGTTCGGACTCCGCCCACCCTCGCCTGAAGGTCTCTGAGCGTGCCAAAGGGGCCAAAGTGATGTGCTACCTCCCCAAGTGAAGCCCCAGTGTTTTCATGTAGAAAAATAAGGTCCATTTTGAAAAGTCAAAGTCAGTGATGGCTCGCTGGCCCCGTTTAACTTAGCGCACATTGACCGAGTACCTACTGCGTGCAGAGCTTACTGGCAAAGACTGTGGAAGGTTCTAGGGGGCTCCTTTTAAGGCACTTGGGAAGCCATGCCCATGTAAGTAACGGAAATATGCAGAGGCTGGACTAGTGACTGTAATGGGAGCACAGAGTGCAAGTCACGTCCTCTGACTGTATTTGCACCCCGGCCTTATAACATAGCTGTGCCTGCAGCCGCGGGGAAACCCACGCCATTCTCCTCCATGAGCACAGGAAGGCAATGCAGTGATGCAGCAGGGTGTATTTGAGGGTTGGGAAGAATCATTCTCATTGATTCAGTCACGTGGCATATTTACCCCGACGTGTGAATTAGCAGTCTCCGAGTCATTTTCCTTTAGAGACTAGCCCAGAGCAGGGAGGGTCCATTCTGTATTTTGAACATTGGGGACAGACGTTCTCACAGCCTTCTCTGGTTGTCTACTTCAGTCTGGAACAATTTTCATGTTAAGGAAATTCTTTATGTATGGCTGAAATCCCTCCAAGAGCTCAGAGCGCCCCCTTCTTTCCACCCTAGCCAGCGGGGAGACCTTTCCCAGACCTGCGGCCTGTTTGAAACGACAAACAAGTCCGTAACTAGAGGACCCGCCTGGTTACTGGTGCGTGAACCGGGCGAGCCTGCCCATGTCAGAGCGGGGAGCAGGGGCCGTGTCCGAGGAGGCCAGCGTGCCGGCAGGGCCAGGTGGAGGGAAATTAAAAGCAATCGGCTGGGCCGTGGGCCGGGGCAGTCTGGGAGCCTGCGAGGTGGAACGGCGGGGCGAGCCTCCTTGTCAGGCCTCCGGTGGCCCTTTTCAGAGTGCGAGCAGACCTTACAAAGAGGCACTGACCTCGCCTTTCAGATGACGAGCGGCTCGCCGTGATAAGTAACCCCGCGGGGATGCGCTGCGGAGATGGATGGTAAAGGTCAGGCTGCATCAGGGAGAGCCTGACACCGAGGCGGGTACGAAACGCGCTTTTCTTCCTTCCGCCAGCACAGGGTAACTCCGGCCCCCGGACGGGCCCGGTTAGTATGGAAAAGACCCCCTTTCAGGAAACAAGAAGAGTTTATTTATTTATTTTTTAAAGCCATCTTTTTATTTTTTTAATCATATTTTATTTAGAGAGAGAGAGAGAGAAACATCCATGTATGAGAGGAACATCCTTCGGTTGCCTTTCACATGCACCCACACCGGGGATCAACGAATTAGCTTTTCTAAAGCATGACTTGGATCACATCTCTTCTGCTTAGAAGGTACTGGCTCCAGATTACCTACCAAATGCCGTGTGAAACCCTCAGCCTGGGGCTCAACATCTGGTCTCGCCTTCCTTCTGTTCCCTGCCTCAACTCCCACCAAACTGGCCAGCTTCCCACGCCCGAGCTCACTTCACCTTTTCCCTCACGGCCCCTTCATTCATGATCTGCCACAAGTTTTGCCTCCCCAAATCTTTCCCGTAAATCCAACTCACTTTCATTCATTCATTTAGTCATTTATTCAGGTGTGTTCGTTCAGCAAGCTTTCACCCAACAGTTGCTGGCCACAGCCTCCGGGAAGCACTCCCTGATTTCCCTACCTGGGAAGCGCCTGCTTCCCCTTAGTAATATTTAGTGCTTTGGGCTCTGAGAAGATTTCTCACAGGCTGCAAGTTAGGTCCTGGTTCTGCCGCCGGCACTGTGCAAGCCTCCGTTCCCCCATCTGTGAAGGAATAGTTAGTTCCCTCCTGGCGGGATGCTGTGGGGATTAAATGTGATAGCGCTGAGTCTAGTGTCAGAGCCCTTGGGGTGAGCTCTTATTGTTCTGACGATTATTATATTATTATACTCCATTCCCCTTGAGACAAGGACCGTGACCTATGATCTCTGTCCTCTCCAGCACTTTCTTTCAGACAGTGTTTGCTCTAATAATTTAATCGGGTTCATTTGGTTGCGAGATGCAGAGACCCCCCGCTGAGACACGCAGGTTGACGCTAAGTCTCTGGGCTGGACTGGAGGACTCATCAGGTTCCCGAGGTCGCTCTTCCTCTCGCCACGTGTCAGCTTCTCTCCCTGCATCTGTCCTCTCTGTCCTGCGAATGGCTCTGTGGCTGATGTATAGGCAGGACCCGCTACATAATTTGCTAGGTTCCTGGCAAAATGAATTGAGGAGGGTCCCTTGTTTAAAAGGCAGGAAAAGAATGCTGTGAAATGTGCACTAAAATAAAAGCTTTTTCTTCCTTCAGAGGCCTCCTCTCGCCTTCCTCTGTTTCCAGTTGTGTGGTGTTTGTATTTGTTATTTAAAATGCCCTTCTTCAGGCATGGAGATGCGTGCAGGGCAGTACAGACCTACACTGGGCTATAAAACAATATGTGTGCTAAAATCTCCTTTTGTTTTAAAATCTGTATCTTTATTTCTATATGAAGTCTGGAAGATTATATTCAAAAATGTGAACAGTGGGTTATCACTGGATGATGGTATAGAATAACCCCCCCAACACACATATAAATAGATATACAGCTTAAATTTTCCAAATGACTATATATTCGTATTTCCCCCAAACAACCCATACACACACACACTTATCTATGTCAAAATAAAAAAGGATTAAAATTTTAACAAAAGTACCTGAAACTTGTAGATAAAAGAGTTACTATCCTTAATATATAATGCATTCAAGTAAATCACTAAAAAAATCAATAGGAAAATTGACAATAGGTGTGAATGGATGTTTCACACAAAAAGAGTACAAATTGCCAGCAAAATGTTCAACTTCACTCTTTAAAAAATAAATTTAAATGGCAACAGATACAATTTTTCTGCAAGTTGTCAAAATTACAAACGAATGACACACAGGACTGGCATATATTAGACCAGTGGTTGGCAAACCGCAGCTCGCGAGCCACATGCGGCTCTTTGGCCCCTTGAGTGTGGCTCTTCCACAAAATACCACAGCCTGGGCGAGTCTATTTTAAAGAAGTGGCGTTAGAAGAAGTTTAAGTTTAAAAAATTTGGCTCTCAAAAGAAATTTCAATCGTTGTACTATTGATATTTGGCTCTGTTGACTGAGTTTGCCGGCCACTGTATTAGATCCAACAGGAATAGTCACAAGCTTAGGATATTTTGGAATAGCCCTTCTAAGGTCAATTTAACTATATATATCAAAATGTGAAAGATACATGAGTTCTGACCCTGTATTTTTACTTATAGGTTTGACTCCAAAGAAGCATTTGTATTATTGTTTGTAATAGACACAGACTTCAAATGTCCAACAAGCTATCAATACAAGAAAAGTTCAGTAAATTTATGTTATTTCAGTCCATTCAATGAAATAATCATGTAGCATGAAAAGACATCTAAGTTATATTGTTAAAGAGTTAAAGAAAAATATATATTACAAACCCATTTATGTAAAAACTTATCTGTATATCCTATATAATAAAGAGGTAATATGCAAATTAACCATCATTCCAACACACAAGATGGCTGCCTCCATGTGGACACAAGATGGCCATCACAAGATGGCCAGCAGGGGAGGGCAGTTGTGGGTGATCAGGCTAGCAGGGGAGGGCAGTTGGGAGGGACCAGGCCTGCAAGGGAGGGCAGTTGGGGGGACCCAGGCATGCAGGGGAGGGCAGTTAGGGGCAATCGGGCCAGCAGGGGAACAGTTAGGAGTTGATCAGGCTGGCAGGGGAATAGTTAGCGGGTGATCAGGCTGGCAGGCAGAAGCAGTTAGGGACAATCAGGCAGGCAGGCAGGCAGGCAAGCAGTTGGGAGCCAGCAGTCCTGGATTGTGAGAGGGATGTCTGACTGCCCGTTTAGGCCCGATCCGGGATCAGGCCTAAATGGGCAGTCGGACATCCCTCAAGGGGTCCCAGATTGGAGAGGGTGCAGGCTGCACTGAGGGACACACCCCCCATACCCGTGCACGAATTTCGTGCACCGGGCCTCTAGTTACATATAAGTTAGTTAAAATCTATTAAACATCATGTGTGATAATATAAAATAGATGACGTTATGGTGCCATTTTGTAAGATAGCAGGCATTTCGCATATATTTTTATGCTCCCATGAGGACTGCTGTCCCTGGCGCCCCTCGGCAGTGGCACGGAAGGATGGCCACACAGTACTCTTGCCGTGAGAGCTGAGTCAAGGAGCAGAGACAAAACTGACTGGTCGCAAAGAATAGACAGTACAGGACCCCATGTTGTTGGCTGCTTATCAAACAAAGCGTGTTCATGCTCGCAACAACCCTGAGAAGTCCATGTGGATCCCCATTTTTCAGATGGCCAAACTGAGACTTACCTAGAAGGTGGTGCTGAGTACATGGCCAGTCATTTTCTTATAGTCCTTAGACGACCAGAATTCCACAACTTCCACACCCACATGCCTCTTGTGGCCATGGCCTATCACCTGCCCCAAGGCTAAAAAAAAAATAAAATATGTAAGTAACCCATCTATGCCGATAGATCTAGAGAAATATGAAAACCCCAGACATATTCTAATGACATATGAAAATTGACAAACATTTCAGGCAGATTCTAGTCCCTCCCATTTTTCTCTCCGCTGTAGCTTCACAGAACTTCCTTCATCTTTTATATCTTACTCAATATTTACAGTGATAAGACCCTTGGAGAAGCCCTTGATTCCAGGCCCAGTTCTGTCACTGGCTGCTTGTGGGCTCTGGGCAAGCCCAGCAGTAAACACCTGCTTTGTTTGCCCACCTCCAGATGAAATGGGATAGGGGAGAGCCCTTTGAACCCTATAAAACAGCGACGGTGACAAGTTTCTCCTCCACGACGCGGGCTCTTTTCTTCCCACCTCTCTGATTGAAGTGTCGTCACACGGAAGCAGGAAACAAGGACGCTTTCTCCCTAAGACCCAGCTCACGTGCCTCTCCCTGCGACATATGGGGATCTTGCTTTGGAGAACGTGCTTGGCCAGGTGAACAGCTGTCGCTGGGTGCCCTTCTGAACGAGCGGCAGTAACTCTGGTAGAGGGAGCTTACGAAGACAGCTTAACTGCTTTGCCGCGAGAGTAGGCTACTTGGGGTTTCTCCTTAGTTTCCACCACTTCTGGATTTATTTCTCCTGCTTTTGTGTATTTGGTGATCATGGACGTTGGCATTTGCTTGGAGAGATGTTCTTTGGGGACCCCGGATATTTGTAACTTGACAAAATATATGTTGGCTGGCAAAATGTACAGAAAACAAAAACAAAAACTTTTATAAAAAAGAAGTAGAGGAGGAAACATCAATATGTATTGAACACCTTAGAATAAGTTCATCTTTTGTCCTAGTCATTCCATTGTGAAGGGTTTAGCTCTCAGATAATACTGGATAACTTGAAATTATATAGTATATTTAAGGAGGTTTATCAAACTATTGCTTAAGATGATAAAAAATGATCTTATTGTCCAATAATAGGGGATTAGTTAAATAAATAAAGGCACACCCACACAATAAAACATACACTGTTCTTAGAAATGATGGGGCAGGTGTGTTATGCATATATACAAACATACGGAGAGGTAGTCTGTTGTTAAAATTGGGTTATAAAACAATAGGTATGGTAAAGTCTCATTTTGTTTTAAAGTCTATATCTTCATTTCTATATAATGTCTGGAAGATTATATTCCAAAATGTGAACAGTGGTTATCACTGGATGATGGTACAGAATTATCCCCCTCCCCCAAAACACACATATAAACAGATATACAGCCTAAATTTCCCAAAATGACTATATATTATTATTTCCCCCATAAAGATGAAATGTATAAACACAACAGAATTTCTACTTACTGTATCATGAACTCCAGTGAGGCCCAGACGGTGTGGCTCAGTGGTTGAGCATCGACCCATAAACCAGGAGGTCATAGTTTGATTCCCAGTCAGGGCACTTGTCCAGGTTGGGAGCTCGTGCAGGAGGCAGCTGCTGATCAGTGATGTTTCTCTCTCATCATGGATGTTTCTATCTCTCTCTCCCTCTTCCTTCCTCTCTGAAATCAATTAAAATATATATATTAAAAAAAATTCCATCACTTCTTGGCCTTTTGGCTCAGATTAAGTGTAGTATCTGTTCTTATCAGTTTAATGTCTGATATGTCCTCTATCCGAGGACTTTATATTAAATGTATTTTTAGAGTAGGGAGATGGAATAAGAGCTTGCTCTGTCCACTCCACGCATCGACCCGGTATTGCAGTACCTCTGGGAATGGTGCACACACACACACACACACACAAAAAGAATTCCAGTGAGGAGATGTCAGTAACAAAGACCTTACATCTACCAGGAATTACTGTCCTGGAAGTGAAATCTGCAGAATATTCAGAATTTACAGCAATCTTCCTTGTTCTAAATCTCTGATGACTCTTGGTCGGTTTCTCTCTTTTTAATCCTTAGACCTTGCGCATCTTAAAGATTTACCCCATTGTGTTAAAAAGTGCTGAATTATCTGTTTCCCCCACAGACCTTGTGGGCAGGGTGCCTGGCGGAGGACATGGCACAGAGGGGCTCTCTGTAAATGGTGGTTGAATGAATGACAGAGGGAGAGGCATCCATGAAGTATGTTAGAGGTTTATGGAGGGAGAGAGATCAATGTTAAAAACTGGGTAATAGATTGTGGTAGTTGACATGACTGTGAAGGCTTTATCCAGGCAGAAATGGAGAGGGAGGCCATCAATTCCAGGCAGAGGGAACCACAGGTGACCAATAGCCCCGAGGCGTCTCCTGGGACATGGGCCTTCCAGGGCAAACGGGGATGATGCTCACCCGATGGTGGAACAGTGTGGTCAAGGCAGGAAGACAGAAAAGCAAATTTGGGGACTATGTCGCCCAGTTTGGCAAGAGTATGGCTTAGGAGTAGGGAAACCATGGACTGTAAGGCTGGGAAGGTAGGTTGGGACTTGTTAAAGAGGGCTTTGGATGCCTGGGTGAGACTTGCTCTTCCTTTTGTGTAAGTTGAAAAACCAAACATACTTTGAACCCTAAGGTTTAACTCCTCCAGCACACATCTCCCCCACCCCCCCTCACCTTTGACTCTTACCTTTGATATGGTTTCTTCCCCTTATAAAACACACTTTGAATTAATAACCAAATCCAAGTGAGAACCACATTCCCTTGTTAGAGGGAAGTCGCTGGTGGGGACAGACTCTACTGAGCCCTCCACCTTCACATCTGGATCCCCTGTGACGTGTGCCGAGATTCAAGACACGGTCTGTGGCATCTGGGGAGCAGGGCAGAGGTGGGGGGGCCCCCTAGGGAGTGACCCTGGCCCATCAGCATGGTGCTGCTGAGCGGGGAGCCACAGGCCACGCCTGGAACATCTGAGTAGAAGCTCGGGGCGTTCCGGCATCGGGGTCTACGCAGAAGGCCATTGCCATCGGCATCCTGGTCTCCCTGTCTGTGCACTATAAAAACTGACAAAAAGGGCCTCGCTGCTGAGTTTCGGACTGAATGTTTAATGCAATTAATGCATATTTCATAGCACAATAACTGCCAGCGCTTTGCTCTGCCATCCTCCCTGGCTGAGTTATGTACACAGGCATTGTGAGCCCAGCCACGGAGGAAGTTGACAAATGCGTGTCTGTGCAGCATGCCCGGCCCTTTCCCATGCAGATCAGGGCCTCCCCGTTTCAGAACGTCCCTGAACAGCATCTGAAACCCCCTCCACTGAGCTGGGTGAATGCATCTTCCCTTGGAACCACCTCTCAACAATCCCTTGCCTGACGTCCTTCCATTTGCTCCCCTCCCTAGCCCCAAGAAAAGTATAACAAGGGGGCTCGGTGCCAATACCGTCATGCCTCGGAGTGAGTCTTCGTGATTCCTCTCATTACAAAATCCCTAAAAGTGAAGACAGTGAGCTGTCCCCCTGGTCAGCCACTTCGTTTATTCATTGATCAGTTCTGACAGTCCTTTTTCGCAAGGCAGCTCTGCCCCCAGGATGGTTTGACATAAATCAGGGGCTCCTCCGCTCACCCGCTCATCACGAGTGATGGATTTGGCAGGTTTTCAGGTTCCTGGGAAACAGAGCTCTGGGCCAGGAGAGCCAGACTGGGGCTCCGAAGGCGGCATTCAGCACGAGAGGGGGATCCACGGACTCGCGTCTCCTGCTGTTTTTCACTTACTAGGCACCCAGCCAGCCCTTTGAGTCTTAGTCGTAACCCCCGATTCAACATCAAGAAGCTCCCCTTGCACCTCTCTTCGTTCAATACCCGTGTTCCCGAAACGCTGTCGATAGTGTGGTTTCTGTGGGTAAATGTGGGCCTGTGTCTAGCGACTCTCATTACTTAGAGGCAGGCATTCTGGGTTGTTTTCTTTAAACAACCTTTAAACTTTTCCTTCTCTCTTCCCCCAGTCACTTTGTCAAATATTTTTTTTAAAAATATATTTTATTGATTTTTTACAGAGAGGAAGGGAGAGGGATAGAGAGTCAGAAACATCGATGAGAGAGAAACACCGATCAGCTGCCTCCTGCACACCCCCTACTGGGGATGTGCCCGCAACCAAGGTACATGCCCTTGACCAGAATCGAACCTGGGACCCTTCAGTCCGCAGGCCGATGCTCTATCCACTGAGCCAAACCAGTTTCGGCTACTTTGTCAAATATTTAAAGAAAGGAAAAGAAACAAATTTAGAACCGATTTAAAAGAACGCGAAAGCAAAACCTTTTCTAACCTGCGCATGCCACTCTCTGTCCATTTTGTCGCCGTGGATTCTTAGAGGCCGGGTTTTCCTATGTAGAGGTACAGTTAAATACCCAGCAAGTCAAAACAGCTGGCTGGCTTAAAAAAATGGAGAACGCTAAGTTGAGAAGGTTCGACTTAATGAGAAATGTATCCTTTCAAGCGCAGTCTTATTCAGCAAGCTGCCCTTCGCACGCTGGGCCCCCTTTTGCTGGAGCCCTGCCCTGGGAGAGAGCGGGATAGTGGGAAGACTTGGGCCTCTGAGGCCAAGACTGGGCTCGAATATGGCACTCAGACATGAGGAAGAGAATATTTCGTTTTCCTGGCCAGCAAGAGGATTGAGTTGGATAAGGAAGGAGAAGGTTCTTGAAGCATTAGCGGACATGCGGTATCATGGTTATTAAGGCCTTCTACTCCCGATCCTACATGCCTGGGGACTTTGAGTTCCTCACCTTCTCCAAGCCTCCCTTTCCTAACTATAAAATGGGTATGAAATAAAACTTTTCATATACGTTTTCCTTTTAATTTTAATAGATGCTTTTGAATGTTTTAGGAGAGACATAACTTGTTTGACAGTATGTGAAACGTTATTTTACATTTTTATTTTTTATATTTATCTGAGTTTACATTTTAAAACATTTATTAGATATCTTGGGGTAGCAGTGGTTAATGACAAGATAGAAATTTGAGGAGTACAACTTGATAATAGGACATCTGTACCGGTATAATCTATTGTGTGCTCGCCGCTCGAAGTCTAGTCTCCTTCTGTCACCTCATCTTTGACCCCCTTTACCCTCTTCATCCTCCCCCACCCCTTCTCCTCTGGTAACTTCCCTGCAAGGCCATTCCGAGGGTCCGATGAGGTAGTGCCCAGGGGCCTCTTAGCATGACACCTGACCATTGAAAGCATTCAGTGACTATAGCTTGAGCAGGGTAGACTGTGCTTTGATCTGTTTTGATTTTCCCAGCCTCTCTGTGATATTGAAAGGACATCATTATCCCCATTTTGCAAAGAGGATATTGGAACACAGAGAGATTCAAGGTCTTGCCACATCACAACATGAGTGAAACACAAGTGAAGACCAGTGAGTTCCCAGAGCTCAAGGATCGCTGTAGTGCACCTCACCCCTTGGGCCCCGGGCAAGGCTGCACGAAATGAAAGTCCTCACATCCTCCCCGGCACCCAGTTATCTGTCCCGAACTGATCCGGGCTGGAGAGGCAGGGAGCCATCCTCACGCGCCCCAGATGTCAGTCCTCCGAGGTTTAGGCTCCTCCTGTCCCTCTTGCAACCTGGCAATCGCTTTCGATTGTTGGGGATTATTTCTGCCAGGGATTGTGCTATATAGTGTACCATTTGCGGATTTCACAAATGACGTACTAGGCTCAGAGAGGGAGAGTTTCGTGCTGAAGGGGGGTAGCTAGCAAGTTGTCACGTCTTGACCACCATTAATTAGGTTAGTTAGTTTGACTCCAATGAGGGCTTTAAATCACTTGACTATGTGCTTCAAGTTCAGGTTTAAGGTTCTCACAGCCAGAAATGACTGATCATCGGGCTTGCCTGTGGGGCTCATAAAATAATTCAGATTCCTGGTACCACCCTTAGAGACTCTGATTCAGCAGGTCTAGGTGGGATCAAGTATCTGGATTTTTAAAAACTCGGGTGAGTCCTACGACCAGCCAGACATGGGAAGTCACCTCTAGGAAACATGCCCAGTTGCCCTCTGGGGTGTCCTTCCTTGCAGATAGGATAATTCACTTCTTCCTCATCCTCATTTCTGGTGCCTCTCTCACCTTCCAGTTCGGGGTTTCCGTTCAAACATCAAATGCTGATGGAGAGCCTCCAGTGAGCAGGACGCACTGGGTCTAAGGGATCAATAACTTAAGGCTCCAGGGCCAACTGTGCTCACAGCCAGGGCTGGTGCACATGTGAGCTTCTGGAAGCATATTTCTTTGCAAGATTTTCAGCTTTTTTGCGTGTGTTTCTTGTGCTATCTGTTGTCCCAGAAATCAAGTCCCCTTTTATCTGTGTTTTCACAACACCACATAGAAATTAGTACCTGGTCCCACGGCCAGTAAAAATGGTTGACAGCACAGGTTCAAACAAAACGGAACCCCTTCTGCAGAAGGAATGAAGCAACTACTAGTTAGGGACCTCTGGTCTGGCCCACAGAACCTCTTACTGGAGGGAGTGCTTTTCTACCTCCCATAGGGCAGCCCCGCCTTCTTCCTAATGACTTCCCCACCCCCATCCTGTCCTTTACCCAGTGGATGTGGACAGAGGCTGGGAAAGTGGCTGAGAAGTGGTATGTATGGTCCATGCAGTGATTCTGGACCCCAGCTCCACGTTAGCATTGCATGGGAATTCCTAAAGTATGTAGACAGGTGCCTGAGTCCCCCAAAGTCAATGAAATAAGAACTTGGAGGGTGGGATCTGGGCAAGGGTTTGGGTTTTTGTTTGTTTGTTTTTTGTTGTGTGTGTTTGTTGTTTTTTGAAGCTTCCCCAGTGATTCTAATGGGTAGCCAGTGGAGAAGCACTGGTGTAGCAAAGAGAACTGGGCTAGGAATTGAGAAGAGACCTAGTTCAACATTAGCCTGTGTGACCATTTCGAAGTGGCTCTCCCCAGCTGAGCTTCCTTGCAGACCTAGAAAATGAGGATGCTACAGTAGATCTCTCGGACGAGTCTATTTTCAGCTGTTACATTCTAAGTGTTCATGGTCTGAAGTCGGCTCAGATGAAGAGGGTCTTGAGGGAAAACAGCAGAGACCTTGTTCCTTTACAGGGGCCAGAGGCACAGAGGGAAGCAGACCGCAAAAGCGAGAGCACAGGAGCTGGATGCTAATTGGGAAGGATGAGGGCCATGTCGAGTTGTCAGCTTCACTCGCAGGGACCTGGTCTGGAAGTGCTGGCACAGCACCGGTGGATCGCAGGAAGGATCTTGGGCACGCGGGCTTCTGTCCTCCCTCCTGTCTGTCTGTCCGGCAGCATGCGGCTCCATGGCAGAGGGTCTCTGTGTTCTTAAGGCGATGAAGTCTTTCTAAGTCTCCTTCCGCAGAGCCTATGATTGGAAGTGACAAATGGAGGCTACTCTACTTAAAACTGCCACTCTGTGTTAGTAGCAGGATCAGCTCAGGTTGAGGGGCATCTTACTGATGAATTTTTAAACTCTAACACAGAGAGAACAGGTGTGCAAGGGGACAGGGTGAGGTGTGCAGAAAAGAGATCTAATTGGTGAAGGAGTGAAATGGCTTCATTTTTTTAGAGGACAGCTCTATGCAGGTCAAACCCATTGCCCTCATCCAAAAGAATGAAGTAAAATGGAAGGCTGGGCAATAAAGAGGTGACTTCGGGTGGCGTGAAGAGCTGACTGAGGGCCAGTGGGCAGAGGAGTGTGGCCATCTGTCCATCACCAAACTAGAGCTCAGCCCTCGTCACAACTTCGAGCAAAGTATTCTCAGTGCCTTCCCACCACTCCCACATGAGGACCTTTCTTTCTTCTCCATTTCTCAGACACAGCCAGCTCTAAGACATTGGTGGAGCACCAACTATGTGATAGGCATCATCCTGAGTACTGGGACACAAAGATGAATGATTGGTACTCTTCCAAGGACCCTAGGACTCTGGGAGACAGAATGGTAACCACGGAGTAGAGTAGCATATGAGCAGTGCTAAGGGGAGGGGACTAGGAACATTGGGGGCACAGAGCACTCGCCAACTGGGAAAGTGAAGAGGGATGGATACTTGAGCTGATTTTTGACATTAGGGAGAAGGAAGTTATTTTGGAAAAAGAGAACAGCATGCACAAAGGGACAGAGGCCAGAAGTTTGCATGTTCCATTCAGGGAACTGCATGTGTTTCTGCATATATGGAAGAGAACTGGAAGGGAGCTAGAGAGGAAGAGGGGAGCCAGATCATGGAGGGTGTCATCGTTTAGTTGCGTTAGAACTTTATCTGAAAGCTAAAAGGAGTCATTAAAGGGCTTTAGGGAAAAACAGGACATTAGATATACATTTTAGAAAGGTTACTTCAGGAGCATTAGAAAGTGAGAAGATTGATGAAAGGAAAAATAAACCTAGTTCATACTACAATGTACAGGGCTATCTGTGGAGGTACAAGCTAAAGAGGGAAGCCCTTCTCCAGGACATTCTGAGACCATGCAGCACAGGGAGACAGTTTCCCTTTGTACTATGACTCTCTCCCTCCCCTCGAGCTCCTAAGTCTGGTCATGGGGTAGGCACTCTTGTCGCAGAATTTCTATAGATGGTGCTTATGAGAGTGCCTGACTTTGATTGGGGGAACATGCCTGCCTCATGCTCGGGGACCACAGCTGCCAGGGATATGTCTTCAAGTTGTAGAGTCAAACGCTCATTACTTCCAGCTCCTAACATCCACTGCACAGTTTCTAGTCTGAGCTTTGTTGATCTTGTTCCCAGCTGGCTGACAGACTCATCTCTTTTATCTCTTGAGCACTGAGTAGATTTACCAACAGTGAAAATCTAGGGGGCTTCCTCGAGAAGCAATGGAATTCAGTGTCATTTAGAATCCAGTGTCATAGACACACAGTGCCCTAGAGAAAACTTGACTCAGCTACTCCTGCTCATTCTCAGGTGCCCTGGCAGATGGGAAGTGGAAGCCATTTTTTTCTAATCAGGAATAAAATTACAGGACATCTCACTGGGCCGCCGATCTGTGTTTATGAATCTAGCATGTGAATCCCAGAGGCCTAAATTGGAATCACATGGAAACTTCAGTCTTCATGGCTCAAGGTGCATGAAAAATTCTCAAGGTGGAGCCTTGCAGGATCTCCCATGTATAACTCTCTCCGTGCCCAGAGTTGGTCCTATATGGTTTCTTTCCCCCCATCCCTGGTACTGTACTCTTACAGATTTCTTTAGGATCTGGTAGAAGATACTGTTTTGTCTGCATCAGTTTTTCCACAGCCTGAAGGTTTGCCTGACCCAGACCAGGAACCTGGTCTATCATCCACCAGGGGAATAAAAAGAATGCCTTGAGCTGGTCTGAGCATACCTGACACCCGTATCCTCTTTCAATCTGAAAGGTCTTATTGAGAAATTGAATATCTGTAGGGTTTGGATAAACATCAATTCTCAGCAGTTACTTCTTAGGGACTCTTTTTTCCTCCTTAGATTTTGTGAACTTATATGATACATACGTTTAGTCCTTTTCCTGAAAAATCCTTTACCCAACTATATTCTCTCCCAGATTGTAATTTCAATCTTAATCCCTTCAAAGTTCCTCTGATTTTTCTCAAAAGTCATCATGGCTCATAACTGGGCCACATTTACATCTTTTACCCATAAGTCCAGCATCCAAGGGTTCATATATTCTCAGCACTAACCAGGCACAGGTGGTTACTGTACCCTAAGTCCAGAATTTGAGACAGTATTTCCCCCAGTTGTAATTTTATATAAGTAAGAGAAGTTTAACAGAGGAGTGAAGGCCGCAGCCAGATTGAAATTAGTTTGAGGATGAGAGAGGAACAGAAATGGAGGCCCAGAAGATAGCCAAATCTTTTAAGAAGGGACAAAAGGAGGAAAGAGGCTGGGTCAAGGCCAAAGAGGGTTGTGGAGCAAAGTGTTAGTTTGCTTATTTTATAGGATGAGATGTGTTGAACATGTTCATAGACTGAAAGGAGGGCTTGCCCATGGAGGAGGGGGTTGAATACAACCAATGAAGGAAGGTCTTGTAGATACGGGATAGGGTAGAGCCAAGGGCATCCTGGTTAGCCTTGAAGAAGAGGGATGCCTCATCCTTTGATACTAGAATGGGTGAGTGTAAAGACACCTATAGGTGGGGATGGGGGTGGAAAGCTGAGGGCCATCACTCTTGTAGCCTCAATTTTCTGGAATCAAACATCTAGTTGGAACCCAGTACTGTGGAAGGCTCAGGTTCTCTCTCCCCTTCTCTGTGCTCTTCAGTCAAAGCCACCAACAATCACACACGGATGGCTCATTCCTGACCTTGGAGCAGGGCCCCATCCGTTGTCCTGACTGAGCCGCACGGCTCCCTGAGAGTGAACAGGACGGAGGGTTTGCATCCACAGGAGTGTTGGGTAAACCTGGCTAAGCTAGAGACCTGCCCAAGGTCACAGAGGGATGAGTTAGAAGGGCTGGAACTGGAAGCTGCTCTCCCTGCCCCATCCCTCAGCCAGCGCACGGCAGGAGGGCAGGAGACATGGGTAGGATTTAGTGGGACCATCAGAAGAGCAGGTGCACTCTGTTGCTTCCAGGTCAGTCCTCGCCTGGCAGGTGCGGCCCAGGTGCAGATGTTTGCAAAGGCAGCCAGGCCCCCTCCCGGCCCCGGTGAGGTGGCAGCCTTTCAGTCTCCATTGTTATGCTTGGCTCTTCTTGCAGGGGGAATCTTTGCTGTCTGTTCCTGAGAGCAAGGAGCCTTTGATTCGGGAGGAGCTGTGCGTCCCCACTTTGATCTCTCACAAATCAGGTCTTCGCACACTCCCGAGAGAACATTTTACATTTTAAAGGCTCTGAGCCGACTGTCTCTCTGGCTCACCTGTGGAGCTGCTCTTCTCCCCGTGGCTCATCCTTCCAGCAAAACAGGCCCCTGGGCAGCCTGCCCAGGATAGAGTCGGTGAAAACAGGCTGCGCGAGAGGGCTCCTGAGCGAATGAGGCAGCATTGATCAGAGATTGACAGGGTCCCCTCCCTCAGCTTGGCCTGAGCAGAGCATCCACTGTCAAGGGCAGAAGAGTCAGAGGAAGGGAGCCTGGGAAACCTCGCTTACCTGTCCGGGCAGCACAGGAAACCCTCCAGAGCTCCTGCCACACTCCACTGCTGAGGCTTCAAGGCCTCCGTGGGGTGTGCTGCGTGGATCATGCCACCTCCATTTTGCAGACGACAAAACTAAAACCCGGAGCAAGTCACCCAGGCAGATTTAAACGGGGCAGATCTAAGATTATAACACACACACCTTCAGACCCCTTCCCCTGTGTCCTTAACCATCAGGGACCCAAACAGGCTTGCCAGGGCAGGGCCAGCCGGGGCAGAGAATAGTGCCAACCTTCTAGGGTTTCAGACGCAGTAGCAAGAGAGCACCGAACGTGGGCGTTCTGATCTTGGCTCTCACACGCATCAGCAATGGGAATCTTGAACAATGCCATCACCTTTCTGACCGGCTTCCGTAGTAAAACCTGTGTGCCTGTATCACAGGGAATATTGAATCAGGTACATCATGTGACATTGCTTTGTAAATTGTTAAGGGCTTCAAGCAAGTTATTTCTCTTCCTCCTTATTTCTCTCTGGAATCTCATCTGAGCAGGCCTGGGATGGTCAGGAGGCTCCTGAGCAGGTCTGCAAGCTGGGCCAGGAGCAGATTCCTCCCCTCCTTTTTTCCTGATGAGTGTTGTCTTCTTTGTCCTGTATTTATCCTACAGATGTTAGAGATGAACAGACCAGCCAACTCCGGCCCCCCTCAACCCCCCTCTCATTGCTGAGACAAATCCATATCTTGAGGTCCCCAGGTCTTCCATAACATACAGAGGTCTGGCAACGTGCAAACCCTCTCCCACCCCTCCCAGCACCCTCCCCTGGTCCTCGTGGACTGAGAAAAACTCAGCAGGTCTAAGCCAGCAATGTAGCTGGACTTGGAAGGGCCCAGCAAACTGGTTAGTAAACAGAAGTGATTTTCCTTAATCAGGGCTGGTCACACCTGAGAGCTATAACTGTCCGAGTCCCATCTGCTACCTTCCCATTCCTCACCCTCTGCCCCACCCTCTAGGGACCTTGGCCGGGCCCTCCTCAATGCTCCACTCCCCACCTGTTGCTGTGATTTCTTTGGTGGTGGGCAGGAGAAGAGGCCTCCCAGAAACCAAACACGGGCCAGGGCAGAGCCAGCATGCCCCCACCCCCACCTGGGAAAGCTGGCTGTCCATGGGAAAGTCGTTCCTAACTGGAATTACCTGGGGTGCCTTTCTAGGTACCGACATACAACCATAAGAAAGAGCCCTCTTCCCAGGACTGTCCAGAGAAAGAGAAAACTGACTTACTGAGACCCGGGTTCAGCCTTGGGGTGTGGGGGTCACCGTACGGAAGGTTTTGCATTCATCGGCCTGGCTTTTCTGACCAAGTAGTCCAGTCTGCTTATTATTCTTGTACACACACTACTGATTCCTGTCTCCTGTCTCTGCTGATGTTAGTCCCTTGCCTCAAATACACTCTGATATTTATAAATCTTTTCCACTTAGCATTTCAAAAGGCTTTCATGTCTATGATCTCATCCAATTGGATCATATCATGAACCTCACAGCAACCCCGGGGTTTTTTGTTATTACTATTATTGAAATGATTATTCCCTGTTAGGCTTGAGGAACTGAGGCCCAGAGCGGCTCAATGACTTGTTCAAAGTCACATCAGTAGTTGCAGAAAGAGCTGGAATGAGAACAAGGACTCTGTGACTCCCCTTCCTGGGTCTTCATCACCGCCGCACGCGGTGTTGCTCTCATGGCTGAAACACCTGCCTGGGCACCTTCAGGAGCTGCCCCCGCTCAGCCCTGGGAGTATTTTGGCCTGGGTTAGAGCACCCTAGTTTTTCCTTGAGGAACCATCCCACCCCCTGAGCTCATGTGATTTTGGTGGGACTGCCCTCAGCCCTTGGCTCGGTGGGTGACCCCATGGCCAGTGCTGGCCCAGCTGTGACCAAAGGCAGCACGGTGAAATGCAGCCCGGGCCTTCCGCTGGAGTTGTCTGGGAAGAGACACTCTGCTGAGATTTCTAAACCTCTGGCATGGGAGCCTGGAGTGGCAGGGCCACCCCTTGGACATGCTTGCCTGCGAATGAAGCTGACAAAGAGAAAGGCAAAGCAAAGAGGGGACCCGAGGCAGTCAAATCCTGAAGACCGTCCTCAAGTCCATGGATTCCACCGTACCTGAAGCCAGTTGGAGCCTGTTCCTGAAGCTGGTTTGAGTTGCTTTCTGTCACCTGTATCAAAAACCAGAGCCTTGAGGAATACAACCCCCACCCCAACACTCCTTGCAAATCCTTTTGCTTTTGCTCCTTGCTTCTACATTCCCCAATATGGCCCACTTACCTGTGGCTCTAGATCAAAATGTTAATATCACATGCTTGAGTCTTTCCCCTACTTTATTACCAGCAGTTGGAGGACAGGAACTCTCTTCTCTTTTGTCTTATTTGTGCTGTGGGAAGAGCACAGGTTTTGGAATCAGAACATCTGGCATGAGTCTTGTCCCTACCACAAACTGAATGGTCTTGAATAGATAACTTTATTTTCTGGAAATTAATTTTTTTTTTTTTAGATTAAAAAACAGCAAACCTACCTTTCAGGCTTATTATGATTACTAAAAAGGAAATGTATGTGAAAGTCCCTTTCAAACTCATAGAAGCCTCTGCAGTGCCAGAGATTACTTAGAACAGTGTCTGGTGTGTAGTGTACCCCATAATAGTGCCGTTAAAAATAGTTGTTGGACTCGGCTACTGTGTGTCACCTCCATTGCTTGAATCCTTTGCCTTATGAGCAGGTTAATGGCAAACTGGGAACAGAGCATGTGGATGCTCCAGTGATTTTGCTTTACTGCAAACTCATCACTAGAGATCCTCCGTAGCTGGGCATCCATTACCAGGTGAGAGAAGGTGTAGCCTCGCGGGAGGTAAGAAGACATCTCTTTGTCGTCCATTTGCATTGAGACCACAAAGGGGCTTGAACACCACCCCTGAGTGGAAGCTGGTGTTGAGGGGAGTACAACTAGGGCGTGTCTACCATCTTAGCCCACAACTGCTCATCCAGCACCCTCCTCCCCCTGCACCCCGGGTTCAACCATTTACCAGGCCTCCCCATGAAGAAAAACGTGCAGACAGGGAAGTGAGATCAGCTTAGGACAGTATGCCCTCTGGGAGACACCCATGCATTTCAATAGGCTTTTTGAAGTCCCTCTTTGGTGGCCACGGAGCTTTTGCATGCACATCGGAGGGACTGTGTAGTGGCTTTAGTTCCTTGTTGGTTCCAGCTGAGAAAGAACTCCTGAGTTGGAAACTGAGGTCAGTGTAGTTCAAAAGCAAGCTCCTGGTCTCCTCACCTTTTGCAGATTCCTGGCCACTCACCCAGGTGAAATTCACGGAGGGAATTTGAAAATGCCCCAAGGAAATAGTTGTTGGTTAAATCATGTTGTGTGGAGAATCAGAAGTGAATGTCTGGGCATCATGTCATGAGCTTCCTTTTCTATTTCTCTTTTTGCTAATAAATTTGAGCACTTATCTGTGCTAGACCCTGTAATGAGCTTATACCATGCATTGTATCATTTGATCTCACCTCGTCTCTCTGAAGGTTCTGTTATTTCTCCATTACAGAGAGGTGTAAATAACTCACAGAAGTCTCATTGTTAGTAAGTGGCAGTCTTGAACCCAGGTTTATTTCATTCCAGTTTTAATGAGCTCTTCCTAGCTATACTCCCATATGCCTCCTTCTTAACACTGGCACTTTGTGGAATTATATACAATATGACATCTATGTACATACATACATACTATATA
Source organism: Cnephaeus nilssonii (assembly GCF_951640355.1). Classification (NCBI taxonomy): domain Eukaryota; kingdom Metazoa; phylum Chordata; class Mammalia; order Chiroptera; family Vespertilionidae; genus Cnephaeus; species Cnephaeus nilssonii. Next base: position 28,813,202 of record NC_137092.1, on the reverse strand, counting down.
ACACCATAGACTCATGAAAGCTAGGGATTAGGCGCTGTTTATCTCTGCATTTCTAGCAGTGAGAACCGTAGGGGTAAACGCCACACAATGATAGATAGGTGGAATGATGTGGAGAGAAAAATAAATGTACTAGAGAGTCTCTGGTCTCAAGGACTTGACAATCTAGCAGGAGAGACAAAGCATAAATAGATGGAAAACTGAAAATTATAATAAGAAAGTTCAAAATACAGCTATGATTATTGACAAATGAATGGTAAACTCATTAAGTGTTATGTCTGTAAACCAAAACTAATTTTAGACTATAATAAGGAATAAAAAGCATTTATCTGCGCAAAAGGAGCTGCAGCCCAGGAAACACTGATTCCGGTAGCAACCTAAATTGTGTTCCACCCAGGCAAAGGGAAGGCCGCCTTTTATAGGGAAAGTTCCTGCCCAGGTTCTCAGTTAGGCCTGTTTTATGTAAATGAGGTATCCAAATGGTGCAGTTCTGATTGGTCAGTGTAGCTGCAAAGGACAATTTGCGTACTTCTGATTGGACAGGGCTGTCTCAGTTCCTTGTAGAAAAAACCAGGGCTTCCCTGCAGTGGTTGACTCAGACGCATAAACCTGCAGGGCACACTGTGGGGAAGGTGAGTTCAGTCTGAGGTTCTTCCCAATGTACAGACTGTGTGAGGAGCACCTGTCAGCAAATGGCTGCTAGACTCTTCTTATTCATAAAATCTGGGCCCTTGGTTGACCATAGGGAGTCCATCTCAGCAGATAAATTCCTTCTCAGCGTTCACAACAAATGAATCTTTCCTCCCAGCGCCCACAATTCTCACACAGAGAGACAGCTGTCTTTGGGCTGGTTCACACTAGAATATGGCAGAGTGTTTTAGTCCTGACTCCCTGTTTCACTCCTGCTTCTCAGAGAGGCAGTAGCCTCAGTTGCATCTAGAGCCTGTCCTGTGTGCCCTTGGGGTGTGTGTGGGTAGGGGAGTGGGGGGAGAGATCCACTAGTTTATGATGATTGATGACCTTACCCAGATTACTCTCAGCCAGTGTGTGGCCCTAAGCTTCCTCAATTTTCATTTAATTAACTTCCCCCTTTCCTTGGCTTCTCCCAGGGAAAGCCAGCTCTTGTTTCCTCTAAGAAATGTTGTGCCAGTTCCCACCCTTTTGGAGGCCGTCCTGTGGAATGTGGAGGCCAAGGTCAGAGAGGAAGCATTTCTTCCTGATTGCCTTGTTCCCTCCCACTTCCTCCTCTCCAACCTCCATTCAAGGTCATCTCTAGTAATCTTGGCTTTATCCTACCTGGGACAGTCCTCAGGCTCCTAGACATAAATACTATTTTATTGGCTGATTGAACCACTTCTTCCTCACTCCCCTTATTCCTTGGACTATCTCTGATCTTGCAGTTTCCACAGCTGGGAACCCCACCACCACCACCACCACCACCAAGGGGGTGCTGCTAACATGCCCAGAGGTAAATCAATTTTACCTCCCTCCAATAAGGCGCAAGTATGAATGGATAATTTAGCCTCCTTGTTTCCAGAACTTTCTGGGAAGCGGGCAAGTTGCCAGACCTGATGGGTGAAGGTGGCTGCCCTGTGGATGTTGCCCTTTTCCTAAGAGAACTATCCCACTGCTCCCCAGATTAAACTCCCCTAAACTCACCATCTTGCATTCTTTCTTGAAAGTCTGTATGTATTATATGCAATTCTGTTGATTCAGGATCCAGCCCCAGGCATAACTGTGCTGCAGGAAGAGTTTTCCTGGCAGCCCCTTACCTTCCTCTTCTGACCGCCACATCCCCATTCCACACACTCAGTGGTCCAGGCACCACAACACAGTCACCATCTGCTGGGTAGTGAGCCTCCAGCCTCTTATAGAAAACTCATTTATAGAAAGCTGGGACTCTCCTCAGGACTATGGTCTACTTTCCTTTTTTTTTTTTTCTTTCTTTCATTTGGGGTGCGGGGGTGGAGGTAAGAGAGTGAGAGTGAGCAGGCTAGATAGAGGGAAGGGGATAACAGTGGATTCTTCACCTTGTAGCTGCATCCAAGTACTACCATGGAAATGCTAGCGCTTCTTGAATATTGAAGATTCCTCACGGAATGTTCATCTTCCTCTCCTGGACTTCTGCCAGCAGGCAGAAGCAGGATCCTCACCTACCTGGAGCTCCTTTCCTCCCTCTGTCTGGATTTTAGAGGTAGAGCTTGGCCAACCTGCACAGGAAGCTGGGACAGAGGAATGATCAATCACTGTGTGTCCCTGAAAGATGCCTTCTTTTTTCCCTCCTTTATGGCTTCAGTGCTTCCTCAGTGCCCTCCGCCCTCAGCCCCAGGACCCGCCCCAGGACCTACTGCTGCTAAAGGGCAAGTTCTAAAGATACACCCAGTGCCACCAGGAAGTGATTTTCTACCTCTTCAGGCGGCTCCCCATAGGCTATTTGGAGGTCTGGGTTCTCACACTGGGCTGCCATGATTCAGTCTATTAAACTCCATCCCATTCTATGAAACTGAGGATTGCATTCATTAGGTCTGTGTAATGATGTGCAGTATAAAGCAAGAACTTAAGTTAGAGCTTTGGTTTTTCTCCTTTGCAAACTGTGGACCAGATCCGAGGTTCTCAAATTCCTTTGCCTTTGGGAATTGCTGGAGAGCTGCTGAAAAGGCGCTTCACATCCTAGTCATGGGGATTCCATTGCCATAGTTGGGTAGCAGGCCCAGAAGTCAGCATTTTAAACTGATCTCCAGGTCATCTTAGTGCTGACCACATGGAGGACATCTTTTGAAAGATGCTGGGTGGTCTCCAAGCTGAACGACTGTGAATCAGTGTACAGGAACCCCTCCTGTGACCATCAGAATAGAGACACCCCAGAGAGCAGGAGCCTGAATGTTAGCCCTATAGGAAAAGGGGGCTGGATTTTCATTAGCCATGTTCCCTCAAAAGGAGAGTCCACACTGAGGATGAACTACATGCATAGTCAGGGTAAGAGCTGCAAGCAGGTGTGAAATCTTGTGGACTGATAGCTAGTTCCTTCCCTCAAATACTTTTCTGGATTAATCCTTTTGAGTTTTGAAGTCTTTAAGAATCGTCATATGTGACAATTCAAATTCTCCTGGAGTAGGTTACCCGCCTATGTAACTGAACAGCTATGGCAGAAGCCAAGAGGTGGGGGTTTGGGGGAAAGAACATTAGCATTCATGACTCTGTGCACAGTCGGCAGGGCCCTGGGGAGGCACAAAACCATGGAGACTAGGAGAGTCATGTGGAACAAAGGGTCAGGCCCGCTGAGGCTGGAGGTGGCAGTGTGAGGTTTCCAAGTTGGAGCCTTTTAAGTCTCCCCCCTTGCAGTGTGGTTCAGGGGCGGAAGGGCGTTTTCATGGAGTATGGTTACTGTTAGACTTTCCTGAAGGTTCTCTCTTCTTAGCTCCAGTTCACCATTTCCTCCACGCACCCATCCCACAAGAAATCTCCAGGCACACCCCCTCCCCCTGCCCCCCATTCTCCCCACACACCCCCACTGGCTTGCTCTTGTGCTGCATGCTGCCTGGATTTCCTTTGCTCTGGTTGGAATGGCACGTTTGTTGCCTTGAAAGGCATTTGCGTGGTCCACCCTGTATGTTTATCTTGTCTCCCCTTTCTCTGGCAGAGTCTTGAAGGGCATCTCTTTCTTCTCTTTGTTTCTTCCTGCCGTGCTCAATACAATGCTCAGGAAAGATATTTTCTCTTTGCTTGTTTGTCTGCTAACCAACTGATACCTACATCTACCTAGCAGGCCATCTATCTGAGGGCCGGGTAACTAAGTAGAATTTTCTGGGAGGGGTGAGGGGTGATGAGAGGAAAGGAGCAGAGAACAGAGGCTGCATGTCTCCCCCCAACCCCCCCGTTTCCATCCATAATGCACCATCTCATCAGTCTGTCTCTAGACATACAGCTGCTTGTCTGGGGGACCCTCCCTGTGATGTAGCCACCAAGTTCACTGACTGGCCAATCAAAGGGAGTTTCCACTTGGTTTCTTAAGAGTTGTGAGTAGGATGGACAGAGCTGTGAGACAAGACAATCTCATTCTCCTTTAAAGGGGATACCGCCTACCCTGGTGGTTTAGAGCCTGGGCTTTGAAGTCAGGCAGAGAGAAATCCCAGCTGTCTCACTTTTCATGACTTTCTTAATTTCCATCAGCCTCCGTTTTCTCAGCTGGAAAATAGGGATAAAAATCGAGATTACATAGATTTGTTAGGAGTGGGAATACATGAATAAATGATAAATAATTATTGTAATTGACGAGCACAGAGTGGGCATTCCAAAATGCGAGCCATGAGGGGGCGCTAACAGGGCTTTCCACTTTTGTGAAAGTCCAAGGCACCCGGCTGCTGCCTCTTTATTCTCCTGCCAACTCCCCCTTGATGGTTTATCTCTTCCCTCCACCTGTTGATGGACACAATCAGAAGAGCAAGAGAGAGAGTGTGTGAGTGGGACCCCTTGCCTCTCCCTGGAGAGGCCCCTACTCAGAGAGCTGCTCACTTTTCTTACAAATGGAGCCTGCAAACTCGAGGAAATAGGCCATCTCCCCACCCCTTCCCCTGGCCAACTCATGGATTGGCAGCCCCTTTGGTTCAGGGCCACCCCCAGGCATCCCATCCTCTGTTCTGCCCACCACGCTAAAACTGGTGGCCTCGGCTTTAGTTGAAAATCCCCCATCAGGACAGTACAAAGCGATTCTCTTTTATGGAAACCTCCAAAAGCAAATACTTGAGCGGATGTGCGGTCCTCTTACCTCCTGCTTGTCTTTCCTGACTGAAGCAAACGCCTCTTGTGAGACCTTGGGGTCCCGGTAAAGAGTCCTCTTTGCGATTGTACATTAAGCATTTGTGTAAAAGGACTCCTTGGTGGGTTGGTAAGAGCCCTTAAAACAGATTTTATGACTATTTCATGCAGGATTTTGTATTAGATTCCATCTTATAAAAACTTCTGCTGTTATCTGGGTAGCCAGTTTTTCAAGGATTTACTTCCTTTTGGTTGAAATCAAAGTCTCAGAGAAGCGCCTCTGCCTTGGAAGTGCCTAAACAGTAAGGTTGACCCAGGAGCCCCGATTAATTTACGCTACGTTCTACGGACGGAAAAGATCCAGGGAGCAAAATGGCCCGAGGGATCCCTAGCTGGTTTGGCTCAGTGGATAGAGCATCAGCCTGTGGACTGAAGGGTCCTGAGTTCCATTTCGGGTCAAGGGCACATGGCCAGGTTGCGGGCTCGATCCCCAGTGTGGGGCGTGCAGAAAGCAGCCGATCATGATTCTCATCATTAATGTTTCTGTCTCTCTCTCCCCTCTCCCTTCCTCTCTGAAATCAATAAAAATACATATTTTTTTAAAAAATGGCCTTAGGGAAACTATTTGCTGGTAGTGTTTGGGGAGTGGAGATGTTAATCTGGGAGGTAGCTGGGTATTGAAAGCACAAGGGGAAGGAATTCTCAGGGCTGTTTCCTCAGGGGTGTGAGGAAGTACGCTTATTGGGACTCAGGTCTTTATCAGAAAGAATCTTCCGCACTGACCTTCTGGCTGGACAGCTTTCCTGAAGGGGCAGGAAGGCTCAAGGGCAGTGACACAGAGGGGACTGGGCATCTGCGGGAAGATGTAGCTTTCACGTTCCCCGAGGCTCTAGGCCTGGTACAGACCAAAGACCTAAGGGGCTCAGCAAGGACATCAGGATATGGCAACAAAGGCAAATAAGGATAAAAGTGAAGGCTGGCGCTCAAGGCTGGATTATGCTAGCTGCCTCCCAATTGGCCTCAAACCTCCCTCTCTTCTTGCCTCCCATCAATCCATTCTCGTCAACTAGGGAGGGCTTTCTCAGAGTGCATATACCCTGCTGGCTCCCACCCTGCTCTTGACTCCAGCCTCCTTTCTGACTAACACCTTCAAATCTCAGTTTAGGGTTATTGTTATTCTAGAAGCCTTCATAGATGCCTCCCACCCCCTCTTTTGGTTCGCCCTGTGTGTGCATTATGGCAAAGGCCCTTCACACGTCTGCCTTTCCATGGAGACTACCAGCTCCTTAAGGCAGGACTCTGATTTGGAAAGGATGTGTTCCTAGCACCCAACACCCACCATTCAAAAGGAACTGAATGGCTGCCATTAAAGCTGTCGTTCAGGCATGGGGAGACTGGGAAACAGCACCCAGTGGTCACTGGGCCACCGAGCAGGAATCACAATGACTGTCCTGGCTGAGGAAGGGACCCAGTGGTGCCACGCAGCTCTGGGTCCTGCTCTTTGGAGAGTCCCTGCTGTCCAGTGTCCTCCAAAGCCAAAAATGGAGAAGGGCCCTGAGAAGAATACTCTTTCTTGGGGGGGTGGGGGGAAGGGGCGGGGGACCTAAGAACTTAGCAGCTCACTTCCTGTTGGCATAAGTTTGGGGCCTGGGTATTGCCTTCTGTGAGAAACAGTCAATAATATATTTCTTTTAAAAATGAGGCTGGCTTCTGATCAATTTGTGCGCAGTCAGTTCCATAGGGAAAAGATCTTGTCTGGTCACAGTCCTTGAGTCTGAGAATTCCTAGCCCCCATCTGGCCTCTGGGTTCTGTCCATCACCCTGGCCTTCAGTTCAATGGCTTCTGCCTTGAGGCTCGTTGAAACAATAGCCTGGCGGGGAGATACCACCCATAATCTGATTTTTCCCAGCCAGCATCTTCACAATAAGCATGAGTGTCTCCTTTGTCTAAGGGAGAATGCTTAACAGGAGGTGCTGGGAGAGGCCTGGGGATCCAGATTATAGTTTGGCTCAATCTTATCTCCTGCTCAATCTCCTGCCTCTGCCTCTGCTCCCACCGACTTTATCTAAAAGTGAAGAATTCTGCTTTTTCAACCTTGAAAGGCTTCACATTATGGGATTCCTAATCAATTTCGGTCTCAGAGCACAGACAGACAGACAGAAAGCACCTCTCTTAGCAACACTGTCTTTTTCCCCTCTGTTTTCTGATAGGTCACCTGTAGTCTGAGCTGATCCCATTCATGTATCACCTGACAGAAGGCTGCAAGAAATAAAAGAGATGCCAACATTCTGAATTCCCAGCATTTCCCCTGACACTACACCTCTGCAAGCACATGGCAGGTGACAGTCTGACTGCTTACCACCACCTAACAAGAATCCCCAACGTCCACAGGAGGAAGGCGGGGGTCCTGCCAGCTTCTCACCTTTCCCTTCTCCATTCAGCCTAATTGCAGGGTCTGTTTCTTACAGCACCCCAGTCCTGGTACAAATTCTGTATCACTTGAAGAATTTGGAATGAGGGTAACATGTGGTCATATGGAGGAAGACAGATTCCCCAAACAATGTTAATTTCGTTTAGTTAGCAAAAAGGAAGTATAACGGGAATATTTTCCCTCTGATACTTAAAAGGGTTTATATTATACTACAGTGCTTACCTTTATAATTATAATTTTGGGCAATACCTTTGGTCCTCTGTTTTGTTTTGTTTTTTAGTTCCTTATAAGCAATGGCAAAATTAATGCATTTCCTTTTCTTTCATATCCCTTTCTTTCTCCAGTATTATCTAATATTAGTCCATAATGTTATCTTTTTTTTAATTTACCTTTGTTCTATTAAATGATATATTTTACTTCTAGCTTCTGTAGAAACTTTAATTGCCTCTTTCAGTCAACAAAATTTGCCTCCCATTCTCTTTTACTCCTCCCCTCCTAATTGTATTAATTGAATCATTTTTAAATGACCAGGCCAATAATATTTACATTCTGGTTTGTCACTGTAATTCCCATGTTTGATTTTATCTTGATTATATAGGTAAATTTATTTAATTCTCACAACACATCATTTTACTGCAGTGTCCTAAGTTGTCCCTCACTTGGCCAAAGTTTATTTCTAGTAGTTTTCTCAAGTGTTCATTTGCTTGCTCAAGATTGCTTTTCTGTACCTAAACACAGTTTAGCTGGATATAAAACTTTTTAGTCACACTTTCTTTTTTGTGTATCATATAAGTGTTTTCTATTGTCTTCTGGCATTAAATGTTGCTGAGGAGAAATGTGGAGTTCTTAATTTTACCCATTGAAAAGTGACTTAATTTTTTTGTTTTGCTGACTAAAGGAGTCTTATCCTTTAAGTCCAAAACTTTACTAGAGTGCCTCAGTTTTGATCAATGTTCTCTGGTAACCATTTGTGTCCATGTAGACTTAAGGGGGTTTTTGTGTTTTTTTTGTGGTTTTTTTTTTTTAGGAAATTGTTAGCCACATTATATCTTTAAATATTTGTCTGTTCTTTGCTTTTTGGTTTTCTTCTATGGATCTGCAATTATGTAAATATTAGATTTCCTTTCTACCTTGTCTGTATATATTATTGTTTTCTTTATTTCTTCTTGTCTTTTATTTCCATTTCATTTTGTTTATTTTTTCTTTGTCCTTTAATATTTTTCCACAGTCTAGATAATGTTTGATGCTTTTCCAATTTTGTTTTTCTTTTTGTGATGGTTTGGTTCTATTTTATCTTTTTCCTTCTGCTGTGCTAACCACGTGCAAAAGCCAATGTCTGACCATTTTTAAGTACAAAAATTTCATATGTTTCAACCTAACTCTTTTCCCTGAATTCAACCAGCTCGTATGTTATTTGCTCCTGTCACCCTACCACATTTCCTCCCTGAGTTCTTACATTTTTACTTTGTAATCTTGGCTTCAAAGAGGCAATTGCTTCAATGAATTATTTTTAATTCCTGGAGAAATGCTTATTCACAACTTCCATCTGTTTCATAGCAATACTTTACTAGTAAGGATTGTTCATTTCTTATCAAATTTTGCTGCTATTATTCTTGGAGATTTTTGTTTCAATGCTTTGTAAGTTCCTGTTTAATTTTTGTCTTTTAATAAGATTAATTTTCCTATCGACAACATTAGGTCTCTGTGGATGGAGTGGTGTGGGGGATGGGAGAGGGAATTGAAAGTCAACAAGATCAGCTGTTTTCACAACCTGAAATCCTCCCTGCTGCCACAGAGACAGCTCACTCTCGTGTGTGTGTGTGTGTGTGTGTGTGTGTGTGTGTGTGTGCGTGTGTGTGTGTGTGCGTGTTTCTAGCCCAGTATCCTCTACATCTAAACCAACCATATATGGAAGAGCTTCTGCCACCAGATCTGTTTACCTTATAACCCATACTAGTTGTTGGACATTATAGATCTATTTTGCATTTCAGAGTGCACACTTTATCTCCCATAGTGTACTTTTGCTGGTGCTTTTTAAAAAAAAAAATTGGTGTTTTTCTTTTTTGAAAAAATTAAATTTATTGAGGTGATATTGGTTAATAGGATCATATTGGTGTCAAGTGTACATTTCTATGTTATAAGATCTGTGTATTATTATACTCTGTGCCCACCACCCAAAGTCAAATCATCTTCCATCATCATATATTAGGCCCCCTCCACCCTTTTTTCCTCCCACCCCCTTCCCTCCAGCAACTACCACACTGCTGTTTGTATCCAGAGTTTCAGTTTTATATCCCACAATGAGTGAAATCCTATGGTTCTGAGCTTTTTCTGACTGACTTAATTAACTTAGCATAATATTCTCAAAGTCCATCCATGTTGCAAATGGCAGTTCTTCGTCTTTTCTTATGGCTGAGTAGTATTCCACTGTGTACATGAACCACATCTTCTTATTCCAGTCCTCTATCAAAGGACACTTGGGTTGTCTCCATGTCTTGGCCACCATGAATAATGCTGCAATGAAAACAGGGGTGCATGTATCTTTGTGAATACGTTTTCAAGTTTTTCGGGTATATACCCAGGAGAGGAATTACTAGGTCATATAATAATTCTATTCTTAACTTTTGAGGAATTGCCATTCTGTTTTCCACAGTGGCTATACCAGTCTACATTCTGAGATATGCCACTACTAAGTCCTCTCCTATTTCTATTTCTTTTCTTCATTTCTGCTTTTGCTTGATCTAATCTACTTTTATCAAACTGCATATACTTCAGAATATGTGTTTTTCTATCTGTCTTGGAGGATAGTAACAATGTATAGCGTTTAAGACCATGAACTCTAGAATCAGACTTTATTTTAATTCCAATTCTTAATCTGTTATCCCTGTCACCTTATGCAGATTAACTTCTTTTGGCTCAATAACCTCTTCAGAATAATGGGTACAGTAGTTGTAGCTACCATTTAGCTCATGGTTAAATAAATTACTTACTGTATGTAAAGCTTTTAAAACAGTACTTGGTACATAGTAATTGTGATATAAATGGTAGCTATTGTTATTATGGTTTGTCTTTATTCACTAAAAAATGTCATTTGTTGGATTTAAAAAACGTTCTTTTGTTACTTTTGGATGATTTCTAGAAAGAAGAAAATGCTGACTTAGCAGCCATCTTCACACCAGCATAATTATCCTTCCCTTTTATGCTCTTATTTTCCTATCAATCCTCGGTTGTCCATTCATATTTAAGAATGAAAAAAGAAACATTCATTTGATTCATGTAGATGGCTCACATGGGTGATGTCTGCCTTTTCTGGCCCTTCTCCATCCCGAGACTCCTGACCACCTGTCTGGGCAGGTGTGCAGGGCGTGACACACTGTGGGCTTCCCTTCAGGGTGTATTGTGAGCTGTGGAAGTCTAGGTTCAAACCATTTCTCTCGGAAACTTGAGTCCATTCTCTGACCAATGCCAAAACAAGAGGGCCCTATTCTCGGGCATCAGCTTCCACTCTGGGAACTCGAGGCCCTTCTAGGCAGATTGGCTTGATTTCTTTGGAGAGTATTTCCTGTATTCCACCATTCAACCTGGAGATAATCGGTGCGCTGCTGGTGGGGGTGGAGGAGGCCCACAGTGCAGCCATTCACAGGCGTTTTGCCAATCACCCCGCAAGCAGGGCTAACTGGGGGCTCTGTGTTAGTGGGTGGGTGGGGCCATCAATCTGCAGGCTTCCTTTTGGGGTGCAGACAGGAGCCTCAAAGTCAGCAGGGGCTGAAGGTGGGAGTGGGAGGAGCAGCAGAACCAGAGACTGTTCAGATTTCGGCCAAGGAGAAAGGGAAAGGGCCAGCGCTGGAGAGCTGAGACTCTCATTCAGGTCTAAGCTGCGAGGCAAGACAGAGAAAGGGAAGACCGGGCAGGAGGTCAGAACAGAAACAATTGGAACGAAGTCGAAAGCAGTATGTGTGGTGGTTTGAGAAAGTGGCTATAAAAGTTATAAAAGTGTCAGAAGCTCATTTTTTATTTTTATGAGGAACTGAGTGTTTCTGATGTGGGGAGGAATCAGAGGCAGATCTAAGAGTTTAAAACAGCCAGTAGACTTAACACTCGTATATCTACTTTTCTTCATATGTAGGCAAGGCCATCTTTCTAGCCCTCTGAAACGAGGTTGGTCACAGATGGCTTTCTATACATGTTCGTTGAGTGGGGGGATGGTTACGTGAGTAAAATATCCTCTATTAATGGATCCAAATGCACAGCACATTCTCACCTTGCATTTGGTACAGGTCTTCCAGGTACATGAGAAGCCAACAGAATAAGATAAGAACTGGGTCCCCAAAGAATTGCGGTTGACAGTCACGGTTCAGCTCCTGGCTGCTTGAAAGTTCACAGCAGGCTTGAAAAGCAAAGGTCTCTTTCCCCACGAAGTAAACTCCCCGAAGTGTGTATTTTTCTTGAATTGTGCAAAATCAGCCTGGATCCCACTAATGCAATTGGATCAGAAAGATTAGTCCATCATCTGTTTCATCATTGTTGGCATTTGTAAGAAGGACAAATGCAATAAAGCCAGGCAAGACATTTGAGATGTGCAAACCAGTCATTCATTCTCCCTTTTATTCTAGGAAGGGAGGGCCCAGGGTCGTCCATAGCCCCTACCTAATGCTTACATGCTCATAATAAAAATTCAAACTTGTGTGAGAGGTAGCCGGTGAGCTTTAGATTCATTCTTTCAGATTCAGCATTATCCAAAATATTTTGTGCAACACAAGTTCCATGAAATAATTTACAAAATGGAAGGTTTTGTAGTCTAAGAAATTTAGGAAATACTGCTTCATTTATTTTCCTCTTTGAAATTTTAAAGCACATTAATATGTTAAGGAATCTGGGGAGTTCTACAATATAAAGGTTTAAGTTGTTTAAGTAAGAGTTTCTTAAACATAGACTATTTTTTTTATATAAATATAATCCCTAGCATTCTGTGGATTGCACCTGGGAAAGCTTGTTTACTCTCGTGCCCATGGCCAAGGTCCAAGCACCCATTTGGATGGTGCCGAGGACCACAGCTGGACTCTGTGGGCAGGATTCCTGGGCTCCCTGCCTAATTCTGAGAGAATCTTTTCTGATGGCCCTGAGAACAGTTTGCTCCAGAAAATTTAGTCTCCTGAAAACACAGCCCAGTGGCTGTTTATCATGGAACTAACATGTCTGTAACTGATACCCTTCCACCTCGGTATTCTCAAGAAGGTAAAGTCTTCAGCATTTTCTATGTGTAATAGCATCTCTTCTGCAAACAGAGACGATTTTACTTCTTTTCTGATTTGCATGCCTTTTATTTCTTTTTCTTGCCTAATTGCTCTAGCTAGGATTTGCAGTACTATCCTGTATAATAAAAGCCTAATGCAAATTGTCCCCTCAACTGGGAGTTCAACCAGGGTGTGTGGCTTGCCAGCAGCCAGGGGAGGGGAGGCCTGGGCCCACGGCCGGCAGCCACTAGGGACCCTACCCATGCACAAATTTCATGCATTGGACCTCTAATGTTGAATAAAACTGGTGAGAGTAGGCATCCTTTTTTTTAAATATATATTTAATAGACTTTATTTTTTAAGAACAGTTTTAAGTTCACAGAAAAATTGAGAGAAAGGTAGAGATACACGCCCCCCCATACACAGTCTCTCCCCTTATTCACATCCTCCATCAGAGTAGTACATTTGTTACAACTGATGAAACTGTCAAGTTATCATCCCAAGTCCCTAGTTCATATGAGGGTTCACTCTTGGTGTTATACGTTCTATGGGTTTGAAGTGTTTTATAAGGACATATATCCACCACTATAGTAATATACAGAATAGTTTCACTGCCCTAAACATTCTCTGCGTTCCATCTATTCCACCCCACCCCACCCCCGCCCCCACTCCCTGCCCCACTAACTGCTGGAAATTTGTACTTAGCTGTCATCTTCTAAGTCATGGGAGTCACTGAGGGCTTTGAGAGAGGAACTGATAGAATTAGATATGCTCCTTGAAGGCAGGAACTGGCTTTTCTTCTGCATTGTATGTTGTCACTGCTCGTACATGGCAGAGTAGGCACTCAGTAACTATTGACTTGATGAATGAGTCTGTTAGCGAGAGATGGTTTTTCAGTCTTGTTATCTGCAAAAACGGAGTTCGTAGATTAGATTCTACCAGGGTGTGAGCTTCTGCCTGAGAGCACCAGAGACTCTTTCCCGATGCTAGTGGTCATGGGGATAGATTCCTCAGAGACCCTACCTTTCCACCATTATTTCCCCGGTCTCCACTGCTGTCTTTTCACCGTTGCCAGCCTCTGCAGTGCCACCTCTGAAAACAAAGAAGAGTGTCTGGGCCGGGATAGGCTGGCTGTTCCAACTCCACCTCTTTCTCTTTCTCCCTTGCCTTGTGTGCTCCCCAGGCAGACAAGAGCCACCGACCTTCCGCAAGCCGAGCAAATTATTTTCTGCTAATGAGCTTAATTACCTACTTCTCTATTTAAGATAAACTTTAAAATCTGCAAAGGCCTTTAAAACCCTTTGTGGCCCTTACAGGTACTTGTGGCAGAATGCTAGAACTGCTGGACCCCACACAACCCAGCAGCTCTGACTGCCCAGATAATGAGGCTGGTGCTCACCTGCCTCTTCACACCCGGGGCTCTACTGGGACTCCACAACAAGTGGTCAGGATGGCAATTATTATCTCCTTTACCGATGAGAAAACTGAGCCCCTACGAGGGTGAATCCCATTGGCCTCTTCCAGTCCTCGTTTGGGTCTCTTCAGTTACATGATGCCCTCTTCGCCTGCACTGTAGGACACATGTAGTCCCTCCCTTGGGGACCTTTCAAAGTCTGCATTTACCATAAGAGGCTGACTGAATGGGAGAAATGTCACTGGGAAGCCATGACTGTATTCTCCAGTTCCCCGTAGGAGAGACCAAGGCCCAGAGAAACTCGTGCTCCCCAAGGCCTCAGGGAGGTGGCAGCTCCAAGGGTCCCGTCCTCCACACATACTATCTGCTGGTAACTATCTTCTCTAGTCTCAAAAGCTGCTCGGTCAACCAACCTCCATTTCTTTAACAACTGGTCTTCATGCAACTCAGGCTGCACTTTGGAGGGGTGCCTGTCTGATTTGCATTTGTGTGTGAGTCACCTGGAGAGCTTCCTTCTTTCCTTCCTCCTTCCTTCCTTCCTTCCTTCCTTCCTTCCTTCCTTCCTTCCTTCCTTCCTTCCTTCCTTCCTTCCTTCCTTCCTTCCAAATGCTGGTTGTTGCCCACCAAATTAATATACTCGTGTATGGGTTGTGATTGATGCAATTTGAATAACACTGGTCTGAGGTAAGTAAGATAAATGTGTTTAATCTTGGGTACCAACTTCAATTAATTGACAATGATAACCTGTACAGTATTTTAAAAAGATTCTGAGATTGAATCTAGACTTGTTGGCAAAGAAAGGGTGATCTGTTAGTGAGGCCTGCAACCCACATGCCAATTATTTGACACCCATGGTCTAAGAGTTTGCTATGAGATGGAGAGAGATGAACATATCCATACATCTTTCCAGTACAGGCAACGTGTGACAGGGACAATAGAGATACTCAAAAGCACTGTGGGGATTTGAATGACTCTAAGGTTAGAGTTTATAAAGACAGGTTTCAGTCTATTTTCATCATTACTGATTTTTACCATCCAATGAGTTGAAAATTGGAAACTAGTTCTTAGTGAGATTTGGAGATGTCAAGACTAAAGTTCCCCAAAGGAGGGTCACTGTAGACCTCAGCATAGACATATCAGATCTGGGTCAGACCCACAGGAATTTCCTGGTAGCACCACAATGGCAAATGAATGATAAACCCACAGATGGCCGGCTTCTTTGTGCAGCCAGCTCTGACCAAGGGTTCTCTATAGGGGAAGCCCAACCTGGGTGGCGTTGAGGCTGGAGGCACAATGTATTTAATTCAAGGAGGTACCCATGAGCACCCTCCCAGGCCAGGCCTGCTCAGTGAATGGTATGCACTACAACAAGCTCACTGAGGTGGGCTAGAGAGAGAGGCCAGCCATCCAGAGTGGGGGAAAGCAGCATCCTTAGACACCATGCTTCAGTCTCTGAGCAGGTGAGGATGCTCAGAGGAAGGAGCAGCTTGCTCCTTCCTGCGGGGCTGGAGAAAGGAGGAGGCTACACAGAGAGGAAGAGCAGTTGAGCCTGGGAAAGGGGATGAGGGAAGGAGACTTCCTATAGAGCTCGTTTTGTCAGGTATTGGGAAAGCAAGGTTGGCACATATGGTGGTTTAAGGTAAAAAAATCAAGGGAGACAACGTGAGAGGAAAACAGTGAAGAGAGTCTTTGAGCATATGGTGGGTGCAGAGATGTCACCTCCTGTAGGAGCTCACAAGCTACAGGGCAAAACGTACAAGCAGAATTCTGAGGACTGGAATGAATGCTAGCAAAGTTTCTTAATGCCCGTCTTCTCCATAAGTTAGGAAAGAACAAAGCCTGTCAGTGACTGGCTCTGGTCATTGATAATGAACCCCTTTGATGGCTGAGTGAACCCCTAGACTGCATCACTCCCTCAGGACCTCAAAGGCAAGCTTGGCTCTTTCTTATTTTTCAGCCCATATGCCCTCCTCCTTCTCCTATTTCTGGGTACATACAATATTCAATAGGTGTTTGCTTTAAAAATGGATATTCCCTGTCAAGAGCAAAATCCAGGAACATAAAACATTGACCTGGGGATTATCGTGGCAACTCAGGTAAATGCCAATAATTATTTAAGGTCAAGTTAAACACAGAAGACCAAACTACTGGATCTTCTATTTGGATTGTCCGGAGAAGTGTAATTTCAGCAAAAGCCCCAAGCATTTTTATATTGAGATTCTATATGTTATAGAGCTGCCATCTGTGACCAAACACCCTTGGTCACAGAGATAGTTTGGGAAATATCCATAGCTGTTGTACAGAAATGAAAAGTGTTAAGTTTAGAACCAGTAAGGTTTCTTATAAGTTATGAGTACTGGGAGGCAGGTCTGGGCTAAAAGTCTTTATTTTGTGTTTCTTTCTCTCTCTCTCTCTCTCTCTCTCTCTCTCTCTCTCTCTCTCTCTCTCTCTCTCTCTCTCTCTCTCTCTCTCTCTTCCCTTCTTGTTCTTCCTCCTTCCCTATATCATCGCTCTTTACCCAGTGAATTCATCTGCCCACATCTCTCTCCCCAATCTTTGCCTCTAAATAGTTACAAACCTGTAAAAGCTGAGAAATGCATGATTGAGAAGCACCATTCCACAGGAAGAAGCATGGGTTTAATTTTTAATAATAGAGCAGTGGAAGGTTTGATAATCAACTGTTCAAACAGGAATCATGGGGGATCTCATTTCCTAGTATGTTGCTCAGGCTGGGCAAAGTGGGCAAGAGGAGGGGATGTGCTGCTCAAAGTCATGAAATTAGCACCTTCCCTGCACTCTAGTGAGCCATCTACATGGTCAGAGGCTACCAAGGAGCTGATTCTAGGAACAGAGCCAAGTCCAGTCAATTAAGGGAAGTGGGGGAGTGTTTAAGATCCAGCAAAACCATCTATCATTAGAATCGGAGCACTCAACAGAGGATAGCCTGGAGGCTCATCACAAATTTTCCTTGACGTTGGGAAAATTGGCTTAAGGGAATTTTTTTACAAGTTCCTGAGGTTCTTGATTGGAATTTTAACACATATTTTGCAGCTTGATGACAGCTAGAAAGAAGGAAGTAACTCACATAAATTCACATTTTCAGCTGTTCAGCAGAGCAGTAAAGAACAACTTGTGATAGGTATCAGAATTGGGAGATGGGTTTGTAGAGATGCTGACCCATGGAGAGATCTCGCCGGAAATGGCAGACGGCTATTTGGATGCTATTATCTCCCATTTTTTAGTTGCATCTCCTTATATCTCAGACCCCTTTTATGAAAGAAAAGTTAAGAGACCACTGCTACATGTCCTGGGTTTTGATACTATGAGACTATCACTTTATAATCTTATGAAAGTGAGTGGACGCTCTCAGCCTCCCATCACTGGGACATAATAGAATGTGTCAAAGTGCTGGGTGATCTTCCAGTGTGGCTGCATAGGATACATGTCAATGAGTTCATTTACCACTGGTTTCAGGGGAGAAATTCTACACAGCTACTGAGCTAATACTACTAATAATAGTAATAGCAGTTTATCCCTGGTAGTGGGGCAAAGGAATTGTGGGTAGTGGAAATCTGCTGATTAAAAAGGCCAACCCTATCTCAGTTCCTGCCTGTGCTGGGGAGGAGAGAGGAGGTGACAGGTACTAGAGAAGAAGCTGTCCTTGGTATTGGAGGCAAATATTAAAACTTGGGTTGGCCTCCTGTGCTTTGTTCTTCATCATGCCATCACTCCACATAACCCTCCCTTCTATTACAGAAACACCAGCTTAGTCACTGCCTGGCACATCTCAGAAAATCTTTGCCCAACTCCTCTCTTCCAACTGCCCACCCAGGAGAGGAGTTTTGCTAAATCTAGGAGCGACCCAAGGACGTCATTAGTGGTGCTTTTAAATTCATGCTATTGTTATCTTTTGGGAATCTTTCTCCCCTTCCCTCCCCTCCCCTCCCCTCTCCTCTCCTTCCCTTTTCCCTCCCTCCCACCCTCCCTCTCTCCAACACAAGTGTGTTAAAGACAAACTTGAGGCTGTATACTTTCTGGGAAGACTTAGGATAAGCGATTGAGTAGCTTTTGCTTCTTCACCCTCTAATGAGAAAAGTTTCTCCCCTTCATGCCCACTTCCTTTCTTTTGGTTTACCTGTGCATGCTGCCAAGTGTTGAGCTCTCAAGGTCCAGGATTTGAATGTGGTAGGACTGGGGTCTGCATGTAACAGAGCAAAAAAAAAAAAAGACAGCTCCATGTGACCTCCCTAAGTCACCAGAAGGCCTCCTAAAGTTTGGGGCAAAAAGACCTATTGTCAGAAGCAAAATAACTGAACCTAGCTCAGGTGATCTGCTCATTTCCTCCAGAATCTAGTGTGGAAATGGGTGGCTGGTCATGCTATATCTCAGATCTCTTTACTGAGACATTACAAGCATATCTCAGGCTCCAACCCTCCCCTGGACATTAGCCTCTGCTGTTCTACAGGGTTAGGATGCTTTGGAAGAGGAGAATCTGTTTCCAAAGGTGAACCATTAAAGAATTAGTGCTTCAAGCTAATAAAATCCAGACCTTGGTTCCGCTACAGAAACCTTGCTCAGTGACTCTATTCATTTGCTAGGGCTGCATAACTGAGTACCACAGACTGGGTAGTTTAAACCACAGAAATTTATTTCCTCATAGTTCTGGCGGCTGCAAGTCCAAGATCAAGGTGTCAGAGAGCTGGCTTATAGATGGCTGAGTTTTTTCCAAGGCCTTCCCTCTTGGCATGTCTGGATCCTCATCTCCTCTTCTTATAAGGACACCAGTCATATTGTATTAGGGCCCACCCATGTGATCTCCTTTTATCTTAATTACCTCTTAAAAGACCCTGTCTCCAAATACAACCATATTCTGACATACTGGGGTTAGAACTTCAACAAATGAATCTTGGGGGACACAACTCAGCCCATAACAATGACTTTGGGCAAGGTTGTATTTTACTCAATTGAATTTTATTCCACTCCTTCAACATGGTGTTTTGAGCACCTACACTTCACCAGGCCCTATTCAGATGCCAGGGATACAGCAGTGAACACAATAGACATTGTGTTGCAGAGAGACAAAAAAGAAAAAGATGTGGCATGCTGAATAAACATACAGGCCATGGAAGAAATTAAAGCAGAATTGGGGCATTGGGAGAGTCACCTAACCCATCTCCCAACTTCGGGCAGGACTAAGAACAAATCTCTGATGAGGGTGGACAAATTGAGGAGGGGCTAGCATGACTACAGAAATACACAACTTTAGCATAGACAAGGAAGACACAAACTGTGAAAGCTTTTGTTTAGCTTGGTTCAATTATCAATGCAAATGGAGATTGTAGCAAAGAAATCCAGAGAAGGCTGCAACTTGAAAGGGCAGCAATGGAAGAATTAGGGGAGATCACCAAGAAAAAAGATGTGTCACTAGAGACCAAGGCTAAGATTGTCCATACCCTCTTATCCCCAATTACCAAGTATAAATGTGAAAATTGGACAGTTGGCTGACAGGAGAACATTAATTCATTTGAAATATGGTGTGAGCTCTATGGATACCTTGGATTGGCAGACAGAGGAATAAGAAGGTTCTAGAGCAAATTAAGCCTGAAACCGTAGCTGGAGGCAAAAATGACAAAACTGAAGTTGTCCTACTTCAGGCACTTCATAAGAAGGCTGGGTTCTTTGAAGTCAGTAATGCTGGGAAAAAGAGCAGGCAGCAGGAAAAGAGGAAGAACAAATGTGAGATGGACTGACTCCATAAAAGAAACCATAGGCATGAATGTACGCGGAGAAGCAGGGCTGCTGAGGACAGGTCATTGTGGACATCATTCACTCATAGGGTCACCACCAGCACAGATATGCTAATTCCCCCACCTCCCTCCTGCCCAATAGAAGCTCACAGTCATCAGGGGCTCTGTGAGCAAGGCTGTGACTACTTGTGGGCAAATGACGGTCACTTGTGGAGAAACAGTGCAAAGCACTGACCCTACAGCTTGGGAGAGGGGAGCACAGTCACCCCCATGGACAAAACCCGTTCCTCTCTCTGACAATCCCTTACTCATTACTGATAAGTGCTGACATCCATTGCATACCATACTCATCCCCCTCAAGACCCAAAGAGCACTATTCTTGTCTTCACACTTACAGATTAGGAAACTGAGACCTAGAGAGGTTATATAACTTGCCGTAAATCCATCAGAGTTTGTTGTTAGCCACGGTGCTGAGCTGTCTAGGGAAGGATAGGCCACTGATAGAGTTGGAGTTGAAAGTTGGTTTTCATTGGCTTCCTAACACTTCTATCCTCAATTAAAGCTGCCAGCATAACACTTTACCAAAAGACTAATAAATCTTATTTCCAATAAGTCACTGCCAACATTAAAACATGCACAATTTTTCAGCATCAATTTTCCCAGCAAGTGTAACTCATTCCTTTGATACAAGGCATGAACTACTGCAGTCTGTCCATGGTGAGAAGAACTCTGGGCGTGAGCCCAGCCGCACAATCCTTGACAATAGCATGAAATATTTCACAACAGTTTCAGGAAGTTTCTGTCCCAATCATAACTGTCTCAATTACAATGAAGACTTCTTGAGGGCATCAGTCACAAGGAGGCTTAACGCATTTCCTGGTGCTTAATGGCCAAAGCCAATGGGCCACGTGGACAAGAGAAGTTCTCTAGGAAGTTTGCTTTCTCAGAGGCACTTGGGCTCTCTCAGGGGACTCTTGGTCAATGTTCGAGGCCTGGTCTTGCTTCTGTGGGCATTGCTCCAGCCACAGAAATCCAAGCCCCTGTCTTTTATCTCAAGGAAACTCTTTGCTTTGGGAACAGTGTCCTCTTTTGCTAAGTGTGATGACCAGAGGTTAGCTAAAAATCCATCGCTGGTGGATAACTGCTGATCGGATAGGTTAAACATACTTCATATGGTTTTGGTCCTTTGGTTTCCACGTCTATGGGTTTCCACATCTCTGGATTTCCACTTCATTTCCTTTGCCCATTTTTCTATTTTTTGTGGTCTTTATTTTACTTGTTTTAAAGAGTTCTTTATATACTCTGAATATGAATCCCTTGTTAATTGCGTGCTGGCCAATATATTTTTCCAATTTGTGACTCATCTTTTTCCTTTATTACATAAAAATTTTAATTTAAAATTTGTATATATCCATTTTTCCTTTATGCTACGTGCTTTTGATGTCTTTTAAAAATTATTTTTAATTTTAGTTGACATAAAATATTACATTAGTTTCAGGTATACATCTTAGTTATTTAACAAGTGATCAGCACAATAAGTTTGGTAATCATTTGTCACTGTACCTAGTGATTATATTATTGATTATATTCCCGATGATATACAGTACATCGCTGAGACTTTTCTTATAGCTGGAAGTCTTAAATATTATATGCAGACTCTATTTCACATTTCATACTCTATCAACAAAAAGTATCCATCATTTTTCTAAAAGTTTCATTTGAGATTTTATAATTATTGTTTTTAAACATATTTTTCAAAAGGCAAAGAGCATCAGCTGCCTTAATAAAGAGGTACCTGCCTATGGAACACATAACTGTGTTTCTTAGGAATGGGATTTCCCTCCTGATGGTGGTGCTGGCGCTGAGTGGCTGAGCATATCTAATTCCAGACTCCATCCAGGTCTCACTTGAGGGGCTGCCTATAGATTTCTCCTCTTGCTCTTCCAAGTAAGGAACACTGCAATTGCTTATGCACCTAAGGACTGAAACCTTTTCCATCCTCATCCCCTCTGGGGTGCTTTTGCGTATCTATATCTGTAACTACTGATGTACTTACCTCTCTGGATTGTGAAATTGGCACACATTATGTGTGTGTCTTGCAACTGTGTCTATTGATGCCATGTATGGGACAATATTAAAATTCATGTAGGTTTTCAGAACATATTGAAGTTTTAGCCCAAAGGAGGCAACCCTGGTCCTATCTCATAGATGTTAGAATATTAGAATAGCCTAGGTTATGATGTGCTATTAGGTTATGGTGTGCTAGCAACAAGCTCAGGTGTTTCGTTCTCAGCGGGGGTCCAGAAACACCTGGCTGTTTCAATCTTATGGCTCCACCATCTTAATAAGAGGCCTCCTCGCCACTGGGCAGGTGAAGGGACAGTTGGAGAGTTGCTCTGGCTCATCCATGCTTTGGCTTGGAAGTGGGAGCACATCACTTCCACCCACAGCCCATTGGCCAGTCTGTGTCATGTGACCCCACCTAACAGCAAGGAGGCTGGGAGTGTGAAGAAGCAGATGGGCTATTTGCTAAGCATCACAGGAGGCCAACCTGAGACTTAGACCAGCCACAAAATTGGCACCTGCATGATCAAGAATTAACTGTATCCATAGCTCATATTTTGAGTCCTGCTTAAATCTCACAGGCCAGGATACTGTGCATGCAAATACTAACTAGGAAAATCTGCCTCCTGAGGTGAGGGGGGAGGGATGAAGCCAAGAATATACAAGTCATCGGAGGTAAGAGAGAGAAAGCATTGAACATCCGCTATGGCTTAGACTCTATGGCTTCTCATTTGCAGGTGGAGGGTGTCAATATTGAGAAGTAAAGCAAAGCAAGACAGTGCGAGGGTTTCCAAGAAGCTTAAGATAGACAATAAGTAATGTTTCCCGGGTGAATGGAATTCCAGGTTTGTGAAGGAACTGGTTAATGTTTATTAACAGGCTGAAAGATGTTGCTGCCACATTAAAGTAGTTCTTTGTCAGGGTGGGCTCACAAAAGAAGGGGAGGGGGCCAGGCCAGAAATACTCATGTGTTTTTCCAAAGACATATGAAAGAAAATTGAAAGAGATTGCCCAGTCCTTTATGTCTTTACACATTCTACAAAAACAATCATGAAGTTGGTATTTAGGACAAAAAAAGGTGAAAACATACCACTGGTGATTTTCAGGGGAAAAAACAAAGTTGCAGGGAGAAAGGGTAAAAGTTAGCAGAGAAGGAAAGTACACAGAGGCGAGCATAATTATTTTCCAACTACGGGAGATAAAATGCGTATCTGAAGAGGTGTGCCCGACCTCCCTGCGATGCATCTATCAGTCTCGGGAGTGTGGAAACAAAGGGAAGAAGCCACAGGGGAGAAGGAGCCAGGATGCAGTGGCTGCAGGCAGAGTGGGAGCCATTGTGGGCGACCAAGAGATAATAGAGGGAAGTGGAGAGCGAGGAGTAAAGAGGGCGATAAGGAACGCGCAGTGAAGAGGAAAAAAGGGGAAGGGTGAAATAAATCCCCCATAAAGAAGTCTTTAGCAGAGGCCAAGAGTTCCGGGAGGAAGTTTATCTGGGGGGTGGGGAGGGGGGCAGAGTCTTTGGGGAGCCTTGTGTCTCCACATGTGTGAAAGAATGGACTGCTGGCATCAAACAGTCCCAGCCCAGGCTATGCTGATCCCCAAGCAGCCACCATTTATCGTGTCCTTTCCAAGAGCCGCGTGCAGTCAGGGGCCTGTTGGGTGCATCTCCCTGAGCTCACTGCCCTGAGCTCAAAAGGAAGAGTCACAACACACTGTGATCAAGAGCTGATATGTAGGGTGTCTGCTGCGTGCAGGTCCTGTCCTAGGAGCCTTCTGTGTGACGAGTTCCTTAATTTTCAGACCAGCCCTAGCTGCAGTAGCCCGGAGACACTTCAATGCTAGGGGTCCCGGGGCTGCATTGTTTTCACGTTGACCTACAGAGGAGCCAAAAACTGTCACCATGACTCTGCACTTCTCCAGAAGTGAGTAGCATGTTCCTTTCCCTGCCACCATCCTCATTCTTAAGCTTGAGGGTTGAAAACCCTCTGGGAACCCAGAACAAGCTTCTGTAACTTGCACTTGACCCCGTTGGTCTCCTTGGGCCATGCCTCCACCTGCTTGCCTTCCTGTTACACCCTCCATTTGTGGCTGTGAGGTCCTTTGTAATCAGGGGTCAAGAACTGTACCTGCGCTTCCAAGTGGCATTG
This sequence comes from Cnephaeus nilssonii, assembly GCF_951640355.1. Classification (NCBI taxonomy): domain Eukaryota; kingdom Metazoa; phylum Chordata; class Mammalia; order Chiroptera; family Vespertilionidae; genus Cnephaeus; species Cnephaeus nilssonii. Next base: position 28,789,412 of record NC_137092.1, on the reverse strand, counting down.
TTTATTGTGTCCTGATGCAAAAAAAAAAAAGAAAAAAAAAAGAAAAAAAAAAAAGAAAGCTTTCTTGGGCTTGAACTGGCTAAGGTTCTCTTGTCATGTCCTTGTAACCAACAAAGGACCAGGAGGAGGGGAGGCTTCCTGGAAGCCTGTTGGTCTCTGAAAATCAGTCAATTCAGAGAATTCTCAAATCAACAAAGATGGGGGCAGGTCATGAAGTCCACGCTCCGGCCTCCAGGCCAAGATTCCTTTCCTCCAAGCCGGCCTGGGCCCCCTCTTCTACGACAGGACCCTTTCTGTCCAGGATCAGTCATTAGGATCAAACTTCCTATTTAGTCCTACGGGTTGCTCTCCCGCCTACTGTCTAAAGTCCACTGCTTGTTAGAGAAAGGTGGCCAATGGACCCTTCCTCCTTCCGCTGTGAGAACGTGAGCTACTACAGACGTTCTGGGGATCATAAACCCTTAACACATGTGCATAGTTTTAACCCAGTGCTATGTCTAGAAATATATCCTAAAGAGATAATCAGGTTAGTGCACAAAGGAGAAAGGACAAGAATATTCAGTGGAACATCCTTTATAATGATAAACAATTGGAAACAACCCAACTTGCTCAACAGTAGCAACTGATTAAACACATCATGATAGAGTCAACAGTGGAATATACTTTATTTGTTTCCTGTACAATCTAGTATTTATTAATACTTTGATCAGAGAGATGCAACGTTCACTATAGTGTAGGGATTCTGGAATTGCAGGCTGTTTCTTAGACTGTAGGCTGAATGGCCTCAGCTTGTCATACTGGATGAGGTTTGCACAACGACAAACCTAAAGCTGCATCAGCAAAGATACTAAGAACGCTTTTTTTCTAGCTGGGGCCTGTGGGTGAGACACTGATAGAGACAGTGTAAAGAACAGTCGGATATTTCCTCCTCATCGGGAAAACTGTGCTGTTCCCTGATTTACTCTATGGTATAGGCACCCGGGAGCAAAGCAGGAACTGAGGCCTCCCACTTCTCCAGCTGAGGCTCTTGCATTTGGGCCTCACCTATGGGGCTCTCTGTGAAGACAGAATCCCGTGCCCAATGGGAAGGGCCTGCGGGCTGAGGTGGGAGGGAGCTATGGGAATCTGAAACTACAGGGGAGAAGAATAAGGACTGGTGGGTGATGCGGTGAGGTGGGCACATGCTTGGCTGGGAGAATCTGATTTGGTTGCTTTAGTGATAGCTGCTGCTGCTAATGCCTCTGCTTCCTTGATTTGACCCGTTGGTTCCTTACCCAAGTCTTTATTGTTGACTTCGGTAGGTTGAGTTTCAAGGCAAGTTCCTTCTGGAGATTTTTATTTGGAAACCTGTTGCAGCTAAATTGAACCCCCAACTGTTCATACTGCATTAGCATGAATGAGGTGCATTTGGAGTACTACTTCTATGTTATGGGACCAGCTGGATACTGGGGTATCAAGTTCATGCTGGAATCATCCGTGTGGTTAAAAAGGTCTGGCTGGGGATTCTCTGGGGCCATTCTGTTCACCAGAGGTACTGACATCTGGGATGAAAAGCTGGGATCGACTTTGTCTTGTTGGAGCATGTTATTGCTGTAATCACTCGTGCAGACAAAAGAGCAGGTCTGGGGAGTCCCAGGGGTTCCTCCGTTCATCTGGGCACCAGAGGGCTGCGTTGGTTGGTTGGTCCTGCATCCCTTCGGAGCGCCCATTTTCAGGCCTGCTGGCTGTGACTCTGAACATGCAGTTCCTTTAACATATACTTGAGATGATACTGATACCTATTTACATGGCAAGATGTTTATGCTATGCTATGAGGAAAGTGAGTTATAAAACGGCAATTAGGGCACAATCCTGTGCACATACTAGTGTCTAGAAAAAGTTTACAACAATAAATAGCAAGATGTCAAAAATGTTGGTCTTATGGACGTGGGATGGTGTGATGTAATTTTTTTCTTTATCTTCTATTTTTCTATGATAAACAGGATTTTTTAAATGAGCAAATAAATACATTTAAAAAACAAATATTACTGTTTAGCATTTTCCAGATTTCTTCTCCCAAATCAAGGTGGTACCATTTTTCTGAGCTCCTGATGGGAGACGAGAGGAGGACAATATTTCTCCCTCCTTGTTAATTTTATTTTAGGCAAATTTCAGTGAACCCAAGTTTGATTTTGAAGAGGAAAGGGCACCAGAACAATTTAGTCTGACTGGTATATGTATATGAATGTGGGCTGTGTGTGTGTGAGCCTAAAATAGTAAAGGTTAATCCCTTTGCCTTGTTAAGGTAGATTCTCATTGGTTGGTATTTGTAGCCTAAACATTTAGACTAGGGACTCTTCACGGCAGGTGGTAACTTCTTATTCTCACGTCCTAGCCCAGTGCCGGACACATAGGAAGTGCTTAATACATACTTGACATGTTAATGAATTTTTGAGCCTCACGTTTCTGTAGTACCTGCTGGCAAAGCCAAGCCTTCTCTCCACCTGGGTCCCCATGGCTCCGCAGGTCGATGGCCTGGTGGGAAGGGAGGGAGGAATGGATATGATGAGTCAGGCTGACCTGGATTCAAATACTGGGTCTGCCACAGACGAGCAATTCGACGTTCCGTTTCCTCTTCTATAATATGGGAATGATAATATTGTGGATCCTGCAAGATTATTGAAAGGACGAGAATTAGAATATTTTCTTCTTTCAAACCCCTTTTTGTGGATTTTACCTGAAAGCCTTGGAAAACTATTTCCCAATGTTAGAATCCATCTATTGAAGCCATTCTGTGTAACTCAAGGTCCAAGGAGAGGAAAAACACAGCACATCCATCCGGGGCTCTTTCTGAAGGTGGTTACTGCTGGCTTTCGCCAGGAAAAGAAACGGTTTAGCAGGAGTTGGTGGATTAGTAAGTAGCCTTATCTCAGCTCGGCATCTCTGTAAGTAAGTCAAGGCTCAGAGCAGCCAAGTGAAAGTACTGGAAATGTCCGAGGCCTTAAAATAGCAAAATGCTTTGAAGAATTGCATCTTCCTAATGGAAAAAAAAGAACACACAGGAAAAACGACCATCAGTTATTTATATACAGCCCAGGCTTCGCATGTGACGATGTGATTCACATTGAGCTCTGTGCACCATATTCAAGGAGGCTGGAGATTAAAGGAGGCGCTGCCCCCAGCCTTTTCTCAGGAGGCTCGATGGCTCAGCTTCTCCATGAAACAGCCTCCCGGACATCACACAGACTCGGTCTCTGCCAATATCATTTAAGTCAATGGTTTGTTCAAGTGATCAAAATGACCTCATAAAAGTGGCTGGCAATGGAGTATATAGAAAAAAGGGCCCATATTCTAGTTTTTGTTTTTACTAATATGTTATAAGGCTCCCCCATCCCCAAAAGTAGAGGTACCTTGTGGTTACAGCAGTCAGTGGACCACAGAACAGGTTGACTGGAGAGATTTTTACTGGTGTGCGTGCGTGTGTGTGTGTGTGTGTGTGTGTGTGTGTGTGTGTGTGAGTGACTTCTCTTATTAAGGCTGTGCAGCAGTCACATATCTCTTGCCTGTACAGATACTGAACCCCAGGGTGTATGCAAAGAGTGCTCCTCTATAGTATATTGCTGAGAGCGAGCGAACAAGAGAGAGAGAGAGAGAGAGAGATGGGTGGCCAGGCCCACTGATGAGCATACTGGAATGTTCACCTTAAATAATTTTTAGGTTGATAGAAGATATAAGTAAACCTATTAATTTTCAACGCAAATAATGAATATTTGAGCTCTAGAGCAAGTTGGCCTTGCACCTTGGCATTGGGTGGCACGATGTCATGGTTTTAAAGCTATCTCCTTCCCACCGCCCGTGGCACCGGCTGCCCTGTAATTGAGAAGTCAGGTGAGTTCTTATGTGAAAGCGAAGGCTCTGTGCGCGCTATCCCGGGAGAATGCTTCCCTGATCCTCTCCAACTGGAAACAGCCCTGAGTTGCTGGCAAGGTTGCTCCTAAGCTTAGAGTATCCAGGACAGCGACTGATAATATATGCTAATCTGGGACCAAGTCAATTGCCTGAGGATGTTCAGTGTTAGGTAAATGGAGACAGGGTGCTGGGAAGGGGCTCAGTAGCCCCACATGCTGCTGCTGCCACAGGTGGCCCAGTGGGCCACGGATGCCCTTGTTCTGTCTCTCGCTGAGTTCTAAAATGGATAATCACACTGAGCTGGGGGTCAGGCCAGTCAAACAAAGGAGCTCTGAGGTTGGCCTGCAAAGTGAAAACTGTCAATTACCCTATTTTATGTCCTACCTGCATTTCCAGTAGCAGGGTCCTCATTTCCATTAGACCAATTTGGTACCGTGCCGCCTGCTCTCATCCTTTTACCATCTTGTTTGAACAGGAGAAATGAGTGCACATGAACAGGGATGGGGACAGGGAGGGAGGGGGGTGGAGAAAAGGAGACAGAAAGGAAGAGAATCATTTCAAAGGGGGATTTTTTAACTCCTGACTTGACAGTTCGTTCAAAGCGAATGTAGCATCATGATGAAAGCTGGTCGTCGTTTTAACAAGGAGGGTGACTCTAGTCAGAAGTGACCTGGTTTTGAAACCTTGGTTCGCTGATGTTGAGAATCTTATTCTGTGAACAAGGAAGTCCCTCACAGATTCCAGGCTAAACAATGGGTGTGGCTTAAAGAGGAGATAGCTCGCCCTAACCGGTTTGGCTCAGTGGATAGAGCGTCAGCCTGCGGACTGAAGGGTCCCAGGTTTGATTCCGGTCAAGGGCATGTACCTTGGTTATGGGCATATCCCCAGTAGGGGGTATGCAGGAGGCAGCTGGTTGATGTTTCTCTCTCATCGATGTTTCTAACTCTCTATCCCTCTCCCTTCCTCTCTGTAAAAAAATCAATAAAATATATTAGAAAAAAAAAAAGAGGCTATAGCTCAGGGCACAGAGAACCAGGGCCAGAGATTGGCCTTTATGCCCACCTGGCTGTGCCATTTTCTCAGGAGGGGGTGCCAGGAGCAGACCACACCACAGTACAGTGGGGATGTCACCCCTTTCCTGTGAGCAACTCTCAGGCTTTGCAACATGTCTGAAAAGACCTTGTATCTGTTCTCTATGGCTAAGGAACAAATTATGACAAACTCAGCAGCTTGACAATTGATGTGTATGACCTCAGTTTCCAGGGTCAGGAGTCCAGGCTCACCTTCACTGGGTGCTCTGGTCGAGGTCTCCCAAGGCTGCAACTCAGCTTTCAGCCGGGCTGTCTTCTCATCTGAAGGCTCCCTGGAGAAGAGTCTGTCTCTCAGCCCATCGGGGTGTGGGCAGACTTTGCTTCCTTTCAGCTGTAGGACTGAGAGCACTCACTTTTTGCCGGCTCTCAGCTGGAGGCCACCCACAGGTCTTGCTACCCAGGTTTCTTGACTGCCACTTCCTCAAGCCTGCAAGAAGAGTTCTAGCTGCAGGCTGATGACGTGGAGTCTTCTGTACCGTGCCGTAATTATTGGCTGGTATCTATCACCTTTGGTGTATTTTGTTCATTAGAAGGAAGGCACAGGCCCATCCATACGAAAAGGGAGGGAATTATACAAAGGCATGAACACCAAGAGGTTGGAGGTCACTGGGAGTCACCTTAGGGTTTGTCTGTCACACGCCTGGAATCTCTTCCCACCTCTCTCTTCACTCACCTTACTGGAATTTTCTCTCAAACCAGCTGAACCTATGTTCTCTGACGATCTTCAGTGGGGTGATCAACCATCCCAGTTTCCCCAGCGCTATCCTTGTTTTAGCAACGAGGGCCCCTCATTTTGGGCAGCCCTCCTCAGCAAACCAGGACAGCTGGTCACCCTAAGCAGACCGTAGACTTTAATTTCTCTTTGACCAGGATTAGGGGTGAAAGAGAAACTGAACGTTCTTACCCAGAGTGGTCAAACTGTTCTCTAAGCAGCCCTTGTAGGCCCACAGAGTGGGAGGAGGTGACGAGGTAGAACTTCCCACCATTCTACCACCTTTCCCGCCATTCTATCATGAAGCAAGCCAGCTCCCGACATGCTCATGCATGTCGGACTCTGTGTAATTCGCTGTGTGGTTTCCTCAGCCAGATGTTGATGTCGTGACACTGGCATCTCACCTATAAACAGTACAGTTCCCTTGGAACTTAGAGGCAGGATTCAGCCTCCTGACTTGTAAGCCAGAGTTCTTTTACTCACCACACAGACGAGCTAAGCATTTTGTGGCCATCAGCTGTGTGCACAGCTCTGGGCCTGGTGCTGGCTGGGGTGGTTAAGGAGTCTTTGGGGGCTTTATTATTGTTATTTGTTTGCTAGTCTTTTTTAAGAAAAAAAAAATAGATCCCACCCATAGGGAATTCCCATTTGTACTGGCAAAGACCTCGGTGGGGGTTGGGACATACTCAGCTTGACAGCTTTATCTGAATTGACTAGTTATGGAGGAATCAACATGGTGATTTCAGCTACCTGCAAACAGGGAGATCTGCCTTAGAGTTACATGTGCCTTCAATAGCACATTAGGATATGTGTGAATTCCCAAAGTTGAGTGCACAGCCTATGCCCATGACAGGGACTTTTCAGCATAAAACACAAGCCAGTGTAATATAACCTATTGGAGATAGAGCTCATCAGCACTGAGGGGAGGCAGGGTTATTTATGTAACTCCCAAAAGGTTCAAGGCCAGGTTCATGTGGGCAAGCAGAGTGGTGGTTTAGACTGCTTTAGGGAAAGTGGTCCAATGTACTAACCAGCACAGCTCTGCCTGCTGCAGCCAAGCCCCCGTCCTATAAACCAATCAAATCACATTGAAACTCTTATCTATGGGCAAGAAAAAGGCCCAGGGCAGTCATCGACTTCCCCACGACCTGCCCAGCCAGGCAGATTTCTATCATTGGACACCACACCGTGTAGGTTGGTTGATGAAAAGGTCTCAAGTCTTGGAAACATAAGAGATGTCAAGTATTAATTCAGGAAGTTCAATGTCTAATTAATAGGAGTTACCAAAATAAATAATGGTGATAAGAGAAGTGAGAACTTACCAGAGAATTAACACAAGAGATTTTTTCCTAGATTCTTCAAATGGAAAAAGACATCAGGTGCCAGGCATAATGAGTAAGAAGCGTCTCAACTAGACGCACATGGGACATTTCAGAACAGTCACCAGAAAGAAAAGATCCTTAATGCCTTCAACAACAACAACAACAAAAAAATCAGAAATAAAAGTTGTATTGGCTTTTTCCAGAGTATTTCACAGGAGTTGTGTGCTGTGAAACATTCTTTCGGAAATGCAGGCCATTGGCAAAGGCACAACACTGGCTTGGGCAGGAGGAAGGGGAAGAACAAACAAAAAAAACCATGATAAGGAACACTTTCAGTTTGCTTATCAAGATTCCCAGTCTCCCATCACTGAGGCAAGAACATATAGTTCTTTTCTCAGGAGAAGGGACAGGTAACTCTAACTTATTGGCAAGCCCTCAACGACTCATCTTAACAACGTGTGTAGGGCTGAGTGGTATGGGTTTGGGCACAGCTGCCAGGCCCTTGTGGGGCTCTTGTTCATGAAGTGAGTTCTATGGGGTGAGGCAAAGCAGTCCAGAGGGCTCTGGGTAGCAGGATGCTGGCAGGGCTGTATGCATAGAAAATAACAGCGTGGGGTGGATCCAGAGTGAGCAGAGAAATGAGGACTCTCTGGGCCACAGGTTTTGAAATTTCTGAGCAAGACTGATCTGAAGGGCATTATTTCCTTAGCTGTAGCATCTTAAAGGGCTACAGATGCCCCAAACCAAGTACATTACAATAGAAGAGGCATCACCCAGCTGATGCCAGGGTGGAGTCCAGGACCTTGGTTCCAGGGGATACTCTGAGGGAAGTTTAGATGGTTATCTTCTATTACAGCATCCCTGGAAAGGCAGCGAGGAGTGGTGGACACAGCCCTAGATTAGGCATCAGAATTTCTGAATTCTATGGTGCGCCAAAGGGTACTCAGGGAGAGAAAGTCTTTGGTGTCCCACCTAAACTCTAGCAAAGCCTCCCCCCAAGAAAACTTGCATTTTAGGTAATAAACAGTATGTTGTGAGTAAAAGCAGCTTTAAAATATGTATCTTAGTTGCCCCCTCCACAATATTACCTGCCATGAGCCTTTCCTATGTGGAAATTCTGGAGTGAATACCCTGTAGTTAGGCTTCATGCTGCTCCTTGTTTGCTATATGGCCTTTTCTCTTTGTTCCTTAGTTTGTTCACCTGTAAAATGGGAGCGGGGAAGTGGATGAATATTAACCTCTGATATTCCTTCCAATTCTGACATCCCAGAATTCCACATTCTCCAAAGGAGGAATGTTCTAGAACACACCAGTTTCCATCAATTCAGGTAGCTAAAAGCCAGGCAAGGAGGAGGTGAGAGGCATGTCGTCTGATTCATAAAACCCCTTCTCCTTCCCAGGTCGATTTCTCTGTCTTCCTAGGGAAGGGAAGGTGAGCTGCTCGTCCATGTGCGGGCTTCACAAAGCACAGGGACAAGCATGCAGTTCTTAACAAGTCCCCCGTTTCTTCAGAAGCGCTGGCTGCCTGTGGGGAGCAGGCTCTGCTGACCCAGATAAGCAGACCAGGGCTCTGTGAGGTCGGCACGAGGCACTTCAAGGTGTCTCTCTCTGCAAGATGTCGGGGGCTGGGTGGCCCTGTCCAAACACAAACACGGGGGCAGCAGTGTCCCTACCTAGACAGAGGGGAACACAAAAGAGACTTCTCTGCTAAGAAAAGATCCTCGGGTGTTTGTGGCTCTAGGCAGGGAAGGTCATTAGAACTTTCCTTCTAATACTTTATTTTTCTTCCACATTCTGATGGAGTGCAAGGAGGCTGAGGAACTGATTTTATTCCCTGCTTACGTTAGTTAAATGGGAGCTCGCGCTCTCCTCCCCCACCCCCCCCCTCTCTCTCCATGCATGTGTGTGTGCGTGCATCTATGTGTGTGCATGTGTGTGATGGAATAGGCACAGGGGAAGGACAGTTTTGAGATGATGCTATCAGGTCCCTTGGCTAAAGAAGAAACATGTCTGGCTTGAAATGGTTTCCTCCGGGGACTGTTTGTGGAATCAGAACGCCTCTCTGGTTTGCAGTTCTGAAGCCCACTACTGTGTCTGAAAAAACCACTTTCACTTTCGAGGGGAAAAGGCCACAGCTCCTGGAGTCCCTGCATGGCCGAGGACAACGCCGCCGGGTGCAGCGAACGCCGTGGATTCTGATTTCAAACATCAGCATTGATCTCGGCATCGATTGGGGCTGTGTGGATGAGTGCGTCTGAGTGCCGGGTCCCGCCTGGTCCCCCGGGGCAGAGGATTGATTGCGGGGTGTAGCTGTGAGGCAGGGATGGAAGAGGAAGGACAAAGGGGGCCAGTCCCATGATGAGGGAAGGACCCCAACATGCTCTTTCAATAAAACTGAAATCCTGCAAATCAAAGTCTCGCCCTTAGCGACTCCCATCCCCCAGCACTTTGTGAACACTTTTCTCCGGGAAGGCGCAGTGCTTTGATGGATGCTCGGGTTAGATCTCTATTTACAGAACCACCAGGAGAGGGGCATGTGGATAAATGACTAATCCTCCTTCCTTCCTGTACCCGGGACCCTGAACCCACTAAGTTTCTTCATAGATGAAGACCCACTGTGGGACCTCATGCTGCCTCCTTGGTTCCAGAGTGATAGACTAATGAATTCTTCATTCATTTGACAAATATTTATTGAGCGCTTACAATGTGCCATGAGCTTAGGATGACTCCGTGAACAAAACAGATACAGATCTCTGCCTTCTTGAAGCTTATCTGCTAGTGGGGGAAGGTGGATGAAAAACAATAAAAATAATAAATAGCAAATGCTTATATGTTCTAAGGTGATGAATGCTATGGACAAGAAAGTAGAGTTGAGAAGGAGAAACTGGGAGGGCAGAGTCGGGGTGCTCTGCAGCTGGTCAGGTTATTCCTCTCTGAGAAGGTGACACTTGAGCAAAGACTGGCAGGAGGGAGCTACTCAGCTGGGCAGATATGGAGAGCTAGAGCCTCCAGGCAAGGGAACAGCTAAGTGCAATGGCCTTAAGCTGGTGCAGCACCAGGGGGGCTGGGGAACACCAAGGAGGCCAGTGTGCTTGGATCAGGGTGTATGGGGATGGTCAAGGGTCAGTGATGGTTAAGGGAGGATGGATCCTGGGGTCTAAATCCTATAAGGTATTACTGGTCATTTTAAGATCTTTGGCTTTTATTCTGAGATAAATGAGGAGCCACTGGAGAATTTTAAGTAGAGGAATGGAATGATCTTGGATTTTTTTAAAGATCATGCTGGTTGCTGTGTTGAGAAGAGAGGGCAAGGGGAGGAGGAGGAGAAGAAGGATGAATGGAGGTGGTGAGGAGTGGTCTACTTCTGAATACAGTGTGGAGGTGAAGCCAGGAGATTTCCTGATTGGTGGTAGGCTGAGGTTTGGGGCATGAACACCGAAAGAGCCGAGTTCCCCACAATTCAGATGAAAGGAGGAGGAGACCAGGAGTTTCATGTTGAATCTGAGATGTCTGTTATAGATATCCAAGCGGAGATGTTGAGTATGCTAATGGAGATATAAATCTGAAGTTATCCTGGAGGGAGTCATCTGAGCTTTAAATATATAAATTTGGAACTTATTTGCATATATGTGATATTTCAATACCACGAGACTGAATGTGATCACCAGGGGAATATGGAGAAGAGAACAGAACCAGTGACACTCTTGGGCACAGGACCCTGGAACATTCCAATATTAAGAGGCTTGGCGAGAAGACCAGCAAAGGAGGCAGAGAAAGAGTAACCTGAAACTAGATGGGGTTCTTGGAGCCAGGTGAAGAAATGCTGTGGGAGGGAGGTCAAGAAAGATGAAAACCGAGATGTTACCATTCTTTATAGCAACATGGAGGTCACTGGTGACCTGCGTAAGAGTTGTGGAGGCAAACGCTCAACTGGATCAGGCCTAAGAGAAAATGAGAGGAGAGGAATTGCTAATAACACAGAAAACTGCTTTGACCATGAATCAACTCAGAGTGGATTAAAGTCTTGAATGTTAGGCCTGAAACCATTAAACTTCTAGAAGAAAATGGGATAGGCTCCTTGACATCTGTCTTGGCAATGATTTGTTGGATATGACAACAAAAGCAAAAATAACCAAGTGGGACTACATCAAACTAAAAAGCTTCAGCACAGCAAAGGGAACCATCAACAAAAGGCAGCCTATGGAACAAGAGATAATGTTGGCAAGTCAAATATCTGATTAGGGGTTAGTTGATATCCAAAATATATGAATTACTCATACATCTCAATAGCAAAAAAACAAACAAAAAACCCCCACAAACAATCCAATTTAAAAAATCGTCAGAGGAACTGAATGGACATTGTTTCAAAGACATAAACATGGCCAACAGGTACATGAAAAGGTGCTTAATCTCACTAATCTTCAGAGAAAGGCAATTCAAAACCACAATAAGATGTTACCTCACACCCGTTAAAATGGCTGTCATTTAAGAGACATGAGAGAGGTGTTGGTGAGGATTTGGAAAAAAGGGAACCCTTGTGCACTCTCGGTGGGAATGTACATTGGTGTAGCCACTATGCAAAACAGGATAGAGGTTCCTCAAGAAATTAAAAATAGAACTATCATATTCAGCAATACTTCTGGGTATATATCCAAAAGAAACAAAAGCACTATCTTAAAAACACACACACAAAAAACACTCCTATGTTCATTGCAGCATTATTTACAATAGTCAAGATATGGAAACAACCTAAGTGTTCATTGACAGATAAATTGATAAAGAAGTTGTGATATATATTCAGTCATATAGCATAAGGAAATCCTGCCATTTGCAACAGTATGGCTGGACCTTGAGGACATTAAGCTAAGTGAAATAAGTCAGATGGAGAAATATAAATATTATATAATTACACTTATATGTGAAATCTTAAAAAACAACAACATACCAAAATCATAAACACAGGAAAGAAATGGCAGAAATGGATAAAGGTAGTAAAAACGTACAATCTTCCAGTTATAATATAAATAAATTTTGGGAATATAGTCATCACAATAACCCTAGTTAACAATACTGCATCACATACAGTATTTGAAAGTTGCTAAGAAAGTAAATCTTAAAAGTTTTCATCACAGAAGATAAATGTAACTGTGAGGTGTGGATGTTAACTAAACTTATTGTGCTGATTATTTCATAATATATACATGTATCAAATTATTATGCTGTACACCCTCAACTAATATATGTCAGTTATCTTACCTTATAATAGAGAAACATGCAAATTGACCGCACCTCCGCTATGCCCACGATTGGGCCGGCAGGAGGCTGGGGGTGGGACTCCGGGTGGCATATCTGCCATTGAGAAGATCAAGATGGCGGTGCCCAGTGGCCGGGCCCGTGCCGCTGCTCCCGGGGGTGCCTGGGGCGATCGGCACCCCGGGGGGGCGTGGCCGGGCCCATGCCACCGCTCCCCGGGGTGCCTGGGGAGATCGGCACCCCGGGGGGCGTGGCCGGGCCCCTCCCGCCCCTCCTGGGGGTCCCGGGGATGATCGGCCACCAGGGGGGCGTGGCCCGGCCCCTCCCGGGGGTTCCGGGGGTCGATCGGCCACCTGGGGGGGCATGGCCGGGCCCCTCCCGCCCCTCCCGGTGGTCGGGGGGTCAATCGGCCACTTGGGGGGGCGTGGCCGGGCCCCTCCCGCCCCTCCCAGGGATCCCGGGGGGGGGGGGGGGCAATCGGCCACCTGGGGGGGCTTGGCCGTGCCCATCCTGCCCCTCCCGCCGCTCCCGGGGGTTCCAGGGGCCGAGGCTTTCTGGGCCTTGGGCACCAGCGGGGAGCCTGCACCAATCGCAGGAAACCACTGGGGGTCGGCTCCTGTGATCCGTAGCAGGGATGCTGGGTGTGGCGAGCCCAAGGCCAGGAAAGCCTGGGGCGGAGGCTTTCCCGGCCTTGGGCACCAGTGGGCAGCCTGCATGGATCGCAGGAAACCACTGGGGGTCGGCTCCCGCGATCCTTAGCAAGGATGTTGGGTGCCGCCGAGCCCAAGGCCACCGCCCGGGGCCAAGCCCGGACCCTGAAAAAGGCAGAAGGCGGTGGCCACAGCCAAGGCCTGGGTCCCTGGTGCCGGCAGAAAACTGGTGCAGGCAGCCAGGTGAATGAAGGTCTATTGCACGAATCTTCGTGCAAACGTGCTACTAGTATATAGATAAAACTGGGAGAAAACTCCTTTGAGGGTTTTGCTGCAGATGACAGCAAAGAAATTGAGCAGCAACTAGCAGAAGAAATAGGGTCACAGAATGTTTTTGTTTGGTTTTATTTGGTTTAATTTAGTTTTTTGAATATTTAAAGGCATTAGGGATTGTGTGTGTGAGAGTATGTTTATGGGTGGGTGCATGAACACTTAACATGAGATCTACCCCTTTAGCTTTTCAGTGGGCAATACAGTATTGCTATCTGTCAGTGCAGTGTTGTACAGCTGATCTCTAGAATGTATTCACCTTGCATCATTAAAATTTTATGCCCCCCAATTAGCAACTTGTGTTTTCCCCTTCCCCCAACCCCCAGTGATCACCATTTTGTTCTTTGCTTTTATGAACCTATTTTAGATACCTCATGCATAAGTGGAGTCAAACCCTGTTTGTCTTTCCGTGATTGGCTTATTTCAGTTAACATGATGTCCTCAGCTCTTATCCATGTCCCTATTTCAGGGTTTCCTTCTTTTTAAAGGCTGAGTAATATCCCTTTGTATGTATGTACCACATTTTAAAAATTCATTCATCTATCTCTGGACATTTAGGTTGGTTTTGTGTCTTAGCTGCTGTGAATAGTGCTTCAAAGAACATGGGAGTTGTGTGTGAGCCCGCTTTCCATCCCCACAATGAAAAGGGAAGTGCAGGTGCCCAAGAGCCCCACATTCTCTGGGGGCACCAAGGGCACCCCCACTCCCCTCACCTGCCCACTTTGCACATTTCAACACAGTATCTCGTGTGGCAGCTAGTGTTAGCGCCACTTTAACTGCCACCATTTTTATTCACGGGACTTCTTCAGGAGAGGACTCTGCTGATGTCCCCTAACTTGCTGTTGGAATTATAATAGTGTTATAATGATAATAACTGTAATTTTATAATAGTGTTCTGAGGAGATGAGTGACTACATCTGATGTTGGGGGACGGGATTGTGGGGGAAGAAGAGGGGACCTCCCCTAAGGTTACTATTTATTTGTTTACCTAACTTCAAAATTCTCTGTGGGCATTGCATAGACAAAGCCTGCTTCATCTTCCCAAACATGAAACGTTAGGTAAGACACATGTCAAATGAAAGTAGCTTTTTGAGTCACAGTGTTTTTAAAAATTTGACCATCAAACTTAGTTAAATTCAAGAACCGACTTCCTGTTTTCGGTTTACTTCGTTTGGGGCTTAGGGACAATTCACCAATGACTGTTTTGTAGCAAATGACAGTCATGACAATAAGCATAGCTGACACTCGGCGTGCTTCCTAGCCCCACAGCTTCTGAATCCTCAGACTTGTGCACCGGTTGGTTTTCAAACACTCATTATACTGGTAATCAGAGGGCAGATCCTTGTTTTCAGTTCTTCATTGACGTTATCCTCCCTGTTTACGCTTCTTCTTGATTGACATCTTTATCTCTGTTTGTTCAAAGAGTGTGCAGTTTCATACAAGCTGGAGGGGCTGTTGGGAGGCTACAGTCCAGGAGAGATGATCAGGGCCAAGATAGGACACCAAGAGTGGGAATGGATATAGGGGCTGGAAAAGGAAATGTCTGGGGTGCGGGGGACTCCCAGATCGCTATTTGGGGGACTCAGTGGATGGGGAGGCCCATAACCACTGCATGAGGAGAAAGGGCTCTCTCTTGAGTCTGCTGGGTTGGAGGTGCCTGCAGGACATCCAGGTGCAGATGTAACAGGTAACAGCTTATGCAGGTCCAGCGTTCAGGAGTGAGAGTGACAGATAGGGCCAAAGAGGTGATTCCCTCTGTACTTACACCCATATGTGATAGATGCCAACCAACTGCCCCTCACCCAAAAGTTAGCAATGTCACAGCAGTAACCAAGGAAACATGTTTATTTTTATCAGTTTCTCGAATCCCACCTTTTATCTTTTCTGACAGAAACAGACTAAAAATGCAAAACGGGAAGAATTCAAGTCCAAGCAGGAACCAAGCAATAATAAGCTCACACTTGCTGAGTGACCCGGCCACTCAGAACAGCTTTGTTCTAGTTGATCCTTGGGCAGAACGGGGTATCTTGAAGGTCTTGGCAGAAGCAGATAACAATTTTAGCAACATGGTTTTATATGTTTACACAGACAGTAGATTGTCCCGGTGCATCTGGCCCAGAGTGCCCGTGGTGGTGTCATCAGTCAACAGCAGAGTCATTTGAGAGCCAGCACATCATCCTGGCCATGAGGGCGGTTGGGAAGGCGAGAGAGCATGCGCAGTGTGCGGCGTTGGTGGTGTGGTGGCCCAGAGTGGTGCTGGTCTGGGACCCGGTGGCTCCGACCGATGGGGAAGCTGGAAAGCTGGAAACGCTAGTGTTGTTGCCTTTCCTGAGCCAGAGCACGCCAGCAGCCGAGAAGCCACACTTCTCTCGACTTTTTAGCCAAACCACGCTTTGGTCCATTCTGTCACTCCCTTCTCCCAACTAGACACCCAGAGTCCATCTACCACCTGCTACTCTGCAGGACAGGCCCAGCTGCCTTGATGTGGGAGAGGGAGGGTGCACACTGAGCTCTCCCAGCTCGGAAGAAGGTGGGGGAGCAGCTGAACCCCCCAGGGGGGAGCATAATTAACAGGGATCTCTGCCTCCATCAGAGAGGTGGAGGGCTGATAAAGTGTCATCATCGGTCATTGCTGTTGAGGTCATTCATTTGGGGAACTCTTATTAAAAGCTGCAGAAACTTTAGATGTGGTATGGGGCTGCCAATTCTTGCGTCGGTTTAAAGATTGAATGAGAACATGTGGGAAGTCAGACTAATAGTACCTGGTATTTAATAAATGCTTGATACGTGGTAGTAATAGTCACCATTTGAGGAGCATAGAGAAGAGGTGGTTAAGATCTCTCTTCAGCCCCGATTTGAATCCCAGCCTCACCCCTTACTGACTATGAAACATAGACCAAGTTATTTAACATCCCAAAGCCACAATTTTAATACCTCTAAAATTGGGTTAACAATATCTATCCCTGGGTTACTGTGAGTCTTAGATCAGATAAAAGTAAAAGGCTTTACTTTGAGATAGCATTAGTATTATTTTTATAAATACCTGAACATAAGGTTTTTTTCATGCTTTATATTTTTAGAGAAAATAGCCTTTGATAGGGTCAAAAGTAGGTTCTGATTGGATCATACCCAGGCCTCTAAACTATAGTCAATCTAAGCTACATGTTAACCTAGACTGGGGTGGGCAAATCTTCAGTAAAGGACCGGAGAATAAATATTTTGGTCTTTGCGGGCCATACATTCTCGGTCTCAACCCCACAACTCTACCATTAGGCCAAAAAGCAGCCAGAAACAATAAGTAAACAAACGGCC
Source organism: Cnephaeus nilssonii (assembly GCF_951640355.1). NCBI lineage: Eukaryota > Metazoa > Chordata > Mammalia > Chiroptera > Vespertilionidae > Cnephaeus > Cnephaeus nilssonii. The sequence goes on along the minus strand of NC_137092.1, from coordinate 28,772,854 downwards.
ATGGCCATGGCCCAATCATACTTAATTTACAAAATCAGGGTCATAGTTTGCTGACTCCTGACTTAGATGCACACACAGAGCTCACCCCACACGTAGGTGCTGAGTGAGGTGGCATGGTTAGAGGAAAGGCAGGAAGGACCTCGTGTCCCCACTCCCATCCCTCAGAAGGTGCAGAATACTAGAAATCCCACTATTAGAAAGTCATTCCTTTGAATTGATCTGCAGAGAAAGGAGAGATGCCCGTCAAAATGCAAACAAAAGAAGAACAGATAAAGATTAAGCTTTACTTTGAGTTGGAATTCTGTATAATTTTTGAACTGAGTGGCCTGGACCATGCTTGGAGGTGCCAGGCACCTGGCTTTCTGGAACAATGGAGGCATCTCATCCACCTACCATCCTAAAGCAACCCCGGCCTCCCTCCCTGGCTCTCCATCCCTCCTGACTCTGAACCCCGCCTGTGGGCACCCATCACCACCATTAGTGTTGAGTCATCCTAAGGCTGCAGGCGGCCCTAAAAGAAAATGTGTCTCTTCCAAGGGGCACATCTTGCCTGTGAAGCTGAACACTGGACCACTACCTACCCCTCCTCCCTGTGTCAGCATTCCAGGGACTCTCAGTTCCATAACGGGGAGGGAGGGGAGATGATGAGCTGCAGGGATCTGCTAACTCCAACTCCAGGAGGGAAGGGAGCTGCAGAGCTTAGAAATGCGTCGCTGGCTTAAAATGTGGGGCTGTCAGTGGAGAAGGGTCCCAAGTCGATTCTTGCAGGGTAAGGAGAGACAAGAAACTAGTAATTCTTGGTAGGCGTGCTTTATCCATCTACTCTGTCATTTGACTAGGGCTCACCATGACTACGGGTAATTATTTCCATGTTGCAGATGTGGAAACTGAGGCCGAGAGGTTCAATAACTCGTTGGAGGTCACGTGGCCAGTAAAATGTAGTTTTAGGCCTGAAGCCATGCTTGTTAAGTGAACATCAGCTTTGTCCTACCCGGTAGCACAGCTTTTCCAGCCTGTCCTTTATCTCATAGGCCTGTCAGCCCAGCACTGGCTGCTGCCAACCCCTACCCGCCGTATGGGAGACAATGGGCTTCAGGACCCGGGGATTTCCCCCCAAGGTGCTTCAGCTGAGTCTTGTCAGTGGGCAAAATGCCATTGACTCCATCTTCCCCTCCCGTGTCCTCCACCAAGCCCGCTCCTCCCTCACCTCGCACGGAGCCAACTCACTCCCGGTAAATTCCGTGCTTTTCCATCCCAGTGAGCTCAGCCTGTACTTTGATTTGGGTGCAAGCAGCTGCAGGTGCCTCGAGTCATCATGTGCTCGCGTCCCCCTCGCGCTGCAATGTCATCCATGTTTACTTGCTGCTCTGGACTTGAGATTCTGTCAGGATGCCAACCGGCGGGGCCGCCAGGCACCACAGCTGACAGTCAAATCTGTGAGGCCGAGTCCTTCTTCTGGAAAAAAGGGCTAAAGAGGTTAATACACTCAAGTCAGGATAAACACACCAGCTGTTAGAGTTGCTAATATTTAATATCATGATCAAATAAATAACTCGGGGAGAAACCTCTCGCTCACACACCGCAGAAGCCCGCAGCCCACTGCTCCAGCCACGGTAGTGACAGATAAAATTAATAAATTATCTTAAAAGCCTCACAATGGAGCAATGGCCGGGACACAATTAAGAAAACATTTGCATAGCGCCTGCTGCTGCTTCTACCCAGGCACACAGTCCCCCAGGTCAGCCCTGGAGACAGGGGCTGGGGGAGCATCAGGAGGGAGGGGTATGTCCCAACCATTTGAGGTTTCCCTCTTGGTCTGGTGGGATCTCGCACAAGTAACCCTACTTTTGCTTCCGAAGGGGAGATCTCCCGCTTTAAAAAAATACAACGCACTTCTAGCACTGCTGTCCACCCTCACAACCAAACAATTGCTTTTTGCAGAAAATTCACTCAAACTCTGCACTAGTAACGGGTTTGTGGACGATGGACCATCTCGCTGGTTGGTGCAGTGCTTTGCTGTTCCCTCTGCAGCTACTCTGTGCCCAGATAACAGGCAGAGTGATGAGCGCCTATTTTTCTCTTGTAGTTGTAGCCTTCCGACTCCCCGGACACTGACGTGAACACTGAGCAGGACAGAATTTTAACGGCCTGTTAACTGTGTCGGGAAATCATCAGTGCACTTTTTTTTTTTTTGCCCCAGTTCGCTGGCTGCTGTTCACCTGGGCTACAGGAGCAGAAACTGATGCTCAGCGCATTTGGGGGTGGAGGGGATGAACATGGACTAATTTCTTTCTAAGGTTCCAAAAAATGTTTTCCAGGTCACAAAGCACTGAGCAAAATGAGCTCCATATCCAGTTTATGTTGTATATTATAAGGGAAGCTGGTCTCTGCGACTCTGTGAAGGTTCCATGAGCATTTTTTTTTTTTTTTTTTGAGATAAAGCCTGTATTTCAAGGGGCCAGGGTTGAGCTATTTCCCTTCTCATCAAGCAAAAACCTGGCATCCCATTGGTCTGTCCAGATGTAATTTTGTTTGGGTTTTTACACTGTTTGATTGAGATCAAGTCATGAATTTCTATTCTCTAAATGGGCAGAGGGATGGCAATTTATGAGGTCTGAGGATGCCTGATGTTTAGCTCAAAAGCACAGCCAGATGAATTTGGGTGAGAGGGAAGGCTGCGCGGCGTGGCCACCCTGGCCAATAACGGGGCAATTTCTCTTTTTATAAACTTGTGAAAACCAGAGCAGGTGGGCGTAGTTTTAATACTCTGCTTTCGGGGGCTGCATGGGTGGGATGGACCGGATGGAAAGAATCCTAATAATGCAAATGGGACTTTGTTCTAGGGAGACTTTTTAAAGTAATGTTCCTGTTGACATTGTATTTGTGCAAGGGCGACCTCGATGATCGGACTGTCCACACACTTTCTGGTTAGTGTTGGGGATGGTGAACATGCAAATGACTTCTACCCCACACGCCTCTGCTTTGGGCCCTGATGGACTTCCAAGGGCTCAATGCTCCCTTTGCTCACCCGCCATCCTCTCCAGGTTCGATCAGCTTCTCTGGTTTTTCAAACAAGTTTTTCAAGTGTGCAGAAAAAATGCAGCCGGCGGCAGGGATGAAGGCCAGAATGTTGGGTCTCCCCAGACTCCTGGGAAGACCTAGAGCTGATCAGTAGTGGAGCAGGGGGTGCTGGCTTCTAGCATCGGGCTGTTGTGGGTCCTCTCCTCCCAGCGTGGGGGTTTTTAGAGGAATGAAACCATGCCTGTGAGAAATGCGCAAGATTTAGATATCTGATTGTTTTTTTCTATTTCTACTAAAATATACCTGGATTGGAGGTAAGATAAAAATTAGTGTTAAGTCATGAGGATGAAAGAGAGAGAGGGAGTGAAGAGAAACCTGGTGGCAGGGGGAGGGAAAGTGGAGGAGAGGCTGTGGGGAAAGGAGGGGGAAGGATGAAGAAAACCGAGCCCAGTTCTCAGACCTAGTCCTGTGTTGTCTCAGCTGGGACTCTGCGCCTTCTAATGTCCTTTTCACCCTTTTCTCCACCTCAACCTCCTCCCATTCTGAGTCTTGGGTCAAGCCTGCCCCCTCCTCAGCACAGAGCTGATGTTCCTTCCCCTCTGCTTCATTTCTGTTCTGCACAGGCTGTCTATCTGTCCTTCTGTCTCCTGGAGGGAGGAAATGAGTCTTCACTTCATAGCTTCCCCAGCATCCTCACTCATGCTAGGCTCTCATAAATGTTTGCTGAATGAATGAATGAATGAAAATGAGAGAACTGAAAATAACTAGAGATTTACCAAATACTGCTAGTGTAAATCCAAGAACATTTAATTAGGTACTATTATAAGCATTTTCTAATAATAGAAATACAACATCTTAATGATAAGTGAAACAGTGGCATTAATGTCATACTCGAGATTTCTTTCTATTCTAACAACAGCTGGTTATAATGCCCTTTTAAAAAAGGAATATACCTGTCAGTATTATAAAACGGATCTCATTCTATTAACAAGCTTATATAGAAGCTGAGTGAGGTCCTTCTTAAAACATATATACAAATACAGGTAGTTAAGATAACCCAGTCTTACCTATCCAGGAACTAGGTGAATGTCAAGTCTGAGATACATTGACTTAAAGGCAGTTTTCGTTTTCATTTCTGAACTCAGTGACTGAGCTGTCACCAGGAGTTCACTGCACCTGAGACCAGGCAAGCTCCAAATACATGAACCAAATAACCAAGTGCATGGGTCCCTGTCAAACTTTCACTCCCTGCCGCTCTTACCACCTGACGTTATTCCCAGGAGACCCTTGTAAGATGAGGAAGGAACTGACTGCCACCTTCGCTGATGGGGATACAGGAGCCTAGAGAGCTAATGGCACCCATTGCACCCACCGAGGCAGCTGGGCAGTGCAGCAGGGGTCTGACCTCTTATTCCAGTCTGCTCCCGCCAGGGAGAGAGGAGCACGGAGCCAAGGTCGATTCTGCACAGGAAGAACTCCGTGGGTGGGCGCTGGTCTCTGCCTTCCTCTCCCAGGCCACAGAAAGCCAGACGCTGAGTTGCTTTTCTGGTTGTCTTCAGGGTAGTAACAAAGAGAGGCGATTCAACAGGATTGAAATTAAGACACCAAGGAGAACTTCTGTTTGCCGGGATGATCTTAAAAGCTGAAATAAACTAGGAAGGTTCTTAGGGAGTTTAACTCTGCTGCCAAGGTTTCTCCTGCAGAATTACAGAGGTCCAGCCTCTTTGGTGCGGATTCTCACTCAATCCCCAACTAAAGGCAGGGGAAGGGCAAGCAGGCGCCGCAGCTCCCACTCTGAATCCCCAGCCTCCCTCCAGCTTGAGCTCCATGCTTTATTTATGTGAAAAATTTTTTTTCATGTCGACATTTAACTCTCCTCGCTGCAGAAGGTGGTTTCCCCAAACTGCTGCGAACGTTCCTTGTCTGTATATTTTATTCATACGGATCTGGTGTTGGCCCATTCCTTCCGGAAAGAGCTGAAATTTGCCCTTGAGGCATCAGATGGAGTAGTCAGATTGTCAAGTGTGTCTCCTAATTGAAGTGAACATTGGCGCAGTATTTGTCGACTGGAAATAAACAGCCCCAGTGAAGTAGCAGGTTTACAACCTTCATGCGCTTGCTCGGGTCTTGCTGAGAGTTGAAGGAAACACGCAGAGAGAGAAGCGATTTCTCTTGGAAATGGAAACATTGCGGGGATGTCTTTCTTAGACTAGGAATCTCCTAGAGCCAGGAACGGCTGACCTGGGGCCTGCACGGAGCAGTCAGCCGGGATTGTTTCTAGCCCGCCTGTCCCGGGGTGCCTCCTCCTCCAACATTCAGGGGTTCAGGATCCGCCTGCTTGCTGTCCCCCATCAAACCCTCTTATTGGCAAGTCTCTGCTATCAGAGTTGGAGGAACAAAAAGAAAAAAAAGTGTGGTCAAGTCAAAAAGAGGCCCAAGGACCCTCTCCACACCTTTCCACAATGTGTCATGAGTCCCAGCAAGTTCAGAAGCTCTGGGCCTACAGCACTGTCCCAGCCTGTCTCGGCCTCCAGCGCCCCTGCATGGGCCCCGCTGACAGCTTTGTAGTGAACATTCTTGGGGGACAGGCATGGGTCAGACCCCCTGTTGCACTGCCCAGCTGCCTCGGTGGGTCCCATTAGCTCGCTAGGCTCCTGTACCCCCATCAACGAAGGTGGAAGTCAGTTCCTTCCTAATCTTACAAGGGTCTCCTGGGAATGAAGTCAGGTGATAAGAGCGATAGGAAGTGAAAATTTGATACCAATGGAGGGACTCATTCTTGGGGGACAGTTCGGGAGTCAATGCAAAGCCTTGCAAATGAGAATGTTGGTTCTCCTCAAGGTCATGCTCCAGAGCAAGCAAGAGAAAGGGACCCAAGTTAAGCCCAAAGCTGAAAACTCTGTCTAACAAGGCTGTGCAAAAATCACAGGCGGGTGAGTGACTTCCCTCCAGTCTTGGGAAAGCCAGGTCTGCCCCTCCCACCACTTTCTTGCTTTCCTCAAGAGACCCATCAGAAGTGGGCCATTTCCTTCCATGAAAGCTCCCCGTGGGCCCGGTTCCTCATCTCCTGCTCGCCATCGCCCTTCTCTGGTCCGTTCCAGCTGGCACTAGGCCACCAGCCCCTGGACACCCTCCTCCACTGCCACCCTGTGGAAGCTGTCACTCCGATGCACCAGGCTCCTGCCAGGGAGCTGGCGGGTCCTGACCTCTGGAAGGTCCTAATTTGTCCTCCGTTTAGTCTAGATGGGGCAGCTGGCCTGAAAGTATTCACAAGCGCCGTAAACCCTACTCCGGTTTTATTCCCCTCCTCAGAGGAGAGGGAATGGGGGGTGGAGAGACCGAGACAGCACGTTCCTGCAGTGACTCTGAGAAGGCATTGACTCTTGAGGATAGAAGAGAGGCATCTCACCTCTAAGGTCCCTGCAAAAAGCCTTTGTGACCTTCCCCTGTGACCTCCGGTCAGGGCCAGGACCTCCTCTCCACACATCCTTTCCTCCTGAATGCATCGTCGGCTCTCTCTTTGCACTTGGCTTTGCTTTGTAATCTGCATCTGCTCCGGCCACTGCATTAGCATCTCTTGAGGGAAGAGATGTTGCTTTCACCTCCACATCTCTAGGACAAGCCTATCATAGACTCTTACTATTGAATTGAAGAAACTTTCCCTAACTCAGTGGTTGGCAAACCGCGGCTCACGAGGCGCAGTTTGCCGCTCTGTTGACTAATGAGTTTGCTGACCACTGGACTAGACTAAAAGTTACCGTGTAGTTGGAAGCTGTGAGGATTAGGCAATTGTGGCATATTGTGGCAAAGAGGTAAAGGGTAGTATATGACAGTGGTTTGCCGACCACTGCCCTAACTGAACAAGCGATTGAACCTCAGGCACCTCCCTCCCACCAATCCTCCCCCTCCCACCTCCTAGCCTTGTGCTTTATCAGAACAGGTGAGCCAAGTTAGTTATGCTAAGAAAACTTGAAACCATCTTCTATCACCAGCTTTTAGGGACATTGCGATAAATCTTAAAAAGTCAAACTGTGGTTTTTATGCTTTGTTGCAAGTCATTTGTTCATTAGGTTTGATGTAAACCAAGCGATGATGGGGGTGGGGACACAGTATAATTTTCCTATTTTAAGCTTGACCTGTCCTTGTGGATTCATGGCTTTGTCCCTTTAAATGAATGCCATGCCTAAATGGGCAGATTGGGGGAAGTATCTTAGAGATGGGCTATTTTAAAATGCACCCCCACATGTTAGCAAGTCGCTAGCCAGCAACCTAGCATATATGTGGGCCCGGTTCCTCATCCTCTGCTCCCCGTCACCCTTCTCTGATATATGTTAGATCAGCTCTCTAGCTAATGGAACCCAACTTCCCAACATGTCTCTCTGGAATGAAACTAAACTTGTAGAAGCCCAACTCTTCATCAAGGCTTGTTGAGCATTTTCCCCTCTGTCTTGACTTTCCCCCTCTGTCTTGAAAACACGTTATTTATAAAACCTTGGTTCCAGAAGAAGGCAAAACAAAGAAGTGGTGATGGCAGGTGTCAGGGGTAAGAAATCAGTCACTCCTCTTCGAGTGGGTGATTAATCAGTAACTGTTGACCTGCTCTTAGTGAAGAACACAGACTGGGCTGCCATCACATGGCTTATAACGACCTCCCCATGTGACATTCCTTGTGGATTGGAGAAGATAAGGGAACAGAGGAGTTTCCAACATGTGCTCTGACAGAAAGGCTGGGAATGTGTACAATTCCCTTGTGGAATAAGTTCCCTTATAGGAAAATCTTTCCGTCTTTCTCCTCAATGATCTCCTAATGGGCACATCTAACGACCTTTTCTAATTTTTCATTTTCCTTGACATCATCTCTAGCATTTGATGTGCTTGACCATTCTCTTACACTAAGGATTTTCTTCATAATGATCCCTATCCTAATTATATATCAGGACCTTCAAATATCCTATCTCATTAGCCCGAAATGACTTGCAGTCGTGCCTCCCTTGTTACTCAGGTTCTGCCCTGGGGCCTCTGCTCTTCTTTATTTTTATTGATTTCAGAGAGGGAGAGAGAGATAGAAACATCAATGATGAGAGAATCATTGATTGGCTGCCTCCTGTATGCCCTCTACTGGGGATCAAGCCCGCAACCTCAGCATGTGCCCCTGACGGGAACCAAACGGGACCTTTTAAGTCCGCAGGCCATGCTCTATCCACCGAGCCAAACTGGCCAGGGCATCTATGCTCTTCTTTAAAGAAGCCATCTCTTCCCAGCCACCTCCAAGGAAATGGCTTCCACATCTGTTACCTTTGGTCCTCACCCACGTTCCTTTCTCCAGCCCCACATATTCCACTGCCTGCTGGACATTTCCACATGGATATTCAACCAACACCCCAAAATAACTGAAAATGATTGCACTATATTTCTCTCATAAGTGGCCTCCCTGCCCCATTTCTATTAATTCTATCAGAACTCCAGTCTCTATACCTTAAATGCTTTCTCCTCCCTCATCTCTTACATAGCTCCTCAGTGACCTGTTCCATCGATTCCTGCTTTCTCCCTTCCTTTTGATTCCCATTTCCGTGATTCTAATTCAGGTCTTGTCACCCAGTACCTCAGTTATTGCAACGTCCTCTTAATTTATTTCTCTGCCACCTTCAGTCTTAAATTTTGCCTGATTAATCTTCCTAAAATATTACTTCCTTCAAATAACACCCAGGATCCAAAACCTTCACTATCTCCCCCCTGGCTAATCCTGGCATTTAAGGCCTTCGGAAATCTGGCCTGCATCCACTCTTCCCAGACACATCCATCACTGCTGCGTGCAAACGGGTCTCTTCGGAACCTTTGAAACTGAAATTGTTTGACCCCATTTTGTTCCCTCTGCTGCTCTCTTTTTGAAATACTCTTCTCCTCCTCTGTCCAGTGCAAATCCTACCAAGCCTACAAACTCAGGTCAAGGTCAGCAGTTCAGGCTTCATGAAGAGTTCTTTAACTGTAACACATGCATCCATTCAGCAACTATTTATGGGGCGCCTGCTCTATGCCAGCCACTGTTCTAGGCACTAGGGATGCAGAGTTGAATACCAGCCAAGGACCCTGCTCTCCTGGAGCTTAAATAACTAATTAGTACTTTTATAAGCAGTGAATGCTACTCAATCTCAGCAACTCTCTTCACGAATGAGACACAGAGTCACATAGAGAAGAAATGCCTTCTCGGAGATCATGTAGTTGGTGAACCACCATGGCCTGGATCACAGGTCATGTCCTCTGGGCTCTTTCCATTACCTTCAATATTTCTTTCTTTCTTTGGTTAAACTCCTCAAGGTCAGGTCACAATTCTCTCAAACTTGTCCTAGCACTTAGCATGCTACCGGGCATGTTGCAGGTACTCAGCAGCTACTTGTGGGGAGAAAGAATTAGGGAAAGCGGAAGGCAGGCCAGCCAGAAGGCAGCAGGGAGACGGGGTGTCCCTATTAGGTCACAGCCACATAGCATCAGTTTTCCTTATCTGAGCCCATGTATCTCATTAGCATCACATGCATTATCCAAATCACTTAGCCCACCAGAGAGTCTAGGGGTTAATAAAGATGCTGTCAGGGAGTACCGGCTTTTATTTTCCACTAAATTTCCCTTGCAAGGAGCAAACTCTATCATTTGGACTGTGAGTATGACCCAGGGGGTCCTCAGTGTCCGGCCGGCTTCCTACGCCTGACGGTGACAAGTCAGAACAAGATACAGCTCAGCAGGACCAAGACTGGGAAGAGTCAAGACAATTTGTTTACAACAATCCGAAACAGACATTGGTCACACAATGGTTTCCTTTTACTTTCCCCTATTCTGTTGTCTACCACTTTTGAGTAGGAAAAAGAGAGAGGAGGTGAAGGGAGGGAGGAAAGGAGAATTTATTACCAGTTCCTATTTATAGACTCGCAAGGCCAAACTGAACTATCTTCAGGGAAAGGGGTATTTAAATTGCATTTGAAACAGGACTTGAAATATGCCTTTTTACCTAAATGGTTATTCTTGTTCCTTCACACTAACGTTTAATGGATCCCATATTAATGATTATGGTTTAACTAACAAAACCTGTAGTGAGGAATGGTACCCCCAACTCTGATCTCCCTTTAAATTATTTCCCATGCAGCATACATCCTATAGCATGGCATAAAGCTCTATTGAATAGCTCATTTGAGCAGAGAATACTTTTGAAAGAATATTAGTAAACTCTTTCAATGGAGTCAGAACACCAAAATGGAAAATTCAAGTTTTGAAGAGAGCCATTAAGTGTGATTAAACCTTTAAAAAGGAGAGAACAACGCCTGCAGAACTCTATTTAGCCATTTCATATCTTTAATTGTCCAAAGATTTACTTTAAAAGCACAGACATGAAAGGATGCCGAACGTTACGGTAGTTAGAGGGGGAGAGGGAAGATAAGGCCTGTTCACCAGCAAATGGAGCTGAGCCCAGAAGTAGAGACAACAAAAGCGCAGGGACCTGCTTCCTTCTACAATATATATGGAGAGGGGAATAAAAAGGCAGTGATTCTTGACTTAGCTTTGAGGAGCACAATGGGCATGATTAGGGATCCAGAGTGGGAGCGCATTTAAGTAGCAGTGGCATCCACCAGTCAGCTGGTAATTGGGATGAGAACTGAGGGGGACGAAGCCGAGAAGCGAGAGATGGAGAAATGGGGGAGAGTCATTTGAAAGGTTTTTTCAAAATTTAAGGAGATGAACATTCACTTTGGAAGCTAATATTATCATCTGCTTTCCTAACCTCAAGCCTTGGAGGCTTTGATTCAGTAAAAATGGGATGAGACCCAAGAATTTGTATTTTTAAAGAGCCTCCAAGGTAATGCTGTTGCTGCTGGTCCTTGGACCCATTTAGAGGATGTCTGGAGGAAGGGGGAAGAGCATGGGACAGAAATCTATAGGAACACAGAGAGAGAGAGAGAGAGAGAGAGAGAGAGAGAGAGAGAGAGAGAGAGAGAGAGAGAGAGAGAAGTGTTCCCAAATGGCAAGCATCCTACCTCCTTGTTCACTGTCAAACATGCGAGGCAATCCAGGGAAGGAAGTCAGCAGGGGAATTCGATCCAGAAGAGTATCAACAAGATGGAGATTCCTTCTGGAAAACAGCAGGAATGAAGGAAAGTTAAAAAGAAAAATCAGAAGGAGAAAAAGAGGAATAAAAACAAAATAGCAGGCACTCAGGAAAGCAAAGTCCTGAGTTGAATATTCTTTAACTGTCCAGCAATAGAAGTCAAGAGAGCAATGTGCTAATATGCTTTGGTATATATTGATGACAGTACTTTATAAAATAGTCATGCCTTGTGATGAAATGTTGATAAATTAGGATAGACATATGTAGAATTGTGGACTGTTAGATTGTCAAGTGATTTGAGAGTGTAAAAAAACTATGGTTTCCAGGCCTGCTCTATGGCCTTGAAGATGGATCTCAAGGTAAACCATCGAGAGAGAGAGACCCCAATTGGGAGGGAGTCACCAAGCACTGCCCCCTGCCACAGCCAGAGCATCTCTGTTAGAGGTAGGATTCCATTTGAACAGGAAAGTACTGATTAAATGTGTTTAAAATTCCCGCTTCTGGCCATTTCCCCTCATTTTACAGAGGGGACCACTGAGGTCCTAAGAAGCAGTGTCTTGTCCAAAGTCACTCACCGTGCTAGGGGCAGTTTGGATCTCAGCCTGGAGCTGCTGGATCCCAGTCCAGCGAGTACTCCTCCAGAGCACCTCACCAACCCCTTCAGACACTGGAACTTGTCAAGCAAGTGTGTTTTACAAGACTTTGCCACTGTGTGTGGAAAGAACATTTTAAGGGTCACGATTTAATCAGTGGCACATCTGAACGCATGTGATAATGAGTAAGGTCATCACAGAGTGTTATTTTACATTCTTTTGAAGTAGAAGGGTTCAGTGAGGTGAAGAGGAATAAACAGGACTCCTTGGTTCAGAAGGAAGTGGGAACACCTGTGGAGTACTTAAAATACTCGAAGCCGGTTACACACATCACAAACCTTAGACCTTCTCCTTCGCATAGCAACCCAATGAAGCTAACTAAATTACCCTCATTTAGCCATGGCCACGGTTGAGGCCCAACAGGCTTCGCCCAATTGCCAAATGGGGATGACAAGTCTCGGTGACTTCAGGGCCCCTAACGTTTTGTATTTCATTACATTGTCCGCCAGACAATGGGATACTTTTGGTTCTTCATGCCATGCTTTTGTGTGGTACTGATTCATTCATATATATATAATTACCATGGGGGATGGCTGTACATTAAGAAAGAGAGAAAAAAAAAGAATTTTTCAATTAAAAAATGTCTAGTTCAAACATTCAGGAAGATTCACGTAAGAGCTGCCATGGGCTGTTCCGGCAATACTTGACTTCCAAGGAACTCTAAACAGGTCCTTTGGGGTCAGCACATCCCTACATAAAGCTCTTCCCTGGCTTCCAGCTTTCCTTGAGCTCATCCTTAGGGGAGTTGTTGGGCGGGGGGGGGGGGGGGGGGGGGATCTCTGAGTGAAGACAGCAGGGGCATGCCCTGAGGGTAGAGCTTCAGACCACCTTTCCCTGCTCCCAGGCCATGGACTTCAACACAACACAGAGTCAGGGGCTTAAAAGGGGCAGCTGTGTTTGTGCCTCTACACCGCTCTTAACATTTCTTCCACTTTTCTGTTATCCAGATGGTGCATAATTGAAAGTCTAAAAACTGGAGAAAATAATCCTTATGATCCTGACAACCTTACATATACCTGTTTTCATTCTGGTGAATTCCATTCCCATTGTCTGTCTTCATAAATAGAGACTTCATGTAGTTACAGTCCTTTTGGGCACATATTTTGCATCTCACCCCCCTGCCCCCGCCACACACACACACTTAACTCTATATCACAGATTTTATCCGGGAGGCGTGTGGTTACATCCTCGTTTCCTCCCCATGCTTCTCTCCCTTCCTTTCTTTTATTCACTCTCCCTGTTCTTTCTTTGTCACGTTGTCTCCCTTCCATGTTTTTCTCCCTTAATTGAATTGAAAGCTTGCCATAGGCTCCTGGGAATGAAGACATGGCTGAGTTCTGACTGGGTCTCTTGTCATAAATCAGTCTCACACCAGATGTTTCCTAGGAGTAAAATGGGGTAGGTGAGAGGAAGGGGAGCCGTGGTTGTGATGATGGATCAGAATCCTGTGCAAGGGTGATTGTGGGGGTGGAATAAGAAAGGAGCAGGCTGTGCATTCCATAGCGTCAGGAGGTGAAGTGTTTCCTTCCTCATCATCAATTGGAAATAATAACGATAGTAGTAATAGTAATGTTCCAAGGAAGGCCACCTGAGGAGGGTAAGGTGGCTTCTTGTATTGTTCTAAGTCCTGGCCATAGTTCAGTGGTGTAATACAACGCTTGCAAAGATGGTTTCCTGTTAAGAAAATGTGTAGAATCACAATAACAGCAGTGGATACTCCCACAGCCCTTTCAATATACGAAGCATCATTTCAACCTACAAAAGCAAAGAAAACATTGTAGGCAGAATGGGTGGAAGCTGACATTTGACAATGAAGAGTTTAGCTCAAGTTCTCACCAGATGATTAATGTAACAAGTACTTTGCAAGGATAAGCATTTTAAGAGGGGCCAAATGCACCGATTGAAAATCTAGGAAGAAGCCAAGGTATTACTGAAAGGGCAGCGTGAACGAGGAGGCACATTCAAAAGATGGGAGGGAAGATACCTGGGGAAACATTAGTCGCTCCAAGGACTCTAATAAACGTTAAGTTGCAATTTATGGTATTTCTTTGTGGTTCAATTTCCTTGGCAATTATTATATCCGAGTGACACTTCAATTGAATTATCTTTTTCAATTACTATTAACAAATCAAAGTCCTTAAGTTCGAGGAAATTATGAAGGCAGCTTCAGGAGAGTCCTACCCCTGACACTCCAAGCAGCGCGTCGCTTATCTCCTTAGCACCCGGAGGCCCGTCGCACGGCGGGGCCAGGAGGGAGCCCGCCTGCACAATAGTGTCCAACATTTTCAAAGCACTCCTGGTGGATTCCACCTTCCCTGCGCCGTGTTGTGCTAACCCCAGGTGACCGGCCGCCTTTCTTTGCACAGGACACAATGGCAACTGGAAACATTAACTCTCGCAGTGTCGCAAGAATCCGCCTGCATTATTCCTTGACCTCCGGAAAGATAATGTGTCATTTGCTGTATGGAAATAAAAGTTTTCAAAGCAGTTGGAAATATAATTGTGCACGCTTCACTTGCTGAACCGCCTTTCTAAGGTTTATTTGTTTGGCCCCTTGGAGCGAGAGAATGGGAGACTTTCAGAGAGGTGACCACGGAGGTCTCCTTCCTTCTTCCCCCACCACCGCGGTCCCCGCCGGAAGGAAGACGCAGTGTTTTCTGAGCTCCAGATCCTGGGTGGGGAGGAGCGGCTCCTGGATGACAAAGCCAGCCCGGGATGGAGGAGCGAGAAGGCCCTGACTGGGGTCTGAACACCCCTGAGGCGGGGCTGGGAGGGATCTTCCTGGTGGGTGGATATTTACTGGAAGTCAATAGCCCAGTGGGCTTTGCTTGGATGCTAATGAGGCCAAGGTTATACAAGTGCCAACTGGTTTCCTTCTGTTCCCTCTGCAGTAAACCGCCTCCTGTCAGCGGCCAGGCCTCTCACAATGCAGGAAGGGGGGGGCAATGAAACAGGCCGGAGGCTTCTCCCAGACAGATGGCTCCCCAGCTGTTTCTGCCCACGGGTAACTTTTGTTGCCACCACTCATCATCCCCTAGAAAAGACTGTGTCCTCCAAAGCCTTTCCCCTCCAACTCTCTGGAGAGACATCTCTTCACCCACAGGGCCTCCCTTCGGGACCGTTCTCAGGTAGATCATTTCTGACGTGCAAGACGTCTTGCGTTGGTGCGTCTTGCGTTGGTGCGGGAGCCAGCTCAGTCACAGGCGAATGCCGAGAGGTTGACCCCAGCCTCCCGATCCGTCTCACCTTGGAAGCCCTTGTAACACTATTCCCTCTCTTCAAGGCATCCGTGAGCCCCCAGCCGTGGGGTACCCAGTAGCTCTTTTCTTTCTGATCTGTGAAATGGGTGTACTCAGCCTTGCCCTTGCCAACATGCAGGGTTGGTGTGGGAACCAAACGAGGAAACGTGGGCACAGCTTTGGGAAGTGTGAAGCACATGCTAGCAAGCATGATCGGTCACTTACTTCTCACTGACACCCTCCAAAGTCAAAGTGATGGCTGTCAGCCACTCTGGTCCCCGAGGCAAAGGCGCTCTTCTTTATTGACACTGTGTCCCCGTTCCTCTCCTGGGCTTGACGTATTGGTCATTCTGGGCAGTAGCGATAGGCATGCCTTTGAATCCCTTTCCCTTTGTCCTTGGCACACTGCCCCTGTCAATCTCTCCCTCTTCCAAGCAGATGCTGCTTCCCAACTGTGTCAGTCAGGGTTCTTCGGAGAAGCAGAACCAGAGGAATTATTTTAAGGAACTGTCTCACACAAGTGTGGGCCTGGCAAGTCCAAAATCCTTGGGGCAGGCTGGGATGAGTAGAATTTCTCCTTCTCTAGAAAAATCTCAGTTTTTGCTCTTAAAGCCTTCAACTGGTTGGATGAGGCCCACCCACATTATTAAGGGTAATTGCCTTTAAATTTCCTTTAGTTACAGTCAGCCGATTGCAGATGTTAACCACATTTTAAAAAGTACCTTCACAGCAACATCTATACTGACATTTCATCCAACAACTCGGTGCCATAGCTTAGCCAAGTTGACACATAAAGCCAGCCATCACACCAACCTTCCACGGTTGACACCCTAGGCCAGTGGTCAGCAAACTCATTAGTCAACAGAGCCAAATATCAACAGTACAACAATTGAAATTTCTTTTGAGAGCCAAATTTTTTAAACTTCAACTTCTTCTAACGCCACTTCTTCAAAATAGACTCGCCCAAGCCGTGGTATTTTGTGGAAGAGCCACACTCAAGGGGCCAAAGAGCCGCATGTGGCTCGCGAGCCGCAGTTTGCTGACCACAGCCGTAGGCCCATTTTTGGGGTAAAGCTTTCTGAGCAGCTGCTCATTCCACTGTCAGGAGGGAGGTGACTTTCTCCCTTGCTTTGTGTCTTCTTTGGCTTTCAAACCCCTCTCCCCGCAGCTCACCGCGCCCTGTGGAGGTGACGCTGAGATCTCATCTCCTAGAAACAACTATGGTTCTTTCATGCAGCCATCAGAGTAAACACCATATTAATATTCCACAACCTTGGCTCCGGTAAATCGGTTACGGTGTGGCGATTTTCTGTTTAGAGAGAGGAGGACTGGGGGTTAGAGGGAAGCCAACTGCCCCTCGCTCGTCAGGGAATTAAATTCTGACCCCAAATGCAACCTTTCATGCAGCCCCCAGTCCTCCTCGGTGCAGTCTGGGGACCGATTCGGCGTGGCTCCAGAATAAAAAGGAAAGGCTGCTGTGATTCCCCCCTGCACATGCCCTTCGGCTCAGCTCTCTCCGAAAGTGAGGCGGGGTACTGGCCGCTGGGGAAAGGCCCAGAAGGAGCCCCCTGGGGCCCTGCCCTAAGAAATTCCATCCTAAGCGTAGAAAGCACAAGTGAACGGAAAGCGAGAAGTGCTAGGTAGACACAAAGGAGCCGTGAAAACGAAGCATAAACAAAGCACTACCTCTTCCTAGGTAAGGGCGTCCTAATGAGCTCTAAAACTGCAGGCACCGATGAAAAACAACTGGAACTAGTCCATGTGTGGGTCTTCGTGGGGTTACCTTCTTCCCTATGCTTCGTTTGGGAGAGGATTTACGTGAAGTTTGCATTTCCTCAGAGTACAGTAATTGATGGCTAAAGAAGCCCGTCCCAGAGTCACGGGAAAGCTGTGGGCAGTGGAGAAAGAAGTCGGGACTGGACATGCATTCATTCCACAAATGCAGAGTGAACAAGGGCTGAGCCGGCGCGGTACTGTGACGGGGAGGTGCCCGGCGCTGAGGCTTCCGCTCTCAGTAAAGATGGCACACACAGAAGAACCTCTTATAAAACAAAGCAGGGCCAGGGGTTGGAAGGGTTGGGGGAGCACTGTCTTTTAGGGTCGCTAGTGGCCTGTGTGAGGGGGGTCATCTAGGCCAGTGGTCGGCAAACTCATTAGTCAACAGAGCCAAATATCAACAGTACAACGATTGAAATTTCTTTTGAGAGCCAAATATTTTAAACTTCAACTTCTTCTAACGCCACTTCTTCAAAATAGACTCGCCCAGGCCGTGGTATTTTGTGGAAGAGGGGCCAAAGAGCCGCATGTGGCTCGCGAGCCGCAGTTTGCCAACCACTGATCTAGGCAGAGACCTGAAAGAAGGAAGTGAGGAAGTGAGCCATGGGGCATGGGAGAGTGGATCCTCTTTCCTGAGATGACGAGGGCGGGCCCTGATCAACAGTACATCCTGTATAATCCGTGTGAAATGAAATACAGATGTACAGTATCCGTATTTGTATGTGTGCACACAATAAAACCAGTTATAAGTATGAATGTAGATAGTTACATAATTTACATAAATCATCTCTTTATATACACATTTATCACATATCTCTCTCAAGTAATGTATGCCCAAATTTAACATGAGTTATCGCTGAGCAATGCGATTACAGGTGAATCTCATGGTTTAATTTTCTTCTCTGATCGTCTATACCTCCCACATTTTATACAGCTAACCTGCTTTACATTTTCTGTCATGTATTAATTGCTCTCTTTAATCTCCCAAATGAAGTCATTGTCCACGGAGAACTGAGTGTTTTTACAATAAACTAACGTGAAATAGTGGTGATAGCTATATCCGTGACCAGTTGGTCTGTGCCGGGTAGTTTCAAGAGCTTTATGTACATTATCTTACTTAATCCTCACAACAGCATCATGGCTGCCTCTTCCTTCTCCAGCTGAGGAAGCTGAGGTGTGCAAGGGTACAACTGCCCATAGCCACCCCAGCACTGGAGCCGGGGCTGCTCCCAGCAGCCTGAACCCACAGTCCTGTCTGTAACACTGGCCCCCACCGCCTCCTTGGAAGCCCAAGGAGCCTCTTCACTGTTCCTGTTTCTCAGAGGTGGAAACTAGATGTCATCAGTGTATTATCCAGAGGATAGCCTCAATAACATCTCTGTCTCTGCTATTGATATAGCCGAAACCAAATGGAACCAGAATGAATGTATTTGATCAGCCCACCTCCCCGGTGGCTAGTTTATTCCAGGACAGGTGGAATGCAGATTTTCATACCAATTTTGACTACTTTGATGAATTGCAATAAATCAAACCGGAGCAAGGTCAGGTCTTGGGTAGGGGTGGACACAGCCTACACAGGCTTGGTCTGAAATGCACCTTTTTCCTTTCTGCTTCTCTTCACATCCTGCTTCTCCACCTCCCCCCCCCCCGCCCCCACCCCCGTGTAAATTTCCTTTAGAGGACACTGAAGATTGGATTCCATCAGAACGCCAGAGAAAGATTTTGTTTCTTTTGAAATTTTGTGGCTATGTGTTTGGATTCTTTTTTCTTGGTTGCACTTTCCTTTGGCTGTTGGGTTAAAGGGAAACTCTAACTTCCTGGTTGTCCATGAATGAAGGGGCACAAGACCCATGTGTGCTAGAGGCACCGAGTGAGGTGACAGCAGGGAGATCCATGGAGCATTGCTCAGACCAAAGTGGACCGAAGGTGGGCCAGTCGTGAGCAGCCCAGCAGTGCCTGTGGTCCTTTCGCTGTGGTTTGACGTCTTCTGACCAAAGGGATCATTGTCAGTTTCAGTTTGTAGCATCTGAGACGCCTGTACTGAGAGCTTCCATGTGGGGTTGCCCTACTCCTACTGCATGCACCTCAGCACCTTATCGAGGGTTCTGGAGACTCTGGGCACTTTCCCAAGCACGCCGATGTTTGGTTTGGATGCTTGGAGCAGTTAAGAGAGTGGTGATTTCTATTCTGTCCTTGATCCACCATTCCTTGGGCTCTCAGAGGCCTCACTCACAACATCTGAGGCAGGAGCGTAGAGGAAAGAGAGCAGGGATATGGCTCAACTGCCGCTAAAAATCACAATAAATGTTCCCCATTACAGGAGCACGGTGGAGGGACGGGGCATTGTTACGAGAGGCCGGTGATGTGGTTAAATCAGACTTGCTTTACCCTGTGGCCCTGGCACAGTAACGGAGCAGCTGGAAGAAGACGACAGTCTTTGGATGGAAAGACCCAAAGGGCCCCTTCACTATTTAATGCACTCAGTGTGCAGATGACTCCTCTCTCCGAACAGGTCTCCCCATCCGCCGGCCTCGCCCCCCGGGCTCAGAGCTGACGCCCCCAGTCAGGGTAAACAAAGTCACATGTCATATGACATTGGCTTCAGCTGGTCTGTGGATTTGTGGTATTTTTTCTGCTTTCTCTTTTAATGCCCTGTGACTTCACCTTTCCCAGACTAGAGACTTATTGCCTTTGCTGTCTGTGGTGGTTTAAAAGCTTGGTTAATGCTTGAAAATGGATTGCAACTTAAGAATCAAAGCTGAGTTGTCATCATGACTAGGAAGCCAGAAGGAAGTCACCAAATCAGTGTGTATCTGCATGTAACCCAGGTCACCTTTCGGGCCATGAGAAGCGATCAGTTCAAGTTGATGACTTGGTCTAGCAAACTAGCAATTGCGGTCAAAAAGGTTAAACTAGTTGCCACATGGAGATGCCCAGGGAGGTTGAGTCTCTGATAAAACCAGCATGCTTCCCCCCCCCCCCCCCCCAAGGATAAAGACATCAGATCATCCTAATAGTAAAGAAGTGTTTTTGTTTACAATAAGAAGAAAAAGGTTGAGGAAACTCTCCCTTCATCCTTGTTCAGTATAAATATGGGTATATGTAGATGCGAGTGTCAGGGCCATAAGGAATAAAGAACTTGCTCTCTCAGGTGTTTAGAGTTATCTGGAAGACAAACATTCATATGTGAAATTACTAACTAAGGTTAATGAGCATTGAGAGGCAGTAAAGAATTTTTCTGTTGGAAAGATAGAAAGCGGAGTCAAGCAAAGATAGTCTTTAGAGATGCATCTCTGGAACAGAGCAAAAGAAGATGGACAATTTCACCTCTCATGGAATTGCTTTAAGCTCGATCCCTAATAGGCATTGGGATCCACAGTTCACAGGTGAATGAGAGCATATTCAAATGCACTGGGGTGAGAAGCAGCAGCCAGTTGCCAAACTGTTCATCTAGTCCCAGGTCTACTGCTGTAACCATTCACTAGCAAAAGGATTGTCACACATCTAAGAAACTTATATATGGAGTTCTGTACAGATGCCTAGCATCATAACATTGGTGGAGACCCAGTCCTTGGTACAACCTGAGCCATATCTATTTGCAATACTGTACAAGCCAACTGTATTTGGGGAATCAGTACTCTATTATGGAGCCGAAATCTGGGCCAAGGAGATTCCTCTCTTCCTAAATAGGCGAGTTGGAGTTTTTGTTGTTGTTGTTGTTTTAAAATATATTTTATTGATTTTTTACAGAGAGGAAGAGAGAGGGATAGAGAGTTAGAAACATCGATGAGAGAGAAACATCGATCAGCTGCCTCCTGCACACCCCCTACTGGGTATGTGCCTGCAACCAAGGTACGTGCCCTTGACCGGAATCGAACCTGGGACCTTTCAGTCCGCAGGCTGACACTCTATCCACTGAGCCAAACCGGTTTCGGCAAGTTGGAGTTTTTTAACCCTTCCCTTTCCCAGATTCCAACCAGCACCATGAAGGCTATTTCAGAAATCTTGAGTTGAAAAAGAAGAGGGCCACAATTGGAGCTTGAGGGTGGCATTCGGAGGAGGGATGGTGTTCAAAGGGACAGGAATCTGGTAAAAGATGTAGAAAGAGAAGCTGGAGAAGGGAAAGGCAAGCCAGGAGAAAATAATGTCTTGGAAACAAAGTTTGGAGAACAAGGTGAGAAGGCAGTGGTTAAGAGTCTACATGGTACAGACAGGTGGAGACAAGATGATGATGTAAGTGTGCCTGTGCCATAACACGGATGGCACCGGTGGCCTTTGCCAGAGCAGTTTAAATAGACAAGACAGAAAGCAGATAGCTGTGGGTCAAGTGGTGGCTGAGGAATGAGAAGAAGGGAAATGTTAGTAAGCCACTCTGTTCAAAGGCCTATAGGGAGAACCTGGTTTATATGCTCAGACAATGGAAATTCTAGGAATAAAATAAGTCCAGCAATGTTCTAAGGGAGGAGATCCAGAAGACAGGTGTAAGGGTCATCCTGGGATGAAAGGAGGAATCCTTTGAGACAGGGGAGGGAGGCACAGAAAAGCTGTGGGGGTATAGGTAGGAATTTTAAGAAAACCATGTCAATTACCCTTACTGTTTTATTGTGAAATTGAAAGTAATATGTAATATGCTAAGAAGAGGCATAAGACGCTAACTAAGGACATGTGATGGAATTGCTAATTGGTATTGAGGGGCAGCTGAGACTGGAGACCAAACATCAGCAGTGGCACTCGTCAGCACATTTGATTTATTTCCTGTTATACTCACTAGCTTGGGTTCAAGAGTGAAAGAAGCAGATGGTTTGGTTAATTCTTAGTCAAGGTGTTAACAGGCAGATGCAGCCAAAGGACAATTTGGCAAAGTAATTGCAGATGGCATGGCGGTGGGCACAAATGAAGAGATGGTATCTCAGTGTGACAGACAGACTAGTCATCGTTGAGAACTCAGAACTTTGGCTAAATGGAAAATGAACCCTTTTTGTGTTGCTGTGTTTCCATTTATCGTCTTGCTATATTTACACAGGTTAGATCGGCTGCTGGAAAAAGCTCTCTGGCTGGCCAAAATTTCAGAACCACCCCTTTTCCACGAGTGCCTGATCAGGGTACTTCCAGCTAAGCTGGGCATATCAGACAGCATGGGTGAAATTCTTGTTCATGAAAAATCCCCCGAGGTCAGGTGACCCTCCAGGGAGACTGCTTGCACTCAGAGATGGAAGTTGCTTCCATCTTAGCTCTCTGTCATTTCAACACATGGCCTCTAAAGGGGCAGAAAGGATGAACGAGGCACACTGATTATTAATACTGCAAAGGAGAAGTGACATGGCATTTAGTTCACATTCCCGTGAGCTCAAAGTCATCCCAAGACCCCAATCCAACTGCAGAGAAAGCTGGGAAAGAAAGGAGAGCAGGTGAACATTCAGGGAGCATCCATCACACTCTGAAACTGGATCAACCACCACGTGGCCCAAGACCTGCTCCGAATTTCCGGGAGCTTGACTCTAGTGATGAGGAGGGAAGGACTGGAAAGTGGGAAGTGTAAGGTCACTTGGGGATGACTGTCCACATGGCGCCAGACCACACAGTTGAAAAGTCAACATATAAGCTAAACTGTGATTCTATGATTGGGCACTGTGTAGGAAAACAAAGGCAAAGAGGAGGAGAAGGAGTAGTGGGAGACAGAGGGAAAGAAGAAGAGAAGCAACAAGGTCATTTGATGAAACTTGAATGTTGGTGTAATCATTTCCTACCGGAAATGTGGCCCAACTGGAGTCTGCTCACGGGAAATAAAACATAAATGAAGGTAAGGACAGTGGGAACTCGCCTGAACTGCCAGCCACATGGAATTTCAAGGAAAAATGTCGCAGTCCAAGCTGCCCCCTCTGAGCGTCCCCGGGTCTCCTCTGCCTTCCTCTCCTTCTTGCCCTAACTCCCCGTTTCAAAACCACTGGATATGCAGAAACTGTTTTCAAGACCAAGAGATGGGAACAGGCCTCTTCCACCACCGGCGCCGCTCTTGCGGGGAGCGTGCTATTTCTTTTTAATTTGCTCACTCAGTCCTGAATAACTTTTCAGAGGGCTCCAGACACCGCAGTGTGACAGCTTAACCAAGGCGCATCCCATGCGATGGAATTGCTCTACAAGCAACCTTGCCAAAGGCCCTTTTCGCTGCACAAAGCTGGCTCTATCTTTGTATATTGAGGGAGCTAAATCAATGTTAAACGCTTGGCTCTTTTCACAGGACAATGACCAGGACCTAAGCTGCGTCCTTCCTTTTTGATTGACACTTGAAACGCAGCGCGGGAATCAGCCAGAGGCGCTGCTACAAGCCGAACCCGCTGCTGGGATAACCACTGGTGACATCTGCAGAAAGGCCGACAAAAGGCAGTTGAAAGCTGTGTTTGTTGCCTTCCCCCCTCAGATCTCCTCGCTTTCATGGAGCTCCTTGCTTGCTTTAATATTATGATTCAGCACCTGGCTTTTTTGAACCTTGCTTTAAACTTCAAAAGGCGAGGTGGTATTAACAAACATGAAACGAAAAAGTGGCGGTAGTTTGATTTACTGTTGTCGTCTTATCAAGGGTTTTTTTGTCACCAGCTGCCACTTTCTGTCATCTTTGGAACCATTATCATTTCTCTAAAATCTAAAAGACTCCACTTAATAACAGCTTTGAATACAGGCAGGATCAGTAGCATACACAGTTCTGGGGATGACAGGACCATCAAATGCAAAGAAAGATGTTGCCAAAAAAAAAAAAAAAAAAACCCTCACAAAAAAACAAAAACCCAAACCACACAAATAATAGCCGTAGTACTTTCTAGTGACCTTGATTTCAGAATTAAACAAGTCCAAGTCCAAGCCAGTGCCATTGTTACCTTGGAATGCATTGGAGAGTTTCCTTGAGAAGTTCCTGGTTGTGAGGGCCAGTGGGGAGTTAAAACCTCAGGCCCCAACCAGGCTTCCGGAGTCCAGGTAGGAGGGAAGCTCTGCTACCATGAAAAGGGCTGGAAGGTCCTCAGCCAGCACAGCTGCTCGGCTAATTAAGGGCTCATTTTCACCGACTTACTAATACTCTTGAGCAGCCACTTGATGCTGACAGAGATCAACCCTGCAAAGTCTCACCAAGGCAGAGGTCACCCTGCGCTCTACTTTCTCCTAAGGCCTGGCAATTCTGAGCTTCCCAAGCTAACCCCTCCTGCTCTCCCCTCCCCCGCCCCCCCCCCCCCCCCCCCCCCCCGCCACCAGTGTATAGGTTAAAGCTGGGTCCAGCACAGTAAGAGTAAGCCCACTGATTAATTCTGCTGTCTGCTCGGGAGACATGCAGTTGGCCAGAGCCACAAGGGACCTTAAGATCACCCAGCCTGGTGGTTTTGATTCTCTCCCGAAGACCTTTGTAAAAATATTCACGCCTCGCTCAGCTCCTTCCCACATCATGTGAATCCAAAATGCCAAGGGTGGGCCATGGACACCTGTATTTTTAAAAGTTCTCTGGGTGATTTTGATTTCCAAAGAGGGTTGAGAATCAACCCTTACAGATGAAGCTTCTGAGAATCAGAGGAGTTAAGTCATTTGTCGAAGGTTGCACAGCAAGGATGTGGCAGACCCATGGAGGGTGATAACTGTATGGTGCTTTCAACAGGGAGGGGGCTGAGCAATGGCGTCCAAAGATGTAAGTCACAGTCATGCAAATTCCTGTTGTGGCCTCGCTTTCCTTCTCCCCATCTTTTCCCCATCCTAGGTCATCAACTTTCTGCACCCATCCTTGATGGGCTTCCTCTCTCCTCCTTCCTAATCCCCTCAGGGCCTTGAGATAGCAAGCATGGAGGAAATACCTGCCAATCCCTGACACACTAGTGGAAGTAAAATACATGGAAAAGGTGAAGCTGTTCATTTAGATGTTATCAAGTGCAAAGCACTTCATTTGTGGTTTGATCTGATATGCCCCTTCCTTGAAAGCAGTCAAATGTATGTGACCATCTGTTTCTCTTTTATGATCTAGTAGCACAAACTTGCTATTTTATTACGTAGCTTTGTCGGGTGTGGCATCCACAATCCTACCTGTTATAGCTCTTTTTACAAAGGTCATTACGACAAATTAGCCATATGGACGAATACCAAGTAGCCTGGAGTTGCAACCCTGGATCCCGAGTTGTCTACTCACAGCCCAAGGGGATGGCTCCTGGAAACCTCACAGCAGATCTTCCAAAGGGGGAGGGAGGGGGCAAGTCTGAAAATGAGGAAGAGCATCTTTGGAGTTGTCATAGTCTCAATATTTCAGAAACAAACTCACTACCAAACAAGGAAATAAACCCAAACAAAATCATGAGATCTCTGGCCTCACAGAGCAGGACTTTCTTGTCTCCATGTCAACTCTAACCAAGTATTAGCGATAGCCTGAACGGCTAGATCAAGAAAGACTCTGGCTGAAACTGGTTTGGCTCAGTGGATAGAGCGTCGGCCTGCAGACTCAAAGGTCCCAGGTTCGATTCCCGTCAAGGGCATGTACCTTGGTTGCGGGCACATCCCCAGTAGGGGGTGTGCAGGAGGCAGCTGATCGATGTTTCTCTCTCATCAATGTTTCTAACTCTCTATCCCTCTCTCTTCCTCTCTGTAAAAAAATCAATAAAATATATATATTTTTTTAAATAAAGACTCTGGGCTCAGTCATCAAGCTATCATGAATGATTAGCAAAGTCAGCCATGCATAGGGGTACATATTATGTATGTCATTTCAAGACCTGATCGAATCGTTTAAACAAGTGTTGACAATGTTCTCCTTCAGATCATCCATGGGTTTATAACCTAGTTTTGTCACTCACTAGACAGGAGAGCTTGGACAAATTACTTAGATTTAGTTTTCTTATCTGTAAAATGGGTATAATGCCTCATTCTGTGTTTTGAGATTTGAATGACACAATAAATGTAAAGCCATCAGCACACTGCATGCCATGTAGTAGGTGCTTAATTAAAACTGAAGCTCTTATTTATCATTATGGAGGGAACAAATCTACTAGCCTGAGATTGGGTCTCTGTGGATAGGCAATGCAAAAAACTAGGGTCGTTCTCTAAGGAATGAGGCCAAAGAATTTTGAGCCAAAAATATAGTTATACCTTTTACTAAACTATAGTCCAACAATTAAAAGAGGAAGAAAGAAAGGAAGGGAAGAAAGAAGTAGGGTGGGAATAAGGCAGCAAGGAGAACAGGAGTGAGGGAGAAAGTGGGAGAAGAAAGATTCAACAGTGAAATAGAAGGTTTACAGAGATAGCATGGAGTTAAGTAAGGGAGATTAGGACTGAAAAAAATGTATCAGAAATTCTGAAGCATAAAAGGGTGTAAATATATATATATATATATTACCATAGTGCCAGCATTCAAGTCTATAACAAAATTGTTCTATTTTGGATAAATAGATTATTCTTGCCTCCCCCTTCCTTCACCAATAAGCCATATTTCATATTTGTTCCCCCTTGTTAATATAGTTCCTTATCTCTATGCTTCGCACTGTTAAAAGGACAACACAGAGGTGGAATTCTGTTGACAATACAGTGAGTAAGACCTTATGACTCTGAGGATACAGACAACATCTCCTGCCCTACCATACTGGCCAGGTGTTTTTGGACAAAGTCACGTAACCATTCTGAGACTCCTTTTCTTCTTTTGTCAAGGGAATAAGGAATCTCACATACTAACTTTAAAGCAGCAGTCACCAACCTTTCGGACCACCGGTTGGTGACCACTGCTTTAAAGGGTTATTTTGAGAATGCAAGGAGATAATATGCATGAAACACCTTTGTATATTTGATGTATGTATATTTGATGTACATGTGAAGGGATGATGATGATGTGTCCAATCTTTGCATAGATGGATCCACCTTCCTGATGTTATTTGATGGAAGCATATTCTCCATTGTCTCAACGTCCCCCTTCCCCACAACCCTCTAAAAATCTGTCCCAATTCTTCATCTCTAGTGATTGGGATTCTAACTGAAATTAGAGATTCATTCTTTTGGATAACCAAATTACCATCCTCAGACATCCTTTTAAAGAAGTCTACAGTCCTAATTACTTACAGAAAATTAGGCTAGACATTGGATTTCTAGAGAAACCAGAATGAAGAGGCCAGGATGCAGGGGTGATTTATTTGATGGGGAGGAAAAGAGAGTGACACATTAAGTTTAGCACAGCAATTAGCAGACAGACGGACCAAGGCTTCAGCCCTGGCTCCACCACGTACTGTCTAGCTGTGTAACCTTGGGCAAGTGGTCAATCTCTGCTGTCTTGTGTTTCCTTGTCTATTTATCATTAATAAGTATCATGTCAGTCCCTGTTCTAGGCAATAAGACAGTCATAGTCTTTGTCCTTATGAAGCTTATGCTTTACCAGGAATGATAGAATAAAAACAGAGAAACATAGTAGAATGAGCACTAAGAAAAAGCAGTGAAAGCTACCATAAAAATAACAAAGTGGGATAAAGAGATAGTGAGAAGGGGAAATAGGATAGGCAAGAAAAAAAGCGTTGAAGGGGTGACATTTTTTACCTAAATCTTAATGAAGAGACAGTGCGAGCCAGGGGAAAGTCTGAGAGAGGGATATTCAAGGGAAAAAAAAAAGCAATGCAGAGTCTTCCTTAAATGTAGGGAATAACAATGGAGTGCATAAGAAATGGTCAATATGAGATAGATATTAAAAGTGGAGTTGGCAATAATTATTGCTAAATTAGATGTGGGGGTGAGGGAGGGAGAAGAGTCAAAACTGACTCGGTGGATTGGTTTGAGAACAAGGTAGATGAGGAAGATGGGATTTAGTGGGGTGGCCTAAGAGTTCTGTTTTAGACATAATACACTGGTAACATTTTTTAACATTTAGGTAATCTGACAAATGGAGATCCTAACAGGGCCTACTAGTTGGTGTTTGAGATAAACATGGAAAGGGCCTAGTAGAGGATCTGAAATGGAGCAGTGAACAGAAGTGCAAATTGAGCTGTGGGTTGTCTCTGTACAGTCAAGAGATGAGACAAATGATGACGAGAGGAGGCCGGAACACCAGTAGAAGGGAATCAGGTTTAGGAAGGAGACTGAACACATGGTTTAAATGCTTCACAGTTCTGCATTCAACCCACCCTAGGTGGCACAGAGAAAAATAGAGGGCTGTTTATAAGGGGCTACCAGATCAAATAGTCCATTCTGTAAAAAGAATGTTTTTTTTCTTGACTTGAATGACTTAACACCACTTTAGGGATCATGAAAACATTGTCTTGACTCAGGGTACAGAAGTAATGTGTAGTGGCCACCAGATTTAACCTGACCCAATGCTACAGATGCAGCCCGGGGACTGTGCTACTTTGAATCAGGGACAATATTCTTCTCACCAAAAAAGAAATGGTTTCTGTTCTTGTAGGCTTGTAGGATGCAGTAAATCTATGCTAAAAATTTCATTTATCAACCAGCCATGCCGACTAACAATGTTAGAAGCAATTGTTTATCATCTACTTAGACGAATGTCAAAGGCCACTGCCTTAGTCTCCTAGAAAGTTCCGTTAAAATTGACCTATTTCCTATTGTGCGTTTCTTCTGAGTTTGACAATAGCAGGGCACACCAAAACCAAAACCACAGAAATTTCCATTCCTTTCCCTGACTCCCTTCCCACACCCCTGTGCACAACACACTTATCAGAGCCATGCAGCATCTGTGATGGAAATGAGAACTACAGGAAACTTAGAATTAATCATGCCAAATGGTGACAAATACTCAGGAGAGGGTGATGCTGGTCACTCATGTGACACCACACAGATGGCCCAAGCTACAAACTCTCTCTTACATTCCTGGGTCTGGCCCCTGACTAATCTGCTAAAGAGCCTTCTGAGTTTGGGGATGTAGGCACTTTGGCCTTGGTTGGATGATTGAGGTGCATACATTTGGAAAATAGAGTTGTATGCAGAATCTTTAGGATTTCCATTGTCTGTATCCAGTCACACACCACATAAAGACTATTCAGCCAACCACGGACCACATATACTACAACGGTCTCATAAGATTATAACAAAGTTGAAAGATTCCTATCACTCAGTAATGTGACATCATAGCCATCGTAATGTCCTAGCACCGTGGTCGGCAAACTGCGGCTCGCGAGCCACATGCGGCTCTTTGGCCCCTTGAGTGTCGCTCTTCCACAAAATACCATAGCCTGGGCGAGTCTATTTTGAAGAGGTGGTGTTAGAAGAAGTTTAAGTTTAAAAAATTTGGCTCTCAAAAGAAAATTTCAATTGTTGTACTGTTGATATTTGGCTCTGTTGACTAATGAGTTTGCCGACCACTGTCCTAGCACAACATATTATTCACGTGTTTGTGGTAATGCTGGTGTAAATAAACCCACCGCAATGCCAGTCGAATAGAAGTATAGCATATACAATTGCAGGAGTAGACTATGCCATCAAGGTTTGTGTAAATGCACACTACGATGTTCACACAATGACAAAATTGCCTGACGAAGCATTTCTCAGAACATCTCCCCATTGTTAAGAGGCACATGACTCTTTAGACATATACACAGACACAAATATTTCCTTTTGGGGTAAATGCTAACACTTTCTCTGTCTCAAATTAACTTTTTGGAGGTGGAGGGGAAGAAAGTAGCAGGAGCTGACCACACCTCCCTAGAGAAGTCGGGGAGCCCGAGACTTAACCAGTCTCCTTTGGGATAGTCAGTTGGCCCTCACTATAGACCCCATGAGAAGCTATGATGTAGTGGGAGGAAAAATAAATAATGAAGAGGGGAAAAAAGGTAGAATTCGATTGAACTAATTTACTTGGGAAAAGAAGTTTTTAATTTAGTCAATAGCAGTTGTGTGTTTTCTTCTTGTGTTGCACATCAATTATTATGTCTTTCTTCCTGTCTGGAGTCTAACAGCCAAAAGGAGATAATGTCCATAAATGTCCATATTGTTCAGCCACCCATCTCCAGCACCTAGGATAGTGCCTGGCCCATTCTAATCTGATGTGAACTATCTGTTGAACTAATGAAAATGTTTGTGCGTGTAGGCACAGCCTCTGAAAGAGCGCAGAGTTGTACAATTCTAGAGAGGCTAGCCTGAGCTATTTCATGAGATGCCAAGGAAACTCAAATTGAACCCAAGGCCATATGCCTGGTTTAACAGCCATTAACTCAGCTGATCTGTCTTGACTGGTAACGATGTCACCATGTGAGCCCACAGCACACTGCCTGTTCGACCCTTCGTAATCTTGGACAAATCTGTTCACCAATCACAGAAGCTTTGGAAAACCATCCTGACCCAGGTGATGTGACAGAATACTTTATCATTTTATGGGAAGCATTTTTATCCCATCGATTTGATTGTGCAGTGTGACCGATTCCTTTGTTAAGACCAGAACAGCGAGGAGAAAGAAGTGACAAGAAAAATGAGAAGAGAATTCATGATAATGTTTTCACAAACGTGCCTTATGCCATCCACATTAGCCTCCCACATCATTCCCTACTGGAAACTTTGGAACAAGTCAAATGTAGATAGGCTTTTGTTACCTGTGACCATTAAATGAAATTGTCTTTGTGCAAGGCCATAAAATAATTATTTTCTTCTAAATTAACAGCTTGTCATTATCTGTAATGTAAGAAGAACTTGATAGTATGGACAATCCAAAGCATAATAGCTTGAAAGCTCTGGAATGGGGAGGTTCCTTCTTCAGCAACCAGCCTAATCACTTTTCCTTAGGACACAGAGCAGAGGAGAGGAATGTTTCTAGGAAGTGGTGAATTGGCCTGCCTTCCAAAGTCACCACCGATAACTTACATGATAATGAACCCCACAAATGAATGTGGAAGGGAGGTGGGGGAGAGTGGTCAGGGGGTTACAGACCACATTCCAAATGGGTTTATCCTGGATTCCTATTCAGCTCAAATGCCTAATCATAAAATACTTACTTCAGCTTATAATGTACCCTATGGTCACTTGATCAGTTGAGTGATCTTTATCTTAACAGGGCCTATAATCAATGGTATTTATGACTTTCTCATTATCATCATTAGTGAGCAAGGCACAGGGAGATGGAAGACAAAGTCCTTTTTCTCAAGGAAAAGCAGTCAGAAAGGAGGACACTATTTGAATTACAGATATTTTGTATGCAACATGAAATACTTTGTATGCAACATGAAATACTAAGTTTAGAAGAGTCATCAATGTAACCTCTGCTAAAAATGAAAGAAAACACTCCATAACTATTTTGAAGGGGAAGGATGGAGGGAGGGAAAAAGAGAGAGAAAGAGAGAGAGAGAGAGAATGAATATGTATTTGCCATATATCCACTATCCAGGGTTCACCCATGAAACACATATGCCCTGCCATCCGGAGAACAGAGCGGCAGCTGTGAAGGTTGGCTTCTGAGTCACCATCACTGAAGTGGAACTATTTGTACAAGTTCAAAGGCACCAAAGACCTTGGCCATCATCTGTGCTAGTGAATGTCAAGACGTAGATGACATCACTGTAAACTGGTAAGGCCGAGGAAGATTTCCTATTTGAAATAGGGGCGCTCTGGGGATAAACGAAGCTTTTTTCCTTCTTTAAGACTGTCTTCATCCAGGAGTGTCTCTGACCCACGGCTCTTGATGATACATCATCTATCGGATTTAGCAAACTGTGAGCTCTCTAGAGAGAGACGGTGGTTTCTGTAATAATTGTAAGATGATAAAACATCTTATAAAAGTGGCCGTTGGCTTTCTTCAGGCAAAGGAGAAAGAGACTTCTGTATGAAAACAGACTAAAAAGACTAGGACCCCTTAGTTGCAAAAGTCAAGGCCTTGGGGTACCATGGCAGTAAATCTATAAAAGGCACGGATCTGGATAGGATAATGTCACACCTACTTAATAGTCCCAGGAAGACATGGTTCATTGTCCCTCATAGAAGCATGAAGCAGCTTTTCCAGGACAGATAAAAAGAAACGAGCTAAATGAAAGCCAGAGCTTGAAATCCAAGAAATGATGTAGGATGAAAATATAAAGAAACAGAAAAAAAGGGTTTTAAAAACTTTCATAGAGTCTTGTTTGAAGGGAAGTTGGAGTAGTCAGGCTTATGTTCGTCACCTGCAAGGGCAAGATCTTGAGCAGAAAAGACATATTCTTTGCTGAGAAACTCATATTTCTAACAAGTATTTGCATGCAGGTCACTGTGCTGGGTACTATTTCCAAAATCATCAGTCTATTCCAATGGAAGAAATTTCTTATATTCTTATGGAAATTTCATTAGGAGGCTGATCCACTCAGTAACAAAAAGATTAAGACTGCAAACGCAGCAAGATGGGAAGGAAGGGGTAGTGTTAAAGATCCATACTGTCCTAATTTATCTGGAAATATTACCTTATTCCTTTTTTTTTTTTTTTTTTTTTTTACAAATTGCTTTATGATTATAACCTTACTCTATGCTTCATAGCATCTCTATTGGGTTTGACTTCTCTCAGTTTAACCGCATTTCTCCGATGAGGAATCAGACCAAGAATAATTAGTTAAGCTCAAGGTCACGTAAATGAATGAGTGGTCAGGTGAGATCCAGGTCTCCACTCGCCTGTTGGCCAACTCTGACTTGAATTCCCCCCCTGTGCACTGGGTCTAAGATGGCTGTGCTCTCGACCAGCTCAGCACCTAGCGTGCCATGTTCCAGGGAAGTGCAGTGTCATTTTGATGAACCTATGAGATGCATTGAAGCTGTTAGGAACAGTTGAGAGATCACAGACAAGATCACCTGTTTTGGCCACTAACTCTTCAATCCTCAGCACTGTGCTCGGCCCTCCCACCCTTTCCTCCTGCCCCACCTCCCACAGTGCATCTCAAAGAACATCCACACACACAAAAGAGAATCACAGAGCCGTATGAAGAAGGCGCAGGCAAGTCCAAAACTCCAGGCTCTGTAACCGTTTTGAACACGCACTTTTGATAGTCTCTCCAGTTTAATTGGAAGAGTGAGATTTAGAACCAAGCAAAGTCAGGTGAACATAGCACTGGAACTCAAAATGAGTATGGTCCTCCTCTCTATTTCTTCTCTTCCTGTCGGTCACTGTCACCTGGTCTATAGGCAGGCCAGCTCTCATCTCAGCTGGCCAGCTCTACCTGAAGTATATGGAAGTCTGACAAAAAACCCAGGTTAAAGCTTCAAATGCAAGTTTACCTCCCTCCAAACCCTCCCTCTTCCTTTCAAATTGAGACATTTGTTTAAATCCAACCCTTCCTTCCAGTGGATAGAGACACTGTGGGCTCTTATTTGGATTCCAGGAAAGAGATAAGATTGTGGGGACTCGTCGATTATTGGAGTTTTCTCCCCCACAATTACAAGAGCAGCATCAATTTAAAAATAAATGTGAATGCTATAACAGTATTCACCTAAGAGGAAGAGACCAAGTCCAGATTTAATACCTTAAAGCAGGCCTTTTAACTTAATGGATAGTCTGTAAAAGCAGAATTTTCATAGCATCTCAGAGGTTCATTTGGGACTGAGTTACTCAAGAGAATTCCCCCCAACCACCAGCACCCCCTAGCCCACAAAGGTCACCTGTTCTCTGTCACCTCAGTCACTCCTGACATTTGTGCCTCCTGGACAGACAGCCACCCCTTCTGTCTGCCCAGGCAGCAGTCTTTACGTGACACCCTTAATGGACTTGGTTGTCATTTTATAGATGGGAAAAATAGGACAAAAGACAGCACATAAAGAGATAAAGTTCACAGTTTTCCCCAGAGAGCCAATGGGATTCAACTAGGACAACTATTCTCCCTACATCTCTTCCTCCAAGAGAACCCAACTCCCAATCTCTTCACGTGTAATTACAGGTTCAGTCATGGGATTGGTGAGCCTTTTTGAATACTTTGCCCAAGGTAGCAATTTTGCAATCCACCGTAGCTGAAGTAAGTATAGGCCTAAGCTCGCTCCAACCTCCTTCTCGCTCCTCCATCCAGCCCCACGTCCCCACTTGGGTGAAAACACTTTGCATATAAACAAACTCCTCTCAAAGACACCTCAACCTTGACATTGCTTTCTCCCTTTTCCAAACTTGCTTCCTTTTAAAACACCTCGCGCTCTGCCATGCTCCCACATGAGGCCCAATTATCAGAATAATAATTAACAGGCCCTCATTATTTCGGATCAAACAATGCCCCCCATAATGAAGCCAAGAATAGCCAATGTGATCCCTTAAAATGGGGCGTGAGTTTCCTTACACCTTGGGGCGTCTAAGCCACTGAAACCATTAGGCACCGAGCTGCCCATAACGGCCGGGATAACATTGAGTCAAGGACAGTTAATGGGTGCCAGAGCACAGACCAAAGTGCTCCAAGCATGTCAGTCAAGACTAACCGGAGGCTAAAACATCAAAATGCAGGTTGGAGTTTTGACATTCCTGCAGGCTCTGAACGCCTCGCCAGTAAATTTTTAAAGTCAATATCCCCCTTATGCTCATGAACACTCTTCTGTCTGATGCGTGGGACTAATGTGGATCTGATTGAACTGTGACTAAAGTAGGACTTTAAAGGCAGCTTTGAATGTGTGGGGGGCGGAAAGGTTGGTGTTTTTTTTTTTTTCCTGTGTGTGTTTTCTCTCTCTTTTTTTTTTCTTCCCCAGAAATGACTGTGATAATAATGAAGACCATGTACACAGATTATCACAGGCTGTGTCTTTCGACTTCAAGGTTATGTGATTAGAAAATTAGAAAAGCGACAAGATTAGAAAAACCGCAGAACATTTTGAAAGAAAGCTTTTTTACAAATTATCTGTGTGCAGGATTTACACAGAATCTGATAGATGGATCTTCTCATGTTTGGAAATGGATAAATGCAGCAATGCAAATAGGAAGAACTGCTTTGGGGCCTACTCCTGGCAGAAGTTCAAAACCCATATTAAGTATTCTAATGCGCTGAATGCCTGTTACTTATATGTGTTTTTTAAATTGCCATGTACATACATAATGCAAAATATAACCATTTTGTAAATAAAAGCTAAAAATAACAATGAGATCATTGTTTCTCGAGATGCATGACTTTCCCCAGAATTGGAACAAAACCTTCACCTCCCTACCCTTTCTCTTCTCAACACCAAGGCACCGATCAGGAAGGCCAGTCAGAACCAGGTGTGGGTGGTGGTCACCATCCTGCAGGTGGTAGCTCAAGGGGTGATAGCCATTTTGAAACTCAAGTTACAGCTTCATTCCTCCTTAAGTAAGGGGGACAATGACATTTTCCCGTAGCCAAACCCAGGCTGGTCTAAATAAAAACACCATTTAAAAACCCACTCCTTTGGCTTTGCTTGTCTGATGACACGGATGTATTTCTGAAATGTAGAAGCAGGTGGCTCTGTAAGTAAAGTTTGGGTAGAGGCTAACCTGTGTCTGAGGGCCCCTTCTCAGAGTCCTTTCCACACCTAGAAGATGATTGTTCTGCTTGCAGAATAGATCCTGAAGCCTCTAAAGTGTCCATGACTATACATAAAGGCATAAATGACAGTCATGTCATGATGACCTTTAACCTACTTAATGGAAACTTTTAAGTAGCATCCTGAAATTCTTAGCATCACTGGCACCTGATTTTGACCTCCCAGATATTAAAATATAAATAGGCCACCGATGCACTCCTGGATCAAACTTGGATCTTCCAGAGCTCTCTGCTGGTGATGCCAGCAAGGTTTGGGTATGAAGGGCATCCTAGTTAAAGCACACCAGTTGTCCTTGGTACCTGATGTTTTGATTTTTAAAAATCTATTACTTAGAACATGATCTAAATTTTTGAAATTTTGTTATTCAAGTCAATATTCTAGTATGTATATGCACACATGTGTGCACATATGTACATAGACACAGTGTAGTTGTACTTTCAAAAATTTAGAAATGTATCTACCTATCTATCTAAAATAAAATCTCAAATAATGCATCCCACAAGTTTTCTGTCTTTGTGGGTATTCACAGAAGCACCTCCATGAAATTTGGAACTGTGTTTCACTCATTCACTCAACCAGTATTAATTAAGCACCTATTACGTCACAAGAGTGATTTTTTAAATGCTTGAGACAGATCAGTGAACAAAACAGACTAAGATCCTAGACCTTATGGAGCTTACATTCTTGTGGAGGAGACAGAAAAATACCAAAACTAATTGCATCATATGCAAGAAGATGGTAAGCGCTCTGGAAAATATACTAGGAGAGAGTAAGAGGAATCGGAGATGCCCAGAGTAGAGGGGGGACAGACAGGCTATCCTGAGACAGTCACATGGAGGCATCTAAGTTAGCCACGCAGGTACATGGGGGAGGAGCCTCTGGGAAGCAGAACAGCCGAGAAAAAGTCTGTGGATATCTGGAGTGTTTTCAGAGTAGAAAGGAGGCCAGGCCCAGCTGGCATGGCTCAGTGGTTGAGCGTCAGCCTATGAATCAGAAGGTCACAGTTCAATTGCTGATCAGGGCGCATGCCCAGGTTTCAGGCTCCACTGTACTTTATTATTACATTTTTTTTGGAATGTAATAAGTAGTCCCTGAAGATATTCCAGGAGAAAGGGGTTCCAAAATCAAATAAGTCCTCATTTAGCAGATTCACAGATCACAACCCACGTGTGAAAGTCTCAGAGAAATTACCCAGGAAATGACATGTTTTACCTGAGCATTTTGAGAATTTACCCAAGCACACAGCCATTTCTTTTTCCCACTCCCGCATACTTTTGCCACATTTCAGACAGCATATTCTATAGAACATACATTGAGAAAAGATGACCCGTATGAGTTGGCAACCAGTGGCCTCCAGAATGACAACCCCCCAGGTCCCCAACCCTGCCATTTCTGGACCACTCTGAATTCAGGTCATCTTCTCCATTGGGTGGAATAAAATCCACTGCCTTGAAATTTCTGCCTACAGACCCTAGTTTTACCTTGGGACCATATAGAATACTCTTGGGCTAGGAAGGACTGCAGGATTTTTAATCATATAGAATTCAGTCTGGCTTCATCACTTAATTACTAGCTGGGCAATTACTAAGACTCTGAATTTTAGTTTCCTTGTCTAAATCATCTGCCTTGTAAGGTCCTCCAATTAAGACTTGCCTCTCCAAAAGCCCTGGTCCAGATGGTTTCACGGGGAAATTTCACCAAACATTCAATGAAGAACTAACACCTATCCTCCTCAAACTATTGCAAAAAATTCAAGAGGAAGGAACACTTCCAAGGTCTTTCTATTAGGCCAGCATTATCCTAATTCCCAAATCAGATAAAGACACTACAAAGAAAGAGAATTACAGGCCAATACCCTGGATGAACATAGATGCTAAAATCCTCAACAAAATATTAGCAAATCGGATCCAGCAATACATTAAACAGATCACACACCATGGTCAAGTGGGATTTATTCCAGGGATGCAAGACTGGTACAATAATCGCAAATCAATAAATGTGATACATCACATAAACAGATTGCTAGACAAAAACATGATCTTATCAATTGATACAGAAAAAGAATTCAACAAAATCCAACACCCTTTTGTGATAAAAACTCTCAGCAAGGTGGTAACAGAGGGATCATAATAAAAGCCATACATGACAAACCTACAGCCAACATCATACTCAATGGGCAAAAAACTAAAACATTTCCCTTAAGAACAGGAACAAGACAGGGATGCCCACTTTCACCACTCCTGTTCTACATAGTACTGGAAGTGCTAGCCATTGTGATCAGATAAGAAGAAGATATAAAAGGCATCCAAATTGGAAAGGAGGAAGGAAAACTCTCATTCACAGATGACATGATATTGTACATAGAAAACCCTAAAGACTCCATCAAAAAACTACTAGATTTAATAAATGAATTCAGCAACATAGTAGGATAAAAAATTAACACCTAGAAATCTATGGCATTTTTATACTCCAACTAGAGGCACAAAATTCATGCACGGGGGCGGGGGGTGTCCCTCAGCCCAGCCTACACCCTCTCTAATCTGGGACCCCATGAGGAATATCCGACTGCCCGTTTAGGCCTAAATGGGCAGTCAGACATCTCTTTCACAATCCAGGACTGCTGGCTCCCAACTGCTCACCTGCCTGCCTTCCTGATTGCCCCTAACCGCTTCTGCCTGCCAGCCTGATCACCCCCTAACCACTCAATTGCCAGCCTGATTGATGCCTAACTGCTCCCCTGCCAGCCTGTTTGCCCCTAACTGTCCTCCCTTGCAGGCCTGGTCACCCCCAACTGCTCTCCCCTGCAGACCTGGGTCCCCCCCAACCGCCCTTACCTGCAGGCCCGGTCACCCCCAACTTCCCTCCTCTGCCGGCCTGGTCACCCCTAACTACCCTCCCCTGCTGGCCTGATCGCCCACAACTGCCCTCCCTTGCAGGCCTGGTCCCTCCCAACTGCCCTCCCTTGCAGGCCTGGTCCCTCCCAACTGCCCTCCCCTGCTGGCCATCTTTTATCCACATGGGGGCAGCCATCTTGTATATTGGAGTGATGATCAATCTGCATATTACTCTATTATTAGATAGGATAGAGGCCTGGTGTATGGGTGGGGGCCATCTGGTTTGCCCTGAAGGGTGTCCCGGATCAGAGTGGGGGTTCCCTTGGGGCATGGGACAGCCTGGGTGAGGGGCCTGTGGTGATTTGCAGGCTGGCTACGCCCCCCGGCAACCCAAGTGGAGGCCCTGGCATCTGGGATTTATTTATCTTCTATAATTGAAACTTTGTAGCCTTGAGTGGAGGCTTGGGCCCGCCAGGGTGTGTGGAAAGCTTGGCTTCCTCCATTTCCAGGGAAACCCAAGCCTCCCTCCTGCTAGCTCTGTGGCTGCAGCCATCTTGGTTGGGGTTAATTTGCATACTCGCTCCTGATTGGATGGTGGGCGTGGCTGGTGGTGTAGCAGAGTGATGGTTAATTTGCATATTACTCTTTTATTAGATAGGATAATGAAATCTCAGAAAGAGAAACTAAAAAACAATCCCATTTACCTTTGCAACAAAAAAAAAAAGTAATATACTTAGGAATAAATTTAACTAAGGAGGTAAAAGAGATAGAAGATATAAACAAGTGGAAGAATATACAGTATTCATGGATTGGTAGAATCAACATCATTAAAGTATCCACACTACCCAAAGCAATCTATAGATTCAATGCAGTCCCTATTAAAATACTAACAGCATATTTCACAGATCTAGAACAAACACTCCAAAAATGTATATGGAACCAAACAAACAAACAAAAAAAACCGAATAGTCACAGCAATCTTGAGAAAGAAGAACAAAGTTGGAGGAATCACAATACCAGATATCAAGTTATATTATAAAGCCACTGTACTCAAAACAGCCTTGTACTGGCCCCAAGAACAGGCATGTAGATCAACAGAACAGAACAGAGAGAGAGCCCAGAAATTGACCCAAGCCATTATGCTCATTTAATATTTGACAAAGGAGGCAAGAGCATGCAATGTAGTAAGGACAGTCTCTTCAATAAATGGTGTTGGGAAAATTGGACAGATACATAGAAAAAAATGAAACTCTACCACCAACTTACACCATACACAAGAATAAACTCAAAATGGATAAAAGACTTAAATGTAAGACGCAAAAACCATAAAAATCTTAGAAGAAACCATAGGTAGCCAAATCTCAGACATGTCTTGTAGCACTATGTGTGCCGATACATCTCCTAGGACAAAGGAAACAAAAGGGAAAATAAACAAATTGGGCTGCATCAAAATAAAAAGATTCTACACATAAAAAGGAACCATCAAAAAAATGACAAAAGGGCCCACTACATGGGAGAACATATTTGCCAATGATACATCCAATAAGGGGGTAATTTCCAAAACATACAGGGAACTCATACAACTTAACAAAAGGCAGACAATCCAATCAAAAAATGGGCAAAGGACCTAAATAGACACTTCTCCAAAGTGGACATATGGAAGGCCCAGAGAGATATGAAAAAATGCTCTAAGTCACTAACCATCCAAGAAATGCAAATCAAAATGACAATGAGGTATAACCTCACACCTGTCAGAATGGCTATCATCAACAAATCAACAAAGGACAAGTGCTGGTGAGGATGTAGAGAAAA
Organism: Cnephaeus nilssonii; assembly: GCF_951640355.1. Classification (NCBI taxonomy): domain Eukaryota; kingdom Metazoa; phylum Chordata; class Mammalia; order Chiroptera; family Vespertilionidae; genus Cnephaeus; species Cnephaeus nilssonii. The sequence goes on along the minus strand of NC_137092.1, from coordinate 28,733,007 downwards.
GGGAAGCCTCGTGCACTGCTGGTGGGAATGCAGACTGGTGCAGCCACTGTGGAAAATAGTATGGAGTTTCCTCAAAAAAACTAAAAATGGAACTCCCATTTGACCCAGTGATCCCACTTCTAGGAATATATCCCAAGAAATACCAATCAGAAAGGATATATGCACCCCTATGTTCATAGCAGCGCAATTTACAATAGCTAAGATTTGGAAACAGTCTAAGTGCCCATCAGCAGATGAGTGGATTAGAAAACTGTGGTACATCTGCACAATGGAATACTGTGCTGCTGTAAAAAAGAAAGAACTCTTACTATTTGCAACAGCATGGATGGACATGGAGAGCATTATGCTAAACGAAATAAGCCAGTAGGAGAAAGATAAATATCACATGATCTCACTCATTTGTGGAATCTAATGAACAACATAAACTGATGAACAAAAATAGATCTAGAGACATAAAAGCATTGAACAGACTGTCAAACCTCAGAGGGAAGAGAGGGAAGGCTAGGAGGTGGGAAGAAATTAACCGAAGAACTTGTAGGCATATATGCATAACCCATGGACACAGATAATAGTGTGGTGAAGGCCTAGGGCAGGGGAGTAGGGGGTGGGCCAGAAGAGGTCAATGGGGGGAAAAGAGGGGACATATGTAATACTTTCAACAATAAAGATGGGGGGAAAAAAAAAGACTTTCCTCTCTAGCGCTTCCACGTAAGTGTTTCCCCTACATCCTCAAACACCTGTCCTGAATCCTGGACTGGAGTTCAGGCTTTATTTGCTTCCTGTTCTCCTGGGTGGCGCCATTCTTAATAACCAAGCTTTCTCTACTGCAATTCTCCATGTTTAGTGTTTGGCTCTGTAGAGCCCCGGGTTCGAACTCTTTCTACTCTGTAACAACGTGGAAGTCCTTATTGCAGGCGCATCTCCTGTGCTTTGGTAGGTCTGTCTGTTAGGAAAGGCATCCCTCACTGTGTCTATCATGCCTTCCTCCTGGTTCTCTCCTCTGGAACCACACAGAACAATTTTTATCCTGTTCTATCTCAAATTGGTCTCACTCCACCATTTATTTCTTTGCAACAAGTGAGCAGATCTGAAGGAGCCATCTGAGGATTCCAGCTTCCAGAAGGTTCCTCTTCTTTCCTCAGCAACTGGAGTGCACCATACAGTTTGACAGGGCAACTTCCCTTGGTTTTCTCTTTTAAATAAAAATGTTCTATTATGATCACATTCATCAAGTATAGTTCTACTAGGCAGGCTTGTTAGGTGGTGACCAGCCCTTTACTAGGAGAGAGTTCTGGCTGGGGTGGTCTTTAAGCCCAACCTCAAGTCAGCATTAGCTGCTGCTTAGAAAAAGGTTGCAAAACACCATCCCTAATGATTTAACAGCTTGTTCCCCAAAACACATTAACCTAGGGAGCTTTTAAATATGAAGAAATAATTACACCAACTCAGTATTGTCCTTCTTCAAAATTACATCACATCAGGGCTCCACTAGGTAAATTAATTTAGTAAAAGAACACACGTCTTCTAAAAATGAAAAACTGTACCCAGTGAAATGTTATTTCCAGTTGATGGCAGGAGGGTGGACAGAGGGGAAGGAAGAATTAATGAAAATATTCTACTTTCCCAAATGAACACTTTGAGTGGCCTTACCCCAGCCAAATTAATTCACTATTATTTGCATTTCTAACTTGTTTTTATCATCTCCAAACCAGTTGGGGTCAGATTGGGATTGGGGGGACTGGAAGATGCCTTGGGAACAATATGCTCTAGCCCAACCACAAGAGTCTGCATAAGCCTAGAACATAGAAGCCCATAGAATCCCCAAACGCTGTGGGTCTGCATTTGGTCGGGGCGGACAGGAATGGCTTTGCCTCTACTTGAAGAGGAATTAAGATTTGGGGACAAGAAAAAAATAGCCTTCTAAGAGTCTATAACATCATCTCAAATTCCACCATTAAATATTTTGGAGACTTGTTGAAATTTTAAGTAGATAAGGATATCTGGGTCATTTACACTTGAATGAAAGTGAGTTTAATGGAATCTCCTCTCCAGCCCAAACAAGACCCTGGGCAATTTCAGGCCACAGGGCATGTAGTGGGAAGGGCCTTGCAGGAAGGAAATGGAGAGGCACACTTCACACAGCTTCGTCCCAGCCAAGGCTAAAAGGGCAACTCTGGGACTCCCAGGTCTGCTGGCCTCCTGGGGAGAACCCTGTCCACCTCCAGCCCCTGCTGTAAAGTGGGGCAGAGCGGACCTCAGAGACAGCCTAGGCCTGGGGGGACACTGAGAGCGCTGACCAAGCAAATGGGGAGCCACTGGGCCTGCTTGAGCTGGAGCAGATTTTTGTGGAATCAGTCGCTACCCAGTAGCTCTTGGGTGCCATGAGACTTCATTTTTTCCATTGCTGTTTCCTTTGCTACAAAGAATCTCTCTGCCTTTTGGCCACCTTTTGAAGTTACCGGCAGGGCGTAGCTGCATATCCGTACTTTTATAGGCTTCCTAATGACCTGCTTAATTATTTGCTTTCTTTAGGGCTAGATTTGCAGCTGATAGGCCCTGGGAGTCTGGGCTCTGAAGCAGTCTGGTCTCCCTGATGAGTCCAGCAGAGTTCCAGGCATCTTCATCACTGAATTCCAAGAGACTGTCTCCCTGGGGCACCCAGGCTTGAGCGTGAAGCTTTATTTGTGTTTTATTTATTCATTAGATTGGCAGAGGCCTTCTCTCCAGGGAGCTCTAGGTGCCCAACATGAAATTAGCATCTACATTTCCCAACAAAGTTGACTGATTTGGAATCCTCTGCAGCCTTCCCTGTGTTCTGAGGTTTAAACAGAGCTGGAAACCAAGAACACTTAAATGACAAAAGCCTACCAACTTTTCCACCCATGCTCTTGGCAGAAATTGCTATTGCAGTATAGATGGGGTTTTTTCCTTCTGAGTATGGACACAGTCTCTGAATTTTTCTTAATATAGTGTTCAAGGCAGCAACTGGGATCTGTCCAAGATGTTTGAGTTGGGATCTCTCTGCCATTCTTCATCTCAATCCTTCACATTTCCAAAGCCACTGGGAAGTGGTGACAAACCCTTTCTTAGATTTCTCTGTGGAGTAGAGAGCTGGCCAGAGTCCACTTTGGATATTCACTCTCCAGAGGGTGTCTTAAGAGTGTATTTGGTAAAATACACACTAACGTTAAATCTGTGAATGCGTTTCTTGGACTTTCTTTTAATCCTCACGTGTTTGCATCTAACATGCCTAGGGCAGTGTCTGGCATAACAGGCACTAAATCAAATGTGTATCAATTAGCTGTGATGAGCATGGGGGGTTCATTCAACTTTTTTTTTTTCCCTTGCTGTAGCCCACTTACTTCTTTACCTCAAAATTAGATTATGTAGAAATCCAGGTCTACATAAAAACAGAGCTTCCCTGAATTCTTGACTATTTAATTCTTATTTTATCAGGAGCTCCAAGAGAATAAATTTCATTGAAAGTGGCATTTCTTGTCTCCCTCCCTGCTTCCTCCTCTGTCTCTGTGCATTGTTATGGATTCTATTTTCTGGTTGAATTTGACACCTAATAGTCATCAGCTGATTGCATCCAATTAGCAGCCATTATATTCTTCAGTTACGTTCTGTTTGGACATGAGTTTATTGATCTGGTAAGATTTCATTCTTCAGAAACATAAACAACATGCCATTTAATTCAGCCTCAGTGCTGTCTCTAAGCACCAGGAAACAGGCATTTAAAGAGGCAGTGTAAGGGAGGGAGAGGATGAGGGAGGAAGGCTATCTATTACCTCTTTCGAAGAAGAGGGGGAAGACACCGGGTTAAACCTTGATCACTATCATTTCACCTTTGGACTTTTATTAAAACTGTTTGACAGAGATGTGTTGGCAGATGGAGTAGGAAGATAAATGGGCCTGTGTGAATAGGTTTAATATCAAAAGTGGAGAGGAGACACGGCACATTTTCCCATCCAGAAATTGTTCACGTCCACAAGATTTGCAGGTTGCTGCTGGTGATCCTGTCTGGCTCAGGGGGCCAAAAGGTGAACATGATTGAGGTACCTTTTGCTATGAATATTTCACAGCCTGAGTATCCCTTTTTCACTTGGGGCTGTGTGCTGACTGAGGGCTTCTTCAGGATGAGTCCTCAGTTGACTGATGAATACAAAACGCCTCTCTGAACAAAAGGCATTCAAGATTCGCTGAAGACAAGACAACCTACTTTGGTTTCTGTGTCTGGTACCGGGGTATCAGCGGAGATAAAACACTGAGTGACAGGGAAGCGAAATACAGAATAACACAATCTATTGTTCTCCCATTGACTGTAAGTATAATGGGAAAGTTAGCGAGTCACCGTAATGTCAGGGACCGCTGTGAACTTGGGAGAACTCAAGGATCAGAAAGTAACATGAAACAAGGAGGGAAATGCAGATAATATTGGGTTACTGAACACTCTCAAATTGTACTGAAACGCATCCCATCCCTTTGGAGGGGGCATGTTTTTGACAAGGAAGACAATGGGAAGGAACTGGCAGCTGTAACAATATCACCATTTTCTTTTACTACGGGCCGTAATGTGAACTTCTTAGAAGACACCTTCTTTCACCACGGCTTTGTTGTACAGTCTATTGAGGAGCCCAGAGACCAAAGTCGCTGCCTTGTTCCGGGGCCCGTCTAAAACCAAGGAACCTGGCTCTGCCAGCCAACGCCAGCTGCTCTGCTGTGAATTACGGAGCAGGTTTGCAGCCCAGGGTGGAGGAAAGGAACTGAGAGGGAATGCGAGAAGCAGAGAGGGAACAGGCAGGGTGAAGAATTTGGAGCAAGGGAGTGAAAGAGTAGGAGGGAAAAAAATGAAGGTGGTGGAGGAAAAGAAATGGAATTTTCATAGTGGGAAGAGACTGTGTATACCATTCCCAGGTCTGAGTAAAGTTCCCCTCCAACACAATCAAACAAAACAACAAAAAAAGAACTGAATCACCTTTGGAGTGATTTTCTTGGAGCCAGAAATCTACTCTCAGATTAACTATTTTCTGGGGGGAAAATTTAGCTAATGCTTAGTAACATTTTTAAAATCTGTGACATTCCTGCACTAAAACATCCTTTCCCAAACACACGCAATGAGGAAAACACCTACTTACAACTCATAAGAATGCTGATGAAGGCTATGAACTCTCTCTTGTAGAAAAATGAACATACAGATATCTAATTTTGCACACAAACTCTGCGTTCACACACTCCCAAAGTCCATTTACTATAAACCTCTCAGAATTCCACAGACATAGGTTCAGAATTGCTATTCCAGAGTGTCTAACAAACACCTGGCATGGAATAAGTGCTGAATAAACTCTTACAGCTTTGAATTATGCAATATTCTGGTCAACTGAATATTCTAGTTCGCTAAAGTGTACCGCGTGTGCCTTCACTACTGATTGTCAAGGGACTAGAGATAAGTACAATGTTTTCAATATCAAAAGCATACTCATTGCAATAAAAACCTTTATGGTTTTGGATGATCCAGAAGGCAGATTTTCATGACTGCACGCCCCCTTTTCATAGTAGATGAAAAGCCCAACTGTTGTTAAAATTAATCTCGGGTCAGATGGACCATTACTGAGCTTTAGGCTTGTTTATATATAAAATATTATTTCTTTCCAATGTCATCTCTTAACTAGGTATATGAAGGTTTTTTTAGGTGTCTGGATTCAATTTGGCAGTTTCTTAAACTCCAGTCTATGACTGATATATACTAGTATATATTTCCTGAAGGAGGAAATTCTAGAATTCACCATGCTACTGCTAAAACCTTTCTTGAGACAGTTCATTTAGGAAGACTGGTTCCCATGGGACCCACCTCTTGGAGTTAGTTGAGTGTGTTAAAGATATTTATTTCCAGACAAATTGGCGTATAAATATGAACCAGCCCGTGAAAGGCAGTCCATCAGACAAATCTTGAGGGAACTATTCTTTCTACTTTAGGGACTCATGTTATGAAAGATCTAATAGGTAGCTCCTATTCCTACCACCAGCTTTGTGTATTTTAGCTAACACTGAATGTGACCATTCCTCCTAACTTACTTAATACACCAGTCCCCAAGGGCTTATAAACCCTTAATTGGACAGTTAATATTAGGACATTAAGAAGATTGACACAGGGAGAGAGGCTTTATAACCATGAGGGACATTTTATTGGCTGAGGCTTTCTGAAAGCACCATTTTAATTATCTCTCGAGTAGTTTCCCTTGTCCTATCAGCCATCAAGAGGTAAGAGACGAGATGAAGAGTTAGCCACGTTGAATAAGCGTGGACTTCATGCTCCAAGTCTTCATTAAAGAAGAACTTATTGGAATGAATGAAGAAGATGAAGCTGTAGTCAGGGTAACAGGAAATAAAAATACAAAAGTCCACTGAAGGACTTTAAATCCTCATGCAAGCCTCTTGTTTCAAGTGCATTGTTTAAAGTGTCCTGAAACATTGCAATTTTCTCTTTATTTCTGGAAATTTTAGTTGCTGTTAGCTTCTGACTACTACTTACACTAAAATCCTTTAGAAAACACGCAAAGGCTGTGTTCTTCAGGGGGAGAAGAACAGGGAATCTGTTCTGTGGTGTTTGTAGGAGATGGAGCCATCACTGGCTGGGAAGCTGGCAAGCATGAATACCAGTACTCAGGGTGGGGAAGAGTTGGTGTGAGACCAGCAAGTTGGTCACTAGAAGACAGTCTACGGCAAAGAATGCTCCAGCTCACCACGGTTCCCAACCCCTCCATGGCGGTCACTTCTCCCCACCTCCCAGACCTAGGTCTGAAACGCTTCATAGGTCGGATGAACCTCAGACTCAGCCAGCAGCTGCTGTCAGAACAGGAAGTTGGGTGAGACCAACCCGAGACGCCTATTAAATCGAGAAAACCTCCCAAAGGGGCTCAAGGTCTTTATAGCAAGAACATCTTGCTTCTGGATTTAATACAGAATTGGAGAATGTGAGTGTCAGGCACAAGGGCTGCCAAAGAGCCCAGAGGGAAGAAGCTCTAATGTGAGTTCCAGCCCCGGCCCTTCCACCCAGACCCCTTCCCCAGCGGAAGTGCATCTGGCGCTTCCTGACCGAATCATTTTAGCACTTTCCTTCCTGCAGCTCTTCTGCTTATCTTGACTATCATTCCAGAAGGCTTTACAGTCCCTCCTTGGAGCAACGATACCCTGAGAGATTGGGGAAACTTCGGGGGGGGGACTATAAAGAGATGAATCAGCACACTTGATGGGGTTGATGGCAACGCGGGCCAACTGGCAGAGCTTCTTCTGATTGAGGGAGATGTGCGGTTGTCCTTCACCTTCTTGGTCTCATCTGGTTGTTGGTGAGGACTTAGTTTCCATCATGCATCCCAACACATCCCAAAATTGGAATGCCAGCTCCTCCACTCACCTCCCTGGACCTCCATCTCCCTTTCTTTCCTTTCCCACCTTGCTGACTGACATTTACTGAATAGTTACTCAAGGGGCGAGCACTGTTAGAAGCACTTTACATACATTAACTCACGTAATCCTCACAACAACCTTATGTAGATTAGAATTTGTGAGCCCCATTCTACAGATGAAGACACCGAGGCACAGAAAGTCTGAGTAACTTACCCCAAGTCACACAGGTAGCAGATGACGGAGCAGGGGTTTGAATCCAAGTAGTCAGCCTCTACCCTCCATGTTCTGATTCTGCTTTGCCTTGCTTCTGTAGGATTAAGTGAGAGATAAATAAATCTATAGATAAATATCCTATTATACACTTATAAAACATACAGAAATCAGAAATTACACAGAAGAAATGATAAAAATACATACATTCAAATAATTATCCCTACTCTTCAAGAGACTATCTTGCTCACTCTACATTGTAGACCACTGAGAAGCTCACATTATTCTATCTGGCCCACAAAGACTGAAGAGAGCGCGCTGACCATCAGATTACCTCACTTCATCATAATGATTTACTCCTTATCCCTTCAGTCCAGGTTCTAATCCATGGAGTCTGAACCGGGAAGGAAGACCCTATTCTCCCTTACACGGGAGTAAATGAACAGCTGTATTACCCTGTAACTACACCACATCTGGCTAAACCCAGCCAAGCCAAATGGCATTAGGCTGGCTGCTAACTTCTGGGGCCTTCTGTCCCCAGGAGACTCTGGGTGAGGGAGTGGTACCAAGAGGGGGATGCTGCCTTAGGCTTCCTCATTCAAAGATGGAGCTGTGACAGGGGCTCCCTGTAGCTTAGTCTCCCAAACCCCATGGCACACTCAGGCATGATCTCCCCTTCTCCCTGAAGCACCTTCCCACTCCTGGACCACCCTGGCCACTCAGGAGGGAGGCACTGTGCAGAAGCCAGAGAAGGGAGGTAGGGGAAGGCTGCCCCACAGGGCTGAAGGGCAGCTGTTTATATTATAATTAAGGTTTCACAGCATAAACTGAAATGTAGCTCGACTATTCCAACAAGGCACTGGAGGTAATTACACTGCTAGAGGCGGACTCCCCTGCCAATTATTTCCCTCCCTAATTGAATAACTTAGGCCACATTGTAGTGAGGCAGGCAAAGGGAGAGGCTACTTTCAAATATGGATGTTCCTTCAGAGGCCTCCAAACAGCTCAAAGCTGAACACACCCTTTTCCTAACCTCCTTAGAGGATAACATGGTATAGAGGATAAGAATGCAGTTCCTGGACTCCCAGTATTTACTGGCTTGGGCAGATTACTTAAACTCTGTGAGGGTTCCCTCATCTATAAAATGGGTCTAATTGAAGTACAGACTTCATAGCACTGTTGTGGGGATTAAGTACATATAATAATCCCGGCACACAGAACACATTGAATGCAGCCGAGTGGGCACCTGTAGAGGAGCAGGTCCTTTTATCTTTCCTGAACAGATAGGTAAACTGAGGCAGAAAGCACACCTAGTCTCACATGGAATAGCACTAGATAAAATGATGCTTTCTTGGCTCAAAAGGAGTGATCTCCTTTGAGTTATAGAGGAAATGGCCTCCCCCAAGAAAGTTGGATGGATCTTTAAGATATATAGACCCTGGAGGGAAAACCAAGATCGGGGAGTAGGTAAATACCGGTACAGCCTCCTACAACCACATCAAAATTACAACAAAAATACAAGACAACCATCATTCAGAACCACCTAAAATCTGGCTGAATGGAAGTCCTACAACTAGAGAAGTAAAGAAGAAAGCACATTAAGACTGATAGGTGGGGTGGAGGTGCAGAATGGGCTGGTCCGACACCCACGTGCGGCATGTTTTTAATCGGGAGTGACATCTCTGCTGTGGAGTCCTCCCTGGGGAGCAAGGGTCTCAGTCCCAAACCAGACCCCCAGCCCAGGGTTCCAGAGCTGGGAAGAGAAGTCCCCATAACTTTGGGCTGTAAAAGCCAGCGGGGACTATGTCTGAGTGACATGGAGGCTGCTGGAAACCCAGGCAGTACTCTTAAAAGGCCAGCACATGGACTTATACAGTCCCACTTCCTCTGAGCTCCAGTGCTGGGCAGCAGCTTTGGGGGATCCAGGGATACACAGAGAGGAACTAGATTGTCTGGCATTGGAGCAGGAACTCAGGGGTGGCTTTCTCCCAGAGTGGGGTGCTCACAGGTATCATTGTTCCTATTCTGGGACTTTCCCTATTGCAGAACTAACTGGCAGACATACCTGAGTTTCATCAGCATGGCCCACACTATTTGCTCTGCCCTGGTGATTCGCTGAGACCCCACCCCATACAATTTGCAGCCCCACCCAAGCTGTTTGCAGTGGCTTTTCCATATGAATGGCCTGTCCTGGCTCAGGCTTCACACTTTGCTAAAATCTCTCAAACAAGCACCAGCTGGTGTCAGCATGTCCCAAACCTATCCATAAAAGGCCCAAGACCTGGCACTAGCACAGCCTGCCTTGCTTCATAGCTGGGCCTCGCCTGGGCACTTCTGAGCCCAATATAAGAAGGAGCCATTTGAAGATCTCTCTGTAGCTCCTGCCAGGTGGCCCCAGGCAGTGGCTGACCGTGCACCTCCCAGGAGGCCCCAGAGCCAGTGCACTCAGTGGGCAACTTTAAACCATACCAGATTACAACTCTACACATCCACAAGCAACACACTCAAGGGGCAGACTCAGTGAGTACCAAAGCCCCACTGAAGCAAGTCCTGCTCCATTGGGGTGTTTCCTGCATAGCAACTCTCCCACTGTAGTTGCAGCTGGTCCTCATAGCCAATTGGCCTGAAGGTCAATTCCTCCCAGTGAATGCCAACAGCAATCAAGGCTCAACTACAATAAGACTGTGCACACAGCCCACACAGGAGTGCACCTAGAGTGCCCAGCATGGGTGACTGGGGAGGCTGAGCCACTGTGCCCTACAGGATAACTACTACGCAGGGCCACTGCACCAATTCCAGGAAACATAGCAGCCACCTAATACATAGAAACAATCACGGGGAAGCAGCCAAAATGTGGGGACAAAGAAACATGTCACAAATGAAAGAAATGAAATGGAAGCAAGCAAACTACTGGATACAGAGTTCAAAACAATGGTTATAAGGTCACTCAAGGATTTAATGAGAGCTTCAAGGGACTTGGTAAGACTGTCAAGGATCTTAATGAACATTTCAAAGACATGAAAAAGGACAAGTCAGAAATTAAGCATACACTAACTGAAATAAAGGATAATTTATAGGGATTCAACAGTAGAGTAGACGATTCCAAGAATCAAATCAATGATTTGGAATGTGATGAAGAAAAAAATACCCAATCAGAAGAGGAAAAAAAAGAATTAAAAAATATGAAGATAGTGTAAGGAGCCTCTGGAACAACTTCAAGCACACCAACATTTGCATTATGAGGGTGCCAGAAGGAGAAAAGAGAGAGAGCAAGATACTGAAAACTTATTTGAAGAAATAATGACAAAAACTTCCCCCACATGGTGAAAGAAATAGACTTACAAGAAGTCCAAGAAGCACAGAGAACCCCAAACAAGAGGAACCCAAAGAGGACCACACCAAGACACATCATAATTAAAATGCCAAGAGTTAAAGACAAAGAAAATCTTAAAGCAGCAAGTGAAAAACAGTCAGTTACCTACAACGAAGCTCCCATATGACTGTCAGCTGATTTCTCAACAGAAACTTTGCAGGCCAAAAGGGAATGGCAAGAAAATTTCAAAGTGATCAAAAGCAAGGACCTACAACCAAGATTACTCTACCCAGCAAAATTATCATTTAGCAGTGAAGGTCAGATAATGAGTTTCACAAACAAGAAAAAGCTAAAAGAGTTCATCACCACCAAACCAGTATTACATGAAATGTTTAATGGTATTTTTTAAGAAGAGGAAGAAGAAAAACAAAGATAAAAAATATGAACAATAAAATGGCACTAAATACATCTCTATCAACAATTGAATCTAAAAATCAAAATAAACGAACAAGGAATCTAATGAACAAAATAAACTGATGAATCAGAGGCATGGAAACCTGGAACAGACTGACAAATTTCAGAGGGAAGGGGGGAGGGAGGGTGGGAAGAGATTAACCAAGATCTTATATGCATATATGCATTACCTATGGACACAGACAATAGGTCTTAATGAGCATTTCAAAGACATGAAAAAGGACTAGTCAGAAATTAAGCATACACTAACTGAAATAAAGAATAATTTATAGGGATTCAACAGTAGAGTAGATGATTCCAAGCAAAGGCCTGGGGCAGAGCGGGAACCTGGTGGAGGGAGAAAATGGGGGGGAAAGAAGGGATATTCGTAATACTCTCAACAATAAAGATTTTTTTTTAATTAAAGAAGATATAAATAAAAGGAAACATCCCCTCCTCTACCACCCCACAGAAAAAAAAAAAAGATATACAGTCCCTGAAAGGGTTCACCACTCTCCCCTTCTCAGGATTCACACAAAGTACTAGTACCAAAGTACACGCTGTACCCTGGTACCTACCCAGTCCGAGGGCAAGCCCATGATTAATGGCACATATATTTGTAGGGTGCTTTCTCTATTAACATTTTTTAAAATATATTTTATTGATTTTTTTATAGAGAGGAAGGGAGAGGGATAGAGAGCCAGAAACATCAATGAGAGAGAAACACCGACCAGCCGCCTCCTGCACAACCCCCACCGGGGATGTGCCCGCAACCAAGGCACATGCCCTTAACCGGAATCGAACCTGGGACCCCTCAGTCCGCAGACCGATGCTCCATCCACTGAGCCAAACCGGTTTCGGCTCTATTAACATTTTATTCTACTTTGCATCCATTATTTCCATTGACCCTCACCTGGAAAAGAAAAGCATCACTTCTAGTTGACAAATGAGAAGCTGGAGCCCGAGAGAGATTAAATGAATCACATAAGCTCAACCAAGGACTAAATCCAGTTCTTCTGCCTCCAGTTTCCCCCACTGCTCCACAGGGTGAGGGTCAATTCCCTCCCAGAGTTAACCACACACTCCCTTCCCAATGTCTAACCCCTTGGCCATTGACATCACAGTGTTTGAAACATCTCAAAAGCCAGAGATAGGAATTCTCAAAATTTGGGGTGCATATGAGTCTTTTGAAGAACATGTTTAAAAATGCAGGTTCTGTGGCCATACTCCCAAGTGTTCTGATTCCCTGGGTCTAAGAGGGGGGTCCAGGAGACTGAAGTTTAGCAATTTAACAAAGTTTCCAGGTATTTCTGATTTCAGTGGTTCAAGGATCAGGCTCCGAGAAACACTAAAAAAAGAACCAAGGATGAACAGCAGGGGCCTCTGAAACTCCACCTTGTGGCCTCAGTTCATTGCCTTAAATTTTCTGAACTTCAGTTTCCTTAAATGCGAATGCAGATAATACTATTTACCTTAGAGGGGTTTTGTGACAATTAAATGAGATGGTGCATGGAAGGTGCTGAGTACAACGCCTGGTACATAGAAAGTGCTCGGTCATGTTAGTAATTGCAAGCATTACTGCTGCTGTTGTCATTAATATTGAAATACAGCCAAGCCCAGTGTAACTCATGGGGTAAATGACGATAGCTAATACCTTATCATTTGGAATCATTAAATTTATAGAAAATTGGGATATAAAAGAAACCTAAATGGGATTTGATAAATTTAAATCAGTTTTAATGAGCGGCTCACTTAGCTGCCTTGGTGAGGGGCTATTGGTAGATAAACTACTGTTTGGACAAACAGGAGTTGTTCTCTAATTGGCAGACACTGGTTAGGAAAGGGAGGCCCTTGATGGATGTGCCGAGAGGTGCTTCTTGAGAACTGGCTTTAAATTGATGTGGTCTGCACACAACAATCAACAGCAGACACCACTTATGTGGACGAGGATGGTAGACCGCATGCCCAGTCATGCCCAATTCCTCCTAACTCTCCTCTGTTCTCCAGGAGTTTTCACTGGGTGACTTGGGCCAATGTCTGGTGGTGCCCTCTGTGTCCTCTGACCACTCAGTAGCATTTGACGCAGTATATACTCTGGCTCTCCTCCTTCTATATTTAGTTTCCAGGGACCACAAGTGCCTGGTTTTCTTCCTAATCCCAGGACACTCCTTGGCTCTGTCATCCTCCTCTTCCAAATGCCTAATAGTTGGAGTAAGTAGGGGCTCAGTCCTTGGACCTCTTCTTTATTAATGTATCTCCCTTTGTCATTTCTCTCATTCGTGGACTTAAATATCAGGTTGAATCTTAAGAAACATCTGATATTCAATCTTTTTCAAGTACAAAAATGGCGATTTCAATGCTATGTCTATGCTAACTCCCAAATTCATGTCTCCATCCCCAGACCTCTCCTGAAGCTCCAGCCTCACTTACCCAACTGCCTAACCGACACCTCCACTTGGATGTCTAGAAAGCATCTGCAGGTTAACACAGGCAGTTCAGAGTGCAATTCTAGGTTTCCCTGCCAGGTTTGCTCCCCTTCCAGTCTTCCCACCAGCTTAGGACAACTTCCAGTTGTAGAGACCAAAAATCTTACAGTCTTCCTAGCCTCTTCTTTCTATCACACGCTACAGAAGTCAGTCTGTTAGCTCTAACCAGACTTCTCACATCCCCACTTTATCATCCTATAGTTGTTGCTTAGATTAGTGTAACAGCATCCTAACTGGTTTTTGCTTTGCCCCTTGGGCCCCCTATATTCTGTTCTCTGTTCTGCAGTCACCATGACCTTTCTAAAGTGTAATTCATGCCATGCCACTCTTCCAACCTCAAATCCTCCAAAGTCTTCCCATCATATTCACGATAAAATTTAAACTCCCTACCGTACCTATTTTCTGACCCTTGACTGCCATTGTAATCTTAATGTTCCTCACCTTCTTCACTCAACTGTAAGTCAAGCCTTTGTACCTCCTATTTCCTGCCTCTAACACCCTCACTCCACTCATTCAAGTTTCTATTTAGATATCACTTCCCCTGAAAAGGCTTTCCCAGACCATCCCATTCTCAGGCAATACTTATCTCTTCACCCTGCATAACTTCATATACTTACCACATGATAGTATCCTATCTAATAAAAGAGTAATATGCAAATTGACCGTACTCCCGCTACACCCTCAAGCCACGCCCACCAGCCAATCAGGAGTGAGTAGGCAAATAACCCAATCAAGATGGCTGCGGCCACAGAGAGAGCAGGAGGCATGGGTTGCCCCTGGCAATGGAGGAAGCCAAGCTTTCCGCCTGCCTTGGCGGGCCCAAGCCTCCGCTCAAGGCTACAAAGTTTCAATTATAGAAGATAAATAAATCCCAGATACCAGGGCCTCTGCTTGGGTCGCCGGGGGCGTGCCCAGCCTGCAAACCACCACAGGCCCCTCGCCCAGGCCGCCCCATGCCCCAAGGGAACCCCCACCCTGATCCGGGACACCCTTCAGGGCAAACCAGCCTGCCCCCACCTGTGCACCAGGCCTCTATCCTGTCTAATCCTATCTAATAAAAGGATGATATGCAAATTAACCATCACTCCAACACAAGATGGCTGCCCCCATGTGGTCAAAGATGACTGCCCCCATGTTGACACAAGATGGCCACCACAAGATGGCCAGCAGGGAAGGGCAGTTGGGAGGGACTAGGCCTGCAAAGGAGGGCAGTTGGGGGCAATCAAGCCTGCAAGGGAGGGCAGTTAGGGGTGACCAGGCCTGCAGGGGAGGGAAGTTAGGGGCAAACAGGCTGGCAGGGGAGTGGTGAGGGGGTGATCGGACTGGCAGGCAGAAGCGGTTAGGGGCAATCAGGAAGGCAGGCAGGTGAGCAGTTGGGAGCCAGCAGTCCTGGATTGTGAGAGGGATGTCCGACTGCCCTTTTAGGCCCGATCCCAGTAGGGGATCCCAGATTAGAGAGGGTGCAGGCTGGGCTGAGAGACACACACCCCCGTGCACGAATTTCATGCACCGGGTCTCTAGTATTATATAATCATGTGTTTATGTGTTAGTTGTCTATCACCCAACTAGAAGCTAAATTCTCTGAGACCAAGGATTGTTGGTGGCTTGGTCAGTGCTCTATCCTAGTGTCTGGCCCACAGTAGATGCTAATAACTATTTGTTAAATGAATGACTGGATTGATGAATGAATGTGCCAGGTCCTCAGCTCTATACCCTTTGAGAGCTTGATGGTTGACAACCTGAGCCAACAATTTAATAATGATGTGGGTTAGGATTGTGCAGCAATGTGATTTTGTAATTCTTAGAACATTTTCCTTAAATATGATCAATGCTACCTCCTTCTCCCAGAACAAGGGATTAGTTTCTCTCCTTTCATTCTATGTATCCAAAACGTGAAGACGTGAAGACTTAGTTTTTCATGCGGTGACTATGACATCTTTCATCTTTGGTGCTGGCTGTCACAACCACACACACACACACACACACCAATAATGATAAAAACAATCACAGGCTTTTACTGAGATCTTATGATGTACCAAACACTATTCTAAACTTTTTACATATATTATCTCATTTAGATGAACTAGCAATCCTATAAGGCAGGTACAAATTGAATCTCCACGTTCAAATGAGGAAACAGAGGTACAAAAGGGACTATGTAGTTTTTCAAAGCTGGTAAGAGAAAAGGTCAAATGCCTCTGAGATTTTTAGTTTTATAAAAGATCTCTTATGAGTTACTAACCACAGAAAGCTTCACTCTCACCGTCACAGCCGTCCAGATTTAGCTCAGATTGTTCAAAACTCTGAAGAACCCCATGTAGACAAAGGCATACAAACATGAAGGCCATCCTATGTGGCAGTGAGAAAGACCCTAGGTATCCACAACAACTAAGGGGAAGTGATTCCATCAAAAGTGTGACCAAGTTGGCGACACAGGGAAGATCTGTTCCTTCATTTACCCCGTAAGAGCCCTCTGCACCCCTCACAGCCAACCCTCTCTCCCAGCCCAGTTGAAGGACACCCTCAAGTGAACAACCAGAATCTATCTAGCAATTAATTTACCCCCCACCTCCCTTGTTAGCTCAGCTCCATCCGGTAAGCAGGACTCCTGATGCCACGGGTTCTCAACCCCCTCACCTGACAGGTAACACCTAAAGAAAAATGCCGAAGATTAAGATGGCAACCAGCAAGAAGGTAGGGAGGGAGAGAGTGTGAGAGAGTAAGGAAGCGATAGAGGAGTGTGGGGATGTGTGTGGTGTGTGTGTGTATGAGCTAAGGACAGTTAGATCCTGCAGGTCTTCCAAGGGGCTGCCAAACTGGGCAGTCTTAGACGGTGAAATCCTGCTGCCACCGTGGACACTCCGGGGTTGGCCAGCGCGGGAACAGAGACCATGCCATCTTGAAAAACAGAACTGCTTGAGACTAGGATCCTAGCCTCAGCACTACCCAATATGGTCAAACTGGGACCCTACAGCCACTAGGGACAAAGACCTGTGACCACAGCTACAGACCCACAGACACCAAGAATCCAGACATCCCAGCTGCAGATTTCTGTGAGTCACAGAGCCCATCCCTCTCCCCTCAGGCTCCCTGCAGAGCCATAGGAACTGCTAGACCCACCCCTCACACAGGGTTGCAGCTCCGCTATGGGAATTTGAGCCTGGGCATGCACTCAAACACTGGGAATCTGTTCCCCGCAACGCAATTGGGCAACCAAACCCCACGCCCACGCAGGGTGGCAGTGCCACCTGACTTTGATTCTGGGCAAGCGCACATGGAAGTCTGTTTTCTGCAGTGCAGGAGCGGACGTCCTGCTTATACAGTGCGACTGTGCAACCCGGTCCCCCAAGCAGACCGGGGACCATGATTCCCCATGCAAGAGGCAGCACTGAGCACCAGTGACTTGACTCTGTTTCTCATCGCGTGTGCCTGGGATCCCTGATTCCCAGTGCATTTACACTAAGAGCCAGTGACTCCAATTCTTGGTGCATGCACACACAGGGATCCTGATTCTCGGTGCAAGGCCGCACCAAGCAACAGAGACTCTGATTCTTGATTCTTGGTGTGGGCACAGGGGGACTCTGACTCCTGGCATGCGCTAGGGGACTCTGATTTTTGACACAAGCCAGCGGGGTCTCTTTTTCAGTGCAGCGCAGGCAGGGTCCCTGATTCTAGGTGTATACACAAGGCCACACTGAGTGCTGGTGACTCTGATCCTGGGCGAGCATGGCTCCCACCAACCCACGGCAGCCACACGTCTTGGTGTCGGAGCTCTTCCGTGACACTCAGGTGGTGCAAAGCTCCCACTGCACATGGCCCAGGCCCACGCCCTCGCAACTCAACGTTTGAACCTTCTGATGATAGTTAGAATGGGGAGACAACGAAATAACCCTCAGAGGAAAGAAAATGAGGAATCATCAAGAAAGGAAGTAAGTAAAACGGAAGAATGCAACATGACAAAAAAATAATTCACAGTAATGGTCGTACAGTTCATACACTGGATGGGTGATAAAATCAACAACCAATGCAAAAATCAGGAAGAAATCAAAAGTGATATAGCTACAATCAAAAACACCATGGAAGGTTTCAACAGTAGACTAGAAGAAGCAGAGGACCGAATTAGTGAGTTAGATAAGTTAGAGAAACAAGCACAATCTGAACAGCAACTGGAGAAAAAAAATTAAAAGCAGGAGGAGAGCCTAAGGGAGCTTTGGGACAACACAAAACAAAGTAACATACATATAATACGGCTGCCAGAAGGACAAGAAGAGCAGCAAGGATTAGAAAATTTATTTGAAGAAATAATGACAGAAAACTTCCCTGATATGGGGAAGAAAAAAGTTACACAAGTACAGAGAGCCCCAAGCAAGATGAATCACAAAAGGCCCACACCAAGACACATCATAATTACAATGGCAAATGTTAACAACAAAGAGAGAATCTTAAAGGCTGCAAGAGAGAGACAGAGAGTTACCTACAAAGGATCCCCCATCAGATTATCAAATGATTTCTCAACAGAAACACATCCAGCTAAAAGGGAATGGAAGGAGGTATACAAAGTGATGCAAAGCAAAGGACTGAATCCAAGAACTCTCTATCCAGCAAGACTATCAATCAAAATTGAAGGTGAAATCAGGAGTTTCACAGACAAAAAAAGGCTAAGGAAGTTTATCACTACCAAGCCAGCAATGCAAGAAATGCTAAAGGGAATGCTGTAAAAAGAAGAAATAGAAAGGGAGGAAGGAACACATGCATAAAGTACAGAAATGGCTACAAACAAGTACCTATCAATAATAACATTAAATGTAAATGGATTAAATGCTCCAATCAAAAGACATTGAGTGAGTGAATGGATAAGAAAACATGACCCATATATATGCTGTTTACAGGAGACCCACCTCAGAACAAGGGACTCACACAGACTGAAAGTGAAATGATGGAAAAATATCTATCAGGAAAACAGAAATGAAAAAAAAGCTGGGGTAGCCATACTTATATCTGACAAAATAGACCTCAAAGTGAAGACCATAACAAGAGACAAGAAAGGCCACTTCATAATTCTAAAGGGGGATCGATACAACAAAAGGATATAACTCTGGTAAACATTTATGCACCCAATGCAGGAGCATCCAAATAGATAAAAAAACTTCTGAAAGATATCAGGGGAGAGATTGACAGCAACACAATCATAGTAGGAGACTTTAATACCCCATTAACATCACTGGATAAATCCTCTAGACAAAAATTAAAAAAGAAACATCAATCCTAAATGACTCACTAGATCAGATGGACTTAATCGACATCTTTAGAACATTCCACCCCCAAACTACAGAGTATACATTCTTCTCAAGCACACATGTGACATTTTCAAAGATAGACCACATATTGGGACACAGGCAAAGTCTCTCCAAATTCAAGAGGATTGAAATCATATCAAGCATCTCCTCAGATCACAATGGCATAAAATTAGAAATCAACTACAGTAAAAACAATCACAAAAATTTAAACTCTTGGAGGATGAATAGCACACTATTAAACAATGAGTGGATTACCAAAGAGATCAAAGAAGAAATAAAACACATCCTGAAAACAAATGACAATGAAAACACAATAATCCAAAATCTTTGGGACACAGTTAAAGCAGACCTGAGAAGGAAGTTCATAGCTTTACAGGCCTACCTAAAAAAAAAAACAAACAAGAAAAACTGGTAATAAACCATCTAACTCTGCAACTTGAAGAATTAGAAAGAGAGCAACAAGAAAAGCCCAGTGTGACCAGAAGGAAGGAAATAATAAAGATCAGAGTGGAAATAAATGACATAGAGACCAAAAAAAACAATAGCTGGTTCTTTGAAAAGATAAACAAGATTGATGAACCTCTAGCCAGGCTCACCAAGAAGCAAAGAGAGAGGACCCAAATAAACAAAATCAGAAACAAAAGAGGTGAAATAACAACAAACCCCACATAATTATGAAGAATCATAAAAAAAAAATACTATGAGCAACTCTACTCCAACCAACTGGTCAACCTAGAAGAAATGGACATATTTCTAAAAAAAATACAACCTTCCAAAACTCAACCAGGAGGAATCAAAAAATCTGAATAGGCCGATAACTATGGAGGAAATTGAAGCAGTAATCAAAAAACTTCCAACAAACAAAAGCCCTGGACCAGGTGGCTTCACAGGAGAGTTTTATCAAACATTCAAAGAAGAAATAAAACCTATCTTCCTCAGACTATTCAAAAAAAAGTCAAGAGGAAGGAGCACTTCTAAGCTCTTTCTACGAAGCCAGCCTTACCCTAATCCATAACAACAATACAAAGAAAGAGAATTATAGGCCAATATCCCTCATGAACATAGGCACCAAAATCCTCAACAAAATTCTAGCAAATCGAATCCAGCATTACATTAGAAAGATCATACACCATGACCAAGTGGGATTTATTCTGGGGATGCAAGGATGGTACAACATCTACAAATCAATAAATGTGATACACCACATAAACAAACTGAGAGATAAAAACCATATAATCATACCCATTGATGCAGAAAAAGCATTTGACAAAATCCAACACTCTTTCTTGATAAATTTTCTCAACAAGGTGGGAATAGAAGGATCATACCTCAACATAATAAAAGCCATATATGACAAACCCACAGCCAACATCATACTCAATGGGCAAAAACTAAAACCATTTCCCCTAAGAACAGGAACAAGACAGGTATGCCCACTCTCACCACTCCTGTTCAACATAGTACTGGAAGTACTAGCCATTGCGATCAGACAAGAAGAAGAAATAAAAGGAAAAGAAAAAGTAAACTGTCCTTATTCGCAGATGACATGATATTGTACATAGAAAATCCCAAAGCTTCCATAAAAAAACTACTAGACTTAATAAATGAATTTGGCAATGTAGCAGGATACAAAATTAATGCCAAGAAATCTATGGCATTCTATACACCAATAGTGAACTTACAGAAAGAGACTAAAAAAGCAATCCCATTTACCATTGTAACAACAAAAAAATTAAGATACCTAGAAATAAACTTAACCAAGGAGACAAAGGACCTATACTCAGAAAATTTCAGGACACTAAAAAAAGAGATAGAGGAAGAAGACATGAACAAATGGAAGAATATACCATGTTCATGGATAGGTAGAATCAACATCATTAAAATGTCCATACTACCCAAAGCAATATATAAATTCAATGCAATCCCCATTAAAATACCAATGGCATATTCAAAGACCTAGAACAAATTCTCCAAAAATTCATCTGGAATAAAAAAAGACCCTGAATAGTTGCAGCAATCTTGAGAAAGAAGAACAATGTAGGGATCACAATACCAGGTATCAATCTATACTACAAAGCCACTGTTCTCAAAACTGCCTGGTACTGGCACAAGAACAGAGAACCCAGAAATATACACAAGCCAGTATGCTCAATTAATATTTGACAAAAAGGCAAGAGCATACAATGAAGACAAGACAGTCTCTTCAATAAATGGTGTTGGGAAAACTGGACAGATACTTGCCAAAAAATGAAACTAGACCACCAATTTACACTATACACAAAAATAAACTCAAAATGGACAAAGGACTTAAACGTAAGATGGGATACCATAAAAAATCTTAGAAGAAGCCATAGACAAAAGAATAGCAGACATTTGTCATAGCAATATCTTTACCGATATAGCTCCTGGGGCAATGGAAACTAAAGAGAAAATAAACAAATGGGACTACATCAAAATAAAAAGCTTCTGCACAGCAAAAGAAACCATCAACAAAACAACAAGAAAGCCCACTGCATGGGAGAACATATTTGCCAATGTTATCTCCAATAAGGGTTTAATCTCCAACATTTACAAGGAACTCATACAACTTAACAAAAGGAAGATAAACAATCCAATCAAAAAATGGGCAAAGGACCTAAATAGACACTTTTCGAAAGAGGAGAGTCAGAAAGCCAAGAGACATATGAAAACATGCTCAAAGTCACTAATCATCTGAGAGATGCAAATCAAAACGACATTGCGGTACCATCTCACACCTGTCAGAATGGCTATCATCAACAAATCAACAAATGACAAATGCTGGTGAGGATGTGGAGAAAAAGAACCCTCCTTCACTGCTGGTGGGAATGCAGACTGGTGCAACCACTGTGGAGAACAGTATGGCATTTCCTCAAAAAATTAAAAATGGAACTGCCATTTGACCCAGTAATACCACTTCTAGAAATATATCCCAAGAAACCAAAAACACCAATCAGAAAGGATATATGCACCCTTATGTTCATAGCAGTGCAATTTACAATAGCTAAGATTTGTAAACAGCCTAAATGCCCATCAGCAGGTGAACGGATTAGAAAACTGTGGTACATCTACACAATGGAATACTATGCTGCTGTAAAAAATAAGGAATTCTTACCATTTGTAACAGCATGGATGGATCTGGAGAGCATTATGCTAAGTGAAATAAACCAGGCAGAGAAAGATAAATACCACATGATGTCACTCATTTATGGATAATAAAGAACATTACAAACTGTTGAACAAAAATAGAGGCAAAGAAGCATCGAACAGACTGTCAAACTACAGCGGGAAGGTAGGGGAGAGTTGGACAGGGGGTAAGAGATCAACTGAAGGACTTGTATGCATGCATGTAAGCACAACCAACAGATGCAAGACACTAGGGGCAGGGGGACGAGGGCAAGTGCTGGGGGATAGGGGAGGCCGGGGGGAGGTCGGGGGGGGGGGCGGGGAGGAAACATATGTACTACTATTTGTAATACCTTAAACAATAAAATTAAATTAAAAAAGAAAAATGGCATCTGAAAAAAATCACAGCGTCTGCACTGCCAAGACACAGGGAAGCCCGGGGCCCCTGTGTTAATGCCCACCTCCCACAGCGCTGGCAGTGGTACCAATGGCTGCTTGGAGGTCCACTGCTTCTCCTGAAGGGATAGCTGACATGAGGCACTGGGGCCTTGCTCCCAGCAGGCCTTTGCCCCCTCCTGGCTGTCAGACCAGAGGAAAAGGAATGGGGGAGAAGGACAGATGTCTCTCCAAGTAAGAGAGCAAGTAAAAAGATAAATGGAACTGATTTCAAAAGGGGTTACAGGGCATTTGGGGAAGCAAGACTCCTGGGTTATAGTTAATGCTCTGAAGCAGTGGTTGCCAACCTTTCGGACCTCGAGGACCACCAGTGGTCTGCGGATCACCGGTTGGCGACCGCTGCTCTGAAGCATCAATAATATGCCTCACATCCACCCTACCCTTCTCTTGGACTCGGCAAATGCTTTAGAGCTACCTCCGGGTCCCCTCCTCACAGACTCTTCAGCAGCAGAAACAAAGACTGCCTATACTCAAATATCATGTGCAAAAACTGCTAGTCTGAAGGTCGTCACAGAAGGATTTGAGGCATACTTGTAGTGCACATGTCTGAGAGAACGTGTGGGTTAAAGAAGACCTGATCCAGGAGAGAGAAATCCCAAGCTTCTGCCCAACTGAGCTCCCCAGTGCTGGACCGAAGCTGAGTTGGGACTGAGATGTCCCTGTTGCAGTTCTGTGAGGTAGGCAATGCCAGCCCTCTGTACTGTGCCCAGCCCATCATCACTGGATGTGCAGGTTGGAATCACTCATCTGTGCCCCCAGACTCTGCCCCACCACGTGGATTCTCCCCTGTTCAATGACCTAGGTCATTGGTGAGCCCCTTGCTAAGCACCAGTGACCTGTGGGAAATCACACCATTCTGAGTATGTCAGTCTCCTCAAATGCAAAATGAGGCCCATGCAGATGCCATCTTCTGGAATTTAATAAGGGCCCACAGTAGAATATTCTCAGGAAAAATCCTTTTTGCTCTTCATGAAATGGTTGCTAGCAGTTTCCACAAAAATAAGCTGTAGTGTCCCCCATGTAACCTGGCTCTTAAATTTTAATCAAAGCCCTTGAACTAAGCACAGTCAAGATATGTGATGGGGGAAGAGGCTGACTTCATATTAATTTATTGTTACCCAGACATGTTCACCACCCCTCATAATGTGAGTGGTCATCTTACTGGTTGTCTTGTTGACCAACTACAGAAATCCAATGAATGCTAAACCTTTGAAGCACAAATATAAATGGGCAATATTATCATCATTAAATTATATCACTAAAGACAAGTAATTGAAACTAGACAACCAACTTATACCATAAACAAGAATAAACCCAAAATGGATAAAAGACTTAAATGTAGGACGCAAAACCATAAAAATCTTAGAAGAAACCATAGGCAGCAAAATCTCAGATATCTCTTATAGCAATATGTTTACCGATACATCTCCTAGGCCAGTGGTCGGCAAACTCATTAGTCAACAGAACCAAATATCAACAGTACAATGATTGAAATTTCTTTTGAGAGCCAAATTTTTTAAACTTAAACTTCTTCTAATGCCACTTCTTCAAAATAGACTCACCCAGGCCATGGTATTTTGTGGAAGAGCCACACTCAAGGGGCCAAAGAGCCACATGTGGCTCGCGAGCCACAGTTTGCCGACCACGGTCCTAGGACAAAGGAACTAAGGAGAAAATAAACAAATGGGACTGCATCAAAATAAGAAGCATCTGCACAGCAAAAGAAACCATCAGCAAAACAAGAAAGCCCACTGCATGGGAGAACATATTTGCCAATGATACATCCAATAAGGGGGTAATTTCCAAAATATAAAGGAAACTCTTACAACTTATCAAAAGGAAGACAAATAATACAGTGAAAAAATGGGCAAAGGACCTAAATAGACACTTCTCCAAAGTGGACATATGGAAGGCCCAGAGACATATGAAAAAATGCTCAAAGTCACTAATCATCTGAGAGATGCAAATCAAAACAACAATGAGGTATCACCTCACACCTGTCAGAATAGTTATCATCAACAAATCAAGAAACCACAAGTGTTAGCAAGGAAAAGGGAACCCTGGTATACTGCTGATGGGAATGCAGACTTGTGCAGTCACAGTAGAAAACAGTATGGAGTTTTCTCAAAAAATTAAAAATGGAACTCCCATTTGACCCAGTGATCCCACTCCTAGGAATATATCCTAAGAAATCAGAAACACCAATCAGAAAGGATATATGCACCCCTATGTTCATAGAAGCACAATTTACAATAGCTAAGATTTGGAAACAGCCTAAGTACCCATCAATGGATGAGTGGATAAAAAAGCTGTGGTACATTTACACACTGGAATACTATGCAGCTGTAAAAAAGAAGGATATCTTACCCTTTGAGACAGCATGGAGGGACCTAGAGAGTGTTATGCTAAGCAAATAAGCCAATCAGAGAAAGAGAAGTATCACATGATCTCACTCATATGTGGAATCTAATGAACAAAATAAACTGATGAAAAAAATAGATCCAGAGACATAGAAGCATGGAACAGACTATCAAACCTCAGAGGGAAGGCAGGGGAGGGTGGATGGGTGGGAAGAGATCAACCCATGGACACAGATAGTAGGGTGGTGAAGGCCAGGGGCAGGGGGGTGGGCTAGTAAAGGTCAATGGGAGGGGGGGGAAGGGGACATATATAATACTGTCTACAATAAAGATTTAAAAGAATAATAATAACATATTATTGAAAACTTGTAAGAGCGGGGGAAGTCTCTGGAGAGAGGTTCCAGCACCAGCTCCCTATAAACTCCTGTAATCCTATCCACCTGAGGTTGCTCTTCTGGGAGCCTCTCCATCCTAGTTCTCTTCATCCGGGCAATACATACAACCCCCAGGTATGCTGGTCTCCCTGCCAGGACCCTGGCTGCCTGCATGCTGTGCCGGGACCTCCAAATAGTGTTAACTAAAAATGGTAAGAAGAAACCCCCGTCTTATTACCAAGCCCAGGGAGGAATGTGTGCATGTTTCACCACTAAGAATGATGCTGTTGGAGTTCAGCTGTATCTCAATTTTTAAATAAAGAATTTACAGCAGGGAAAAAACAAAAACAAAACAAACAAACAAAAAAGGACAAGTAATCGCTGGCTGCATGCCAATGTGCACAGAATGTTTACCTTAGCCCGATTAGTAAATAAGTTCTCCTTAGGGAAGATCTAACCTTTCTCAATAAGGTAATGTTAAGGTTGGTCATTTTTGCATCAACATCATATAGACTTTAGATCTTAGCACAACAGCCTGTGGGCGAAACTGGCCACATCATTTACGGAGTCCAGCGTGAAATGAAAATGTGGGGTTCCTTGTTCAAATATTACTAACCATTTCAAGATGGCAGCGATAGACCAAGCAACAGGCTTTTCTGAGCTCAGGGCCCTTTGCTCCTGCACAAATCACACACATGCACATAGCCTGCCCACAGATGATCCAGAATTAACCTTGGCTAACATTTAATCCGTGCCTGCTAAGGACTTGACTAATCTGTTGACTCATTAATCCTCAGAACAACCTGGGGAGGGAAGTACTGTTGTTTTCTCCCTGCGATAAGGAAACCGAGGCACAGAAAAGCTAAGCATCTTGCCTGTGGATCCACAGTCACCAGGAAGAGCCAGGATTTGAACTGAGGCAGACAGGGTTCAGGTTCAATCACATCACTACCCGGCACTGCTTCAGTCATCCTTCTCCAGAACTGAGTCTGGGAATTGCACTAATACAGTGGTCGGCAAACTCATTAGTCAACAGAGCCAAATATCAACAGTACAACGATTGAAATTTCGTTTGAGAGCCAAATTTTTTAAACTTCAACTTCTTCTAACGCCACTTCTTCAAAATAGACTCGCCCAGGCCGTGGTGTTTTGTGGAAGAGCCACACTCAAGGGGCCAAAGAGCTGCATGTGGCTCTCGAGCCGCAGTTTGCCGACCACGACACTAATAGATTTCCACTCTACAGAGTCTTAATTTTCTTCTCCCCTAGTGTTAACACTGGCTTTGTCGACGCAATTCCAGGGACCTGCTGTGACTGGGGGCCTTTGGCATGTGTGTCCCTGGATGTATGAGGGCAAAGCAGCACCAGAGTAGGTACAGGGAGCTGGGAACTGTTTTATTGAACCTTCTATGTTACTGAAACCTCACACCTGAAGCCTGCTGACACGTGATAACCAAGGCTCTGGGCACAGGTGATTGAGATCAAGAAGGCCCACCAGGCCCCAATAAGGAAAACAGTCTTCATCAGGAAGGATGGGGTCTCCGGGCAGACCTGGGCTTGGCTGCAACAACTTTGACCTCTAGCTCAGGGTTGTGTCCTGGCTCCCGGGAAGAGCCTCCCATGGGAGGGACGTCCATGCTGGGCCTCCTCCCAGGAGGCGGTGAGTCAGTCACACCGCGTGGGAAGTAGAAGAACCGTAGGCAGCCTGGCCGCCTACCTTCCAGCACCATGGTCCTCTAACCCCATGGTCGGCAAACTGCGGCTCGCGAGCCACATGCGGCTCTTTGGCCCCTTGAGTGTGGCTCGTCCACAAAATACCACAGCCTGGGCGAGTCTATTTTGAAGAAGTGGCGTTAGAAGAAGTTGAAGTTTAAAAAATTTGGCTCTCAAAAGAAATTTCAATCGTTGTACTGCTGATATTTGGCTCTGTTGACTAATGAATTTGCCGACCACTGCTCTAACCTCAGTTGTGCATAAGAATCACCTGAGGACTTTTTTTTTTTTTTAAACAAAGGTTCCCCTGCTCAATCCCCTGGGTTTCTGAGTACGTGGGTCTGGGGTACAGCCCGGGATCTCACCTTTGAACAAGTCCTCCAGGAATTCTGAAGTAGGCATTCAATCCCATGGGAAGCATCCTCTACAAAACGATAAAAATATTCCCAGCAGAGGGTCCACGGTCACTTCCAACCACACTTCCTTCACTGGAGAGCAGAATGCTTCAGGTGCTTCCAGGAGAGTCTGGGCAAGTCCATGATGCATCTAAGGACTGGGGACCACGACCCCAAGACTCACAGGCAGATGGTTGATCCCAAGGCCAGTTTTGTTTTTTTTGTTTTTTTTCACGTGGGCTAATAATCTTAACCAATATTCTTCCTTTTTTCTGGAGAATAAGTCCTGCCCCAACCCATGACTCGCCATCCACAAAATGAAGATGCTCCTTAGGCAAACTTCTCTCCTGTAAATAGTCTTCAGGACCCGCCTTCTCTCTGTACTTCCTGTTCCTGTAGATACCACGTGGCTTCTCAGGCTCTGATTTAAGGGGAAATTCCTTTTTCTCGGAATGAATGAGAGTCGTGAAAGTTGTTGCTGGAACAGACCTTCGGGAGCAGGAGGCCAGCACTTTCACTCTGTGAACAGGGCGGCCATCTAGTGACGCAGTGGGGGCCACCGACCTGACCCCACACAGTTCGTCCCTTCTCCCTGCAGTGTCACATCAAGCCGAGTCAGCTGCCCCTACAGGGCATGTCTAGACTCTCTTCACTGGATTTCCCATTAAAGAGATCCTGAAGCAGGTTTTTTTAATCTTTGGGAATGAATGGCTATATCACACAGCAAAAATACAGCAAAGAGGCTGGAAAAATCCATTGTCCACATACTTTTTAACAGTTATAAATAAAGAGGATGGTCAGAAACCAGATTAAACTTCTGAGTTGAAAATGGGAAGTGGAAAATGAAAGGCTGGACCTACTCCTAACTATTGCTCTTGCTCAATTGTATAATTGTAAGTACTTCTTGGCCATAAAGTACTTAAATCCATAGACTTGGGCACGTCCAGAAGTGAGGAAGCTCTTAGAGGTCACGGATTGTCTAAGACAGGGGTCCTCAAACTTTTTAAACAGGGGGCCAGTTCACTGTCCCTCAGACCGTTGGAGGGCCGGACTATAGTTTAAAAAAAAAAGTATGAACAAATTCCTATGCACACTGCACATATCTTATTTTGAAGTAAAAAAACAAAACGGCAAAAACACCCGCATGTGGCCCGAGGGCCGTAGTTTGAGGACACCTGGTCTAAGAGGCTTAAGCCAACTTCTCACCTTGGGGATGATGAAACTGAGGCTCAGAGAAATGAGAACACCTGCCTGAGGTTCCACAGCGCATGTCTGTTAATCAACCTGGGCTTTTCTTCCAGCCACTGAAGGAACCACACACAATAGATGCGGTATTAGGACTCAGGCAAAGAAAACATGTTACGTAAGGGTTTGATATCTTTTCCGTACTTTTAAAAATCTCAAACAGATCACCTAGTAGGGAGATTTAATCACAGGTTAAGTTAACATAAAATCTCTGCGACATTTTTTTTTTTTGTCATGTTACTTCTATACAGAGTAAATCAATTAGCCGAAACGGGCTAGTGGGTACAGAGAGGGGCAGTCAGTCACAGGACAGATAATTGCTCTGTTGTGAGATTAACACCTTATCATGCTATTAGGACCGCTTATGAATCTTGTAGTCCTGATGAAGCCTACAATCTAGGGACTATCCATTCCAGCTGTCTCCGTTTCTGTAGCCTCCCCCATGCAAACAATTGTTGCGCTAAGTGCTGCATTTAATTAAAGGCCTTTCCCATGTCACGGTGATAGTCACAGGAAAGACAAGAGACCTCGTTCATTTTTAAAAAAAGACAAAACACCTCTTGCTGGTAGATTAGTTAGCTTTAAAGCAATCAGGACTGAAGTCAGGGAGGCCACCAAAGAAGAATATCACAAATGAGAAATACCACCCTGGATTTCTTCTCACTTTAAATTTTTTGTTAACTCATTGATGAAAGAGAGAGAGAGAGAGAGAGAGAGAGAGAGAGAGAGAGAGGCATCGATTTGTTGTTCTATCAATCCATGAATTCTTGGTTGATTCTTGTACGTGCCCTGGCTGGGAACTGAACCTGCAACCTAGGCGTATTAGGACAACCTCTAACCAACTGAACTACTTTGCCAGGGGCCTCTTCTCATTTTAAAGGGTCATTCCATCAAAGGGTGGCATTCTCTGCCTTTCCCCAGAAGTCTGACCAAGCCTCTCACCCCAAGTGTTGTTAACTACTGGATTCTGACGTGAGAGGCCGGGCATCGCTGATGGAAGAGACAGGTTGGGTACAGCATGGTCTCGGACATTCGATTGGTGCCATGTGAGAGTAAAAAAAGGGAAATCCATCTATAGTGTAGCTCTGATACTATCTTAACCAAGGGATTTCCCCGGGACAATTCTTACTGGATTAGGAGACAACCAAAAATAAATCCTATCTAATAATAGACAAATATGCAAATTGACCGCACCTTCGCTATGCCCAAGCCACGCCCACCAGCCAAGCCACACCCACCAACCAATCAGGACGAATATGCAAATTACCCCAACAAAGATGGCGGCTAATTTGCATATAAAGACAGCATAGAAAAGCCAAGAGCTGCAGAAGGGAGCAAAGCTGCAGAGAAGCAAGCAAGCCGGGGGGAGGAGAAGGGAGGAGCGGAGGCGGGGCCGGGGGAGAAGGGGCGGGGCCGGGGGAGAAGGGGCGGGGCCGGGGGAGAAGGAAGGAGAGCGGGCTGGCGGAGAAGGTGGGGTGGGGGAGAAGGGAGGAGCGGAGGTGGGGCCGGGGGAGAAGGGAAGAGCGGAGGCGGGGCCGGGGGAGAAGGGAAAAGCAGGCGGGCTGGCGGAGAAGCCGGCCCCGGGACAAGGGAGGAGAGCAGGCAGGGTAGGGTAGAGTGCAGCAGGAAACCCTATTGCAGGATTTTTCCTGCAACGAGAACACTAGTAAGTAAATAAGTAAATAAATAAATAAATAAATAAATAAATAAATAAATAAATAAATAGAAAGAAAAGAAAAAGAAAAACCCAACAGGCAACAAATAATTTTACCATTACCAGGTAATATGTGTTAATTGCTCAGTTTATATACTCAGAATGACATACCATTAGAGACCGTGTATGCATTGTAACTAGAGCATTAATAAATTTAAAATGTGCCTATTAGGATGACAGCTTTGGAGGTGCAAAGGAATAACAGTTATCACTTGGCAGAAGCTGCTCTCACCCCATCTGCCGAGACTCTGCATACATTTTCAGCTTCCTGAGCAATGATTAGGCCTGTCAGAACCTCTTTAACCTTCTAACTGCTGGTCCCCACTGGCCGTAATTAGAGACTAATGAATTCAGAAGATGGAGGCCGTGAGGAAAACTGCCTTGACAGTTTGTGTACAAATTAAGCCCCATTTACTTCATGCATCTTTTGCGTCGCTGATACAAGTCTCTGTTATTATTTTTGAATACAGTCATGTTAGCAGAAACGAAGAACTTGGCTAATGTATTTTGTCATTTTTATGGCTCGTCATAAAGAAAAAAAAACAAAACATCATACCGGGCGGGTCATGAATATGTGAAATAAACGACGGTGGATTATGAAAAGGAATTAATTTTCCTCTGGGGAATACCCTACCACCTTTTTTATCCCCCCTGCCGGATACACTTATTAAGATGGTTATTGTGATTCAGATAATATCTGCCTGCCGTCCAAAGAGCCTGACGCACTATCGGGTTGTTTGGTTTAGGTTTAGACCCCGAGCAAGTTGCATTTGCTCACGTCTT
Source organism: Cnephaeus nilssonii (assembly GCF_951640355.1). Classification (NCBI taxonomy): domain Eukaryota; kingdom Metazoa; phylum Chordata; class Mammalia; order Chiroptera; family Vespertilionidae; genus Cnephaeus; species Cnephaeus nilssonii. Next base: position 28,701,658 of record NC_137092.1, on the reverse strand, counting down.
TACTCACATCCACAGGGCAGAAACGTCTTTGTTCTCTGTCCTCACCTGCCCCTGTCCCTCCTATGGCCATGGCCAGCGTTTATTACTCCAGGAGGTACGACCTTTAGACCACAATACTAAGGTCCAGTGTCACATTCTCTGAAGAGCTCTTGAATTGACATTTAATCTTGTTTCAGTCCCCACTGGTTAGATCAACCGGATATTCAATCTCACGCATTTAGGGGAACCCTTTCCCTTACTCCAGGAGATCATACAAGAATGCTGGCGTCCGTTTCCAGAAAGCCAGTGGAGGAGGTAGGCAATTCTGCATGATGGTCATCACCTTGATGGTTTTTTTTAATTCAGCTTTAAGACGCTGCCGCTGAAGCTGGTCCTGCCATCTGTCTGTGGTCCCTGCTGCTCCAGGCAGCTCAGAGATCCCTCTGCCGGAGGTCCTCCCCCACTGAGGACCAGCCTGCTGCAGCCACCCTCCACTGAACTTCCTGCAGGGTGAGGGACGCCTGTCTCCGCTCCCTGTCCCTGCTCCACACCAGCCTCGGAGAAAGTTAAAACCCTCCATTCTGGCCTGGCCGGTGTGGCTCAATGGTTGAGCATGAACCTATCAACCAGGAGGTCACAGTTTGGGCACATGCCTGAGTTTTGGGCTCAATCCCCAATGCGGGACGTGTAGGAGGCAGCCGATCAATGATTCTCTCTCATCATTGATGTTTCTATCTCTCTCTCCCTCTCCTTTCCTCTCTGAAATCAATAAAAATATTAAAGCAAAACAAAACAAAACTCTCCTTTCTGTCTGGCCACCTTCACCTCTCCAGCTCACAGCATTTCCCTCCATTCCCTCCTGTAGGTAGGCAGGAAAGTGCCTTCCCCCTTCCCGGGTGTCTACCTTTACATCCCTAGAACCTGGGAATATGTTATCTTAATCCATAAGAGGGAATTTGTAGATGTGATAAATTAAGGATCTGCAGACCGGAAGATATCTAGGTGGGCCCCATTGAATCATGAGTTCTCATAGGAGGGAAGCAGGAGGGTTAGAATCAGCAGAGGAGAAGTGAAGACTGAAGCAAGAGGTTGTCATGAGGCAGGTGGCTCTGGAAGTTGAAAAAGACCAGGTAACGAATTCTCCCCTTCAGTCTGCAGAAGGAACCAGCCTTGCCAACACCTTGACTCTAGCCTTCTGGCCTCTAGATCTACGAGAGAACAAGTGTGTGTTGTCTTAAGCCACTATCTTTGTGGTAGTTTGTTACAGCAGCAACAGGAAATGAATACACCTTCTCCTATGGAAGCACAAAGATGTGTGGGTTTGTGTTCCAATAATGATTATTCCAATAAAATAATCATCCCAATAGTTTATCTTGATAAGTTATTATATTCTCTGTTTTCTCATCTCTAAGACTGAAATCGTAAACTGCCCTCATGACATTTTTATAAGAATTAAGGGAATTAAAGAACCTAATTTTACATATGGAACATGGTAGGTAAGAACAAGTTGACAAAGTGCAGCTCAAAACTGAGTCTTAGTGTGAGTATGAGCCAAGAGTGTCAGCCCTACCTGGTTTCCTATGTGACTTTCATCCCCAGCTCCTCACAACCAGATCTATTGATGGTCTCCACATGCAGGTTCACCCTCTTGCTTCTAAATGGCAGGAAGCAATCACCTTTGTCCAGTAGATTTGAACTTGACTGACTCATGTTCCGAGTCCTGTGACTCAGACCCATCTATTTGGTCTCTGATCTCACCTCCAGGTCTCTTAATCAACCAAAATGTATCTGGGCCCCAAATCTACTAAGAGGCCCAGATACATCAGCATAATGTATAACTGTGAACCTACTTGCTTGTGCTGGCTTCACCTTGAGGTCAAGTGTCTACCTAAACACTTCAACTTTAGAAAGAAGAAGCCTTAATTCTATTTATTTACACTGCCGAGAACCCCAGATTTCACCACATACACCCCTGGAAAGATTTCTGAATGAAAACCAAAGCCACTTAACTCATAGGATTTGACCCACACCTTTAAGGCCAAGCAACTGCTCAGATACCTTGGGGCCAACATTATTCAGAATTAGGATAAAGGTTCTTCTACCTGATCAGTGTTTCTGGACACTGAATTGTCCTCTCCATACCTCATTGGGTAGCAGATATCCCCTAGGTTAGCAAATTCCTACCTTGAATGCTCCTCTCCTCCTGGTCTACATTGCCATCAACATATTGTAATGACAGTTCTGAGTTCTAATTATTAAAGAGAAGGACTAAATAAAACCTTGGGCCATGGCTTAAAGAGTGACCTAGAAACTCCTTAGAAAGATTTATTAAAAAGCCTTATTTAGAGCAAGAATAATATTCATTTCTTTAACACTATTCTATTTTATATAGGAAATGTGCATGAGTTATAACTGAATGGCTTCTCCTGGCTCAACAGGATTTGTGCGTGGTGGGATACTTCCCTTTATTCTCAGGGTGTGCAACAGCAGATTAGGTTAATGTGAAATTGCCAATATTCAACTGTTTCTGACCTACAAACACAACACTTTCATCTGCTTTAACTGAATACAATGCTGTTTGCTGAAGAGTGGAATAGAGTGCTATTAGTTGAATTACTTGGAAACTAAACCTTGTGGACTTTGTTAGATATTATAGCAAGTCAAATTCAAAATTTCTATAAGAGAAAGTAAGACCTGAAATGAACAAAAGTAACACAATTACTGTACTATGTGCAAACTTAGAGGTCCTCTTTATCTGGCCCTGTTGTAGAGTTGTCTGCCTTCCATTGCACAAAAACCAATAGGAATTATAATCCTCCTTCTCTGCTGTAGGACCATGTGAGTGTGGCCCGGCTGTGTGAGGTGAAATACACAGCCACACACAGGTATATGCAGATGCTGTCTCTTAGCAAATTTCCCTTTAAGTCTAATGACCACTTAGAAGCTTTGCCAAAGGCAGTTCATGAAAACCCTAAACAGTTCGATTTTAAACTTTTCTTTAAGGATTTGGATGACTTAAAAATAAAAAGGTAAGATATGTCTGTATAATTGCAGGTAAGCCCTGTCCTAAACCACCCAGAGTGGCCCTCTCTCAGTAGCTGCAATTCCCATCATTTGACCTTCTCCTTAACTGAGGCTTGGAGGGCTTACTTACCTGTTACCAAGTTTCATCTTCCCTTTGGTAAATGGGGATAACAGTGCCTCAGACAATCAGCTCTTACCAAAGGGACAATCAATTGACATAGTAGCTGTTGTTGCTGGTATGTCAACGTCCCCCAATGGAAATGCTTCTGCCCCAGCTCTGCCTGCTCAGAGCTTCTCAGCACCTTACATCACACCTCATTCAAACTTCCTTTTTAAAGACCTCTCCAGCCTCGGTGGTCCGCTCGGTTATTTGTCTTCTCCTATTACAAGTAACTACAACGATTAATATGATACATCACAATGGAGTACCAAATCATAGGCTGTCTTTGATTGTTCTTTATCACTTCAATTTCCTACTAAAACGTGAAGCTTCCTACGTGCAAGAATTTATGCCTCCGCACTTCTGCATACACTTGAATATGTTGCCCAGTGCCGATTTGCAAATATTTGCAAATATTTGTTGATTGCTCTCCTCGTCTGTACTCTAAGTTCATATTTTCATATGCGTGCATCGAGTTCCTTTCAAAGCACGTTGCATCCGAAGTCCAGCAAACTACCAAAGAAAGCATGCACGTGATCTCACCTAAACCAGAGCTGGGCATGAACCCAGTGTCAGAGGAAACTCGGAAAGGGCTTTCTCTCTCTGTAATGCTGGAGGGAGACGGGCTTTATACTCCCTGAGACAGGAAAACGAAAAAGAACGAGGCAGCACCTTCGTGATCTTATTCCACCAATTGAAATTATCGCTTCCCCTAGACCTACCATGGCCAAATTCAAGAAACAGATGTTTGCATAAAAAAACTGTCCCTGGAGGCAGTGTGAATGTTTATCCAATTTCATCCTGCCATCCAGACTTAGGTTCTGTCCGACAGAGCCCAAACAACAAGTTGGAATGTACAAACTCCAGCCTGTGGAAGAGTTCAGGAGAGCTGAGATGGCCCACATCAGGGATGCTGCAGAGAAGGTCACGCCTTCATGAGAAGTGGGACAAGAGAAGTTCATTTTCTACTAAGAGAAAAACATCTTTTCTCACCTCAGGATCCATAATCCACTGAGCTCTACGATTTTTAAAGTGAAGACATTTTTCTGGACTGTCCCTCTTTGCTTCTATCTCTTCTCTATGGTCCCCCAACACAAAAAGTAAGGTTTCCATTTTTCTGAACACGATGATCCACACAGCTGTTCCATGTCAATGAACTAAGTGTGTGCATCTCTTTCTGATGCCCCTGTTGAGTCCATATATTTTGATTGTCACATGGGCTGCGAGTAATTGCATTGATGCAGATGATGGCTCTTAGGGACCTACAAATCTATTAAGTGTGTCTATTTCAAATTCTTTCCTCCAACATTATCTTAATAAGCTGTATGTGAGACATGAAGAGGGTAGAAGAGATGTTCTTCGTGCAATTTACAACATCTCAGAGGTGAGCTTTGGAGGCCCAGCTCTGACTGCAGCATCTGCTCTGAACAAGGGCATCAAGGGACCTGCTGTCAGATTTTTGTCTTAAGGATGATCACCATATATGCTCACAAATATAAACATGAAGCGTTCTGACAGCCAAGCAAAGCATGAAGCATTCAACTTCCCAAACAGGAAAACACTATTGCCACATCCTTGCTGCTATTCATTCAAAGAAACGCCTTCATTCAGAGCCTCTTCACTTCCTTCCCCAACCGCCTCCCCAACCCCCAACAGGTTTATCGCTCATGGACCCGTTTCTGTATCGGGGCAAGATTCCATTTGGAGAGGGAATAGTCCAATTTTGAAGGATCGGTTTCTTAATGATAAAATCAGACTTTTCCAGTAAACACGTTTGAGGCCGTGTGTTCAGTAGCAGTGAAAGGAGATTTATAAAATAACCAGCACCTCCCTGGGAGTTGTCAGTGACTCACCAATACCTTCCCAACAAGTCCCTTGAATTTCAGTCCCTCTATTCTTTGTACAATCACTCTCCCGCTTCAGAGAGCTCCAGACAATCCAACCAGCCTGTCTTTCTTGACCATTTTCATCCTCAGGTCCTTTCCCACTGCTTTTCTTATGCCAGTCTCTACACTGCAAATCCTCTCTCCACCCTGCCACTCACCCAAATCCTACCCCTTCTCCATGCCCAGGGCAAGGGGTTCTTCTTCAGAAGGTCCTCCTGGTCATTTGGCAGATGTGACCACTCCATCCCTGATAGTCCTGTAGACCCTTGCTTTAGCATTTATTACATTCTGTTTCATGTTACAGACATTTGTACACTTGCCTTGTACCCCCTACAACATGGCAGTCTCCAGGAGAATATTCAATAAAGAAATATCTTGAATACAAAACAGAGTTTCTTGTTGCTATGGACTTGGACTGAATTATAACCCTCCCACCCCCCAATTCATGTGTTGAAGCCCTAACCCCCAATGTGACTGCCTGTTTTTGGAGATGGCCTTTAGGAGGCAATTAAGATTGAATGAGATCATAAGGATGGGGTCTCTCCTTCCACACACATGCACTCAAGAAAGGCCACATGAAGATGCAGCAGAAAGACAGCCCTCTGAAAGCCAGGAGGAGAGCCCTCACCAGAAACTGAACCCTGCTGGACCTTGATCTTGGACTTCCCAGTCTCTGAAACACTGAGAAAATAACTTTCTGTTGTACTTATCTGGAGAACATTTCAGGGACCATCTCCATGAACCCTAGACAAGTATTGGTCAACCCAGTTTTCAATGAGAAACTCCTGATTAATCCTACTTGAAATAAAGTCTAACAATTTAGCTAAATAATTCTTAAATACTGTAAGAAGTTGATGAGAGGATGAAGTTGATGACAGAATAAAAAGTAATAAGCGGCTATACTGCTCAACAGGAAAATGGTTATTTTCTCTTCTCTCTTGCTTTTAAATATTTTTTTATGGCTTCTTGGCAGGAAAAAACGACTCTAAAACTATGACCCAATGACAGAGAGAAAACAGACTAGTCTCTTAAACTAATGGCAGTGGAGGACTCCTTTAGCAATATTCAGCTAGGAAAAAAAGGGGGGTAAAAAAAAACTTTGCAATAAACGACCTTCACGGAAGAAGACTATTCATGTTAATTAGTAGCTCTTTTCAAATACGATTCATATATGCATTAGGCCATGGCATGTGAACAATGCGTGCATTGTAGTAAACATCAAGATAAGTCTCAAGTATGGTTATAAAAATTTTAGAAAACTCTAGCTAGGGTTTTTTTTGTGTTTTTTTTTCATAAGATTGTGACTTGCCGTTCCTAGTGCATGGCACAATAGTGTCTCTCCTAATGGCTTTTAGCTTTTTCCACTGCCAACTTTTATATTTAAAATCCATACAATTATGGATAATTTATGAACATTATGAGGCTTTTCTTTTTTTTGTACTGATTCTTACTGATTCAAGCCAGCTTTTATCCTTAGCAAATCAAATGCATTTTGCTTACAACACTAGATTCATTCTCACATATTCCACTTTATTCTTATTATTAGTATTTCTTATTATGCATATTTAATTTAAGAATGCATTTTCTCCATTAAAAAATTAGAATATGCTGCAAGAAGTACTAGAAGGTGATTATTTGCTTTAGTTTGCTTTTATTAACTATGTAAGTCCTGATACGTTCTCCCCAAAGTTACAAGCAAAAGACAAAAATGCTAAAAAGAAAAATTTTAATCCACTTAAATACTGCAGAACTTCTTAATGTAATGATGGTATATGAGGTATCAAATTCAAATAAGAGAATGGCTAAAACATTTCTCAATATTATGTGACTGGAGGAAGGACATGCATTTCCTAGAGGCCCTTGAGCAAATACACCACTAAGTATGATTGTTTAGAGATGAGTCCAGTAAGATGCTGAAGAAAGGAAAAAGTATGAGGTCAGGTGTGCATCTTACCTACCTCCACCCAACACCGCCCTCCACCATCTCACTCTTCCCCCTAAGACAGGAAAATTAATGGGCCTAGCCTTAGAGTTGGTCCTTACATCAAACTCCTTTAATAAAATAGCTGGGAGCTTAGGGTCTGCAAGAAAATAAGTTACCAGCCCTAACCAGTTTTGGCTCAGTGGATAGAGCGTTGGCCTGTGGACTCAAGGGTCCTAGGTTCGATTCCGGTCAAGGGCATGTACCTTGGTTGCGGGCACATCCCCAGTGGGGGGTGTGCAGGAGGCAGCTGATCGATGTTTCTCTCTCATCGATGTTTCTGGCTCTCTATTCCTCTCCCTTCCTCTCTGTAAGAAAATCAATAAAATATATTTTAAAAAAAGAAAAGAAAAGAAGTTACCAGTTAGAGATCCTTTCTTCATTTTACAAGCATTGACTGGAGTCTGTCGGTCAAGTGTTTCGGTTGTTTTTTCTAAAAAATTTGAATCCCCACACTTCTCCAAAATGATGGATTTCACTGGTTGTTTTTAAATTGAGAGGGCAAACCAATCACTGAGGTTCCATTTCGACTTGATCGATGAGAGCAGTCTCCGCTTCCTCTCTACCTCACCTGCATGGCATTCACCACCACGCACGTGGATGGAAGTTTGGTTTGCAGAATAGGGTCCTATACCAACCACGCTTACTATAGCAGGAAGGAACAGAAAGCATGTTTGTACATTTCCTCCTTACTCTGTTTAAGTGTTTGCTATTGGTTTGAGACCATAAAATCTATAGACATCAGCTGGCTTTGTCTCACAATGAAATTTAAAAAAAAATCAGTACTATCGAACACACTTGGCATTTATTAAACATCTATTATAAGAACACTATCCCAGCAATTTTTGTTATAACGTATTACATAATTATACCTTCAAGAATTTCAGCCCGTGTGATAGGAATGAAAATCCCTGTTCTCCCACTCTCTAGCTCTGTGAATCTGCACATATTATTTCATCCCTCTGTGCCTCAGTTTCCTCATCTGAAAAACAGGGACAATAATAATATCTACTCCGAAGAGTTGTTGTGAGGATTAAATGTAATGTACATGAAGCCCTCAGAACCCAGGATTCCAAGCACATTTTCTCCCTGTGTATCTTGGATTCTATGCCTGTAGGGACCCTTATTTCTCTCCACCTGGTGATCCTCGTATTTTGGAGTTTTTAATCTTATTCTTAGCTAGGGAAAAATAAAAAAGGACAGAGAGCAGCCAACTCTGCAGGACTCCACACTCCCTCCTAACACACTGTGCCTCACTACCTCTGTGTGGGCCCTAATATCTCGAATAAAAATAGACTATTTTAATCCAGACCAATAAATGCCTTGAAAGTAAAAATATAAGCAAACCTTAATTAATTAACTTGCTAATAATTATTCTCTCCTGAAATCATTTTCTTTCTTTCTTTTTTTTTTTTTTGTTTAGTTCTTCCACCACCATGACAACAAATAAAAAATAGTAAGGGTGCTCTTCTTTGCTTTCTTGACAATTAAGTTAATCAAGTGCACAACTGATCACATAGGGGTGAGTTATTAATATATGGGAAGAATGACTTAGCAATATCATACATAAATGTTCTGCCTAGTTTTAGAAAATAGAAGTAAAGGGAAGGTGAGAAGGGGGAGCTTTCTGTAGGCTCAATACTGATGTAATAATTTTAAATCCTGAAACTCCAAATTAAAACATCAGAAGTGTACCCAAATTATTATCAATCAATTGCCCGGTTTATAGAGGGTCCAAAGATCCAAGCGTTTGTTTTCATTGAATGTTATTTTTAACAATACATTTCAAAACTGATGCCTCGCCCTCTAATGCTGTGTTGATGTGTCATTTTACAGTAGTTACAGGAACCTGTGAATTGGACCTCCTGACCCTCCGGTGAGGGCTGGGTCAGCTTAATCATGGCATCATTATGTCATGCCTCTAGCAGTCTGCCTCTGGAAGAAAGTCATGTTTGCTGCAGTACAGTTTTCTAAGACTGATGGGACAGACCAAAGTCATTATAATAAAATTTATTTGGCACAGATCTTCTCAGCCATAGTTCCAACCTCACAACCCACTTAGTAGGCACACAGGATTCTCCTTAGTAGGACTACATTTTCCCTAAGCAGGCAAAGAGCAAAAACTCTTTAATGGACATATTATATGCAAAATAGTGTGATCCTTTTAGCAAGGGAAGACTGGGGATGTTGCTTGTTGGAGAGAAATCCACATCTTGAGTATCATGCCTCCATCAGCTAGAAAGAGATCAGATTCACCAATGCGCAAGAAAACCAGACAAAGATCTATCAATAATCATGGCAGAGGCACCACTGTTTCCTAATTTCTCCACATTGAAAGTCTAGATGGTTGCCAAACACTTGTGAGGTTTGGTGAGGAATGAGGTGGGGCTGATATTCAATGGTCAGCAGCGTGCTGTCCTTCTTGCCCAGCACAGGGGAAGATGAGGTCTGAGAATCTACTGAGAGCACAGAGAGGGTTTCTCTTGGTCTGAATTTTCTGCTAATCCCTGAAGCTCTCCTATGTTCATTAAACCCTTTATTTGTTTCTTGTTGACTTCTATATGAGCTCTACTCTCCTCACCTACCAGCCCATCAGGGCCCTCTCTCAGAAGATGACATTTTATATTTGCAAAACACTTGAGGTCATTGAACATGGCTACTCAGATTCTCATGTGTCCACCTTGAATTTCTCAGTGTTCTATTCTTATTCCTCTCCAAGATCCATGCATCCACCCACATTCCATGCCTCTGGAACATTTCTCCACCAAAAATTCCCCAGCATTTTGGAATCTTCCATTTTTTCTTTCTCATTGTCTCTCCTCTCCTCTCCTCTCCTCTCCTCTCCTGTCCTCTCCTCTTCTCCCCTCTCTTCTCCTCTCCTCCTTTCCTCTTCTCTCTCCCCTCTCGTTTTTCTCTCTCTCACACAGAAGCAATTATAGTTGTGTCTATAAGTCTATTATGACAATACAATATTAAGTAGAAGAAGAGACAATAAACATAGGAGTCATCAGGATTGGGTAGATCTCATCCAGTCAGAAACACAGAAAGAAAATAATTTGTATTAACTTTTTGATGTATAATTTACATATTATTAATTATAATGTACAATTCAATGAGTTTTGATGTATAATTTACATATAATTAATTAAAATGTACAATTCAATGAGTTTTGACAAATATATGTATCTACCACTATCAAGATATAGAACATTTTCATAACCCCAAATTATCTGTGTTCCTTGATCTTCCATCCCTCACATTCTTGAGTTAGAAATATTTTCTGCCTCTCAATAACATACATGTTGGATAAATCTAGGAGGGCTACTTACAAAGCTAAGGGCAGGGTGCAGTGGGAAACATAAGGGGTAGTAATAACCTAGGGCTAGTTGCAAAAAAAAATACATGTTTAAGATAGATATGATGTATTTTAGTATGAAGTGTAATGAGGAAAAGCTTACATGTTAGGAGTTTTGGGGAGAGGAATCCCAGTGGATCAAGAGTGAGAGCAAAGGGGAAATGAGGAAGGGCTGGAGGAAAGAAAATCAAAGGTGGTGCATCATCATTGGACTGGCCACAGCTTCACAGGAAAACACAGCCATTGTCAGTCATGCCGGATGTCAACAGAGAGGCTGACAGACCCAATGCACAAGTGCAATGGAGCAGAGGAGGGATGAGGAGAGAGGAACTGATCTGTCAACGCTCTGTCTTATTTCTTTTAATGGTCAAAGCTCATGCTTCTGAGCCAAACATTTCAGGCAGCTGCTAGGGAAGTCTAGGCTCCATGGACTTGGCTGAGTCAGCCTTGGGTGCTGGAACTCTGTGGCTCCTAGAGGTTGGGGAGGCAGGGCTGTTAGGTGATGAGGGATAGTGGCTCAGGAGGAAGGTGGAGCCTAGCACTGATCTAGTAAAGGATGAGACCTTAATAGTTAATCATTTATCCTGGCTTCATACCAATCTTTTATCCACCAATTTAAGTTTCAACTTTTCCATAGTCTAAGTCCTTCATTATACTAGCGTTTATTTATGGTTCTACCTCTATTTAACTATGAATATACAAATGTATGTTTATAATAATTTTTGGCTCTCTGGTGGTACAAATTCCCTCTCATTTTTTTTCTGTTTTTTTGTTTTCTTGGCTCTTAATGAGAATATGCTCATGTGTGTAGGTAAAGTCGTAACAATTTTAACTAGTCTCATAAAAACAATTGGGGATTTGTATATAAATCATATTAAATTAATACATCTGTCTGGGACTATCAATATTTTTATTCTCCTATATCTTACCATTCATGAATACAGCAGCAGCAAGTTTTTTTAAAATGTCCCTGAGTAAAATTTTCCAATTGTTTTTCACGAAGTTCCTACAGAGCTTTTATTTATTCCTAGATATTTAAAATTATGTTGCTCTGGTGGACAGGACTTTTTTCCTTTTTTTATTGATAACTTCTGGCATGTAGTTAATTTTGTAACTGATCTGCTTTCTAACCTGAGTAGCTCAAATAATTTTTGATGTATTCTCCTGAGTTTTTTGGATAGAAGATCATATTGTCTATAAATAATGATAATTTTCTTTCTTCTCCAATAATTATATTTCTTATTTCTCTTTTCTTCCCCTTTTCATTGACTTTAACTTCAGGATAGTGTGACATGAATAATTATGATGCCATCTTTATCTTGCTCTTAATTGTAATAAGAATGTTTCTGCTGTTACTTTATTGGCAGCTGGTTTCAGAGAGAAATTTTTAAATGATATCAGAGTAGTATACTTCAATTACTAGACTGCAAAGAGTTTTTTAAGTTGATGATTGATGTTTAATTTATTACCTTTTGTCTTGATTAGGTTGACCAGAACATTGTCTGTTTTACTGGGAAAAGGAGGCCGATGCTTTTGATCCAATGCTCTTCTTAATTGGACACTGGCCTTCCACTTAGTGCTCAGCTGCTTCTCCAGGGAAGGACCCTCTGCTCTGTCCTTCTGCTACGTAGGACAAAACAACCCTCTGCTTTAGGTCACACTGGCCATCTATCATCTGACACCACTCTATGGCTAAGCTGTGAAGCACTGCTACACTGTGAAAATCTGTGTCACCTCAAAGTTATGATCTTCAAACCTATCTTGCTACCAGCATTGCAGCGTAATCTATTGACTTAGGCTTGGAACATTTATTTTATTTGTTTGTTAGCTAGGGGAGCACCATAACATTGGTTTTTATTCACAGTTCATGCTAGCTGTTTCTCTCATCTTTGATCTTTGGACACGAATGATTCCAGTCCCAATATATCCCATTGCTTACCTTGCTTGGCTTTGATTTTTTTTTTCATCAATATAAAAACTTTGTGGATTTTCATACTCCATTAAAATTGAGTATGGATTTTGTTTCACAATTTATTTAGCCAATTTCATGTACTTTGGAAATTTCTATCCTTTTTCTGACAGTCAGAAACATGTTTTCCCTGAAGGAATTTGGGTCTCCATTGAACCCCTTCATTATGCTTATACATGGTCAGGTGCTTATCCCAATTCCCAAAGTTTCTATTCTACCTGTTTATCAATTTTCTTATTCCTTTCCCTCTCTTTCAGCAAATGAACTTGCCTCTTACTTTACACTAAGAAAAGCTAGGTTAACAGAGGTGATAATTTTCATCTTTGAACCTGTAACTAACTCCTGAGTCCTTCCTATCCTCTCCCCAGTTTACCCGCTTTCCTCCAGTTTTACAGGAAGAACCATGTGCCCTTAACTGTAAGATCAACCCCTTCATCTATTCTTCATCCAATTCCATCTTCTCTTTTCATATTTATCTCTGCTGTGTTTTCAATGTCTCCCTCTTTGTTGTCTTGTAAACTTTAAATTCCTTTAGTCTTAACTTTGACTTTGAATCTCTCTAGTTTCTCACTACTTTATCTCTCTCTTTCCCAATCTGAAGCCTCCAACTTCCTTCTGTGGCTCCCCAGCCCCTGCCTGTTTCTTAAATACTGACACCTCCTTCTACCCCAGGGTTTTATTTGTAAGTACTGTTTTTATTTCAGAATACACTGAAGGAGATTGTCCCTAGGTGATCTCTTCCACTCCCTGGACTTCTACTGGTCTTGCTGCTGATGCCAATGTTTTAATTTCTATTTAAAACTTCACTCTTAAATTGTACACTGCCTATTGGGCCATCTCAATCTGGTCTTCCACAAGCACCACCAAACAACATGTACAAAACTCCTCTGCTCAACCTTCCCTCCAAGTCTGCTTCTTCTATCATCTGTTATTGTCGTGAGTGGTATAACTGTGCACCCAGGCACCTAAGCCAAACTGGGAGTCACCGAGCCCCTTTCCTCACCCAGATGCCCAGTCAATGCCTAGGATCTGACCATCTTTTCTCTTTAAGTTCTTGGGTATCATTCTTCTCTTTTCCGAACCCCCTGTTCCTGCACCAAATCCGTTCCCTTTGGAAATCCTGGTGTGGTCTTTCTGCTTCGAATGTTTGTGTGTTTGTTTTTCTGTGAACCAAGCTTTTTCTGATCCCCAGCTTTCCTACATTCTCCCCACTGGTCCCTCTCCCTTAATCACTTTGCCTACTCCGATCTTGACCCTGTCAAACATCTGTGAACACAATCATCAACTGAGACCTTCCTTAATAACAACAAAAATGCAGTTCTATTTCATTCACTGTTGTGTTTAAAACCCTCTAACAGACCTCCATCGCCTTTGAGATAAAGTTCAAACTCCTTAGTATGACATACAGATTTTCTTCTCTAGACTCTTCTCTCACCAGACTTCTGCCTACAACTTATGCTTTTGTCACAGCAAATTTCTCACATCTCACATCTCTGTCATTCACAATGCTATCCATACCACCATGACACGTATCTTTGCTCAACATTTTTTTTCTACTTGCAATGCTTCTAATACCTACTCCCCACCCCTGTCTAGCAAACCAACATCTATATATCTTTTAAAAAATAATATCAAAAATCACCTACTCTTTGAATCTTTTCTATGCCACCATCTACCACTTGGAACTGATCACCTTTCTTTTTTGCACTCCTGTGTAGACTTCTATCACAGCGCCTTTAATGGGCATATTTGTCTCCCTGTAATAATACACAAACTTGTTGTAGCTTTCCCTTATTTAACAGAGAATCTTTGCTTCCAAGGAGCACACAAAGAGAAACAGAGAGGCAACTATACATCTACAATACAGCAAGTAGCCCAATAGTTATCGTCTATCTATCTCAGGGGCACAGGGGAAGAACATCTAATCCAGTAAGCACCTCATCCTCTGCCCACCAAATCTCCTCAGTAAGTGTGTGAAGCTTATTGAGCACAGCATGGTTGTTTGGGAAGGAGAAAAGGAGTGAGGAGCCAGCTCAAGGTATGACCCAAAGAAAGGTCCCATTAGCTCGGTCCATTTTCCCTCCCATCTGTACCTTCATATTCACTCAATTTTGCACCTGGACCCTCTCTTTTGGGAACACGAGGGACTCAAGGCAATTGCCAAACAATAGAGCAGCTAATTCGTGTTCTGCCAGTAAGTTACAGAAGTTCCTTCCAGCTCTGCTTCAGCCAGGAACTCAAATCCCTTGCTGGAAATTGTGGCCAGGAGATGTATGGTAAGAAATAACTAATCAATCCAGAGCCTTCAGCTTCATGATGGAACCCAATGTGGTAACTACATCCCCCCTCCATCCTGCTCAGAACCTGTCAGCCATCAAAACCCACTGGAGCCAAGATGACCCCCAGCCTTCGCTAGTCCACAAGCACCTGAGAAATGTATCATCAAAGAGATCTGTGCTTGAATCTTGGCCTCACCACTTACAAGGTGTGACACTGACACAGTCCTCAACCTCTGTAAGTTGCAAAGGCCTCACATGTAACATGAGAACAATGCCTTCCTCAAGGTGATGCTCTCCGGAATAATGTGATCTAAATTGCATCACTCAGTAGCTACCACACAATAATCATACGCTCTTGAGGACTCACTCTGAGCTAAAAGGGGAAAAGGTTCCCTTTCATGGGTCTGTTTTCTGGGTTTTGCTCTGTTTATGACCAAAAACACAAACACAAACAAACAATAAACCGTGGTCATAAATATCCTCCATCACTTACAATCCTTTGTGACCTTACTAACCAGCCTAGAAGGGGGGGATTCAGGACAGTCTGACAGCCCTGGCTAGCCTGGAGCTGGCTTATGGCTAAATTCATTCTTGATATTGTAAATTCTCATCTCAGCACCGCATATTAACTCACCCAGGTGACCCCATGCTTCACTTGTAACTTGACTCAGCCCTTCACGACATCTCTTCTTTCCTCACCACAAATGACCCTAGTTAATTCAAATTTGTAACCAGCATTGAGGAAAGGAGGACTGAGATGGTTTCTTCTTATAGCCCTTTATTAAAAATGATTCATGTATCACTTTTTAAGAGGCGGCAAAGAGCAAACGAAGACAGTGAAGTAGAAGAAGGGATAAAATGAAAACAGAAAAACAGGAGGTGAAGTTGTTCAAGATGGTGACATAGGTTGTTCCAACTTGTCTTCCTCACAAGACCAGCTAATAACTCTCCAACGACAAGACACCATTGTGAAGACCCCAGACCTGGGGCTGAGGCTGGAGCATCCACCCTCTGGAATTTATTGTTGGATACACAATATAAGTAAACAAGTGGGACTATATCAAACTAAAAATCTTCTATACAGCAAAAGAACCTATCAACAAAATGAAAGGCAACCTACGGAATGTAAGAAAATATTTGCAAACCATACATCTGATAAGGTTAATACCCAAAATATATAAGGAAAGGAACACATACAATTCAATACCAAAACAAACAAAACCAAACCCCCAAAACTCAAATAACTCAACTTAAAAATGGGTAAATGATCTGAATAGAAAAATTTCCAAAGAAGTTATACAAATGGCCAACATGGAAAGTTGCTCAATATCAAGCACCAGGAAAATGCAAATTAAAATCACAATGAGATATGACCTCACACCTATTGGAATGGCTATTATAAAAAAGATAAGAGATAAGAAATGCTGGCAAGAATGTGGAGAGAGAGAGAGAGAGAGAGAGAGAGAGAGAGAGAGAGAGAGAGAGAGAGAGATTCCTTGTGCCCTGTTGGTGAGAATAAAAATTGGTACAGCCACTATGAGAAAATAGTATGGAGATTCTTCGAAACATTAAAAATAAAACTACTACATGGTCCAGCAATTCTACTTCTAGGCATATTACCCAAAGGAAATGAAATCTCTAAATTGAAGACATATTTGCACCCCCATGTTTATAGTAGTATTATTTACAATAGCCAAGGTATGAAAACAACTTAAGTGTCTGTTAATATATAAATGAATAAAGAAAATGTGAATATGCATAGTAGGATATTATTCATCCATACGAAGGAAGGAAATCCTGCCATTTGCCATAGCATGGATGAAACTTTCTATGCTAAGTGAAATAAGTCAGAGAGAGCCAAATATTATATGATATCTTTTATGTGGAATTTTAAAAAACTGAACTCACAGAAATAGAGAGTAGCTTGGTGGTTGCCAGGAGCAGGGGTCTGGGGTAGAGGAATGAATGAAGGTGGTTCAAGGGTACAAAACTCCAGTTTTGACATAAATAATTTCTGGGGACCTAATGTACAGCATGGTGACAATCATACTGTATACTTAAAAGTGGCTAAGAGAGTAGATCTTAACAGTTCTAACCACCCACACAAAAGATAATTTTGTGAGATGATGATGTGTTAACCAACCTTATTGTTGTCATCATTTTGCAATATATACCTACATCAAACCATCGTGTTGTATACACCTTAAACTTACACAATGTTATACGTCAATTATATCTCAATAAAGATGGAAAAATATCAAGCAAATAGGAACAAATAAAGCAAAATCAGTAAGGCAAGAAAGCAGGAGATGCATTCATATAAGTCTGTACTTTTCGCAGGACAAGGGGACAGGAATCCGAGTTTCCCAGCCCTGTCCCCCACCTCACACACAAGTAAGATATTATAACTCATCTCCCCGAGGAGACTGGAGAAATGCTGCCTCCAGGAGGAACTGGACTCCCCACTAATCTCTGAGACTGTACATTTTTTAAACTATTCCTAAGAAATCAATGAATTAATTTCCTTTTTATTCCCTTGTGAGAAAACTAAATTATTAATATTACCACGATGTTCTCCCTCACTGGAAAATTGCCCTGATTCCAGTAGTTGGTTTTCAGAGCCATCATGTTTGTAAAGAAAACATTTAGTCCTAGATTTAGCCTCAGCATTCTACTCTCTGTAGGACAATATTGGCATTTTTTTCCTTTCTCGAGTTCCTTCTCTTTTCACTTATTCACCCACTGCTTTAATAGTGCTAGTTTCCATACTGCACTTTCCATCTTCAAACATGCTTACAGACTTTTCAAAATAAATGTTGGTCCCCCAAATACACATTCTGGGACCCAGTTGAACCATTTGGGGATAACGCCTCAGGCCCATACAGAAAGCCAAAGTTTCATGAACAACCTCTGGCTTTAGTCTTCTCTGAGCACAGGTTACAGGAGAGTAGGCCTGCAGGTTTTTAAAGCATTTTATTTTCTTAGTCTGCTCGGGCTGCCATAACAAACTACCATAGGCTGTGTAGCTTAAACAGGAATTTATTTTCTCAAAGTTCTGGAGACTGGACAGGCCAAGATCCAGGTGCCAGCCTGGGCCGTTTTTGCTGGGAGCTCTCTGGCTTGTAGATGCTGCCTTCTCTCTGTGTTCTCACAGGATGGGGAGAGAGAGGTGCTCTCTAGATTCTTCCATTAGGACTCTAACCCTACTGGATCAGGGCTCCACCTTTGTGACATTGCTTAACCCTAATTAGTTCCTTACTTTAAATACAGCCACGTTGGGGCTCTAGGTCCAGTGGGAAAGCAATAAATGCCTGTTGAATGGAACTATCCGGCTGACAAGCACATTTTCAAACAAGCCAGGGAGTCGTTCTCTGGATGTGCCTCCAGGTGCACGGCTCAAGCTCGCTGCCATCTCTGGTAGAACTCACTCCTTCCCTGGAAGAACTCCTCTGTGTTTCCTCAGTGGTTACCTCTTTATTCATTTCTATGTGTGATAGGGCATATGTCCTAGGCAGCAGGAAGCACAGTCCAGACAGCTCTGGGCCCCACCTGGTTCTGCTCAGAAACCAGCACTCCAGCCACCTCCTCACTGACTCATGTGTGCGTGTGTATCAGTAATAATGACAATGATAACAATAGTAACGACACTATTATGGGGGAGAGCTTACTGGTGTCAGTTACTGTACCAAATGCTTTGTAAGGATTAGCTTGGTTGTCATAACAACTCTGACTTCCCTGTTGGAAGATGAGGAAACCAAAGCTCAGAGAGGTCAAGTAATTTGTCCCCAATTGACAGATGAGAGCTCCAGTGACCAGCCCTAGCAAGTGCTTGTCCCAGGTCTAGACCAAGCTCTCCAAGGCCCTTTCTAAGGTGCCCTACTGTTTTCCAGCATCACCAAGTTGCCCATGGGGTTCACTGTGACATCCTGGAAGAGGTCAATCCCAGGGTCAATCAGCTGTGCCTACAGGCCATTATTAGAGCACAGATACTAAGTTATCTCCTACCCAAAGGCAAAGGACATGGTCCCAGTAGGAAATGACTAACAGGGATCCTTTGCTTCTGAGGCGAGGGCTCGAATCTACAACTAGTTAGTGCCAGTTCTGCTGGCGTGCTGTCTACATAATGCGAACCATGGCACTTGGCAATGGCTCTTAAATTTGGCACACTCCACACTCCTCCTGGACCCACGAGATAACATAACCAAATGTTTTCTGATGCTGTAAGAAATGAGTGTTTTGCAGGTAGGAGAAAATGCAAACATCATTGCTACAGGGGGCTCACTCCATCCAATCCCAAGGGCAAAATGGCTCCCTCCCTCTCGACCCTTCAAAAGGTTAAATGTGAGGAAGGGCCCAGATAAATGGTCACAATGCAAACAAAGTCATGTAAATAAATGCATCGCTGATCTATGCAAACTGGTGATGCCAAATATGCCATCTGCACCATTTCTCATGATGAGTCAAATTTTCCCCCACATGTCCCAAGCAATGAGAAGTTGACCTGTTTATGCAGACAGAGGCATGCATCATTGGACACTCTTGGAAATTTTTAAAAAAAATTTCAGACCCATAGAGAAGCAGTGGCTTTTGTGTTTTTCTAGGTTAGGTTGAAGTTGGAAGAAAAAAACCACACCTCACTTTGGTGTGATGGGGCATATGTCCCGGGCTTGAGAGGGTATTGGCAATTTATCGTGATTTTTAGTGGGTTCTGGGTATAGCAGCAAACTCAGCCTCCTCACCTTGCCCACTCATTCACTTAGCAAAAGCACTATTAGCATCTAATTATGTTGGGCGCTGCATTGTTATGGATGCCAAGATAAGTAAAATGTGATGCCTGCCTTAGAGGGCCATTCCTTATGCTGTGAGAATTTGCTTGGCATGATTTATGGATAATTTCTTGAAAAATAAAAATTAAGAGCCGGTAATCAGAATTACATGTGGAGCATCTTCAGTATACAACTGACCAGGATGTATTCCTTCCTTTACTAATAGATCTAAGGTAGAGCTCAGGCATCAGAATTATTTTAAAAATGAAATGAAACGTCTAGGGGAAGGGTTGGCAAGCATTTTCTGTAAAGAGCCGGATAGAACATGTTTTCAGATGTGTGGGTCGTACAGTTTTTGTTGCAACTACTCACTCCTGCCATTACAGCATGAAGACAGCCACAGACAATTTGAGAATAAGAGGGCATGATTGTGTGGTTGTGTTCCAACTGAACTTCATTATTACACAAACAGACAGCATGCTGGATTTATTCAGCCTATGGGCTGTAGTTTATCACCTCCTGTTCTAGATGATTCTTATGGACAACTAGGCTTGAATCTGCTTCCCTAGAAATTATTGTGACTTTGGAGGGTATGTGACAGGCACCACCATAGACATAAAGTGGAATAACACTGCTTTTCCACCCACTCCATAATACAGAAAACTGTATTTTTATCATTCTTCCAGTGCAATCTATGTACATGTATATTGAATCTGATCGAATACTTTTCAGAAATCATAGTTAGGTGCCATTCTCACTGGAGGTAGAGCATTTGACTAGATATACAGTCTAAACCAAGAAATCAGTCTACTTACATTCTAAGGTTTTTTTTAAGAGCGGAAAATAATAAATATTTCTGGGGTTATTAAATATCTTATGGTCTGGTGTAGAAAAAGAAATATATATCCCTGAGAAAAAAGTTCTTAAATTCCAAAAGAAGGTCTAAGATATTAATTAATATATTATTATATTTGATAGACTTAAAAAGCAAACCAACTCTTGACTATAAACTCTTTGGTACTCTTTTTTTTGTTCTAAGGTTTTGAAATATACTAGTGCTTATTTTATTGAAGGGCAAATTTACTTCAACAAACATTTATGAAATAACAACTTTGAGGTTAGTGTTCCAATTTGCATAACACAATTTTGTGAGAAAAACAGCAATAAAAATATACCAAAAGCATAATGATAAATGCTATAGCAGGGGGAAAATAGCTTTAGGAGTGATTGATTCTTCTTGAGCGAGGATAAGAGGAAGGAAGTGGAAGAAGAGAGCACCATGGGAGTTCAGAAAGAACCATAGAGAGGAAGTGGCATATGAGCTGGGCACTGAAGGATGAGTAGGAGTTCTCCATGCAGGCAAAGGATGAAGGAAGAGGTGTTCTTTGAACAAGAGTATAATCAGGAAAAACAGTGATGTTCAAGGAGTGATGTCCAGGCTACTATGACTTGAGTGCAGGTGTCTGGGTTCGTGGGAGAGAAGAGAAGACGCTGACTGAGGGATGGCCTGGGGTCAGATAGTAAAGGTATGGTTGGTTATGCTAAAGCTTTGGGATTTCTTTTAATAAGCTAGGGGAAACTATTTACATTTAAAGCAAGAAACTGAACTAATCTTAGCTGAGTTTTAGGAGGATTATATTAGGCTAAGAGCTTGTCAAAATGTTCATAATTTGCTCCCCAAACAGGGGTGGTACAATCTTCCCTCAGGAAGCTAAACAAAATCCCCAAATGCCAGGATCCTGGGAAAGTGTATCCAGGGAGCAGACCCTCATGGCCCCCTCCCTTGAGGAGAGGGCAGACTACCCATGTGGGTCCAGGGCCCAGCTCCATCTCCTGCCTCCCCACAGCCGGATCTGGGCATGCATCGAGAAAAAATGTTACAGAACAAGGACAACCAACCAACCAACAAAAGAAACCCTTTTCAACAGTCTGAGAAAGAGGATTTTAAACACAAGCTCCCATTAGAGGGCCAGAAGCTGTGGTCCTCACTCTCTCCATTCACACTCATTCCCAACCACCTCCATTTGTGGATCAAAGTGCGTTCACCACCAATGCTTCCCTAGGGCTTCCCTGTTTGGGGAGCTTTATGTTTTAGCATCCTCATTGATGCAGCAGGCTGTTAGCTTTACATCTGATGCAAACACTTCACTGTCCAGTCGTGCTTTAAAGAAACGCTTTTGTTCTCTTGGCCATCTGTCCTGTCGGCAGCTGACATCCCACCCATCTCCCTGCCGTCCGCTATTGCTCCTTGGGCGGGGTAGCCACCTCCACCTTTCCACGGACCTCGGTTGTCCTCTTTGCGCCTCCCTCACTCTCCATCTCCAGCTTCAAGGAGCCCAAAGAGGCTGCTCCTCAAGGCAGGGACCCCCCTCTGCCAGAAAGGGGGACCAGGTGAGCAAAGCTCTCCTGCCCAGAAACCAGTATGGCCAGGGCGGGCGGGCTCCTAGAGAGATTCCTTCAATAAACACATTCGCCGCCTGTGCTACAAACCACACTGCACAGCTTCTACTGTTTTATCAGGGAAGCTCAGAGGATAATTTTGTGGCTTCCCTTTCTGGAAATTAAATTTCTCAGATGATGCAAGGGGAGGAAGAAAACCCTTCCAGGCCACCTTGGCACCATGAAGGAGACCTTTCTCTCTCCTGATGGTCAGCAGTGTGGGACCGGGTCTCTGCAGAAGAAAGCAGCTGGCCCAGGGCCGGGGAGCACGCTGCGGGTCTAAGGAGAGAGGAAACTGACAGGAGCACGTGCTCATCTTCATTTCTGGTCATAAGGCAACCGTTGCCTCTGCTAGGATGGAACGGCGGTGCTTTTCTATTCGGCCTTCATCATCGTCTTTCTTCCATTTCTGTAATGGGTTACATTCCCGTTTAGCTAGAAGCCCAGCAGAGCCCTCAGCCCACCATTCTCCAGTTCACTTTCCATTGTGTCATTTTAGTTTAAATCTAGAACCCAAATTCTTGTTTACCTGTCAATAACTCAGTGTTACTTACACTTATTTAAAAACAGAAAGAGGCCACTAAATATCCATGTTGTTCCATATATATCATTTATGGCAAAAGATCCTAGAAGTATTGACCATTTTTCATTATTTGAACACTAGAGGCCCAATGCACGAAATTCATGCAAGAGTAGTAGGCCTTCCTTCCCCCGGCTGCTGCACCGGCTTCCCTCTGGCACCCAAGACCCGGGCTTCCCTAGCAGCCCCGGTTTCGTCTGGAAGGTCGTCAGGAAGGATGTCTGGTCTAATTAGCATATTATGCTTTTATTATTATAGATAGTTTTTAGTTCTTTTTCTCTCAATGACTGGGTTTGGGTAACTGAGATTTGAAGAAATATTAAAAACTCTTTGGGTATAAATTGGGGGGAGAAAGGGAAATGTTAAGTACTAAGTTGCAGCCTGAGATTGCCCTTATCTTTAATAATGGAAATGGAATTCAGTGCACCATGCAAAAGAGCATTCTTATATTTTTAAATTGCAAGTGTCCAATTATGTACAAGGGTCAAGGCAGGATTGATCGGAAGGAGCTCAATTTGAAAATCCCTTTAAAAATTGGGACAAAGAATGCCACTTTTTGAAACTACAATGTTTAAAAATGAAAAGTATTATGCATGCCACATGGCCGAAGATCAGATTTTTATTAATGCAAGTTTTAAATGCTGATTAATCCCCTCGAGAGTCAGTTTCCCAAAGCATTGGACTGTATTCAAGTCTTTTTCAAAACGGCACATCACTTCCATTATTCTGAATATTAATTGAACAACAGTATAACGAAGGATACAAACCAAGATTTAAGACATGATTACAGCTGTCAGTGCTTACATCTAAATAAGTCATCGGGAATTCAAGCTTAGAAGCAAAAAAATAAAAATAAAAATAAATGCTGTAAATCGGTCTTAGGACAGCCAAGCTCTCTCTTAGCCTTTTTCAAAAATGAATTTGATGCTTTGGGGCTCGAGAAAGCTTCAGCTATGACTTGTCTTAACGTAGTTAAGTGGCCAATTCTCGACCAGAAATCAGAGTTATGTTTTTGACTTGTGACTTGGGACAATGTCAAGGACATTTTCTTTCGGGGGGAGAGAAAGAAGGAGAGCCAAAGACTATTAAATTCGTTAATATATTTGTCTCATTTTCTTATTTTATATTTCTCTTTCAGCTTCTTGTCTACATTAAAGAAAAATCAAAGAATTAGCCAAAATTTGGCTGCCAAATTATTTATTAATCAAATAAAATATTACTGTGATTTCAAAACAACTCATGAAACTCAGAGTCAAGAAGCTGCAAGTAACTAATGACTTATTTTTACAATAACCAACGATCTAAATTCAACTTCTTTTATTCCCCAAATCCAGCATGGGGCAGAGACAAGTCCCCATTCCATCCCTTGAAGCAGCGGAAATACTGGCTTCTGTCCCGACCGTGGGGAATGCTAGTTTTGTTTTGTTTCCTTACATGGTTGCTGTGTATTTGAGTGACAGCTCTTTGTTCAAAAGGATGCAAAAGCCACTCTCACATCTAATTCTAATGAGATAAATGGCATGATGAAGGGAATATTAAAAATTTACAGCCCTCTTTACTAAAGTTTATTTGTCAGCTGAACATGCTGAATATTGCATAGCACACACACACACACACACACACACACACACACATAACAATCATGCCATCCTGATGATGAAAAAGATATGAGGAAATAATGATGCAGTGATAACAAGTCTGATGGAGTTTGCATCTCAGTTGCTGTTTGGCACGTCACTGAATCGGAGTGCGCCAACCCAACAGAATCGCACAATATGTTAGTGTAAAGGGTCCACAGTTTAAGGGGAAAATCTAGAAGTGTTAACTATACACTGTCTAATTATACAACCTTACTGTCCCAGAATGTGATTTCAGAAACCATTTCTGACATATGGGAAAAGGGTAGAACAGCTGGTCATTAAGGTTTCCTCAAGACTATTTAGCAACACACTTGAATGTAATTAAAGTGAGACACTAAATACTGCACTTGTGGTACAATGTATTTTTAATTTTTATGGCATGTGGTAAAAGTAAATAGATGCAAAACATTCAAGTCTCCCCATTCGGCATCCCACTTGTCAAAGATGCAGTGTCTGCCTGGCTGATTGCAAGCGGGGTCCAGGCGTAAGTCACAGATATCCATTTGGGGTGTTTAAGGCTGTTTTGAAGGGACTGAATTTGGCAATACTCAGAGGGATGTCTAATTGGAACTCTCAGACAAAGCATGAGATGAATTCGTTCATTTATTTATTCATTCATTCATCAAACACGACCTGGAATTATTTTAGATAATAAAGACATTAGCCCTGCCCTTGGGTTGCTCACAGCTTACTGTGTTTAAAACACAGAGTGATGGAAGGTGATGAAAGGGTGCTGTGGGAGCACCAGAAGGGGTGCCTGGTCCAATCTGGAGATGTCAGGCAAAGCCCCCTGAGTAGGAACCACCTCAGGCAGCTAGAACGTGAGGAAGCCAGTGGTAAGGGGTGGGGCAGAGGAATCGAAGCAGAGCGAGCAGCTTATGCAAAGGCTTGGAGTTGAAAGAGACCATTGTAATATGAATATAAATGTTTACAATTGATTGGATATTTACAGTGTCCTGGCAGTGGGCTTAGCCATTAACAGATATTATCTCATTTAACCCTCACAGCAACCTTATGTGATAAGTACTATTATTACCTATACTTTACAGATGAAACAAACACGATAGACCATGGCAAAGCGTTAGTGGGTGACTGCACCAGGATTCAAGCTCAGGTCTGTCCGAGTCCCAAGTCAAACTTTTCTCCCTATTGCATTCCCCAGTTGACATGTGTATAGCATGTCTATTTGGTTTTCCAAGAACTTAGAATATAAACTCACTAGTCCTTTAAAAACCCTAAGATTAAGAGAATAAAAAGAAAAGCTACAGACCTGATATTTACAAATTACACATCTGATCAAGGAATTGTATCCAGAATATACAAAGAACTCTCAAAACTCAACAGTAAGAAATAAAGTAAGTGAGCAAAAGATTTGAACAGGCACTCACCAAAGAAGGAAAAAAATGACAAATAAGCACATGAAAAAATGCTCAACATTATTGGCCATTAGGGGAATGCAAATTAAAAGCACAAAGGGCTATCATTACATCTATATTGGAGAGGCTACAATAATAAAAATAATGACAATAACAAGTCTAGCACGGATGGGGAGTGATTGGAGTTGGTGGGAGTGTGAGAGCATATAGCCACTCTGGAAAAGTTTGGCAGTTTTTCAATAAAATTAAACGTACAGTTACCATATGACCCAGCAAACCCCTCCTCAGTATTTACCTAGAGAAGTTAAAATTTATGTTTATATTTTGAGTAGCATTATTCATAATCTTTAAAAAACCGGAAACCATCCACGTGTCCTTCAACAAATGAATTGACAAACAAGCAGTCTCACAACCATACATGGACTATTGCTCAGCCATGGAAAGGAGTGAACTAGTGATACACTCACAACGTGGATGAAGCTCAAAGGCTTTAGGTTGAGGAAAGAAGCCAGTCTCAAAAGGTTACACACTAGATGACATTCTGAAAAAGGACCATTATAGGAATGGTTGCCATGGTTTGGGAAGAGGGGAGTTTGACTATAGAGGGACAGTCGGAGAGTATTTTTAGGATGAGGAAACTGTTCTGTATCTTGGCTGTGGTGGTGGTGGTGATAGGAACACACACGTTGTTAAGACCCATAGAACTACATACCAAAATATAAAGTTAATTTTCCTGCATATAAATTAAAAATAAAAACCCTATGAGGTACATGTTTTAATTTGGGTTCCCCCCAAAGCAAACCCTGAGATAAGAAATTTGGGCTAGGAATTTATTTGCAAAGTGAATACGGGAATTGCGAGTGAAAAAATGGGGAGAGTGAGACAGAGAAGGAAGAAAAGCCAAAAAAAAAAACACAAAAAAACAACAATGGGGTTATGAGTGAGTTTCCACTGTGGAGAACTTCAGTTCAACTCTGTTGAGAATCTTCTGAGCATCTATGAAAAATAGGTCTCAGAGTCACTCCACTGTAGGCATCTATCATTCGGTCGAGGTTGAGTTTGCCCTGAGGAACATAAATCTTAGGCTTTTAGATTTTGCAAGTGTCTTTGAAAATGAAGAGGAAAGACCCAGGTCCTTGAAGTGGGAAGATGTCAACTTCTTCTTGCAGCTGTTGGTGAATTTGGGGGGCTGAGGGCTCAGGAAGGCAACCAACAGCATCTGCTAATGAAGTATTCGTAATGGACGCTCTACACATTTGATTTTGCAATACAGTGGGGGAAATTTGCCAAACAATTAGAATAAATATATGCAATGTTGATAATAAAACTCCAGTCGTTAGGGAAAATATTTAACAATATGCCAGGGTCTACAGGAGACTTGCCAGACTTTTTCATAGTCCATCAGGTAATTCTTTAACAGCCCTGTGAGATAAACGTTAATATTCCCATTTTACAAGTAAGGAAACTGTTGCTTGTAAATATTTAAGTAGCTTTCCCAAGAAACACAGATAACTAAGGAGTCATAAGATAACTTAGAAGCCCATAGCTTTTCCAACATGCTTGGTTAGTGCCTACTCTGATTTGTGTTGCTACATAGGATTACAGAAGACATAATAATTATGAGAAACAGTGCATGGCATGGGAATCATGAATAATTGTGATTAAAAAGCCAGATCTAAGTTACTCCAGGGTGAGCCCTGCTTGTAGGAATTTTCTGGCCCTCTCTTTCTGGCTATCTATGGCCATTTCATGGCTCAGCAGCATTTCCCATAGATAGTGGCTGAGAAAAAAAAAAGACATAAAACTCAAATCAATCCACTTTAACCCTTACACAAATGTCTAGAAAATGTTGAAACTTTGGCTGCTAAGAAATGGAAAATTGGCCATGGATAATAATTATCTTTCCTGCTGCTATCTTCTCATTATAAATGACCCAGCTGATGCTCTAGCTATGAGCATCCATCCTGTAACTTCTGCCTCCTTAACAGCATTGTGGACCTACACCTTTCATTTTCCTTACTGCTCCTTAAAGGGCAGATCTTCAACCCTGAAAATGATTGTGCTACAGAAGGACATGAACTTGGAGTTGTTTTCCACTGTAGGAAGAACAGGACTAGAGAGTCATCCACATTCCGTCACTTTCTCGCAATCTCTATTGTCATCATAGTAGTCGGACACAGTTAGATGATACAGACTTTTGGCCAAAGAACAAAGGAAAGCTAACTGACCCACGTGGGCACTGAACCCCTGACCTCATTAGCATTGTTTTCTCACCACCTCCGCTAACAGACAGCCCAATTATGAGCACCACATCAAAGAGGGAGGTCACCTCTTCACCTGCAGCCAAGAAAAGCCTACAACTGCTGGTTGTTAAGAAGAGAATGCTTTTCCAGGCCAGTCACCACAGTACAGCATCAACACCCATGAGCGATTTCTAAGAATCTTCCTTCCTTGCATGGCTCCGTCTAACAAAAATTGCCAAGGTGAAGGGATTAAGAAGTACAAATTGGTTGTTCCAGAATAGTCACGGAGATGTAAAGTACAGCATAGGGAATATAGTCAGTAATATGCTAATAACTATGTAAGGTGGATGGGTATGAAATTTATGATCATCATTTAGTAAGTTATATAATGTCCAATCACTGGGGTGTACACCTGAAATGAATATAATATTGTATGTCTTTGTAATTGAAAAATAAAAAAATGATTAATAATTGCTGTCAATGTGGTTTACAGTATGAAAGGTGACAAAATCTTTGAGAGCATCACCCTGGATAGACGTTCTGGAGTGAAGCATGCCTTTTCACAAAGACTCTCAGGTCTGAGCCAGCTCTAATCCTCTGTAGTTGTGACCCCTATCTCTATCCCCCTCTTTAAAATCCTCCCACACTGTGAGACCTGACACTTGAGGCTCTTCCCTATGAACAGAACACTTCTTTGGAGTGTCCACTGAAGGACCTCTGGCAGAGACATTTCCACAATGTGTTTTACAATTGAAATGATTCTTCTTACTCTATGACAATATACAAGTTCTTCAAAGTGGTTCTTAAACTGTTAAGTACAACGTCCTTTTTCTGAAAGGTATCGAATTTGTAGGATTTGTGTCTCTGTGTTCATGAGTATATACGTATACATGACTGTTTAGAAATTTAAAAAATATATGTCAGTTGAATTGCATCTAATTAGTTGTTTTCCCTTTCTGGGAAGCCAAAGTTATTTCAAGAAGCTCCCGGAATACAATGATGAGTCAATCAATCGAGGTATGGTGCTAATAAAACCAAAATAGATGGCCAAATTCCCAGGACAGTTCTAGGGCTTTTCTATAGCCATGGGCCACAACCTTAAGCAGGGCCAACCAGCTCACACATGCTGTGATTTACATAATGAGGATAAGGAGAGTTAGAGCATGGAGAGTTCAATGGAGAAACATCTCTACTGGGGGAAAAAAAGTAAATTCTGGTGATAGTGGTTTCACTTTTACTGTCCTCATATACTAAGGGCAGCACTAATTAATGAATGAGAAGACACATGTTCAGAAGCTAAGGTTGGCCCATCTAAAGGTGAATCACAGATTCCAAATTGTGACTATATTTTAGGATATATTTTACTCTCTAGAAGATTTTTTTTTTTTTTTTTACTCTATAGGTGTAGCTGCTAATCCTTTCTTCCCCTCAACTCTTCTCTTCCCAGCATGAGACAACAATGACATGTTTTCCCACCTCCCACCAAGCATAAGCATACAATTTGCAGCCAGTTTATGAGTCAATTCTGACTCAATTTGAGGCATTGCTAGTATCCCCACATCCCATTCTCTAATTCCAGGCATAAGGAAGATTAACTAGCCCTGCCCTCTGAGGTGTGCCCATGTGAGTAGATTGGGCCAATGGAATGTGAGTAAAAGAGTCTAAAACATTTAATTGCTTATATTCCACTTTCTAGACTTTGCTACAACAAACCCAGAGGCAAACCTGAGCCTCCTGGTGAGATGTCAGCACCAGAAATGATGGCACATCATCAGCCTGGACTCCTGAGTGACTTTTATGTGGAGCAGAGCTGCTCTGACCCTGAACCACCGTCTCCAGATGATAGGGTAGGCAGGAAACCAATCCCTGTTGTTTGAAGTCATGGAAAATTTGGAGTTTCTTTCTACAATATATCCAGAGAAGAAAGTCTTTCAGCATCTCAGCCTTTCAGAGAGTAAGGATTGGGTAACTGAAGTCCTGGCAAACTTCTGCGCACCTAAGTACTCACTAAGGCACTCCCTATGATATTAGCATTGACTATGTCTCAGTTTCCCCTCTGAGTAGGGATTTGACCCTCTTCTAGCTTAGCTCTTTCTAGACCTCCATCACATCACTATCAATGTAGCTTTAGGTATCTCCTGCCTCCACCTGTACTTTGGCTTGAGTTTAGACCCCTCTGAACCTCTCCTGGTTTGCCACCCTCCCTGTCACACATTCACGGTGCTGCTCTCCCAGGGTTCTGCCACAAGCTTCCCCTCTCCCACCTGACCTCCATTTCAGGTGTTGGTTGTCAAGTTGCCAGTGCACCTCATGCTGAACCTACCTGAGTTTTGCTGACATCTCAGGTATGGTTAAGTCATATATAAGAGCCTAGGGCAGTGGTTCTCAACCTTTTTAATGCCGCGACCCTTTAATACAGTTCCTCATGTTGTGGTGACCCCCAACCATAAAATTATTTTCGTTGCTACTTCATAACTGTAATTTTGCTACTGTTAATGAATCATAATGTAAATATCTGTGTTTTCCGATGGTCTTAGGCTCTACAGCAGCAGTTCTCAACCTGTGGGTTGCGACCCAGAGGTTGAGAACCGTTAGCAGGGCCGCCACAGACCATCGGAAAACACAGATATTTACATTACGATTCATTAACAGTAGCAAAATTACAGTTATGAAGTAGCAACGAAAATAATTTTATGGTTGGGGGTCACTACAACATGAGGAACTGTATTAAAGGGTCACGGCATTAAAAAGGTTGAGAACCACTGGCCTAGGGCAACTTGAGAAGGATGAACTTTCAGAACAAATCCCACTCCTGCCAGATTCTACAAGAGGCCTGCAAGAAGTAAAATCCAACTGGAAGAATGTGGACTTAGCTGGGAATTAGTCAGAAGACTGGTGTCAAGACACTTAAAAATAACTTAGAAAGGGAAGCTTTACTGGGAATGCAGTTGAGGTCAACATTGGGAGGTCCAGAGAATCAGGGAAGTATGTGAGGCAGCACAAACCCTCAGAAAGACAGACCACCAGAGTGCTGGTTGCATTTCTGAGAACAGGTAACACAGCAGCATCTAGCCCTCAGATCCAGGGCCAATTTGAAACCTAAGTCATAGAAATAAGGCCAAGGTCAACCATCCAGCTAGGTTTCTAGCCCAAGGTCTGGGGGATCTGAATCCCCAAAACCTGCTATAGCTCCCTAAATTTTCATAGGTCAACTTAAGGTTTGTCCTAGGGTTTGGGAGATGGATGTGCCTATAAGTGGGGTTAAGGATACTTGACATGAGGCAAAGAGGCGTAGAAGCAGGCAGGGTCGGACGATATTCCTAAGTATAGTACATTGACATTATGATCAGACCACTGGGCAAAATAGGGAGCCAAATTGCCAAACTGAAATAATTTGATGGGACACCAATGAATGGTTTTTCATAAATGTTGACAATTGTTTCAATGCTTAGAGCCTTTCTGGAGTGGGTGATAAGTGTGGGCTTATCCTCAGCCCCAGCATATGTGTGAGGTAGTGCTACTAGCTTCGATGGTTTGGGCTGAGGGACAAGGAGAGAACAGCTCCATCAGCCAGTGTTCACCAAGAACGAGCGGTGTGCCTACCAAATGTGTAGGAAGGTTTGGACTCCTTCCTTAAGGAGGCCTGTGGTTAAGTCTGTTTGTTGATGGAAGAGTTTGTGGTCTTTAAAACATACAAATCTAAGTTCTGGAATTCACGAACTCTTTATATGATAGACATCACGTAATTGAGTTTAAAAGTTAAAATGGAAAAATCAATGTCACTTGGCTAGTCGTTCCCAATTTGCAAATATGTGAACATTTTAAAGAAATGTTTTTAATCCAAATTTTGACACAAATTGGTGAAGTAGAAATCTCAGACTATGGTAACAGATGGTGGTCTAAGGCAGTGGTCAGCAAACTGCGGCTCGCGAGCCACATGCGGCTCTTTGGCCCCTTGAGTTCTTAGCAAAGGCCAGCTTAGGAGTACCCTAATTAAGCTAATAACAATGTACCTACCTATATAGTTTAAGTTTAAAAAATTTGGGTCTCAAAAGAAATTTCAATCGTTGTACTGTTGATATTTAGCTCTGTTGACTAATGAGTTTGCCTACCACTGGTCTAAGAGACAAAAGAACTCAGAAACCTGGGCATATTAGAGTGGTGTGACTAGGTGTCATGGATGCTATGATGCAACTCCCAGGTCCCTCTTTAGGAATGAAGGGTTATTTCCCAGCTGCTTGGAGTACCACCAGCTGACTGCTCTCAGTTGTCTGCTCTCTAGGGAATTGCCCTCAGAGGAACAGAGCTGCCTTTCCTGGGGCCATGGCCCCTCCCCGGGGGCAGTCTGCAAACAGTGACTGTTTGAAGCAAGAGTATAAATGTTGGTCCACTTGCTCCAACTCAGGATGACTCAGAAGGGCTGGCCCTACCTCAGGGCCCTATGAGGAGACAGCAGAGGCCTATTTGGAAACTGCATCAGAGTCTGCTTCAATGGAAGAACCCAGAGCACGCTCCATTTATCCTCAAGACCAACTACAGCAGGCAGTGGGAACTGTAGTTGGTCCCATTAGTCCTAATCCTATAATTTTTCCCATAAAGGCCATCCAGAATCCTGGAGGAGCTATTCCCAGACTGGACAAATTTACTAGATAAATTTATTACACACACACTCTTAAGAACCAAAATACTGATTCCTCCAGTAATTGTGAGTTGGCTTCTGATGGTTCACAGCTGAGTTCCTCTCTGGGAATTGCCCTCAACTGAAGGGAGTCACCTCACTGAGGATATACCCCTTTTCCAGGGGCAGCCCCCACTGTTGCTAAGAGCGGCCTATTGACTGGCTTATGCCAAACTCCTCCAGCTCACTCAGAACCAGGAAGTACAAAACTCCTGGCACACTTATCTCAATCCAGGACAACTCTGAAGGGCCATCCTAACTTGAGAGCTCACTATGAAGTTAGCCAAGCCTCCATTCATAACTGTACCACAAATCCACACCCCTCTGTCCAATCTTGCTTCTATTGGTCCCTTATAGGATGCTGTTTCTGAAAGTATTCAACATTAAACCACATACACACAATCTCTGTCTCAGAGTCTATCAATGTGTGACTTCTCTGGATTTCATTTAGATTTTCCTAAATAATTCTCCATAGAGTTGTATTGTTTCTCTATTCTGTGGCCTTACAGGCCAATTAAATTGTCTATCAAATCTGGTTTATAAAGAATAATTCACCTGAAAGGGTGTCAACTGGGTAAGCAATTACTCTTAGAAGTGCTGAGTCCTTTTAGAGCTGGTCCTCACTCAAGCAGGCATTCTCCCTTCCTGAGGTCAAGGTCTGTTTAGATGTTGCCCAAGAAGTAAGAAAACATCTTCTTCTCTCTTGCACTGCTTGTCCTTGAAGGCATAACCAATATGCTTCTCAGCCTTCCCAGGGATCCTTCTTCCCACACTGCCAACCCCCCAACCCTGCCACCCTTGATGCTTTCATCTCAGAAAGAAATGCTGGTTTTCTTTTTTCCATTTATTTGCTGCAGGGCAATGTCAGACAATGTCTATCCAGGTATGAGATTCAAGGAGACTGTAGGGGACAGACATTGTCTCCGGCAGGAAGCTGTGCTTACTGGGCTTATGGTCTACCCGGGCCCTCCATCATAGCCTTGGGCAGGCCACTTGACCTCAACCTCAGAGGGATTCAGCTCATCCGTGTGGAGCTGCTGGTGGTTTAGGATGAGCTACCCTGACACCCAGAGAAAAGAAGCCGTGCAATCACCAAGAGCTGCTGCTGTGACAGGTTCACCTCCGAACAGGAAGTTTCTCAATTCTCTGAGTGAGACAAGTCCCCCACCCCCCTCCCATTCGAGTCAGAAACAAATGCAGGCTCCAAAGCAGTTACACTGGTTCCTCCAGGCTCACCAGCATTGGCTCTGAGAGCAAAGCAGTGACTATTCAAGATTTTCACCTCAAAAGCAATGCCAACTGTTGGTCTTCCCGTGGGCGGGTGCAGAGGCAGGCTGAGCAGGGAGCAGGATGCTGAAGAATCTTTTGTGTTTATTACCTCTTATTTTTTTATGATAACTTTACAGAGTCTCTTCCAGCTACTGAACTCATAAAGTTCAGGGCAAGGTCTCATTGCTTCTCCTCTCCTCCTTCATAATAGCAAACATTCTCCCGAGACTGGAAACATTAGTTTTCTCAGCCCACTAACTCCAACTACAGTGCATTTCCTCCTTATCATTACTATTTAGTCTGTAATTATTCCAGTCTACTAACTCCCACAGAGGGTGGGGCTACCGTGTCTAAACTGTGTAAGTCACTGATATTGGGTCCTTCATCGTCATTAATAAACTCAGGACATGAGAGTCCCCAGAGGTCCAGCTCTTCAAATTTGATGAACATCTATGTTTACAATCCAGGGACAGAAAGGAAAGCTATTGGCAAGGACCTGGCCATGAGGATCAGAAGTTGCATTTAAATCCATTGTGACTGGAGGTCTCATTTATTCTCTTGTTGTAAATGGCTGGCAATAAGCTAATATGGCTAAGTGATGGAATGGCATCTGAACCAATGGGAAAAAAAATGAAATTCTAATCTGGAACATACCACCTATTCCCAAAGCTTCAGGCCACCATATCTCAAACTACCCTGATGTTTGGCTCTACAGAAAATTGAAGGGACTCAACCTAAAAGACAGCTGCTAAAAAGATGCCATCCTCAAATATTTTCACTTAAACTCACACACCAACGCTATGTTTCACTGAATGGCCAGCAATTGGTGGTGGCAGCAAGAGGGGCGAGGCAAGACCTTCAGAGTGTGCCCGCCATCTCAATGAGAAGTCCCACTAACTTGCAGGATGGCATTAATGTACAGGACTGACTGAGCTAGGTCTGATTACACCTGCACATGCAGAGGCACTGGAAGAACCAGCTCTGCCATTCAACAGCCATCTTCACCAGCCAGCCAAGACACACAGATTGCACCAAAGCCGTGGGTACACAGAGAACAAGAAGATGGAGAGCTGCACACCACCGCCGATGCCACGGAATTATTTATCCTGCAGGAAGCTGTGCACTCCCCTTCCGTATCGGGAGTGAACTCATGCATTGGAAACCTGGTTTCTCTGGATAGTAGGCAATTGTGGTACAGAGACAGAGCCCTGGGCTGTTCCTCGGCTTCCGGTTGGTAATCCATAGTAGGAAGAAGGTGGCCTGTGGTGCCCTGCAGGGCTCCGTGGAAGCCATTTACATATGCTCTTTAGAAGTGCCCCTCTCTCGCCAGCCCATGGGGATGTCGCAGATGGCAGACAGGGGAGGCTCACTGAACCCCAACATCTGGTCAACTGTTTCCACATAAGAAAGCAGAGTCAAATCTATTTTATGAGAGTAGATTACACACCGCCCCCGGTCCTCCATCCCCTCTGCTTCAGGAACAATTACCTTAAGAGTTTTAGGCAGATATTGAAAACGTTTAAAAACCCAAGAATAGCTGCCTCAGTATGTAGAACTTATTAGCAGAGAGTTACATATTTGAAGCCGGTCAATAAGAGAAGAGACTTTGGGGAAGGGTGGAAGGAAATCATTCAAGGGGGGTAAATAACTAAATACTTCAAGCCCGACTTTTATTTCATGTATCATCCCTGACCCCTTGCTAAACCAAGATTTTGACATGTTGGGGCTATTGATAGGAACTGGTTATCAAAATAAGGGAGAAGAGAACCTTAAATAGATGGTAAAGCTAATAGAGACCCAGGGACAGAGCCTTCTCCCAAATGCACAGCTTGCCGCTCCACATATAGCATCTTGAAAAATCTTTACTGCCTTCAAAGATACAGCCCTTGGCACGGAGCACCATGCCTCCAAGTTTAGAATGTGGGCCTCCATATTTATGTTCCCCAGATGGTGGAATTTATAAATGCACCATGGGGTGCTATTGAAATTAATAATTTAATTCATTTCCGTGATTGTGCAGTGATTGCTAGTCATTAAGGCAATAGCAGTTAGCCGAGTCTCTCGGTGCTGGGCTGCTCGCTGAGGACTAATCTCAGGGAGAGTAATTCCTCTGTCATCCGATTTCAAATGCAGTCAATCCCTTCTGAATGGGGAACAGCCAGCGTTTCTGGGATGAAAATGAAGGCAGCCTCCACCTAGTTAGATGGTGATGGCTTCCATTTATGTGATTTCAAAAGTTTGAAATCAGTCCTCCAAGGAACACGGAAATGATCTGTGGTTGTCTAGCTTGGAGAAGGACCAGATAAGAGACCCAATCGCTGTCTCCAAATACACAAATCTTTCACTCTCTGTCTGCGGACAAGCTACATCCAAATAATTGAGAATTAACTGCACTTTTACTTTATATTCCCACTTGTCTGCTTATCAGGAGAATATTCTGGCAGCTGGACTAAATGACTTTTAAAGTCTCTTCCAGAGATTCTCAGAGATTCCCGAGTCAACGGCGGGGGGTGGGAGAACAGTGGAGCAGTAACTCTGTATTTTCTCAAGGGAAGTACTTGCCTCTCCCCGCCTAACTCTCTCTCTGGAAGCCTAAATGCGCAAGAAGGGAAAATGACTGGGACTGGCGCACATCGATGTGGCCTCTGTGGATGAGCCCATTGGAATTTTCAAACCAAGAGGCTGTAACGGCCCTGGGTTTTTAAAGTGCCTTTTCTTCTTTGAACTCATTTCCCTATTTTCCTCATTATCCTCAAAGTGTTTATGACTCATAGGAGTAAGGCCTAACCTATAGATCCTCATTCAATAGCTGAAAACACCACCACACACACACACACACACACACACACACACACACACACACACGAATACAAAAATAATAAAATAATGCCCAAAATGTTGGGAAAAGGTCCTGCTACCAGGACCCCAGCCTTTGCTCCATGCATTAGACTCCCCTTGGGCGACTCTCCTTCTGTCCAACCCTCAGAGCCTGAATGAGTGAGGAAAAAAAAAATCAGGATGATCTCCCACATCATCCCCAGCAGCACTAACCCTGCACGGGGCCCAAGCTGAGACTCCGCCCACCACTGCATGACAAAGAGGGGAGGGACAGCTGGGACCCAGGCAGCAGATGAATGCAGCCATTCACTCGCAGGCCAGAGAGCAAGGCTGGAACTCGTGGGCCCGGCAAGTACCAGACCACTCTTCTCTTTCACTTCACTCCCCTGTCTCGTGTGGGTCAAGGAGCTCTCAGGGTGGAACCAGGAGGCAGAAGCATACAGCAGTACCTCCTTATCTGTGGGGGATACGGTCCAAGACCCCCAGTGGATGCCTGAAACGGTGGAAGTACCAAACCCTATCTATGCTATATTTTCCCTATATATACATACCTCTGATAAAGTTTATTTTAAAAGTTAGGCTCAGTAAGAAATTAACAATAATAACAAAATAAAACAATGATAACCATATACTGTAAAAGTTATGTGAATGTGGTCTCTCTCTCTTGGCAAATTAGTACAAATTTCACAGATCGAAGATTCCTTGTTATCATAGATCTTAGCAACCTCTGGGAGATTTAAATCACAAAGAACTGCGGGACATGTTAGACTACTTTACTAGATGTTTTGGGCATGTTTTTCTTTCCTTATTAAATTAAGGACTTTTCACCTTTACACTTAAAGGAAACACGTTATGGCTTCTCTTTGGCATACCGGAATCACCAGCATCGCGACCTTTGCCCTTTGGGGCCATTATTAAGTAAAATAAAGGTTACCTGAATACAAGTACTGTGATACTAAGCGACTAGCTGGCAGGTAGGGTACACAGCGTGGAGATGCTGGACAAAGAGATGACTCACATCCCAGGTGAGAAGGAGTCAGACAGGCAAGACTTCATCATGCTACTTTAACGGTGAACAATTTAAAACGAATGAATTGTTTATTTCTGGGATTTTCCATATAATATTTTGGACCACAATTGACTGTGGATAACTGAAACTATGAAAAGTGAGACCTTAGATAATGGGTGTTTTGTTCCAGTTTAGTTTTAAGGAAAGTGTTTAAAAAGCTGTGAGTTTGGGAAAGTGGCAACAAAAATTCACCCTACTTTTTTTTTTAATCCTCATCCAAGGATATGTTTTTATTGATTTTAAAAAATATATATTGATTTTGAGAGAGAGAGAGAGAGAGAGAGAGAGAGAGAGAGAGAGAGAGATGTGAGAGAAACATCAATCAGTTGCTTTCTATAAGCGCCCCAACCAGGGATCAAACCTGAAACCTTTTGTGCACGGGACTATGCTCCAACCAACTGAGCCAGCTCTGGGCACAGAGCACCATGTATTTTTACTGTGTTTTAGGGACTATACAACAAGTGTCCCTATGAGCTAAGTACCTGGTAACTGCAGAAATGATGTTGTTTGGAGTTGCTCTAGCTGGTTTGGCTCAGTGGATACAGCATCGGTGTGCAGACCAAAGGGTTCCGGGTTCGATTCCAGTCAAGGGCACGTACCTTGGTTGCCGGCTCCTCCCCTGCCCAGGCCTGGTTGGACACATGCAGCAGGTAACCAATTGATGTGTTTCTCTCACATCGATATTTCTCTCTGTCTTTCCCTCTCTCTTCCACCCTCTCTAAAAATCAGTGGTAAAAATATCCTCGGGTGAGGATTCAAAAAAGAAAGGATGTTGTTTGGAGAGATTGTGGTGAACATTGTGTGCTAAATGCCCAGGGCTCCCTCTTGCTTTCCCGACAGTTTGTGCCTCTGCATTATTGTTTCTCACACCCTGCCTCTCTGTTTGGACTCTGGGCTCTGAGAAAATGTGCCCTACTCACCTGCACAGCTGTCCCCATGACACCCACACAGAGATTCAACTATAGGAGTAGCTTCACCCATCGGAGAAGCTCAGAAATGTCACCTAATCACATTCATCTCAATAGTGGGAACAGTAGGCATCATAGAGCGGGGAGCAGAATTTGCTCTATTTTCTTTTTGGTCATGAAAAGAGGCAAGAGGAGCCAGACTCCTTAAGTACATTGCAGTGGTCCCAGTCCCTTACCTCTGAGAATGAAGTTCAGGTGGCATTTTTCTCAGAAATGTAGGACCTCTTCTGCATTGAGGGCGCTGAGGGATGGTGGCTTGGAGCCACTGCTTTTCCTCCTCCCCATTGCTCTTATGCAGCTGTTATTCTTGCTGCTATCAGTGACATTTCACAGGTCATTACCTAGTCTAGAAAGCCGCCTTCCAGTGACCTGGCAAAAGAATGTACAAGAAAGGCTCTTGGACTAAACGTCAAGTGAATTAGACCCTAATCCCAGCACGTTCCCAAACTTGCTGGGTGAACTTGGGCAAATCTCTAGCTGTCCTGGGGCTCAGCTTCCTCTTTAAGGGTGCCATAGTGGAAGGAGAATAGATTTGGGGGTTAAATAGACATGGATTTAAACACCAGATCCTCCTATTTTATGTTATGTGACCTTGGGCAAGTTACTTCACTCGCTTAGCCTCCAGTTCTTCGTTTCTAACATGAAGATAGCGTGTTCTAATAAAAAGAGTTGATCGGAGCTTTAATCATATATGTAAAACATTTAGCCAAATACCAGACACAAACTAGGCATCCACATTTATTTGTTTCACTTTTCTGTAAAACGGGTGCTATAGATTGCATGTTTGTATCCCCCTCAAAATTCACATGTTGAAACCTAATGCCCCATGTGAAGGCATTAGGAGGCGGGGTCTCTGGGGGGTAATTAGGTGGTGAGGGTGGAGATTAAGTGTTCTTATAAAAGAGGCTCCAGAGAGCTCCCTTGCCCCTTCCACTGTGAGGACACAACCAGTCAGCCGTCTGCAGCCCAGAAGGCCCTCACAGAACCTCTCATGCTGGCACCTGACCTTGGACTCCGAGAACCTTGAACAATAAGCGTCTGCTGTTTATAAGGCTCCCGTTCTGTGGTATTTTGTTCTAGCAGCCCAAACAGACTAAGACAATGGGGTTTCATCACCTCCTCCTTATAAAATGGTTTTTCAGACCAAATAAGATTATAGATGACAAAGATCCTGCAAACTACAAACTACTGTGTATTTGAAGCCACAGGGGATTGATAGAAGCTGAACATAAACAACCAGATATTATAGTACTACGCTCCAATAGCCAAAGAAAATTATCTAGTGTTTTCACAGTATTTTAAAAACAATGTTTAAGAAGAAAACCAACATGAATTGTTTTATTGTAAGAAGCCCTTCGGGGGGTGGGGGAGGAAATGAAACTCCACGTGTGATAAGATATGGCATGATAATAGAAGTGGCTCTGATTTATAACTATACCCTGGCTCATCAGCAAAGTGAGTTCACATCCAAACTAAAAGTGTCAGAGCAAAAAGATTGGTCTCATTACCATTGCAGTCTATCGTTAGTGATTCATGCCCACTGGAGATGCTGTGAAGGTGGGTAATGGCTAAATGTCTGTATTATGGCCTGCTACGAAGTGTGCCAGAGGCATAAGAACACCCTGGACAGCCTCGACTTCAGTAGGTCAACACTGTCCAAACTGGTGCTTTCGCACACGATGTTCACAGGGCTCTGGAGTCAGATATATTTAGGGAAATCTTTACCGCTCCTTCAGACATTCACAGGGCACATCTGTAGGGTGAATCTTGTGGGAAGTCTTGAAGACTTAAGTACATCTGTTGAACCCGGAAGTTCCCAAACTAATTAGAGCGTAAGACTTTTCCCCTTGCCTTGGTCTACAAAATCACAATTCATAGCTGTTAGAACAATACTGTATGTACACACAAATCCAAGAAGAGATCTGTCCACCCACCATGGACCCTGTTCTGCTGTTCTGGGGACATAGTCAATATGTCTCAGAGCAAGGATGGCGGGAAACGGGGGTGGTGAGAAAGATGCTAGCTAATTGTGCATATTCTCGCATCGGGGTGCCACTTTGAGAAGCAGTGATCAGTAGTGCCCTTCCAACACAGCAAACATTCACCACCATGTGGCCCCTGCAGAGGTTCTTGGCCAAGGGTGCCAGAGCATGTTCCACGCCCAGATTTAGACATCAGGCTAGCCCATGGCAAAGGGGAGAGGGGCAGGTGGAAGGAGAAAGCAGAGGCACAGCCCTCATTCCAGAATGATTCAGAAAGCGCACCCCAAGTCAGGCCAGACCACTTGTTCTCTCTCCCCTGGCCCCAAACATTTCAGATCAAGTCAGTAGCTAAACATGCCATTGAGAGAAATCGGACATCTTCAAGGTGGTTGTATTTCTCTAAATTCA
This sequence comes from Cnephaeus nilssonii, assembly GCF_951640355.1. Classification (NCBI taxonomy): domain Eukaryota; kingdom Metazoa; phylum Chordata; class Mammalia; order Chiroptera; family Vespertilionidae; genus Cnephaeus; species Cnephaeus nilssonii. The sequence continues at coordinate 28,660,769 of NC_137092.1, read as the reverse complement.
CTCCCTGAACATTGTTCAAGCTTAAAGAGCAAAAGCTTAAATTGAGCAGTAAAAATCACATCCTGTCTTCTCAGCACCCTGTGCACACACACACTTATTCTTCTATTTATTTTCCTCCACTATTCAGAGTCACTGGCATCATCCTTCCCTCCCAGTGATGATCTACTCCATTGTCTTCTTGCCACACAATTCAATTCAAGACAATTGTTTCTTATCCACTGTGTGCCAGGCACTGAGCTTAGAGTCATCCGTTCTCAGAGTCATCTTGGAGCGGAGTCATCTTGGATTCTGCACAGCATCTAACACAAAATTTTGATCACAAAATCCCACCAATTCTACCTCTGAAACACCACCCCAATATTCCCAGATCTGCCTCCTTACTGCCCTCCCATGGTTCTGGCCCTCCTCGTTTCTCACCCAGAAAAAATGCAGCAGCCTGTTGTGTCTTCGGGCCTCCACTCTCAGTCCATTTCCACACTAAGGCGGTCAGATCTGATCGTGAACTTATAATGCAAAGAGCTTCAATGGCTCCACATTATCTACAGAAAACAGCCTCCACTTTAGACAGCAGCACAAGTCTGGCTCCTCACTACCTTTGCACTTCCAAGTTTCCAGGATTCCTGCCTTCTCCCTTTCCCCTATTACACACCCCCACCCCCCACCCCCGACAATAATTGTTCTTATTCATTACTGTGATCTTAGCATATAATACTAGGTCTGTCACAAAGCAGGTACTCAGCAATTCTATGTCAAATGATATGTACAACAGATGTATAGACAAACTGATGGAAGAGCAAATGTACTGGCTTCCTATTGCTGCTGTAACAAACGACACCCAATTGTTATATTATAGTTCTGGAGAGCAGAAGTCCAACACAGATCAGCAGAGCTGCATGCCTTCTGGCGGCATCAGAAGGCATCTGTTTCCTTGTCTCTTCCAGCTTCTAGAGGTCACCTGTCTTCCTGGGCTTGTGACCCCTTCCTCTGCCTTCCAAGTACATCACTCCAAACTCGCTTCCATTGTTCCACATCCTTAATCGCTCTATATTTCTGACTTTGATACTCCTGCATATCTCTTATAAGGACTTCTATCATTATACCATTGGGCTCATCTGGATAATCCAAGGTAATCTCCTATCTCAAATCCTTAATTCAATCACATATGCAAAGTTCCTTTTCCATGGAAGGTAGTTTTGGAGATTAGGATGCAGATGTCTTGGGGGGGGGGGGTGAGCATGCATTATTCAGTCTTTCCCAGTGAATCAGCAGATTTTATTTGTTTGTTTGCTTGCTCGCTTGTTTTTGTTAATCCTCATGAGAAGGTATTTTTTTCCCACTGATTTTTAGAGAAAGTAGAAGGGAGGGGAAGAGACACGGAGAGAGACACACCTATTGGTAGCCTCCCGAAAATGCCCCGACCAGAGCCGAAATGGAGCCTGCAACCAGGCACATGCCCTTGACCAGAATCGAACCCTGGACCCTTCATTCCATGGGCTGGAGCTCTACCCACTGAGCAAAACTGGCTAGGGTAGTAGTTTTTTGTTTTGTTTTGTTTTGTTTTGTTTTGTTTTGAATGAGAAGTGTCATAGAAGTATTACCTGCCAGGGGAAATAATAAAGAACTGAGTCTAAACTCTGTCTAGAAAAGGAAAGAAAACTTCCCAGAGGGAATGATGCTTGAGCTGAGTTTGGAGAACACACAGGAGTTCTAAAGGCACAAAGGGAGGCAGCCCTTTGAAGTGGAGGAAGGAGCATAACCAAAAGCGCAGAGGCATGGGGCTGGGGCAGTGGGCTGATGTGCCTGAAACACGTGGTTCAAGAGGAGGGACAGTGAAGGGGAGAGTGGACTGGAGGGCAGGATCTTACATGCCAAGCTTAGGAGTGTGCAGTATAATTGAAAATATGTGGGGAATACTGAGGAAGCAAGCAGGGATCTGACAGCACTATCTAACTGAACCGTATGCAATGATAGAAAGAAGTGTTCTCCATCTGCAGTAGCTTCATGGGCTATTGAATACTTCATATGTGGCTAGGATGACTGAGGAACTGAATTGTAAATTTTATTAATTTTAATTAATTTAAGCTTAAATGGCTGGATGGGGCCAGTGGCTACTGTATCATAAGGCAACACCATTCTAGAAAGAGCCCCTGGAGAATGGATTGAAGGGGACTTGGAGGCCTGGGTGACTGAAGGCAGGGAGCCCCACAGGCACCTGCCCAGGAGAAGTGAGCGCAACCTGAACTTACGTAGGTAGGAGTGGTAACGGTTGTGGCGACATTGGGGAGCAATGTCAAATGCAGTGTTAGGAGGGTTTGATGGATTGAACTTAGGCATAGTCAAGTGGAGGGTGAATCTCCGTTTCTCACTTAAGTGCCATTCATCAAGCAAGAGGAGCAGAGTTTAAAAGACAAGGTGATGCTTTTCATTTGTTAACAGACCTAATTTTGAGGCACCTATCAAATGGAGGCATTCTAAAATAAATGTGCCGGAGCCCATGAGAGGGAGATTGGGGCTGAAGGTATAGGTTTGGAAATCATCAGCACGAAGTTGAGGGTGTGGGAAAAAAGTAGTATAGAAAAACCGAGGGCAAATTCAGAGCCTTGCCCAAATGACCAGTGTTGGAAGGACCCGCAAATAAATTAATGAGCTTCAAGGTAGAATAGGAGAGAGGGGGTTCGTGGACTCTGAAGGAGAGAAGAGACTCAAGAAGGAAGTGATCACTTTTTCTTAGGGAGGTCAAATATAATGATGACTGAATAGTTGCCATGGGATTTTAGATGGGTGACTTAGTGAGAGCAGCTCTGGCAGAGTGAGAGCTGTGGGTGCAGGGGCAGTGGAAGCCAGAGCCAGTAATTGTGAGGAAGAAAGCAGGGGGCACTGCTGTAGACCCTAGGTGTCAACTCCTGTCTCACTGAGCTTGACTGAGAGAAAAAGAAGCAGACCAAGGGATGAAAGAGGACACAAAAGCAAAAGGCAGGTGAGATTTGCACCCATTGATATGTAGAAGGATAAGAAGCTAAGGCTTGCGGGGGGGGGGGGGGGGGGGGGGGGGGGAGTAAGGGGAGGTGGTTGGGGGGTTAGAGGTAAAGGGGATGGATAAGGCTACCAGCTGTCCAAGCCAAGCAGTCTAATGTTTTAGTTTTCCATATGATCAAAGCAAACAAAACAGATATATAGATACCGTTTTTAAAATTGCACTTAAAAATAATTGTATGTGCACAGAGTGTAGTCTAATGTAAAATGTAAGCTATCACATAGATTTTTTTAGCAATATGCTTTCCCCGTCAGGCCATTTGGGGTCCACAAATGTAATTAAAGTGCATCTGGTATTTCCTCCTCAACCTCCGACACACCAGGTGATGACTGATAGAGCAAGTTCTCTGCGTCTCCGAGAATTAGCCTCTTGCCTTTTGCTTAAGCTGAGGCCAGCAGGACCTTCTTTCCAGGCAGTGCCACAGGATACTTTATGTGGAGCCAAGTTACGAGAGTATAAGATCATGCTCACCTCCCTCCCTCAGGTTTCCCATGCTCTGCTACCATCACCCGCCCCCAAACCCTACTTTACATCAGTATAGGCGTCTTAGCCTGTTCTGGCTACACAGTGTCATAGACTGGGAGGCTTCCAAACAACAGAAATTTATTTCTCACTGTTCTGAGGCTGGAAGTCCAAGGTCAAGGCACTGGCAGATTTGCTGTCTGGTGAGAGATGGCTTCCTGGTTCAGAGATGGCCATCTTCTCACTCTGTCCCTACATGGCAGAAGGGATCTCTCTGGAGCCTCCTTTACAAGGTCAGTAATCCCATTTATAAGGGCTCTGCCCACATGACTAAGCACCTCCCAAAGGTCCCACCTCCAAACACCATCACATTGGGCATTAGATTTAAACATATGAATTTGGGGGGTGGGGGGAGCACAAACATTCAGTCTATAGCAATGGGATAGCCCAGTTCCAACCTGGGCTCATCTCCCACCTGGACTCATGTAACGTGGGGAGAGTGACTGTAGGCCAGTGCTTTGCAAGCTCTTGAAGAAGAGGAGGAGGAGAGAAAGGAGGGGACAGAGAGAAGGAGCAGAGAAGAGGGGGAGAGGAAGAAAGGGGCGAGGGGGTAAAAGAAGACGGGGAGGAGGCTGCAGAAAAGGCCAATGCAGCTATGTTTTGCTACTTCCTAAATTCTTCACATATCCTCACATCATCAGCCCACATTGCCAGTCAAATGCTGGGGTTGGAAATCTGTTCAATGTTAATATGACTCTAATGGAAGATTTCCTTCTCTTGATTGGCACTCGGAATGGTGGCAGCCTGGCCTTGTTTATTCGTTAGTGCTTCTAAGTCAATGCTGAAGGAGAAGACAGAGGACTAACAAACAGCAATGCCAATATTTATTCCTGTGTCTCCAAGGAAGGGAGAGCTTTCAAGACAGCTCAGATCTCATTCTATCAGAAGGTAAACAATAGAAAATAAAAATAAATAAACTTCCAAATGGAAGGGAAATTACAGATCACCTATCATTTTCAGATAAGAAAAATATGAGATGCTAAATGAATTGCCTACAGTAACAAACTAGAACCCAGGTCTCCTAATACTCCTCTCCTCTCCTCTCCTCTCCTCTCCTCTCCTCTCCTCTCCTCTCCTCTCCTCTCCTCTCCTCTCCTCTCCTCTCCTCTCCTCTCCCCTCCCCTCCCTTCCCCTTCCCCCCCCCTCTCTCATCGCTTCTTTTGCTCGAACCAAGTTAAAAATCTACTGCCTTATAGCATACTCATATTTATTTTTCATGTACATCAAGAAACCAGGCTCTGTTCTAAAGCCTCATTGTCAAATACAGAAGGCTTTTATCAATATGTATAGGATGTGGAACCGTTAGGAGACCTAAGTGAATAGCAAGGGGGGAGGGGAAGAATTACTGCAGGAAGATTCCATAGAGCAGGTCGACCTGTCACTGGAAAGTCTGTGACAGTGGTTCTCAAACTTTCTGTACATTGAAATCACCTGGAGAGCTTGTTGGAGCACAGATTGTTGGGCCTTGAACCCGAGTTTCTGGTTCAGAAGGTGTGAGCGGGGGCCCAACAATTTTCATTTCTAACAGATTCCTCGATGCCAGTGATGTTGTTGGGCTGGGGAACACACTTTGAGAAGCACTGGTGCAGGGATAGACTGCTGAACATTAAGTGCTATCTGAGGTCCTCATGATGCTTCCAAATGAACTTTTAGTGTAAAGCAAGAAGGCCTTCTTTCTGATGCAATATTATTATTCAATCGGTGAAAATAATATCAGAGACTTCTTGATACCTGGAAAAATATTTATGTTATGAGGTTGAATAAAAAATACATTATTTCAATGAGAAAAAAAAATAATAGAAAAAAAAATCTGAAATGTGTTCATTAGTTTTCCTGCTACCAAAAGCAGAAAATATTTGGTCTCTAGACATTAGATGTGGTAGTTAGTGGTGGATATGAGAATAAATGCTTATATCTATATGTGTATCCGAACTACTCATCCATTTAAAAACCATTCATAAACATTGGGGCTTGGGGTGGAAATAAATCCCTATTTATATGCATATGAGAGTCACGTGCACTCATTTCTTCCACAAATACTAATAAATGCCGACCAGATGCCAGGCACTGTGCCAGGCACTAAGGAAAAGACACATGTTCATTGCCTTCAGTCCAGTGAAAGGAACAGGAAGTGAGATAGGAGCTAATAGAAGCATATGGAAAATTCTGTGGTTCCATTTGGCTTCACAGATACTGAGCTCCATTTTAGACCATTTAAGCTTGGGCTTGTAGAGTATCCAGGGAGAGGTATCAAGTAGAGAGCAGGAAATACGTGTCTATAACTGATGAGAAAAACCTGGTTTGGAGATGTAGATTGGGAGTCTCTATCTCATTATAGGTATAAATGATCCTCCATGCAAACAAGTGAAGTATGAGGAAAGGAATATAAGGTAGAGAAAGAGTAGCCAATAAAGGAGGCTGAGAGGTTAACCTCGGGCTAGTAGAAATGTAGATAAAACTGTGCATATGATTAAGGACATATTAATATTTCTGTTTTAAACAATGATGATTTATCAGCTTGAAATAAGATTTCTTTAGTAATTTAGTCAAAATGCCCTGTAGGAAAGAGATGATATGCTGAATTACACATAACATGTCTTATATTTCCTGCTTAGAATCTGACCTTACTCAGTATTTTAATATAAATTTTGGTGTCTTATTTAAGTTAAAAAAGATTATTTTCATAAACAACTATAAAACCATAATTAATCATTTGTCTAATAGTTTTCTCCTTGAGGCCTTTAGCTTTCAGCCAATTAGTCATATACATATGTAGCACTGGTCAGGTACAAAAAAAGTCAATTTCTATCATTGTCTAATGGGCTAGGGGACTTGTGTTGTAATCTCACAAACGTGCATACACACACACACACACACACACACACACACACACACAATCTTTTCTCTTCCTCCTTAATACCTTACCTCACCTCTCTTTCTTGGCTATCTTTAAGGTACAATTACAACACTGGAAGTGCCACATATATAATTACAGTTGTTATTGAGATTTTAAATTTTAAGTAAAAATTATTACTCAATCTGTGGGTTAATATTCAATGCAATATATACTGAATAAGTACTTTATTCACGTTGATACAATAGTGGGTTAACTTACTGTCCCTGTACTTGCTGAATTTATTGAGCAATAAGTAAGCCTTTTATAACCAGAGAAAGTTGGCTTTCTAGTTACTTATGTATCTTAAAGTATATATATAAAACCTTGTTTAAAATGTGCAGATGGTGTTGTTATTGTCTTTTAGATATATAAATAAAATAAGATTTCAAGTCATCGTTCTGGTAACCATGCAAACTCTACATGTGTAAAATCATCCATCTATCTATCTATCTATCTATCTATCTATCTATAGATAGATATATGGACTTAAGATGTTCAGGGTTTGGGGTGAGAGGTTTGACTATAAACAGACAGTGAAGGGACTGTTGAGGGTGATGGAACTGCCCTGTATCTTGACTCACACAACCCTGCACTTGTCGGAATTAGAGAACGCCACACCCCAAAGAGTGAATTGTACTATATGTAAATTTAAAATAAATAATTTAAAATGCTGATCAATAGTTAGCATTTTGAAGGATATCGTTTAAAATAAATTCAATGGAATATTATCAGCAATAAAGGAGAATGAAATCTTGCCATCTGAGACAACCTGGATGGATTTATAGGGTATTACGCTACGTGAAATAAGGCAGACAGAGAAAGATAAATATTATATGGTTTCACTTATATGTGGAATCTATAAAAAAATGAATAAACAACACAATACAGAACGTATAGAGAAGAAGTTGATTGTTGCCAAAGGTAAGGGTTTGGGAATAAAAAAAATTTTACAGAGAAAAATAAAATAAAATGTTAGCATATAAAAAATTAAATATAAAAATAAGTAAAGTAAAATAAATTCAATTTGTTATTTTATGGTCAACCACTTACACACAACACACACACACACACACACACACACACACACACACACACACTTCTCTTTATAGAACTTTCACACAAAGTTATTTATTTGCCTGTAATCTTACTCCAGGGAAGTTCGGTTGACTTTCCCAAGATACAATGGAAGGTGGCTGTTCAACCCTTTTTGCCGGCGGTGCCTCAGATTTCTACTTGTTCGTTAAGAGAATTCTCCAGAGACAGATGTATTACAGCACTTTGAGAACAATGTTCACACCCACTGCTGAAGGGTGAAAAGAGATAGCTCAAGGTTCAACTCTGCAACAATTTAGTGGCTAAACGTGCTACTCAGGAACTGAACCCAAGCAGGTCCTTGGGAAGAAGCGATTAAAAATGGTGACAAACACCTCCCAGAGTACCTGGGAGTGAAGACACACGCTCCAGTAGTCTTCCATCCGTGCTTCTGTGTACACACTAGACTTCAGGTACACATCTCTTCTACACTCCGTTACCTCATGGCCACTACTTGCGCATGATGAATGCTAGTGTTCACAGACCAGTATGCTGATGCATTTTTTTCCCTGCCACTGTATGTAACATGTTTTCTAATTCTTTTGCTCTATTCAGCATTTGACCTCAACGTTGGGGGATTATGGTATTAACTCTCCACCCAGCACACATTCTTTACAGACTCTCACTAAATACTGTAAGCCTGCTGCAGAGAGGAATAAAAGTGAAAGCATACCGTCTGGTCTTAAGCTGAGCACACAGAGGGTCGTGATCCAATTGGAAGGGAAGCTGAATTTTTAAAAAGAAAGAGGTTTGACCAAATTTTAATCCTTGTCATTTTCATTTCTCTTACCCTGTGGATTTGGGTGATTTTATTTACACTGTCAGTTTGAGCCTAGGGATTGGAAATCGGGCTTTTATGGAGATTATTAAAAGTACATACAGTACCCTAAAGGTTGGGCTAACTGATATATGTTGCTAAAAATATGAACACGAATGCCCTGGCATTAGATGCACTGGCGTACATCTCATCCTCCTTAGAAGGTTATTCTTGGGGGCTGGACCTGCTGCTGTGGTAATGAGAGGCAGGCTGCTGTCAGGATATTTCTAATAGGTAGCGAATGGCCAGGGATGGAGATGAATTAGCATTACTCAAGTGAGAAGGTAGCTCTTTACAGCATTAATTCCAATGCAAAGTAATTCCACCATCCTTCTCCTAAAAGAGAGGGAATTGTAAATGGGGCCGGGGGAGGGCAGGGTTAAAGCTTCAAGGATTATTGGTGGGTTGGATGGGCTGCAATGTCATCTAAGTCTTTGGTCTGGGTTTTGTTTGGCCTGAGCTCCTCAGATGCACCATTCATGACTTTTAGTTAGGTAATGTCACGTAGGCCTCAATTACAAAGATAAAGCTCTACACCTCAGAGTCTTTAAGATCTCAATAGATACAAAGGAAATGGTCTATCCCATCTCAAAATACCAGGAGCATTTACCTTTGATGAGACAGGTTTAGGGTCTTAAAGACATGGAAGTCTGACTTTATGAAGTAGCTGTCGATATGGGCCTTGTGTCCTTGTGAGGTTATACATTACGATCATCTAAATAGGCTTTAAGAGGGTTTTAGAGAGATGCCTGGATCACAGCTCTACTATGGACCACTAAGAGAAAGTGAAGTGTTTTAGGGACTTATTTCCAATTACGGGGGCCGACAGCACCTCCACGCCTGCTATGTGGCCTCCTTGGATGCCACTGATAGACTGAGAGTCACTGCTATGCTGAAGCTCTGAAGTGTGCTCCACATCTAAAAATGGGGAAGAGGGCAGATGGCCGGCAACTACTGACCACGTGTTTATTTCCCCTGGCACCCTCAAGTCCCAAGACCTGGACAACGATGTTCAGTTTAAGGAATGAGGTTAACTGTCATGTCCTAGATGCCTATGTGGACAAATGTGCTATCCTGCCACAGGAAACTGTGCTATCCTGCCATAGGAAACTATGCTATCCGGACCACAGAAAGGACACCACAGTGAAAGAGGGGCCTTCGATGCTTTCATTGCTTGAAACCTTAGCTCTGAGCCACTTGTCGCAGCTCACTGATATTCCACAGCCTGACTTGTTCCTCACACTCTTGGCTTAAGATCTGGTTATTCATTTCCTCCTTCTACAGCCTTACAACTCACCCCCCCCCCCAAAAAAAAAACCCACAACCACCCCCCACACACACACCCACAGCTACCATCTGACTAAAATGTTTATTTCCCTCTTAAACTCTACCCTGACCCCCACTCTGACTGCACTGCCTTCATGCACTCTGAGTAAACCCCCCACCGGGTCCAGCCTGCCACATGGACCACTCTATAGCAGTTCCCTCATCTCACATCTAAAAAGTAGAGGACCATATTTCCAGCCTGTGTAATACTGTGAGCATGTGAGATAATGTATCTACCCTGGATAATAATGTATTATATGTGTGTGCATATTCATATTGGTAGGAGAATTCTCTATGGTCCATGTTCATGCTATATCAGGTATTGACTGCTTTATTATCATCCCTGAATGTACTCAACAAGTATACAGTACACCTACCTATTTGTTTGTTTGCTTGCTTAGGCCTACAACAGGCCTGTAAGTTTTCTGGGCATTATGGAAGATACACAGAAATTTAAGAGATAGATCCTGCCCCCAACCTAGTTTTGAGGCCAACTTTAGGTGAGGCTGACTAGAAATGCGACAGGAACTCAGACAGAGAATTCATGTCAGCACTGGCTGGAAGAGCCAAGAAGGTTCCCTGAAGAAAGCGACTCCATGTGTTTGGAGGATGCGGGTTACACCGGAGGAAGGGAGGTGTTTCATCACTGAGCTTGGTAAAGTGGAGAACGCTGAGCAGGCCGGTCAGACTGGAGAGGGGGGCAATCAGAGGCAAATGGACTCTATCACCAGGGCTGCAAATTCATTCTGAGTAAAAGGGTACTTCATTTTATGAATTGAAAAGGGCAATATGCCAGTCCCCAGGAAATCATTGTGTTTCCAGAGGGTAGTGATATGAACAGTTATAACAGATTTCACTAACTATAAAATTTTTACACAAAGAGGACAAGAAGAAAATAAGTAAATGTATTTTTTGTATGATGTTGATGATAGATGGTGTATTTGATGCTTTTCCAAGGCAATCGTGCCCGCCTTTCTATTTCCCTTCTCCTTAAAAGTCCTCTTTTTCTCCTTACTTGGTGCTACAACAGAGACATGCCAAGTGCCCAGAGCAGTGGCTTGGCACTAAATTGAAGTACCAAAAATATTTGTTAAATGGATTCAATAAAGTTCTAAAAAAAATTCCGCTAGGCAGAATTGCAGCTTCTTGTAGTATTCAAATCAAGCAAGATGAGTAGGTCACATCGTAAAAGAGAGACAAAGAAGACTGCTGATCAACTCTACAATGAGTTTATATGAGTCCATTAGGAAGAAAATTAGTAGATGCTTTTATTGATGGGCTATAGTGACTAGAAAAAAACAGACAGCCCAGGAAAAATCCCCACGTTTAGAAGTTTCAGCTTAGGCATTGTCTAAATGCTGCTCTCCCAGACTCAGCACAAACTGGGAATGTGATTATAGCTTTGATGGTCCGTTCAGCAAAGTGCCTTCCTTCCCCACTGCTACCGCTAAGCTCCACTTGAGTAGTTGAATGACAGCAGATAACTAGGGTGGGATCATCTCCAAACTGTGCCTAACAGATACCACTTTGTAAGTTAAAGTGATAGAGTCTCCCTTTTCCTTTAAGTCAGTGGTTCTCAACCTTTTTAATGCCGCGACCATTTAATACAGTTCCTCATGTTGTGGTGACCCCCAACCATAAAATTATTTTCATTGCTACTTCATAACTGTAATTTTGCTACTGTTATGAATCGTAATGTAAATATCTGTGTTTTCCGATGGTCTGTGGCGACCCTGCTAGCGGTTCTCAACCTGCTGCTGTAGAGCCTAAGACCATCGGAAAACACAGATATTTACATTACGATTCATAACAGTAGCAAAATTACAGTTATGAAGTAGCAATGAAAATAATTTTATGGTTGGGGGTCACCACAACATGAGGAACTGTATTAAAGGGTCGCGGCATTAAAAAGGTTGAGAACCACTGCTTTAAGTCAGGATTCCTTATGGTTTTCATCCATCAAATCAAGGTTTCTCAGTCTTTAAGTGATAGGTAAATACTAGGTGGAAAAAAGAAGTCATTGCTCTCAAAATTAGTAATTTTTTGAGTGCTCAGTAAACTGATAATCCTGAAATATAAGCTCTGAGAAGAAAGAGATTTCAAAAGCTCCCTTTATATATGCAAAGCAATACTTTGAGTGACAATACAGAATTTTACAGGTGTAGAGAATTTTGAATATTACGTAACGGACATTTGCACCTGGAGAGAAAGTGGAACGTTGTTGTGGACCTGGGAGGAGGAAGAAATGGCAAAGGCAAGGAAAAGGGAAACTAGCCACGTAAGCAAGTCCCTGACCTCCCAAGCTACCCACACTAAGAATTCCCCTGTGAACATGGTAGAACTTCAATTCCAACCTTCCCCTCTCTCCAGAAGCCTGCATTTGTATTGAAACCCCAGGAACTCGGTGCCTTTGCCAGGTAGGTTAACCTGGCCAACGTAGTGTCTAGGGGCCCTGGCTCTCCAAAGCCTACACTTGGTACACATGGAATCCAGAAGTTTCCATAGACACCTGTAGGAGGACACAGAGACACTGACATACCAGAGGACATACAGGGGCCTGCAGTTGGTGCAAGATGGCCATAGAGGGCAAGGACTCCTGGACGGGATTAAACACAGAGCCCCAAAGACCAGATGAAGGAGCCACTCCTCTCTGGCCACCAGCCCTTGGTACCCAGGGACTATATCAGAGACATCCTGTAGCAAAGACAAGCAAGGGACAGAGATAACAAGCAAGCCCAGGGCTCCTTCCCCTGCCACCAGGAGGGCACAGAAGCTTCCTCCCAAGCCAGGTGCTCTCTAGCTGACAGGTAGGGGGAGAGGGAAGAACCCCTGAAAAACTAGGTATTTACCCCCAAGAGGCTGTAGTCTATAGGAGAAGGGGCTCTTTCCTTGTCAGATTTAAGTCCCATCCAGTCCCCCTTTGCTTCCCTATAAGAGAGACAGGGGCTCAGAACACAATGAAAAATCATATCAAAAATATAAAATGCTCTATGCTTTGAACTCAGCTGAATGTTGTGCATGTGATTTTTAACCTCAGACTGTATTAATGATGCAAAGTCACTTGTCAAAATGCCCAGGGCCCTATCCCTGCTTTAAATGGTGGCATGAGGGTAGGATAGAAATACATGTAATGCTGTCTAAGTTGTACAGCTCTGTAGGGCTTTTCATCTATTATTAAATTATAAGAATCTTTTTCACATCCATAGGTCCAATGGAGGGGGGGGGGGGCTTAGTCACTACATTTTTGTCTAAGAAATGTTTTTTCCTTACCATCAATGGAGAGAATATAAAAAAACATAAAATTGCACACATAGTTGTGCATTGAATCTATATTTGATGTTTGGAAAGGTAACGGGGCAGAAATTCATGGAAAAGAAACCATTTGCTATATGCTATCGGGCACTTTGCATATTCTATCTTATTCCCCAAACCACCAGACAAAGCCAACAGTATTCCTAGGTTATGGATGAGGAAGCTGCAACGCTGATGAAAAAGCAGGTTATTAATAATAATAATAATAATAATAAGTAGTAGTACAATAATAAACAAATAATATTAATACAAGAATAAAGTGTGTTTCCCATACTCACAATGGTAAACCTACTTTTGCCCACCCCCGTATTTAACCTTAGTGAGGACCAGCATCCCAGGCTACCCCCTCCTACGACAGGACCCCCAGGACCCCGGTTCTGATGCTAGACTGAAAGACTGATTGTCCTCTCTGGCTGCCATGTTGGCATTCTCTCCAATGAGCACATTCATTCTTTGAAGGAAAGCCCAGGTGGCTTTTCTGGTTCCTCAGCTTCTCAGACTCGGTCTGAAGGCCCATTGTCTTTTGATAAATCAGCAGAGGGAAGCCTATTAGCTGGGCTGCTGGCCCAGCCCAGGTGCCTTCGGGTACCTATTTGTGCCCTTAAACACTGGACATTTCACCAGAAGCATGCATGAGCCAGAAGGTAAGGGGTCATGGCCACTGGAAGACAGAAACCTGTAGCAGCTCCTGGAAGAGGATCCTGGTCTTCAAAAGACACTTAAACACGCCCTAGCTGTTTGGCTCAGTGGGTAGAGCATCAGCCTGCGGACTAAAGGGTCCCGGGTTCAATTCCAGTCAAGGGCACATGCCTGGGTTGCGGGCTCGAGCCCCAGTAGTGGGCGTGCAGGAGGCAGCCAATCAATGATTCTCTCTCATCATTGATGTTTCTATCTCTCTCTCCCTCTCCCTTCCTCTCTGAAATCAATAAAAATACATATTATATATTAAAAAAAAAAGACAGCCCTGCTGGCGTGGCTCAGTGGTTGAGCATTGATCTATGAACCAGGAGGTCAGGATTTGATTCCCAGTCAGGGCACATGCCCATCCCCAGTTTGGGGCCTGCAGGAGGCAGCCTATCTATCAATGATTCTCTCCCATCACTGACGTTTCTCTCTCTCTCCCTCTCCCTTCCTCTCTGGAAAAAAAAAAAAAACTACAAAAAAATTTTTTAAAAAGACACTTAGACATGCTCTCTAATATGCAGACATCACCTCCCATGAAGCATGCAGCATGTGGCAGGACGATTATGGTGAGCTTTCTGCAAAGACCAAAAATGGCCCATTTCTTAGACATAAGGAAAAACAGGCATGGAGCCAGTGGAAACCAAGAAGTAAGCCAGAAAGAAATGGAAGCTTTTCTGCTTTTCCTTACTAGTTCCTTTGTACATGAAAAGCCAATTTCTCTAGCATTTTGTCAGCCAGAGTTCTTTGTAAACAAGCACGCACTTCCAAATTCTCCCACCAGTGAAAATGGATAGTCATCAAGATGTTTTGAGGACTACAACCCTTCAATGCTTTTGTGACTTTTTAATACAAATTAAACAGTGTCTACTTTTTAAAATCATTGCATAATGACACTTATTTGATGAAAACCGGTCATTCATATTTAGAATGTTCAGAACATTTAGTTTATGGGCATATTTAGCTTACGGGAGAACCTGGTGCTAAATGGGCTAAGAATTGACTAGCTAGAATCATGAAAACCCATGTACTTCAGAATCAGCGGGAGGAAGTTGCCTCCCCAATCTGATAGTTTATTAACTGTGTGACCTTCAGGGCCTTTCAACTCTCTGTGCCTTATTTTTCTCATTTATAAATTGAGGATAATGATATGCCCGGTTATTAAGTTTAAATGAGATAGGCATGTATACATGCCTAGCACATACTAGTACATGCTCAGAAGAGACTCGATGAATGCAACAGAAATTATGGTTATGATTATTCTCATCTCTTTTCAGGCTGTTACTACTAGCTGTGTGCGCCTATTTAATTTCGAACTCTGTCTTTCTCATTCTGCCAGCCTCTGCCCACCCTTGCAGTCTGGCCTTACCTGTCTCCCCTGGAACCCTGAAAGTTTTTCCCGGTTCTATGATCAGCCCCTCCTTTTGTCGTACAAAAAATAAACAGTCGTCTGGGAGTGTCTGAGACTTTCCCGGGATAGCTCTCGCCTCCTAGTCACACCGCCCCCTGCCCTAGTCTTGGTTTCTCCCATCATTTCCTTTCTCTGGGCCAGACGTGGATAAACTTGTGGTTTCCTTCCTTCATGGTCTCTGGAGAGCTGAGGACTGCACACTTGAAAGCCTAAAAACTTGTCATTTCCACCTTGAACTAGTGGCTGACCTCGCCAGACAGCCTGGGAAATGAATTAGTGTCCTTAAGCAGAGCCAGAGTATGAGGAGTGACCCATCTCGCCTAAGCAACTACGGAAACTGTCAAGCGGTGGTTAAAGTTCCCTTTCTCCCAACCCCTTTAATTATGTTGAAGACTATGTCATATTGTTTCTGAAAAAGTTAATGAAATAGTAGGTAAAGGTGAACCAAGGAACATAATTTACTTAGATTTCCTTGCAAGCATTTGATAAGGTCCCTCATAAAAGGCTGTTAAGGAAAATAGATGACCAGAGGGCTATGGGCAAGAGACTCTTTGGTGTATTAAACACTAGTTAGGCTATTTCAAAAGGAAGAATCACTGACACTGGCTACCTCTTGGGGTGGAAAGAGGTTAATCACCAGCTGCCCCCAACGTTAGTGTTTGGACTTGAAGTGTTTGACTGATTTACAAGAGAAAAGCAAGCAAAGTTGGTCAAAGACAAAATGATTATCATGGTACAAGCGTCCCAGAGGGTCTGGTATGAATGGAGGCTCCTTGCCTGCCAACAGGAGTACAGTCTTTGGAGGTAAGAACGGGGCCTACCCCGAAGATGAAACCGCCAAGGATGGGAACGCAGCTCTGAAAACTTTTCAGAGGAAGACCAAACGGCTTCTCACTTGGTGGCCCAAGTGCAGCCAGGCCTGAAGCTGGAGGGCAGGGCATGACAACCTTGCAAGTGTCCTTCCCGCCCTTCCAGCAGATGGTGGCTTAAGGCCATGAGAAATTAGAAATGAGTGGCATGGGTGGAAAGCATTTAAGTAATATGAAGACACCATTTTGCATGCTTTCCACTCCAAAACTGTAAAAGAATAATTTTATTGGGAAAGAAGAGCCAAAGGAATGTAACGGGGACTAAGGCATTAAAAACATCTGGGTCATTCTTGTATTTGACCTGATGCAATGGAGTAAACAGGAGATACTAAGGACTTGTTTACTGTCTGCTATAGGGGCAATGGGAAGTGCTCCTTTTTGTATATCTTTTTTTTTTTTTAAATTTATTTCAGAGAGGAAGGGAGAGGAAGAGAGAGAGAAAAAGAGAGAGAGGGAGAGGGAGAGGGAGAGAGAGAGAGAGAGAGAGAGAGAGAGAGAGAGAGAGAGAGAGAATCATTGATCGGCTGCCTCCTGCACGCCCCACACTGGGGATAAGCATGTGCCCTGACCAGGAATCAAACTGTGACTTCCTGGTTCATAGGTCAACGTTCAACCACTGAGCCATGCCAGCTGGGCAGGAAGAGCTTCTTTTTTTTTATAAAAGAAGATATACCTTGCTTTAAAGTGCCAGTAATCTAATAAGTTATTGTCAGAGTTATCCTCACTGATCCCACCCTCCGGGAAATGTTTTCACTGTAAAATGGAACAGAAGGCATATACAAATATCTGGGTGGTAATGAAGCAAATCCCAGGTCCTCCCCCCTACCTTGGCCCTCATTAATCTTTTTTTTTTTTTTTTGGCCCTCATTAATCTTTATGACACTTCTTCTTAAGTCTCACCTGCATTTCTTCATGATCAAAATGTCCTGAGCACAAAAGTCTCACTAGGATCAGTGGCAAAGTTAATGCTAATTGAGATTTGCCAAAACTTATTTTTGGGGCCTAATCAAGTAATAACTCTAGTTCATACATAGTGTGCTATTTACACAGTAGGAATGCATTTGTTTTGAGACACAGAGGGAATGTGTGAGATAATGTACTGCACATAAAAACACTCCTCTCAAAGAGTCTACCAATAGGCCCACCAATATAGTCAACTTACTTTTGACAATGGTGCAAAGGCAATTAAATAGAAGAGGAATAGTCCTTTCTAGATGGTACTGGAATAACTGGATGTCCATTGCAAAGAAAAAAAAAAAATCCCCCCAAAAAACCTCAATACACATTATATACAAAAGTTACCTCAAAATGAATCATAGACCTAAATGTAAATGTAATTATAAAATTATAACTTCATAAAAGAAAAAAATATGGGTGAAAACCTTGGCAACATTGGATTGGATACAAAGTTATTGAATACAACAGTGGAAGCATTATCCATAAAAGAAAATATAAATAAATTGAATAAAAGAAATACAAATTCAAAGCCTCAGGACCTCCGTCATAAACAGGAATTGAAACAAAAAGCAAACCTTTCATTTATCCAACCAGACTTAGAGACATAAAACCTTTTCTCAGGAACATAAGACTCACAGTGAGCTAAATTGAAAAGTGGCAGCTCCTTAGCTAACTTTTGCCACAAATGGGTCAGGTAGAAATTAATGGCTCTCTCCTCTGCTCTCCTAGTAATGTCTGTGCTTTTATAGTACTTAACACATCCTATTGTCATTAATTGTCACAGACTCATCCCATCTCATGCGCAAATGTCCTCAATGAGTTGAGAGCTCCTCAGGGCCAGGCCAAGTGTTAGTACATCTGTGCACTTCCAGAACCTACTCGAGGGATTGACAGGAATGCATGGTCAATAAATGTTTGAAGAATAAAAGAAAGAAGAGGAGGGAAGTAGGAGAAAGACATGGTGAGAGGAGAAAGAGAGAGGGAGGGAGGAAAAGAGGAAGGGAGGGAGGGAAGAAGGGAGGGAGGGAGGAAGGGAGGGAGGGAGGGAGGGAGGGAGGGAGGGAGGAAGGAAGGAAGGAAGGAAGGAAGGAAGGAAGGAAGGAAGGAAGGAAGGAAGGAAGGAAGGAAGGAAGGAAGACTATGAATCCTGAATTCCTTTTTTATTAGTGTCTTAGCTCTCCAAACCTTCTTCTTCATCTTGATATCTTTCCTCTTAGCAAATCATGAAGCCAACCCTACATCCCACCATATCAAGTAGATGAGCGCAGGGATAGAAGTGCCTAGGATGGAAGGAAAGAAGGAAGGAAGAGAGGGAGAGAGGGAGGGAGGGAGGGAGGGAGGGAGGAAGGGAGGGAGGGAGGGAGGGAGGGAGGGAGGGAGGGAGGGAGGGAGGGAGGGAGGGAGGAAAATGTGCCTAGGGTAAAGAAAATGAGGACAGGTAGGGTCTGTTGGAGAGACAGAGCAGTATCTGAGTGGAAAGGGGACAGCCATGGGCCGGCCTGATAATCTGGGGCCCGTTAACCAATCCAGCTTACGGTGGCCTGGCCAGGCCACTCTCTCTGAAATCACCACCACCCTTTGTCCCTGGTGCTGCAGCCCCGTAGATGTCAGGAGCCATTGTGTGGCTCAGGCAGGCCAAGCTGGCAGCTGAGGCAGGAAGAGGGAGGCTGAAGCTGCTGGCTGGTGCTGCTGGGCTTGCTCCCCCTGCTCCCGCCTGCAGGCCTGGGTGCCAGAGCCAGAGAAGCCAGGTCAGGGTGGCGAGGAGCTGCTGGCATGGCAGGGCTCTCACATTCTCTCCTTTCCAATGGCCAGGCCGGCATTGCTGGGGAGATGGGAGGGGCCGGGCAGCCAGCAGCCGAGAGTGAGAACTTCCCCTTGCCAGAGCCAGCTGCTGGCTGCCATCTGGGCAGGGGGAGTGCCAGTTCCCCAAATCTGCCTTCCCTTTGGAAAAGGGGCAGAAAACTCTGTGCTGAGGAGATAGCTTCTCCTTCCATCCCGAGGCTCTCAGTTAAAAACCCAGCAAGCCCAGCCTTTGAAAAAGGAAGGGATAAGAAATGCCACACGCTGGGCTGTTTCCAAAGGAATTTGCTTCTTTGGGAGCCTTTGCAGCCAAGAAAAATCTCGATTCCCCTTGTTCTTTCATTTTACTTCGTGATAACTTTTACTTTTAAAAATTAGACCTAATTGTTTGCACAAATAAAATGCTGGTATTTGTGTGTCCTTTGCATTTGTCACATAGGGATGGGATCCTCCACCAGCAGCTGGAAAATTCTCCGAGAGCTGTGGTTTAGTCTTTCTAGTTCACTCTTCACCATGAATAACCCAACCCAGCACCTCACTTAAACTGGCACTCGGTGGATGCTTTATGATGGATTCGCTCATTCACTGAACACATACTGAACGACCACACTTGATCCTCACCATAGTCCCTGAGTAGGCAGGACAGGCGTTACCAGTTACCGTTCTGTCGCCCAGCAGAAGTAACCAGCTTCTCCCACCTGCCATAGTAAGTGGCAGAGCTAGAGCAGAAGCTGGGTCTCCTGACTTCTAACTTCAGTGCCCTTTCCATAAGCCAGATTACGAGCTGAGGCTATAAACTCCAGCACCACAGTGAGGATGCCCACTTGAGAAAGGAAATAAAGATCAGAAGTTGCCCTGAGGGGTACATAGATGGAAACTGCTTAAGGGCACAAGCTTGGGACTCTGGTGCTAACCCTTGCTAACCCGGTGATGTTGGGCAAATGAGCCAGCCCCTGAGGCTCTGCTTTCTCATCCATAGGAATGAAACGGCACCTTTCCCATGAGGTTGCTGTAAGACTGAGCTGGAGAATAACCGAGCATTATCACAGGGTCCAGCCTAGAGTAGGTGCTCAATACTCTTTGTTATTTTTATTATTTATTCCGAGAAGGTGACCTCTGCTCTCAGGCCAGAAAGCTCTCCCTGGGGCTGCTCCCCACTGACCTGTGCTACCAGGAGCCCTGCTCTCTCCTGTATCCTGCAGGGAGCGGGAGGCAGTTACTCATTCACACATCGGTGTTTTCCAGTGTGAAATCTATCCAGGTCCTTCCCAAGAACATTGGTTTGTCGAGCACTGACTCTTTTTCAGGCATTTTCTAATACTTTAGAAATATTAAATCATTTCATCCACAATACAACTCTGTTAGGCAGATGCTATTATTCCCTCCATTTTACAGACAAAAAACAACAACAAACAACAAAACAAAACAAAAAACAAAACAAAACTGAGGCACAAAGAGGTCAAGTCAGACATCTAGAAAATCAAGATTCAAACCAGGTGGTCCAGCCCCAGAGCCTGTGCATCAACCCACTACACAGGTGGCTCCTCACCCTAATAGGGAATATGTTTTAAATCAAAGAACTGTTTGGCCTTGTTGGCTTATAGGCAGGGTAGCTTTCGGAGCCTCTTGCATCTCACTCTGAGATCTCTCTCCCTGCTCTCTTACCCAAAGTTTGGGCAGCACTGGGGTTTCTTCCTAGAGGTTCCTTGAGCCCTGAGATGTGATGAACCAGAGCCACTGAAATTGACTGACGTGCCTTGTGGTCCTCAGCCATAAATTCTTCACCAAAAATCAATTGCCTGAGTGTTTCTCAAGGCATAGCTCATGGCAGGCACTGGGCTGAGATGCTACTGAACAAGGTTTCCTGCCCTCTGAGGGCCTCCAGGCGAGGAAGACCAGACAGCGGCAGAGGCACACATAGAAATGCCAACGGACGATGGCATTCAAGTGGAATCTACAATGATCACAGGGATGGAGTGACTTTGTATGGACACAGCCTGAAAGAATTCAACCTAACCATACTGCAGAGACACACTTGAGGGAATATGAGGGGAACTTATAATCATGAAAAGTGCAGGCAGAGTGGAAACAGTTTTGTTCACAAACCCGAAAGCTCTAAGCCCAGGGGACATCTCCTGGTTTGAAGGAGAAACTTTCAGGACACATGAAAGGCAATCCTACTTCAAGACAGTAGCTGTCTCAAGAGGTGACATGGATGAAAGAACACACAGCTTGAAGAAGGGTTCCCATAGAGGCTCTCATCAATATGATGGGCCAAAGGGAAGTCTAGGATGCTCAAGTCGCATTGTAGCCAAGGCCCCAACAATACCTGGCTTTGGAATAGAGCTGGGTGTTTCACAGGCTCCTTTTGTCTGGGGTCTTACCAGGGTAAGGAAAATGGACAAGGAAGGCATTATTAGGTCCACGTGTGTAACAGAAAAGGGAAGCTCTGAGAAGTTATTTATTTGCCCAGTATTTGCAGCCCGGAGGTCTTCTCTAATTCCACCCTAGGGTGAACTTACCCACTCAGGCCAGTGAAGACATCTGAGGACAGCACACTCAGGTTCTGCCACTTTTATCTGAATCACCAGGACCAAGATGACCTTGAACAAGAACTTTTCTGGACCAGATGAAGCCCAGCCATTCAGAGGACAAAGCATCCTACTCACAAGCCCTTGGGTATCTCCCATGAAGCCCAGGCTGCCATGCCTAACAGGCTCACGTGAAGATCTCACAGAGGACTATGCTGTTGATTTTTTTTTACAAAAAATAAAACGGCCTATGAGTTTTATCTCTTTATCTCCTCAGTCCAGAGGGAAAAAGAGGGACACAATCTGTTCTCCCAGTGGGACATCCACCTGATTAGATGTCATAAAACCGAGTAGTCCTTTGGTTAATAATGGCTGGAATACCTCCGACCTACAGTTACTGGAAAGGAAGAAGAAAAAAAAAAAACACACACACACACACCTAACTATAGATAAACTCCCTAGGGTTTCGGATCCGTTGGGCAATAAGCTGTGTTATGAAGGAAACCTGGCCCCAAAAGATAGTTTGAATGCAAAAATAAAGATAGCTCACTGCTTTGAAGCAGAGACGGGGCCCCTGTGGAAGCATCAGAATCATATTTTTGGAGGATCATTATATTTCCTGCTTCAGACTTTATTTGGGTCCCACCGTTCTTTTCTACAACTCCTATTTTTAGTCATCACAGGCACCATGCCCCGCCAGGCAGCGGCCTCAGCAGGGCAGGTCTGAGTGCAAGGGGTGAGGGTTAGATGCCTGGAGAGACAGGAGAGCTAGGCAGACAGGGGGCAGGCCAGAGGGAGAGCATGGGGAGCAAAGGGAGCTGAGAGAGGACACAAAATGAATGGAAGTCAGGATCCTGGCCATCAAACTGGTTGAAGGGACAAGACAAATCCTGGTGAAATAGCTTGGTGGGACAACTTGGAGAAAACCTTACTTTCTGAGCAGTACATTCTCCCATAGAAAGAGATTTCACTCTTTTTTTTTAAAAAAAATGCTGGTTCTCCGGGGTATTAGAATCAGCGGATGCCTTGGACTGAAAAATCCAGATGAGGGCTAAGTGTCTCTGAAAAGGAAATGAAATATTCAGTGGCTACTTTAGGGAAAGGTTCAAAGACGGGGAGAGGGAGACCCAGAAGCCCATGACTAAAGAGGAACTTTGACAAGAGAAGGAGACATCTTGGTCTTGTTTAATTGTTAGCTCTCGTATCATGTAGCGTTCTCCTTCATCTCCTCATAAAGGTGGAGTCAGTTCTACATTAGCCACTAATGCTTTGTGGGGTGAATCTGTTTTGAGGGGTTGTGATGACGCCTGGAATCTCACTTCTAAATGGTCATAGTCAAAGGCAGAGGGTTCTCGTATGAGAAAAACTATAATATGCTACACTGAGGACACATTTTTATCAGTGCATGAGCAAGTTTAGATGTGACATACATGGGCTCAGGAAGTTCAGCGTTAGGGAAGTAATCTGAGGATGGGTAATGATTAGCGCAGTCCCTAAAAGAAGCAAATTTTGAACTAAATGTCCCTTAAGAAATAGATTCGGGTTGCAGGAATACAAAGATACTTGTGTGACTTCACAGAGACCCCAAAATACATATATGGTTCCCTGACTTCAGCTCAACATAGAGACATGTGCATAGGCTGACACACATGTGCACATATGCCAACACCTACCACAGAGGAAAATACAGGTGTGCTCCGACTCATACATCCATTACGCACAACCAGATACCACTTTCAGTTAATGCAAAGTGTCCACTGGTCTCACTGAGATGGCTGTACAAAAATGTGGCTCATTAGCATTAAAACTGCATCGCTGACAAAGTGCGGAAAAGTCAAATTTTAACACATTAGACATTTTTAGTGAAAAATGCAAATACGTAGCAGAGAAGGTGGGCACATGTCCCTTGAAACCATTACCTCACAAGGCATAACACAGGTCTAGGTCTTTCACAGAAAAAGGCTATTCAATATAAATCAATATCCAAGATCATCTTATCAAAGTCAGGATGAAGACTTGTAAGGGCACAATGATCAATTCATAAAATAAGAAATATGAATAGCCCATGAAATATATACATTAAAAGCCAGCTTCACTAGAAGTTAAAGAAATGCAAATTAAAAATGACATATTATTTTTGCTCTAATATGCAAAATTTAGAAAGAATTTAAAAGTTCAGTATTGTTTCAGATGGGGGTGTGGAGAAAGGGGCTCTCTCCTATAGCACTAGGAATTGCAATTTGGTACATGACCCTCATAGGAGGCCACGTCTACAAAAAGCCTGATACAGGTGCATACCTGCCTCCACCTTAATTCCACTCTTAAGATTGCATGCATGTAAGCCCAACCAGTGTTCATGGACAACAGGGGGGTGGGGGCATACGTGGGGAGGGGTTTGAGATGGGAATGGGGGGATGAGGACAAATATGTGATACCTTAATCAATAAAGAAATTTAAAGAAATGACTGTATGTCTTAACTGGATACCCAGGTAAGTGCATAAAGATGTGTATGTAAGGGTTTTCATCATACTGGTCTTTAAAATTATGAAATACTAGAAACTACTTCAATGTCTAGCAAAAGATTATTAAAGTACTAGAAGCCCAGTGCATGATTTAATCATGCATGTGTAAGCTGTCTGTCCGCTGGTCGGCAGCTCCGAAGTCCCTGGGCCCCTAGGGCAAGGCGGGGCGGGGGCGTGGTCCTCCTGCGGCAGGAGCCCAGGCCGGGGTCTTGCCTTTGCCTCCCGCCCAGGAAGGCTGGGGCCGCCACGTGCTCCTGCAGCCCAACTGCCACCAGACTCCTCCCCGGGGAGCCGCGCCGCCCGCCCCCCCTCCCCCGCCGCCGCCTCCAAACCTCCAAAACGCCGGCTCGCTGCCCCAGAGGCCTGTCTGTGCCGCAGCACAGCCATGGCGCAGACGCTGAGCTCGCGTCGCCGCTGGCAACGCGAGCTCAGTGTCCTGCCGGCCCAATCACCACCCCAGCCACCCCGAGTCCCGCTCCCTGTGTCTCCCGCTGGCCCAATCGTGGGCGTAGCGGAGTGATGGTAATTTAAATATTACCTTTTTATTATGTAAGATGATATCCATTCACTGAAATATTGTTTTACCATTACAGTAATAATGTAAGGTTTTATGACACAGAAAGAAAATGTTATAATACATAGCAAGATGTTGTAAATGAGAAGAGCAGATTCCATACAATATATCATATGATACTCTTCGTAGTAACAAAACTAGTTAATGTATTTGGTGGCTAAACCAGAATCAAAGCTGCATAACATCAGTGGATCTTTTGGCTGTTAAATATCTAGAAAAATACCTGGCATAAAACAGGCTCTTAATAAATATTTGTTTATCAAATGAATTCATGCTTACTATGCACCAGGGATTGTTATATGCACGTGATAGACTACTTCATTCTCACAACAGCACTGTGCGCTGAGTCTCACTGTGAGCTCTACTGAGCCACGAGGAAGCCCAGAGGGGATAAGGAACATGGCCTAGGTCACTCAGCTACTAGCAGGTGGGGACACCAGGATTCAGACTCAGGCAGCCTAAATCCAGAGTCCTTACCCAAACACTTCTCTATACAAACACGTAGAAAAAAAGTCTGCAAGGATATCCACCAACACATTCACAGCAGCAATTTGGTAAGTTCTGGGAGATGGGATTGCTCAAGATCTTGTTTTCCCTTCTTGCTTATCAGAGTTTTCTAATTTCTCTGCAATGCAGATGTAAAAATCAATTTATTTCAACTATATATTACTTGTAAGTAACATGCACATTTCTTTAATGGATACTTTCTCTGATCAAAAGCAGAGCAAAGAAGAAGGGTTCCCAAGAGAGAGAGAGAGAAAAAATGAGGGACAAGTAGAGGGACAGTGGTTCTCCAACTCCAGGCCCAACGACCCTATTGAAAGATAACTTTTCACTTTTTAAAACAAGATAGAAAATTGTTTTTCTGCAAGCTTCCTAATTTCTCATGTGTTCTTCAACCCAGGAGGATTCCGGGCCACTTCCTTGGGGTTGCCGCTCACCTGGACAGACAGACACACAGTGGCCATCCCCATGTGGACACCATCATTCAAGTGCTGTTAAATTCTTTGCTGGGCACTGGGTGGGCAGGAGGAATACAACTTGAGTAAGATACAGTCTCTGCCTTCAGGAAATTCAGACGTTGTTGGAGAGACAAACCGAAAACACACTAAGTGTTATAGAGCTAAAAGAAGGAATTTAGGATGTTACCTGAGCACAAAGGGAGAGCATCTAATTTCTGTAGCATCCTTTCCTTACCACTACCACTGCATTTCCTTCTTTATTTTAATTGTGTGCTTTCTCATCCATCTGTCCAACAGTTTATGAAATCATTGAGGATTGGTGCTGTTCACGTTTGTGTCACAGCACCTGGCACACAGTAGGCTGTTTAATCAGCAACTTAGCCTGAATGGTTATCTCTATACGTTAATGGTTCTGTCGGCAACTTCCTCAGTTTGGTCCAACAAGGATCAGGCCAAGGGAGAGGCTACGCCTAGAAGAGAAGACCCTAGAAATCTCTCTCTGGTGCAGACAAAATGAACCAGGTGAACAGACAGGAAGAGGAAGGAAGGATTTACCAGGCTGAGTAAACACAAGTGTAAGACCGAGTTAAGAAACAGCTGATTTGTTCCAGTCAAAACAGTTGTGGCTGCGGCAGAGATGAGTCATGAAGGGCCTTTTAGTCACACTAAGTTCAGATTTTATCAGAGATGTGGTCAGATTTGGTTATTGGAAAATCACTCTGGTAAGCACCACGGAAGGTGGGAGAAGAGGGCCAAGTCAGAGGCAAGAAAGCAAGGAGGACATTTCGAGGACCTGGATAAAGGCAGGGTACAGAGAAAAAGGCACCCCAACATGATTTCCCCCCAGGCCAGCTTGACATCATTCTCACTCACAGGGAACAGTTAAAACTGACACTTGAGTGTGAAAAAGGCAAAGACAATCTTAAGGATCCCCTGATCCTGCCTGCTCAGCAGCGCCAATCCCCTAAGGTTTCACACCCCAGTAGCTCTCGGAGCACACCCCTCCCACAGGCAGGAACGAAGACATCCAGGCAGCCAGAGAAGCACTCAGAAGCAGCAGAGGGGGAAAGTGCATTACAGAGCCCAGCATCTGTGTCTAGCAGCTGCCAAGCATCCTCCATGTGTTCATGCAGCTGTCGCGTGATCGCAATGGAAGATGAAACAGAAGGGCAAAAAGAACGTTCTGCAACAGGCTCTGAGTGCCAGGTAGGTAGTGGGCTCTGGGGTAATCAAGGCCGATCCACCGGGTGGTTCTAGGAGCTGCAGCATCCCTTGGCGAATTGCCACACAGAGCCCTCAGGTAGCCAGACCATTCCTGGGGCTGTGCAGAGCAGTATACCCACCACCTCCCCTAAGCCAGGTGACCTAGGAAAGTTGAGACTAGACTTGCCTCACCAGCTTCCTTAGTTTGATTTCAAGTCCCCAGTCTCCATCTCTCTGAAGGTGCAGTAGGATCGTATCACTTTGTGTTCAAATGTGTGAATCAAAGCTAAGTATGGTAGGAGAATTCAGTTAATTGATGCCTCTTAACACCAAATAGTCACAGAGATGGCCCAGGGTAACATCATTCAACCAAAATAGGAAACTACTAGTTTTGTTTTGTTTTGTTAATCCTCACCCAAGGATATTTTTTTCCCCTTGATTTTTAGAGAGAGTGGAAGGGAGAGGGAGAGATAGAGAGAGAGAAACATCGATGTGAGAGACACACATTGATTGGTTGCCTCCCCCATACGCCCCAACTGGCGGTGGGAATGGAGCCTGCAATGGAGTTATGTGCCCTTGACTAGAATTGAACCCATTACTCTTCAGTCCTCAGGCCAACACTCTAACCACTGAGCAAACAGGCCAGTTTTGACATCCACCTGTGGGAGGCTGGGGGAATGTATCATGTTGATTATCCACTCATTCATCCATTATTCAGAGATGTATTAAGTACCTACCAAATACATGAGAATATGCCAGGCTTCGAGGCAGCTAAGAGACAATGCTTGGAATGTTTGTCATGCTATGCACTTAGAGAGAAGTTCACCCATTATGTGTGTGTGTTGTTTTTTTTACAACCAGAGCTAATATGCAGTCACCTGCATGGTACAGACATTCCAGATATTTGCAGCCATTGCCCATTTTGATTGGCCAGTTCTTTCGTGAGCCGGTTGTTAAATACAGCCTTTTGAAGACTACCCCTGTCCATAGCAATGCTGTGAGGTCGTATTTACATTCTCATTGTGCCTCCTAGTGAATGGCACAGCCAGGATTAGAACTCTTGTGGAGGCTTAGGATATAGTTGGAAGAGAGAGATATCAGAGAAATAACCTTATGGTGACACGAAAACAAGTACCTGATTGTGTGGACCAGAGAGCAGACACAGTATGTGGGTAAAAAATAAAAAAAAAATAAGGGGAAGGTCATTTGGTACTCAAGGCAAGCTTGATGAAGGACTTCATTTTGTGGTGGTGGTGGTGGGGGGGGGGGAGGTTTAAGGCTGAAACAGGCCTCAAAGGAATGTGGGATTTGAATGTGGATTGGTCTCAAAGAGCAAACCACCATACGGGCGGTGGAGCACCTTCTTCCAGACTATTCCATGAGAAAGGCATTTGCATTTTGTTTAAGTCACTGTGATTCTGAGTTTGTTACATGCGGCTAAACTCATAGCCTAGCAATTATTACTAATTAAACTAGAAATCCAGCCACTTATCATCAGTATACATTCCTGGCCCCTAGAAAGCGAGGCAATTATCTACGTTCAGTGGGATTTCAGAGTTTCCAAGTAGACCTCTCTCCCCTGGCTCAAGTCTTTCTCCACCCACTGTCCTGAAGATTCCTGAGGGCAGGTTTCAATCCCTGTTACAATATAAACACCCTCCGGGGAGGAATAACTCCTCGTGCTATTATCAGTTTTTGTACCCATGAAAGACAAAACCAAGGCAGTTCTGCTGAGAAGGGTAAAAAGGTTTAGCATGAAAATGGGGCACCACTGAAATCCTATAAGCCTCACAAATTTGCTTAACATTGTCCTTAAAGTAGATTCAAATACTTGCACAGACCCCACCCTATGGTGAATACTTCCTGCCTTATTACTCTAATCACACCTGGACAGGCCCCACCACCTTTGGTCATATTGAGGAGCGGTTTTCAGGGCCCCCCCCCCCCCCCCCCGGGGCAGAACCACGGGCATGATCAGGTGAGCCCCATAGATTCCTGTGTCCCATCTTGGGAAAGGAGCAGGATGGGGGAGCTTGCTGGGGAGAAGGAAAGCAGAGCGCTTCCTCCTCACTATCCCTGGTCTCCAGCTCTAATGGATGACACAGCCCTTCCCCCTTTGTCCTTGACTGGGTAGACGCTCTAATTTATCCAGCCTTCACTTTTCTTTCCAGTTGGGGATCTGGTGGATTCTACTGTCTGCCGTTGACTCAGCATGCTCCCCAGTGAAGGAACCCGTATATTCTGTCTATCTCCATAGCTTTGGGGAATGTTTTCAATGACATTTGGTGATTAAAAGCTAGAAGCAGTCGCCCTATGATAAAGAAGCTAATGATCAAGGCCCTGTAATAGCTTTTATATGACTGTTAAGTCACAACACTCTCCGTCTACTTTTTATTCATGCAAATGAAGTGCAAATCAAATAAAAGCTAACTGTTGGGCACGTTGGTTTAAATACCAGGTTTCTTTTTTCCCCCCACTTCCCTTTTAAATAAAGAGCAAACAGGGACAGACAAGAAACAAGATGGTGCCTTGATGGTTGTTTTAACAGTCTTGTTTTTCTTGTCCTGCCCTCCTCTTGCAGGAGGCATGGAAGGTCACGAGATAAGAGTTTTTGCATTCAGATCCCTGAGCTGTAGGTATCTGGAGATGATTTAAAAAATGCACTTTTTTTTTTGGTTGTTTTCCCTTTTCATTTGGAGGCCTCCTGTCAAGGTGCCCAGAATAAATGCTTCTGGAGCAGATGGAGAAGGCACACGAAGCCGTGCTGGGAAACACGTTTCCCAAAATGGTGTTTGTGTCGGCCCTGCTCTTCAACAGCCAGAACTGCTCCGGGACCCACCACACCACACTCTTGCCCTGCACCCAGCAGGACCTTGCACCCTTGGCCATTCCTAATATTTATTCATTTGGCACCTGCTCCTAGAGACCCCGTATTTTTCACCCTGAGACCAACAAGGCTTTCTCACCATCAGGCTTTGGCCTGGTGATAGTGCTGGAAAGGACCTTGAGCCAGATTAATTCTGTCTTATTTCTATAACTATATTCTAGATTTAAAACCATTAAAGGCTTCCTTTTGCCACTTTGTATGCCAGGTAAAAAAACACTGGCCGTCAGTAAACTTTGATAACAAGAGCCTCACGAAACACATCTCCCAAAAGCTCTCTCTGTTGGCATCTGCGGCTAAATTTAATCTCCTCTATTTCCCATCGCCTTTGAGATTGGAAGGGATTTTTGTGGTTCTTGTTTTGGTTAATGTTTTCCCCCAGAAATTTCAACTGTTGCTGTCATTCTTATCAAAGTAGGTTATCTCATTGTTGGTTCATATAAGCCAAGCTCATTTCTTGCAAAATGTTTTTTAATAATCCCAAGTCTAACCACTCGACCAGTTGTTATCAGTTTGGCCTTTCATATCGGCATTAAAAGGGACAGAAAATGAGACCATTTTATTTTCTACATCTTCTTCCCTGTTCCACTCTTTTATTTACAGAGAGTGAAGACAAACTGGTGAAGTTTGAGGGTTTTTTTGTTGTTGTTAATTTAAAAAAAAAAAGTCAGATATATGGTAACATTTATTTTAAAAAGAAATTAAATATTGAGTTCCTATATTCATCTAGAGGGTCACACACTTGATATTCATTTCTTCACCCATTCCTTCACCACATATTCACTCAGCACCCACTCTGTGCGGACATCATCCTGTGAGCAAGCAAGGGAAGAGCAAAGCCATATCGTGGAGGAAACCAGAGAAATAGAAGCCGAAATGCTTGTCCCCTGGGGAGCCAACAGGCCACTTGAGGAAACACAGCACACCCAGGGCCTAGCATACAGTCAGAGCTATATCGACATAGGTTGTATTAAACTGTACCCACAAAAACAACTTCAGGTCTCTAATTCAGCAACATGTCCACATGAATACAAATCAACTGAGTAGCTGTGGGCTGAGACCATATATATTACTCCAAAAGCAAGACCATTAGGACCTGCTAAGATAGATTCAATTTCAGAGAGGAAGGGAGAGGGAGAGAGAGATAGAAACATCAATGATGAGAGAGAATCATTGATTGGCTGCCTCCTGCATGCTCCCTACTGGGGACCGAGCCTGCAAGCCGGGCATGTGCCCTTGACTGGAATCAAACCCAGGACCCTTCAGTCTACAGGCCGACGCTCTATCAACTTAGCCAAACAGGCTCGGGCGAGCATGTACTTTTTAATGTTTGGCTTCTTTCACTCAAATAGTGTTTTGAGGTATTGTTGCATTTATAGTGGTTTGTTCCTTTGTACTGTTGAACAGTACTCTGTTACATGCATAGACTACCACTCGCCCATTGTCCTGTCGGTAGAAATTTAGGCTGTTTCCAATCTTTGGCTATTAAGACTAAGATTGCTATCATTTTGGTAAAAGTAATTTTTGTGCACTTATGCTTTCATTTTTCTTACTATATACCTTGAGTTTAGTATTTCTGGGTTATAGAGTAGATGTATGTTCAACTTTTTAAAAAACTACCGAATAGTTCTGCAAAGTGGTTGGGTTGTTTATACTCCAACCAACAAATACACCGAGATCCTGTTTGCTCCATAAGCTCACACGTGGTACCGAGTCTTTTTGGTTTGGGCCATTGTCCTGTATGTGGAGGAGCAGCTCACTAATTTGCATTTCCTTGATGACTCGTGGCTTTTCATCTGCTTCTTACTGTTTGTACATGATCTTCTGTGACATGTCTGTTCAAGACTTTTGCCCAATTGTTTTGTGTGTGTGTGTGTGTGTGTGTGTGTGTGTGTGTGTGTGTGTGTGTTTGTCTTCTTATTGAAGAGTTCTTTTTATACTATGGATATGAAATCTTTGCCACATATCTATCTTTTTCTCAATCTGTGGCTTGAATATTCATTTTCTTAATGATGAAGGAGACCCTACTTGGTCTCTTCTCCCAGTTCACTTCTCTGGGGAAGGATTTAGAAGTATAGTCCTTTTGATATCACTAATCATCATCCTTTTCTTTTTATCACCCAAAGAAAGGCATTTCTCTAATTCTCTCTCCACTCTCTGTTCCTTTGTTTACGGTCTTTGCTGAACTTGACATGCCCCTAAAATCATCTATAAATCCCTAGTCTAAATTAATTGCTTCATTCTCTAAATACATATAGCACTTTTCTTGTCTTTTTATTTATTTCTATATCAATAGAAATACATGCCTTCAATCCAGACCTCTCTTGAGCTCCAGACCAACATAACTAACCAAATATGCTTAGCATGTCCACCTGGATATTCCTCTATTCCCCTCAAACTACACAGGCTCCAAATGTAATTCTTTATTCTACCCCTTGCAAAGATAATCCTCCCTCTTTGAACTTTCTGGCATGGTTGGTGAGTGGTGCCACCATATACCAACTTCTTAATCCAGAGACCTGGGTGTTGACTCCCATATCTAATTCCTCAGCCAAGGCCACCAAGGCCATTGATCCCCCCTCACACCTCACATCCCCTCCCCCCACTCCATGCTCCACCCCAAAGATCTTGAACTTATCCTCTTTTCTCCATCCTACTGCCACATCCTAGTCCAATCACTGTCATTTCTCTTCTAGATTATTGTTTTGTCTTTATCATCTTTCTCCCCACTACCGTCCAACCATGTCATCTTTCAGGTAGTTTCTAGAATGAGCCCAGAAGTCTCTTCTCAGATTGTTGCATTTGAAATTTCTTCTGCCTAAAATGCTCTTCTTCAGGCCATCTGAAATAACACCACCCCACCCCCCCCCCCCCCCCGATACTTTCTATCACAATCCCCTCCTTACTCCCTTCTTAGGATTTATCCCAAACTGTGGCCACATTTCCCTTGCTGCTCCCTCCCACTAAGATGACGTTCCAAGAGGGTATGCTCCATGTTTTTCTTGTTCACCAGTATATCTCCAGGATCCAGCAAAGTGCCTGGCACATAGTAAGCTTTTTTAGGAATTACTGAATGAAGGACTGTTTCTCTTTCCAGTTCAAACCTAAGATCATGCCTTTTCAATTTTCTATTCACCCCCAAAGCATTGCTGGGTATTATAAATGCCTTCTTGGGTGGATGGCACTGACTTTCTTCAATGTCTCTTGTATATAGTATCACCTTTCCCCATCAGCTTTTCTGATCTTACTTCCTATAGCCTGCAGTCTTTCCATTCCCTAGCCCATCTATGCTCCACGGCCCAACCCCAAATCTGTTGTTTCTCTTACAGATCTATGCACTGTTTATTTAGAGCTGCATCTAAAAGATACCAAATAATAAGCAAAAGTAATTTTAGGCAGCTTCAGTCAAGTTGGTGGAGAAAAACCAGCTGCTTAACAGAGCTGCTAATCAGTACCATCAGACAGTAGACCAGGTAGACATTGTGTCCAGACACAAACCCTTGCTGTTTCCTGCATCTCCTTCTGCCTGGTAGCACTCTCCCCTCTTGCGAGGGTGTCTGAGTCTGATCCTCTCAGCCAAGGGGCAGATGGAGAGATTGTTTGCAATTGAGATGAGAATATTTTATCAGACTTCCTACAAATGGGATCCACTGAATTTTAATCTGCCAGCAAAGCACTGACAGAAAAGAAGAAAAAGTCTCAACAGGACATCCTGTAAGGTCTCCTCAGGAATCAGTGTGTTTTGGGTCAACATTCAGTCGATAGATGATAAACGTCCAAGGGCAACTGAGAGGGGCCTGAAACAGACACTTCCCTGGTCCCTCCAGCCTCCCAGGGGAGGCTGCCCGGCAGAAGGGAACCTGGGTCAGGGGTCAGGAAGTCTGTATTCCAGACCTGGTTCTGGCCCTGACTCCTGGGGTCACCACCTGTTGGTGACGTCACTTTTCAGCCTCTCAGTTACTCCACCTGTACAATGGAAAGCATGTATCCCTATTGCTCCCAACTGGGTTGTGAGGATGCTTGGAAATGAATATGCCACACAGACAGATGAACCAATGCTGTTTGTAAAACTGATTCTATTTTGTTCTTTTCTCTCTCACGCAACCCCACAATTGATTCTATATAATGATAAGAGCTGCTGATGTTTATTGAGCAGATACTATACACCAGATATGTGCAAAACAAAGATCCTATATAATAAAAGCCTAATATGCAAATTGCTCCCTCAACCGGGAGTTTGACCAGGGGGTAGGGCCAGCAGCGGTGGTGGCAGGCGGCCGGGGGGGAAAGGAGGCGCCCCAGCCAGCAGCTGGCAGCTCTCAGGGGCCCTACCCGTGCATGAGTTTCATGCACTGGGCCTCTATTATCTATCTATCTATCTATCTATCTATCTATCTATCTATACACACACATACACACACATAGAGGGCACTTTCTTGCATTTTGCAACAAAGGAGATCGTTCTGTCTCCTTTAATTCTTAGTAAACTTTGAAAGAGGATGCTTTTTTAAAAGGGAAGAAAAATATAAAAACTAGTTTGTCTTATTAATAGACAGATTTTAGTACTGCCTCAGAAAATAAATTCACAGGCAAATTGTCACAGAGAACCAGGCAACCATCCCCCAAACGGCATTGCTACCACCTCTGAGGTACTCCTTCCCCACCTCCCTGTACACGGATACAATATGTGTTCACAAACACAGATACAAACAACAGTTGTAGTCCAGACTTACTGCACACTGACCATGTGCTGGGACCTGTGGCCAGTGTTTCACGTGCATTATTTCAATTACTCATCACATCAACCCTTGGAGTAGGTACTAATTTTAGCCCTAAAACGGTCACTCTGAGACATGGAGAATAGCTTGTCCGAGATCAGAAGTGAGACATAGAACTGCAATTGCAGCCCAGTCTTTCTGAAATCCAGAACTTGCTTTTCTACCCAGTATTCCATATTACCTCTCAATGCATTTCCCCCATTTCAATCTTTTTAAATTAAGTTTTAAAATTAATGTGTACATTGAATATGGTAGCAGGGAGCTTTTCGATACTCAAAAACTAAGCAGCCATTATTAAGAAAATGGCACCTGAGAACACAGGAAATAATATGGGGATATATGCACAACAGAGTCCGAGGGGCGCACATAACTAGAAGGCAGGAATGTTGGCTCTCATTTCGGCTCTGCCAGTACCGGCCCTGTGACCTAGGCCCAGCCACGGGGCCTCTCTGAGCCTCAGAGAGGCTAAGGAAATGAGGGAATTGAGCTAAAGGAGACTGAAATTTCAGGCATGTGTGAACTCCAGTTCAAGCGAGTGTGTAGAGGGTCCTTCCCCAGCCAATAGCCTGGCCGCTGCCCCGGGAGCTCAGGGAGCACAGAGGGGCACCTGCAGGACCGGTACTGCGGGCACGCTCACACTTCTCTCCATCGCAGGCCCTTTCCGCCGCTCTCTGAAAACACAGGCTGCATCCAAGCAGCCTGTTCCAGCATCGCTTCTGTTTACCCCACCATCAGGACGGTGTCATTTAGCCAGAGCCATCATTCACAGGCACACCAAATGGCCCATGGAAGAAAAGTTGGTTACACTCGAAGAACAGATGACAAGTGACAGGCTCTGCTCCTGATTTTTCACAACAACAGAAGAGACCAGCAACTGCCGCAGTGGTCCAGCACCCGAACAAACCAGTCCTTTCCAAGCACTCGGTCTGCCGCTCTCCGCTCCTCTGCGGGGGTTAGCGAGCGTCCCCGCTGAAACCGGGCCTCCCTGTCTCTCCGTGGATGGTATCGGGAGAGCCGCACGTGGCAGAATAAAAATAAATCACTTCACTCCTCTGTGCGCCCAGTGCTGCCCAAGTAAGCAGAGCTGGCAAGGGTGCTGGTAAGAATGAGCTGAAGATCAAAACCACGAGCGGGAAGCAAGCACTTACAGAAGTTGTCAACCAAAAGCAGCGACTGGGGACAATGGAACTGACTTTGCCAATCCCCGGGCAGGTCCGTTCTACACGGCTTTATTTTGGCTTAAGGCAACATGAGACTTCCCCAACAAACAAGTGGACGTTTGCCTGCTGCCTATAAGATAATCAGAAGTTCTAGTCATTGAAACCGGGAATTGTGGGAGTTTGTCCAGCCTGCACTGTGGTGGCCCTTCCGTTCTAATTAAAAATTCCTCCTAAAAAGGTTGGGTCCAGTTTTAGCATTTAAAAAAATATATATCTTTATTGATTTCAGGCAGGGAGAGGTAGAGAGAGATAGAAATATCAATGTTGAGAATCACTGATCAGCTGCCTCCTGCACGCCCCACACTGGGGATCAAGCCTGCAACCTGGACATGCGCCCTGACCGGAATCGAACCGAGACTTCCTGGTTCATAGGTCGACACTCAACCACTGAGCCACACTAGCTGGGAAGTTTTAGCATTTTTTAAGTTGAGCCACGTAAAATAGCTATTTGTGCATTTTCTGATCGACAAAAGTGGGAATATCGTGATTCAACCTAATACTTTGTGGAGCCACTGTCCTAGGTGTTGAACATATGAAGAGAGCTAAGACACAGTCTAGCTTCAGGAGGGCTGCCAGAAGAGAACCCCAAAAGGGGTTGGTTGCATATTATTTACAATAGTCAAGATATGGAAGCAACCCAAGTGCCCATCAATAGACGAGTGAGTCAAAAAGCTGTAGTACACTACACAATGGAATAGTACTCAGCCATAAAAAAGGAGGAGCTCTTACCTTTTGCGACAGTATGGATGGACCTGGAGAGTGTGGTGCTAAGTGAAATAAGTCCGTCAGAGAAAGACAAATACCATATGATTTCACTTACATGTGGCATCTAATGAACAAAATAAACAAACAAAATAGAGACAGACTTCATAGATTCAGAGAACATATTGACAGTTGTCAGAGTGGCAGGGGTTGGGAGGTTGGCTGGGAAAGGTGAAAGGATTAAGAAGTACAAACTGGTAGTTATAGAATAGTCACAGAGATGTGAATTACAGCTTAGGGAATATTGTCCATAATATCATAATAACTAAGTATGGGGCCAGGTGAGTACTTGAGTAGCCGGGGGACCACTCTGTAAAGTACGTGATTTTCTTACCACTCTGCTGTACACCTGAAACTAATACAGAATAATATGGAATGTCAACTATAATTTTAAGAAATTGGTTGCCGATTGGGGATGTTTGGTGCTATGAGAAAGACGTTCGGAGGACAGTACTGCGGGGGATACAAATGCAGCGTCAAAGTAGGTGTTTTCTCCTTTCCTTAACAGGAGATCAGGCCCCAATGGAATAAGCACGAAGCCCCCTTCCTTCTCGCCACCTCAGCATCTGGGGATCCACCAGCAAACCCAGAATCTCACAGCAGGTGTGAGAGCAGGGTGAGTCCTGAACCTGCCAACCTTGACTGAGTCTCTTCAGCATTTGTTATTTTTATGGGTCCCGGAATGCTTCCCTTGAATATTAATTTTCCTCAATTCTTTAAGTATATATTAGTTATTACATATTTTTGATTAATATTTGATGGCCGCTTAGGCTGCCAAGAGCGCCCATAAATTTCCCAAGTGGGTTTCTAGCGCTAGGTAAGTATGCGAGACCCCTTGTGTGAAGCAAAGACATCCATCATTTTAAGTTCCCGACTCCACACCTTAATGCCCCAAGATATATTGCTAAGAAGCCCATAACAAGTCATTAAAAATGAATGTCTTGTGGCAGTTCTCATGTCTGCAGAATTCAGCGGCAGAGGGAGGGGAACGTGGGCTGTGGCAGAGCCCAGGGAGCTCACAAACATCTCTTTGGCACTTTTTTTATTCCCAATTTCTTACTCCAGGACCAGCTTTATAATTTGTGAGGTCCAATGAAAAATGAAAACGCAGGGCCCTTGTTCAAAAATCATTAAGCATTTTGAGACAGCAATAGCAGTGCGTTAAACCAAGCACAAGGCCGTCCTAAGTGTGGAACCCTGTGTGACTACGACATAGGTCACACAGCCATGAAGCCGGCACTTCCTCTCTCTCTGTAGTCCAGCACTCTCATCAACAACAACAATAATAGTATTTCCTGAGATACTGCAAGAGCACTCTGTTTTCATCAACTTTTATTTTTATTACCCTCTGAGATCAAAGAGGAGTCTTTTCATTATCCCTATAAATACGAGTATTACCCCAATTTTACAAATGAGGAGACTGAAGCTTGTGATAGTTAATCTTTTATGTTAACTTCACTGGGCCATAGGAGCCCAGATATTTGGTTAAATCTTATTCTGGGTGGGTGGGTGAGGGTATTTCTGGATGGGATTAACATTGGAATCAGTAGAGTGAGTAGAGCAGATTGCCCTCCTGAATGTGGTGGGCCTCATCTGATCAGTTGAAGTCCTGAACAGAACAAAAAGGCTGATCCTCCTCCTGCTTGCCTGCCTTTGAGCTAGGACATTAGCTTTTTCCTGCCTTTAGACTCAAACTAAAATATCAATTCTTTCCGGGTCTCCAGCCTGCCAACTGCAAATCTTGGGACTTGCGATCCGATTCTAATTCCTAGATATATAATTCATAGATAGAGAGATGTCTCCGAACTGGTTCTGTTTCTTTGAAGAATGTTGACGAACCCAAAGCTCATCTAGGTTCAGTAATTTGCTTAGTGTCTCAGAGATGGTAAGTGGTTGTGTTGTGATAGGAATATAATGGAAATGATTAAAGTGGTGTTGAATAAATGTGTGAGCTTGGCCTGGTTAGGAAGACAGGGCTAACTCCATAAAGTAGAGCTGAAGCCCACAAACAACCTTCATTCAGTCCAGGGCAGAGCAAGCTGAGCAGTTAAATGCAGAGAGGATGACACCGTGAGCTCAGGCTGAGCACTCAGATAAAAAGATACGCAAGTCCCAGCTCCGGTCTCAAGACTCCTTCTAAAAAGACAGCCGTGCTAGTCAGGCTAGTCCCTGCTCTCCAGGCCCCCAGGTCCTCACCTGGGAAGAGAGTTGGACTTAATGCCCTTCGTAAGGTCCCTTCCTGCCTGAATATTGAGGTTTTTGTGATTCAATTCTATGAGTTTGGGGGAGAAAATTGTCTAAGATGATAGATACATTTTCTCTTTTGTTTCTTGAGATGACTGTTGTTTTTCATTCACTATAAAATACCTTACTGTGCTAAAAAAAAAAAAAAAAATTGTTGCAGGCCATGCCCTCCAAGTGCACAGAGGTATGAACAGGGTGAGGAAAGAGATTT
This sequence comes from Cnephaeus nilssonii, assembly GCF_951640355.1. NCBI lineage: Eukaryota > Metazoa > Chordata > Mammalia > Chiroptera > Vespertilionidae > Cnephaeus > Cnephaeus nilssonii. Next base: position 28,622,160 of record NC_137092.1, on the reverse strand, counting down.
TGCCTCCAAAACACCAGCAATGCCCAGAGAACCTACTGCCTCAGGTAGTTTACATACCCCCAAACCTTCAGTCCGATATGAGGCCTGCACAGATTTTATAAGCCATCAGTGTTCAGAAAGGGGGTAGAATGTGGCAGAAGGCAGCCTGAAGGAAACCTGTATCAGAAACCACACATCTCTGTTCTTACCCACTTTCTTAACCTACTAGAGAATGATTGCAAGACTCTGAGTGAGAAGGGCATGGTAGGTAATCAACACTTGTTGAGCCCCCTAATTGTACCAATCCCTGAAGATGGCATTGGATTTGTATCATCTCATTTAGTCCTTCTGACAACCTTGATAAGCAGGAAATACTATCCATACTTTACAGACGCCAAGGTGAGAGTCAGAGAGGTGAGCTGACTTGCTCCTTGCTTCCCAGCTTCTGAGCGGGAGCCAAGCTCAGAGCCACACCTGGTCCTTCCCACTGCATCACATATTCCCTAAAATGGCCCAGGCTAAAATCTCAGTTCCAAAAGGAAACAGAGTCTGGGACAGATTTGGCACTTTGAACGTGTCCTGAAGCCACTGGTTTATCGAATACATTAGTGTTTGTTCACTTTTTACCAATACATGGGTCATGTCAGGAAATTGAGGTTGAATAAACTCACCTCCCATACAAGGGATTTATAATGGACTAGAGGCTTGGCGCATGAAAATTTGTGTGCCCCGGGAGGAGGGGGGGATCCCTCAGTCCAACTTTCGCCCTCTTCCAGTCCAGGACCCCTCAGGGGATGCCCATGGGGAGCGGGCCCAAGCTGCAGTCTGGCCTCCCTCTGTGGGAGGCAACCAGCAGGTCCCATCTGCCTGCTGGCTCCCACCTTGGCTAGTGTGGCACCACCCACTCGCTGGCCCCGCCCCCTGCCAACCAGTCATTCTGCTTTTTAGTTGATTTGCATATTAGACGGTTTTAGTTGTCACAACTGTGGGGGTGCTACTGGCATCTAGTGGGGAGAGGCCAGGGATGCTGCTAGCACCCCACAATGCACAGGACAGCCCCCACAACAGAGAATTCTCCAGTCCAGATGTCAATAGTGCCATGGTGGATAAACCCTGATTTAGACCCAGAGTGGCAAGATTCTGCCACGAGTGCTCTTCCTCCCACTCCCCCGTGTCCTTTGCTGTCACATCTAGTTGATCAGGGCATTCATTCCCTCAGAGCCCAGTTCTGAACTCAGAATCCTCTCAACACAGGGCTCCAGGCCATCGCTAATAAGTGATAGGTGCTGAAATGCAAAAGGAGCTCGAGTAGCCCTCCGTGTTGTGTTAGCCATATTTCCCTGTTCATGCTGTAGACTTTTAAAATATATATATATTATTGATTTTTTTTACAGAGAGGAAGGGAAAGAGATAGAGAGTTAGAGACATCAATGAGAGAGAAACATCGATCAGTTGCCTCCTGCACACCCCCTACTGGGGATGTGCCCGCAACCAAGGTACATGCCCTTGACCAGAACCTGGGACCTTTCAGTCCACAGGCCGATGCTCTATCCACTGAGCCAAACCAGTCAGGGCATGCTGTAGGCTTTTTGAAGCAAGGATCATAGTTCTTTATTTTCCAGAGTTCCCAATTGTTCCAAGATGAAGAAGGGAAATGACAGCGACAGAAAGAGAAAGAAATGGGAGGGAAGTGAAGAAAATTAAAGAGAAAAGAAAGGAGAAAAAAGAAATAAAACTATAGAAGAAAAGAATGGAAGGTAGAAGGAATAAAGTTCAAGACAAAGCTCCCCTGAGGCCAACATCTCTGAAATAAATGAAACAGGCCCACTACTTGAGGAGCTTACTTTGCATGTTCTTAAGGTGACTTTCCCAAGTGACAAGAACCACGCTGTGAATTTCCTGCAATCAACAGGTCGATTCTCTGTTGTGAGAACCTGGTCCCTGTGTTCCTTTGGTCATCACAACTGACCCAGGCTCACTGTAAGAATCCCCCGTTTCTCCCATCCCCCCCCCCCCCACCCAAGGACAGAGCTTTCTTGCCAAATGGTGAGAACGAGCTATCGTTTGGTTGTCATTTTCCCCAAAGGCCACACAAAGTCCCTGGAAGAACCAGATTCAAGTTCTTCCCAAGTTGGTCAGTCTCACTTGGTGTGGATCGCAGGCAAGGACACCCATCCCAGTTGGTGCTGTCATAAATGGCCAGCAATGATGACATTGAGCTAAAACAAAAAGTGCCTACTGTTGACAGAGTCTTGATGGATACATTTTCTGTGTTTTTATAGCTTAGATCTTCAGAAGAGATTTGGCAGGCCCTTCCTTAGTATTTAAGGGTTTATAGCATTAGAGCAGTGGTCGGCAAGCTCATTAGTCAACAGAGCCAAATATCAACAGTACAACGATTGAAATTTCTTTTGAGAGCCAATTTTTTTAAACTTCAACTTCTTCTAACGCCACTTCTTCAAAATAGACTCGCCCAGGCCGTGGTATTTTGTGGAAGAGCCACACTCAAGGGGCCAAAGAGCCGCATGTGGCTCGCGAGCCGCAGTTTGCCGACCACAGCATTAGAGTGACGTGACCACATGTCTGTTTTGAATCTTCCCTAGTAAATGTGGATATATAGGCAAAAATTTTCATGTACACAAAGGGCACTCCTTAGAAAGTAACACACCTTGCTGTTGAGTAATCAAAGTGATCAATTTGTTGGAAAAAATCCTCCTTGAAGGCACGTACAGTTTTTGACAGTGTGCATCTTAGGATTTTTCACCTCCACAGCATTTACAACTAAAAACCCAAGCACCGGCTGTGTTTCAGAGGCTTCCCTGTATCCCTACCAGCGGAACTCGCCTAAGGTACAAAGCGCTTGCCCAGTGCGGCTTCCTGTGCTCGGCTCCTACAGTGGCTGGACTCACAATCCCCTTCCACTGATTAAAAAAAAAAATGTTTTTTTCTTGAACGGATTCCTATTCTCAGAGTCCATCTGTTAAGTCTTTTCATCAGTGGCATGTTGGGGACCCCATGCCATGCAAAATTCCACAAAGCAACCTCCTTGGTCCATTGTAAAATGAAATGATCTCTCCTCTCTCCCCTCTCAGCAAAAGAGAACTACTTGGAGGAGCTCCCAATCCCTGAAGAGAGGTTTGGAGGGGGCAGGAGGAGACTGGCCCTTTCTACAAGGTAGACCAGAAGAACAAATCATTGAACCTCAATGAACAACTGAGCAGCCGCATGCAGAGACTTCACGAAAGTGTAAAAGGAGTTAGCTGACGTGGGACTACATGGAAACTCAGCATTTGTAGAGCCAGGACACCCCCTGAGAAAATTCCAGAGAAGAAGGCACAGGGATACCACACCTTTCACCCCCTTTCCCAGGGACTTCCGAGCTGCTGTGTGTAGGGCCTGGTAAGTTCTAGGCAACCAGGCCTCTGAGGACCGGTGTGGGCAATGGCTCTTCGGAGGCAAAGGCATCTTCCATCACCTTTGCCGCCTGTAGAGGAGGAACTGGTTCTCATGTTTTCCCCAGCTCAGTAGCTCAGGGCTTTGCTAATCTTGCTGAACACTTCAGTTTTTAGATGGTATATCAATGAGGCATTCAAACAGAGCAGTTTATACACAAAAATTCTGTCTGCTTTGTAAAAGATTATCCTTTTATAAACACTCTGCAGAAAACATAAAAGCAAATAGGGGACAGCACATAGAACAGGAAAGATGTTAGCAGGGAGATTAATGCTGAATGGGTCGAAATGAATGGCGCTTACTAAAGCGAGGCCCAGATACTCCGGCTGCAGTGAAACATAAATAATGGGAATGACACATCGTTTATTCGGGATAATGAGTTGATCCAAAGTGGAGGCCTCGGACAAGAGATTAAAGATTAAATATCCATCTCCTGATGAATATCAGTAGCCAACTTTAACCTTTTCCTTCCAAAAGTGCAATTTTACTTGGACAATTATACGTGCTTATGCGGCGGTACAGAAACAGCTCCTTAGAAAATGACAAATATTACTTGAATTATTTTCTTCTCCTGGAGTGAAACATGGTTCTATATTCAAGACAGGAAGTGCAATTTTATTTCGAGACTACAAGCCTCTGGGTACTGCTTTAAGGAATGATTTCCCCCTCCATCTTTTGCATTTGAGAAATCTACTGTTCACATGTCCTCATCCATTCATTTAACAATAAAGTTATTCAAAAAGAAAAAGGAAAGTGAGACTGGCCCAATCCAATATGGATTTCAAAGACCTAGTGAGCTGCATAGAAGAGCAGAATGAGACAAGCCTTAGAAATATTTCGTCCAAACTCCCCAGGCTCTAGGCGAGGGAACTGAGGCCCGCAGCCAGGGTGTGTCCCAGCCGCCACAGTCCCAAAGCTAGTTAGAAGTAGGGCTGGGACTGTATCGAGGCCTTCTGGCTTATAGCCCCCACTCTATCCACTGCACCCTGCTGCCTCTTTATTCCCTCAAGTTGCAAACATAGTCCTAAGCAGCTTGCTGGAAGAGCTGACACCCCACATGCTAAATTAAAGCTCTGAATTCACAAAAAACTTAGGATATTGGAAGCTCTGAATAAATAAGGGTTGGAAACAAAAAGGGGGAGAAGTTGGAGCAGTGGGAGAAAATATAGAAGAGGAGGGTGCAAGAGGAGCGGACAGCAGTCACAGATGCCAGCGATGCCAGTCCACAGCCCCTGGGCGCAATTTTGGGCCAGTCCATTAGTGGCCCTTCCCTCTCAAGGGGCAAGACACCAGGCAAGAAGAAATCGTGTGGTTTGCCCATTTCTTGAAGCCAGTAGCTGCCCACTGTTCACAAACCAAGACCAGGCTGGTTTTGTGGCTGGCAGATACCAGTGGATTGGGGAGAGCAACAAATTCAAATGCAGCATTAAAAAACAAAACAACAGGCCCAGCCAGTGAGGCTCAGTGGTTGAGCGTTGACCTGTGAACCAGGAGGTCACAGTTACCAGTCAGGGCACAGGCCTGGGTCGTGGGCTCAATTCCCAGTGTGGAGCATGCAGGAGGCAGCCAATCAATGGTTCTCTCTCATCATTGATGTTTCTATCTCTCTCTCCCTCTCCCTTCCTCTCTGAAATCAATAAAAATGTATGAAAATAATAATAATAATAAAACAACAAAAAACATAGCGACACAAAAAACCGGGCCACCAACCAGGAGACCATCACAGGTTAATTCCACAGCTGCTCACCTACAGAGAGCAAGGTCAGGATTTGGCTGGTGTCCCATGTGATATCAGTTTGGTGGTTTCAGTCTATGCTCCAGGGAACATTTGTCTCGGTGCCAAACCAACATGCATGCACGGTTGGCAGGCTGTGCTCAGGAGGCCAGCGATGAGCCCTGGAAGTGTATCCATTTTCACTTTGCAAGTATTTGCATGCCAACAGCTTGGCCTTTGCTGCTCTTTAGAGAAAGCGGGGAATTTATGCTTGAGAAAGAGGCTGTTTTCAGATCTCTCACCCCACATGGGGGTGGTGGAGCCAATAATGCCAACCTCTCCATCCTCTCTCCTTGGCTGAGTACTCCGAACTTTATCATTTTGTCAGAGGTAGAAACAATCAAACCACTTCTTAAATAATAATTTTTAAAAAAAAGGTATTAATGGGGCCACCCACCAGATCTTAGCAGGAAAGAATTTTTCATGTGACTCACAGATTTCCACTTAGAAGGGATAATCAAGAGCCAAGGCAAGATATCCACAGGACATGTACCTACCATTTTGTGAAAAGAAGGCTATGTCAGATAGAGAGCTTTACAAAGGGGTTCTGAGAGGGAGAGAGGCCGATAAACTCAAACCTTTTTGGAGCACTGAGCATGCTCAGCACTAAGGACCCAGGAAAGAACTCCACCACCCAGCCCCCCTAAATTGAAAGAGCAGCCAAAGGGGAGTCACTAGTAAACAGACACATTTTAATGTTTTTCATCAAGTGATATGGAATATCTGGTGCGGTGCACACAATTGTGGAAATAAGAAGAGGGAAGCTGTGAGGAGGAAGGTGGGAGAAGCACCTCTCCAAAGAAGCATTAGGTTTTCATTGAACCTTTTCATGCTGTCCAACCCCAGTTGAGGTGATTGTCAGCAACGAGGAGTAAGAAACGGAATGTGGCACTGTGTTAAGGATCCTGTTACACAGGGTCAGAAGGATGATGCTACGCAGACCATGGACCCATTCCAGTCAATCATTCCCAGCACTTAAAAGCACAACCTAGGCTGTGCCAGGTAGCTCCGTTGGTTAGAGCATCGTCCCAATAAGCCAAGGTTGTGGTTCAATCCCTGGTCAGGGAACATATAAGGATCAACCAATGGCCCGGTCAGTGAGGCTCTGTGGTTGAGCATCGACCTATGAACCAGAAAGTCACGGTTTGATTCCAGGTTAGGGCACATGCCCAAGTTTTGGGCTCAATCCCCAGTTGGGAGTGTGCAGGAGGCAGCTGATCAATGATTCTCATCATTGATGTTTCTATCCCTCTCTCCCTCTTCCTTCCTCTCTCTGAAATCAATAAAAACATATTGTTTAAAAAGAGAATCAACCACTGAATGCATAAATAAGTGGAACAACAAACCAATGTTTCTCTCTCTCTCAGTAATCAATTAATCAATTAAAAATGTCTTTTTAAAAAACAACCACAACCTACACTTTGCTGGTATTACTGACATGCCCTTGTGGGTGGAGCCTATTAGTATTTCTGATCTTGAAAACACTGCAGCTTCCAAAGGCAGATAGGGAAAGGACTGATGACCTCAATCCAATGAGGAATGGAACTGAATGAAATTGGAGCTAGATTGCAACTTCAGTTTTCAAATTTCTGTTTTCAAATTTCTCAAGGACTGTTGTGTGTTTGCTACAGACCCATATAGAGGGGTTTCCAAGCCCTGGATGCAGTGAGATGTTTCACCTGCTTTCCAGCCCAGCCTCTCCTTCTCTTGAGCCACCTGGCACTCGGCAATATTTCTTGGGAAAACTTGGTTAAGGCGTCTGGAGTGCTTCCAGATCCCAGCATGTCAGCTTCCTCTACCCATTTGTCTTTCCCTAGTTGAGTCCCTTTGTCTAGACCAGTGGTTCTCAACCTTTCTAATGCCTTGATCCTTTAATACAGTTCCTCATGTTGTGGTGACCCCCAACCATAAAATTATTTTCGTTGCTACTTCATAACTGTAACTTTGCTACTGTTAATGAATCTTCATAACTGTAACTTTGCTACTGTAATGTAAATATCTGTGTTTTCCGATGGTCTTAGGCTCTACAGCAGCGGTTCTCAACCTGCGGGTCGCGACCCACAGGTGGAGAAGCATCGCGGCATTAGAAAGGTTGAGAACCACTGGTCTAGACCAAGGCTGACAGACCCTCAGCCTGTGACCACATTTGGAATGGTCTCCAGGAAAAGAGATGGCAAGTAATCTCTGCTAACCTAGGAGGAGAACTTCCCTCTGGAATTTTAATTTATCCAATACAGAAGTTCCCACTAGTCCAAATGAATTCCACAAATAATTGTTACATAGAATAGGCAAGCTTTTACCAATATTTTTCCATTTCATATTTTAATGACATGATTTTCATGCAGTTCAATTTTTTCCCATGTAATTTTACAACAAAAATGTGATTTATTGATCAGTATTTGTGACCATAAGAAATTATATGATTCAGAGCATCTACCATTGTGAGTTTTCAACTATGATCATAGTTTTTACTAAGTTTAGTTTTTTAAAATTTACCTTTATTGTTGAAAGTATTATAGATGTCCCTTTTTCCCCATTGACCCCCCCTACATCCCACCCCGCCCCCAGGCCTTCACTGAACTATCGTCTGTGTCAATGGGTTATGCATATATGCATATAAGTTCTTCGGTTAAGTTTAATTTTACCCATTCAAATTTTGCAGATCTAAACTTAAGTCAAGAAGATTCCATTCTTCAGTCAAGTTTTAGGCTCTATTATATTTGACGAAGTACAGTTTTAGATACTGTAATTTCTATCTTATATTGATTATTTTTAGCAGAAATGTCCATCATAAAGGCAATAAACTGATGATATGTGCTTAAATTATGTCTTACTTAATTTCTAAGAAAATTGTGTGCAATTCCCCTCCGACAGTCCAGAATTTCTCAGCACCCTGAATTGGCCTATTGCATTTCTAACCAATGTCTCCTGCAAGTCTCTAATCTATAGAGAAGCAGTGCCTAGTGTTGGCAATGCAAAGAGCAAAATGATGAAACTGGAGTGGTAGGCTTGCACAGAATAGCAAGATGAACATGTCATGACCAGAACACAGAGACCCTGACAACGAAACAGCTCTCAGGCCAGGAGGTGAATCCATCCCAACTTGCTTTGTCCTTGCTTCTCTCTATAACCCTGCTCTTGCTTCCTCTTTACAAAAAACTTCCCATGATCCATCACGTTTGCTCTCCACCTTCCTGACCTCAGATCTCCGAGTCCATCATGGCTGTCTTGGCCCCTCTCTCGGTATCAAAGCCTCTCAGCTTTAATCCCCTCACCTTTTTTGAAATGGAGGCTGGGTTCAAATTCCCAAGAGAAGAAACATGACTAGCCAGCCCACTGGAGAGTCTGGAAACTACAAGGACCCCAGTTCAGGAAACGTTGCTCAGGAATGTCTCTAACCCAGTAGTTTCAGTGTCACCTGCAGACCACCTTGGGGTCTGAGAGTCACCTTTCTCCATTCTGCAGCTCTCTCTCTCTCCCGAGTTATACTTCCCTCAGCCATAAGGGAAACCAGGCAAGAGGCTGCCGGGCCCCCAGCAGTCCTTCCCCACCCTGCACCACAAAAAAGAAAACAACAAAAACAAACAAACAAACAAAAAACGTCCTGATGTAGCTGAAACAGCTCCAGTGCCAGATCAGTCTAGTTCAAATCCAAGTTCCACCACCTACAAACAAACTGATGCTGAGTGAGCTCCTAAATTCTCCATCTATTAAATGAGAGACTTATAGCTGCCTTCCGGAAAGAAGTGGCATAATATTGATAAAGAGCCTGGCATAGAAAAGGTGACGTTCCTTTTCTCCTGAGAGCAAGTCCCCCGTGTCACCTTCGCACACAGAAAGGATAGCACAGTGATAGTGTGTGGCCGGAACCAAGCAAAACCCATGAGAGGAACCCAGGAAATAAATGAATGGATTTGCCAACAAGAGACATTGTTATTTTTTCTCCCTGCCAAGCCTGATTTTCCCAGAGATACTGCATTTCTTTGGATAACTCAGCAACCACTCCATCCAGATACAGTCTCTCGGGCGGGCAACATGTTTACAGTCAAAATGCTCACTTCCACTTCGAGTTTCCAATCCCCTGCTGCTACTTTCTGCAAACTTAATTAATTAGTTGCAGCTAACATTTGTTCAACCTCATGCAGCAATGGGAGACTGAAGGAGCCGGGCTCTCATAAATTAAAAACATTTCAAAATATTGTCTTTTCCCAAGAAAACATTTCTTTCTTTTTTAAAAAAAATCACACTCCATTTGGAGAACTTTAAGGTTTCAAAAGAAAACAAACAAGGGCTTTCCAATTAATGTTGAGTGTCTTTAACTATTTCACAGCATGGACCTAAGCTACCGCTCATTATCCTAAGCATTGTCATCCCCTTAAGAGATATGCAAGGGGTCCTCTACCAGTCTCCTCCGTGACGCTTAGGTAATTATATCACATTTGGTCCCAGGGTGACAGAGCCTGGCACACACTCCCTCCCTCAGCAGATTAAAATGTGCCTAAACCCTAAGTGATAATGCTGTGCTAGAAAATTCAAAGCTTGCCCAGCCAGAGTGCTCAGTGGTTGAGCATGAACCTATGAACCAGGAGGTCACGGTTCAATTCCTGGTCAGGGCACATACCTGGGTTGTGGGCTCGATCCCCAGCGTGGGGCATGCAGAAGGCAGCCGATCAATGATTTTCTCTCATCATTGATGTTTCTATCTCTCTCTCCCTCTCCCTTCCTCTCTGAAATTAATAAAAAATATATATTTTTTAAAAAGACTTAAGCCTTCAGATAATTGATAGGTTATCCGTTGTTGTTTTTTTTTTGAAAATTCAAAGCTCAAGTGCCATATTCCAGGCAAGCAGGTAGAGTATTTTTATTTTTATTATTGATTTGGTTGTTTCCCTGCCCAGACATAAGTCCACTGGCTAAGACTAAATTATAGGAAGAGGGGCTAGGAAATGGCCCTGCAAGCAAATTGTCACCTTATCCCAACGGATTAATCCAAGGGTTTCTGATCGGGGCATTCTAACAGCGCCACATTGAGTACGTGTCATCACTGGAGGGAAGCTCCTCCAATGACCCATGAGTAGGAGACAGTGTCCCAATTGCTACTCTTCCAATACCTGCCATGCTCTTTGTATAGCGGTTCCTTATAGAAAAAGGATCAATGCCCAGCCAGTGTGGCTCAGTGGTTGAGCACTGACCTATGAACCAGGAGGTCAAGGTTTCATTCCTAGTCAGAGCACATGCTGGGATTGCAGGATTGACCCCTAGTAGGTGGCGTGCAGGAGGCAGCCAATCAACAGTTCTCTCTCAGCATTGATGTTTCTCTATCTTATTCACTGTATTTTCACCTTGTCATAGGTGCTGATAATAATTATAAGATTCAAATATCTGTCACAAACACAGTTTGAGGATCATTGGTTATACCACGGAAGTAGAAGGGGACAAAGGGGAAACTTAAAAATACATAAACTAACCCCCTAATCACTAAGTCAATATCTTTAACTTCTAAGAAATATAAGGGTATGAATGTTTTCAGAGATTCATGTCAACTAATCACAGCTACTATAACAACAGAAAAAGCTTGGTTTAATTTTGTATAAATAATGCCAGTAGTTATTTATGCAACAATATCTACAATTATACTTAACTAGAATAGATGTGATAATTAGCATATTATATATCAGATTATTTTTATTATAATATTTATTTGCTTTTGCTCAGTTTTAACTATGTCTCACATGTGTATGCTGAAATAGAGATTAATATAACAAATCTTTTTCTGTACATATAAAATATATTTTTATATTATTATTCAGCTAGAGATAAACATAAAGAAATATAGCATAGCCTCTGTCTTTCTCCATACACACACACACACACACACACACACACACACACACACACACACACATATGTATGTGAACATACAGGGTGGGCAAAAGTAGGTTTATACTTGTGAGTATGTGAAACATAGAATTTATTCTTGTATTATTATTTATTAACTAGAGGACCGGTACACTCTCCTGGCCTGCAGGGATCGGGCTGAAACTGGCTCTCCGACATCCCCTGAGGGATCCCAGATTGGGAGGGGGCGCAGGCCAGCCTGAGGGACCCCACTGGTGCATGATCGGGGCCAGGGAGGGACCGTAAGAGGGCTCCAGGGCGTGTCCGGTCCTTCTCACCCAGTCCTGATTGGCCAGACCCCAGCAGCAAGCTAACCTACTGGTTAGAGCGTCTGCCCCCTGGTGGTCTGTGCATGTATAGCTACTGGTTGAATGGTCAAACGGTCACTTAGGCTTTTATATAGATAGATAGATTACTAGAGGCCTGGTGCACTGATTCATTCACTGGAGGGGTCCCTCAACCTGGCCTGCGGGTACTGGGCTGAAACCAGCTCTCCTACATCCCCTGAAGGGTCCCAGATTGCAAGAGGGTGTTTCTTGAGTGATGAAGCCTGGAATCTGGCTCCCTCCTGTCTGGTTCCAGTAAGTCACCAGAGAGCCGCAGCTGCCAAGTCACTGCAGCTTGGCAGCTCCTGTGTTGAGCGTCTGCCCCCTGGTGGTCATTGCACGTCATAGCTACCGGTTGGACAGTAGAACAATCAGACGGTCGCTTAGGCTTTTATATATATAGATTATATTCTTTTCCATATAAACAAAAGTGGATCTATTTTTGCCTCACCCTGTTTCTGACAAGAATGTATAGAGAACACCATATATACAAGTATAGAAAGAGGAGGGGGCTAAAAGCTCAGAGAATTAGTTGCCTATGAATTGTCAACTGATTGTCAACTAATTATTTCCTTACTAAAATAACCAGATTTTGTTGGGGATGGCAGTATGTCCCACTAAGAGAAGAATATTTAAAGCATTACTTGCAAATAGGCGTGGTTATATATCCAACTAGTGACCAATTAAAAGTAAGCAAAACTGGGCGGGGGGGGGGGGGGGGGAGGCTTCCAGAGAAGCCTGTTAGAAGCAAGGCTGATTAGGTTGGCAAGTCCCTTGCCTTTCCACTTCTCTCTGGTGCAATGCTATACTTAAAAAAAGGATCAACCAGCTTGTTATTCTGAAGTGACAAATACATGCTGCGGATGGCTAAGTAGAAAGCTAGAGGGAGGCTGGGTCTCTGCTCTTATCAAGATTTGCCAAATCACCTGTGGGTTACCTACCTCCATAGGTCTCATATTTAAACTCCTAATGTTTTTCAGCCATTTATTTTTATTTACCATTTGTGTTCAATGCAAATCAATTCCATAACATGAGACGTTACTATGAATCAAAGCATAAATGCACAAACACAACATGCAATCCAAAATAGATGGACAGCATTCAGGTATGAAACAAAGGGAACGTTCATTCACATGCACAGTAGCTGGAGATCTGCTGGGTATGGTGTTCCTGGGTAGGCTTCTACAGATGGAAAACAATGACTTGGTTACCAAGACTACTGTGGCCATGTTAGGGACTGGAACATCTAAGCCACTGTTTGGAAGCCTCTGTTCTTGGCAGTCAAAAATAATTCCTATCTGATGCAAGAGGAATATTGATCCTTACCCTCAAGGCGTTCATAGTTTTGCAGACAAAACAAGATAGGCATTTATGTTTGACCTGATTAAACAACAGAGACTTGTATGTGGTGTGAGTGCTTGGTAAGCAGTGCAAGTTGCAAATGCTGCAAGAGTTCAAAAAGAGAAAGAAGGGTGTGCATTGGAGTTTTAGAAACACATCTTCATGTGAAAGGACCTGCGCGGGTCCTAATGCACAGGGAGATGTTAACACTTATAGATTTAGAAAGTGGGTTCTAGACAAGGAGAACAGAAAGAATTCAGACACAAAGATAGGAAGAATAAGAGGAGAGAGAGTGGGAAGAGGGGGGGAAGGAGGGGGATAAGGGGGAGGAGGGGGAGGAGGAGGAGGAGAAGGAGGAAGAGGAGGAGGAGGAGGAAGAGGAGGAGGAGGAGGAGGAGGAGGAGGAGGAGGAGGAGGATTATTTGCTGCCTGACTGGACCAGGAAGATTGGTATAGGATGTGGGGTAGCTGAACATGAATTTGAATAAGTAGCATGGGACTAGGAGACAGCAGCCTTGAAAAGTCAGGGTATGGAATTTGGATTTATAGGTGGTGGGTAGCTGTTAATCATCGTTTCTTTGTGTTTTTTCCTGGCTCCTAGTTCCATATTTCTAACTGCCTGTAAGATAGTTCCCAAGTTATACCATCCTAGGTATAAGCTGTCTACAAATAGAACTCACTGTTATGCTTCATCAAGAGGTCTGTGGTGTTACCCATCATCCAGCCTTCTAGTATAGAAATTCTGGAGTTATTGCTGACTTGTTTTCCTCTCCCAACCCCTATATCCAATGCCACCTAGTCCCATCCTTCCTTCCTTCAACATGTCCCTTGAATTCATTTCTCTATCCATTCCTACCATCACCATCTGGGGTTCTCTTTTAACCCTGTCTCCTGCAAGAGCCCCGTAAATAAATCTTTCTCCTGACAGCTTCTCCCAGTTGTAGTCATCCTCTAAATCACTGCGAGAAAAATCTTCCTAAATTACTATTTAAATTGCAAACCGCATCCGCACCCCCCATATTCAAGAACCCATATTCCTCATCTGAACTTACAGATCTTTCATGCTATTGCCACTGGGCCCATCAACCTTATTTCCCACCACAAAGAAATGGCAACCCGTGTGATAGTCATTTCAATGGACCTTCCTCCCTCTACACTCATTCCAGAGTTCCCACTCACTCAGAATGTTCACAGTTTTCCTTTCTTGGTTGTCTAAATGCTATTTATTGTTAATATTCAGTGAGCTGTAGTCTTCCTCAGAGATAATGATCACCCCTTTTCTGCACTCCCACCCCATTTACAGTGTATATTATACAATGTATTATTTCTCATGGTTTATCTCAAGTTTGTCAGAAGGTAGACTGTAAGTGTGTAAGATCTCTGGAAAGCTGAACCATTTGCCATCAGCTCTTAGGGTTGAGGGACCTCTATGCTTCAGTCTCTGCCAGAGCCAACTCAATTGTACATACCCTTCCACACAGTAGACATTCAACAAATATCTACTCAATTAATAATTTATGAAACTTTTGATAGTGTTAGGCCAATAAAAACAATAAATACTTGTTGATGATTTGATGACCATTAATTGATTGAGGTTTAAAAGTGATGACACCATGAATGTATACTTTAGGAAGACTGATCAATCCTGTTTTCCATACCCATGAATGCTGACTCTGCCAGGAGAGTTTTAGGTACACTAAAGCCAGTGTAGCTTACATTAATTACAAAAACTAAAAGAAGTTTCATTGTTGTGTAGAATTTATTATGATTTAATGACCACTGCTTATAGTCTGTTTAAACCCCATTTGTGGACAAATTTACCTTGAATTGCTGGACAATTATCTATATCATGTTCAAAAGGCAGTAATTATTTCTAGCTGAAAATTGAGAGGTATGGAACCGAACCAGCTGTGCCCATCCAATATACCTAATAAATTCTGAAAACCCATATTGTCCTTTCTCAGATCCACTTGATATTTTTGTAGTTTTCTCTTTTGATTAAAAGGAAATGACTCCATTAGCAGGAATAAAGAGAGTACATATTTAAAGGTGAATCTGAGCAGTAAGAATTCTATCCTTAAATAAATAATGTCATAATCTTCTTACAAATAACCGATACCTTTGCTAATTTCTCAAAAACAGGAAAAATTAACATTCAATCAATAAGTATACTTTTTTGAAAATGTATTATTACTAAATCAACTACAATGCTTTGTTTTGTATCAGGTCATGTGATACATCAGAAAAACTCTAGATAATGTGTTTTTAAAATTTTCCTTTTATCTTGACATCACTAAATGATTGGGAGTATTCACCATCAAGTTCTTTAATGACAATATCCTTTCTCTTACAAATGGCTTTGAAGTCTTCTACCGCCTATTGCAAGTATTTGGATACTTCCCCAGCAAGGGTGGGCAGGAAGCCAACACAAGCCACCAGGTGCCAATATTACACCTGACAAATTAGCCACACGACTGGAAAAGGGTGGGTCCATCCTCCTGTTAGACGTTCATTTCCTCTCATTTTCTCATGAACAGGAAGTCATTGGGATGGGGAAAAAAGCTTTCCTTAAAGACCCATATGACCAAAGGTCTGAACTTGTTAACTCTTTGCTAACAAATAACTTGGAAGCAAGTTCAAACTAATCACAAGACTTCATTTACATTGACTTGTTTAACCCCACTGATGACCTGGGTTCCAAGATGCTGTGATTTAGTTATACTCGGGGTGTTCTAAGAGGTGGGGATGCCCTTGGATGTCATATGGAATCATTACAGCTGACATAGGAGGCAGATCCACCTCAGCCCTTGCACAAAAGCCAGGAACCTGAAAATTAAGAGGGTCTTGACAAGATCCAACCAAAGACATGGGTTAGGGCAGTGGTCGGCAAACTGCGGCTCGCGAGCCATATGCAGCTCCCGAGCCGTGGTTTGCGGCTCTGTTGACTAATGAGTTTGCCGACCACTGACCTACACTCTCGATTCCAATAATTACAGGCTGTTGTTGTTCCTTGTGATTAAGCCCCTATCCCAGTGGTCGGCAAACTCATTAGTCAACAGAGCCGCAAACCTCGGCTCGCGAGCTGCATGTGGCTCGCGAGCCACAGTTTGCCGACCACTGGTAGGGCCAGAACCCTCTATAATTGACCCAATTCAACAAGATTGACTTGAAGAATTTAACCAGAGTTTTCTGAGATTCCATAAAGTACTACACCTATTCATATAATACTCAGTTCGAATACACAATGACTTTTAACTGCCTCCTAAAGATCAGTTATTCAGCTTGATGAGGGTTTAATAAAGAATAATGAGAGGACCGTTTTCCAGCTGAAAAGGAATTCAAAACTTAGAGATGTATACTTATACTCATCTTAGTGCCATCTCAAGAGATAAATACTATACAAGATAATGTCTTGTATTTGTAATGCCTACATAATTAATAATTAAATATTTCTTATATACATATGATTTTTTAAAGTACTACAAAAATGACATACTGTACAATGTTCTACAACTTGCTTCTTTCACCTAACCACATAATACTGACATCTGTTCTCGATGGTCTATATAGTCATTTTAACTGATAAAGCCAATCAACTCCCTTAATTTTTTGCCCATCTGATAGGTAGAAAATGGAAACTCATGTTCTTTCATTTTACATTTCTTTTACCACTAATGAGGGTGAACATATTTTTTAAATGTTTGCTAGCCATTGCAATTTCTCCTGGGGATTGCTTATTTTGTATCATTTGCCCATTTTATAAGTTATTTATATGTTTCTCATTAACATGTGGGCACTCTGAATAATGGGTAGTAACACTTTTTTTCTGTAATGTATAATTTAGATATTTTATCCCAATCTGTCATTGCTCTTTTAACTTTCTTTATGATTTTTTTTATATGAAGTCTATTATGTCAGGTTTTTCTTAATGGTCTCTGAATTTTCCATCTTGGTTACAAAGACCTTCTCACCCAACACTATTTTTTTAAAATGGTTCATTCATAGTTCCTTCCAACACTTGTATAGATTTGATTTCCATGTTTAGAGCTTTGTCCCATCTGGAATTTACTCTTGTGTATGGTATGAGTCCAGATGGAGAGCCAGTTGTCCCAGTACCATTTACTGAACAGTCTATTTTTTAGCCACTGATTTGAAATTCCTCCATATTATCTGTTAAGTTCCTCTATATTCTTAGGTCTGTTTCTGGATGCTAATCTTTTTGGTTAGCTAATTTCTCTATCACCACATTTGTGCATGAATTTCATCACTACAATTATGTATTGCTTAAGATGAATAGTTTGTGTTGATAACTACTTGGGTATGTCCACACACTCATTTTAATTTTTTGTTTGTTTGTTTTTCATGGCTATTGTCATGTGTTGCCCTTCCAGGTGAATGTTAGAATAGGCTGCTCAAGTTCTATTAAAAATCCCATTGGAAATGGGATTGCATTTTGATTTATAGACAAACTGCGTGAAATTTTACATATTAAATGCCATCTGATTGAAAGCAACTAACATTTCATGTGATACATCAGAAAAACTCTAGATAATGTATACTTTAGGAAGACTAATCAATCCTGTTTTCCATACCCATGAATGTTACAATGCTTTTAGAAGTTAAACCAGTATAATAAGTGGGATGCTATGCCATTATTCTTGTTATATCAAGACTTTCAAGGGATAAATGGAAACACTTCTTTTGGATTGGCTGCTCATTCGACCAAACTAACAATTCTATCTAGAAAACTATAGTGTATGTCATGAGCATACAGAGAGGTATGTTGTATAGACCCTGTCTTTGGAAACTTATAACCTAGTTAACCAGATAAGATATATATACATAGACATAAAAGATATATTGATATATACAATTTCCATACTGATATAAGGAAAAAAATTCCTCCCATTTTATTACCTAGACACAGACTATGTGTTCTAATGTCAAAGCCACTGGTTGAAAAGTGAAACCACTGGTTGAAAAGTGAAACCACTGGTTGAAAAGTGAAAATAAGGCAGCTTATTAAAAATCAGATGAGTTATGTTGCCATTAAGAGTACCAAGAGTTCAAAGACAGGAGATTCATGATAGGAGAGCTAAGAGGGTCTTTGTCTCTTATTTTACAGAAGAGAATGTTAAGGCCTCGTCAGATTAAGTCATAGAGCTAAGCAGTAACAAAAAACATCGGGTCTGCTGATCCCTATTCCAATGACTTGGCCACTGCATCAAGCTCTCACTCCTTGACACATTTATTGGTAGACCATTTTAGAATGATCTAGAAATCTGTACCTGTGAAGAAGAGTCCTTTAGAAACCCACATTTATAACTGTGTCAATACTACAAACTACAAACTAGTTGCCCCAAATCAGTTAAAAATAAAAAGGTTGAATTCAAACAGCTCTATCACAAGGATTTCTTTTGATCTCTATGACATCAAATAACAGATATTAATGAAGTTTCACTTTTCAACCAGTGGTTTTGACATTAGAACACATAGCCTGTGTCTAGATAATAACATGGGAGAATTTTTTTTTTTGCCCCTTTAGGCAATTCATCCCCTTGTCACATTTTAAAGCCCTCAGGTAACAAACCCTAAGACCCACAGGAATCTTTACACCTGTGGAGAAGAGATTTCTAAAACTCAACATCAAATCCACTTTTGATTTTCCCTTGAGTTTGTTTCTGTCAATGTTAGGCAGGTAACACATTTCAGCTTTTAAGCTGTGAAGTGATCTTTTTTTAGAAAAAAAAAATGCATTCACAGCTTTAATCTTATATTTCCATGTGTATTGAGTTAAATGTTGTAAAACTATCAATTCTGTCAAAACCTAGCAAAGAGAAAACAGGACACCATGCAATCTTAATGTCCAAACTGACTAGTGATTATCAGAAATTAAATGTGCAGGAATTCCAAATCTTTTTTGATCTGAGATGTCTAGATAACTTTTGTTTTTCCATAATTGTACGAGGTTTCTACATAGTATTTAGGAATCAATTATATTGCAATTGATGTAATTAACTCTAATAATCCATTAAAAGTCAGTAGGAGGGCTATTCAAGTCAATAGAAAAGAAGGAGTATATTATGAAGGTGTTATTAACCTTTACAGAATTTTACCAGACATTTTCTTTTCTTACATAATAAATACACAGTGGTTAGGAAGGCTGTCATTATAATTTAATGTGAACAATAGTCCATCACTTCTTTTCCAATGCAACCCTTAACTAATTCCATGTATGGTGCACAAGTAAAATGAAACCTTTTCTAATCACGGTACAGGCATATCAATCATCTGTTAGTCCGTGATGAAAGAAGAGGAAGAGAACTGGGTACTAGCAGAAGTTTCAGACCCACCTTTTCTTTCAGTCGACAAGTCTGCGTTTCTGATGGCTGTCTGTACAATGCAACTAATCGAAGGGTAAACAGCCATCTAGAAAGTTCCAGCAACCACTGACTGCCATGGAAAGCATGGCTACCTGTTCCCTTGAGCGTCAAATGAACTTTGGAGCACTCTGAACCTTTTTAAATGAAGTGAGATGAGAACCACTTACCTTCACAGCATTCCCCATGTCCACACTAAAGGAGCCAACCTCTGCCGAGCTGGCCTGGCCATCCTTGGGACTCCAGGTCACAGAGCAAGTCCTGGGGGCTCCGCCTGCTTCCCACGCCCTCTCCATTTCCAGCAAAACGAAGTCAGGAGAGCACAGTTTCAACCACAGGTCACCCAACAAACCCACTGTCTTTTTTCTGAAAGGACTGTCACCTCTCACCAGGCCCCAGTTCTGCTTTTCCAATGTGATAATGAACATGCTGTTCGCTAACATTTGCATGAAAGGGCACTTCAGTGTTCGTCTTAGCCAGCTATCCTATGATGGAATTTATTAAGAACACAGGCTGTTAGCTTCTCCTGGCTTCACATACGCATCACGTCAACTGGCCTCAGCTGTGTGGGCAGCAAGCGTTATCAGGAATAACACCGTCCACGCAGAGAATAGCACAGGTATAAAGTTCCAGGGCATGGGGGGCGAAGAGCCCAGCACCTGGAATCCCAAGGCTTGGGAGGAGTACAGGCTCAGCCACAAACTGGCTATGCGACCCTCAGAACACCACTCCTCTGTCTTCTCATCTGTCAAGTGGGTAGAAAAAGAGCCCACATCACAGGGCTATTAAATTAGCCTCATAACATTAGACATAAATTAGACAAACATGAGGAATCAGCCTCATAAATCAGAAAACACTGCAAAGTCTGAGACTGTGTTTGCTCAAAGTCACCAGCGCTCCCAAAACCAAGAGGAAAGGGATAGAGCAGTCCTTCTCAAACTCCCGTGGGCACGAGCTTCATCGCGGGACTTATTTCAACGTACACGTGCCCGTTTCCCAGGTGATTCGGATTGAAAGCATGGGCTGAGAAACACGGGGATAAGGGGGGCGGCTGAAAATGGATTCCTATTGGTTCATCAGATATTTTAAGCACGAGGAAGCCTTAGAGGATACAAATAATTACAAGATATGGCTCAATGTCGATCTGCCTCGGTTCTACATGGAGAAAGAGGACAAACATCCAGAAATAGATAAAGTACAAGGCTGTGTGTGTCAAAGCCGTCAAGGCAGTCTGTAAGTAAGACCTCGTCTACAAGTTGCTACCCGGAGCCCCGATAAGCATAATCTGTATTCTCTGAAGGAAACTCTGGTTCACTCTGACGCCTCAAGGACACATCGTTTGTGCTCTGTGTTCCCTTCTGCACAAACCTCACTCCTAGGCCTCGAGGGTCCACGTGAGTCCTGGAGTCTCAGCCAGGAATCAGGGAGAGAGTGCGGGTCCCACCCCCTCTCCCTGAAGTGGCATCTCTTCCTCAGAGGGCTCACCTCAGCTGTGGTACAAAGACCCCTTTTCATTCTGGAGAGCTCCTGTTTCATGTGGTCCAGCGACAGAGCGAACAAATCCACCAGAGGCATGGGCAGCCACAGTGACTGGGATCCGAGACTTCCCCTCTGAAGGTTTCTCTTTGAATCTCCTCCCTAAGGCCAGTCCCGGAGAGAGAATGTGGACACAGCAAAGCGGTGGCTTCAAAGTCACAGCAACTTCCTATGGGCCTGGGAGGAGATGGAGAGTGTCACCTTCCTTTTCGCTGAAACTCCATCGTGGCTTTACAGGTTGCGAGAACACAGAGAAAAGAGACCTGGTCCGGGAGTCAGGAGACCTGGGTTGTCGCTCTGCCCCTGCCAGTGATGAGCTGGGTACCCACCTCTTTCTTTGGCCACAGCCTTTTCCAAAGAGAAAAGTTCAGGAGACTGACATCTCCTCCAGCTGCTTCACAGGGTTAACGTGAGGACTGGATGAAAAACTTCTTTGAAAAGTAAAAAGTGTCGCCCTAGCGGGTTTTGCTCAGTGGATAGAGCGTTGGCCCGAGGACTGAAGGGTCCCAGGTTTGATTCTGGTGCAGGCTCCATCCCTGGCCCTGGTCAGGTGCGTAAGACAACCAATGGATGTGATGTTTCTTTCTCTGTGTCTCTCCCCCTCCCTTCCACTCTCTCTAAAAATCAATGGAAAAATATCCTCAAATGATTAAAAAAAACAACACACAAAAACAAATAAAAAAGAAAAAAAAAGTGTCATCATGAAATACAAGAAATTAATATGAAAGCCCCAAAGTAAAAACGTCAACCTCTGATTGTGCGATGGGATTATGAATGCTGTCCCCCGGTTCACCACAGCTCTCTCTGCTGCTTTGCTCGGAAGGTTCGGGCGGTCCTCTGCTGATCACTACCTTTGATTCCCCAGCAGGGAAAGACTTGCAGGACTAGGCCCTCCAATTGGATTCTCAGGGAAGCGCGTGCACAGGTGCGCTTGGTTCTCTCCAGGCCCGCAGATGCTTGGAGCGTTCCTGCACTGCGCATGCTCTCCACGCCTGGCCTTGGCCTGACCACGCAGATCTGGGGGGGACCCGAGAACCCCTGACCCCCGCCGCATTCATGTGACACCTTTGTTCAGTGCTACATTCACTGGGGAGAGGAAAAAAATACCTCAACCGGGAAATAAATCTTTTACTGCTATTTCATCCTCCCCTCACGTGGCGCTGGAATATCGCTTTAAAGGACATTCTTGTGGCCTTTCCAGTTCTTTTCCTTTAGGTCTGCAAACAGGAGTAGCCTGTCCAAGGGGAAACTACTCCCCAGCAGAGCCGTTCTTCAAAGGGGACTTCTTCGGGCAGGAAAAGGGAATGTCTGATACGGTGGCTGAATAAACAGGCTCATCAAGCCCCGTGCCAGATTGGAAAAGCAGGCCCTCTGCGCGCCAGCCCGCCAGCCATGCTCCTCATGTGCGCCCGCGCTCTGGCTCTCCGGCTCTGTCCTTCTGTCTCCCCTTTTCCTCTTCCATTCTGTCATCTTCTTTACCAAATGCCTAATGTCCCGGGGTATGTAACTATTGTTTTTATTATTAATAACTGACTGATCTAATAGGCTTTGCAAGTCTCAAAGCTCATTTTTGACTCAAACTGTTCCATTATCTTTACTCAGGAATTTCACTTTATAGGTCCAAATTCACATATTCCCACAGTCACCACCAACCTTCCTCAGAGAGTGTGTGTGTATATATATATACATATATATATATATAATTGATTTCAAAAAGGAAGGGAGAGAGAGAGAGAAACATCAATGGGGAGAGAGAATCATTGATCGGCTGCCTCCTGCACACCCGTTCCTGGGGAGCCCACAACCCTGGCATGTGACCTGACCAGAATCAAACCCTGACCTCCTGGTTCATAGGTTCATGCCCAGACACCAAGCCATACTGGCCAGGCAAGAAAGCAGCTCCTTTTAATACTCAATGCTGTAAGCCCTGGAGGGGTAGTTGATAATTTCCTAAAACTTGATGGACCCTCCCAAGGTCATTATTTTCAGGAAAAACTAAAAATGTACAGAATCCAAAAGGTAATAATTTATTCTGGACTTCGAAAGAGTCCAGAATCTACCAACTCTGTTTAGGACTCAGTTCTTTGTCTCCTAAAGTAGAAATATTTCCAAATAGCTAAGCTAAGTTTATACTATAATTAGTTTTCCTCTTGAATAACTTGGTCATAAGTAAAATTCCAAACTATAGGTCAGAGCAGGGCTTAGGCTTAGAAATTGGAATTTGTCTTTTTCCATATTGGAAAAAATTTTTTCTTTTTAAACAGTTATGCCAGTAAATGTTATGGCTATTGAGATTATCTGGACACTAACTAGTTTTAGTTATTATTTATATATCTATACATACTCACATGGATAGAGACAATTCTCTATGAATTTCCCACAAGACTTTACCAATCCTATCAGGATTTTGTTCAACTATCCAAAAATTAGGCAGAGGATCTCACTCTGATTAACTTGTTCTTAGTGTCTAAACCCTTTCCTAAATATTTCCTTGAGAAATATTTCATAGACTTTATAAACTTCAGGTTTTAAAAACAAGAGCAATGAGTCAAAATAAAAAGAATGCTAAATAATTATCTAGTCAGTAAAGATCTGAAATCCAAAGGCTTACCAATTTTTTTTCCAATAATAAGTTCTTAACCTCAGCCACTGAACCACATCCCACTTTCCCATCAACATTTATGCAGAGGACATTATCTTCTAAAAGACTAGCTGAGCCCCACACTATATGTCTGTTCATTCTGTATACTTGTCAGTAATTACTGTGGAGTAATCACAAGAACAATCCAATTGTCCTTGATGGCATTAATCACCATCAACAACAAAGGTCCAGACTAGCCACCGATTGGTAAACTTATTTTTGTACTTGCCTAGAGCTGTGTTTTCTCTACCTTTGGGGAAGGAGAAGAAAAAAATTTGAATTCAGCCACTCAGATGCTGTCTGATAAACAGTACCTGGATATTTAGAAATATCTCATGAACAAGTAGATTTTTTAAAATGATTTTTGTATAGGCACCGCCATCAATTTGCCTATCAAACTAAGAAAAAGAAGAGTCAGTGATTATTTTTAACCAGTAGGAGTCTACAATGTACCTCCTCTCCTTTTGACATTCACAGATAAGGTTCTTGATTATGCAATCACTGGGGCAAACATCCCCTTAGACATGCTGAAGGGACAAGGTGGGTGGGAGACGTTCGCTTCGGTTACCTTTGCCCAGGCTCTATTTGTTCTGCAGATAATAAACTTTGGACTTCTTTACCCAACCGGTCATCTTGCACAAACAGTAAACTCCCTCAAAACTTTCTGTTCCCATGGGACCCTTGAGAAAACAAAATGAAAAGGAAAACACAAAAACATGATTAAAATCTACTTTCTTCGGTCAACATCCTAAAATTGAGCAATTGCTCCACATCTTAAAAGAGACTGTCCTGGAGTCAGGTTGAGCGTGAGTAAACTCCCTATTGATCACATAACTGAAATCAGTAGTAACTGGAGTCAGAATTCTGAGGTGGCCAACACTTGTTTTGTAACTGTTTCCTGTTCCTCCGCATAGCGTCGCGAAGCCCTTATCCACATTCATCCTTCGTAAGCAGTGGTTTCTAAACTTTTAGGTCATGCACTTCCCTCAACAACAACAAGAGAAACTTAAAGTATATACAATCTGTGTATTTTTACTTATAGATTACATATGTATTACTGTAACTGTGTGCATCAAAATTATACCCCAAAATCTTTATTTAAGATGAACTAAAAATAAATAGAAGGTTTACTATGTTCTTTCTGCACTGGATTGTTTTGGATTCTCCATGGGATGTAGATATCCTACTTCTGAACCCACTGCTCTAAGAACGCAGTGACCTGCCTTCTCTCAACCTCAACCACCACCTTGCGTTAATTGAAACCTATTTTCAAGAAAAGATCTGCTATCAGCCATTATCATCTTTTGTGCATAAGGACTCATCATTATATTAATGCTTCCAGCAGGATTTGCATTTTAAGCATACACCTAATTATGAGAAGAAAGCTTTATTTCATGTTAATGTAATATCGGGAATGACAACACAATTCATGATGTTTGGAGGATGGAAATGTTTCCTGGTGGCCCTGAAATCAGAAAAGGGAGGGGGTGCCCCTTATCTAGTGAAGAGGTAGGGGCAGTACCAAACTGTACATAAAAAGGTTTCAGGGGCAGCAAATTGATTAGAAGAGGGAAGTGTGGGGATGATGGCATGTTGGCTTGGAGATTTTTCCTGAGGCCAATCCCAAGTTTCTTCTTAAATTATATGTTTATTTAGGGCTCAGAGCAGGGGATAGATATTATAGAGGAAAAACTTAAGTTCTCCAAACTATGTTTGTAGCTCCCTCACAACCAGTAAAAACAAACCTTGATAAACTCCCACAAGCAGACATGGAAATTCAAAGGCTTAGTATGTAGCCTCACGTTGAGGAGTAAGGCTTCTTTAATTCAAGGAAAAAAAATCAGTTTTGCCCCCAAATAATCGACCACAAGTACTTGCTTATAGCTCAAGAACTTAATGTTTGTTGTGAATTTTTAAAAAGAATTTTCCCATATGTGCAATAACCTAGATTATTTTCATCTTTACAAATATGAAGTTGAGGTGTTTTAAAATTTAAGTAATCCATTAGATACATGTATTGATCATCAGGTAACTGTAAAATAGTCTACTTGATTTTAAGCTATAAAAACAAAGGAAAATGGAGCATGAGGCATGGCCATCAGCTGTTGAAAGCTGTCTCCTATATATGTATGTATACATGTATTACATATACTGTATATATATGTATGTGTGTATATATGTGTGTGTGTGTGTGTGTGTGTGTGTGTGTGTGTGTGTTTTGTGTGTGTGTCTATAGAGAAGCTCCTGTCATCATTCAGTTTACCATCTAGTTGGGCAAATCAGGTGCCCAAGAAAAGTTGTAAAGTGATAAATCTATCAGCAGGCACAAAAGAACATAACACAAAACACATCAAATAAGTATGTGCTGGTCAAATGAAGAAGAGGATATAATTAAAATCTATTATGAATATCCAGAGAAATTAGGGACAGGCATTTCAGGTAGATAGATGGCATGATGACTGAAAAGAAGTTTAATTTAGCAAATCAAGAGCAGGGAACACAAGAGTCACTAGTGTGAGGAAAGTATCCATATTGACGCAGTATGAGCTATGGAGCTGAAGTTAATGGATTGATAGAGGAGCCTTGTTATATGACAACTGAGCCAAAATTTAGTTTTGCTTGAGACATCCCCTATAATGTCCTTTCTTTCTTTGTGAGATAACATAGGTATATAGGCATGCCATAAGAAGGCACAATAGTTTCATGGCAGGGAACTTGACAAGTGTGCACAGGAATACTGCCTGCCCTTGGACCTTTGCAGGCTTTGACCTTTGTTTCTGACATGTCAAGGTATTTCTTGTGTCATCATGAGCCCTCTCCCCCAAGCCCTCCTAGCTCTTATCACTGAATGGACATGAACTATGCCAAAAATGATAAGACCTGAGATTTGCTGAGCAGCACAATTCTTCTGTCAACATTCCTGTTCTGAAATCTCCTTTCACTTAACCTAGCTCACCTTCTTTTAATGGCACAAGGGAGAAGAAAACTGAGGCAAATAATCAAACACTTCTCTCTGGAAGAGAATTCTTAGGGAGGTATCTGGAAGATTCTACCTGGCCAGTTTATCGTGTGTTGTCTAGGTTCCCTTCTTGCTTTGTAATTGTCACTAGTTGTTCTACCTGCACTGGACCAGAACTGCTCAAAAGAGGAAGCCCAGCAGGAGCAAAATCTGACTTTGCAGCTTCTCTTGTATTCCCTAACATAAGTTGAAGAGCTAGTTGCAGCCTCCATGCACAGCAGGAACTCAACATGGTAAGCCACAGATGAGTATCTGCTATGCTCAGACCACGTTTTAAGGAATGCATGGATGAACCAGCTTATCAAGCTGATCAAGATATGGGCCAGAAAGCCACAAAATGACCACACCACAAATTATCAGAATAGCTGTTTGTCAATTCCATAACCAAATATACTTGATATTGGGACTTACTGTTTAGCATTTGATTGTAAAAACTGAGGAGTCAAACTAATGTTAGTTAAGCTGGATTTTAATCTCCCCAAGGGTAGAGGCTGTGCCTATTTTATTCAACACTTTTCCCCAGCACCTATCTTAGTGCTTGTCACATAGTAGGTGCTTGTGGTAGCTTGTCATTTAGATGACCGCCATCAGAAAGAAACTGATTCCGCTATTGTAAGGTGAAATCTACTTCTCCGACTTCTGGAATCTGGGATGCCTAGGGACTGCTTTGACAAACAGAAGATAGAAGTAATCCGCATGAAATCTAAGGTTAGGTCTTAAGAGGCTTTGCAACTCCTACTTGATTGTTTCAGAACACTTGTGCTAGAAGAAGCTGGGTCACAGTGTTAAAAGGCTGATCACAAAGAGAACAACAAGTTCTGAAGACACCCCAGCTAACGAGAGAGAGAGAGAGAGAGAGAGAGAGAGAGAGAGAGAGAGAGAGAGAGAGAGATTCCTGACTAACCCAATGACAGATACATGATGGCTCTAATCTCAGCTACCATCTGACTGCAATCATATGAGGACTCCAAGCAAGAACTGCTCACCTGAGCCCATCAACTTCAAGAACCAAGAGTGATAATAAATTGTTGCACTAAGTCACTAGGTTCTGGATAGTTTATTATACAGCAACAGATAACTGGAAAAGAGTTCTATGTTTATTGAATAGGTACATTAATTGGTAAAAGAAGCCACTTAGAATAAAGGGTTCCCAAATAAACCCAATGAAATCCATTAAATAAATTATTAAAGTGATGTCAACAAGGGTAAATATTATCAGAAAATTGGACAACTCTGTGGATAATTAAGGCCAAGAGGAAATCTGCTACAGAGTAGAGAAAGTAATTTTTTTGAGAGTGGAATTTTCCAGATTCACTAACCATCTTGACTGTATTCATTAGATGATTGCTCAATGCCCTACTTCCCTTTATACAAAGTAAACGTGATTGAGTTTCAGCCATGAGTCTAGGTGCAAAGTAGGAGAAAATATATTAACCAACAAGGAACATGGGTAACCTATGTGGAGCCTGATTTTTCTATGAAGACTCTAACTCTTCTCTGTATTCTTTTAATTTTGTAAAGTAGATTTTGGTCCAGGTACACTATGTAAAACAACTAAATATAGCCAGAGATCAGGGTGGGTGGGAATGGAAAAGAGAGGCTAAATGCTGGGCACTAGCAACTGTTACATCACCATAACCCCCATAATTGTGCTATTATGCACACAGCGCTCTTCAGCTGGATACAGTCACCACTTGATAATGACAAAAAGATTAATTATCGACATGATCCATATATTTCATTTCTTTGATGGTTCTAAATAAGGCTGAGTCATTCCACCATTATTTTTACCATAGGCACAGTAGTCTTACCCTTTTTTGGTGGGGAAAATAAATATCAAGAGGATGTCTTTAATCTTCCACAGAGTTTTACCTTTGTGCCTTTTCAGATAGAATCACACCAGGGTCTGGCCCTCCCTTTGCTTACGGCTGAACAGGTCTTCCTAGTATCCAAACCCACTCCACCTCCTCTTCACTGAGAATACTCCACAACCTGCCCCAAGGTGAACTCATAAATCCTACATTACCAAAGAGATCCCACCTCTGCCAGAGCTCAAAGGTAGTGTTCAAAACCAAGTGTACAAAATATAGAAACTCTTTGACTAACGCTACAGAGCCAACTTGATAATGCTGTTTAATGAAAGTCTCCATGAATCCAATAAACTAGACTACTGTCAGATCCTCCTCCTTTTGGCTGTGCAGACAGGACCCAGAGCTCCAGCTTCAGGTCACTTTTTGAGCAGGCTAGAAAGGAAGATGGCTTGAGCTGAGGCAGAATCTAGGGCAGTCGTTAGGGAGAATTATCAGATTCTATGGATAGCAGTCCTTGAAATCCAACTTAAACACTTGGGGACAAGTGTATTATTTGCTATTGATTCTGTTGTCATCCCATTCAAATCACTTCAGAACTATTTATTGTCTGGCATGGTCTGGTACTGGGAATAAAGAATTGATTAAGATCTGTCCTCAAGGAGCTTTTCAGAGAAAATGGGTTGTGGAGGAATGGCCATTTGAATTTCCTATGGGAAGGACAAGAAACACTTGTGCCAGACCTTTCCCGTTGAGACTCAGTAAGTACCATCTTTGTCCTGAGCTCCCACTGTGCCACTTGGTATGATCTTGCCGTGGGGAGGCACAGTCATTGGAAGGTGGAAGGAAGAAACCACCTTGCTCTCTCGGTAGCTACAAGCAGGTGTGTGGGCATTGGCAGACAGCAGACTTGGGCCAGGTGTCTGCTTCTGAGCATCCTCCTGGGAACCACCCCCTTCAGTGCTGCAGGCGGCCCAGATCATCAGCAGCAACATGGCCTCCCGGTGAGTCCTTCACTTTGGATTTCCTGAAAGTTACTAACAACCTCCTTGATCTGTACTCCCTGACTCTCCCTGTAAATCTCAAATTCTGTACATGGAATTCCTTCATAATAAGTCAGAAAGAGATAGATATATTTCGGTCATAAACAAGCTCCTACTCTGAGCAGCATAACAAAATACAGATTATTTCTTGTTCAGGATGTAGGCCAAGTGGCTTCTATCTTGTAGCTACACTATCTGAATACATGTCATCCAAGATCCCTATAGAAGAGGAGGAGAAAGCAGAGAAAAAACACATGTACTCCTAATTACCTGGACCAAAGGTCGCACAGTATGTCTGCTTACATTGCATTAAAGAATTGGTGCTGTGGCCCCAATTAAATTGCAAGGGAGAGGGGACTATGGTCTCCCCCTGTGCCCAGGGAGGAGAAATGGTTTGGTGAACACATTGCCTTACATCTGCCACAAGAGGCTTCTATTTTTCTGACCAAAGTAGACTGTTATATTTCATGCCAGATGTGGTATCCTATAACAAAACCCTAAAACATGTGGCATCACCTTTGTAGTCATGTTGCTGGAAACATATTAGGCTGGACAGCTGGAGATCCATATCGGGCAGTGGAAAAACACTGGGCAAATCTGTTGCCTTTAGTAACTTGAAAGTCAGACCACATGACTCTTGGGCTTGTAGGTGAAAATAGCATGGGTGGGTTGTTATTGGCTGCTTTTCATAACACAATAGAAGAAAAAAGATTATCAGGAAATAATTAACTAGTTCTTAAACAAAGATGAACAGAAAAAGCACTCCCTTCTAGAGCACCCTTCTGTTATCAAGTTCTGTACTAGTCAAGGTAAGTAATGCTTGCTGGTATAACAAGCAACCCCAAAAAGCTCAGTGGCTTAACACATCAACGTTTACTTATCACTCAAAAAAAGTCTAATGTATATAATCTTGGTTGGGCAGCTGTCCTAGGCTCCCTCCTTCAAAAGTCATTCAGGAATCCAGATTCCTTCCATGTAATAGCTTCATATCTTCTCGATATGGCAGGCATCACAGTTGCGCAGCCAGAAGATAGAGAGAGAGGGTGAAGCAGGGGAAAGGGGAGTGGGGAGAATAGGGAAAATATACACAATCTTAACAGAGAACAAAAGTGACACACATTAATTCAGCTTAGATTCCACTAATAATAACTAGTCTCATGGTCCCACATCACTGCAAGGGAGGCTGGGGAATGTAGTCTGTGGCTGAGTAATTGTTTATCAAGAACAACTCTACACTGTGGAAGGGGAGGTTAAATCTTCATTGGCCAGCTAGCCTCTCTGTCACAGTACTATAAAGCTTTGGGGGTTTTTGTTTTATTGGTTGTTTTGCTATTATTCTCCTTCCCCCACTTTAATAATATAGCTTCCTCCTGTTCTTTCTAACTACTCTTTTTTTGTTGTTTGTTTGTTAATCCTCACCCAAGAATATTTTTCTATTAATTTTTCTTTCTTTTTTTTTTAGAGAGAGTGGAAGGGAGAGGGAGAGACAGATAGAGAGAAACATCAATGTGAGAGAGGCACATCGATTGGTTGCCTCCCACACACGCCCCCACGGGGGTGGGGATTGAGCCTGCAATGGAGGTACTACGTGCCCTTGACTGGAATCAAACCCACCCTTAAGTCCATAGGCAGATGCTCTATCCACTGAGCCAAACCAGCTAGGGCTTTCTTCTTTTTTGACATGTACTTTCTCTCTTTTGTCTCTTGTTTGATCTTAACTTTCCTCTCTTAAGTCGCTGTTAATGATCATTAATCATAGCATTCCACTTTCTGAGCCATTTCTAAGTGTGAGGTCAAGAGAAAAAGATGGGGTTGTCATCTTGTCAGAATTGAAAAAGAAGTCATTTCTGCCCCTTTTCCTTCCAAACCAAACCCCATCTGATTCTTACTTTATAAGTAATAGGCAGTGCAAGGGGAGGTTAAAACAAATCTAAGAGGGCAAACAAAATATCTGCAAGATTGTGGATGCTTTATATACTTGTTCCATGTTCTTCCATTTGTTTTTTCAGGTACCCTGTTGGCTTTGGGGTAAAAGCTTCAAGTGTTCAGTTGTTTTCTCTTTATTCACTTAATACAGGCCAGTCATCAGTGACAAATGAGGCAGGAAAATGTGATTTAGACAGTTTTCAACTGTCCGATAGCACAGTCATAGTGTTTAGGGGGTTTTCTTCCATTCACAGGTGCCACTTCCATCCATGTTCATTGTGAGGGAAGAAATCAACATACATGTTTGAAAATGTGAAACTTGACCACTCTATAATGTGCATATGCCACAGTCCTCCATGAGAGGTAAGCAGCACAAGTAACAATTTCTTCCAGAACCTACCTCACCCTACTCTTTATTTTTGGCGGCTTTAGGACAGAAAAATAGGCTTTAGTTCCTATCCCAATAGTTCTTGTCCTTTGGGATAACCCCCAGTGTCACGGGTTGAGATTGACCTGCTTAGAACTGTGAGTTTTCTAACTTTAATTGAAATCCATGTTGAGCAAGACTCAATACTCTCAATTTTGTGTCATTAGTTGTCAAAGAGTCCCCATGAAGTCACAGCCTCACAGCATATTTCTATTTCTGTGTTTGCCCTCTTTTCTGGTGGAGGAGTTGACATGAAGCCAGAACCCTGGAGCCTTGACAAGCTTCTAAAGACATTTTTTACTGTAAGAGCAAAAATAATAACAATACATAGCATGTTTTATATACTTGCAAGCATTGTGCAAGCACTGTCTCATTTAACCCTCTCAAAAATGTTATGAGGCAACTGTTGTTATTACCATCCCTGTTGTATAAAGAAACTGAGGCTGGGAGAAATTAAGTTACTCGTTGATGATATATATATCTATTGAATGCTACTTTAAGAACTCTAGCTCGACTCTATTTGACTGCGAAGCCTGTAGTTTAACCACTCGATCGCCAGTCTAGTTCCATAAAAACTACCCAAAGAGTCAGCATAGGGAGTAGGACAGGGCCCATCAGCAGAAAATAAGAAAAGCATGCAAATTCCCACAGAAATTAATCACAACA
Organism: Cnephaeus nilssonii; assembly: GCF_951640355.1. Classification (NCBI taxonomy): domain Eukaryota; kingdom Metazoa; phylum Chordata; class Mammalia; order Chiroptera; family Vespertilionidae; genus Cnephaeus; species Cnephaeus nilssonii. The sequence goes on along the minus strand of NC_137092.1, from coordinate 28,589,943 downwards.
ATAATAATTACCAACATCTTTTGAGCACTTATATGCCAAGCACTGTTCTCAATCCTTTACATGGATTTAGAATACATGGAATTTTCACAGCCATCCTAAGAGATAAGTGTTATTTATTATTATCATTCCCCCCCCCCCCCCCCCGCTTTTATTTTTTCTTGGAGAAACTGAAGCACAGAGGAGCTGAATTATAGGATCACATATCTAGGAATCAGCAAAATGTAGAGGAGTTGAAATAAGAATCTAACAAACCTATGGGTCCTCCACGGGGATAAAAATGGGCAAACTGGAAAGGTAACTTGGGGAAGTTCTTCGGCATAGCTGACCTTCTGTGATTCGCCCAGTCAGAACCATCCTTAGGTAACGAGCACCGAAAGCCCCAGCCCAAGCTCTTCCCTCCTCTGGACGGAGGACGTTTTGGCTGCTGCCTGTGCATCCCCACAACAGTCCCTCCTTCCTCCCGCACAGCCCAGGAGGGCTGCAGTGCCAAGGAGCTCTTCGGTCCTATTGAAAGCAAAGAATGGTTGCCTCTGAAATAAGTACAAAGAGCAAGCAAATTTAGTCCGTTTATGCAAAACACAAAATGGCATCTGCCATCTGGAAAAATACACCAAAGCCGTGAGCCGTCAAGCCCCTTTCAAGACTTTGGCATGTAAAATCAACACTTTTTTTTTTTTTAAGTCGGAAAGGTCCATGTGAACTCCCAGCTTCGTTAAATGTAATTCCCCTCCCCCATTCCTGTCGCTGGCCATCTACTCTCCCATCACATGCATTCTGCCAGTTAAAAAATACACACACACACACACACACACACACACACACACACATATGCACATATATATGTAATATACATATTTTCCCCCTTCTCAGTGGTGCAAAGATCTGTGAGAAGACAGACTTGACAACAGCAGGCTTTTAATAATAATAATAATAATAATAATTTTTAAAATCCTTTTTTACATTTAAAATGGTTTAAACAAATATACTTGCCCTCGTATTGGATATATACCATGGTTAGCAAAAGTAGGCTTTCAGTTGTCCATTTGGAAAATAATACAACAATTAATAAATGATAATACAAGAACAAACTCTGTGTTTCACGTCCTCACAACTGTAAGCCTCCTTCTGCCCACCCTGTGTATCTGGAACCTAGTTTGCCCCCAAACTGGGGGTTGATGCTACTACTGCTGCCTGCAGGATCACAAACTCCTGATGCTGCCTCCATGTGCAATGGCTTAAGGAGTTCCAGACGGACGAGAAGGAGGAGGGCTGCTCAGGCTCTGCCTTGGTGCCAGGCAGGGGGAGCAGGACATCCAGGCAGAAATATGTCCAGCAAACAGATGTAGAATTAAGACGCTATCAACGCTGATGTAAGAGTTAGGGTTACATGACAGAATGTGAGACGTAGAAAGTCACTGATGTGCCAAAAGGGGGAGGCTGGTGAAAACACACAGGCTAAGAAGGGACAGAATCATGGCTGAGGATGAAGTTCTCTATGGACTTAGAATCCAGGAGGCTGGAACAGGGTCAGAAACAGCAAGTGAGACAAGAACACCGGACCAATGCACGTGTAATGGTAACGAGAATGAAATAAGTGATTCCCATGGGCCAGTGACCGCACATGCATTCCGTCATTGTCACAACTTTTGCACGGGAGGTACTTTGCCAACGAAACACCGGGGCCCAGAGAGGTTAGGTGACGCTGCTGGTGGCAGTGTCTGGATTTAAAGACAGGTGGTCTGATTTCAGCATCTGTCCCACCATGTTTTACTGCCATAGGTATAACTTAGTCTAGAAAGGCATAAGCCATGGGACTACCAATTTCCTCTGGTGGTGGAATAATAGGTGAGCCGTTTCATTTAATGTAGTGCTCTCTATTTCCCTATTCCCTATTTTATAATAAAAATGTTTCAAAGGTTGCTGGAGGAAAGAAGCTAAAACTTGCTTAATGAAGGAAAGAAGCTGGAACGTGGTTAATGAAGAAGATTTAGTTTTCTGGAGCAGAAGACCTTATGAGGTCCCAAGCTGGGGTGAGGGTCTGGGTGACAGCCAGGATTGGTGCTGGTGCTGTTCATATCAGAGCCCTGTCTGAGACTGATTGGGATACATCTGTTATCTGCAACCATTTAGCTCTTCCCAGGTCAACCCCCTTCCAAGGCCGAGGATGATTCCCAAGGTTGGACCTTTGGGAGTAGGGGAAGGATTATGGGGGACAGGGATAATGGTCTGGGGACAATTCACATATGCAGGGTTGATCTGATCAGAACATCAGATTCTCCACTTCTTTTCTTAGTCGGTATAATCTACCCACCTGTGTTTGAGCCCTGGCTGACCCATTCAGTCATCTCCCACCTCCATTTAGGAGTGCCTAGTGAGGATATTTTCCAGTTGCACTAGAATGAATAATCTTTTGATCATTTTTTTAGCTTTAGAGAGATATGCTAAAGTGTCTTACAAATTAGTGCAGTGTGTGTAGCCTGCTCTAATGGAAAGACCTCAATTAAAATCTCAGCTCTGCTACTTATTAGCTGTGGGACAACAGGACAATTTATTTAACTTCTTTGGTCCTCAGTTTCCTCATCTGTAAAATATAAGATACGCTAGTTAGAAGGATTGGATCGGTACAATAAATTATTATCATCATCATCGCCATCATCAGAAATAGTGACAACACTAGATGCTATAATACATTAAGTTCCAGCAGGAAACTCATTCCTGCCTCTTCTGGGAAGTTAACAAGTTGCTACAAAAATGATGTGACAATGCACTCCAATATATTATTGAAATGACATTCTCCAACTCCAGGGGCCAAGGAGCTTGTTGCTGTCACAGAACCCCCTTTAGGCCAGTCTTTTGAGTGTCACTTACACCAGTTTGGAAGTAATCTGCTTGCTCGCCCTTCCAGCAAAGGATGTCACAATCAGCTAATGGAAAGTGACAAGAAGGGATATAATGAATGAGAGGGAGCTAAAGTTTGGGATAAAAAAAAAAGAGCCTTGTTCTTTTGGGGAATGCACAATGCTAAGCATACCATGTTAAATCGTGCGTGTCAAATAATGGACTAATTAAGAATCTTCATCCATTTTTTTCCACTTCTCATTTTTGTTATCCTTTCAAAGATGTATTTTCAAATTAGCTCTTAGCTCTTTAAATAAGCACCAAGGGGGAAGAAAAAGAAGAAAAGAAACCTTGTCTATGAGAGAAACACAAGATACACGGAAAAGGAAATACTCAAGGAATGCAGATGGGGGCTTTGTGGGAAATGTCGGGAAGTTTTATAATCATAGCAGCAACTTCTTGAATAATGGAATTTAATAACGTGTAATAAACTATGATCCAGGAGAACTCTGATTCAATCCCACTAATTGTTCGAGCCAGTGAAATGAAGGCAAAGTTTATGGTGCCAGCACGCTGCGAATGCCTCTGAACACTGCAGGGGACAGACAATTGTTCCCAGCTGCCTACCTCCTCTCACCCAGAAGGCACACGGGCCCTGTCTTCCAAACACCAGGCCAAATCTCCAACTTTCAATGACAGTCCTAGTTCTAGGACTTTAAAGTCACAGAAATGTAATTTTTTCAATCAACAAACCATGGTATTAAGCAGAGAACAGAGGGGTAACTAGATACAAAGTGTCCAATTAGGTTATAATGAATAACAACCAATATGCTTTCATGCTAATACCAAAAAGTACAAGAACCTATAATACATCTAATTGAGCACATGATCATAAGCACTGGTTTTGTACCTACATAGTTTGGCTATATTAAGGTAGATTCCAAATAGAGAAACACAGGTTGTTGTGTTTGTTTGTTTTTTTATTGTTATTGAAAAGGGTGCTTTTGTTTTCCTTTTTAATTTGGATCATTTTACCAATGTCAAAAAGTGGGAAGGTATCATTAAGAAAAAAATTATTTTCTCTGTCATTACTCATTGATTATATCTAAGGATAAAAAATGAAGAAAGGAATTGAAGCAATTATCTGGGTAATTCAGGCCTCCCCCCCACCCTCCCCCCAAAAAAACATGAGAGGCTTCTAATAAAACATATTATTTTTGCCCGAATTATCAAGATAATAGCCTTAGTTCCTACTTTATTAGTCTGGACCTGTCTGTTGATAAAAAATCTTTTATAATAATTTTAAATATTTTTTCTGACAATTAAGTGTATGGGTTATTTTGTCCATAAACTTTAATGTACCTCAAAAACATAGAGTCTAAAATTGTATAGAACATTTTGTAGGGCAGCTATTTAAATTACTAAACCTAAAAAATGTTAAGCATAAGTATTACCTTCCCCTTTCTCAAAAAGGTCCATGAAATCTTGGTTACATTTGGGGACAGAAGGGGGGAGTAAAATACCTTTGTAAACCGATAGTCCAAAAACAGGAAAATTAGTATTGTGGCAAGCTATGGGCAGCTAATAAAGAGAACATGGTTAAAAGAGATTAAGGTTCAAATTAAGGTCAGAATAGAGACTGATTGAGGAAAACTGCCATGTTCCGTTGCATGGCAGTTTAAGTGAGACAGTTTCCCCCTGAATCAGTCCCGGGTTGAAAAATTACACTGTTGGGGTTAATAAAGAGGCCGGGCATTTGTTTGGACTGAGACTTCAATTAAAATGTTATTTGGGGCAGCCAGAGCTAATGTCTTGCTTAGAGGTAAACTGAACTGCCTTTTAAGAGGATGAAAAAAAAGAAAAGAAAAAAAAAAAAAAAAGACCACCTAACCTGTCAAAGACGCTGAATAACTGGCAGAAAGAATTGTGTTTGCTGGACCTGTGCCCAGCCCAGCAGTGAGCATTCTTAAGGGTTTGGTGACATCATCTGAGGCAGCTGAGGTTTTCTGAATTTTTGATTGTTGCGCTGGGTGAGGAATCTAGTGTTCAGCTGAGCCTCTTTGAGACAAAGAAAAAAAAAATCTGGTTGGTGAAATATGCCAAGGTCTGCGTGCGTGTGTGTGTGTGTGTGTGTGTGTGTGTGTGTTAATGCCACAAACGGGGTGGGACCAAGAATTCTGGGACTTAGTCTCATGACTCTATCCCGGAGACCAAAATTGATGAGTGCAGTCCATTGAATTGCTCAGTCCATATCAATCTGCCCACAGTTAAACAAAACCCACCAAAGTTTGCTTTCGTTTCACTGCTGTAGGGTGAGTGGAAATCCCCGAGTAAACTCCTCCTCCTTTACATTCACGCCTATATTCCACCAAGATTCATTAAACAGGTTTACTCTGGCCAGCACTGGGCATACATTGGTCAACAAAGCAGATGTTTCCCAGCCTTCATGAGGCTTACAGTCCATAAATAAAAAGATAAACATATAATTACAAATAGGTAAGATGGAAGAAAACAATGTGAAAATAGGGATAGATTCCATTTTTCTCCAATCTTTTTCTTAACCAATCCTGAGAGTAGTGACTATTTGAAAACCTCATTATTATGCATGGGGTGGCTGAGAAAGCTGGTTAATGGCAGATAGAAAATATGTGATTTTCTGTTGGAGTTTGGGGTCTGGTTATGGAGATAAAGAGAGTGATGCATGGGGGGGGGGCGGGGCGGGGACCACCAAAATAGATCGGATTAGAGCTAAAAATGAACTTTGACTGGTGTTTCTTTTCTCCCTTTTTTTTAAATCCTCACCTGAAAACATGCTTATTGATTTTAGAGAAGGGGGAGGAGAAAGAGGGAGAGAGATAAAGAGAGATACATCCATGTGAGAGAGAAACATTGGTTGGCTGCCTTCCATACACACCCCGACCTATGATCAAACTCAAAACCTAGGTATGTGCCCTCACTGGAATCGAACCCGAAACCTTTCAGTGTATGGGATGACGTTCCAACCAAATGAGCCACACGGGCCAGGGTTGATTGGTGTTTTTGTCCAAAGAGCAGTATAATAGCAATGGCGTCCTATAGCTGTGCAGAAGGCGAAAAGGCCCTGGGGCAGAGCATGAGGCTGTGTCATGGGAAAAGCAGGGCCTGCTGACAGCACACATAAGAAAGGTGTGTGAGGGAAGGGAGCCACTCCTACTGCTCACTGCCTTCACGCTGTTCAATTTTTGTAAAACCACGTCTACAGAATGGACCCAACATATCTAGATCTCCATTCAAACTGACTCCCAAAGTCTAGTTCTCTCATGCAAACTACACAAGAAAATTATGAAATCGTGAATTCCCCTGTGTCCTTATTTCACCAAAATCAAAGCAAAATAAAGGGATGTTTACTCTTCAAAATATCCTTTAAGAAGATAAGGCTTGGACTTAAGCTTTAAGCTACACAAAGGCACGGACTTCCCACTGAAAAATGGGGAAGGTGACAGTTTGAAAACAAAATGCCAATAATGAGATCATTGCAATGGGAACCAGGGAACCAGCAAGCCGAGAAGTAACACAGCATCATGAGTGCTACGTCTGTCCAAGTCGTGGCAAAATCTGCCGGGTCCAGATTGACTTCATTAGTCATTTAGAAGCACATCGATCCCTGAAAAAAAAAAAATGATCCTCCTCCTCCTCCTCACTGAGAAATAGCTGATCATTGGTATAAATAGAAACTGATTAGAACACCAATCCCTCAAAGCAGAAATATTTCATTCACCAACCAGTTGCTATGTTCCCCTCGGCAATTAAGAAGAAAGTATGCAATGCAAGGTGTGACCATAATCAACGTTAACAGGAAATTAGGTTTGATGTGAATTCATACTGTAGGTGGGGTGAACACCCAGACCACACCGTCCCAGATGCAGTCAGGGAACTTGGGAGGAATAAGCATAACTATACAACTCCATCAGCCCTCTTCACTACCCTTGCTCCTGTGGGTCTACTTGAACCAATATGCTTCTCATTCAGCCAATATTTGTCAGGGTATTTTCTCAATTCCTGCACTGTGCTGGGTATTGGGAAGTCTCTACTCAACAAGACAACCACACGCTTTTCCGTCTTATTATCCCCACCGTATCTTCAGCCTTCTCTGTCCCCTTGCACAGCTTAACTTCTTTCCAGAATATGTATCGCGACCTGACATTGCATCATATGTATATTTGTTTCTTGTTCATAGCCTCACTTACTAAAATACAGGCACCAGGGGCAGGGATTTTGACTGCCTCACTGTGATATCCCTGACACCTAAGCCACATCAAGGGCTCAAAGAATATTTGTTCAACGAATAAGACTTACGTTCAAATAACGTACTCGTTTCAATTCTGATGAGCAGAATAGAGGAAAATTACAGGCGTTATGAGCATGTATCGTGAGGGTTTCTAACCTAGGAAATGAGAAAGGAAAGCCTGAGCAAAAGGCATTTAAGTTGGACCCTCAGTAAAGAGAAGGGTTTGTCCAGAGAAAGACTTGGGAGACCTTGCAAAGAGAGACGCACATGCAAAAAGGTGTTTTTGGTGTTGAAATCACAGGAAAAAAGGCCAGTGACATGGACATGTGGAAAGAGTGGAGAGAGTTTCAAGAGATGAGGCAGGAGCTGTGGACAGGAGCCAGATTGTGCAAAATCTTGGAGGGCACATTCAGGAGTTTGGACTTTATCCTAAGAGCAATACCAAGAGTTTTAAGCCGTGACATGATCACAATTCCCAAATCATGAATTTCTCTAATAAACACAAAGACAGCATTTTAATCTGAGCATTCTGATGTCAACTGGCATAAGCAATGGCAGGAATATTTCAGTATGTGGAGACGAGGGAAGCATGAAGACTTACCCATATGTATTGAGACTATAACAGCAGCATCAAATCATGAGAGGGAACATGAGGGCAGGATCAGCAAAAACTGGGAGTCTTGGTCCCCGAAGAGAACAAAGAGAATACGACTAGCCACAGAAAAACTGAGCCCATGGAAAAGTTAGAGGGAAGTCAGAAAGCATCAAAGAGCAGGACACCTGTTTCTTTCCTGCTGTGAGGCCATCAGTGCCCTATAAGGCCCTTCCCGGTCTGTCAAGACAAACCTTTGCTGCCCCTTCCTCCACCAGGCCTCCCCTGGTGCTCTGAGCTCCAGCAATAAGACACACCTCAGGCTCCCCAGGCACAGAGGTGATGGCCTTGCGTGAGCTGCCTGTCACTCTAGCCCTCTCTACCCTCATGGAGTCTCCTGACCAGCAGCTGGAGTGCCCAAGACCCAGCACTAGGACGCGACACGTGGTAGGCGCCCGATAAATATTTGCTGGATTAATGTTAGAGAGTGTACGAAAATGTCACCCTCATTATCCCTTTCCAGCGAACATGTACTGAGTGCCTATCTTGTGCCAGGCACAGTGTTAAGGCCTTCTCACGCATTCTCTCGTTTCATCTGCACAACCATCGCGTAAGGCAGATATCGCTACAATCCCCAACTTGCAGACAAGGAAACTAAGTCTCAGAGAGGTGCAGTGGCTGGCTTAGGATTTCTCTCACTGTGGAACAGGAACATGACTCACTCCCGTTCCTCTCCTAAGCCCAGAGTCTGATTAATTACTTGCTGTGCTCACCTCTTCCCTTGATCTCTAAACTGCCACAAAAAGAAGGCTCAGGGCTGCTCAAGTATTTCGTGTCAATGTCTGATGTTCGTAACTGTCCTACCTAACGTCTTCCCCACCGCCCTGTGAGTGCCTCGGACGGGTCTTAAGGACCTTGGTATCTCCAGTGTCGAGCACAGTGTCTGGCACATGATGGGGGTGTAAATTAATGGATGAATCTGACCAAGTCAATTGAATATTAATGCTAAACGCCCCCCTGTAAGAAAACACATTATACGCAATCCAAACAGATGACAGATAAATTGAAGAATGATCATTCACGTAACAAGAATTCTACTCTCCCTATCCTTTCCTTCATCTCCACCTACCACAATGTTCCTTTATGCAGGGGTTTCTCTGGCCAACTGAAACTCTGGTTCATCTTCAAAATTAGAGGTACTGATACTGTACCATTGCATCATGGGGGAAAGGGAACCGTGAGGACATTTATATGACTGCAGGTGAGTCCTGGGTCCTCGCACAAGCTGAGAGGACGTGCAGTTAAGGAGCAAGCAGAAAAGGGAATTACTCCCTCAAAAGCACTGAAAAACTACACTTCATTTAAAAAGGTAGAAAGATGAGCGATAATGCTTTTTAAACTTGGAATATGTCCCATAGAAATATTTAACACAGAAGCACAAAAGCTGAAATATTCCAAACCGGCCCCAATTCAGAAGTCAGAATCTCCCCGATGAGATTACCATTCTAGAAACAGCATGTTTATTGGCTCATAAAAGACATGTCACCTAACAATTCGCACTAGGGGGCCAGAGGGAAATAACTCACCCATTGTGAAGTCAATGTTCAAATCAATATCCTTTGGGGAGAAAAATATTGCTCATTGATGGAGATTGATTTTTCTTTTCCTTAAGAATTCTCCAGGGGTAAACATTTTTTCCTAGTGAATGTAACTAAACATGCCATTGTCAAGGTTTCCCAGTCTGAGCATGACACTCAAAAAATTATTACTGTAATTATAAATGCCTTTCAACCTCTAGATGCCAATTCCATTTAAAAAATATTTTTTAAATATCTAAACAACGGGACCACAAACAATTTGGTGTATGTCCTTTGCTTTATTTAACAGTGCTCTTATGAGATATTTTTGATGTTTTAAAACAATCAAAAATTAGCATAAACACTAAGAGTTCTGCATCCAAAATGTATTTACCTACAAACTTAATAACAACTACTTTTTTTTAAAAAAAAAATTCTCACTGTTTCTCCCTTACCTTTCCCATTTCTATTTGTATCCCCAAATGATTACAGCAACACTTAATAATTTAGCCATTTACAGGCTGCCTTCAAAAAAGCAAGACTTTGTAATGGGCAAAGAGAAAAGCATGCTGAATTTAACTGGTTTTATATTTAATATGTTGCTTTAGGCTAGTGAATCTTTCAGACCTATTTGCAAGGCTACAATAGAGTACACTATGTGTCTCATAGGTTGTCTTCTCAGGCCAAATGTATGACGAAAAGAAAAGTTGCCTTCTACCTTTTTGAAACTCAAAGGTTGCATAAGAAAGGACAGATGGATGATTTGGGAACAAAAGAAAAGTCACTCAATTAACGTTTGTTGAAAAGGGTGTCACAGATCATTGGGGGAATTTCCTCTCATTGACAACTCCCCCCAACAGCCAAAGATGAATTGAGCACCCAGATTGCTGAGCTCTATGAGAAGAGGAAAGTAACCTGTTGGTGATGATAGAGGCTGAGCTGTGGAACCAACAGAAGTGTAACTGGGCGAACCATCTTCACGGGGGAGGAATCACACCACTGATACCCGAGTAGCAAAATGTGATTTTTGTTGTTTTCGTCCTGTAATGGAGATGGATTCGTATCAAGCCACACTCTCATACCCCATTCCTCTCGTATCTAAAAGAACACATTTTTCAAGTGGCTTGAACAGATAAAAGGAGGAACAAAGTTCACTGATTGGCATATGGTCATGACCGACAATTTGACCTTAGAACAAAACTCAAACCACACTTAATATGTACTGATTTTTCTCATCTAGCAGTATAACTATATGGTAACACTAAATCTTGCACAGAGCAACAACAAAGCAAAGCAAAACAAAACCAAAAAATTTAAATTAAAAAGGAAGTCCTACCCAAGTCCCCCTTCCTAAAAATGTGCTCTTGTAGAATGTAAAAAGAATTTGATCCACCAGACGTAGCAAAATCAAATATTTATTAATCTTACTTTTTTTACTCATTTAAAATTCAAAAATCATGCTCATTCTTTGGTAGGGCTGTGTGGTTGCTTATCACTTAAACAGCATTTCTGACTTTATCACCCACTGAAGAGGGGCTCACACTGAGAAGGGAGGAACAGGAATATCTACAGACACTGGCAATAAACTACAAACTAAGCTGAGAAGGGCAGGGGAGAGAAAATACGCTCCTCTAGGAAGAATAAGATAGTAACAATCAGAATACATCTGGGATTTTATTCAAACTGACCTAGAACCAGAGGGATCTTCAAACTGTTCTAAACACAAGAGAGAGAAGAGAGAGAGAAAGAGAGAGAGAGAGAGAGAGAGAGAGAGAGAGAGAGAGAGAGAAATTTCCAGAAGTAATCCAAAGTAACTAAGTAGCCTAAGAAAATATTTCAGTGGCAGGCACAGGAATAACTTTACCCCTTTTATGGTGATCCATGAGTAGGATCTATAGCAGGCTAAAGAGGTATCTGTTTCTATCAAAAGGTTCCACCTAACCCGCCCCCTAAAGCAGGGTTCTTGAAGGTGTCAGCAGGATTTGGTTGACTGGGCCATTAATGGAGCTTCGGTTAATTATTGACTGATTAGGGATTTACCTTATCTTTCCATCAGGAGCTGGCTCGAGACTTAACGGTAAGCAATTTAGAGCCAGGGTGAACCTACCCACGTGCTTTTTTTTTCTTCTTCTCCTTTGGGTCACTTTAGCGTGTCCTTCCCCATAATTCGCGTTCAGCTCAGAATGGGAGTCCTCAAAAGGACTGGCAACGAGAGGGGCCAGGTTCATGGTGAGGAGTGTCCAGAGCAGGCCTGGACGAGTGCTATCCTTTACAGAACTTGGCTTATTGGTCCAGATTTCCCCCTGAAACCGCTGGGGAGAGGGGGTCTGGGGGGTGGAGAGGGGGAAAAAGCAATGACTTTGTGTCTCTGAAAGTGCTGGTGAAGCCCAAGGGGAAGAGTCAGCCCCCCACCTCGCAAGGCGGCCTCTCTGTGGGAAGGCCTCTTGGCAAAGCCAGGGAATCCACACAGGCAGCTCAGGCCCAGCTGCCCCAGATAAGAGGTGGCCCGTGTTAATGTACAGGCTTCCTCTGCACCTCGGCAGGGCCTTCCTTTTCTAAACAGTCTCCCTTTAATGTTGGCGAATGTTGTTTTTCCATTGACTCAACATCTCGCCTCTGGTGGTAAGCCAGTGGGGAAAGTTGGAGCGGGGGAGGGAGGACGACGGTGGGAGAGAGTGATGCCAAAGCTAAAGAGGGAGACAGTCATTTCCAAACAAGCTGGACACCTGCTTTGGAAAGACAGAGACCAAGCCTATAACGCTTGCTTCCTCTTAATTTAGATCAGCTTATTGTTCCCTGCATGTCTGTGATGGTGGACCCTGGGCCCCCTCCCTGTAACACTGCCCCCTTCACCGGGAGCGAAATCCATGGGCAAACTACCACCTTGAGAGATTCATAACTTTTCTCCGTGAAGGAAAGAAAGAATGAGAGTTACTGGAGTGAATTAAAGAGGGAAAAGAAATTCGAGGAAAGAGATGAAAGAGAAAGTGGGAAGAAAGAAAGAGAGAAGAAGGAAATTAGGAAAACAGGAGAAAGAGGCAAGTGAGAAAAGACAGAGGCAGGGGAATGAAAGGCAAAAAAGAGAATAAGAGGATAAAAGAAGAAAGAAAGAAAAGAGGGAAGGGAAAAGGAGAGGGACTGCAGAAAAAAATGAAGTCTGAAATGAGAAGTTTCCTCCAGGAGTTTTGGTTTTTCAAGCCACCGGGCAGACCCCGGACTCCGATTTAGGATGGAAAGCTGTCCCTCCCTGGCTTCTCTGGGCAATGCAAGGTCGAAGGGCATCTTCAAAACCAAATCTTGATTAGAGCCAGCTAAATGTTTTGACTTGAAGGAGACACGAAAGATTAAAAAGCAAAACAGAGCAGCGTGGGTAAGAAAGAAACAGGAAAAGAAAGAAATTAAAAAGAAAAGAAAAAAACCCTCGTGGGAGACACAAAGGGAATGATAGAAAACACTTCTGAATCAGCTAGTCATCTACTAACAAGCTGCAAAGATTTCCAATGACAAGTTGTCACATTAGTTTAGTGAAACTGAAGCAGTACTTATCCCCTTTCCTGTGCATAATCTCTCCCTGCGTGCCACAAAAACATGCTACCACGTTTAATAGGATTAGTTTCCTTCACTTTCTCCCCCCACCCCTTTTAGTTTTTACAATTCTATTTTCAGCAAAACAGGGATCCTTGAATTCATGGACTTCCTGCAGCGCACAGCAAAACCTGACGTGGTGCGTGGTTTTTACCCTCTAAAGACTTTATTTGAATCTGAAAAAAATGGTGATTTGACTATTTTGTACCTTCTGCCTGTCCCCCGCCCCCTTCTTTCTCCCCCCCAATGAATTGCATTCTCCTCTGGGAAATCTCATTGCTTGGAGGGGGGTGTTGATAGTAAAAAGGTCAGGACTGAACCAGGGCTGGGAAAAAGCTGACAAAGCCCAATGCCTGCAGAGGTTCCGTGCCCCAGCAGAAACTCTTCTGGCTCTGACCCCAGGCAAACCTGGGTTCCCATTCCAACTGTACTTACTGTCTTTGTGGCCTTGAGCTAGCAGTGAAACCTTCCCCAGTCCCCATTTACTCCTCCATGCAGTGGGGATCATTCCTAGCAGGGCGGTTGGGAGTATTACACTTGTACCTTATTTCTAAAAATGGTAACTATAGTGATGCATGGTGCTTGGCAGGCAATAAGTACAATTGTTATATGTTCAAAACACTGCAGTGGCTCCTGTTCCTTGCAGTCCGTTTAGACCAGTGATGGGCAACCTTTTGAGCTTGGTGTGTCAAACTTCGCCAAAAAACTGAACATAACTCGGGTAGTGTGTCACTTTGAGGAAAAAACATTATTTCGCAAATGTTTCATCCTCAGGAGCAGCAAATGTTTCATCCTCAGCATGCGGCCGCCTCAGCGGCCGCGTGTCATCAGAAATGGCTACGCGTGTCAGTGCTGACACGCGTGTCATAGGTTCACCATCACTGGTTTAGACAGTCAGACGACTACTGCAAACTTTTAAGGTTCGCTTTTTTCTCACGTTTTATTATGTTCCGGAAATCGGTGTGTCTTACAATGCATTGTGCGTGGAGGGTCATTGTGTTTTCCTTCTCTCCCAAAGGCCATCTTTAACTTGATGGTGTGTCTTCTAATCTGCAGCATGATGGAATTAAGAAATCGCAAATGCCAGGTACAAAACACCGGGCACAGTTCTGACACCGAAAATGCTCAACAAATGCTAGAATTCTCTATCACTGCTTATGAAGGGGACCAAAGTTTTGTCCCCTTGAAGCTGCCTTTTGGGATATTAATTTTAAACTGGTTATGAAGAAACAGAAGACTCAGAAAGAACCTGTGACCGCCCCCCCCCACCCCCGCCCCCCCACTTTCCTGCTCAAGACATTCAGACAGAAAAACCTGCTTCGGGAAGGAAATGTAAGGGTGTCCCCTTAGCCTAATTTGAATTAAGTTTGGCAACTAAGAGAGCTTCAGGCAGGGCCGTTAGCTAGATACCTCCAGTATTCCATTGTCTCTGAGTTGCCTACCAAGAATTTGCCCGCCATGTGAACTACCTGTAAATCACCCATTCCCACTTAGGAAAAATTTTCTCCTTTGTCAAAAATATCATATATACCCCATGCCGCCTCAGTCTTTAAAATATCCATGCTTATGTGAGTCCCCCATGCACAAGTATTAAAATTTTAATTTTCTTGTTAATCAGCCCAGCCAGGAGAGCATAGAAGGTGGGTGGGAAAGCATTATTGTTTTTAGCCCCCACACTTATCACTGTCTGTCTGCCTCCTTCCCCATGCTCACTGAAAGACCACTTTGGAGTACTGAGCGGAGAGGAGGCGTTGACATTTCTGCCCCTCGTCCAGATTCTTCTAGAGAGGGCCCCTAATTGAGGCTTCAGAAACCTGACGAATCAAACACAGAAAATAACTGTCCACCGGGGCTGGCTGAGAACCAAGATCTGCTCTCACAACAGGGTCACCAACTGCCATGCTTAGCGGCGTCCTGCAAACAGTAATTATCTGTTGAATTGAGTTATTCCATCTTCCTTGAGACCACTCTGGGTCTTGGACACCCCCTCCCCACCTCCCCCGCACCACCACTTGAGGATTCGCTTGATGGAGATGAAGGGGGAAACTCACCTCATCTGGGAGGAAACGGGTGCCCAGGGGACCTCCCGGAGTGAGGGAACAACACTGGCCTGGGGTGGGTCTGCAGGGGACACGGAGGAAGCCTATACCTGCTCAGGGCCAGTGGAGGCGCTGCTGGGTAAGGCGCAGGTCTCCACCCCACGCCCCGCCTCCCAGAAGAGTCCCGGATGTCCAGCCTTTGAGGCACCTGCTGTGGCTGCTGCTTGGAGGTGGGGTCCCAGGCCTTCCTGCCCACCTGGGATTAGCGAGTGTGCCAAAGTCTCCCAGCCGAAGTAAGGGCAGGAGGGAGGCAAGACCTAGCCCTTCTCCCTGGGTCTAAGCAAGCACGGAATTCAGCCTCCCTCCTGTGGGCCTTTCCTCCTGCCTCCCCTGCATCTAGCCCGCCCTGGGGCACTGGAGCTCCTTTGGGCCGTGGACACCTCTCCCCAGTCCCCCCTTCCCAGGCACCCCCCTAGGCACCACAGGTACAGTCTGACACCCCACTTCCCCCACCCCACCCCTTCATCTATACTCTGGCTTCACCCCTACTCAGCAACTTCCCCCCACCCACACACTCCCTTCCCACCTGTTCTCCCCACCCCACTCCCACTACCTCCCCCTACCAGCCCTGCCCTTCCATACTCAATCCCCCAGACAGCACACTTCCCCTCTCAGCTTCTGCCCTATCCCTTTTCATCCCCTCCCCACAAGTGTAGGCAAAAGCACTCCTTTAACCAGGAGGGTGACTGGGGTAAGAAACCCGAAGTTGTTACCTGTCCCCCTACAGCTTGACTCCCGGTGAGTGTTTCGCTGTAGTTAGAGGTTCTTTGTTTTGTCCCCTAAAGTCACAGACATCCCCTTTCCCTCCCTTGCCAATTCCAAGCCCGCCCTCCAGAGAGTAGCCAGAGAGCTGGAATCTTCCACACCTGCCTAAAGATATCCACCAGCCCTCAGAGCACAGGCATCTGGCTTCATGGTTGGGCTTTGGCCTGCTCCCAGCCCCTGGGTTCATTCACTAGGGCTTGGGCCCCGCGGACACCCCAAGCTGCCAATCTCTTCCTTACCCCTTCCCAGCAATACACCCTGATTACTTATCTCAAGCCTTCGGAGGACACCAGCAAAACAACTTCCTTGGGACGTGTAATTAGCCACTCAAGGCCATCTCCAGTTCTAAAATTGTCAGCCTTCTTGATCTGGTCCCTGCTGCTTCAGCCCAAGCCGTTCCCTCTGGCTTTTTTCCCTCACACTACTGCACAGTCACAGCCAGGGATGGCACCTTCCCACCTAGCTTGTTCCTTCTCGCAGCTGTCTTTGGCCGGGCTCTTAATTACCTTGGGGTGTGCCTGTGGTCATTGGTTTGGACATACTTTCACGAAGGGTTGCATTTGACTACATGTAGATTTGGGGGAGTTGTTCATTCTGACATGTAAAAACATAATGGTAAATGATATAATTTTTTTTTTTTTTTTAGTTTTACCTTCTTTTCCTTCTTGCTGTTCCCTCCTTGAATAGAATGTTTTGTCCTGTGGGTTCATGGGTCTGATGGGCAACTTCTGTAAGAAAGGCTTCCCTCTATAAAGCAGGTACGGTGAAAGGACCAAAAAAGGAAAAAAAAAAAAAAAAGAGGAAAGAAAGAAAAATTTAGATTGGCAAATGCCTCCTGTCTACCCCGGGGCCTGATAGACACTTCTAGGTCCAAGAGCACAGGGCCTGGCTTCCAAACACACACACCCATTCTAATTTATTTTCTGTGGCCTAAAAGGTGGGGACGTGAGCATATAAAGTGCCCCAAGTGGCAGCTGAGCATGAACTAAAATGTGCAGACATGGAATGAGAATCATGTTAGCTTCATCATGATTGTCACATGGAAAGAGAATCATGTTAGCTTCACCAAAATATTGGCGGGGGGGGGGGGGTGTCTGTATAGAAGTACCTGTCAGCTCCAGTGTGTAGAGCACCAATCGTGTGCTGAATAATTTTACTGATGTAAAAGTCAACAGCTGGATAAAAAAAAAACCTCCATGAGGTGGATATTATCCCCCACTTAACAGATAACAAAAACTGAGGCTCGGATAGCTTAAATAATACACCCAAGGCCACAGAGTCCTTAACTGGCTGAGCAGTAATTGGAAAAACAGTGTGACCCCTAGGTTCCCAGTCTTCCGGCAGTTGCCCAGCGGGGGTGGGCCCAGAAATCCTTATTTTTTAAAAGTTCCCTTGGCGGTGCTTGAGGACTAGCCAGGTCTTGGGAACCCTGCTTCACATCAAACCATCCCGCTCTCCCTGTCACCAGTCTGCCTCCCAGCAGCCTTCTCCACGTTGGATAACATATTTAAATAGCAATTTCGAAAAACTATGCAGCATATGGGTTTTCCTTTTGATCTCAAAATGATGACAAACAGACACTTAAATACTTCATAAAAGAAATATTACCAGAAAAATTATAGAAATCTGGCTTTCAACTTTGTCTTGCTCTAATTTAAACAAAATGCAACTTTTCAGTGTCACCCCCCACCCCCTTCCATCCCAATAAATCCAAACTGGGAGCTTCCTTCTCTATCCCCTCTATGCTCAGCCTACGCCTCTTTATTTCTAACCCGCTGGTCGTCCTGAATAAAAGCCTGGAAATACGGACAGCAGGGCTAACTCAAGTCCTATCCGCAGAGCCTCTCCTGTGAATTCACACCCTTGACTTGAAAGATCCACGAAAGGGAAGCTGGGAATAACGGCCAAATAGTCTTAGACTAATTGACAAAAGAAAAGGCGTGGGCGGGGGGGGGGTGGGCCCGGGGACGGAGGGAGATGTCCATCCCTTAAAGGGTCCCCGCCCCTCTTTAGGTCCCCGGAGAGTCCCCACTCTCAGGTGGAACGCATCAGCCGGCTGTGGGCGCCAGCGTCCCGCAGCAACAGGCTGGCGGCGGGGGAGGGGAGGCCCGCGGCCGCGGTGGCAGCGCTGGCGGTCCGCGTCGGGTCCCCCGCTCCGCGCCGCGCCCGGAGCAGGTGGCTGCCCCCTGCGCCGGGCAGGCGTGCGCCGAGCCCCCGCCAGCCCGGCCGGGCTAGCGCCTGCGGTGGCCCCGGAGGAAGCAGGGGACACTGGGCGGGAGCCGGGGACCGGGACCCCCGGGGGGGGGGGGCCTCAAGGGCGGGAGGGGCGTGCGCTCCGCCCCGAACCCGGCGCCGCCGCTGCAGCACCGCGCGCTCGGCCCCTCTGGGTCCAGAGGCCGCGACACCTAGCGCGTGGCCGCGGCGTGGATGAAGGGCTGGGAGGGAGGAGGAGAGCTGGAGGAAGCCCGGGCGAGGCAGCCCCGCTCCGCCGAGGGCCGGGAGGGGAGACTCCCCAGCCTGCCCTCCTACCCCGAAACTTTCCCCACGCACGCAGGCGTGTTCCTCACGGGTTTCGGCGGCTCCGAGTCGCTATCGGGGAGGAGGCTCGGCCGACACACACGTCCCCCAGCACGCGTGCGGAGGAGGTACCCTGGCCCACCGGGAGGGACTGGCCTCTAGGGAGGTGGCTGAGGGCGTGATGGCACTGGGCGGCCTCCCAGCCGAAAGGGACTCCCCGCGCGCGATAACACACCGGTGCTTAAAAACCTGCCAAAGCTCGGAAGGGTAGCGGTGCCCCAGGCTGTGCGTAACTTTGCCCACTGCGCCCCCGCGCGCAAAGGCGTCCCCGTGCACTCACGCCCTCACCCACCCCACTCCGGGCTGCGGCCAGAGCCTGCCTTTGTATTTGTGTGACGGTGATAGATATGCTAATTTGAGCCAAAGAGGGAGGGGTGTAAATTGGGTAAATTCTACTACCTGGCACCCCCAGCTACCGAGGGAGAAGGTCCTGTTCTCCCCGAAAGCGTCCCCTCAGCTTCCCTAGGCCCTTAGGTCTCCAGCTTCTTCACGACCGCGAATAAAGCACAATCAGATCAACGTGCGCTGCCCCCCTCTCACTCTCTTTCCCCCCCACCACCACCCCGAGATCAGGACCCTTCTAAATCCGAGCCCTCAAAGAGCCCCGTGGGGTTGGAGAAAGGCAAGTTATTCCGGGGGGCAACAGCACCCCGCGCAAGGCGCGCGCGCGGCCTGGCGGGCGCCTCGCCGGGCTCCGCGCGGCCGGCCGAGTGGCTGGATTATGTAAGTAACAGCCCTCCATGTGCTCACCACCATCTGTTAATATCTTGATATTGGAAAGTTCGGTGCCTGAGGCAAAGCCAGGGCTGGCGGCCCAGAGCTCCCAGCCTCCTCTCGCGGGCAGGGAGCGCACCTTCCTTGGATTGCTTTTGCCCACTTCCAGAAAATCAAGTCGTGGGTTTGCCCCTTCAGACTCTGACAACCGCACCCCCCCCCCATTCTCTCCGCGGGAGGGCTGTGTTTGTGGGGGAGGAGTGATCTGTTTCGAGGTAACTTCATAGCAATGACCTTTCAATGAATTGATATTTTTTTTATGACAATTACGGTGTGTTTTTTTTTAAGCGCTTTGTGGTAGACTATTATTGGGGTGGGGGCTGTATTGTTTTTAAAAATGACTTTTTCTGCCAGCACCCGGACCCAAAATTCTTGTAAGGGTTCTATTTCACCTTCTTTGGAGTGATTCGCCTGTTTACTTTGAGGGCTGTTGGTTAAACAAACATCATTCGGGCGGCTTCTAAGCAGTGGGGTTCCCAGGAGAGAAACGCGCAGCTGCTATTGCTACTGATCTTGTGGCATTTCACTTGCCCCCATTCAGACCCTCAGAACAAATTCAGGTTGGGCTTGGGGTCACACTGGGAGCGGGCGGGGGGCGGCGGGGGTGAGAACAGGGAGGTCAGTCAGTCTGCCTCTAGACAGCTTGGAGCAGGCCTGCCTGGGGTTGGTTTTTCTTTCTTTCTCTTCCCCTCTTCTGGGTGGTGGTGCTGGTGTATGGCCGACGGTGGTGTGTGTGTGAGTGTGTGTGAGTCCCGGCAAGGATCTCCAGCATCCTTCGCCTGAAATCCACGCCCACGGTCCGTGTCTCAACTGGATCTGGTTGAAATGGCCAGAATTGGTTTGTGTAGGATCTGATGACAGTTGTTTGCAAGGTTTTAAATTACTTAAACGCAGTCTTCGCTGGGATCCCCCACCTACGGCTTTAAGAAAGAACAGGGGGGGGGGGTGTAAATAACACGGGGGAAATATCAAGGCGAAGTGTGTTTAACCCAGAACCAGATGCACAAGTGATTACTGCAAGTTTGACTGAGAACACACAGATCCCCCTTCAGATAAATGAGTAAACGCAGCCTATGCATGGATTGGGGTTTGTTGGAAGACTGCTCAGAATTCGGGTTAACTTTTAAGTTATTGGGGTTGTGCTGGCAGTGGGGCGGAGGGAGGGACTGACCCCTAGGTTTGGCCGCTGGTTTCTTTGGAGATGGAGCCAGCCTCTAGGCGACTTGTCGTCTCCGGGCTGACGGATCGCTTCTCCCCTATCAGAAAACAAACCGGGAGTCGCAGGAGATAGGGGCCTCCGGCCGCACGCCTCTGCTCCGGGGCGGCGCGAGACCTGGGAGAGCGCCGCGGCTCTGGCAGGAGAGGTTGGCCAAGAGCCTGGCTTGTACGTCGCCCCGACCGTAGGGGACCGGACGGGCCCCGGGTACGCCGCTCACGGAGCCGGGCTGCGGACCGAGCTCGCCCGCCCAGCGCCGCGCGCTTCTATTTCCACCATCAGCTCCTGCGCCCCAAAGCGGGCTGCGAACTGCCGCGGCGGAGCGGAGCGGAGCGAGCCTCTGAGCCTCGGCCGCATAGGCGAGGGGTGGGGGCGCTCCCTCGTTTGCCCAAGCGGGTTACCCCGACTTCGAATCAGGGAGTGAGAAAAGTACGAAGGCTCGAAGGAAACTTTTCCCGCCGTTAGTTCCCGAGTGGAGCGTGTGCAAAAGGTAGAGTCGAGCGCTAGGTGCAACTGACATATAAACTCGTGGGCTGCTCCTCCCAGAGTCTGAATCTTTCCCCTCTCGGCTTCCTTTCTTCCCTCTTCTCCCCCCTCCTCCTTCCCGGCCCTCTTCCCTTTTAAATGTCAAACTGAGCATATGGTTTTAAGGTGCGGAGGGTATGTATCCTTTACTCCTACCAGTTTATGTACGGGCTACGTGCACACTGGGATGATTCAAAAAATAATAATAATAGGAGGAAAAAGAAGAAAAACAGTATCCCCGACCCAAATATTCCTGCTCAAGACACCCGCTTACCTCGAAAGGACCCAACCAATAGAAACGTTATTCCACACTGCATTTAGTGGGCATGCTGGTAGATCACTTCTATTCCCAGCCTAAAATGTCACATCTCCATTAGAAAACTTGATACAGTAGCCTATCACGCAAGTGTGATTGGTGTGTTTGTGCATGTCTGTGTCGTTTCAGTAATGGGGTGCAGGGCGTGTCTGCGGGCTTCGAAAGGGACGCAATGAAGGCTGGGGATGCTCAAGCAAGTCTCCTTTCTTGTCCTGGACACCTAACCTGGACAGCTTGATTTTCTTTTTCTTCTTTTCAGTGTTTGAATCCAGTGCCAAAAGTTTCCTACAGGGTGTAGAGTTGGACATAGTATCATTGCTATTATTCAAAGAGAATACTTCCTTACAGTTGAATTTGAGGCTGGAATGGTAAATGTCCTAGGAGGGTTGTGTGTGTGTGTGTGTGTGTGTGTGTGTGTGTGTGTGTGTTTGCAGAAGCTGGTGGTAGTGTTCCCCCCCCCCCCCCGCGTACTTGTAACACACCTCATAAACACCCTGTTGTCAGGATGCAACATGATTCAACCTTTGATCTGATTAAGTTTGAGGGACACCAAGAATACTTGCCCCCATCCTACCTAAGAAAATGAGTGTCTGATCAACTAAGTATGAATGTTTCTGCTTTGCAGCCCTTGCTCGTCTTAGCATTTTTAGGACCTTAAAGTCATAAGCTCGGCTGCTTTATTAAAAGCCATTTACTGTGCCGGGAGAAAGGGATGTCCTAGCCGCAGGGCTGAAGGTTTGTAACTTGCTCACCCCAAGGAGCCCTTTAAGAGCCACATTATCTAAAGCAAAGCTTGCTGGTTATTTTTCACCCCAGATATGGTCAAAGCAAAGTGAATTTTCTATGGCTTTATGTTGAAGCCCGATATTTAAGCGTTTGAATGTTCTTACCTAATAAATACATTTTGAAGTTTGTCACCGGGAATTCAAAATGATGTAAATCGTGTTTGAAACCCATCTCTGGTTGTTCTGGGGTGAGTGACTGGGGGGTAACTTCGAGATAGCGTTTGTTAACATTTTCTGTAAGGCTACCGCGCCTGCCACCCAAATAACGTTGTCGGAGGCAGCCGAGGGCAAGGATTGCTCTTGATCATGTTGACGAGAGGTTGACTGGGATTCGGCCAATGCTGGTCTTCTGATACCAGAGGCAACGGAGCCGGCGTGGAAAACCTCTGGCGCCTATTATTTAATCCAAAACCTACCTGTATTTTATAAGTGTCCACCTCCCCCTTTAAAATTCTGTGAGTGGCCTGTATTCTTGATACTACCTATCATCATTTTTAAAGTGGAATGATTTAAGGATCCGCACTCCATACCACCCCACCTCTTAAAAAAAAAAAGAAACCACACACACACAACACTTTTCTCCAGGGCACTTTCCCGTGCCTTCCTTCACCCAAGTCCGAGGGGCACTGGGCGAACTCCACCGGCTGTCCATGGGAAATGAAGAGGGTGGTAAGGAAGGGGATCCGCGCCCTGGAAGAGCGAGAGTGAGCGGAGCGCCGCCCGCGCCCGCGCCCGCTTTGCATCGCGCCCGCAGATGGCTCGCTCTGGCCCCGGCGCGGCCAGCCAGTGGCCCCGAAGCAGCGGCGGGGCACGGGTGGGGTGGGGGTAGAGGCCAGGGGTGGAGGCGTGGGGGGGGGGGAGAGGAGGAGCACGGGGGCCCCTCTCCCCTCCTCTTTTCCCAGCCCTTCACCCCCACCCCTTTTATATATATATTTTTTTTCCTCCCAAGTTCTCTTGCCTGGCTATCCCCCCTTGAATCCGAAGGCGCCTCGCGATTGGGTGTCGGGGCCGGGTACGTCAGTCAGACTGTGACGTGCAGTCTTCCTGTTTCCTTCAGCTGTGTCTTAAAGTAAATCTTGTCGTGGAGCGCAGCCCTCAGCGGAGGGAGCGCTCGGGCACAATCCGCCAGCGCAGCCGGGCGAGCGGAGGCGCAGGGAGCCTCGCCGAGTCCGCCTGCTCCGCTGGGCTCCGCGCCCGCCCGCGCCTTCTCCCCCCGCGTCCTTCTCTTCTGCTCCCTGCGCTCTTCTCCTCTCTCCTCTCCTCTATCTCCGCTCGCTTTCTCTCCCCTCCCCAGCCTCTTCTCTCTCGCCCCTCTCCCCCTCGCCCCCATCCCTGGCTCGCTGTCGCACACTCACCGTCCCTGGTCCAATTACTATATCCACCGCCCGCCAGAGACCTCCGGGTGTGAGCGCGCGCGCGCTTCCCTCGCTGCCGGCGGGGGAACAAACACAGCGCGCCTCGGTCCCCCTGCTCTCGGCGGCGCCGCGTAAGTATCTTCTGTCCCCTCGCCAGTCCCCTCCCCTTTTCCAGAGTCACTTGTGCTGGCTTGTTCTTCAATGGGAAGAAAAGAGACTCCCAGGACTTAGACGCCTGTCAACATCTTCCCCCCCCCTGACCCCCCCACCCACCCCCCTAGGAGAAAATGGTGTTATTTAAATGAACCAGAATAAAATCGCCTGGAACGCCGCGTCTGAGCAGGAGCCTCGGTGGAACTCCGCGCTCCGCTCTCCCCAGTTACGAAGAGTAAGTGGTCCGCTCGCTCGGCTTTTATTTCTTTCTCTTTCCTGCTGGTGGCCGGGGTGGCGGTGGCGGTGGCGATGGGGTGGGGGGTGGGGGGGGCAGGCTGGCAGTGCTGGGACCGGTCGCTGATCTTGTCACCTTTTGTGTCCCGGGCTGGGGTGCGCGCGGGGGCGTCTGCTTCCTTTCCTCTTTCTCTTGCCCTCTCTTCTCTGGAGAGAGGACCCCCCCCCCCGAGGGGGGACAGGGGGGTCGCTTTTTTGTCCGTCTGGATGCCCGCTTTCCGCCGAGCCTCATCCTTCCCCGGTCCCCGGTGAAAAACTCCTGGGCCAGCCCCCGCGCCCCTTCTTCTTTGTCTACTTTATTACAGCCGCCTTCCTTCCAGGCTCTTCCAATTTGCTTGTCATTTGCATACCTTTCACTTCTCCTTTTTAACCCCGGCGGAGGGCCCGGGAGAAGGGAGGTGGGGAGAGGGAAGAGGGGGCGCTCTGTGTTACTTTCCTCTCCCAACGCCGCGGGGAGCCGAAAGGGTGAAATCGGGGTTGGAGCGGTTGGAGAGATGGTCCCGGGGAAAGGAGCGCGGCGCCCCTCTCCTGAGCTCCGGGAAGCCCGGGGGTAGGTCCAGTTGAGCGGGGTCGGGCCGCACCGGGAGCCTGGAGGGGTCGTGGGGCAGGGGGATTGGTGCCCCAGCGCGGCGGGAGCACCCACAGATCGCGCTGGGGTTGGGGGGTTGTTCTTGGGCAGCGGACTCGCGAGGCCCAGACGCTCGCAAGTCATCGCTTGGCAGCCTGTGGTGTCGGGCAGCTTGGGTCGCGTCCTGGCTGGGTGGTACCTACAGTTTTGCCCCAGTTTGGACGACGGGGGTGGAAGGAAAGGAGAGGTGAGAGTCATTGTTAATGGGAAGAAGAGTGAGGAGGGGCGGGAAGAGCTGCTTCTCTTGCCTGGACAGACAGGGAGGGGGCGGCGGGGGGCGCGGGGGGGGAGGTCTGAGGGT
This sequence comes from Cnephaeus nilssonii, assembly GCF_951640355.1. Taxonomy (NCBI): domain Eukaryota; kingdom Metazoa; phylum Chordata; class Mammalia; order Chiroptera; family Vespertilionidae; genus Cnephaeus; species Cnephaeus nilssonii. Next base: position 28,565,296 of record NC_137092.1, on the reverse strand, counting down.
GGGCGGCGGGGTTGAGGGGAGACATCACCCAAAGTCCAGTTTAGCGAGTTGTTGGTCCCAGTGCTGTGGCAGCCAGTTACTCCTCCTGCTCAAAGCTGATCGCCGCTGGAGAGAGTGTGGATTTGGGATGGGGGAGCAGATTGTGAGAGACTGGAGGTCTCCCGCCCCCTTTCAGCTCTTTGGAAGTTGAGTCCTCCAGGCCGATGGAGAGAAGGAGGAGGCAGGTTTAGGCAGTCGCCTGAAATAGCCCAAGGAGGCAGGTAGGAGTGTGAAACTGCTGCTGTTCTTGGCAGTCCGGAACCCTACTCCGCCTGGGGGGAGGCTGGGAACTCACCTGCTTGCTTTAATTTTTCCAAGAAGGTCTGTGTTGTCTCCTTGAGCTTATAAAAACAGACCAAGTCCAGGATGGCCTTCTCTCAAAGTCAAGGCTAGAAGTTTTCTTCTCTTGTTCTCTCTCTCTCTCTCTCTCTCTCTCCTCTTCCACCTATACCCTCCCATAAAAAATAAAAAATCCCTTTCCTAAACTAGGTAAGCAGAGGTCTATTAGCAGAATGCGCATGAGCAGGGCCTGACAGGTGTGTTATGTCAAGAAAGACAGGTGCAAATTTCCTCTGTGTCTGTGTGTGTCTGTGCAGTTCCAGACCACAATGCATGCCCCGGGGTTGTAGAGATTTATGAATTTATGGTTGCCCTGGTTAATAGGATTGTCCAGGCTAATGGGAATGGGCTGTTGTGATGTTTTGAGCCCTTGCCATGTGAGTTCTTTGGTTGGGGGTAGGGGACACGTTTGTGTGTGTGTGTGTGTGTGTGTGTGTGTGTGTGTGTGTGTTTATTTTTCTTAAGGATGTTGGCAGGCGGCTGCTGAGGCTGTGTCTCAAGCTTCTGTCTGCCAGGCGGCTGAACGTACCCCCACTTCAGGCAGCAGGTGGAGGGAGATTGACTTTCCCTTCGCTTCCGTCCAGTTTATGTCTATCTCCCAGGTCTGTGGAGGGAGGGGGTGAGAGCTGTCTTGTGTGTGTGTGTGTGTGTGTGTGTGTGTGTGTGTGTGTGTGTGTGTTTTGGACAGCCGTGGGGTGATGTGTGTAACTGCCAAGAATACCAAAGTCAGTTTGAAAGTGTTACTGTTGTGAAAGCTTATCTTTTTAGTGTGCTTTCTCTCTGCCCAGAAAGAATAGGTATGTTGCATGAACTCTTTCAAGTCATATGTTAAATATTCTCATAAAGTAGAATGAGCCTGTCATTGTACCAGACATGTGCCAGATGTCCTAGTTATTACTTTGATGGGGAAGGGAAATCTCAAGTACGTGAGAGGTAACTGCTTTTCTGTTGGATGCAAGATGCGGGCAGTCAGTTCTATGAAGAGTTCCTTACAAGAACTTCTGAGTATTTTCGAAATGAAATGGGCTGTACATGGTGAGGAAGTCAGAGGGGGAGTATTTGGGTTAACCTGTCCATGCAACATAACACGGCTATGTTTATGTAATGGTAACATAGACGAAGGTAAGGACTGTGGCTTAATGCGTGAGGGAAGATGTTGAGAATTCAATGTAAGCACTGTATCTGGATTCTTAATACTTGATCTTTACTTTTATTTTCTTTACACAGGTTACTTCTTGAGTTGCATAGAATTAGGTTGGATGGTGGATGGTTTTTGTTGGTTTTGTTGCTTGGGCGATGCTCATTGTTTCATGGAAATGAGATAATATGTGCCATTTATTCTTTTGACTTAAACATCAAAGTTTCCCTCCAATACTTTCCTTGGATGGTTTTGAAGTTCTTTCATAATTAAAATGTCCTCTATGGATATGTTCTGCTTATTTTTAATAGGGGTTATCTGTGCTTGGCACTTATTGATATTTTTATGTGTCCATTATGCAGAATTCTATTTAGTTTAATCACCACCTTGTGGGGGAAAAGTCACGCATACATAACATGCATCTTTGTTCCCACTTTATTCATTTCCGAGCATCGGCCCTCTACAAGTGGCACTTGCGATCTTAAAGCATAAGGTAGCTGCCAGGTTGGCCATTTATTTGTTCAAAGCGCAAACAGGCCTTTTCCCCTGAATTTATTATATCATTTCAGGAATTGTCTTGCATTTGCAACTTATTATATAAGAAATGTTTAAGGTTCAGGATTAACAAAAGAAATTATAAAATGTTACTGATTTCATAATATGGAGATGGATTGTGCATGCTATGTTGTTATAGGATTCTAATTAAGTACCTATACAAATTGGAAAGGACATATACACAAGGAATTTCTCAAATCTTATTGCCTAGTGTATTCTAAAGCTTCGGAGGACATTTAGAGTATTTTCAATTTCAACAAAAAGAAAAAAATGTGTCTTTTCTTGAGATTACTTCTCACTCTGCTTTACTAATTCTGTGAATTATTACTCTTTATAAATAAGTAGAGATAAATATTTTAGGCATGTCTCAGAAAATGTTCTGTGTTCACTATGCTGGTGAGAAATGTATGGAATTTTTGATAGGATGGAGGAATTTTAAATGAAATGGTTATGATTTGAGAACTCTGTGATGATAAGAAATTTTAAAATCTGATATAAGGTTTTGACAGTGCAATCTCAGTTCATTGAAATATTAACTTACGTCAAGTGAGTCCTTCAGAGTAAACATAAAAGGTTTTCTTAACCGGCTAGTAGGCAGAAACACCTCCAAAGGAAAAGTTGCTAATTAGCAAAAATGAAGGGGACAGTGAAGGGACAGCTTAGAGATTTGGGGGAAGGCGGAAGCGACCTACATCAAATCATCAGATTTTTTTCCCCTTTGAATTACTGATTCCCAGATTAATTTATTAATGATATTCCATTTGAAATTTCATAACCAGGTTGATCCAAGTAGATGAGGGGCCCATTCAAAGGTTGTTCTCTAAAAGAAGTAAAGTGTGAGCTTGAGCAATTTCTTAAAAAATTTTTTTATCAACGAAGACAGATAATCTAAAGAATCCAAACAGGAAACCATGCCAACCTTACAATTGCCCTGCCTCACAAAAGATGTGTCTGAACTATCTGGATAATTACTGTAATGAAACACTTCTTTGTCCAGAATAAGGACTCCAGGTAGAAGCATAAAAGTGGCACTCCCCTCCCCAAAATAAGTTCTTGATTAAAGTCAGAGCACTTAACCACTTTCTACTTCACACCAGAGTGTTCCTTAAAAATGCTTCACTGAAAATTCTTCTCTACTAACATTAAGTCAGCTTCCTTAGGATTATGTAAAATAGAATGTCAGATCACTCCAATTTTAATTAAGAATCTTTTGGAGTAATTAAAATCAGACTTGATTATACCTGGATACTTATTCTTACATTTTACTAGAAGGAATCTGCTATGCTAAGATATCCATTGCATAGGAATTATTAGAGCATTTGTGCCTAATGGTACAACAAAAATATTTAATAGTGAAAAATATTCTCTATAGATGTTCACCTTAATTAAAGAGGAGTTTACAGGAGTAGATTATGTATATCTAATCAATAATACATTTGAGTTCAAATTCAACATCAGTAATATTCTGCATACTGGCTGATACTTAGGTTCACCCCTGCTGATCAGGAGATTTCAGATTGCCTGGTTCAACTTAAAATTAATGTTGAAATTAAAATACAAGATGATAATAATGCTGGGGAAAATAGAAGGTAGCAGGAAAATAGGAAGACCAAATATGAGATGGATTGGCTCCATAAAAGAAGCCATAGGCAGGAGTCTACAGAAGCTGTGCAGGGCTGTTGGGGACTGGATATTTCGGTCATCACTCATTCAAAGGGTCTCCAGGAGTTGAAGCTGACTTAACGGCACATAACACACACAAGAATCAATAAGAATTGTAGCTGAGACATTCTGGCTTAGTACATATGTTGAAAAATAAAGGACTTTTTAAAAATCCAAATGGACAGGACAATATCAATGATAAAGTCATTCGATAGCATTTTCTAAATTCTGAATTGGGAAGTCGTGGAAGTGCTTTGAAAGTATTTTCAAGTGATTTAATTTACATTATGCTCATTTAACTGTGTTTCTTATGTGGTAATTGTATATATATATATATACATATATATATATATATATATATATAACATTATGCTAGTAAAATACTATGTCAACTAGTTATAATTATTTAGTCTTGCCCATAGCCTCCATAGGTTATAATCCTACAGTGCACTAGTACAATTATTTCTAAGTTTAGGTCCAAGCTATATGGAGAGATATATTTCTTCTATTAATATAATCCCTTGTCTTGCTCGATTATATAATTTTTGCCGTCTGTTACATCCTATTTATTATGTCTCTGCTGGATATCGAACAACAAGACCTAAAAGTAATTAAATTCTCTTAGCACACAACAGAAACGGATCACGATTTAGTCTAAAAATGCTGACTGGTTGAAAGAGAACTGCAAAAAACAGAGTAGTTTGGTGAATTTGGAGGGAGTTCCAGGGTATGTTTTTCTTCAAAGATCCAACAAGCCTGTTTAACACTCTTCTCCACTGAAGACGAGAATATCATTTCTTTCCACCTTAGGAAGAGCACAGCCCTCCTCTTGGCTCCGGTGTGAGGCAGGGGTGCAGCTGTTGAGACCTAGGCTAGAGGAGAGGAAGTGCAGTTGACGCAGAGGTAAATGGCAGCTGGGAAAGGAAGGATGCCTGGGGATGACCTTGTGCTCATCTCTCACACAGCGTGTCACTTCTGAGCCTCTGGTGTAGAGGTGCTCTTCCCACAGCAAGGATGGGGAGCAGCAAAATCCCGTTGGGGTGTGAAGGTGAACGGGGAGAAAAACACCGCAGAAAGTTGGGTCAGTGCGTTGATTGGAGATCCCTGTGCTTTTCAGGTGATAGTAAAGAGAGAAGGATTTGCACACAGAAAGACGTACATTTTTAAAATAATGGCAGTGAGCTCTACTTTGCTGAGCTGCATGCAGAAAAGACCTCTCCCTCAATATGCAAGTCTTTCTGAGAATTAATTCATCTTTTTTTCTTGGTTGTCTCAGTCTTTCCTCCTTTCCCTCCCACCTGACAGCTACACCGGCTTTATCAGATCTAACGTGTTAGTGAGAGATCTGTCATTGCATCTTTGTATTTCTGAAACCAATTTTATCAGTAATGTGTGAGGAGTCCAATTATCCCAAATTTGACTTTGAACTCAATATTGAAGTTATTAAGGCTTGTTTCCATTCTAAATTCAGGAAATTTTTATCTTGAGGCATATAAAAAGTATTTTATTCTCAAACATACAAATATATATGTGTATATATATATGTGTGTGAATATATATATATATATATACACTTATTGATATACATATACCCATATATGTATATACACATATATATGAAGAGGCATCATACTGCTTTCACGATATTCTAAAACAGGCTCTTTTAAAATGTTGTAGCTTCACACAGAAACCAGAAGCAAGGTCTGCATGATGAAATCTTTCTCGCTTTAAAAAAAAAAAATACATGCTGCCATCTAAGCATTGAGCATTTTCTTGATTTTTACAGGTTATTTCATGCTGAAATCATGCCTATTTGCATGGATAGTCATTCTTTAAAACTAGCCACAGATGCAGTCCTAGGGAGCACGTAGATGTTTTCACAGGTGAACCGAAAGAGATGGGAGCGGTTCCAAGCACTCCGCACGCTGCCTTTGGCAATGGACCCTGTTATTGTGAAGATGTGCTCTGTTAAGCAAACGTGAAGTTTAATATTAGATAAACCCTGGGTGAAAAAAATATTCTCATTTTCTCCACAAAATGTTAATTGTAAGCAAAAAAGATGTGACATCTTACATTTATGCCACATGTGGGGTTAGCATCACTAGTTAATAAGTCACAAAATATGGCAACTACCTTTTATAAAATGCAAGGAGGGATGTTCTCTTTTTACATTGTGTTCCCAAGAAACAATGGAAGTTCGAATGCAGAGAAGATATTTCCTTTCTCACATATATTGGAGTGATGTTATTTTCTTTCTTCTTTATACATATTTTTTTTTTGGTCTTTATTTCTGTGTGTTTTTTCTTAAATCCAGCATATGAAATAAGATTCACAAGTGGTGTACGTTAAAGAGTTTCTTTAAGCATGGGGAGTATTATTGTGGCAGATTTTAACAGAAGAAAACTATTCCTGAAGATATATTTATCCTTGCCTAATTCAATTTATTGATTTCTAAAATGTAACAATGTCGTTCTTTTGCAGTGAGTTCAACTTGATAATAATTTAAGTAATCAGAAGGGCATCATGAAAATTTATAAATAGTCTCTACTTACATTAAAAAACCCAAAAGATACCATCTTCAATAGTGATTTTACTAATAAAAAATGAATATTATGCTAAATAAGCAGACTTGTAGTAGGAGTATTTTTGCAGTGATTTCAATGTGAAATTGACCATTTATGTTGGCAAGATGCTGATTGGGGCTGTTCTCATTTCATTTCACATTTGACAAAAATACTTTAAAATTTGGTAATAAAGGGTGTGTTTTAAATATTTGCACTTACTTCAGTGTTCTTTTCATAGCCTTAAAATCACAATAATTTTAATGCAGAAATGGAATTTTGCATCCCAATTTCACCCAGCCTCAAAATTAAATCCTATTTCTTAAGTGTAGCCCACTTTCATCTTCTTTTGTAATGTGAATCTGAATGCCCAAAATTTAATCAATTGGTTGTCAGAGGCTGTGTACTTATAATCTACTATTTCTTCTGACGATAAACAGTATCATTTTAGGCATTTGTGAAAGAGAATCATATTACTGGTGCTTAAGCAGTTTTTGCCTTTTTTTTTTTTTAATCTTAATCCATCTTAAACCAGTGGAGCAGAAATATTTAAAAATGTTTCATTTCAAGCAGAGTGCATAATAAATTTCAATAATTGTAATGTGCCATAAATCCCAGAGCCTATGCATTTTGTATTTGATTCAGGATTGAGGTCAGGAAATTTGGAGAAATTTAAAGAAAATGATTCATCAGTCCTTTTGTTCTGTTGGCCAGGGTCCCGGGATTCTTGAGCTGTGCCCAGCTGACGAGCTTTTGAAGATGGCACAATAACTGCCCAGTGATGCCTGACCATGACAGCACAGCCCTCTTAAGCCGGCAGACCAAGAGGAGAAGAGTTGACATTGGAGTGAAAAGGACGGTAGGGACAGCATCTGCATTCTTTGCTAAGGCGAGAGCCACGTTTTTTAGTGCCATGAATCCCCAAGGTTCCGAGCAGGATGTTGAGTATTCCGTGGTGCAGCATGCAGATGGGGAGAAGTCAAATGTGCTTCGCAAGCTGCTGAAGAGGGCGAACTCGTATGAAGATGCCATGATGCCTTTTCCAGGAGCAACCATCATTTCCCAGCTGTTGAAAAATAACATGAACAAAAATGGTGGCACGGAGCCCAGCTTCCAAGCCAGCGGTCTCTCTAGCACAGGCTCCGAAGTACATCAGGAGGATATATGCAGCAACTCTTCAAGAGACAGCCCCCCAGAGTGTCTTTCCCCCTTTGGCAGGCCTACTATGAGCCAGTTTGATATGGATCGCTTATGTGACGAGCACCTGAGAGCAAAGCGCGCCCGGGTTGAGAATATCATTCGGGGTATGAGCCATTCCCCCAGTGTGGCGTTAAGGGGCAATGAAAATGAAAGAGAGATGGCCCCGCAGTCTGTGAGTCCCCGAGAAAGCTACAGAGAAAACAAACGCAAGCAAAAGCTGCCCCAGCAGCAGCAACAGAGTTTCCAGCAGCTGGTTTCAGCCCGCAAAGAACAGAAGCGAGAGGAGCGCCGACAGCTGAAACAGCAGCTGGAGGACATGCAGAAACAGCTGCGCCAGCTGCAGGAAAAGTTCTACCAAATCTATGACAGCACTGATTCTGAAAATGATGAAGATGGTAACCTGTCTGAAGACAGCATGCGCTCGGAGATGCTGGATGCCCGGGCCCAGGACTCCGTAGGGAGGTCAGATAATGAGATGTGCGAGCTAGACCCGGGACAGTTCATTGACCGAGCCCGAGCCCTGATCAGGGAGCAGGAAATGGCTGAAAACAAGCCCAAGCGAGAAGGCAACAACAAAGAGAGAGACCACGGGCCAAACTCCTTACAACCAGAAGGCAAACATTTGGCCGAGACCTTGAAACAGGAACTGACCTCTGCCATGTCGCAAGTTGTGGACACTGTGGTCAAAGTCTTTTCGGCCAAACCCTCCCGCCAGGTTCCTCAGGTCTTCCCCCCTCTCCAGATCCCCCAGGCCAGATTCGCAGTCAACGGGGAAAACCACAATTTCCACACCGCCAACCAGCGCCTGCAGTGCTTTGGCGACGTCATCATTCCGAACCCCCTGGACACCTTTGGCAACGTGCAGATGCCCAGTTCCACAGACCAGACAGAAGCACTGCCCCTGGTGGTCCGCAAAAACTCCTCTGACCAGTCTGCCTCCGGCCCTCCCACCGGCGGCCACCACCAGCCCCTGCACCAGTCACCTCTCTCTGCCACTGCAGGCTTCACCACATCCAACTTCCGCCACCCCTTCCCCCTACCCTTGATGGCCTACCCATTTCAGGGTCCATTAGGTGCTCCCTCTGGCTCCTTCTCGGGAAAAGACAGAGTGTCTCCTGAGTCCTTGGACTTAACCCGGGAGACGACGAGTCTGAGGACCAAGATGTCATCCCACCACCTGAGCCACCACCCTTGTTCACCAGCACACCCACCCAGCACGGCGGAAGGGCTCTCCTTGTCCCTCATCAAGTCCGAGTGTGGCGATCTTCAAGACATGTCTGAAATCTCACCTTATTCAGGAAGTGCAATATCCTTTTATTTTCCCCTCAAGGAAAACCAAACAAAACCGAGGCTTCCCAACGGGTCAGGTTTACAGCACATGTAGAATAATGTAGGTTAGCATCTTCTGAAGAATTCAGTCTTTCCTGTTACTCAGAGTAACTTTTATCAACAGGCCTGTGGCACTTCTAATGGCATAAAACCTCCCCACTAAACCAACACCTTTGCAATTTTTACAAGTTGTGAACTGCCCCAAAGAGCTGGTATTTAATATATGCTTTATCAGCAGTTTTTTTTCTGCTGTTCTTCCTGTATTCTCTTCTTACCCTTTAAAACATTTTTATTTATTTTAAATAAAATTTATTTATTGATTGATTGATTTAGATATTTTTATCGATTTCAGAGAGGAAGGGAGAGATAGAAACAGCAATGATGAGAGAGAACCATCGATCAGCTGCCTCCTACACCCCCCCCACACACACACTGGGCATTGAGCCTGCAACCCGAGCATGTACCCTGACTGGGAATTGAACCATGACCTCCTGGTTCATAGGTCAATGCTCAACCACTGAGCCATGCCTGCTGGGCTTAAATATATTTTTATTGATTTCAGAGAGGAAGGGAGAGGGGAGGGAGAGAGAGAAACATCAATGATAAGAGAGAATCATTGATTGGCTGCTTCCTGCATGCCCCCTACTGGGGATCAAGCCCGAAACGCTGGCATGTACCCTTGACCAGAATCGAACCTGGGACCCTGTAGTCCGCAGGCCGATGCTCTATCCACTGAGCCAAACCAGCTGGGGCTACTTTTTTTTTTTTTTTTTAAGAATGAAATCAGAGATAGAAAAAAAAATCTCATTGTGATATTGAATTCTATCAGATATATAATTTTTAAGAAATGGTAAGTTTTATAATGGAGTGAAAAGTCAGTTTCAGATGCCATAAGAAGAATTCTCCCTTTAAGCCCTGAACAGGCTCCTGGGCTGTTTAAAGAAGGCTTGATTCAGTCTGATGAAGAGCACTGTGCTGGTGGGAGAAAGAGGGATGTGGGAGGGGAGGTGGATTCTCCCTTTAATCCTGAAGCGAGACGCCGTTTTTTAAAGGAAATACACAGGTACTGATTTATTCAGACGGCATCGGTCTCTCGTTCACCAAGGTCTGTTCTTTGGGGCTGGTGCAGCTGCCTTCCATGCATGATTAACCTCTGTTCAGCCATACACAGAAATCTTTTGTCCTAACATAAACAAAGCAAATTATTTTGGAAAGCGAGAGAGCACAATTAAATATAAAACTCAAGCTGTATTCGACTTAAAAATGGCTCTTTTTATGACTCTTTTATATTTTGAACCTGACTTTGATGTAGAGATGCCAGTTATATATTTTATTGGATCTGTCCTGCACTCTGGCTATTTTTAATTGATGATTTTTTTTTCTCTGTAAATTGGTCCTTGCAGTAAATTCTTAAGAATCTTGTGGTCATTGATGTTCTGGGTCGTAGACTAGTAGCTTTGGGGGGCAGGTAGAGGCATGTTTCTCTTATAATAAATTGCCATATGGATATAAAATTTAGCAATTAAGTTGGCTGTTGCTAAATTAAGGATTTTGAGCAATCATCTTGATGACTGGAAATTGACATTTTAGTATGTAAACCCACTCAGGAGGCTGCCACTTGAGTGCAAAGTCCCAGCTCTGATGGAAATGTGTTTTCCCAGGTAATGAAGGTCGTCCTTCCAGCAAAATCTTAGGATACTGGTGAAGATTTCTTGTAAGGCGAGTGGGAACCACTAGTAGGAGACCCACTTGGGCAGCTAGCAGAGTCTCTTTCTATGGTGAGGAAGAAGAGAATCATGTCATGAGAGAAAGCAAGAGAAAGATGCTGAGGACCTAGCTTTATAAATAGAAACTGAGTCTTGGTTTGGTTTCAGATTTAACTTCTACCGTTCAAAGACCTAAAATCTAATCCATTGGTCATGAATCAAAGCTGTGCCCAGCACCATACCTTACCTGTGATGAGCAGGCAATAAACAATCAGAATGATTGGAATATAGCTATTGGTGATGAGATAGGCAAAGTAAGAAGACATAAGGACTGGAATTTTTTTTTTTTACTCTTTGTAGGCAGAGCATCTTCCAAAGTTCATACCAGGCTACTGTCCAAAGCCCAACCCCATCTCTTCAAGAGAGCCTCTAGTTCAGTGGTCGGCAAAGTTATTAGTCAACAGAGCCAAATATCAACAGTACAACGATTGAAATTTCTTTTGAGAGCCAAATTTTTTAAACTTAAACTATATAGGTACATTGTTATTAACTTAATTAGGGTACTCCTAAGCTGGCCTTTGCTAAAAACTCAAGGGGCCAAAGAGCCGCATGTGGCTCGCGAGCCCCAGTTTTCCGACCACAGCTGTAGTTCATTTGAAGCCAATAGTAGTGATGGTGGGTTCTCTCTCTCTGTCTCTGACACACACACGCACACACACACGCGCGCACACACACCACACACCGGAAAGGGACATGCCTATTTTGGTGAATATTTGAAGCCAGGTTTCAAAGTCTTATAAGTCCATATTAAACTCTTTATTTCAAGATGCCTGTTTATGGAGTTTTGTTTTGTTTTTTTAATTAGACTTTTCATTGTAACCAGATAATTTTCTGTGTTTTTTTTTTTTTTTAAGTAAGTTGGATCTTCTAGAAAAAAAATATTTTTGATTGCATAAAGTGTTGGCCATGCTCATTGTCTCACCCTTTCTAAATCTCCTGAGGAATTTTAAGGATTTGAATGGAAAGAAGTTCCTTTTATTTCTATACGTATCAAAGGCTTTAGAGAGAATATAGTTGCTTTTTCTTCAGATGAATAACTTCTCCTCTCTCCTCCCAAGTAAGGTTCTGTTTGTTAAACGGTGGTGGTTCGGAAACACTTATGGTTCATATGCAATGTTAGTTGCTTCTACCTGGAGGTGTTTCTTTCATGTAGCTAAATAATTTGGACCACTTGTTGCAAGTAATGATTACATTTCCTACCTTCTAGCTTTCTACCCTCTGCCTCTTTCTCTTTCGCCTCTACCACACCACACTTTTAACCATTTATCTCATTGATATATTATTTCTTAGGAAGACGATAGGCAAGCAACCTTTTCTTTTCTTTTTAATATATTTTTACTGATTTCAGAGAGGAAGGGAGAGGGAGAGGTAGAGAGAGATAGAAACATCAATGATAAGAGAGAATCATTAATAAGCTGTCTCCTGCACACCACACCCTCGCCCCCAACTGGGGATTGAGCCTACAACCTGGGCATGTGCCCTGGCTGGGAATTGAACCCTTGACCTCCTGGCTTACAGGTCAATGCTCAACCACTGAGCAACACTGGCCAGGCAAACAACCTTTTCTATAGTCCACATAATTCTGAAGCCAGTGAGGATCTGCATGTTCATTGGGAAACTGGACCAACTTTTCTGCTCTCTTCATCCTTGTATGGCAGTGAGTTCTTCCTTTGTGTGTAGGCAAAAATTCTCAAGCATTTAGTTTAAAGAAATCTCTAGGCATCACATTGAGTGGTGTCTTACTTCAGTTGTAGGGATGGAAGCACATATTTGAACCTGTAGTTACTCATGTTGAAAAGGTCAGTGGAAATGAGATGAAATGGTACCACTATAATCGTCGTTATGTTTTTATTTTTAGTTCCCGGGTTTCCAAGTTGTGATGAATAATTTAATTCTTAAGGAACAATTCTTTCCCACTCCGGAGGGCATCATCTGTTTCTCTGAACAAAGTAGCCGAGACAAGAACTACTGAGAACACCAGCTTACCAGAGAAATCCACTTAAGTTCAGCACATTAAGCATGTGTGTTCTAGAAGGGAGAACAGTACCTCGTTCTCCCTTCTAACAGAAAGGAAATGGTGAACGTGTGCATGTTCAACTGAATGTCAGTGCACCTGCTCACGTCTTGGGTATAAAAAAAATGTGTTCGGTATCTTTGCAAATGAATCTATTTAATCAAATATTAAGTTTTATTCAAATCCCAAAAGAAACAGCCAGCCAATTGTTTTCCTCCGTGATGTTCCTTGTCGTTCGTCCTCTTTGCATCTCAAGAGAAATAGCCTTGTTTAGGCCTCAAACATTTGCATGCGCCCAGTTAAAGCCCACGAGGATCACAAGCCTTTAAGACGTGCAGGTGTAGACACACCCATTCTCCGGGCGGGCCAGCTGTCCCTACCGGGCTTTTAGGGAGAATGTTAACAATACCTGGAGGAGTTTCGAAAGGAACATTGTTTAATAGCTTGAAATTAAAGCCTAACTGGAATAGATGGATTAGAAATGAATTTCTAAGATGTGAAATAATCCATAGAAGTTGACCTTTTACATTTTTTTGAAGCCTTATGGGGCCATAGTCGTTATCTTTGCTATAGGGAAACATGTATATTCAAGACTAAAAGATTCTGGGTTCCATTCCATCTTTACCATTGTGGAGTAAAATTTAAAAAATATTCATCCCCCGGTTATGTTGAGCTTAGAGAAGCAACAACTTCGTTGCTCTATCACTGTCACGAAATGAGATCGTTTAGATCTTCGCTCCCCGTTTTAGGTTTCCCCGGGGGCAAGTGTCTTAGAAATATAGCAAGTCAGAGCAGAAGGAGAAAGCTGAAATTCTTTGGGCTCCAAAGTGGTTTAGAAAACGTAGGTAAGCAGTCCCAATCCGTTTGGCTGGAAATGCAGCTTGTAAAATCTCTAGCCACAATTCAAGAGTGCAACTGGAAAAAGAGAATTTTCTTCCTCCTGCCTCCACAACCTATTATCCTCCCATTTGCCTTTTTGCTGCCTCTGCTGCTCCTCCCGCTGCTGCGTGTAGGTAAGGTTATATTGTGCTTGGTAAACAGACAACACACATTCTCAGGTTGTTTGAACACCGCTTTAGAGTCAGCTGTAGCACTCTACTTCTCTGATCTTTTATATTCCCCAGCAGATGTCTTTCATTAATTTATGGATTTATCATCTTTTCTTTTTTTCCCCTTTTTCTTTTCTTTTTTTTTTTTTTTACACCTGGCAGCTGTCTCAAGTTTCAGCAGTTATTGTCTATTTTGCATTACACATAGAATTGAATGTCATCTGTCTTCACAAAGCTATGGCTAAGAGAATTGAGGCAAAGCCACATGAGCTGCCTGGACAGATCTTGTTTGCGTTCCATCCCCCCCCCCCTCACCCCACCCCCCCTTTACCTCCTTAATATTTATTTGTGCTCATTTTCTTTCCTGGCCTTGAATGGAGCTTAGCTCGTGTTCAGTACAGCTGTATGTTTACTGAATCTATTCCATCATGACTCATTGTGCGTGTGTAAGTATCCTGGAAACAGCTAGTGCTTTCTTGGAAGAACAGTTGCTTTTCAGCACAAGCACTTAAAAGGGAAATTAACCAATTGGTCAGTTCAGATTTATTTTGAGGAGGCAAAAAGAGGATTATCTAACTGTTGGCTTTTAAAGGTTTCATTAGCTATTTTTAATAGTTTATTAGAAACATCTATTTTATGGGAATTTTATCTCAATTACACGATGGGCGAGAGAGAAAGATTTATTCTTGTGTTCCATTTCAACCGATCGATTCCAAGTATTACCAACAGGAAGCGTTTCAAAGCAAAAACAGACTTGAGAAATCAAATCAGAATAATTTTTTTTTCCATGAAATAAAAGCCTGTGCGTCCCCATCAAAATAAGATGGAAGTTGGCTTGTCGTTTAAATAAAAGGAACGAAACCATCTTTTAGCAAAAATATAAATGTGTGGAAAGCTTCGGGAAGTTTCCGTGGCGCTCTAACCGTCTGAGAACCACAGCAAACACAATTTGCTTTGTAGGAGGCCACACTGTGAAAGATTTGGGACTTTCCCCCGACTAAGAGTTAAATGTTCGAGGTTGTTTTAATGTAACCGTCTGAAAAAAAAAAAAAAAAAAAGATTAGAACCCAGATCTGAGAATGTTTGTCGAAGTTTGGACTCGCCTAAAACTCTTATCGTGAGGCAATAGGAGACAGCTTGCAACTATTATTTCACTTATCCATCTGGACAGATGGCCCTGAAGTAGGCTGTGCTCCTTTAGTCTTCTCTATCTGTCTAATGGAGGTTACTGGAGGGCCTTTCAGCTCGCTCCTTGGCACAAAAAGTATGTCAGTCATAAATTATCGTCTTTGTAATCATTAAGGATCTCAAACAAAAACACAAGTTCAGTTAAGCTGCTTTGGCTTACAGATCTAAAAAAATCAAAATTTCTTGCTTCGGTGTTTATTTTCAGTGGAGGAAAAATAAAGCCCAATATTTAATTCTTCTATTTACCAACCAAGGTGATCTTTCGCACAATTTGCATGATATTAAAGGGAATGCTAATCACCTCCTCAGCAGAATATTTGGCTAAACACCCTGTTAGAAGTAGTCAAGAGCTTATCAATATTAATTTGATTCTGCTTCTGTAGTAACTTGCTGGGTTCCCTCTGTTCTGAAATAGATTGCTCGCGCTGTACTTGATGGAGGTCATTTGGAAACCTTTCCCTTTCCTAAATATCTGTGCGTATTTGACCTTTTTTGCATAAGGTGTGAAATTTCTGTTGGGTAGGAAAGCTCTCTCTCTCTCTCTCTCTCTCTCACACACACACACACACACACACACACGCGCGCGCACACACACACGCACATTTTCTTTTTTCCTAATTTTTCCCAGACTCTCTTTTAAGAGAAAAATCCTTAGAGAAGCTTCTAGGAAGGACCCTTAATTGACCTTGTGGGGGACCACATTGATTTTCTCCACGTGCATCTTCATTTCTGATAAATTATAAAGCCATTAATTTGCTGAGGAAATGGCAGGGCCAGGCTGCGGCACAGATGTGACCAGGGCCGCCCCAGCTCCGAGTGTGCGGAGGAGTGCCAAGAATCCGGGCGAGAATCAGGAAGCCTGGATTGTTATGGTTAGCCTCACATTCTCTCGGGAACTGTTTTAGTTGCTGCTGTTTACAGATCTAAAAGGTAATGATGTTTCCAGATAAATAGGCCTTCTTATTTGGGGTAAGTGGCCATTTATTGATCTGCTAACCCACTGTTATTGATTTGTTAGCCTCAACCACTGTGCTACTCTCCAAGGAGTTAACTATAAATCCGGGAGAGGCAAATTGTACTTGGTCTTGGATCGTTGCTTTAACAAAAGCGACACTCTCCCCCCCGCCCCCCCCCCGCCCCCGGCCCCATTCTCTCTGTGCCAAAAGGACCCCTTCCCAAATTTAGCTATTATTTAAAAGGGAACAATTAAAAGGATACAATAATAAGATAGGAAGAAAGTGAGGCAATACGCTCCGTTACATTAGCGCTGAAAGGTAAAACGCGAAGCTTGCCTAACAGTGTTCAAAATAATGCCTTTTGTGTTTCCACGCACATTAGGATAATAATTTGATGTAAACTGCAGAGTGTGGAGAGAAGAATAAACAGAACCATAATTGTGAAGAAGAAGAAAAAAAAAAAACTCTCCTGATAAGAGTTGTGTAGCACGTGTTGGGTGCATTTGTCTCCTTAGCAACAAGTGAACGTATAGAGAGAGGGGCTCTGTTTTGCCATCCTCACCACAAAGTAGCCAAGATTCTGCAACTGAATTGTGCATCCTCACCGTGACATTTGGCAATGTGTGACAGGCAATGGGCATTTGGAGCAAGCGGCAGCAAGTCAGGGATGGATTCCACGGCTGCGTGGTGGGCCTCCGGACTCCCGGGAGAGGGGGGAGAGGAGGGGGAGGTGGCTGGTCCCTGTGTTTAAAGCAATATTTTCCTTAACCAATTGCATCCTACATGCAGGAGGGATTGTCACCCAATCACTTGAAAAAAGCAAAGCTCATGTTCTTTTATACCCGTTATCCCAGCTCCAACATGCTGAAGACCTACTTCTCCGATGTAAAGGTAGGGACGTTTTGTGTTATTCATTTTTTTATTTTTATTTCTGTGCATGTTATCGTGATTTGAACTTTTGGGAGTTCATGGACCTGAGTGTGGAATCAGTTCATTGGTACACCTGCGTTGTATTGATTTCATGCACTTGTCCTTCTGCCTAAAGCTGGGCCAAGCAAAGCCGCCCCCTGCGAATTAAGACGGCAGGACTGGTCTTAATAAGTCACATGGTTTCCATGGTAGTCGGGGAAACTTCGCCTCTGTCTTTATACGTCTTAGTAACTTCTTGGGAGAAATTTCAGCTGGTACCGAATGGGTGTGCTTCAGGGGATGCTTTTTCCCTCCCCTCAGCAACAGTCGACTGTTTTCTGTTTTATTTCTGTTTGTGCTTTGGAAAGCAAACTCTAGCACCTCTTTACCCCCCTGCCGAAAAGGAGCGGACATTGAAATTCTCTATGCAGTAGCTGCTTAAAAACAAAAGTGATGATTGTCTCTTATTTACAACTTAATTTGTTGTTGATGTAGAGTACACTGAGCATAAGGAGAATGAATAAAGTGACAGATTCAGGACACATTATTCAAATGAGGATATGAAAGCTGTCGGCCCTACAGCTGCAGCCTCCCTCATTCTACAGAATATGGGGACCTCCTGGTTCTGTGTGTGTGTGTGTGTGTGCGTGCGTGTGTGTGTGGGGGGGAGGGAGGGCTTAAGTAATTGTTTGCATCAACTTGATGTTGTGTTAATCATCTGTAACTTTTTAAAACATAGATTGGGTTTTGATGATGATAATGGCACGCATGGTATCATTATCCAAGGATCTTGCTAAACATTACATTAGCGGAGATTAGTTTATTAGGGATGGGTGCTTCTCCCCCACCCTCCCCTCCCCACCCCCATATGTACAAGTTCTTATTTCTGCCACGGAGAGAATTCTCCAGCAGCCAAAATCT